>NC_069781.1:23535498-24785498 GCF_027406575.1 Nycticebus coucang | reverse complement strand
CTGAGTCACCAACTAAGGCCTTCCCTGTCCTAGGTGTCCCCCTGAGCATGAACCCCTCTTTCCTGAGAATGCCCAGCCTGGCTTCCGTCAGTGCCAACCACGTGGGTTCAGAGGAATAGGAATAGGAAGAGGAAACACAAGGGTCGTCGTTTCCTGGGGCTGGGCCTAGGGTTGTGTGTTCTTTTGCAATGTTGGTGACAAAGTATCTGAGCATAGGGAGGGCACGAAAGTGGCCCATGAACTAGAGATTCCTTGGGCCTCCAGATCCTTCTGCCCTTCTCTTGGCCCTGTTGTGTTCTTCTGCCAGCACCTCTGTGTGTGTGTGTGCGCACACCAACGTCCACGCACGCGTGTGCCCTCACGTGTGTGGTTTCTCTTCCTCTGCCATATTCCCAATAGTAGGTGGGTTCCCATTTCCTCCTTAGAAATACAGGCTTGGACTCCTCTCAACCTACAGAGGTTTGAATATTTCCAAGAAGTTTTTTTCTCATTCTCAGGTCCTACTGGAAAGCCAAAACACAAATATGTTTTGGAACGAACAGTGCAACCAACATAAAATGCAAATATTTAAGCATACAGCCCGATGGGTACTCTCACTCTGAATACCCAGTGAAGCTACTGCTTTATCCACATGTAGATTTGTCCTGAGCCCTGGGAGCCTCTCTCCTGCCCCCTGTAGTGGCTCATTGTGCCCAGTGCTCCTGTCCCCTCCTCCCGGCCCTGCGGGTCACCTCTCCTGACCTCCTGCAGCACTGATTGCTCCTGGCAGCACAGTGTTAAGGCCTTGCTCTTGTAGCCATTTAGTGGTCACGTAACCCTGTGAGATAACTAGGACTATCATTCTCATGTGACAGAAGTAGAGGACATAAGGGTGTGGCCATGCTGCCAGCCAAGGGTGGGCCAGGGTCAGGCTGGGAGTTCCCATGCGGTGCTGGTCCCCCCCCACTCACCTGTGCTGTGGAACGTATCATGGCAGTCTGGAAAACAGGCCAGCTCCGCCTGAGGGCAGGTCCTGAGCTGTCCCCCAGCCTGCCCACCTCGCTGCTGTGTAGAGCTCTGCACATCCCCCTATACTTCTAGTCTGTCTGAGGGAGGTGAGAGGCTCAAAGTAGTAAGGGACTTTCCCAAGGGCCACGGCTGCGAAGTGGCAGATTAGGGACCATTTTTCTCTTCTCCATTTCACAGAGGACAGGAGGAAAGTGGGGCCAGGTGGGTACATGACCGAGGGCCTCCTTTTCTCCCCACATGGCAGGCCCACAGCAGCATTGCACAGAGTTGGTGCTGACCCAGAACAAAGCCCCAGAAGGGCCTGCCTCTATGCTGAGTGTTGAGATGCAGACTCCTGCCCCTTTGTAATGCCCTCTCAGAAAATGTGAACACACGTATTTGTTTTATGTCTGTTGTTATATACAGATAGCCTTCTGCTGTGAAATAGTATGCCTAGTACATATGTGGAAAGCTGATGGAAAGTGTGAAGTGTGCAATAAACCATTTAAAAACAATGTTCCTTTTTTTCTTGAGACAGAGTCTCACTCTGTCCTCGGTAGAGTGCCGTGTCGTCGCAGATCACAGCAACCTCAAACTCTTTGGCTTAAGCGATTCACTTGCCTCAGCCTCCCAAGAAGCCTGGACTACAGGCACCCACCACAATGCCCAGCTATTTTTTTTTTTTATTGCAGTTGTCATTGTTGATTTTAGCTGGGTTCAAATGCACCAGCCTCCGTGTATGTGGCTGGCTCCGTAACCACTGTGCGGAGCCATACTTGTTTCTTTTTCATTGCCGGGGGTAAAATCATGTTCCCTGGAAAATAGCATAATTGAAAAACAAGAATGAAAATAGGACATTAGTAATGTTTTGGTGACAGGAATGATGGAGAATGCTTCGTTTCTCCTCTAGAGACTTTTTTTTTTTTTTTTTTTGTAGAGACAGAGTCTCACTTTATGGCCCTCAGTAGAGTGCCATGGCATCACACAGCTCACAGCAACCTCCAACTCCTGGGCCTAAGCGATTCTCTTGCCTCAGCCTCCCGAGTAGCTGGGACTACAGGCGCCCGCCACAACGCCCAGCTATTTTTTGGTTGCAGTTCAGCCGGGGCCGGTCTTGAACCCGCCATCCTCGGCATATGGGTCCAGCGCCTTACCGACTGAGCCACAGGCGCCGCCCTCTCCTCTAGAGATTTTAATTTTCAAATTCCTTCCTTAAAATGTTCTTAGGATAACATATATGAATGCCAGAAAAGTGGGTGTTTTTATCCCCAAAGGTTTTTTTCCCGTACAGTATATGTACATGGAAATTGTTTTCCTTTAAATTAGAAGAGTAAGAAGTTGCTGCTATGATGTGCCATAGAGACTTGTCTAGAGTGCTGTCACCTACTGTGTCCCCTTCCCACCACGTCTGAATAGCCTTCTTCAGCCCCTCATGTCTGCACCTGCATCACCAGGAGCCCCTGGAGGGTGAGTGACAACACAGACTGCATGGCCACCCCCAGGGCTTCTGACCCAGTAGGTGTGGTGGCGCCTGAGGACTTGCATTGTAACCAGTCCAGGCGATGGAGATGTCCTGCACCCGCCCTCGGGGAGCCACTCCCTGCTTAGTGCAATCGAAAAGCTCGGGGCACGGTTTCCTCTTCTCAGGTGTTCCTGTTAGACCTGGAGGCCGAGAGCTGCCCAGGTGAGGAGACGTTGTGATTCTCGCTTCCCTCTGGTTGGCACAGAGAAGATGGTCATTTTTCTATACAGAGAAGCTCTGTGTAGAGGATACTAAAACAAAAAGGAAAACCAGGTGCACTTCTCAATTTAAGATGATTTTTGAAATCCTTTTAAGGAATATGGTCAGGAGCAGTTTTTTCTAGAAGGGTTCCAGTTGCTCAAGTTGCATGGTTTAGTACCAACATGCCACTGTAGCAACAGTGATAGGACACAATGTGGTGGATGCAGAAAGGCAGTTTCAGAGTAAGTGACAGTACAAGGATCCCATAATCTTGTAGGCAGTGGAAATGCTTATTTAATAAAGATAAGGACTGAGCGGCATGGAAGATGGACCCGTGAGCCGCGCTGCGAGGCAGCTTTACCACTTCTGGGGTTCAGCAGTGTCCCCATGGGCTGTTGGGAGAAAGGTCTCTCCTCCTCGAGACCTGGCCCGGAAATGTCTAGGCATCCAGGAAGTATAGTATTCTCGACTGGAGGGAATACATTTGGGAGTACATGAATGAAAATGAAAACCCGAGATAACAAGAATGGATTTTGCCTTCTCTGTAGCAACCACCTGGAAACTGGAAATTAAAAGTAGAAAAATGTCGTTATTGTACAGATGTGTGAGTTCTCTGTTACAAATTGTTTAGATAAACTTCAGTGAAATGACCCTTCAGGAATTGGTGCATCAGGCTGCCTCTCTTTATTTGGACAAAGTAGCCGTGTGTTTTGATGAATGTAACAGCCAGCCTCCACTTTATTGTACCTACAAGACTGTGGTTACTGTTGCTTCTGGATTATCAAATTTTCTTCTATCACACTGTGACTTTGAAGGAATTTGAGAAATTGGTCTCTGCTGCTAGCCGGGGATTAATTTACCCTCTTGGATTTTAGGAATTCTCCAAGTCCCTGCTGCTTATGCTCCTATTGATCCAGATTTACCATTATCACTATCAACTTATTTTATGAAAAAAAATGTAACCTAAAGTATATCCTTGTTGAAAAAAAGCAAATTAACAAATTCAGGTATTCCTATGAAACATTATTGAACTATGATACATTTACAGTTGAACATAATAACCTAGTACTCTTCACACGTCAGTGGGAAAATGGTGAGGTGAACTTGATGCTAAGTGATAGAAAAGAGCACTATAAAAAAGAAACGATAAAAGACAGCATGAGTTCTGAGAACTACAATGAAGAAAACGCAGCAGAACACATGGATGGGAGGCTGAAGCATTGCTCAGCCTGTGTTCTCCATATCTCAGGGACTACAGGAGTAACCAAGGTCGTCGGAGTGCCAAATATCCAGCATTTCTGGATACTTTCTGACATCACACAAGAAGATATTTTATTTCTGGCTTCACCTCTGACCTTCGCTCCTTCTGTTGTGGAAATATTTGTTGCTTTATAGAGTGGTACCACTCTGCTTCTTGTACCAATTGTTGTCAAGGCGCTCCCATCAAAATTAGCTGCCGTTCTCTTTTCCCATCACAGAATGACTGTGTGGCAGGTACATTTTGGGAGCAAATGAAATGTTTCGTTTTTCTTTATTCAGTATTTGAAATGTTGTAGAGACTATTTTGTATTCCTATAGGTCTTCATATTGGATTAACTACTGTTACCTGTTTCTCATGATGTCACTTTTTTGTGACTTGAAAATGAAAAATACAATTGAGTCTATATCCTCACTGTTCCAGTGAAGAAAATACTTTATCCTTTAGCCAGAGTTCTCCTGTCTCTTCTCTCCTCATGGGGAAAAAAGAAAAAAAGAAAACAAAAAATAATCAGCTAATTCTAACTAGATGATTGTTTTACCATGTATTTTTTGCATACTGTAATAGAGTAACTTCACTTTGACACAGATGTTATGATATGCTGTCTCTCC
Source organism: Nycticebus coucang (assembly GCF_027406575.1). NCBI lineage: Eukaryota > Metazoa > Chordata > Mammalia > Primates > Lorisidae > Nycticebus > Nycticebus coucang. Next base: position 24,780,919 of record NC_069781.1, on the reverse strand, counting down.
TGTTTTAAAATTTATGTGTATTGTGGTTCTCACTAAAAGCTAATGTAAGTATATTAAACCATAATTGAGTTTTAAGAACATAGATTTTCTGATTTTGACATCAGTATATTTTACATTATCCTACAGAAACAAGTATTTTTTAAATTTGACCTTTTAATAAATTTTTAAAATGTGAAAAGAAAAATAAAGATAAGGTGGTGAGGCGGAGCAAGATGGCAGCTGAATAACAGCTTTCTTGCATCTGGGCACCGTGAGTCTGGGGAGATAGAACTCCAGGCATCTCTGGCTGGTGGGATCTGCCTATCATCACCCCTGTGAGGATACAGGGAGTCAGCGAGAGACTTCTGGACCCCAAGAGGTGGACTAAAACAGTGGAAAACCGTCAAGTGGTCGCGTGTGTTCAATTGGTCTAAACCCGCCCGCAACTTCCACAGGCACGAGAACTTAAAGAGCAAGAGGAAGTGAAAGGAAAATTAGGGCAAGGAAACAGATAAAAGAAATCACTCATGAGGAAGAATCAGCAGAAAACTCCAGGCAACATGGAGAACCAGTCCAGAACAACCCCGCCAAGGGACCATGAGGTAGCTACTGCAGATGATTCCACCTATGAAGAAATGTTAGGAATGACAGAAAGGGAATTTATTTATTTTTTTTCCTTTTTTTTTTATTAAATCATAACTGTATACATTGATATGATCATGGGGCATCATACACTCGCTTCATTAACCATTTGACACATTTTTTTTCTCCTTTTTTTTTTTTTTTTATTGTTGGGGATTCATTGAGGGTACAATAAGCCAGTTACACTGATTACAATTGTTAGGTAAAGTCCGTCTTGCAATCATGTCTTGCCCCCATAAAGTGAGACACACAGTAAGGCCCACCCCCCTCCCTCCATCCCTCTTTCTGCTTCCCCCCCCATAACCTTAATTGTCATTAATTGTCCTCATATCAAGATTGAGTACATAGGATTCATGCTTCTCCATTCTTGTGATGCTTTACTAAGAATAATGTCTTCCACGTCCATCCAGGTTAATACGAAGGATGCAAAGTCTCCACTTTTTTTAATGGCTGAATAGTATTCCATGGTATACATATACCACAGCTTGTTAATCCATTCCTGGGTTGGTGGGCATTTAGGCTCTTTCCACATTTTGGCGATTGTAAATTGAGCTGCAATAAACAGTCTAGTACAAGTGTCCTTATGATAAAAGGATTTTTTTCCTTCAGGGTAGATGCCCAGTAATGGGATTGCAGGATCAAATGGGAGGTCTAGGTTGAGTGCTTTGAGGTTTCTCCATACTTCCTTCCAGAAAGGTTGTACTAGTTTGCAGTCCCACCCTAAGAGTGTTCCCTTCTCTCCACATCCACGCCAGCATCTGCAGTTTTGAGATTTTGTGATGTGGGCCATTCTCACTGGGGTTAGATGATATCTCAGGGATGTTTTGATTTGCATTTCTCTAATATATAGAGATGATGAACATTTTTTCATGTGTTTGTTAGCAATTCGTCTGTCGTCTTTAGAGAAAGTTCTATTCATGTCTCTTGCCCATTGATATAAGGGATTGTTGGCTTTTTTCATGTGGATTAATTTGAGTTCTCTATAGATCCTAGTTATCAAGCTTTTGTCTGATTGAAAATATGCAAATATCCTTTCCCATTGTGTGGGTTGTCTCTTTGCTTTGGTTATTGTCTCCTTAGCTGTACAGAAGCTTTTCAGTTTAATGAAGTCCCATTTGTTTATTTTTGTTGTTGTTGCAATTGCCATGGCAGTCTTCTTCATGAAGTCTTCCCCCAGGCCAATATCTTCCAGTGTTTTTCCTATGCTTTCTTGGAGGATTTTTATTGTTTCATGCCTTAAGTTTAAGTCCTTTATCCATCTAGAGTCAATTTTTGTGAGTGGGGAAAGGTGTGGGTCCAGTTTCAGTCTTTTACATGTAGACATCCAGTTCTCCCAACACCATTTATTGAATAGGGAGTCTTTCCCCCAAGGTAAGTTCTTGTTTGGTTTATCGAAGATTAGGTGGTTGTAAGATGTTAGTTTCATTTCTTGGTTTTCAATTCGATTCCAAGTGTCTATGTCTCTGTTTTTGTGCCAGTACCATGCTGTCTTGAGCACTATGGCTTTGTAGTACAGACTAAAATCTGGTATGCTGATGCTCCCAGCTTTATTTTTGTTACAGAGAACTGCCTTAGCTATACGGGGTTTTTTTCCGGTTCCATACAAAACGCAGAATCATTTTTTCCAAATCTTGAAAGTACGATGTAGGTACTTTGATAGGAATGGCATTGAATAGGTAGATTGCTTTGGGAAGTATAGACATTTTAACAATGTTGATTCTTCCCATCCATGAGCATGGTATGTTCTTCCATTTGTTAATGTCCTCTGCTATTTCCTTTCTGAGGAGTTCATAGTTTTCTTTATAGAGGTCCTTCACCTCCTTCGTTAGGTATATTCCTAGGTATTTCATTTTCTTTGAGACTCTGGTGAAGGGAGTTGTGTCCTTAATTAGCTTCTCATCTTGACTGTTATTGGTGTACACAAAGGCTACTGACTTGTGGACATTGATTTTATATCCTGAAACATTACTGTATTTTTTGATGACTTCTAGGAGTCTTGTGGTTGAGTCTTTGGGGTTCTCTAAGTATAAGATCATGTCATCAGCAAAGAGGGAGAGTTTGACCTCCTCTGCTCCCATTTGGATTCCCTTTATTTCCTTGTCTTGCCTAATTGTATTGGCTAGAACTTCCAGCACTACGTTGAATAGTAAAGGTGACAGAGGACAACCTTGTCTGGTTCCAGTTCTAAGAGGAAAAGCTTTGAGTTTTACTCCATTCAGTAAAATATTGGCTGTGGGTTTGTCATAGATAGCTTCAATCAGTTTTAGAAATGTGCCACCTATGCCTATACTCTTCAGTGTTCTAATTAGAAAAGGATGCTGGATTTTATCAAATGCTTTTTCTGCATCTATTGAGAGGATCATGTGATCTTTATTTTTGCCTCTGTTAATATGGTGGATAACGTTTATGGACTTGCGTATGTTAAACCAGCCTTGCATCCCTGGGATGAAGCCTACTTGATCATGATGAATGACTTTTTTGATGATAAGCTGTAATCTATTGGCTAGGATTTTGTTGAGAATTTTTCCATCTATATTCATGAGTGAGATTGGTCTGAAATTCTCCTTTTTGTTTGGGTCTTTTCCTGGTTTTGGTATCAGGGTGATGTTTGCTTCATAGAATGTGTTGGGGAAGATTCCTTCTTCCTCAATTTTTTGGAATAATTTCTGCAGTACAGGAATAAGCTCTTCCTTGAAGGTTTGATAGAATTCTGGAGTGAAGCCATCTGGACCAGGGCATTTTTTAGTTGGAAGCTTTTTTATTGTTTCTTTGATCTCAGTGCTTGAAATTGGTCTGTTCAGGAGCTCTATTTCTTCCTGGCTAAGTCTAGGGAGAGGGTGTGATTCCAAATATTGATCCATTTCCTTCACATTGTCAAATTTCTGGGCATAGAGTTTCTGGTAGTATTCAGAGATGATCTCTTGTATCTCTGTGGGATCAGTTGTTATTTCCCCTTTATCGTTTCTGATTGAGGTTACTAGAGATTTTACTTTTCTATTTCTAGTTAGTCTGGCCAATGGTTTATCTATTTTATTTATTTTTTCAAAAAACGAACTCCTTGTTTCATTAATTTTCCAAATGATTCTTTTGTTTTCAATTTCATTGATCTCTGATTTGATTTTGGATATTTCTTTTCTTCTACTGAGTTTAGGCTTAGATTGTTCTTCTTTTTCCAATTCCATAAGATCTCTTGTGAGATTGTTGATGTGCTCTCTTTCTGTTTTTCGAATGTAGGCATCTAAAGCGATGAATTTTCCTCTCAAAACTGCTTTTGCAGTATCCCACAGGTTTTGGTAGCTTGTGTCTTCATTGTTGTTATGCTCAAGGAAGTTAATGATTTCCTGTTTTATTTCTTCCTGGACCCATCTGTTATTCAACAGAAGATTGTTTAATTTCCATGCCTTTGGGTGGGGTCGAGCATTTTTGTTAGAGTTGAGTTCCACCTTTAGTGCCTTATGGTCTGAAAAGATACAAGGTAAAATTTCAATTCTTTTGATTCTGTTGATATTTGTTTTGTGTCCCAGGATATGATCAATTTTGGAGAATGTTCCATGGGGTGATGAGAAGAATGTATATTCTTTGTCTTTGGGGTGGAGTGTTCTATATGCGTCTATCAAGCATAGTTGTTCTAGGGTCTCATTTAAATCTCTTATATCTTTGTTTAATTTCTGTTTAGAGGATCTGTCCAGCTCTGTAAGAGGTGTGTTAAAGTCCCCTGTTATGATGGTATTATCAGATATCATATTGCTCAGACTGAGTAAGGTCTGCTTCAAGAATCTGGGAGCATTTAAATTGGGTGCATAAATATTTAGAATTGAAATGTCTTCTTGTTGTAGTTTTCCCTTGACCAATATAAAGTGACCATCTTTGTCTTTTTTGACTTTAGTTGCTTTAAATCCACATGTATCTGAAAATAAGATTGCAACTCCTCTTTTCTTCTGAATTCCATTTGCCTGAAAAATTGTCTTCCAACCCTTGACTCAGAGCTTTAATTTGTCTTTTGAAGCCAGGTGTGTTTCTTGCAGACAGCAAATGGATGGCTTGTGTTTTTTAATCCAGTCAGCCAATCTATGTCTCTTCAGTGGGGAATTCAAGCCATTAACATTTATGGAGATAATTGATAAGTGTGGTAGTATTCTATTCGTCTTATTTGGTGAGAGTCCATTGCTTAGTTTTATCTTTTGCATCAGTGTGGAGGTTAGGTTCTGTCCTTTGATTTCTGAGTTCTTACATTGCTGCTGATCCATTGTGGTGGTCAGTGTGCAGAACAGATTGAAGTATTTCCTGTAGAGCCGGTCTTGTTGTGGCGAATTTCCTCAATGTTTGTATATCCGTAAATGATTTGATTTCTCCATCAATTTTGAAGCTTAGCTTAGCAGGGTACAGAATTCTGGGCTGGAAATTGTTCTGTTTAAGTAGATTAAAGGTAGATGACCATTGTCTTCTTGCTTGGAGAGTTTCATTAGAGAAGTCTGCGGTCACTCTGATGGATTTGCCCCTGTAGGTCAACTGGTGCTTACTCCTGGCAGCTTGCAGAATCTTTTCTTTTGTCTTGACTTTGGACAGGTTCATCACAATGTGTCTTGGAGAAACTCGGTTAGAGTTGAGGCGACCTGGGGTCCGATAGCCCTCTGAAAGCAGTGTGTCAGAATCTTTGGTGATGTTTGGGAAATTTTCTTTTATAATATTCTCTAGTATGGCTTCCATTCCTCTGGGGCATTCTTCTTCCCCTTCTGGAATTCCTATAACTCGTATGTTGGAACGCTTCATAAAGTCCCATAATTCTGACAGTGAACGTTGTGCTTTCTCTCTCTTCTTTTCTGCCTCTTTTACTATCTGAGTTATCTCAAGAACTTTGTCTTCTACCTCTGAAATTCTTTCTTCTGCATGGTCTAACCTGTTGCTGATACTTTCCATTGCATCTTTAAGTTCCCTGATTGACTGTTTCATTTCCTTCAGCTCTGCTATATCCTTTTTATATTCTTCATATCGTTCATCTCTTATTTGATTCTGTTTTTGAATTTCCTTTTGGTTATTTTCCACTTTATTAGCAGTTTCCTTCATTGTTTCCATCATTTCTTTCATTGTTTTCAACATGTGTATTCTAAATTCCCTTTCTGTCATTCCTAACATTTCTGTATAGGTGGAATCCTCTGCAGTAGCTACCTCATGGTCCCTTGGCGGGGTTGTTCTGGACTGGTTCTTCATGTTGCCTGGAGTTTTCTGCTGATTCTTCCTCATGAGTGATTTCTTTTATCTGTTTCCTTGCCCTAATTTTCCTTTCACTTCCTCTTGCTCTTTAAGTTCTTGTGCCTGTGGACTAAGGGTTACAGGACCAGAAGGGTGAGAAGGTTGAGGAGCAAAAAAGGGATGAAAGAAAGGAGGACCGAGTAATAAGAAAAAAAAGAAAGATAGAGAAAGGAGAGGGGGTGGGGATAAGGAATATTGACAAAAAGAAGAGAGGTACAGAAAGAGGGAGACAGGACAATATAGGTGTACAGTAGGGTACTTTGACACAACCTTGAAAAACCCCACCTTCTGGGGGTGCCCAGTTGGGTGGTTCCCTTGAGGTCAGCAGCTCTTTGCTAACCTGATCAGACACAGTACCCCACCTCCACCAAGTAGAGAGGAAAGACAAAAATGCTATAAATCAAACCAAAACAAGCAAACAGAAAACTTTACGGGGATACAATTGGGTGAAAAACCAAATGATAGGGGCAGAAACACTAGCAAAAATGAAGTTGTAGTTATTAAAAAAGGCAGCAATGGGAAATTATAATTAAACTAGAAAAATTGAGAAAGAAAAAGGGATCTGTATGGAAAAGATTGAAATTAAAAAACAAAAGAACATCAACAACATCAAAATAAACAAAAAAATAACCAAACAAACAAAAAAAAAAGAAAAAAATACACAACCAAAAACCAAGCAGTTTGTATATGTTATTGAATATTGTCTGGGCAACACGTGGTCTTCTGGGGTATGAGATGTTAGTCACAGTTCTGATACGACTGGAGGCTGCTGATTTCTCAAACCCCAGCAAGTAGACACCCTAAATCTCTCTTCAGCCCACGTAAAAGGCACTTTGAACTTGTAAACTTGCTGAGCAGAAGCTTTCCCAGCTTTCTCGCTGGAATCACTGCTGAAGTGGCTATCCACTTACCAGTGTGCCAAAACCGGTCTCACTCTGCCCCTGAGGGTTAGGGCTGCAAGGCGGCTCAGACCCCACCCTTAGGCTACTTGGTTGCTGGGTTACAATTTCCCACCCGTTTCTAGCTCTGCGACCCTGAGGGCGGAGCTTGCCGGGGCAGATCACTGGCAATGGTTCCATGTGACCCACCGCCAAACACTATTAGCTCCGTCTGGCTCAGCGGCTCAGACTGGGGCCCTAGACAATGGCCAAAGTTCTCCGCATTCCCGCTCAGGCCTTCCCCAGGGCAGTTCAACTCAGTGCCAAGTCCAAGGACATCAAAACAGTTCACAGGTAAGGCCTTTCTGGTTTGCAGTCTCGCTGCTACTGAACTTACAGTTGTGGGCGGGTTTAGACAGATTGAACACATGCGACCACTTGCCGGTTTTCCACTGTTTTAGTCCTCCTCTTGGGGTCCAGAAGTCTCTCGCTGACTCCCTGTATCCTCATAGGAGTGATGCTAGGCAGTTCCCACCAGCCGGAGATGCCTGGAGTCCTATCTCCCCAGACTCACAGTGCCCAGATGCAAGGAAGCTGTTACTCGGCTGCCATCTTGCTCTGCCCCCCATTTGACACATTTTTATCACAGTGGTTAACATAGCCTTTCCAGCGTTATCTCAGTTACTGTGCCAAAACCTTTACATTCTACATTTACCAAGTTTCGCAAATACCCCTGTAAGATGCACCACAGGTGTGATCCCACCGATCCCCCTCCCTCTACCCACCCCCCCTTCCCACTTCCCCCTATTGTTAAGTTGTAGCTGAGTTATAGCTTTCATGTGAGAGTCCCAAATTAGTTTCATAGTAGGGCTGTGTACATTGGGTACTTTTTCTTCCATTCTTGGGATACTTTACTAAGAAGAATATGTTCCAGCTCCATCCATGTAAACATGAAAGAGGTAAAGTCTCCATCTTTCTTTAAGGCTGCATAGTATTCCATGGTATACATATACCACAATTTATTAATCCATTCGTGGATCGATGGGCACTTGGGCTTTTTCCATGACTTAGCTATTATGAATTGGGCTGCAATAAACATTCTGGTACAAATATCTTTGTTATGTTGTGATTTTTGGTCTTCTGGGTATATGCCCAGCAGAGGAATTACAGGATTGAATGGCAGATCTATTTTTAGATCTCTGAGTGTTCTCCATATATCTTTCCAAAAGGAATGTATTAATTTGCATTCCCACCAGCAGTGCAGAAGTGTTCCCTTTTCTCCGCATCCACGCCAACATCTCTGGTCTTGAGATTTTGTGATATAGGCTAGTCTCATTGGAGTTAGATGGTATCTGAAGGTAGTTTTGATTTGCATTTCTCTGATGATTAAAGATGATGAGCATTTTTGATATGTCTGAAGGCCTCGCGCCTGTCTTCTTCAGAGAAGTTTCTCTTCAAATCCCTTGCCCAGCCTGCGATGGGATCCCTTGTTTTTTTCTTGCTGATGCGTTTGAGTTCTCTGTGGATTCTGGTTATTAAACCTTTGTCAGAGATATACCCTGCAAATATCTTCTCCCATTCTGAGGGCTGTCTGCTTGCTCTGCTTACTGTGTTCTTAGCTGTGCAGAAGCTTTTTAGTTTGATCAAGTCCCAGTAGTGTATTTTTGAAGCTGCTTCAATTGCCCGGGGGGTTCTCCTCATGAAATACTCACCCAGACCAATTTCTTCAAGGGTTTTCCCTGCATTCTCCTCTAGTATTTTTATAGTTTCATGTCTTAAGTTTAAATCTTTAATCCAATGAGAGTCTATCTTAGTTAATGGTGAAAGGTGTGGGTCCAATTTCAGTCTTCTGCAGGTTGCCAGCCAGTTCACCCAGCACCATTTGTTAAATAGGGAATCTTTTCCCCACTGAATGTTTTTAATTGGCTTGTCAAAAATCAAATAGCGGTAAGTAGCTGGATTCATCTCTTGGTTCTTTATTCTGTTCCAGATATCTACTTCTCTGTTTTTGTGCCAATACCATGCTGTTTTGATCACTATCGATTTGTAGTAAAGTCTGAGGTCTCGTAGTGTGATTCCTCCTGTTTTGGTTTTATTTCTGAGTAATGTCTTGGCTATTCGAGGTTTTTTCTGATTCCATATAAAACGAAGTAATGTTTTTTCAAGATCTTTAAATTATGACAGTGGAGCTTTAATAGGGAGTGCGTTGAAATTATATATTGCTTTGGGTAGTATGGACATTTTGATAATGTTGATTCTTCCCAGCCATGAGCATGGTATGTTTTTCCATTTGTTAACATTTTCAGCTATTTCTTTTCTTAGAGTTTCATAGTTCTCTTTATAGAGATCTTTCACGTCTTTTGTTAGGTAAATTCCCAAATATTTCATCTTCTTTGGCACTACTGTGAATGGGATAGAGTCCTTAACTGCTTTTTCAATTTGACTGTTGTTGGTGTATATAAAGGCTACCGATTTATGAATGTTGATTTTGTAACCTGAGACGCTGCTGTATTCCTTGATCACTTCTAGGAGTTTTGTAGTAGAGTCCCTAGTGTTTTCCAGATACACAATCATATCATCTGCGAAGAGCGAGAGTTTGATCTCTTCTGACCCTATATGGATACCCTTGATCGCCTTTTCTTCCCTAATTGCGGTGGCTAAAACTTCCATTACAATGTTGAAAAGCAATGGAGACAATGGGCAGCCTTGTCTGGTTCCTGATCTGAGTGGAAATGATTCCAATTTAACTCCATTCAATATGATATTGGCTGTGGGTTTGCTGTAGATAGCCTCTATCAGTTTAAGAAAAGTCCCTTCTAGACCAATTTTCTTGAGTGTTCTGATCATGAAGGGATGCTGGATATTATCAAAAGCTTTTTCTGCATCAATTGAGAGAATCATATGGTCTTTGTTTTTTAATTTGTTTATGTGCTGAATTACATTTATAGATTTACGTATATTGAACCAGCCTTGAGACCCTGGGATAAAACCAACTTGGTCATGATGTATAATTTGTTTGATGTGTTGCTGGATTCTGTTTGTTAGGATCTTGTTGAATATTTTTGCATCTATATTCATTAGTGATATTGGTCTATAATTTTCTTTTCTTGTTGGGTCTTTTCCTGGTTTGGGGATCAGGGTGATGTTTGCTTCATAGAACGTGTTGGGTAGTCATCCTTCTTTTTCTACATTTTGGAACAGGTTGAGTAATATAGGTACTAATTCCTCTTTAAAGGTTTGGTAGAATTCTGACGTGAAACCATCTGGTCCCGGGCTTTTCTTTTTAGGGAGGTTTTGTATAGTTGATGCTATTTCTGAACTTGATATGGGTCTATTCAACATTTCCACTTGATTCTTGTTAAGTCTTGGAAGGTGGCGCACTTCCAAGTATCGGTCTATTTCCTTCAGATTTTCATATTTCTGAGAATAAAGTTTCTTGTAATATTCATTAAGGATTTTTTGGATTTCTGATGAGTCTGTGGTTATTTCGTTTTTGTTGTTTCTGATTGATGATATTAGAGATTTTACTCTTTTTTTCCTGATTAGGTTGGCCAGAGGTATATCTATTTTATTGACCTTTTCAAAAAACCAGCTTTTTGATTTATTGATCTGTTGCATTATTCTTTTGTTTTCAATTTCATTTAATTCTGCTCTAATTTTGGTTATTTCTTTTCTTCTACTGGGTTTGGGGTTGGAATGTTCTTCCTTTTCCAGTTGCGTGAGATGTCCCATTAAGTTGTTAACTTCCTCTCTTTCCGTTCTCTTGAGGAAGGCTTGCAGTGCTATAAATTTCCCTCTTAGAACTGCCTTTGCAGTGTCCCAGAGGTTCTGATAGTTTGTGTCTTCATTGTCGTTTTGTTCCAAAAAATTGGCGATTTCTTTCTTAATCTCATCTCTGACCCAGCTATCATTCAGCATAAGGTTATTTAACTTCCATGTTTTTGTATGGGTATGCGGATTCCTGTTGTTACTCAATTCAAGTTTTATTTCATGATGGTCCGAGAAGATGCATGGAATAATTTCTATTCCTTTAAATTTACTGAGGTTAGACTTGTGACCTAAAATGTGGTCAATTTTGGAGTAAGTTCCGTGGGCTGATGAGAAGTATGTGTATTCAGTTTTTTTTTTTTTTTTTTACAAACCCTTGTGTCGAGGGCTGACTTTCAATAGATCGCAGCGAGGGAGCTGCTCTGCTACGTACGAAACCCCGACCCAGAAGCAGGTCGTCTACGAATGGTTTAGCACCAGGTTCCCCACGAACGTGCGTTGCGTGACGGGCGAGGGGGCGGCCGCCTTTCCGGCCGCGCCCCGTTTCCCAGGACGAAGGGCGCTCCGCACCGGACCCCGGTCCGCAACGCACGGCGGGGACGGCGGGGGACCGGCTATCCGAGGCCAACCGAGGCTCCCGCGGCGCTGCCGTATCGTTCCGCCTGGGCGGGATTCTGACTTAGAGGCGTTCAGTCATAATCCCACAGATGGTAGCTTCGCCCCATTGGCTCCTCAGCCAAGCACATACACCAAGTGTATTCAGTCTTGTTGGGATGAAATGTTCTGTAGATGTCTGCTAAATCTAAATATTGGATGGTTAGGTTTAAATCTAAGATTTCTTTGCTCAGCTTCTTTCTGGAGGATCGATCCAACACTGCCAAGGGAGTGTTGAAATCTCCGATGATTATGGAGCTGGAAGAAATCAAGTTGCTCATGTCTGTTAGAGTTTCTCTTATAAATTGAGGTGCATTCTGTTTGGGTGCATAGATATTAATAATTGAGATCTCATCATATTGAGTATTACCCTTAACAAATATGAAGTGACCATTCTTGTCCTTCCTTACTTTTGATGGTTTAAAGCGTACTGTATCTGCAAATAAAATTGCAACACCTGCTTTTTTCTGATTACCATTTGCCTGAAATATGGATGACCATCCTTTCACCCTGAGTCTGTATTTGTCTTTTAAGTTGAGATGTGACTCTTGTATGCAACAAATATCTGGCTTGAGTTTTTGTATCCAGTCAGCTAACCTATGTCTCTTTAGAGGACAGTTTAAGCCATTCACATTGATGGAGAGTATTGATAAGTCTGGTGGAACTTTGGGTATCGAGTTTTTCAAAGGTCCAGTGGACATTTTTAATCCTGTCGCCAGTGTGGAAGTTGGAGTTTGATCTGAAGTTTCTGAGTGAGTTTACTTTTGTGGTATAGGATTGGGTTGGTCATTGTGGAGGATAGGTCTGAGAACATCCTGAAGAACTGGTTTACTTATGGCAAATTTTTTCAACATATGAATGTCATTGAAGTATTTAATTTCTCCATGATAGATGAAACTCAGTTTAGCTGGATACAAGATCCTGGGTTGAAAGTTTTTTTGCTTTAGGAGATTAAAAGTTGATGACCAGCCTCTTCTGGCTTGAAAAGTTTCATCAGAGAGATCTGCAGTTATTCTAATATTCTTACCTTTGTACATTATAGTTTTCTTTCGCCAGGCTGCTTTGAGAATCTTCTCTTTCATGTTAACTTTAGTGAAGCTAATTATGATATGTCTGGGGGATGACTTATTGGGGTTGAATCGTGCTGGGGTTCTGAAGCTGTCTGCTATCTGAATTTCAGATTCTCTAGGCATGTCTGGAAAATTTTCTTTCATAATTTCATGCAGAAGGGCCTCTGTGCCCTTGGAGGCGACTTCATCATTCTCAGAAATTCCTATAATCCTTATGTTGCTTTTTTTCGAATTATCTGAGAGTTCTCTGAGTGAGTGATCCGTTTTTGCTCTCCATTTCTCTTCCTCTTTGAGAGATTGGGAGCGTTCGAAGACTTTATCTTCAATGTCAGAAATCCTTTCTTCTGCTTGCTCCATTCTGTTACTGAGGGATTCTACTGTATTTTTCATATCTTTGAGGGCTGTAAGTTCTTGCTTCAGTGTGTCTAAGTCTTTGGTGGTTTCGTCTTTAAATTCGTTAAATTCTTGAGACAATTTTTGAATTTCTCCTCGAATTCCTAATTCCATTTTATTAATCTTGTCTGCAATCCAAATTCTGAATTTGATTTCTGACATCTCAGCCAGTTGTTTATGAATGGGATCTTCAATCACATCTGCCGTATCTTTTCTTGGGGGGGTTGATCTATTCTGATTATTCATGTTACCAGAGTTTTTCCGCTCATTCCGCCCCATGGTTATTTTACTCCCTTTGGTTTTTGCCCTGGGGTTTTATCGAGGGCCTGTACAGTGTTGTGGCCTGAGAAACTGCGGCCCTGTCTGGTGTGGTGGAGCAAAGTGGTTCTGTCTTGCTTTCAGCTGGCTTCTGTTCGATCCTATTGCAACTTCTACTCTGGCTTGAAGTCTCAGCTGTGTGGAAAAATCAGCAATTAAGTCACCCCGCCTGCCCACCTCTGGCCCCAGTTGGAAAAGGAGAATCAAACCTTCCTACAATCGCACACCCAGGGCACCGCCTGAAAAGTCCTCAGTCTATTAGCCCAGTTCAAAAGGTCCAAATCAGCTGTCTCAATCGGCACTTGTCTCGGGTGGGAAAGTTCAAGAGGTCTTTGGGAACTGGATCACAGGGGCCTGGTGACTCCTCTGACACGGCTCACCCCAGTGCAGCGTGGAGTCAGGAGGAGCCACCCAGCAAACAGAGCAGTCCAGGAAGGTTGACGTCTCCTTCCCCACTTTGCCCCTCCGTCGGACCCAGTCACTGGTATCTCTGCAGATGGCTAACCCAGTTGCCTGCAGTGAACAGACACTCCAGGGGTTTGCACCTGCCTGAATCGCAAGGAAGTCTGCCAGGCCCCTGCAGACTGCCGCTATCTAGCAGGAGGAGATGGGGCCTGACATCTTTGAGTGTTTGATGCAGGTGATGGGAAGGAGGTGTTCACTCAGGCTTAGCCCCGTCCCTGATGGATGCTGCTAACAGAACAGAACAGAACAGAACAGACAACTTTGCGGGGTTCTGTCTCTGTTCCTGTCGAAATCGCCTACAGAAGACGGGCTGTTTTGAGTTCAAACATCTTTGCTGCTGGAGATTTGCGTTTGAACACCTCTCTGGGTCGGCCCCGCCCTGGAAGCTTCCCGGATTTGTGAGCCGTGTCAGGAAATCCCCCGCTCACCGGTGGCCTCCTCTGGTTGCCCAGGGAGACAGGGGGTGTGGCCTCAGAATATCCAGAAGTGAGCGTTCTGCCGTTAAAGAAAAAACGGCTGTTGATCTACCTCCAGGGAACTGCTGCTCTGGTGTGGGCACTCAGGCGACCCTTTTCTCCTCTGTCCCGCGCCCCAGAGTCAGCACTGAGCGGCCGCAGTTTGTGCTGGGTCCACACCCCTCAAGAGATCCCCCAAGAATCAGAACTCTTGGGGGATGGGCCCGCAGACCCTGATTGGGAGTGGGGGGGGCAGGGGGGAAGTTAGAGTTTCATTCAGTTTTACGCAACACTACGGCCCGGGGAGGGCTCCTGCACTGCACCACAGGGAAGTGCCGCCAAGGCTTGATTTCCCCTCAGCAGAGTGCCCTCTCCTCGCTCCCGTGTCCCAGAGTCAGCACTGACCTGACGCAGCTCAGGCACTGTGCACTCCCCTTGAGAAATCACACAAGGATCCGAACTCCGGGGGGATAGGCCCTCAGACCCTGAGTGAGAGTAGGGGCTCTCAGCTCTCAGCGGGGAAGCTAGAGTCTTATTCAGTCTTGTGCCCCGTAATGTTGCCCGGGGAGGGTTGGTGCACTGCACCGCAGGGAAGCGCCGCCAAGGCTTGACTCCCCTTCAGCCCGGTGCCCTCTCCTCACTCACGCGCCTCAGAGTCAATGCTGACCAGTCGCAACTCGGGGACTGTCCACTCCCCTTGAGAAATCACCCAAGGATCCGAATTCCTGGGGGACAGGCCTCCAGACCTCAGTGGGCGGGAGGGGAGCGCCGGGGATTCAGGGTTGCCGGCAAAGGATTCCCAAAGTTTTATTCAGCCCTATGTCCGGCAGGAGAACGCCACGGCACCCCAGTAGGGGAGGTAGGTCCAGTTTTTAGAAGGTCTCTCCCTGGAGTGTAGTGGGAGGGCCTTTAATTTCTGCCCGCTTGTTCAATTGTGGGGCTCTTGAGCCGGTCTCATGGGGGAGGGGGACTCCCGTCCACCTGGTGGTGGATTTTGTACCTTTTGTTTGTGTCCTTGTGATCACAGCTTGCCTCAGCGGTGTTGATGTACGTTCTTCAACCTTCTCTCTTGGTGAGGCTCAAGTCCACCAGGACACCTACTAAATTCTTGTCCCTTAACTCTCCTTCTGGACGGGAGCCTCTGTTGAAAGCTGGCTTCAGTCCGCCATCTTGTCTCCCTCCCCCCAGAAAGGGAATTTAGAATACACATGTTGAAAACAATGAAAGAAATGATGGAAACAATGAAGGAAAGTGCTAATAAAGTGGAAAATAACCAAAAGGAAATCCAAAAACAGAATCAAATAAGAGATGAACGATATGAAGAATATAAAAAGGATATAGCAGAGCTGAGGGAAATGAAACAGTCAATCAGGAAACTTAAAGATGCAAGGGAAAGTATCAGCAACAGGTTAGACCATGCAGAAGAAAGAATTTCAGAGGTAGAAGACAAAGTTCTTGAGATAACTCAGATAGTAAAAGAGGCAGAAAAGAAGAGAGAGAAAGCACAACGTTCACTGTCAGAATTATGGGACTTTATGAAGCGTTCCAACATACGAGTTATAGGAATTCCAGAAGGGGAAGAAGAATGCCCCAGAGGAATGGAAGCCATACTAGAGAATATTATAAAAGAAAATTTCCCAAATATCACCAAAGATTCTGACACACTGCTTTCAGAGGGATATCGGACCCCAGGTCGCCTCAACTCTAACCGAGCTTCTCCAAGACACATTGTGATGAACCTGTCCAAAGTCAAGACAAAAGAAAAGATTCTGCAAGCTGCCAGGAGTAAGCGCCAGTTGACTTACAGGGGCAAATCCATCGAGTGACCGCAGATTTCTCTAATGAAACTTTCCAAGCAAGAAAACAATGGTCATCTACCTTTAATCTACTTAAACAGAACAATTTCCAGCCCAGAATTCTGTACCCTGCTAAGCTAAGCTTCAAAATTAACGGAGAAATCAAATCATTTATGGATATACAAACATTGAGGAAATTCGCCACAACAAGACCAACTCTACAGGAAATACTTCAACCTGTTCTGCACACTGACCACCACAAGGGATCAGCATCAAAGTAAGAACTCAGAAATTAAAGGACAGAACCTAACCTCCACACTGATGCAAAAGATAAAACTAAGCAATGGACTCTCACCAAATAAAACGAATAGAATACTACCACACTTTTCATTTATCTCAATAAATGTTAATGGCTTGAATTCCCCACTGAAGAGACATAGATTGGCTGACTGGATTAAAAAACACAAGCCATCTATTTGCTGTCTGCAAGAAACACACCTGGCTTCAAAAGACAAATTAAAGTTCCGAGTCAAGGGTTGGAAGATAATTTTTCAAGCAAATGGAATTCAGAAGAAAAGAGGATTTGCAGTCTTATTTTCAGATACATGTGGATTTAAAGCAACTAAAGTCAAAAAAGACAAAGATGGTCACTTTATATTGGTCAAGGGAAAACTACAACAAGAAGACATTTCAATTCTAAATATTTATGCACCCAATTTAAATGCTCCCAGATTCTTGAAGCAGACCTTACTCAGTCTGAGCAATATGATATCTGATAATACCATCATAACAGGGTCTTAACACTCCTCTTACAGAGCTGGACAGATCCTCTAAACAGAAATTAAGCAAGGATATAAGAGATTTAAATGAGACCCTAGAACAACTGTGCTTGATAGACGCATATAGAACACTCCATCCCAAAGATAAAGAATATACATTCTTCTCATCACCCCATGGAACATTCTCCAAAATTGATCATATTCTGGGACACAAAACAAATATCAACAGAATCAAAAGAATTGAAATTTTACCTTGTATCTTCTCAGACCATAAGGCACTAAAGGTGGAACTCAACTCTAACAAAAATGCTCGACCCCACCCAAAGGCATGGAAATTAAACAATCTTCTGTTGAATAACAGATGGGTCCAGGAAGAAATAAAACAGGAAATCATTAACTTCCTTGAGCAGAACAACAATGAAGACACAAGCTACCAAAACCTGTGGGATACTGCAAAAGCAGTTTTGAGAGGAAAATTCATCGCTTTAGATGCCTACATTCAAAAAACAGAAAGAGAGCACATCAACAATCTCACAAGAGATCTTATGGAATTGGAAAAAGAAGAACAATCTAAGCCTAAACTCAGTAGAAGAAAAGAAATATCCAAAATCAAATCAGAGATCAATGAAATTGAAAACAAAAGAATCATTCAGAAAATTAATGAAACAAGGAGCTGGTTTTTTGAAAAAATAAATAAAATAGATAAACCATTGGCCAGACTAACGAGGAATAGAAAAGTAAAATCTCTAGTAACCTCAATCAGAAACGATAAAGGGGAAATAACAACTGATCCCACAGAGATACAAGAGATCATCTCTGAATACTACCAGAAACTCTATGCCCAGAAATTTGACAATGTGAAGGAAATGGATCAATATTTGGAATCACACCCTCTCCCTAGACATAGCCAGGAAAAAATAGAGCTCCTGAACAGACCAATTTCAAGCAACGAGATCAAAGAAACAATAAAAAATCTTCCAACCAAAAAATGCCCTGGTTCAGATGGCTTCACACCAGAATTCTATCAAACCTTCCAGGAAGAGTTTATTCCTGTACTGCAGAAATTATTCCAAAAAATTGAGGAAGAAGGAATCCTCCCCAACACATTCTATGAAGCAAACATCACCCTGATACCAAAACCAGGAAAAGACCCAAACAAAAAGGAGAATTTCAGACCAATCTCACTCATGAATATAGATGCAAAAATTCTCAACAAAATCCTAGCCAATAGATTACAGCTTATCATCAAAAAAGTCATTCATCATGATCAAGTAGGCTTCATCCCAGGGATGCAAGGCTGGTTTAACATACGCAAGTCCATAAATGTTATCCACCATATTAACAGAAGCAAAAATAAAGATCACATGATCCTCTCAATAGATGCAGAAAAAGCATTTGATAAAATCCAGCATCCTTTTCTAATTAGAACACTGAAGAGTATAGGCATAGGTGGCACATTTCTAAAACTGATTGAAGCTATCTATGACAAACCCACAGCCAATATTTTACTGAATGGAGTAAAACTCAAAGCTTTTCCTCTTAGAACTGGAACCAGACAAGGTTGTCCTCTGTCACCTTTACTATTCAACGTAGTGCTGGAAGTTCTAGCCAATACAATTAGGCAAGACAAGGAAATAAAGGGAATCCAAATGGGAGCAGAGGAGGTCAAACTCTCCCTCTTTGCTGACGACATGATCTTATTCTTAGAGAACCCCAAAGACTCAACCACAAGACTCCTAGAAGTCATCAAAAAATACAGTAATGTTTCAGGATATAAAATCAATGTCCACAAGTCAGTAGCCTTTGTGTACACCAATAACAGTCAAGATGAGAAGCTAATTAAGGACACAACTCCCTTCACCAGAGTCTCAAAGAAAATGAAATACCTAGGAATATACCTAACGAAGGAGGTGAAGGACCTCTATAAAGAAAACTATGAAATCCTCAGAAAGGAAATAGCAGAGGATATTAACAAATGGAAGAACATACCATGCTCATGGATGGGAAGAATCAACATTGTTAAAATGTCTATACTTCCCAAAGCAATCTACCTATTCAATGCCATTCCTATCAAAATACCAACATTGTACTTTCAAGATTTGGAAAAAATGATTCTGCGTTTTGTATGGAACTGGAAAAAAACCCGTATAGCTAAGGCAGTTCTTAGTAATAAAAATAAAGCTGGGGGCATCAGCATACCAGATTTTAGTCTGTACTACAAAGCCATAGTGCTCAAGACAGCATGGTACTGGCACAAAAACAGAGACATAGACACTTGGAATCGAATTGAAAACCAAGAAATGAAACTAACATCTTACAACCACCTAATCTTCGATAAACCAAACAAGAACATACCCTGGGGGAAAGAGTCCCTATTCAATAAATGGTGTTGGGAGAACTGGATGTCTACACGTAAAAGACGGAAACTGGACCCACACCTTTCCCCACTCACAAAAATTGATCAAGATGGATAAAGGACTTAAATTTAAGGCATGAAACAATAAAAATCCTCCAAGAAAGCATAGTAAAAACATTGGAAGATATTGGCCTGGGGAAAGACTTCATGAAGAAGACTGCCATGGCAATTGCAACAACAACAAAAATAAACAAATGGGACTTCATTAAACTGAAAAGCTTCTGTACAGCTAAGGAGACAATAACCAAAGCAAAGAGACAACCTACACAATGGGAAAGGATATTTGCATATTTTCAATCAGACAAAAGCTTGATAACTAGGATCTATAGAGAACTCAAATTAATCCACATGAAAAAAGCCAACAATCCCATATATCAATGGGCAAGAGACATGAATAGAACTTTCTCTAAAGACGACAGACGAATGGCTAACAAACACATGAAAAAATGTTCATCATCTCTATATATTAGAGAAATGCAAATCAAAACAACCCTGAGATCATCTAACCCCAGTGAGAATGGCCCACATCACAAAATCTCAAAACTGCAGATGCTGGCGTGGATGTGGAGAGAAGGGAACACTCTTACACTGCTGGTGGGACTGCAAACTAGTACAACCTTTCTGGAAGGAAGTATGGAGAAACTTCAAAGCACTCAAGCTAGACCTCCCATTTGATCCTGCATTCCCATTACCGGGCATCTACCCAGAAGGAAAAAAATCCTTTTATCATAAGGACACTTGTACTAGACTGTTTATTGCAGCTCAATTTACAATCGCCAAAATGTGGAAAGAGCCTAAATGCCCACCAACCCAGGAATGGATTAACAAGCTGTGGTATATGTATACCATGGAATACTATTCAGCCATTAAAAAAAATGGAGACTTTACATCCTTCGTATTAACCTGGATGGAAGTGGAAAACATTATTCTTAGTAAAGCATCACAAGAATGGAGAAGCATGAATCCTATGTACTCAATTTTGATATGAGGACAATTAATGACAATTAAGGTTATGGGGGGGGAAAGTGGAAAGAGGGACGGAGGGATGAGGGTGGGGCCTTGGTGTGTGTCACACTTTATGGGGGCAAGACATGATTGCAAGAGGGACTTTACCTAACAATTGCAATCAGTGTAACCTGGCTTATTGTGCCCTCAATGAGTCCCCAACAATAAAAATAAATAAATAAATAAATAAATAAAGTAAAAAAAAAAAAAAAAAGGTAAGGCGGTGTTAGGACTATGATTCTCATGTGACAGAGGGGTGGAGACCCTGATAAGGATCTGTTACCAGCTATACAGATCCTCTTCCACTTACCATGGCTCAACCTACAATATTTTGACTTTAGGATGGTGTGAAAGCAATAACCATTCCGTAGGAACCTTACTTCAAGTGGCCATACTTGTTTTTCACTTTCAGAACCTTATTTCACAGGCGATCTTACAAAATAGCCTGTTAGGTGACCTCTCTCCAGTGCAGGCTAATATTAGTGTTCTGAGTATGTTTAAAGCAGGTTAGAGTAAGCAGGCTGGGTGTATTACATGCATTTTCAACTTACATTATTTTCCACTTTGGTGAATTTTCAGGCCGTAACCCCATTGTAAGTCAAGAAGCATGTGTGTTGAGGCCAGGCACAGTGGCTCATGCCTGCAATCCCAGCACTCTGGGAGGCCAAAGCAAGTGGATCGCCTGTGCTTAAGAATTCGAGACAGCCTGAGCAAGAGAGAGTCCACATCTCTAAAAATAGCTGGGGGTTGTGGCAGCGCCTATAGTCCCTGCTACTTGGGAGGCTGAGGCAAGAGGATCACAGGAGTTTGAGGTTGCTGTGAGCTATGATACCATGGCATTATACCAAGGGTGACAAAGTGAAACTCTGTGTCGAAAAAAATTTTTTTAAAGAAGCACCTGTATTAAAAAACACTGAATTGTATAATTTGAAGAGGATGAAATTTGTGCTATGTGATAATCTCGATTTTTTAAATATGTGAGAAAAAATTCATCACAAGCTTATGAGGAGGGGTAAGAGGAAAAGGGCACCGAGTTTGGCTACCACTCTCCATTTTATGTCTATTCTTTAAGAATGTTGCAAAATGGAGCAAATGTTCTAATAATAATTTCTGCTTCCTGAATATTTTAAGGAACCCAGTAAGCAGAGAGACTATGTCTTGCAATTTCTGATGAAGTCAGATATTTTTGCCCCATACCATCTTCAGGAACTGATAGTTTTTGAGGATCTTCGTAACTTCCTATAAATTTTATTTTATGCCTCAATAGAAAGTAAGACCTGGGAAGACACTGAATACTACTTGCAAATAACATAACTTCCTTTAATTATACTCAATGAATGTGTATTTCATAGCTAGGATATATTGCATTAAAATCCTAAAGGGGACACGTAAATTTTTGTTATTTCTTAATATTTTTATTGATAACATTATTTTGTAATGACAGGTTACATTTATTTTCTAAAGCAAATGTATAAATACAAAAATAGAACAAAAGACAAAAGAAATATAAAAAATAAACCATTAAAACAATAGAAAGAAATCTTTTTTTTTTTTTTTTTTTTTGTAGAGACAGAGTCTCACTTTATAGCCCTCGGTAGAGTGCCGTGGCATCACACAGCTCACAGCAACCTCCAACTCCTGGGCTTGAGTGATTCTCCTTCCTCAACCTCTCGAGTAGCTGGGACCACAGGCGCCCTCCACAACACCCGGCTATTTTTTGGTTGCAGTTCAGCTGGGGCCGGGTTTGAACCTGCCACCCTCGGTATATGGGGCCGGCACCTTACCGACTGAGCCACAGGCGCCGCCCCAGAAAGAAATCTTTTAACAACACAAAGCAAATCACATATTCATGATTGTCACATGGGTCTCAGGTGGTAACATCAATATTTAGTACAAATAGCCCAGGCACAATGTCTCAACAAAAAAATATTTAGTACAAATAGTTTATATCTCCAGTTACTTCTCAGATTCATCTCAATACAAAAGGGTTTTATTCTGCCATTTTAAATACTGACCAAAGAAAATATTGGTAAATCTGAGTACAATCACACTTTTGAGACAATAGCCCCTCCCGTCACTAGCCTTGAATTCCTTTCAGCTGCTGCACCCTTTTTTTTTTATTTTATTTTATATTTTTTTGAGACAGAGTCTCTGTTGCCCAGCCTAGAGAGCTATGGTGTCACCCTAGCTCACAGCAACTTCAAACTCCTGGGTTCAAGGGATCCTCCTGCCTCAGCCTCCTGAGTTGCTGGGACTACAGCTGCCCACCATGATGCCCAGCTAGTTTTTTCTATTTTTGAGGAACATAGGTTCTTGCTCTTGCTCAGGCTGGTCTCCTGAGCTCAAGCAATCCTCCCACTTCAGCCCCCCCCCCCCAGAGTGCTACGATTACAAGCATGAGCCACCTAACCAGGCCTACTGTATCTATTGTTAATCACTAATGCATAACTGTAATCTGGATATTTAAACAGCCATCCACTAACATGAAAACATTTCATTACCATTACCTTCCTTGTAAAAAGTAAATTGCTTCTAGTGTTAAGACAATTTGAACCTATGGGGTGAAGTATTGTGGGTGAGAAAGAGGCAAAATGAAGAGTCTTGGGTGAACAAAGGTTTTTCACACTTGTGAAAGTAAACATCTCGTTGAAATTAACAGGTATATATTCAATTTATGACCCTTGATTTTCTGGAATTAAAGCTTTCAGCATCCTCTGGACTGGTTGGGTAGGAGAATACTAATGGCACCAGAGGTTGTGATTGACACCAGACAACCATGAAGCAGGAAATACAAATTAAATAACTCGCTGGCTTAACCACTTATTGATACCTATCCTCCTACATGCCTAAGGAGATACTTGTAGCTTAAATGTAAACATGAATAAAGAAGACAAGTATAAAAGCTTTAATATAGTTTTTTAAATGTTGTCCTGACCCAGTTTTGAGGCCCCGGTAGAGGCCAGTCAGTTTACCTTTTTGAACAGTCCACGTCCCAAACTACCTACCTCCCTTATCAGACTCCACACTCCAAGTCACTATGTACCCACTGTAATCAGCCAAGAGCCAGGTACCAGATAACATGGGACAGCCCCGTCCCTATATCCCAGTGTCCACTGAAATTATTCCAACTAGCCAGTCTAAGCCTGCTTGCCCTATGTTACCTGTCCCTTCCTATGGAAACCACAAACAATAAAGGCACTTCGTGGTGTTCCCCATCTCCGTCTGCCTGCTCACCTACCCTGTGCTTTCCCTGAGTAGGTGTGTGTGTGTGTGTGTGTGTGTGTTCCCTCGGGGAACTGTCAGCAACAAAACTACAAAACTATAAAACTTTTTCCAGTTCCTCTCTTTCGATCTGCATCTGGCCTCACCATAATTTAACCAAGGTTAAAATAATAGCATAAACAGTTTGTTTTCAAATAATGTTTTTGAGGTAGTATATTATTACTTACATTACAAATGAGAAAAATGTCTTAGATTATCCTTAAGAGTGTCTTAATTCTCATAATGCATGGTTTATTTTTGTTCTCTTAGAGACATGATATGCCTTATTAATACCAATAAATTCTCAGAGCTAGAGAGGGGCCGACCAAGCCTGGTGTCTTACACCTGTAATCCTTGCCCTTTGGGAGGCCAAGCCTGCAGGACACTTGAGCTTGGGAGTTTAAGACCAGCCTGAGCAGGCCGGACACAGTGGCTCACGCCTGTAATCTTAGCATTCTGGGAGGCCAACACAGGTGGATTGCCTGAGCTCACAGGTTCAAGACCAGCCTGAGCAAGAGCGGGATCCCAGTCTCTAAAAATAGTCAGGTGTTGTGGCAGGCTCCTGTAGTCCCAGCTACTCAGGAGGCTGAGGCAAGAGAATCACTTGAGCCCAAGTTGTTGGGAGCTATGACGCCACAGCACTCTACCCAGGGCAACAAAGTGAGACTCTGTCTCACACACACACAAAAAAGACAACCAGCCTGAGCAAGAGCAAGACCCCATGTCTATCAAAAACAGAAAAAATTAGCCAGGGAATTGTGGTGAGTGCCTGTATTTTCAGAAACTCAGGAGTTTGAGGCAGGAGGATCCCTCAAACCCAGGAATTTGAGGTTGCTGTGAGCTAGACTAACACCATGGCAACAGAGTGATACTCTGTCTCAAAAGTAAATAAAAAAATAAATAATAAAAAGAGGGGCTGTTTGGATTTGTTGGCTGGGTTTTTGTTTTCTTTTCCCTGTAGAAAGACACCCTCTGGAATTAGGATAAGCATCACTTTTTGACATTTCTATCTCCGTTTTCCTTAGTTTCAATAATTATGATCTCTTGTTTCAATTCCCAGTGTGCCAATATAAACCTTATATTTTTGAAGAATGTTTTTAATTAAATAAAATTCAACCATAACCAATTGATAGCTTGCCATTTTTTTCCTTTTTATCCAAACGCCATTGAAATTCTACCCTGTTTCCCCAAAAATAAGACATCCTCCGAAAATAAGACCTACTTACAGGAAAGATAAGACATCCCCTGAAAATAAGACCTAGCGCATCTTTGGGAGCACACCTTAAAATAAGACACTGTCTTATTTTCGGGGAAACAGGGTAAGTATCCCAAGTTTTCCATGTGATTCATTTTCATTTAATTTTCATTGATTTTATCTCACAGACTTGTAAGGGGTAAAGAAAAAGGGAAAAGAAAATTCATCAATAGCTATTAAAAAATAGAAAACGTTTAAGCGTTATGACATTTAGTCTTCACAATAAACTCATTCATATTGTGTACTTATCTCATTTGGGTTAAGTAGGAATGCTTGTACCAATTTCTATACGAAAACAGCTGGCACCACATTGAGGTGGATTTGGACATTGTGTAGCCACAGCACTGGCCTCTCTGACTTCAGGGAGCTGTAATCTGACACCTGATTGTTGCCTTCTGGGAAATGCAGTCCAGAAGCTCCTGGCACGCAGACCAAAGGGGCTTCAGGAATATGAGTCTTTTCTTTCTGTGACCCGGGTGAGTGCTTCACTTCCCCATCTGTGCCCCACAAATGGGCCTGACTCATAACAGCTCCAGAGCCAAATTCTGCTGGTGGAGACCAGACTAGAGCACAGGAGAGGGCAGGTTATTCTGCTGAAGCTAACCATCTGCTTTCTTCTGCTCCAGATGTATTTCTTCCTAAAGAACCAGGACTGTTGGGGATCTACAGTTACAGAACTGATTAAAAACTCAGCCCTTCCTTCTTTTATTAACCCCATAAATTAAGGAACTCTGTTTCTTCCTGTAATTAGAATATCTTTCTTCATTCAATGGATTCTCCTGTCAGAATTCACCTGTCTCCCATGCTCTCCTGGCCTTTGTACCTGGCCATCACTCAGCCCAGTATCCCAGGACGGTATCTATGAATAAGAGCAAACTTGAGGGTGTATTATATGCATAATTTGTAATCTGAGCAAAGCACTTACTTCTTACTAAAAAGCCCTTTTCCTTAATAACATCTGCTTAGTGTTACAGAAGACTGGAATGAACACACTTGGGAAATCTTCAAGGATTGTAGGGTCTTTTTTATTGTGGAACACTTTCCTCCTTGAAAATATGGGGAGAGGAGCTTAGTCCAACAACTGAGAGACATGAGAATGGTGTGATGCTTCAAGAAGGTGATTCCATTAACTTGTCCCTTGGAAAGCTCTCTCAGAGATACAACTCTGGGAAAGACAGCGAGGCAAAGATTTTTCAGGAACACGAAGATCACTTTGTAACCTGGGGAATCTTTGAGTGAAGCCTTCCCATGGACATTGGTTTGGAGAAACTCCATAATCAGCATCGCTCTGACTTTACAAGTCTCTCTTTGTTTCTTTGGCAGTTTTTGGCCAGGGCTGGTTTTGAACCCGCCACCTCCAGCAAATGGGGCCGGCGCCCTACTCTGTTGAGCCACAGGCACCACCCTCTCTCTTTGTTTAAGGGTGAAATATTCTGCCACTGTAGACTGTTCAGAGAGTCCCTGGCTCAGCTCTGTGGCTATGGTGATAGTGAAAACATTTATAGCTAGAGGCATCAGTTTGTCATTTGTAGTCATCATCTTACCCACACCAAAGAGAAATCCAGGCAATGCCAAAACTTCAAGATAATCCTGAATAACAGCAATGGTACCTGTAAATGTGAGGAACTTTCAACCGAAGAGAAATGGGTGAATGTGGTCAGGGCAATGGGACCTTCCAGTGGAATAACAAAGCACAGATCCAAAAAAGAAATTCTCTGTGGTCCCCAACACCCTCCGTCCCTGCCATGGACCAGTATCTGTCTGTAGCCTGTTAGGAATGAGGCCACACAGCATCACTGCCTGAACTCTGCCTCCTTCTCCCACCATCTATGGAAAAATTATCTTCCATGAAACCAGTCCTTGGTGCCAAAAAGGTTCCAGTCCATGGCCTCTTAGGAACCAGGCCACACAGCAGGTGAGCGCTGGGCAGCTAGAGAAGCTTCATCTGTGTTTACATTGTTCCCCGTCACTTACATCACCATCTGAACTCCACCTCCTGTCAGTCCCCCCCCATTCATGATGCCAAAAATGTTGGGAACCACTGCTCTAGAAACAAGGACTGTGACAGATTTTAGAAGAAGATTGGGCCTTGGTAGACTGTTGCTCTCCACTGGGCTACTGGTTGATGACACAGAGGCAGCACCGCAGACCAATGATTTTAAAAGGGATGGCTGGTGCTCCCTCAGGCACAACAGCAATCACTTGTCTTTATTTACTTTCTTATATACCCAAACTCATCAGACAAAAATAATCTAAGAATAAGGAAGACAAAAGGTAACAAAACTGTCATTAAGATTTCTTATCAGCAAAGTATGTACACACCTTTCTAAACTAAGACTATCTTGTTTGGAGATAAACAACTACGGAGATAAACCACAAAGATCCTGGGTTGTCTGTTCTGTTTGCCCACTTCCCTATACTACTAACTGAAAGTTATTGTGCAAATAGAGGTAGGGATCAAGGACAACGGTCCATTGCCCCAGGCAGATGATCTGTCTCCAGCTACGATTTGGCCAGGGCCCTCCAGCACATTCTTTCCTTTAAGGCGTGACTGCCTGCATTTTTCAGCAAAGCCACTTTTGCAAGCTGGGGGAGAATATCCCCCAAAATTTACATCTAGCCCACGTACTGGAAATGTTACTTCTCAGGGCCTCATACCTCAAGAGCACAAATGAGACTGATTCACCTCACAAGGGTGCAGGGGACTGTGCCCCTTCATTAGACATGAGGTAATCCACATAGGGAAGATGCCGTATAAATGTGGACACTGGTGCTTTAATTCAAGCATTCATCAAAAAGTCCATTTATAAGAAGAGAAACCTTATAAATGTGAGCTGCATGACAAAGCCTTCACATTCCTCACCAAGTCCACACAGGCCAAAAGCCTGTGGGGCATGTGGCAAGGCCTTCCCCCAGAGCTTGAAACTCCAAATTCATAAGTGAGTTCATACAGAAGAAACACCCTACAGCTATGGTGAGTGTGATAAAGGTGTCAGCTGGAACCACAGTCTAATAGTCAGAGTCCACACAGGCCCGAAGCCCTGTGGTGAGTACTTCCCCCCACAGTTCAAATCTTCACACCCACTAGCAAGTCCATGCAAAGGGGAGCCCTGTTAGGACAGCTTTTAAAGAATGCAATTCAGAGACATGAAAAGACAGCCTTAGGAGCTCCTGATAAGCATGAAAGTGGGGAATCTGGACACCTACCTTGAAACAGGAATTCTTTTTTTTTTGGCCAGGGCCTGGTTTAAACCGGCCACCTCTGGTTTATAGGGCTGGTGCCCTACTCCTTTGAGCCACAGGCACTGCCTAAAGCAGGAATTCTTAATCCTAGGTTTATTGGCAAGCAGATCCCTGAATTCCCGAGATTGTACACCAAGGTTATATGTGGATGTGCACCTGTGTATCTTTTTTCCAGAGGTTGTCTACATTTTTTAGTATGAAAAGATTAAGAATCATAGCATTAAGGTTCTTACTGAAATGTGCCTGTAAACAGCCTGAATAAATGAATTAAATTATTTTACTTTTTTTGATTTGGCATGTACAGGATATTAGATATCCAGCACTGAACCAAGTGGGTTAAAATGTAGGTGACTAGGGAAATTACCCTGCCAAGATGATCTCACATTCCTTGTACAAGGAAATCATCAGACAGTAGACTTGGTTGATTTCTATTATTTTGATCCATGCTATTCAAGGTTACTATCTCAGTTTAGTGTGGAATTCTTCATTTCACAGACTTGACCTGAAGCTTTCTCAGGGTTGAACCACTCATTTCTTCCTTCCCTGTCTCCTGTGCTTGACTCAGAAATGCCAAGCTCAAGTGTCAGGAAGGTCTATGGATTTGGTAATAAGTAAAGACTCACCAAAGCTTGGGGCCTTCCAGCATCAGAAGTATCTTAGTCCATTTGGATTGCTATAAATGAATATCTGAGGCTGGCTGATTTGTAATAAAAAGAGGGTTATTCGGCTCACAGTTCTGTAGGCTGTACAAGAAGCATGGTACCAACATCTCCTTCTGGTGAGAGCCTCAGGAAGCTTCCACTCATGGTGGAAGGTGAAGGTGAGCTGGTGTGTGCAGAGATCACACGATGAGAGGGAAAATAAGAGAGCAGAAGAGGTGCCAGGCTCTTTTTAGCCATTAGTTCTTGGGGAAACTAAGAGAACAACAATTCACTTTTTACATCAAGGATGGCACCAAGTAGGTCATAAGGGATCTGCCCCCATGAGTCAAACAGTCCCTCCAGGCCCCACCTCTAACATTAGGGATCAGATTTCAACAGGCGATTTGGAGAGGACAAATATTAAGGGGTGATGGCTTGATGACATGGAGTCTCTTTCCAGTAACCTGGTAATCTGCTTCCATCCCAGTCCTACCATACTCCCTCCCTCCTTCACCCTCACTTTTTCCTGGAGGCACAGGGACAGACTCCAAGGATGGCTTCACAAAATCTCAGACACAAGATGAAAATCCCCAAACAATAATTCTCCCGTATTTTAATAATAGACAATTTAAAATCATAAAATGAAAGGGCACTTTGGGAGGCCAAGGCAGGAGGATCAAGGCCAAGAGTTCAAGAGCAGCAGCGAGACCCCATCTCTGTAAAAATTAGAAAAGTTACCAGGTATCATGGTGCATGCCTACAGTCCCAGCTACTCAGGAGGCTGAGGCAGGAGATCACTTGAGCCCAACAGTTCAAGGTTGCAGTGAGTTATGATGATGCCACTACACTGTAGCCTAGGTAACAGCACAAGACTCTGTCTCAGGGGGAAAAAAAGTGGAAGGGGAAAATCCCTTTTATGAAAGCAACCAAAGGTTTTTTTAAATCCACAGAAGTGATGTAAGAAATGTCTAGCATCTCTACCAAGAAAATTCTAAAACATTTGAAGATGTAACAGAAACCTGAATCAATGAAGAAACAATAAAATACTACAAGAAAGTAAAAATGAAAAATGCATATTCTTCTAATATGGGGTGGAAAAGCCTTTTTATATGTAATATTTAAGCCATAAAGTACATAAGAAAGATGAATTTATATATGTTAAAATTAATTAACTAAAACATTCAGGATATCAAAAAATTAAAAATTTTAGAAGACAACAATGCAACCACATATGATGTGAAGAGTTTTTTTCTATGCAAGTGCGTGCATAAAAAGCTTTTTAGGGCGGCGCCTGTGGCTCAAGGAGTAGGGCGCCAGTCCCATATGCCGGAGGTGGTGGGTTCAAACCTAGCCTCGGCCAAAAAAAAAAAAAAAAGCTTTTTAAACAAGAAAAAGTTAATATTCCCATGGGAAAATTGTCTAAGTACAAAAACAGTCAATTCACATAATTTCTCATTATTTTTCAAAAATTTCTTTGGATCATTTGGACAATTTCCAAATTCCCATTGAAATTTCAGTAAAAACTATAAATTAATGTGGAAAGAGTAAAATTTATTAAAAATTAATTTATATTTCTCATCCTTTGCTAGGAATGTTTCTGCTTTTTCCTCTCAAGGGAGGATTTTTTAAAATTGAAGATATGTGCATACTAAGAAAAAATTATTTTTATGTGTAGTCTTCTATCCAAATGTTTGATATCTTTGTGATAGTTTAGAAAGTGGTGCTGGTGATCTCCAATTCTTTTAAATCTCTCAAGGTTTAGAGCAAAATGTTTCTAGTCCTGCTCGCTCATTTAACCAGCCTCTTCTATTCCTTATGTCCACTTCTTTCTATATCTTATTCTCTATCAAGAGTGACCATAGACTACTAAACCCCAAATTGTTAAGACCGTAATATTTACTATTTGCATAGGAAGCATGTACTTGTTAAGAAAGGATTACTGTATTTGGAGCCCATTGGGAAAGGTGAAGGGTTGTCCAAGACAATAGAGTCTGAGTGGAGTTAAGAGCAGACCTCGAAGCTAGTATCCTCTATCCTACTTTGAAGCCTGCAACTTTCTAGCCGTGTAACACTGGGCAAGGGAACCTCTAAGTCCGCTTCCAGATCTGTAGCATTAGAATCAGAATAGTATGGGCGGCGCCTGTGGCTCAACGGGTAGGGCGCCGGTCCCATATGCCGGAGGTGGCGGGTTCAAGCCCAGGCCCGGCCAAAAAAAAAAAAAAAAAAAAAGAATCAGAATAGTAGGGCGGTGCCTGTGGCTCAAGGAGTAGGGCGCCAGCCCCATATGCTGGAGGTGGTGGGTTCAAACCCAACCCTGGCCAAAAGCCGCAAAAAAAAAAAAAAAAAAAAAGAATCAGAATAGTAATCTCATAGTGTAATGGTGAAGGTTATTTTAGCAACATTGCATGTTGTCATTGAAGAATAGACAATTGCTGGTGGAGGGGATGAGCAGGGGAAACATTGTTCAAATCTAAACTACTTATGTTTATTTATTTATTTATTTAGTATATATTTTTGTAGAGACAGAGTCTCACTTTATTGCCCTCCGTAGAGTGCTGTGGCGTCACACAGCTCTTGGGCTTAGGCTATTCTCTTGCCTCAGCCTCCAGAGTAGCTGGGACTACAGGCGCCCACCACAACGCCTGGCTATTTTTTTGTTGCAGTTTGGCCAGGGCCGGGTTTGAACCCGCCACCCTCGGTATATGGGGCTGGCGCCCTACTCACTGAGCCACAGGTGCCACCCAACTACTTATGTTTAAGGAACTTTGGTTCAAAGCCTCTGATAGTCCAGCCATTCTTGGAGCTGTCCTTGGTGCTGATCTGACGAGGCTTAACACTCATTATCTCAGGAAGGCCTGCCTGGCTCTGCTGTGTCATTCTCCTGGGGTCTGAACAGTTGCCTCCATCTCAGCCAGAAGACTTGGCTGAAACAAATGTGTCCAGCCCTTGAGTCCTGTCAGCTGCCCAACCTCACCCCTCTGCCTGCCACTTCAGCCCGTATTATGGATGAAGGGATGACTCAGAACCATTATGACGGATGGTATTTCCCAGCACCCACATTCCTGGCTCTGCAAAGGTAGGATGGGGCAACTTGATTGACAGTAGTGTCAGGCTCCCATTCCTCAGAGGAAACTCACACCACTTCCATAAAAGCCTAGGAAGTGCCTACTTAGCTCCAGCAGTTATTCCCAACCAGGGCTGATTTTGTCTCCTGGGGAAGACTTGACAATGTCTGCAGGTATTTTTGGTTGTCACATTTTGGAAGCAGAAGGTTTTTGCTACTGGGTTCTAGAGTATAGAAGGCAGGGATACTGCTAAACATTCACAACACATAGGACAGTCCCTCACAACTTAAAGTCCTCTTAAGTTGATGACACGTTTTGGAGACACCACACTGGTTTCAGAGTGATTTAACAACGACATGCCAGCCTAGCTATGCCAAGAGGGAGAGAGCACACATCATTAAAACTCTTTTTAAATGATTTCTTCATGACCCTCCATTGCATTTCTCCTGAGTGTGAGGAGACAGACCTCTTCACTCTGACTATAGGTCAGGGATGGAGAGCAGCTAACACCCCTGCACATGCACACCTCCCCCCACACCCCCACACCTGAACAGGAGTAGTCACTACTAGAATAGGAAGTATTCCTCTGCTCCAGGCCCTACTGATCAAGCCTCTCTGGCAAGAAGCCCATAGCATTTTCAGAAGATCCTTCAAAAGATAATTCAAAGATAGTAATGTGCAAGCAGTGACAGAAACAAAGGTGGTGGGAAGGAGACCAAATACAAAAGAAAGCAGAAACTTAGGTGAATGGTGACATACAGCAGGACTGAAGGGCGGCAACGCTCCCTACTCTGGGCCAGGTTGCAGCTATGCGTGCTGGTGGATCGATACCACCTACTGCAAACCTGAGACATGGGCTGCCTGAGAGAACGTGAATTCCCACTTCCTTGCTATTCAGATGGAGACTCTGGAAAGGATGCCACACAGGGGTCTCAAGCTCTGGAAGGGGCTGGAGGAGGTGCCTCTGGCCCAGACCATCTGTGCTGCTCTGACTTGGTCCCACCGCAGAAGGCTCTGAGCCCTCAGGCATGTCTCATGGTCTTTCTGTCCCTCCTGTCAGGTAAATCTGGCTGCTATGTTGGTTAGATGCCAGCTACCCATTTGGGGAAAAAGGAAACAGAC
Organism: Nycticebus coucang; assembly: GCF_027406575.1. NCBI lineage: Eukaryota > Metazoa > Chordata > Mammalia > Primates > Lorisidae > Nycticebus > Nycticebus coucang. Next base: position 24,748,464 of record NC_069781.1, on the reverse strand, counting down.
TAAAAAACTGGACCTGAGATGCTGGACCCAACAAGCTTGTAAGAAGCACTTAGTCCTCTGGAGGCTTGATCGCCTAAAGTTACCAAATGTTCTCCACCTGACATTTAGTATATGATACTGCAGACGTGGGGGTGGGGGTGTATACTTTCATCCACATGTTCACATATATACCTGCATTTATTACACACATGCATTTACACGCATAGAGGAATCTTAATGTATGTGAATAAAATTGGTCTTATGCACATAGATTCTCTGAGGTCACAGAGCTCCTTTCCTCCTCAGAGTAAACAAATTAGTGTTTGAGGGGACCCTGTTCATATCTTTGGCCATAAGCCAACTAGCTGTTGGTTGAAGGACCCTGGGGCTACATTCCAGGCAAAACCCCCCCAAAGATCTTCCCAGAAGGACTGCCTGGGGCTCCATGGACAGGGTAGAGGCCATCACTGCCCCTATTTATCTGGGGACCAGCATCAGGGCCCACCAGGCTAGGTAGGGCAGTCAACACAGGCTGTTACCCAGCACCTAGATCATATTAGCACTGTTACTACCAGGTGGTCTCTCCCTTTGTGAGAGTAGACCACCTCCATGTCTTTGCTCTAGAAGTTTTCCTTCCTGGCCCATCTGTTCAGTGTTTAGGGCCCAACTCCAGCCCTTACTGTATTCAGGAAACCTTCCTTTGTCCCCATCTCTGCTTATCCCCAGTTGGAATTCATCACTACTTAGGGATCACGCCTGTAGTCCTAGCACTCTGGGAGGCTGAGGCGGGTGGACTGCCTGAGCTCAGGAGTTTGAGACTACACTGAGCAAGAGTGAGACAAATCTCAAAAAATAGAAAAACCAGCCAAGTGTTGTGATGGTGCCTGCAGTCCCAAGTACTGAGAATGCTGAGGCAAGAGGATCACCCGAACCCAAGAGTTTGAGGTTGCTGTGAGCTATGATGATGCCATGGCACTCTACCCAGGGTGACAGAGTGAGAGTGTCTCAAAAAAAGAAAAGAAAGAAATTTATCACTACTTTCCCAATGCTTCACTAGTCCACTGTTTCTACCTTGACATATTATAATCTAGTGCCACAAACACCTGCCCCGCCAGGCTGCAGAATATGGGAAAGGTGGTGTATCCACCTGAGCATCTGCCTCATGGTGTGGTGCAGGTAATAGCATGGCTCAGTGCACCATGGATCTGAAATGACTCCTCAGTCTTGGGAAGTTGTGTCCCTGTGATTGGGCTATGAGGAGTATACGCATCCTTCCTCTGATTAAGACGAGTAACATTTGATCCTGCTGAGCCCTGTGTTAAGCTCTAGGGTTCTAAAGGTATGTAGAGCACATATCTTCTCTACTGGAATCTCAGAGTCTAGAGAGAAATATAGAAATTTAAAACATCATGTTAATGAAGTTGGTGACAGGGTGCAGGTGCAGAAGTTGCACATATTTGGGCCTCAGAGGGACAGGGCAGGCATTGTTGTTCACTGTGCAGGCATTTACCCAGGGCCTGAGGCACTGCATGGCCTGAGCAGCACCACTTGGCAGGAGCAGAGTTGTCCCAGCAGCCAGCAAGACTGTGTGGCTCCTCAGGGAGCTGCTGAAATGCACTAGAGGTTCACAGGTTCCCTCTCTTGCCAGGATGAAACACCTGGGTAGGGACACAACTGTTCTCATGGAATCAGGCAAGTCATTCTTATCCCCAGCCTGGCCCTAGCACCCAGCCAGTACCTGAGTAAGGAAATGCCATTCCCAGCCAAATCTGGCCTCATCTCCCAAAGGTGATCCCCATACTCCATGGGAATCATTTTCTCTGACCTGGGAAACAGACAATCTGGAGGCTTTGACCCCATCTGCCTCAGCCTGACCAGGGTTGAAGAAGACGCAATAAGAGCTTGATCCTTACATGAAGGATGGCCCTGTCTTTCTTTTTTTTTTATTATTATTTTTTTTTGTAGAGACAGAGTCTCACTTTATCACCCTCGGTAGAGGGCCGTGGCCTCACACAGCTCACAGCAACCTCCAAATCCTTGGACTTAGGCGATTCTCTTGACTCAGCCTCCCAAGTAGCTGGGACTACAGGCGCCCGCCACAATGCCCGGCTATTTTTTTGTTGTTGTTGCAGTTTGGCCAGGGCTGGGTTTGAACCCGCCACCCTTAGCATATGGGGCCGGCGCCTTACCCGCTGAGCCACAGGCGCCGCCAGGGCCCTGTCTTTCTAGCAGCTTTGTGACCTTGGGACAGCCATTTGCCCTCTGGGCTTCATTCTTGTGGCTGTGAATCCACACAGACTGGATTGTGAATGCCTCGTTCGCTGCTGAATTTCAAATATGTTAGCGCTGTGCCCAGCACACAGGCACACTCCACTCCATGGAGATTTTTTAAGTATGTGAAAATATCTTGTCTATTCTAAAATACTGTTTTAAAAATGAAAGACACTTTTATGAGTAAAAGTTCAGATTGGGTTTCAGCTTCAATTGTAATCTTATTTGGCTTTTTTCTCCATTGGGGATATTATTTCATCTCAAAGGCCACTCATATACATTCTTCAAATTACAGTGAGAGTGGAGGGCTTGTCTGGAATTTAGAGCAGGGCTTAGTTTTCCAATCATTGGGATTGTTCAAGGAGTTTGGGGTAGATGCTCTAGTGGAGGGTTGGGTAGGAGGGGGAAATTCTGTGGCCTAGGAATTGGGAAACTTGTGCTGTGTCCAGGCAGCACCAGCAGCTGTGTGCGTGGAGACAGGCCCAGCCACGAGATGTGGACTCTGCAGGCCTTCTCACCTCTGCCTTCCTGGGTACCCACTCCAGAGAACACATATGATGATCCATCCACCTCAGGGCCACATGCAGCCCCTCTCCATGTGCATGGGAGAGAACTGCTCAAAAGAAAGCTGCCACCACCATGCTGGGCACTTAGGCCACAGCCCAGTTTCTCCTTTAATTCAGGTGCGTACCTGACTCCCCAGCAGAAGACTCTGCCCAGGCTGTCACTTCTGGTATCTCTTGATGTAAAGAAGAGTTGATTCAGCTTCACAATAGGGAAAAGGAGGGCCACCTACAGTGCAGGGTAGGAAGGAGAGCCTGGGTCTCAGAAATGAAGTTTAAAAGCTTGAAACAGGTGTCAGGAGATCTGGAAACTAATCACTAGAAGCTGTGTGACCTGGACAAGCCATTTAGCTTCTCCAGACTGTCACCTTTGAGGAGGTCAGTGAGATGATGTGTAAAAATATATGCCTCTAAACCAGTGAGGTAACACACACCTGTAATCCCAGCCAAGGGAGGCTGAAGTGGGAGCACTGCTTAAACCCAAGAGTTCAAGACCAGCCTGGGCAACATAGTGAGACCGCGTCTAGAAAATAAAAGAAAAAAAACGTGTTCCTTTACTAAACAGCTGTAGAATCTTAAATATTTATGTACTTTCTTGCCATGAAGCCCATTTTTCCAGTAAGGAAACTGGTAGAATTTAATTCTTCCTTGAACTATTGTCAAAGTGATCTTTCTAAAACTCTCTGCTATCATTTCTATCCTTTGCTTAGAGACCTTTGATTCAGGAATTGTTCCTATTTTATTTTTTGTGACTCTGATAAAAACTATGGATTCTCTCTCTTGAGAAATGCCCCTGCACACATACACATAATATTTTGCATATAATTTCTGTGGCTACTTGACACCCAGAAGTCCATGAATCCCGGTTTTAAAAAATCCATTAAAGGAATGTTTGCGCTCTAAAGCATCTCTGAAGCTAAGATTATGATTCATTATTATTCTAGCTATGCCAGTCTAAACAGTGCCAATGTCTTTCTCTGACTCTTAAATTCTAGTTTATCTCCAGGGAGTGTTCAATTCAGATCTACCAAATTGACAGTCTAGACAAAATTCAGGCTTTTGAATATCTCACCCTTATCCTCTCTGCTCCTCAAACACCCTCCACTGCCTTGACTCAAGCACTGGTATGGAACTAGATACAGGGGCAGGCAGAAGCTTTCTGGTAGTGAATCAGGGCTGGCCTTCCACTCAGCTCTGCCACCAGTGAGAGCTGGCAAACCTGGTCCCTAGATCCCTGGCCAGCATTCCTCCTCCTCCTCCTCCCTCTGCCATGCCACTGACCTGGGCTTGCCTGCAGAGCCAACCCTGGAAAGTCATACTCAAGAAAACAAGCTGCCTCCTAGAAGAGAACCCAGCTTGAGCAGAGGCTCCCACCCAATCCAAGTAGCTCAGAGAAGGGCCACAGTGCAGGTGTGGGACTCATGCTGTGCTTTCTTTCACATAACATAACAGGTGTGTGGGTCCCTAAAATGGGAGCACAATGGGGAGTGCCCCCCTGAGCCTTCTGAAAGTTCAGAGCCAGGGGACTGTCCCTACTGTGCCATCTTGTAGGAGATCCAGATCTCACTCTAGGTCAGTGCCTAGAAAGTAAGAAGGTTAGAGGTGTTTTTGAAAGACCAGAAAGCCAGAATCAGGGAGCCAGGCTGTGGCTCTTCTCTTACCCTCTAAGTGACCTTGGAGAAAGCACTACCCTTGTTGGCATCAGTTGTCTCTTCTATCAAATGGCAAGTATTCAACAAGGTGATACACAGGGCTTTCTTGTATCAAAATATCACATGTTCTTTGTTGTTTCTACACTCTTGACCAAGCAAATGGGGAAACCTAGAAGGGAGTTCCCAATTTCTGCTTTTGAAAGGTACTTACCATTTCCTAGGGGGTAGGGGTCTGAGAGACACACACTCAGCCCCTTGGCACAACCTCCTCTTCACAGAGTGCTGTCACAATAGCCCTATGGGGAATGTCAGCCAGGTAGAGATGAGTCTCCCCATTTTACAGATGAGAAAACAGTTTCAGAAAGGCAATTAAACTCACTCAGAGGCACACACAGACTCACAGGATGTTAGAACTAGAAAAGATGCCAGAGATTAAAGGGAGATAATCCCACTGTCATTTTCCTGATAAGGAAACGGAGGCCTTGAGAGTTGACAATGGTGGAACCCTAAGGTTCCAAGACTCTTAGTCCTAAGTTCTTCCCATAAAACTGTGCCTCAGTTTCCTCATCTGTAAGCTGAGGACAACAATAGTGTCCTACCTGTAGGGTAGGAGAGATGTGAGCACTTAGCACTTAGGGGTAGCTCTCAATAAATAACAGCTGTTATATGATGCTGCCTGCACTAAACTTTTATATCAGTTTAAGATTTATCTGTGATGTCTTTGGCTAGAAGCACCCAAAACAAACTTTTCATAAAAGATTCAAACTTTTGTGATCTACAGTGGTGAATTGAGAATGAGTTGGGTAAATAAAGATCAGTGAGGGCTGTAAGAACCAAAGATCCATTGCATGGAGGGAAGAAAGGTAGCTGTGGTACTGGGAAAGATTCTCCTACAGATTTAGAAGGACAGAGAGCCTGACAGTCCCCTGTTGCCGACATGAACATAATAGAGCAGGACATCCGGGCCCAGCTGGCAGCTCACAAAGAGTTATTATCACTGTGTGCCTGACCTTGCCCAGAGTCCCCTGAAAGAAGGGCAGCTGAGTCCTTGTGGCAATAGGTGCCAACCATCAAAGCACAAAACAAGCTCTGTGTGTGTTCCTGCCTCTCTCCATATGGTGCTATCTTACACTGCACAGTTATGATGAACTTCACCTACAGTTCATCAAGAGTGAAGACTTAGCAGACCTTATCTTAGCTTATCCTCACTGAGTCCCTGTGCAGAAGGCAGAGAATGTCTGTCATCATTTCACAAATTTACATCTCCATTTTATAAGCTAGAAATTGAGATGCAGAGACGGTTTTAGAATTTTATATAAAGTCACACAGCTAAAACATAGCTTAGCCAAAGACCCAAATTGTGGTCTTTGATTCCCTATTTAGTCCTGTCCAAATCTTTACTCCAAAGACTGTCATGATTTTAGTGTCTTTATCTGTGATGTCTTTGGCTAGAAGTACCCCAAACCAACTTTTCTGTGGAAGCCATGAATGCTCTTAGAAGCTTTATATAGTTCTGTGTGAAGATCATGTTCTTTCTTTCTTGTCTCTTTTTCTGTGCTTACTTTGAGCTATCATGGAACTACAATAGATCCTGGAATATACTGCCCAGTGTTCTGGGATGGAGGCTCTCAACATAATTAAAGAATGACAAAGTATTTGTGCTCCAGGAATTCCCCAGGCACCCTGATGATGACTTGCGAGTTTAAGTAATCACATGTTTGGTAAAATAATATTTCTAACAATCATAAAGGACTTTTAGGTTCAGCGCTCATAGCACGGTGGTTACGGCGCTGGCCACATACACCGAGCCAGGCGTGTTCGAACCTGGCCGGGCCAGCTAAAACATCAATAGCAACTGCAGTAAAAAAAAAAAAAATAGCCAGGCATTGTGGTGGGCACCTGTTGTTCCAGCTACTTGGGAGGCTGAGGCAAGAGAATCGCTTAAGCCCAAGAGTTGGAGGCTGCTGTGAGCTGTGACCCACCATGGCACTCTACCCTCTACAGAAAGCAACATAGTGAGACTTCTCAAAAAATAAAAATAAAAAAACCTTCTGAATATCAATGGAATAGCTTGGCACAGAAATTCCACTCCTAGGTGGAATTCACTCAATAAGAATGAAAGCATATATCCACAGAACTAGAATTCATTGCTGCTGGAAACAATCCAAATATACATTAATAAGAAAAATGTATCTACACAGAGGAATACTACTCAGCAATGAAAAGGAATGAACAGCAACACTGACGAATCTCAGACACATTAGGTTTACTAAGAGAAGCCAGACACGAAAACAGAACACACTGTGAGTGTAGATAACATTCTGAAACAGGCAAAACTAGACTACTAGGATGAAAATCAGAACAATGACTATGGAGGGCAGGAGGGGCGATGGGAAGAGTTAGGGTGGTGGAAAAGTTAATATTTTGTTCAGAATAATAGTTTTATAGATGTATACATTTGTCAAAACTCACCAAAGTGTACCTTATAACTTGTTGATAAATTAATAACATCTCATTAAATTCTACCTCATCCTTATTTTTTAAGGTCCAGCTTGAGGAAAGAGTAAGAGTTACTTAAAGAAAATGTGTTTTTCCCATAACTCCACTTACACACTTTGTTCTGCATGTGGTTCTGTGGGTCCACAGTATGTGTATGTGTGTGTGTGTGTATCTATCTATTTATGTAGATAAAATGTGGTCACTGGGCAGCGCCTATGGCTCAATGGGTCGGGCGCCAGCCCCATACACCAAGGGTGGTGGGTTCAAACCTGGCCCCAGCCAAACTGCAACAGAACAATAGCCAGGTGTTGTGGTGGGTGCCTGTAGTCCCAGCTACTCAGGAGGCTGAGGCAAGAGAATGGCCTAAGCCCAGGAGTTGTGGAGGTTGCTGTGAGCTATGATGCCACGGCACTCTACTGAGGGTGACAAAGTGAGACTCTGTCTCTAAAATAAATAAATAAATAAATAAATAAAATAAAATGTGATCACTTTGAGGAAGATTTTCAGAAGTGATCCTTGGCTTTTTGATATTCGGTCCACCTAGTAACCTAGTGTTGATTGAGCGTCTACTATATTCCTGGAAACATTTAGAGGTCATGGACTTGGAATACAGAAATACATAAGACACAGGCCCAACCTGAAGAGCCCCCAGAGTGGCATACAGGAAGTTAAGGATCATTAAGGTAAGAGTGAAGAAAAAGCATCCAAAAATGTTCAAAAATTTTTTTTCCACAAGACAGTGCATTGTCCTGACTGAGGGTAAGGGAAACAGCCTTGAAATGGATTCTCAGGCAGAGAACAGGCAGCATGCAAATTCAGCAAAAAGCTTATTTAATCCTCACTTCTTGAGCACCTTAATATGCCTCCTAAGGAAAGCTCTTGTGCTTAGCCTAAGAGGGGGCCTTCACAATCAGAGGTGCTCGGGTCTGCCTTTACTAGCTGTGGGCCCTGCAGCAAGCCAACTGTCCTCTCTAAAAGATGGGGATCATCGTGGTAGCTTCATCATTGGTTATTGTGGCAATTAGAAAAAATAATCCACAAAAAGTGGGTTGCATAGAATTAGGTACACATCAAACGCCCAATAACTGTTATTAGATACCATTATTGTTATTACTGTCCTTAATATATGTCAGAAACTCAAGCAATTTCTGGAAATTGAGAAGAAAACTCTATGTAGAGACAAAGTAGTAGAGAAAAAGAAGTTGAGAGATCATTACAATATTACGTGAGAATGACTTGGACAAAGAAGGAAATTTAAAGGTTTTGTGCTATAGATTATGTTTATTCCTACAGAGGCCCAGAGCAGGAAAATAATTTTCCCAAGTTTTCAAGGTAATAAAAGCTTCCTGAATCTCAGTTCAAGGAGAAAGTCAGGCTTCCTGAGTCTCAGTTCAAGGAGATATCCACTGCAGTTTATCCTTCCAAAGGAAAGGTCCATGTATTCCTGCTCTTTTGAAATCTCTACAGCTCTGATTATGGCTATCTCTCAGTTAGTAGAGAGACAGTTTAGCTGATCTCTATACTTGGTCCTAGAGACAGAGATAGTCTATAAAGAAGCATATCTCGGAGCATGAAGAAATGGGAGCAGATTATTCAAGAGCTGATAGGAGGATAGGAATGCAGACAGACTGGCCCCAGGTCTGGACAGACACATCATAATCAACCCTGGCTCCAGCTGGAAGCAGAGCCAGCCCTGGGGTTTGCCAAATAAGGGACTAAAGATGTGGCTTGCCCATTAACCCTGCAGTATCCATGCCCTAGTTTGCTTCCCAGGGACTTTCTCATGGCCAGTAGGGAATATCCAGCCATTTCTCCTGTCCCCTTTTATTTGAAATACCATGCTCACATACACTGAGAAAAACATCTTTGGTATCAGAGCAGAACCAGTTCCTCCCTACCTCTCTCCCTGAAGGAGATCAGGTTATAGCCTGGTGCTTCATGTAGCACAGGCTTCCTTCCTCCTCAGACTCAGGTGGAGGAAGGGGAGCTCTACCTAGCATTGCCTCACTCATTGGTTGAACTATATGAAATTGCCATTTTTGCATGTTAAATATGGTCAAATGTCAACAGTTTCATCTGATTGAATGAATACTTTATCACACTTCAAGAGATAAGGTAAATAGGAACATCTTTCCAGTCCTGTCCTTCCTCCAGCACCAAATGATCATTTGCTTTATGATATATTTGGAGACAAAATAGACATAGTAGACAAGTGGATGTCAGCAAGATGCTCCTGTTTGAGCAGTTTTGCGTTTATTAGGGGTGAAAATCAGTTTGTTTCTTCCCTCTCCCTTTGACTTTTCATGCCAAAATAGTTTGTTTCTTTCTTACCAAGGGAGAAATGCCTGCTGTAGAGGAAAATTTCCATACACAAACTGAAACCTGCTTTGCCAGATCTTTCCCTAAGTTTAGGAAACAATGGGTGGTGCCTGTAGCTCAAGCAGCTAAGGTGCCAGCCACATACACCAGAGCTGGCAGGTTTGAATCACCCTTGAATCACCTGGGCCTTCCAAACAATGATAATTACAATCAAAAAATAGCCATGCATTGTGACAGGTGCCTGTAGTCCCAGCTACTCAGGAGGCTGAGGCAAGAGAATCACTTAAGCCCAGGAGTTGGAGGCTGTTGTGAGCTGTGATGTCATAGCACTCTACCCAGGGCAGCAGCTTGAGGCTCTGTCTCAAAAAATAAAATAAAATAAATTAAAAAAAAAAAAGAGTCTGAGGTTTCTGTGAGCCATGACATCATGGTACTCTACTGAGGGCAACAAAGTGATGAATACTCTGTCTAAAAAAAATAAATAAATAAAATAAAAATTAGGAAACAGTATACAATCAGGATCTAGTAGAGATTTTAAGGTCATGGTCAGGACTCTGAATGCACTAGGGACCCTACACAGGGATGAGGAGAGGGGGTGGGGCCTATTCATATCTTCTTTTTTTTTTTTCCTAAGATGGAGTCTCACTATGTTGCCTTGGGTAGAATGCTGTGGCATCACAGCTCATGACAACCTCGAACTCTTGGGCTTAAGTGATTCTCTTGCCTCAGCCTCCCAAGTAGCTGGGACCTGCCACAATGCCCAGCTATTTTGTTGTTGTTGTTGTTGCAGTTGTCGTTGTTTTAGCTGGCCGGGCCACGTTTGAACCGCCAGCCTTGGGGTATGTGGCCAGTGCCCTACCACTGAGCTACGGGAGCCACACATATCTTCTTTTTAGAAAAACTGGCAGTGGAGGGCCAAGATTCTTGATAAGACTTATTTTAAAAAGTATTTGTGGGGCTCAGTGCCTTATGCCTGTAATCTTAGCACTCTGGGAGCCCAAGGCAGGAGCATCCCTTGAGCTCAAGAGTTCAAGACCACCCCGAGCAAGAGTAAGAGCTTGTCTCTACTATAAATGGAAAAATTAGCTGGGCATTGTGATGGGCACCCATAGTCCTAGCTACTCGGAAGGTTGAGACAGGGGGATCATTTGAACCCAGGAGTTTGAGGTTGCTATGAGTTAGGTTGATGCCACGACACTAGCCTGGGCAACAGCGTAAGATTCTGTTTCAAAAAAATCATTTGTGTTTGATCACCAATGTTCACTATAGCACTACTCACAATAGCCAAAAGGTTGAAGCAACCCAAGTGTCTACCTTCACAGGTACAAGAAAGAGACAAGGCAGCGTCAAACATTCTTCCACCTCCCCAGGGAGATCCACCTAATTGATGCTTCCTTCACTCCCTTTTTCACTTCTAACATTCCCCTTATCTTATGTAAAATGTAGATTTCTTGAGTCTGACAATAAGGTTACCCATTTGTCCCATTACCCCTTCTCCTGCCTTTTTTTGTTTTTTCCTTTCTATAGTCCCTGCTCCCCTTAAAACAGTGAAACTTCCGATTTGCCTTTGGAAAAACAGCCACAGAATTGTCTGTGGTCTGTGTCTTTCCCAGGTGTGTCCTCAACTTTGGGCAATAAACCTCCATTGATTAATATCTTTGCCTCAGTCACTTATTTGGTGTCAAAAAATGAAATATTATTCAGCCTTAAAAAGAAAGGAATTTTAAGAACTTTAAGAACATTATGCTAAGTTAAATAAGCCAGTCACAGAAGAACAAATGCTTTGTGATTCCACCTATGAAGCATCTAGACACGGTGGCTCACGCCTTTAATCCTAGCACTCTGAGAGGCTGAGGCGGGTGGATTGCCTGAGCTCACGGGTTTGAGACCAGCCTGAGAAAGAGCGAGACCCCGTCTGTGAAAACAGCCGGGCGTTGTGGTGGGCACCCGTAGTCCCAGCTACTCAGGAGGCTGAGGCAAGAGGATCACTTGAGCCCAAGAGTTGGAGGTTGCAGTTAGCTGTCTACCGAAGATGACAAAGTGAGATTCTGTCTCAAAAAAAAGTATCTAGAGCAGTGTTTTTCAACCTTTTTTTTCTTAATCTCACAGCACTCTTGAACCTATAGCTAAATTTACATAGCACACTTAAATTATGCTTTTTTTTCTGCTGATCATTTGGTAACATCCTATGCTTTCCGAAAGCCAGCCCTTCCCCAGACCAGGCCAGTGAAAAGAAACAACTGGAGAATTCCCTGTCAGTCTTCTGCCTGTCTGACCATCTGTCTGGAGGCAGACCTGTTCCATTCTATAATAAGAAGCTACTCATGTGAAATTGCTTCCTGCCTGTGGTCATTCCATCTCACTGGCACTGGTTGTGATTTTTTCCAAGCAAGGAGACAAATACCCAGGATAACAGTCTGTGAGGCTGGACCTGACACTTAGGTGTGTCTGGCCAAGAGCACGCTAAAAACCAAGAGCAGACTGCCACCTGGATAAAGGCTCTATTGGCATCACTTACAGGGATCACAAGTGATGCCGCTGACAACTGGGAGACCAATCAGGCTCTCAACTGGAGCACCTCCCCAAAGCCTCTCCATGTGGCTTAGGCTTCCTTACAATATGGTGTCCTCAGAGAATTCAAAGATTTTACACTTGACAGCTAAGAGCTCTGAAAATGAAAGACTTACCGTACAAGGTGAAAACTGCATTGCCTTAAAAAAATAACTTTATTGAGATATAATTTATATGCTCTAAAACTCTCCCTTTTAAAGTGTATGATTTTATGATAGTCACACAGTGCAACCATCACCACTAATTTCAGAACATTTTCATTACTTAATTCTGCCCCATCCCCATTGCTAGTCATTCCCCATTTCTCCATTTCTCCAGCCCTTGGTAACCAATGGTATGCTTTCTGCCTCTGTAGATTCACCTGTTCTGCACATTTTCTATACATGCAGTCATATAACATGTAGCCTTATTTTTTTTTTTTTGGAGCGACAGAGTCTCACTGTACTGCCCTCGGGTAGAGTGCCGTGGTGTCACACGGCTCACGGCAACCTCCAACTCTTGGGCTTACGCGATTCTCTTGCCTCAGCCTCCCGAGCAGCTGGGACTACAATGCCCGGCCATTTTTTTGTTGCAGTTTGGCCGGGGCTGGGTTTGAACCCACCACCCTCGGCATATGGGGCCAGGGCCCTACTCACTGAGCCACAGGCGCCGCCCAACATGTAGCCTTTTATTACTTCTTTCAGTTAACATGTTTTCAAGGTTCATCCACGTGGTAGCATGTATTAGTACTTCATTCCTTTTTATGTTGGAAGAATATTCCATTGTATGAATATTTCTGGTCCTGGCTTTGCTGATTTTTAGTACTTCATTCCTTTTTATGTTGGAAGAATATTCCATTGTATGAATATTTCTGGTCCTGGCTTTGCTGATTTTTAAAAATTGTGATAAAATACACATAACATAAAATTAATCCTCTTAACCCTTTTTAAGTGCACAGTTTAATAGCACTAAACATTTACATTACAATATTTACATTGTTGTGCAACTGGTCTCCAGAACGGTTTTAATCTTGCATAACTGCCTTGCCAGTTAGGTTCTAGCCTCGGGAGCTGTGTAGCATGGCTTTTGCTGTATTTATTGGTTGTTAAATTCATGACTAAGATTGGCCTAGGGAGAACAGAAAGCCCAGAGGTAGGAGGAACGTCAAAGAATTTATAGTTTTAAAACCACCACTCAAAAGAAACATGGATCTCAAGATCCTGTTTGGGTTTATTCCAGGAAGTGTCTATGATGTATATGGGCAAAATATCTAGACCTTTCCAGGCCAGAGGCGTCCCCTTTTCTCATCTTGCAACCTAGTCTGATGAGCCAGGTGAGTCTGAAGCTGCAGCAGCTGCTCACAACCTTCTGGAGTTGGCCACGGTTCTGGGCCAGGGCCAAGTGGGGGCCCTGGAGCTGCCACTGACTCATGGTAGAGCCTGAGTAAGTCCCACTTCCCCTCCAGGGTGGTCACCTATTTCTGGTCCTGGCTTTGCTGCAAGGATCCAGGGAGATAGCAAGAGCCTTTGCAAATGGAAGGAAAGTGGTTACAGGCGGAATTACAGATGTAAGACCCAGCTGGATGTTGACAAAGGAGGAATCAGGCCTATGTAAATGGCTTTAGTGAGCAGGGAAAGATATTCATGGCTCAGAACGTGTCAAGGGAAAGGGCAGAGGATAGGATGCCAGCCAGGATCTCGTCCCCCACCTGCCTCTCATCTGCAAAAGTTTTCCTAAGACCTCACAACTCAAGCCTGGGGCTTGTTGGTCCATTTGTATGATTAGCTGTGTCTCTCCCCCAGTCTGAGCTCACGGAGGCAGGGCTATGCTTGGGTTTGCTATCTTAGCCCCAGGCTGCAAGGCCTCCGGGTGTTTCTACTGCTCCTTCCACACCAGGCACAGGACATGGCATATTCGTCCTGTCTGCTGAGCCTCACCCTGCCCCATTCCTTCTGGGGACTGCCCCGGTGACTTTGCCCAAAGCTGGCCCAGGCCCATTGCTGCAGGACCCTCAGTTCTTACTCCCTCCTCTACCGGCTGGTATTTCAGGTAGGGGAGGGGCGAGGGAGGGAAGCTTACTCTTCCTCCTGCTTCTCCATAAATTATTTTCTCACTTTCCCCCAAACTACCTCAATCAGCCACAGTGCTCCTGGGGAACAAAACCACCGCATCTCGGCGGCTGCGTTTGTTACTGCCACTTCCCCTTTCTGAAGCAGTGAAGTGCAAAATGGCTACCTACTTGGCTTCATTCATTCACCCAATATGCATGGACAGTCTACTATGTGACATGTGCTATTTCAGAGACGAAGGATGCATTCCTGAACAAAAACCCTGAAATCCCTGTTCTTAGAGTGAACCTCCACTTGGGTGGAGAGACAGGAATAATGAATAAGGATATTAAACAGTATGCTACCAGGTGATACAGACTATGGGGAAAAAATAAAGCAAAGTGGGCAGGGTGTACCAAGGAAGATTGTAGCATTAAATAGGGCGGTCAAGATGGCCTCGATAAGAGAAGGAGGAAAAAGAGAAGGAATACAACGCAGGGAGAAAAATATATATTAAAAACCCTTTGATGGTTCCTCTTTGAGAATAAATTCCTGGCTTTAAACATGGCCTCAGGTTGTTGGTGGCCTGGCTCCTGCTTTCTCCAGCTTTAGCAGCACAAAGTCCACTGAACACAACCCTCTACACCAGTGGTTCTCAATCGTCCTAATGCCGCGACCCTTTAATACAGTTCCTCGTGTTGTGGTGACCCCCAACCATAAAATTATTTTTGTTGTTACTTCATAACTGTAATTCTGCTACTGTTGCGGCATTAGGAAGGTTGAGAACCACTGCTACACACACAGCTGTCCAACGCCCTGGCCAATCTCCCTGTGCCACATGCATCAGAAACACAATGCTACTCGGAGCGTAAATATAAAATAACAGAGGTAACAGACAGGAGGGCATGGGCGGCCAGCTGAATGGAGCTACATGGGAAACATGAAGAAGTCTTGGCCATAAAGCATTTGGCTCCCCCGTTAAGCTCACTTATAGCTGCAGGTCAGCAGCCTGTGAAGGTCATCCATCCATTCCACTCCTCACTGTCCAGATGGGGGAAATGGGACCCAGAGAGAGACAGTGGTGTCTTTGGGTCACACAGCCTTGTCTGCACAGCAAGGCCTGATATCCTGCAGGTATTACATGCTGAGCATGTGGTTTTTCTGTACTACTTCAAGTTCCTCTATTAAACCTCAGGAAGAGGAAACACTGGTTGGATTTCCCCTCCACCAACTGACTACAAGCTGAGCATCCAGGTTAAAGGGCCCTTCGGTGTGGTCTCTGTGAGACCAGAGGCAGCGCCATCTTTCTTGACTAGGGATTCTGTCCCAGGGGCTCTAGGTGTGTACTAGAAAGTCGATAGACTCTCTGTTGTTCCTTTAGAGGAGGGAAGTCCACGGGCTGTTGAAACATAGAATCTGGAAAGAATTTCTTGCCATAGACCAAGGCTTGGGTGACTGTGTTCTGAGCTAGGATCCTGTGCTCTGCATCAAGGTCTCTGCCAATGGGCTGGAGGAGGGGAGTCTCTCTGGTGGTTTAGAAAGCAATGGGGCACTTTATGACTTTAGGGCTGAGTGTTGCAACCACAAGACCCATGAGGAAGTTAGAACTAAGCATGAAGGTCATCAAATTGTGACAAAGCCAACCAAAACAGTCAAATGAATAAGGCTGTTTTACACAAGATCTTGTGTGGAGGTCAAATCTTCTTACTCTTGCTTTCCAGGTAAGTCCCAGAGAGGAGAAAAAAGCACATCCAAATATTTTGACCTGGTTAACCTGAAATTAAGAAAAGAAGGAAAGAAAAAGCATACCCAAATCCCCAAATCCCTTCCCAGCTCTGGGGTTCCAGATGCTTCAAGCACACTTTGCCCTTCTGCTTCTTCCCAACCACCTGGCACATCCAGGACAGCAGCCCTCCCTCTCAACTTTGATCTGCCTTGGTGGCCCTGGCCTCATGCTTTCCTTAAGCTCCCCCTCCCCCAGCCCTCCAGCCCTGACTGCTCCCTAACCCCCATTCGTTTTCAGATTGAGGCTCTTAGAAGCCATGTGACCTTGAGGAATTGGCTTGACCTTTTTGATGGGTATAGTAAGCTCAGTAGGTGCTGTGCAAAGAAGGAATTCTTCTAGATTGAGATTAGGATATGAAAGTATAAATTTATTTTTTATTTAAGAATGGGGGAGTGGGGGAAGGGGGAGAGCAAAGAGCAAGGAGGTGGCTGGCACCCCCAAAGGAAGAAAGGAAAAATGCCAGACCTGAGGTCCCACGGGTAGCTGAATTTAAGGGGGAAAAGGAAAATAACTGTAGCCAAGTTCACAAGGTCTTGTGTCTGTTTTTCCTACAGCAAAGTTGAAGACAGGTATTTTTCCAGGTGTCCCCATCCTGAAGCCTGACTTTTCACATCCCATTGGTCATTGGGGACTCCAAGGTGTGGGAAAAATTCTAAAAGGCAAAGGAGTTGGAGAAATGTAAAAGATAAAGAACTTACATTTTCTTTTGATCTGCTGGGCTCTTCAATGGCTAGTGAGAACAGAAATCCACAGGAGTGGGGGGAGGGCGGTTGTGAGAAAAAAGCACACAGAAAGATTTTAGTCCTTATCAAAACCACTTTGAGATATCATCGAACTCCAGTAAGAGTAGCCCACATCACAAAATCCCAAAACTACAGATGTTGGCGTTAATATGGAGAGAAGGGAACACTTCTGCACTGCTGGTGGGAATGCAAGCTAATACGTTTCTTTTGGAAAGAAGTTTAGAGAACACGTAGGGATCTAAAAGTAGATCTGCTGTTCGATCCTGCGATTCCTCTACTAGGCATACATCCAGAAGACCAAAAATCACTTTACAACAAAGATATCTGCACCAGACTGTTTATTGCAGCCCAATTCATAATTGCCAAGTCTTGGAGGAAGCCCAAGTGCTTATTGATCCATGAACGGATTAATAAATTGTGGCATATGTACACCATGGAAAATATTATGCAGCCTTTAAAAAAGATGGAGACTTTCCCTCTTTTGTGTTTACATAGATGGAGCTGGAAAATGTTATTCTTAGTAAAGTATCTCAAGAATGGAAGAAAAAGTATCCAATGTACTCAGTACTATTATTAAACCAATATATAATGACCCACTCTTCCATATGAAAGATAAAACATAACTATAGCCCAGGATGAAGAAGGGAAGAGGAGAGGGAGAGAAGGGCAGGGAGAAGGTTGGATGGAGGAAGGGTAATCAGTGGGACCATACCTATGGTGCACTTTGCAGCACTTTGCAAGAGTACATGTCAACTCTATTAAGTGTAGAGTATAAATGTAGTAACACAATAATTAAGTAAGTGAGGGGAAGGCTATGTTAACCAGTTTGATGTAAGCATTCCAAATTGTATATAAAATCAGCACATTGTAGCCCATAAATGCATTAATGTATACAGCTATGATTTAATTTTTTAAAAATGGACTTAAATGAAAAAAAGAAAAACTTTTAGAATTTTTGATTTTTCAAAAAAAAGTTAATGATTTTTCAAAAACAGGAATTAATGATTTTTCTATTATTTCATTATAAAGACTGACCATCCTTACACTTTTGCAGACAACTTTTTCAAAGGATGGAAATATTTGCCATTAATGACGACAATGGCTACGATTTATTGAGTGAGTTCCCACAGCCAGGTTTTAGGCTGAGAATTTAATACATACATATTCTTCTTTTTTTCTTTTTCTCTTCTTTCTTTCTTTCTTTTTTTTTTTTTTTAGAGACAAGAGTCTCACTTTACCACCCTCAGTAGTGTGCCTTGGCGTCACAGCTCACAGCAACCTCCAACTCCAGGGCTTTGGCGATTCTCTTGCCTCAGCCCCCCCAAGTAGCTGTGACTACCTGCGCCCACCACAATGCCTGGCTGTTTTTTGTTGCAGTTTGGCCGGGGACGAGTTTGAACCAGCCACCCTCGGTGTATGGGGCCGGCCCCCTTCCCACTGAGCCACAGGCACTGACCTAACACATATATTTTCATTGACACCTTACAAAACTCCTGTGCGGTAGGTTCTATTATTATTTTCATTTTACTGACCAGGAAACCCAGGCTCAGAAAAATAAATCTATCTGCCTAAGGTCCCAGAGCCAAGGACTCTGAATTTGAACTGAGGTCGGCTCTATACTCAACATCTCCTAGCACTGTTGCTATAGGGTTTCTTCCAGGAGTCCCTTTACTCATAGGATGACTGGCAAAGGATTACTAAATATTTAAAGTATCAAATACTGTCAAAAGTCCCTCTCCCTCCAAAATTCTCCCTGACCAAAAATTTGGAGCTGGAAAACATTCTTCTTAGAAAAGTATCTCAGGAACGGACTTTTCGATTTTGAACTCAACCTGTGTTAAGCTCAGAGTGGTTCATTACCAGGAGCAAGAAACATTGCTGTAACTGCCAAGACGCAGTCAAGAGCAAAACCGTAGAGGACAGACGGACGCAGCAGGCGTCCCCACTTGTTTGCCACCGGGGAGACGCAGCGCTCGGCGGTGGGGAGCGGGGCTGGGCGGTGGGTCCCGGCCCGGGTGCGCGCCGAGCCGCCGCGGGGGGGCGCGCGCGGGAACCACAACTCCCAGGCGCCCGCGCGCCGCCTCGCCCGGCCCATGTGATCCGCGCGGCCCGGGTCGCGGTCGCGGCGGCGGCGGGACGCACTCGGCACCCAGAGACCCGAGCGGGCAGAGGCGTTCTTGCTCTCACCCCGCGTACTCACCATGGCGGTAAATCCTGGGCGCCATGGGGAGGAGGGGACGCGGGTGGGTGGCGAGGGCGGGGTCCTCTGGGGCAGCCGCTCCGGGCACCCGAGAGCCTCGACGCCGCTGGCCCGAGGCTGGTGAGGGGGCGTGTGGCTGCGCTGTCAACAGCTGGAACAGGGTTAGGGGGCGGCGCAGGTAGGGCTTAAAGTGATTTTCTTTTTGTTTGTCCCTGCGCACCTGCCGTGGCGCGACTTGAAGGTGGGGGCACGGTGGGTGAAGACGGTCGAGTCCCGGGTCTCCAGCCCTGATTCTCCCGCGGGTGCCCGGGGGCAGGAGGGCAGGGACTTGGGGGAGATTCCAGGGAGGCTTCCACGAAGAGGAAAGCCCGGTGCAGGTCAGCCTGCGCTGGGCGGGCACAGGCTGAGCGCACACCCCTCGCCCCGGCCCTGCCCGTGGCAGGTTCCTACTCTGATTCTTTTGAGGGATAAAACACACCCAGCTGCTTCCATCCTCCCTACATTTTGGGTCAGAAAACAGGTTTTGGCCAAGCTGTTTTTCTTGGTAAGGTTCACCTGGGCTGGAGAGAATCACACCTTGCAGGTCCTTTCATCTCCAAAGAAGTCATATTGTTTTCTTCATCCAGCTGAAGAACGTCATAGAATTTAAGATCCAGGAAGCTTAGAAAGGCCACTTAGTCAGATGCCCACGCCCATCTCTTGCCAGTCCTCTAAAAGGGGAAATAGATGGGAAGCCTTGAAAAAGTTCCCCAGCTAGTCAGCCAGCACTGGGACCTTAACCTCCACCTGAACTCTTTGGTTTATGAATGAGGGAGCTTTTCTCAAAGTATCTGTAACCCTAAATGAGAAGATAAAGAAGAAAACGAGTCCCAGGGATTGCTCCATCCTTCTCCGTGCTCCTCCCCACCCTGAATTAAACATAGATAAATTAAGCTGCCAGAGGCTGAGATTAACTCATGGTGGGAAAACAAGATTGGGGCCTGCCCCTAGAATGTATGACCACAAAGCTCTTTAATTGAAAACTGCAGCCTGCAGTCACTTCCCTCAAGTCTGAGGGTGCTGATTTGAATCTTTTCCTCTAGCAAAAAGGCCGGACTTGAGTCTTTGTTCCTCCAGGGCGATGGACTCCCTAGGAGGTGGAACCATTTGGTCTCTGTGGGCACTTCCAGCTCTGAGCATACGGTTCAGTCCCTCTCCCCTTGCTGCTTCCTGCTCCTCTGGCTTCAGAACTCTTCTAGCCATCTGACCCCTGGCCAGGTCAGGTATCTAAGATATCTGGTCCCTACAACCCCCAGTACCTGTACTGTGCCTTCCTCTTTCTGATGTAAACCTGCTGTAATTACCTGCAGTACCTGTACTGTGCCTTTCTCTTTCTGATGTACACCTGCTGTAATTACCTGTTCAGTCTCTGTCTCCCTTTATAGAAGGTAGCTCCCCTAGCACCAAGGACTACTTCTATTGGTCTCCAGGGTCTGCACATCCCTAGCACAGAAAAGGAAGTCTTGGTTTAATTAATTTTACTGTCCTCTGGATGTTCAGGTCCATGGCAAAAGGTATCTGGGCTGTTTGGGGCCCCTGACATAACTGGCCCAGGCTCAAGGACAGAAGAAGGAAACCAGTTACAGGCTCCCTTACTAATTAATTAGTGGGGACATTCCATTCATGCCATCCATTTACCAAGTGGACTCAAAGAAGGGATAATGGGTTCAACCCCCTCACCTGGCAGAGGTGGTGCCAGTGTTGGCAGAATTTCTTTCTGCAGTAGATCTCTGGTCTCAGAGATTCAAAGAATGAACCCACAGATAAGGGGTAAGATAGAATTTCTTAGACACAAAAGAATAGTGAAGGAATAAAGAGCACCAGAGCTTCTGGCAGAGGGAAAGACCCAAGTGGGAAGTCTTGCACTGGGTCTTTTTTCTAGAGGCTATATGCTGTTTTGTAAAAAAGTGAGTCTTGAGACACAATTGTAAGAGGGACTTTACCTAAGAAATGCAATCAGTGTAACCTGGTTTCTTGTACCCTCGATGAATCCCAAACAAAAAAAAAAAAAAGGGAGGTCTTGAGAATTACCTTTGCCAGGACTTGGCAGACTTCAATGTTAATGAGTGTGTTAACAAATGAATGCAGTCCTGGCTCAGGGTCTGTAGCTCAGTGGCTAGGGAACTAGCCACATACACCAGAGCTGGCAGGTTTGAATCCAGCCCAGGTCACCAAACAATAATGACAACTACAACCAAAAAATAGCTGGGCATTGTGGCAGGCACCTGTAGTCCCAGCTATTTGGGAGGCTGAGGCAAGAGAATCACTTAAGCCCAAGAGTTTGAGGTTGCTGTGAGCTGTGACGCCCCAGCACTACAGAAGGTGACATAGTGAAACTGTCTCAAAAAAAAAAAAAAAAAATGAATGCAGTCCCTCCATCTCAGGCAGAACAGCCAGTGGCCTCTTTAGGAGAGTCCAGCTTACATGAAATTGCTCAGGCCCAGGACACTGGGGTCCCTGTCCAGCCTTGAATGGGGGAACATTTTGACGTATCAACAAATATTCTTCTTGGAATCCTAACAGAAGATGTGTCTGGACTTGGTTTTTTTTTTACTTTCTTTTTGGTACTGTTCTAGCTTTTTGTATTGATCAAGTGCCACATATTGATCATATTAGGCAGATAAAAAAAGCTACTTTTATTTTTTAATTTTTCAACATGATTTTTATTTATTTATTTTTGAGATAGAGTCTCACTTTGTCACCCTCAATAGAGTGGTGTGCTATGCCTTTCTTAGCTCACAGCAACCTCAAAGTCACGAGCTTAAGCAATTCTCTTGCCTCAGCCTCCCGAGTAGCTGGAACTACAGGTGCCCGCCACAACACCTAGCTGTATTTTAGAAAGGGGGTCTCACTCTTACTCCGGCTGGTCTCAAATCTGTGACCTGAGGCAATTCACCTGCCTCAGCCTCCCAAGTGCTGGGATTACAGGTGTGAGTCACTGCACCTGGCTCAACATGATTTTTAAGTGCCTACATTTCCGTTTTGAGGCTCTAACATAATTTACTTGACCAGTCCCGGCTGGTTGTCAGAGCATCATGATTTAGATGATTCCTCAAAGTATGGCCTTCTAGACATCTGCTTTAGCCCTTCCCAGAGTGCTCAATGTGCATAATGAGATTTGAGAACCAACACAGGTTTTCCAAAAAGATCTCTAGCTATGGATAGCTCATCACTTAGTGACCTTGGACAAAGAAGTGGGCCTTTCTTCACCTCCTTTGTTAATTTAAAGGGGTTAATAATGATGGGCACCTGCAGTGATGTCATGGGGAGTGATGCAGATAAAGAGTGGAAGCTGAACATGGCGCAGGCACACGCAGGTCCTCAGAAGATGCGGTAGCTGTGTGGCTTTTCTCTGCAATCAATGGTTTTACATTTCTTTCTCTGTCCTGCAGATCCAGGGTCTTCAGTGAACTTGGTCAGCACAGGCCAGAGGTGGTGATATGAATCAGACCCTTTTGAGATCTGAAAGGCATGTTTGCTGAAGGCAGGGAGGAAAACAGCCCAGTTATTTCTAGGTCTCTACCAAACTCAAAGCTGCAGTGTCCAAGTCTAAACTCAGGAATTGAGGAGATACATAGATGAGATCCCCCTCCCAACTCAGAAACACAGGCACACTCATTTCTTTTTTTTTTTTGAGACAGGGTCTCAGTCTTTCACCCAGGCTGGAGTGCAGTGGCCTCAGCCTGGCTCACTGAAGCCTCAAACTCCTGGGTTCAAGCAATCCTGTCTCAGCCTCCCAAGTAGCTGTGACTACAAGTGCCTGCCACTACACCCAGCTAATTTCTTCTATCTTTTGTAGAGATTGAGTTTCTCTCTTGTTAGGCTGGTCTCAAACTCCTGGCCTCAACCTCTGAAAATGCTACAATTACAGATGTGAGCCCACCACACCCGGCCTCAATTTTTTTTCTTTTAAGGGATTTCAGGGTAGGAGTAAAGCTCAGGCTGGAAGCCTGTGTGTACCATGTCAACAGGGAACATGAGGCTAAACCAAGTGAAAAAGTGCCTAGAGTCCTGACCCTATTTTACAGATGAGGAGACTGAGGTCCACAGGGGGCTTTATGTATATTGGCAGCTCAAGGTCATACAGCTGGTTTTCTGGCAGAGCTGGGAGGCAGATCTAGCCAGTGTGGCTTCAGAAACTCTGTACTGACCACAGGCTTTGCTGCCTCTGTAACAAATTGAACTGAACCTCTGAACCTCCTAAAGGGGCTGCTTAGAATCTTCAGTCATCCCTCCTATGGCTCTACCCCTTGCTGTTGATTTAGGGGTCTGAGGAGGCCCAGGAATCTGCATTTTTAATGCCCTAGAGTCCGAGGAGAGTGGACTCCACTCCTCACTGGCTGGTGTGAAGCTCCTGACTGGCCCGTGGTCTGCCAGTGCTTCACCTGGAACTGACTCATTTGTGGATCCAGCTCTAACAGCATTGCTCCTCCGCACCTGGGATCCGCTCCAGTGTCTCTCCCTCCCACCCCTTCCTCTTATCCTTTTCTTATCCCATTCCTTAGCTTTTTCTTATCCTATTGTCCAGCTCTCATCCCCTGGGCTCTGGCCTTACTTTCTAGACCCTAGACAAGTCCTTACTTGTTTCCTTTATTTTTGTAATGTAAACTCATTGTCGTTCTCAGGAAATACTGACCAGCTGCCTGTTGGACGTCCTTGGGAGGGGCCAAGCATGGCCATCCTAATTGTACAGAGGCCCTTTCTCATATACGCCTTCCTCCCCTTCTTCTTCTTCCCTTCTTTTGTCCCCAAGTGGCCATATCTGCCTTTTCTTTTTCAAATGTTAAAACTAACAACTGTGAGTCAGCTCACCTTTCATCTCAGTCTGGTGTTATACCTGACAGTGGGCTCACTTCCAGGGACACCCACGTGGCTCAGCTTAGCATCTTTATTTTCCTCTTGTCAAATGAGGCCTGGCAAGGAGACCCTAGTTCTGGTCCTGATTCTGCCATCAACTCATTGTCACCTTATGCATGTCACAGCTGCCCCTTGGACTTCCTGTGCTGCCCTGAGAAGCTGTCTTGAGAGCAGTTAAGAGCACAGAATCTGAAGCCATCTGCATAGGTAAAATCCTGGCTACACAACTTGGCAAGTTACTGAAACTCTCTTTGCCCTAGTATTTTTGTCTATAAAATGGCAGCCGTAACACAGTGGTTATGGTGCCAGCCACATACATTGAGGCTGGCAGGTTCGAGCCCAGCCCAGGTCAACTAAACAATGATAACTGCAACAAAAAAATAGCCAGGCGTTGTGGTGGGCGCCTGTAGTACCAGCTGCCTAGGAGGCTGAGGCAAGAGAATCACTTGAGTCCGAGAGTTGGAGGTTGCTGTGAGCTGTAATGCTATGGCACTCTACCAAGAGTGACATAGTGAGTCTCTGTCTCGAAAACAACAACAACAAGTGGAGCTAAGAAGAGTAATTCCCCTTATAATTAAGGCCTATAACATTTTTAGAATAATGGCTAGCACAAAATCCTCAATAAGTGTCATTTCCCTGTCAAGTATGAGAAAAGAAGGTTGCTCTAGATTAGCACTTCCCAAAGTGTCTTCTGTAAGGTGTCTGCCCCTGGGCGCTCAGCAAGAAAAAGACAGGGAGGGAGTTCTAGGTTCAGCCTTCTGGAAGATGAGCAAGCTTTTATACCCTATTTTTCCCCAATTCCAGCTTCTCCCAAACTTGACCACAGAATCCACTTTTCAGAGCCCCTCTTATCCTGTGGTTCTTGCATGGAATGCTTCTGAGAGCAACCCTCCAGCCATAATATGTTTGGGGAAGAAGGTGCCTTGGGTTTGGAGCCCTCACTGTGTGTCACCTTGTGTGGGTGCCTTTACAGTGTTTTCTTTCACCTTCCCTAAGAGGCCCTGATTAACAAATCTGTTTCATTGGAAATCCTAGACTCAATCTACTGTTCTTTATTATCTCTTTGATGGTACCCAGACAGGAGGCCACAGAGGAGATGTTCAGACAAGGTTTATTGAAAGGGGAGGGCAACCTGCCAGGGCAATGCAAAGATAGTGTCTGTTCCCGGAGGACAGTTAGAGACCCCTTTTATATAGAGCCATAGGGGGTGGGAAAATTCCACAGCTTGCCTGGAAGGTTAGGGTCCTTTGGTGGGAACTTAGGAGGGCAGGGAGAAGCTAGCCAGATCCTTTGTGTATTTATAAGAGGAGAGAAAGAGGAGGAGGGGAAAGGATTTGTGTGTGTGTCTGTGTTAGACTCCCCACTCTACCCCCCAAAAGATCTTTGATCCCAAATTTTGAGGTGGGGAGGGGTGGAGAAGGCTAGAACATGTATGGCTAGTGGTTTAGGGCTGTCATCTGCAAACAGAAGTTGTGACTGATTTCCAGGAGGCCATGGAACACCCACATGGCACTGCTTCCAACCTTCCTTCCAAAATGGCAGCTAATCCAACCTGCCTGTCTATCTACTGTGCCTGTGGGTGTTTGTCTCAGGCTGAACTCCCTTTCTTCAAGAACTGATGGCCCCACCGCCTTGACAAGAATCCACAGTCTCTCTCCAGATCCTCTCCCCTTGAACACACAAGGAGAGTCATCAGGCCTCTAGTGAAGTCTTGAGTAAATCCTCTCTCTTCTTGGGACTCACTTGCCCATCTGGAAATGAGAGTGGGTGGAGAGGGATGGACGTTGATCAGATCAGTTTTCAAACTGGGTTTTAGCAGAATTCAGACCTCTCTTCTCATTTTGCTCAAAGCCCTGTGTTTTATGTGATGAAATTGATTTTAATTGGCCACTGTTTCCTGACAAAAAATGCTGAAATCCAGGGTACTTAAAATTCTCTGAGGGGACCTCTAGCTCTGACATTTCAGGATTCTAATATGTGGCCATTGTTGTAGAAGGCAAAGGCTTCCAGCAGCTGATGCCCCTCAGCCAGGATCTCCTTAGCTGGGTGAGCACTGAGGGTGCTTGCAGAGCTGCTTCTGCTGGCTGGGGAGGGTTTACCTGGTGGCTAGAGGGGCCTTCCCTTTCCTGAGAGGGTGAACTAATTGATTGGTCAGAAGGGCATCTTGCCAAACACATTAAGCCTGGTGTGGCACTTAAGATCACCGTCCAGTTCCTCTCCCATCCTCCTTTCTTGGGGATTGGCAAGCAGCACAGTGTCCTGGAATGTGCAGGGCTTTGGAACCCAGCTACACTCAGGTCTGAATTCCAGCTCTGCCAGCTTACTAGGTTTGTGACCTCTAGCAAATTACTTAATTTCTCTGAGCTTAGTTTCCCTCCAGTTTTCCTTCCTTTAAGGTGGGCCTAACTGTCCCTGTCACACACAGAGCTGTTGTGTCACTGAAATAACGTATAACAAGCCCTTGGTGGCACCCTGAACACAGTAGAGCAGGCATTCTTGGAGAAAGGTATTACATGGACCCTGCATGGCCATTGCTTCTGCCTGCAGTCTTTCCTGTAAGTCCATGAGCTCATCAAGGGCGGGGACATAAGCCTTTCTCCACAATGCTGGATCCAGAACTGGGCTCAGCAAATGTTTAATGAGTAGAGTGATGTGGAATGCAGACTGAAGATGCTGTCCCTGATAAACACCCTCCATGATAAACATCATGGGAACTGCTTGGATTTTCAAGGACAAAGAGTTCCCAGGCTCTTATCACACTGCTCCCTTTACGGGAGCCTGTCTCAGAGCTAGAACAGAGTGATTGGGGCCCTGGGGTAAGAAGCAGTCAGGTTCGGAGGGCACAGAGGGGACATCGTGTGTAGTCAGGACGCTGTCACATGCCAAGCCTGTGGCTGGCCTAGTGACGATGAGAAATGGGCACTTACCTACCTTTGCTTCCACATGGAGCAGGGCCAGCTCAGTTATAGCTCTGCTGCTGACCTACTTGGGCAAGTCCCTGCTGCATATGGCCTCAGTTCACCCTGATCACCTCTGTTGCCCCTTCCAGCACTGACGTCCTGTGACCTCAGTTTTCTGGGCTTCCAGAGGAAGTTTCTGGAGACCATTAGTGACCCTGACTTCCATGGCCCGAAACCCCTGGTGATGCAGGTTTCCTTCTCTTTCAGATGCATTTCATCTTCTCAGACAAGGTGGTGCTTCTGTTTGATTTCTGGAGTGTCCACAGTCCTGCAGGTAGGAACTGGGAAGCTCAAACTTGCAGCTTGGTAAGCCTCGTAGCACCAGGCAGTGGAGAACCTGGGTTCTCTTTATTTCCATGGGCACTATGTGAACCTGACTCTCCTGGCTTAAACCCTGCGCAGGAACTTTACATTTATAATTCCACTTGCAACCACTACTCTTCGGATTGCAAAGGGCTCCTTTATCTCACTGATCCTCACAAAGGCTGAGAGAGAGAAAGAGAGGACGGGAAGGCAGGTTTTCTCCCTATTACTGGGGAAAGAGGCCCAGCAAGGTAAGAGCCTTGTGCAAGGTCACACAGTAAACATTGGAACTAGAACTTGATCAAGGTCTTCTGCTGCCACCTGGCACTCTGCCATCCAGAGTTCTGTACCAGCTCAGAAACGTACTGCAGCTGCTACAGATGAGACACCAATTTGAAAGGGAAGAGTATTCATTTGACTTAACAAGGCAGCGTTTGGCATTAATTCATGGTGGAATTATTTTTTTTTTACTTAAATAACTGCATCTTAAAAATAGACTGTAAATAGTCCAAATGCCCATCATTGCAGGTGGGAGTCATCCCTACAATGGGTTATCATTTCTTGTTATCCACTGATGACTAAATAGTGGCTTAAAACAATAGTCACTTTATCATTCTATCTAAAGGTTCCGGGAGTTGCCTGGGTTCAGCTAAGGGGTCCTCATTCAAGGTCTCTCATACAGGTATAGTCAGATGGTGCTGGAACTAGAATCATCTTGACAGGTTCTCACTCTCATGGTTAGTGGTTGATGCTGGTTGTTAGCTAGGACCTCAGCTGGGGTTGCTGGCTGAACACCTAGGTGTGATGTCTCCTCTGCCTGGGGTTCCTCGGCAGAGGGGCTAGATTCCAAGAGTGAGTGTCTCAACAGAGCAAGGCAGAAGTGCATGAGATTTTCAAGACCCAACCTTGGAAACATTCCTTCTATCTTTATTGGTTAAAGTCACCAGGTCTTCCTAGGCTAAAGGAGAGGGCACATGGACCCTACCACTTGATGGCAGGAGTGAGCCTGTGGGAGGGGGGTATGTTGGGGTGGCTGTCTTTGGAAAACAACATAATCTATCTCAGATACCGTGAAACCTCTGGGGGAAGTGAGGTAGATCTTTGTGAGCTACAGAAAACAGATGATGAAGTCAGATGCAGAAGAGTGTGCACAGATAGTATCTTGTCATTTAGAGGCCTACGTGTACATTGAGCTAACAGGTTGACTGGGGAGGAGAATTGGGGTCTTGGGTGGGAAAACAACTTACTTTTTGTTGTGTACCCTGTTGCACTATTTAAATTTTTACCATGTGTATGCCATTACCTGTAATTTTATATTTTAAAAATCTGCGCCTTTTGTAGATGATTTCCTTCTGGGAGCCTGTGAAGGAAAACCAGCAACTTACTATTTTTCCTTTTCTTACGCTCCGCGCGCTTCTATGATCAGATATGTAGGTTTCCTCCCACACTAACCAATTCTCTGATGCCAGCTGGGTGTCCTGCAGTTCAATTCCAATCTGACACTAACTGGAGTTGGTCTGCCCACAAGATTGTGCTCACTTCAGACACCCAAGTCCCAGGTTGTCTCTGATCAACTAGCTATAATAAATCAGCCCTCCTTGGGGCTGATTTTTTAATAGAATGGCTCACAAAACTCAGGGAAACACTTTACTGAGGTTTACTCATGTGTTATATATATGAACAGCCAGGTGGAAGAGATGCCTAGGGCAGGGCATGTGGGAAGGGCGTGGAGCTTCCATGCCCTGTCTGGGCTTGCCGCCCTCTAAGTACCTCCGTGTTTTCAGCGATCTGCAGGCTTTCTGGGTTTTTATGGAGGCTTCGTACACTAGCGTGATTGATTACATCTTTGGTCACTCATCAACTCAAACTTCAGTCCCTCCTACCTCCCAAAAGTTGGAGGTAGGGCTGAAAGTTCCAACACTGTAAGCAGGAGGTTGGTTCCCCTGGCAACCAGCTCCCACCGGAGGCCCAAAGGCCAGTCATCTTATTAGCATACAAAGACACTGTTTCAGGGTTGCCAAAGGTACTAGGAGCTAAATGCTAGGAAAGCAGGGCAGAGCCCAATAAAATAGCTTAGCTCAGTGGTTCTCAACCTTCCTAATGCCTTCTAATGCTGCAACCCTTTAATACAGTTCCTCATGTTGTGGTGACCCCCAACGATAAAATGATTTTCGTTGCTACTTCGTAACTGTAATTTTGCTACTGTTAGGACTCGTAATGTAAATATCTGATATGCAGGATGTATTTTCATTGTTACAAAGGGATTGTGACCCACAGGTTGAGAACCGCTGGTTTAGCTAGACTATTAGCCCTCGATTTGTGAACTAGCAGGTGGCAGTTAATTTTACATAGCAGCTTGAGTAAGCACTTAAATGTTTTCTGTAAAAATAACTGGGTTTTTTCCCTATTACAAACGTAATACATAACGAAAGAAACTTTAGAAAACTAGGCAAGAAGATAATAAAACCAGCTGTACCTTACTTTGCTGAGATGACCACGACCCTGGTACTGTATGTCCTCCCCTCCAGACTTTGTGTCCCTATGTGTAAATAGGACCTTGCTGTACTCATCCCTTACTAAGATGTCCTGACAGAGAATGTGCAGCTTGCTGGGGGAGTGGCTGGGGAGATGGTATATGGCGTCGTCACCCTCAGGCCTTGGCTTTCCCAGGCAGCTTAGCTTCCTGATCTGAAAGCCAGACTCCAGTAGGCCAACCCTACCAAACTAGGTCTGGAGAGGGGAAGAGACAGTGGAGAAGTTCTGAGCTTGGCAGAGGTGAGGAAGAAGATGCAAGGGAGAGGTCACTGGAGTGGATTCCACGGAATGAGTGGCAGGGCTCTTTTGCCAGTGGGGCCAGTCTCAGGGGAGGTGCTGGGAGAGCAGCAGTGCTGGCCCGGCCACACTCTGCAACTCAGCCTTCTTTGACAGGCATGGCTCTTTCGGTGTTGGTGGTCCTGCTCCTCGCTGTGTTGTATGAAGGTATCAAGGTTGGCAAAGCCAAGCTGCTCCAGCAGGTTCTGGTGAGCCTGCCCATCTCCATCAGCCAGCAGGTCATCACGGAGACAGGATGGGATGCTGCTGGCTCAGAGTCTCCCCCCATCAGCAGAACCCACCACAGGTACAGGCTCTGGGGGGTGGGGGTGGGGAATGGGCAGAATACTCATGTCCATCTTGAGAGATAGTCTGGGTCCAGAGAGCATTAGACCCACTTCACAGAAGGGAAATTGAGCCCCAGGGAAGGACCAGGACTTGTCAAAGTGGTTACAGTTAGTAAAGTGAACTAGAGCTCAAGTCTCCTGATGCCCAGGCAAAAGTTGTATGACTAGCCACTTGGGAGGCTAAGGCGGCTTTCTTTAGGGAACTGCAATCTTCAGAACCCTGGTGCAGGCTTCTGGGAGGGCCACTCAGCCTCCCCCAAATCTCACCAGGTTCCTTATGTCACTAGGCTTCCAAACCCAGGAGGAAATCTGCAGCTGTCCTGAAGCAAGTGATAGAAACTGCTGTTAGCAGTGTATCCTGCTTGGTGAGGGCAGGCGGCACCCTCTCCTCTCTTCTTTTCCCTTCCCTCTGATCAGGCAGATGTTTAGAGTCCCCATTCTGCCCTCTTTTCAGCCCCAGCGTCAGTCACGCTTAATAAAGCTGCCTGCTGCATCACCAGCCACCTTGCATGGGTGTCTCATCCCTTCACAATCACCCTGCAAGGGAGGTATTCTTATTCCTGTTTTACTAATAAGGAAATTTAAGTTCAGAAGAGGGTAAGACATTTGTGCGAGGCTGCATTTAATAATGGCTGAAGAACAGGAACTGATATGTCACTAAAGTCTACGTTCCTTCCACAATAGATTCAGGGGGAAAAGCCTGCCTTACTGATAGTGATTTTCTTGTATCCCTTATCAGACAAGATAGCTAACATAGCCCATCATTTTCCCTTTCACTTAGGATGGTGGGAAGCTTAGAATTGAAAGTGATGGAGATACGTCTCTAAAAAGAAAGCTTTCCTGGGTTAAGCATGAGTTACAATCAGCTGGTCCTGTAACTCAATGGTTTTCTACTACCCTGATACCAACTCCCAACTTCAGCTCATTACCAGAATTAACTTGGCTTTCTTTTCATCTAGATGGTATTTGTGTCACATCGGGCAGTCTCTAATCCATGTCATCCAAGTGGTCATCGGCTACTTCATAATGCTGGCTGTCATGTCCTACAACACCTGGATTTTCTTTGGTGTGGTCCTGGGCTCTGCTATGGGCTACTACATAGCGTACCCACTTCTCAGGATGGTTTAGCTGGTGAAGGATGTGCAGGCACCAAGGCTGGGACTCCTTGTTCCAGACATACTTCCAGCTGCTTTTTCTTCTGATGTCTCTTCCTCACCTTGTTCCCAGCCACTGGGCTGAAACCTGCAGCACTTGCTTCCTGGAGTCCAGAGACCATTGCAGTGACCTCACTCCTCAACAAATCTGCGCAGGGCCCTGGCCCAGTTTTGTGCCTTAAGAAGGCTGCTATAACCAAAAGGGAGAATGAAGGGGGACCAAAACCAGGGGACGAGGTTGCTGAGCCCATGGCAACACATCTCTGTGACTCAAAACTTAAGAATTTCCAAAGATCTTAACGACAGGGAGATGGATTCTAAGTGATGAAGGGCATGGAACCTAGATGTCCCCAAGCTCTCCTGCTTTGTGCCTTATCTATAGGAGCAACTTCCATTGGACTTACTGACCTTTTCTGTCTTTGTGGGGACAGAAACTGAGATAGCTGCTTTTTCTCATCTTTCTGCCTTTGGAATACATGAAGATGGTCTCTTTTATGGATCATGTTAACAAACTAAGACTTAAAAATGTTTTCCCATTGAACCCCTGGTTGGCAATTTTGCACACTGATATAAACAAAAATTTTAATGAAATGATTTAGTTTTATTTGTGAATGAAATGTGGATGAATAGCAGGATTCTTTCCTTTCACAGGTTAGAGTAAGTGACAGCTCGTTAAAGGCAGAGACACAGGACCCTTATCCTGGCTCTTGGCTTATCTTCTGGATAGACTGAGCTCCTCCCAGCAGTCAGCACTGCCAGAGGGGAGAAAGGTCTTAGCCTTGGGTGTCTGGGAAGTTCTTCATGGCCTCAATGCTCTCTTACCATGATCCTTCTCTGCAGAAGAGAAAACTGCATTTTAAAATATTCAAACTTAATGTTCTCTATTACTTACTATTTACTCATAATGATCTGGTAGGGAAACATTCATTCACTTAAAATACTGATTAAGCCACGGTGGGATACTGAACATGCAATAGGCAGCCCAACCAAAGCTATCACATTTTTAGAGTTAGATGGGAATGCTCCTGGATATCTGAACCTCTTCACTTTATAAAAAAGAAAACAGAGACCCAGGGAGAGAAAACCACTGCTGTATACTGTAGTATCTATGCTCAGGTACTCATGGGCTAGATGAAAAAATATTTCCAAACTTTGGGAATTGAAAACAAATACAGTTTAATAAATACATATTTTTAAAGTCTGTGAGTGTTCTTCTGTTTCTTCTCATTCCAAGAACATGAACACATGTAACCATTGCAGGCCAAATGAAGTGAAGGGAGCCGGTAGTGCTCTTACAAGGTTGTATGAGGAAGGAGTCTGTCCATCTGCTATGAAGACCACTCTGCTCAGGGAAATCCAGCCCTGAAAGGCTGTACCCACAGTAGACGCTTCAGATTGGTCATCCTTTTGTTCATGTAATAAGCATTAATTGGGTGCCTACTGTAAGCAAAGTAACCGTCAAACAGACCATAAATACCTGTTAGTACAATTATTAGTACCCTCTCTCCCTGAGGGCAGAAGCAAAAATATCATAACCACTTTTTTTTTTTTTTTTTGAGACAGTCTCACTATGTCACCCTCAGTAGAGTGTCATGGTGACACAGCTCACAGCAACCTCAAACTCTTGGGCTTAAGCTATTCTCTTGCCTCAGCTTCCCAAGTAGCTGGGACCACAGGCACCTGCCACAACACCCGGCTATTTTTTTGTTGCAGTTGTTTGGCTGCCCCAGGCCAGGTTTGAACCCGCCAGCCTCGGTATATGTGGCTGGTGCCTTAACCATTGTACTTACAGGCACCGAGCCTCATAACCGCTTTTTAATTTACAATAAGAAATAACTGTCACAGAAAGAGTATATGACACCTTTAGGATTGATCAATGCATTTCTCCCTTGTTTCAAGGGAATTGGAAAGCTGCCCAGTGCCTAAATATATACAAGATTTCTAACATCCAATATAGTCTTGCTGATGGATCTTCCAACAATCTATCTCTAAGTCCTGACAAGCTAGGGGTCCTTCCCAAGAGGCACTACTGAGATGGCATCTGTAAGGATGATTAGCAAACTCTTCAGTTTGATACGGTCTCTTTAAGTACTACATCTGTGGCTTTTATAGACAGCTTTAAAAAGTTTTAAGAATCTGTGCTTCAGACAGGGATTATAAAGTTAGACCTAGTAGGCAATCCATTGCTTTCATTTCAACATTTTTCAGAGCCCAGTCACAAAAGCTATCCCCTACTTAAATATATATATTTAAGTATATATATATATATATATATATATACTTTTTTTTTTTTTTGAGACAGTGTCTCACTCTGTTGCCTCTGGGTAGAGTGCTATGGAATCACACTCCAACTCCTAGGTTCAAGGGATCCTCTTGCCTCAGCCTCCAGAGTAGCTGGGGCTACAGGCTGGGGCTACAACTGGCTAGTTATTGTCTATTATTTTATTTATTTATATATTTTTTAAGTCTAGTCATTATTTTTAGTAGAGATGGGGGTCTCACTCTTGCTCAGGCCAGACTTGAACTCCGGAGCTCAAGAAATCACCCTCCTCAGCCTCCCAGAGTGCAAAGATTACAGGCATGAGCCACTGTGACTGGCCCTTAATTTTTTTGTAATTTAACCAACATTACTTATATTCTGTTTATTAAGTGTCGGGTAGTATTCCTCAGTGTTCTAAATACTTCACAAATATTAACTCACTTAATCCTCATGAGAAGGTAGAAACTATTTCTGATCTCATCTTAGAGATAAGAAACTCAGGCACAGAGAAGTTAAAGTCACTAGTTAATAAGTGGCAGACCCAGGGTTCAGAACCAGGCAGCCTGGCCCGAAGTCTGATTCTTCATTCATTCAGATGAGGGGGCAGTGCCAGAGGGGGAGAGTAACTTGACTAACCCACATAGCACCCAGTGGAGAAGAATGTGAATGCAGATCAAGGAGACTGAGGAGCCTGTGCTCTCTCTGTTTTACCATAACAGAGGAGATTCTATTGCAGGAGATTTGTAGTAAGGTCCAAGAACCTGTATCTAAAAGCATCACTGCCCCTTCTCCCAGCCCAGTGCCGGTAGGGCAGGGAACACTGCTGTGCTGGCCAACAGCACAGGCTTTGCAATCAAATGGCTAGGATTTGAATTTTTGTTCTGCTGCTTACCAGCTATGTAACTTTGGACAAATTACTTTACCTCTCTAAGCCTCAGTTTTCTCTATACAATGGGCATAATAAGGTGTTTGGCAGTGGTTACTAGAGATAAGACAACAAGATAACAGTGCCTATTTGCTCAATGTAAAGTAGTAAATGGTAGTTCTCAAGGCCTCCCAGGCCCACACATGGAGATAGATAGGTACAAAGCTTGCAAGGATGATGTTAGGACAAATAGAGTGGAATTTAAGTTCCTATCTTATAAATAGTACTTAAAATCAGGGAACATTTTTATTAAAATTATTCTCTTTTTTTAAGACTGGCTGCATGGTTTTTAGGAGATGCAGGAATAAATAAAATGTCCACACATTTTCTCACTGCTCTTCTGCAGTAGGCGTGGCCCCCTGTGTTAAGAGGGAATGGAAAAGTGCTCTCCAAGCAAAGAATCCCTCAGGTACTACAAATAATGGGAAGTAGGGGCCTTCCCACATTCACTACATGGCTTCTTGGGAAGCCTGCAAGAACAAGAGACCAGCAGGACTGGTCCTCAAATAACCACAATGCCCCAGGGATGAGCTGAGAAAGCAGAATGGTGATGTTCTTTGAAAGCCTAAAAGTACCAGTGTTAGGTGGGAATATGTCATAATGCCTTTGTCCATGTTAACTGATCCAGACCTTTTATAGTCCTTACCCTTAGAATCCCAAAGAAGAGCACAGACAACCCTTAAGACCAAATTCAATTTCTCCCCATGGCTTGAATCAAGTTTCATGATAGACATTTATTTGAGTTTTGATTGCAAATATTCGTTGACCTCTTGTATCGGATTTAAGGCAACATGAGAAAAAGACAAGAGAAAAAGACAACATGTCCCAGGACTACAGGTCAGGCTGTTAACTGCCTTGGGACTTAAAGATGGTGTCATCTCCCTTTGGCTCTACCTCAGCTCAGATGACACATCTTGTTGCTGGGGCACAGTTGAGCACTGGGAGACAGAGGAGGGCTCCCAGGTCAGTCTGAGAGTTAATGAAAAGAAAAAAAGCTGGGAAGAGGGCAAGAATCTTGAAGGTGACTGGCTGGAGGGAAACCTACCAGCCCTTTCTCCAACTGGCTTCTGAAGACAGACAGGGTCTGTCTTCACCAGGTGGGACAGGGGGCTTAGAAGCTGACTAACTCAGATGCCTGAACTACTGCCTCCAGAATGCTCACCTTGACCTCACCCTGTGGCTCATCTAGATAGACCCAGGGTTGGCTGTGCAAAATCATGCTTTGGGAAGGGTTGTAGAGAAATCTTTGCACCACTTTCCTGGGTCTTCATCCCAGCCAGTCAGTGTCATCGTCATCATCATCATCTCCAAAAAGGGGTGTTGGGGGTGGGCGTCCCTTCATGCTCTGACAAAAGAGGAAAGAATAATCAGTCCTTACTTGTCCCTGTACCAGCTGGACTTCCCACCTATGAGGTGAAGTGATCCAGCTTCTGTTCCTGGCTCTCAGTTGCAAAAGGAGTTTTACTGGAAGGACCGACTTGTGGGCCAGCAAACCTAGGCTTCCAGATAAATCTAAGACAAGCATGCCAAAGGAGGCAATTTTTTTTTTCTTTTTTATGAGACAGAGCCTCAAGCTGTCACCCTGGGTAGAGTGCCGTGGCATCGCAGCTCACAGCAACCTCCAGCTCCTGTGCTCAAGAGATTCTCCTGCCTCTGCTTCCCAAGTAGCTGGGACTACAGGCACCCGCCACAACGCCTGGCTATTTTTTGGTTGCAGCCATCATCATTGTTTGGCAGGCCCAGGCTGAATTCGACCCCACCAACTCAGGTGTATGTGGCTGGCCCCTTAGCCGCTTGAGCCACAGGCGCTGAGGCAGAGGAGGAGGCAATCTTTCAACAGAGACAAAAGACCATCTTTGTTTGGCTAATTTTGTCATTTATTCGTGAAGCACATAAATTGATTTGACAGGTTTTCCTCTCATATGGTAACTTACATATTTCATGTGGAGAAAGAAAGGTCAAAGAAGAGAGATGGGAAGTAGGAAAAAGAGAGAAACAGAGCAGGCCTGAGATAAGGACCCAAGGCAGGAAGATGAAGGGATACTGGGAAGAATACAGTCACATAGGGAAAAACACTGTTGTTGTGGCCTTAAGTGGCCTGACTGGCTCTGGATATGATCCCATCATTTGAGACAAAGTCAAATTTAAAGGCTAGGCCACACTGCCAAGAAGAGACTCACAAGAGGCGAGAACACAGGGCCACAGCGTCCTATGTGCTGCTCTCCTTGGCCCTATCTCTGCTCCCTCTAACCAGGCAGGGGGACAGAGGAGAAACCCACCCTTTTCATGACTTAAGCTCCAGGCTTTTCTCCTCTGGATTGGCAGGAAACAGGTCCCAAGGGTGCATAGCAGGGTGCCAGAGACAGGCATAAACTGAAGTCTCTACTAAGGTACTTTCTGCTTTGGTGAGCTACTGCTGACCAGGAGCTGTCTTCACAAAGCTGGGCCAAAGGGAAGGCAGCATGGTGTGTACAGAAGTCTCTGGGCTAATCCTATCACTAGTACCAACTAACAGACCTCAAACTTCTCACTGGGCATCAAGGAAGCGATCTCTAAACTCTGACAGTATGGGATTCTCCTTTTTTTTTTTTTTTTTTAGAAATAAGATCTCATTCCCAGGCTAGAGTGCATAGCGCAAGCATAGCTTACTACAGCTTCAAACTTCTGGGCTTACCTGATCCTTCTGCCTAGGATTCTCAAAGTCCTGGGATTCCAAACATGAGCCACCCTGCCTGGCCTAGGATTTTCAAGCATGGCTCACAGCTTTGTCCTGGTTAAAGTTCTAGCTATAGAGTACCAGCTATATAACCTTAGTTATACTATTTAATCTTCTGAACCTTAGTCCTCTGATCTATAAAATGGGAAAAAGTGCCTAGCTCACTGGATTAGAAGATTTAATGAGCCTGTTTGTGAAATAGTTTTCAAAGCATCTAAGAAACAGATGTTAACTTGATGGCATTAGTATTGATACCCATAATATACTCGCTGATTAAAAAATTCCAACTGTATTTAGGGCAGTCACGTAGGATACTCAATTTTCCCCCCTTTTTTTCATTTTTAGTACAGAATTTGTATTCAGGATTCTCAAATGAAAACATAATTCTTGAGGAGAAAGGCTCATAGAAGATAACTGGTACATTCCCCCAAAGAAACACAGGCAAGAGAGAAACGCTCTGGTATGTACCAGCTAGATCTCAATCTATCAAGCGGTCTTCCCCAGGTTTTGGCAAAAGGTAAAACCTACTCTGAGTTTGCCCTGATTCACTCTCATATTTCTGTCCCTGGGATAGACTGAGCCTGAAGCTCACCTTTATTCTCCACACATATTTCATACCAGTGAACTTCCCATGACAGTGAAAATGGCTTAGTGACAGCCAGAAATGCTATAACCTAGCACAATGGGGAACAGCAGATGTAAGAACTGGGGCTCTAATCCAGGCTCTATCAGCACTTTCCTTCCTGTACGCTCATTCTCTGTAAGGAATATGCTATGAATTCTGAATCCTTTTTCTGCTCAGAGATATTGTGATGACAAAATAAGGCAACATGTTAAAAAGCAGGCTGAGGAAGCAGAAAGCTCAGGAACAGATGGTCTGAATAGGAGCCTAAGGTTTTAGTCCTAGCCCTGCCATTAACTCACTCTGTGGCTTTAAGTAAATTATCCTTCTGAGTTAATGTCTTTGTCTGTGAATAAGGATGTGAGACAAGAGGATACTCAAAGTCTCTTCTTATTGTAAAATAAAAATGATATCCCAGCTGATTTTGGGAAACTTGAGGCTTTGGCATTCCTGTGCAGAACTATGCAGCTCAAATTTCCTACTTCATGTGGGAATAATAATATAAGGTTAGAGACTATGATTCTTTTTCAAGAGAAAAGTGGTATCTGATCATCCCTTCTGTGCTTACAGAGCTGCCCCCTCCCAGCCCCAAGCCTGCTCCCACAGGACCCTGTGCACAGACCCCACCAGCAGACCCTGTCTCTCTTCTCGGAGCCGGTGGGGAGGCCCCCGGTGATGGTGTGAGTACATGGCAGTGCCTGGGGTCTCCTTACCACCTCATCTTCATCCTCCTCCTCAGGCTGTGCTTTGGGCCTTGGAACTTTCAGAGTCGCCCCTTTAAACAGCTCATCTTCATCCTCTTCTTCATCCTCAAAGAGACTGAAGGAAAATCAAGCCATAAAAAATGTTGTTCCCATTCCAAGCCACAGCACCCAGCAGCTACAAGGGTCCCTGGCTATTGGGTAAGAAGCCAAGAGCTAGGATTGCTCTGGAATTCCTCCCACCTCCACTGTCACTGTTTCTTTCTGTAACCTCCATTAGCCTCCTCCTGCTATTGGCCCCTCCATAACTGACAGCCAGAGCAATCTTATAAAACTAAATCAGACCGTATCACTCCTCTTCTTACACTCCTTTAATAGATTCTCACTGTACCTAAATAATATCCAAACTTTTAACAGCAACATAAAATCTCACATATTCTGGCTCTTGTTTACTTTTCTAGCCTCTGCTTCACACAGCTCTGTTCTTATTTATTGTGCCTTCTTTTAGTGCCTTGATTGTGTCACGTCCCTCCCACTGTAGGGCTGTGACACGTGTGGTCCTCTCTGCACTCTCTTGTTCCCACTGCTTCTCAGTTTTGAGTCTCAGTTTAACTGTTACCCTCTCAGAATCCTTCCCTAACTACCCTGTCAAAAGTAGAACTCCCTCTTTATTCTTTATTATAGCACCCTGTTTCTTTTTTTAAGCATTTATCATATTTTTATACAAGTATGTATTCACCTTCCCCGCTAGACTATAGATACTCCATAAACTCAAGGACCACATGTGACTTGCCTACCATACTATCTCAGTGCCTACCACAGAGCCCTGCACATGGTGCTGTTGAATAAATATTAAAACATGAATGAGTGGATGAATGGTTGAGTAAATATTAATAAAGTAATAAATATTAATACATGAATGAGTGGATGAATGGTTGAATCAGTCCGTAAGGGATGAGCTGCTGGCCCTAGAAAAAACAGAGACAACTACCACATGTAGCTGCCTGTCCCAGGAACCGTGCTCAAGGAATGTACCTAGAGTGCTGAGAATGATGGCTGGAGCTCAGGGCTGCTCCTACGGCTGTAGATCCTGCCTCTGTGCTTGACAGCTGCTTGGAGGGACCAGTGGAGCTAGTGACATCCTTGTCTTCATCAACCTTGGGGGGCTGAAGCTCTTTTCCTGGGCTTTCAGACAACCCCACAGCCAATGGGTCCCCCTTCTTGGGTTCTGAAGTCACAGACAGTCCTGTGGAGCCTTCTTGTAGGGGGCCATGTGGGGCCACTTCCCCAGTGCAGACCTTTCCCATTGAGCTGCCAGGCTTAGCTGCCAATGGGCTGGCGACAAGTGTCTCTTCACACTCAGAGTCCATAATTACAGGGCCTGGAGGCTCAGGTGGAATTGAAGTTGGGGGCCCCAGAACTCTGTGCGATGGGACACAAGCCAGGTCGGGTGGGAGGGAACCATCTTGCATCTCTGAGAGTACCTCTGCTTCTGAGGGCTCCCGTTTACTTCTCTGTACCTCATCCTGGGGAGGAGGGACGGCCTGAGAAGACAGGAGGACAGCTTCCTCGACTACCTGCTCTGACGGCACCATGGAGGGCTCCTGCCTCTTCCTGTGCAGGGGTGCTTGGGGCAGCCCAGAATTGCCAGCTGCTGACTGCTCCTGGGAAGGGCTCTGAGGTTGCTCTTCTTCATCTTCTTCTTCACTGTTGCTCTGCCCTCTCTCTCGCTCTTGTTGGTTTAACAGCTGAATAGTCACTATCTGTTCAAAAGCCAAGGAAGAGACAGTAACTGAAACGAACACAGCAGCTGCTCCTAGTTCTGCAGTCCTTACTAACACTGGTGAAATGACTTTGCTTCTTCCTGGCTGTCAAGCCACTCCAAGCATCCTAATTACTGAGGAACAGTCGTGAATAATTCTTTATTCATGACCACTTAGAAGGTACTTAGGCAACAAAGTATCCATTCTAATGAAAAAATCCACAGCTGGCCGGTCATACCTTGATTGTACTCATGATGGTCCCCAGAATGGTCCTGCCATCATAAGATTCCTCTAGGTCAAACTCTCTCCGCAAAGACTGGAACACCTGGTTCATGATCTTCTTGACCTGTGTTAACATCAAAATATATGTTGCCAAAATCCAGTCATTAATGGATGCATTTAAATTCCAGAGAGGGGTCTGGAAAGCTAAACATAAGCCCACAGTGGGACACAGCTGGTCTTAAACAGAGACACTGAAGGTGGTCACTGTGGAGAGAACAGTATTCAGTAATGAGCAGGACTCTGACAGAAGAGCCAGTCATCAGTTACCTACCAAGGGCAGGCAAGCCGTGGCACGTGACCCCATTTATTGATACCTGCCACCATGAACACTACCGAGAACTGCCGCAGACTACAGGGATTGGTGGCTTGTAGAGCTGGGCACACTCCCCGTCCCCTATTCCTCTCCTGTGATTTAGAAGTACTTCCCCTATCTGTCAAAATCTCAAAAATATAGGGCCCTTTGGGGTTTACCACCAGGATGGTAGGCTCCAAAGGGTTAATTTTTAAGTTAGACAAGTGATGCATCACTAAAGTTAGAAAAAATTGCTACTAACACAACATATTGGCCACATTCCTTCTAAATGTTTGATATGCCATTCAATCCTTGATATGACAGGGGTTGCTGCTGCTTTGAAACACCAGCTCACCTTATCTGAGGGGTCAGTGGCAGCAGCCTCAACACCAGATGTCTGGGACTTGTTTTTCTCCAGTTCCTTAATGTGCTGTTCCTTTTGCTCTGTGAGGTCTGTGACTTGGGCCTGGAGGGCCAAACACTGCAAAACAACAGACTGGGGCTATGGCTTCAGAAACCTAGACTACCAGGTGATGGTCAGGAAACCCACGGCAAGAACCATCCCAAGCATCATGTCTTAACCTCCCCTGGTCAGCTGGTGACCACTCCTCCTGCCCCAACTCAGAGCACTCGATTTCCTCTCACTCAATTTTACTTCACAACTTCACTTTCCCTTTCCCAAAAAAGGTCACTTATCTTTTTCCTAATCAGGTCAAAAATGTAATGACAAAAAGAATATGGGGGTAGTAACTTTTATCATATTGATGGAAATATTTAGCATTAGCTGCAACCTATTTAATTACAAGATTGAGACTTTCCAGATATGAGACTTTCGTACCATGACCCTAAGCTGCGTCCCAGCTCTGTCCTTTTTATGCCTGATGATCCCAACATACTACACTCTCCATCCCATCTCAGTGCCTCTGCCCAGGATGTTCTGCCTTGTTCTTCTTGGCTCTGCTCAAATGTCACCTGCTTTGGGAAGCCTTCCCAGCTCCCCCTAGGCACTTCCTCTTCTGGGCCCTGGAACACTCCCTTTCTTGACCATGAGATCCTGGAAGGCAGAGTTGTTTGTATTCCCTTTATGTAACACAGTGGCTGGAATAGAACTGACATCCAACAAATATTTGCCTAATAAATGAAGGATTAAATAATAATGGAAAACATGTTCCAGAACATTACTGCTGTTTTTTTCTTTTCCTAGGTCACACATCTGTCATCCCAAATAATTACGTGAAAGGTAACTAAACAAGTGAGGTTTTGTATTCTAGCTATTAACAACTTTTATGGTCAAAACAGGACACAAACAGCCTGCTTACCTCAAATTAACTGAGCTGCCTAAGCTGTCTGGCCCAAGGAAAACATTTACCTTTTCCTGAAGTTCTACCAGCTTCTGCTGGTTGGCATCTCTCTGTGCACACACCTCCTGGTACCGCTGCAGGTGCTCATCCTTGGCAGAGGCCAACAAATGTTCACACTTTGCTTCCCACTGGGTCTGCAGCTCAGCCTGCACCAAAGACAGCTGCCAAGAGACAGTAACAGCAGGATTATCCTGAGGGGGTCCTGCTGCACGTAGAGACACCTACCCTTCATATGGCAAAAGAGTATGCTAACAGCCCAGATTTAACTAGAAAACAGCTATTCAAAAGACCCTCATTACTTTAAAAGTAAATGTAGTTTTTTTGTTTTGTTTTTTGAGACAGAGTCTCACTTGTCACCCTCAGTAGAGTGCCCTGGCTTCACAGCTCACAACAACCTCAAATTCTTGGGCTCAAGAGATTCTCTTGTCTTAGCCTCCTGAGTAACTGGGACTACAAGTGCCTGCCACAGTATCTGGCTATTTTTAGAGATGGGGTCTCGCTCTTGCACAGGCTGGTCTTAAACCTGTGAGCTCAGGCAATCCACCCATCTCGGCTTTCCAGAGTGTTGGGATTATAGGTGTGAGCCACGGCACCCAGTCCATTTAAATGTAGTTTTTAAATGTAGATAGGAAGATGTCTTTGGTGGGCAGGACTCCAAAACATGCTCCAAACAGGCAAAAATGTTACTATCTAGACAGGGCAAGGCCATAATATCATTGCTTTTCATGGTCTGAACCTTAAACTCGATAGGTTCAGAAACTTTCTTGCCAAAATTCCCAGGCGTGATCAAATTGAGGGTGCTAATGCACTCTAATTAAACAGATTTACACATATGAATTTTTTTTTTTTTTTTTTTTTGAGACGAGAGTCTCACTATGTCACCCTGGGTAGCAGCAAACTCAAATTCTTGGGCTTAAGAGAGTCTCTTGCCTCAGCCTCCCAAGTAGCCGGGACTACAGGTGCCCGCCACAATGCCCAGCTATTTTTCTGTTGCAGGTGTCATTGTTGCTTAGCTGGCCCAGGCTGGGTTCGAACCTGCCAGCCTCGGTGTATGTGGCTGGCGCCGTAACCACTGTGCTATAGGCACCAAGGCTACACATAAGAATTTTAAACTTCCAATGAAAAAGGTTGCTGTCACATGGACTAGAGATCGAGTTGTCCAGTTGTTGTTGTGTCGTACTATCATCTCTGGTTCCCCTTCATGTTTGCTTTTTTGAAATAGAGGCTCATTCTGTTGCCCAGGCTAGAGTGCCATGGCATCAGCCTAGCTCACAGCAACCCCAAACACCTGGATTCAAGAGAGCCTTCTGCCACACTCTCTCGAATAGTTGGGACTACCTACCACAGCCGGCCACAACGCCCACCTAATTTCTTCTATTCTTAATAAAGGGGTCTCACTCTTGCTCTGGCTGGTCTCTAATTCTTCAGCTGAAGGGATCCTCTTGCCTCTGCCTCCAATAGTGCTAGGATTACAGGTGTGAGCCACCATAACCCAGCCATAAATGAATTCCTTCTTTTCAAGGATGATAATGTACCTGCAGGATGGTGTCTGGTGGTTGAGGACTTTGAACTTACCATGTTTAGAATTTTTTGTAAAGAGATTGCTTTTCATTTTTACTCATGTAATGAAAAAGAGGAAAAAAGATTTACTGCTTGATTCCTGGCTGTCCTGCATATATCTGAATTACTTTCCCCATCTTTCTCCAAAGTGAGA
Source organism: Nycticebus coucang (assembly GCF_027406575.1). Taxonomy (NCBI): domain Eukaryota; kingdom Metazoa; phylum Chordata; class Mammalia; order Primates; family Lorisidae; genus Nycticebus; species Nycticebus coucang. The sequence goes on along the minus strand of NC_069781.1, from coordinate 24,704,747 downwards.
GCATAATGATGACAAATGTCATCCTAAATGATAGGGAAGAAACTATTATAGAAGCTTTTCTCTCTGAGTCTTTCACACTTCCCATTTATCTCCAGAGTATTTCAATTTCCCATTACCTGCTCTGCAGCTGCTTGGTCTGTGGACACCCGAGTCTTTTTCAAGAGCTGTCGAAGTTTATCCAGTTCCTCCTGGTAGGACTTGCGAATTTCATCTATCTCCTGCTCAGCCTGACAACGCTCTTGAGCTGACTTCTTTTTCCTTTCTGAAAGGTTCTTAGGAATAAGAGAATCATCATCAGCTCTAGCTCAGTTAACAGAGGAGAAAAGGGAATGTTGGTGGTGGTGGTTATTTATTGAGTTGGGTCCTTACTCCATTTCTGAAAATGGTTCAATTTTTAGTTTAATTTTTCCCTATGTATTTAGCATTCTTGCTACTGGGTAAGGAAAATTATGACAAGAAGAAATACAAGTAGGGTTTTATTTACCAATCTATTCATCAGAGCAGGGGAACATCCTAACTTTGGTGAAGGTATAAGAAATCCGACACTCTCACACCCTGCTGGCAACAAAACATGGATATATACTCTCTTTGGATGGCAATCCTGTGAAAAGCCTTTAAAAATAGGCATATCCAGAAATTTTGCAAATTTTAATTTATCTTAAGGAGGCAATTAAGTCATACTCATAAAGACTGTGTTACAAGAATGGTCACTGTGGTAGTATCTACACATATATAACAACGAAGAACTGAAAATAGCCAAAGACCAAAGGAATTGGTTTAAAAAAAAAAAAATCCCAAAGCGATAAAAAGTCATTGAAGAAACTGTAAACACAGACCAAGATTTACCCCCTAAAAAGGCACTGGGCCAAATGGCTTTACTGGAGAGTTTTACTAAAGCCTCAGAAATAGTTCTTTTCACATTAAACTGTTCAGAAAACAGAAAAAAGAAAAGTTTCCATTTTGTTCAATGGGTCTAGTATTACCCTGATATTAAAATTTTAATCAACATTAGACACTATAAATAAAGGTAAAAGACAACCAACTAGAAAAATATTTGTAACATCTATGACTAAAAAAGAATTTATACCTTTAATAGTGTTTACAAGGAGAATTTACAGAAGAGATACAAATAGAAATGAAATACCTGAAAGCTTCACTGCTAATAAAAATGCATATGAAAAACAATATAGAATTATTTTACCTGTCAGATTAAGAAAGATTATAAAAAGTAATATATGTAAAGTTGGGAAAAAATGTGACAGAATGTGCTCACTCACATAGTGCTGGAAGTGTAAACTAGCACATTTTTTGAGGATAATCTGGCATTATTTATAAAAAGCTTAGATGTGTATTGTTCCCTTTGATCCCATGATTTAATTTAAGTAATCCACTGTATGGGAATACTCAGGTTCATAAAAAGAGTTATATAATATCAGGCTGTCCATAGAAGCCTTTTTTTTTTTTTTTTTTTGGAGACCGAGTCTCACTTTGTTGCCCTAGGTAGAGTGTCATGGCGCTCATAGCAACCTAAAATTCTTGGGCTTAAGCGATTCTCTTGCCTCAGCCTCCCAAGTAGCTAGAACTACAGGCATCCACCACAATGCCCAGCTATGTTTTTTTTAGAGGTGTGGGGGGGTCTCACTCTTGCTCAGGCTGGTCTCAAACCTGTGAGTTCAGGTAATCCACCCACCTCAGCCTCCCAGAGTGCTGGGATTACAAGTGTGAGCCACTGTACCCAACCAGAAGCCATGTTTTAAATAATATAAAAATAGAAACAAATATCCATTCATAGGTGAATAATTAAATAAATGACGGTACTATCTCACATTAGACTACTGTGTAGTAGGTAAATAAGATTAAGAAAGGGCTTATTCACATGTAATATGTTGTCCACAATATTTCTTTTAAAAAGCATTAAATGCGATCCCATTATTGTTAAAAAATGTTATTGGTATATGTATATGTATACATACATATATGTATATGTATGTTTTATACATACAGAAAACAATTTAGAAAGATCATACATTGTTTATAGTTGTCACCTCTAATACATGAGATTAGAGAGGGAAAAAACATAAAATTTACTATTTCATATTTTTCTCTATTATTTTTTGCTAAAACAAGCACACAAATAATTTTTAAAAAGAAAATAAAAATGTTTATTAAACAGTTAACCCTGGCCACTTGAGTCCAACAGAGAAACTTGGGTTGTAGAACTTACCTTTTCAAGGGACTCCTTCTCAGTTCGAAGGTCAGTCAGTTCCTCCTCCAGGGATGTCACCTTGAGTTCCAGTTGTCTTCGGCTCTGCTTTTCACTTTTGAATTTGGATTGTGCTTGCTCGGAGGTTTCTTGGAGCTCTGGGACACAGGAGCAGATATACTTGGCTGCAGAACCATAGCTGCAGAGGGCTGCTTTTCCCAGCAGTGATTTCACAGCTGCCTGCTTCTGTCTCCCAATCCAACACATAAGCAGCCCTTGCTCACTGTTTCGGCATCACCTCACTAATCAGCAATAGGTTTATCAAGTCATAAGCACCTACCCATATTTACCCTGTAGAAAGTCATCTCTACACATGTAAAATGTGTAAGAAATGTTCTAAGTAGTCGGAGATCACCTTTGAAATAGATCCAGGCCCTTTCTCATTGCCTAGTTAAGATAGTTTTAACTTTCTTGGTAGCTGGGACATTGTACCAAGAGTTTGCTTTTGAAACATCCCTTCTTATATAAAGCTATTTAAATTTTTTTTTTAATGCACCAAAATTTGTTTGTTTGGAAAGCTTTGACTTTTCTGGCTTTTTTTTTTTTTTTTTGAGTCAGAGTCTTACTTTGTAACCCTCGGTAGAGTGCCATGGCATCATGGCTCACAGCAACTGCAAACTCTTGGGTTCAAGAGATCCTCTTTGCCTCAGCCTCCCTTGTAGCTGGGACTACAAGCGCCTGCCAGACTCTTATGCAGTGGTTCTCAACCTTCCTAATGCCACGACCCTTTAATACAGTTCCTCATGTTGTGGTGACCCCCAACCATCAGCAACGAAAATAAATTTATGGTTGGGGGTTACCACAACACGAGGAACTGTATTAAAGGGTCATGGCATGAGGAAGGTTGAGAACCACTGCTCTTATGGTTAAGGTAATTGTCATAGGACATGAAAAAATCAGAAATGGGGAGGCACCTGTGGCTTAAAGGAGTGGGGTGCCGGCTCCATATGCCAAAGGTGGTGGGTTCAAACCCGGCCCCAGCCAAAAACTGCAAAAAAAAAAAAAAATCGGAAATGAGGTATCTGTACAAAATTTAAATCTAAGATTGTCTAAGGCATGTTTGTCTCATAAGGGCCTAAGTGATGCTCTACAAGGTAGCACTTTACCATCTGCTGTCACTGTTTCTTAGCTACTAGGCAAGTGAACTTTTTGCTGCTGCCCAACTCTGCTGTTGCTTCAGCTACCTGCTGCCCACCGGCCCCACCTGTGCCTACCACATTTGTGTCTATACACCAGTGCAGATGAATCAACCTTCTGCTGTTCACAAATCTTCTATCCAATCACCATGTCTTAAGCATTATTTCTGTGCCAGGCAACAAACTGACACTAATACGGAGGAAAGGACTTTACAGAAAAGAACAAAATACTAAATACTATCCTTGTCCTCAATGGGCTTGCAATCCATAGGAGAAGAGACATATAAATAGTGCTTATCAAAGTCTAACTGTGATATGGTCCTACACATAATAATGCACTAAGTGGGGAGGAGCCTGTGGCTCAGTGAGTAGGGCACCGGCCCCATATACCGAGGGTGGCAGGTTCAAACCCAGTCCCGGCCAAAACTGCAACAAAAAAATAGCTGGGCATTGTGGCGGGTGCCTGTAGTCCCAGCTACTAGGGAGGCTGAGGTAGGAGAATCTCCTAAGCCCAGGAGTTGGAGGTTGCTGTGAGCTGTGTGATGCCACAGCACTCTACCGAGGGCAATAAAGTGAAACTCTGTCTCTACAAAAAAAAAAAATAATAATGCACTAAGTGATAAAGTTTTTTTTGGAGACAGAGTCTCACTTTGTGGCCCTTGTTAGAGTGCCGTGGTGTCACAGCTCACAACCTCAAACTCTTGGGCTGAAGCGATCCTCCTGCCTCAATTTTTCATTTTTAGTAGAGATGGGGGTCTCACTGTTTCTCAGGCTTGTCTCGAACTTGTGAGCTCAAGTGATCTACCTGCCTTGGCCTCCCAAAGTACAAGGATTACAGGAGTGAGCCACTGCACCTGGCCAGTGATACATATTTTTTGTTTTTGTTTTTGTTTTTTTGTGATTTTTGGCCGGGGCTGGGTTTGAACCGGCCACCTCCGGCATATGGGACTGGTGCCCTACTCCTTGAGCCACAGGCGCCACCCTGATACATATTTTTTAAAAGGGAGCAAATATGGGTGGCGTCTGTGGTTCAGTGGGTAGGGTGCCAGCCCCATATACCGAGGATGGTGGGTTCGAACCCAGCCCCGGCCAGCTAAAACAGCAGTGGTAACTGCAACAAAAATAGCTGGGCATTGTGGCAGGCGCCTGTAATCCCAGCTACTTGGGAGGCTGAGGCAAGAGAATCGCTTAAGCCCAAGAGTTGGAGGTTGCTGTGAGCCGTGGTGCCACAGTACTCTACCAAGGGCGACAGAGTAAGACTCTGTCTCAAAAAAAAAGAGCGGGGGGCGGGGGGAGCAAATATTCTGGAAAAATAATTGAGAAAGCCTCTAAAAGAGGCAGATTTTGGAGAAGGCTGAAGGCAAATACTGGTGATGATGGACATACTAAGTTCAGAGAATAGCATGGATAAAAGCAAGACAAGAACTATAGAATATGCTGAAGAGTGGCCAGGAGGCTTGCTGGTGTGGCCAGAGCCAGGATGAATTGGGCAGTTCATGGGAGCTAAGCCAAGCTAGAGGGGCCTTTGAGTGCCAGGCTGAAGAGGTACAATCCATCTTCTGGGAAAGAGGAATCCACAAGAGGAAGCACCTCTTCCTTACACTTCTGGTGATTCATGAGTCAGAACAACAGTCCAGGCATTTGGCACCAATCCTAAGTACCAGAGATATTGAAGGCAACACTTCCCCAAACAAAAGGGAAGAGGTGACAACCAATCCATTCCATATATGATAATAGTCAGTTCTTTATGTATAACAATCTTGCAGGTTTTATCCTGGTCCATTTCAATTTTTGGTCAGTCCTTCACAAACTTCATAAGCATTGTGCCAAAAGGATTGAGAGGAAGAAAAGGTTTAACTCCTTAAATTTAAATGGCAACAATCCCAGCAGGCCACACTGAGTACTCACCTGAGAGTTCTGCCTGCAGTTTGGTGAGTTGGCCCCTGACAAGGTCTGTTTCCTTCAAGCTTTCTGTCAGCTGCATTTGCAGCTCTGTTTCCTTCTTTTGGTGAGCAGTTATTTTCAACTGCAGATGAGAGACCTGTGCAGTGGCTGCTGCTAATTCCTCAGTCACCTTGGCCTGAATAGTAACAAAGTATGAGGTTACTTTAAACACAGATGTTCTTTGTCTCTAAGTGATGAGCCTACCCTGCATAACTCCATGCTGACTGAACTGGTGGACAGGAAGACAGTTAAGGCTACCTTTAGCCTGCATTAAATCAAAATCAAGACTTAAAAATGTACGGTCTCTGCTCAAGAATTCAATTACAGAAATCTGTCCTTAGAAAATACTCTACAAGATTACAAAAAATTTTGCTACAAGGATGTTCAATGCAGTATTGTTTACGTGGTAAGAGCATGTAAACTAAAATAAAATGGAAGAGCGTGGAAAACTAAAATAAAATGCTGAGAATGCGCTTACTTAAGCAAATTAATGATACATCTATTCCGAATGAAGCTATTAAAATGGTGTTGTAAAAAAAATGGTGTTGTAAAAGAATACTTAGTGGCATGAAATATAGTCACAATCTATTGTTAAATGAAGAACACAAGTAGATCAAATAATATGTTTGATATAATTCTATTTTTATAAATTGCAACATTTATTTATATGAAAAAGAGAGCCTGAAAGACATGTGTTTTTTAGTGGTAATCTAGATAGAACTATGGGTCCTTTATGTTTTCTTTTTTCTTATCAGATTATATATTTTTTGCTTTATAGATTTTTTTTTTTTTTTGTAGAGACAGAGTCTCACTTTATGGCCCTCGGTAGAGTGCCGTGGCCTCACACAGCTCACAGCAACCTCCAACTCCTGGGCTCAAGCGATTCTCTTGCCTCAGCCTCCCGAGTAGCTGGGACTACAGGCGCTCGCCACAACGCCTGGCTATTTTTTGGTTGCAGTTTGGCCGGGGCCGGGTTTGAACCCGCCACCCTCAGTATATGGGGCCGGCGCCTTACCGACTGAGCCACAGGCGCCGCCCTGCTTTATAGATTTTTTTAAAAGATGTTTCCTATGCTCAAAAATTATAAAGATAGAGAAAAGTAAACAATGTCTTGCTACCATATCTACCCCCCCCCTTATCTCTTCCTCCTTGTCCCACACAGGTAACTATAAAATAACTGTTCATTTTTCCAGTTGTATAAAGTGATTCTTTATTCAAATACTAGTATGATTCTTATCCCCCCCTTTCACATACAAAAGGTGGCAAACACTCTCGATTAGTATATCTAGCTCTTCCTCCTCCTTTTTTTAAGTAACTGCATGGTATCCCACCATGTGAATGTATTATAGTTTATTCTCTACTGCTGCAGGACACTTAGAATGTCTCCAGCATTTCTCATTAACAACAAGACACCAGTGAATGACCCTGGACACGTAATGCTTCCTTTGAGTGCAGGTGTCCTGCAGCAGTAGGAGATTCCCAGAAGCAGAATTGCTAGGCCAAAGAGTGAGTACTTCTGTGATTTTGTGTAATGTCATCAGTTCCCCTTCATGAACCATGCCACAGTCCTACCAATCTCACCAACATCTGCCAAAAATCAGGATTTCCAACAATCTGATAAATGAGAAAATAGTATTCTTGACATTTTCTAACTTTCCTTTGATGAAAATGTCTTTTTTATATTAATAAAAGGATATTTTAAAATTTAAACTGAATGCCTTCAAGGGTAATCAACTTCAGTCTACGGTCTCTCCTGGTAGTACTGTAACTACTGATACTGCAATGCTGTAAAGACCAGTCACATGGGAGTAAACGCTTTGGGTGACCTTGGAAGAACAGAGCTAATCAAAGAAAGGAAATGCTTCAACTTCCTTGATTGCTCAATGTAGTTTGAATGGTGCTCTGTACTAGCCAAACAGGGGCTCAACTTTACTCTAAAGGACCTAAATATTCTCAAACAACATCTGATAAAACTGAAATGACTATGCTAGGAAACCTTCTAATGATATTCTGTGTACTAAGGGTGGTGATGATGATGATGATTAAAAGAGTAGTCACTAAAAAAAGACAGTAAGTGGTTGCTCTTCAGGCAACCAGTCTTAATTTTTAAAATCTATATATTTCTGGGGATGGACTGTCTATCTCTCCTATACTATATTGCTACTACCATTAGTGCCAAAAGGATACTGCCCCTATACTTTAATATTATATACACATGTTTATAGCTGTCTACTTTCTTATCATCATTTATCCCTTCTTCCTCGTTTTTAATACATTTATTCCTTGCCTTATTCCAAAGCCTTTATCAGTTTTCTAGCTTCCATTTAAATCTGATATTTTGACTCTCCTAAAGGTAGGGGAAAGAAACTAAAATTATATATAAAGTTAAAATAAATAGGCTATGAATGAGAGTAAGCTCTAAGACACTTATTTTTTTACTATTCAGCAGCCTTATAGATTTTCACCTGTTAAACACAAATGATATCTAGAATTTGCAGATATAAAAGTGGCTTCCATCTGTTCTAAGAAGAATAAAAGTTTACTCATTCTCCTAGTTCAATGAAAGCACTCTCCTGGCCTAATGAAAACTGAACTAAATCAGAGCTCAAAGAGCTCTGCCCCTATTCATGGCTCAGAGAATTCACTACTAACAGAGCAAGTACCACTCTTACAAGACCTTGCAGCAGTTATACTACTAGAAGAGATCAACTCCAAAGGAGAGAGAATGGAAAGGATGGTCACTCTCTCGCCAAAAGACAAGCAGGGTGGAAAGTCAGCTCAAAGCTCTTTTTATCTCAGGTCCTTAGTTACAAAGGTCTTTTAGCATAAAATAGAAGCATAAAAACTGATAGCCAGGAACAGGGGCTCATGCCTATGATTCCAACTACGTGGGAGGCTACGGAGGGAAGATCAGTTGAGGATTGCTTGTGGCCAAGAGTTTGAGACCACCCTAGGCGCCACAGTGAGACCCTATCTCTAAAAATAACTAATTAAATAATGACATTTAAAAATAAGTAAATAATAAAAAAATTCATTAATTAAAAAATAAAATAATCATAACAATTAAAACAGTAAAAGAATGAAAAATAACAATTACTATCTTTGAAAAAAGTATGGGTGATTTATATTTTGTTTATTTATCTGTATTTTCTAAATTTTCCAGAATGAACAGATGTAAACTGTATCATCAGAAAGAAGTATGTGTATATATGTGCATGTGTGTACATATGTATGCATATGTGTATTTACATATAATTATACTTATATATATCTATATTAATATAGATAATATATATCATATTTATTACAATTATAATTTTTTCTAAAAGATAGGATTTGCAATGTGAGTGAGAAAGGAAAACACCAAACGCCTACACAATGGATGGGATAGCTCCTTGATTTCCTCCCTAGAGAAACACTTGACATGGAGAGCTGGGGGATTGAAAAAGCAATGACAGGGAGAACCAAGAGTTCAGAAAAACAAGTTTAGACATGGGAAGACAGCACCACAGAGAGATGGCAATTTGACACAGAAAAAGAACACAGCTGACTGGAAGTGTGGTCCTGCATGAGTCTTCTACCCTCTCTAGGCCTCAGTTTGTCCCTTTGTAAAATAAGAAGATTAAGCTAGATGACCTCTAATAGCCCTTCCAGTTTTATTGCACCATTTTATGTGGTAATATTAATCCTATCATACAGAAAAATAATTGTATTTACTGAATATTTGCTGAGCACTTAACCATACCTTTCTGAGCTGTGTTTAAAGGCAGAACTCTGCCTCCAGGGATGAAAGGACCTTGCTTATCTCCCTTTAAAAAAAGAGATCACAGGGAAAAGACTGTTGAGTGAGACATCCATCAAAAGAAAAACAGGGAAGAGTCAGGGCTTAAAAAGTTTCCCTGAGATAAAGATGACCAAGTGAAGCATGTGGTACTTAGTATCCTCCACATCAAGAATGTAATACTTGACTTGGCGCTTGTAGCTCAAGTGGTTAAGGTGCCAGCCACGTACACCAGAGCTGGTGGGTTCGAATCCAGCCTGGGCCTGCCAAACAACGACAACTACAACCAAAAAATAGCCGGGCACTGTGGCAGGAGCCTGTAGCCCCAGCTACTTGGGAGGCTGAGGCAAGAGAATTGCTTAAACCCAAGAGTTAGAGGTTGCTGTGAGCTGTGACGCCACGGCACTCTACCCAGGGTGACAGCTTGAGGCTTTGTCTCAAAAAAAAAAAGAATGTAATACTCAGCCCTGGAGACTCCCTCAAACAGATCTGTGTGAAGCACTGTGTGTCTAGAACATAGTGGGTATTTGGCTGCTATTAGTGGTGATTACCAATGTAATTATAAGTACTTACTACTATTTCTGCTATTATAGAGCATGAACCAGGCTCACTGCATTGTGCCACACATCTTTGGGGTTTATCAACATGAAAACATTTGGGTAGTCAGGTGTTGGCAAACTATGATCTATGGGCCAAATTGGACTACTGCCTGTTTTGTAAATAAAGTTTTATTGGCGCACACACACACACACACACACACACACACACACACAACAGTGATATTCAAGATGAGAGTCACAGGCTGAACACTTTATTAAAAACAAAGGTGTCCTACTGCTACCTTTAGAGATTGTAACAAAAGAAATCACTGACAAGAGTAGTGATCCTTATACCTTTCTACAAATTCAGATTCTGAGCTTAGCTAGATATACTAAATTAGAATCTGTAAATGTGGTGCTTAAAAATATTTAGTTCTCACTCTGAAATAAAAGTAGGAGAAATAGCATAAAGTGCATTTAGTGGAGAATGCTACTTAATAATAATGTCACAGGCTGCTGATCTTGCCATGGGCATTAGGAGTCAACTGCATATACAAAGGATGGTATAAAGCAGCAATGGGAAAGAAAAGGGTCAAGATTAGAGAGGCTGTGTAGGGCTAAGCATTGCTTATCTGAGGATAAGAGGTCAAAGCCAGTACCTGCCTGGATACTATGGCTAAGAGAACACAAAGACATAAATAAGGACTCTCCAACATTACCAGAATAGAAGGCAGTGAGTAAACTCCTCAAGTTATAAAGTGCATTCCATTCAATTTTTCCATGCTTTTAAGGAAAATGCAAATACAAAATACTTGTTAAATCTTTGAGAAAGTAGCAGATAAAAGGTTCAAATCTCCTAGTTCAGGAGTGGTAGCCTAAATAAGAAGGAATCCATGATGGATAAACAGTGTCACTGGAGCAAAGAGAGGTGGAGTGGGCTTCAGAATCAGTAGATCTCAAGCCAAGACCCACTGGAGTTTTCCTTACTCTACTACAGGAACAGGTCAAACTTCCTAATTCCAAAAGGACCTGAAGTCAAATAGTAGTACTGTAAAATGTTTTGATAGACACAGATGAAGGGACAAAGTAAACACCAATAAAGTAGCAAACTAAACAATCTTAAATTCCATCAGAAATCACCTACACATTTGTTATCTAACATTAATAGAAATTTCCTGTTTGTCAACAGAATAATTTCTACTAAGCTGTGTAAGTCTTATCTTGATGAAATAACTGAAATCAGTAATTGTTCTGAATCCACTCACTGCAAAGCCTATTATAAAACAGAAAGTGGATGATGGACATATGAAAAATCCATAGGAGACTTCTAGCTCTTTTCCCAGTGATGGTAGAAATTCTGCTGGAAAGCTGACAGGTAAGTACGCAGACGACACCACTCGTTAGGTCTATCTGTGCTGACCTGGGTTATCCTTTCCCCAGTTACTTTACCTTCTCTTGTTCAGCATGCAATACTCTTGCCTGTGTGTTTTCTGTGGCTGTTTGAAGTGAGTTGTTCCTCTTCTCCATCATCAGGTTACTCTGTTCAACATACCTGTCAAAGAAATAGAGAACAAGAAAATATGTATCACGCATGGAATCCAGGCCAGGCACAACCCACTGTCCATTCAGACCTCACAATATTGCTCTCTGCCTTCATCAAAAGCAATCTGAAAGCAATGCTTTCCTTAGATCTATAGCAATCGACTTTGGAGACAGGAACTTGGGTCAGAGGAGAGTACCCGGAAAGGTGTAGGGTAACAAGAAATGGGAAAGGAAAGATCCAGGAGTAAGAAAGCTGCAAGGAGGAGAGAGGAAGCCACTCCTTCAACCCTGCCATGTGGGAGATGAGACACAGGAGAAGAGAAATATGGGAGAACGATTTTTTTTTTTGAGACAGAGTCCCACTTTGTCACCCGTGGTAGAGTGCCATGGTATCACTGCTCACAGCAACCTCCAGCTCCTGGGTTTAGGCGATTCTCTTGTCTCAGCCTCCTGAGAAGCTGGGACTACAGGTGTCTGCCACAACGCCCGGCTATTTTTTTGTTGCAGTTTGGCTGGGGCTGGGTTTGAACCCACCACCCTTGGTATATGGGGCCGGTGCCCTACTCACTAAGCCACAGGGGCCGCCTGGGAGAATAATTTTTTAAAGTGAAACGCTGTCTTGTGACAAGTTCCACTGAGTCACCCAAATCTTTGAAGAATCACCAAAAATTATAAAATGCTTGGGTTTTATAGGGAATCAGTGAGGTTCTGGTTATATTCTGGTTGTTAAAATAGCCCACACAAAAGAAAGAGGAGTTGATACCAGAATTTTTAAAGTGTTAATACCAGTTTTACAGACAAGGAAACTAGGGCCACCAGGAATAAATAAAATGCCCAAAGCCATGCAATAAATACAGGGCAGAGCAGGAGCCCAACACAGGTCTCGCTCACATCACAGCCTACTGAGCTCTTCCTGTCAAAATGCCTCTCGGAAGGCAGACAATTCACATGACAGGAGGAAACAGAAATAGCAGAAATACATGAATACTGGACATTTCCACAGTAAACCCTTTGTTCATCCCAACCAGGCCCCATACGTGTCATTACCTCTGATTTCTTTCAATTAATTCACTAATCTTGTCATTCTGCTCTTCTATCCGATTGCTCTTTTCAAGGATCTCTTGCTTCAATCTTTCATTTTCCTAAAATTAAAACATATGATGTACTTTTTAAGTGTCTTAAGAGAAAAGTACAGATAAAAGTAAATAAACTTGAACTAACAGGTAACACTGTTAGCATATTTTGAGACAAAAATTAGAACTTGTGTCCCACATAGATACACTAATTAAAACAACACCTCAAATTATACTTGATGAATACAAATCACTAGGTCAAATGGACTAAGTATATAAATGGCTATAAAATGAAGTGAAATTCTGAAGTATGGTCAAAAAGCAATGGTTCTTTGTAACTATATAGTGATAAGTCACTTGAACCAAATTAAGCCGTAATGAATTTTCCAGAATTTTTTAACCCAGTGTAGCATTTATCACATGCTATTTCTGGGGTGGAGGTGTTGAGGATAGTGCATCTGGGGGAAAGTAAGGGCAAGCCTTCAGGCTGAGTGCTGAGTCCTTGACCACCCTCACCTGAATGATTCGCTGGATGTTGCTCATAATCAAGCTTGTTTCCATTGTAACTGACATGCTAGGAATAAGCATGGAATTACTAGCACTATGTTTCTGTAACTCTTCAACCTATAAAAAGAATGCCAGAAAGACCTCATGAGAAAGTTTAAAATGAAGAAATACAATCTACCTAAGATCTGACCACTTTTTTAAGGGGATTAATGAGTTACTGAAATAATCTCTAAATATAAGATAGAGTTTTTCCCTACTAACTGATCCAAAATAATTATAGTTATCCTCCTAGGGAAATCACTACTAACTATTATGAATATAAGAAACCAAAGAAGGGTTTGCCTGTAGCTCTAGCTGCTCCCTGTTTATTTATATCCCTTGTTTCTGACCCCACTTTCAATATGGCCCCAACCCTGATTCAGTCACCTTAGTCATGAGATGATCCATTTTATCAGCCACTTTGCTGACTGCCATTCGAATTTCAGTGTTATGTTGCCGGGCTTCAGTCATGAGAAATGAAGCCACGTCACCTGATCCTAAATAGACATAAGCCAAAAAGAAACTTATAAAAGTAGAGCAGAGGAAACTGTATGAGGAAAAGCCAATAGCTCTTCTTTCCTTTTAGGATAGCAAAGAAGGAAATGAAGACTTCCATATACTACCCCATTTCCCCGAAAATAAGACATCCTCCGAAAATAAGACCTACTTACAGGAAAGATAAGACGTCCCCTGAAAATAAGACCTAGCACATCTTTGGGAGCACACCTTAAAATAAGAGAAGAATTTCCTACCCTGTTTCCCCGAAAATAGGGGAAACAGGGTAAGAAATTCTTGAAGGGATTTTATACTGTCAGGAAAAGATGCAAAGGAGATAGTCAAGGTAAAAGGCTCCAAAGCTAACAACAACTAAGCTATGATCCTGAAAAATGCATGGAGGGCTACAGTCTGATTCAAGAGCACCAGGATGCCCACTTAGGTCTGCCACTAGCAACTCAGATTGCTTCCTCATTAATCCAACTGCATGCCGTGCATTGTACCAGGTACTAGGGATATGACAATGAATAAAATGTGGTTTCCGCCCTTGGTGAGCTCTCAGTCTGGTAGGAAGACTGATATGTAACAAATCATTACAACAGAGTGTTCATTTAAGTGCAAAAGTGGACCACGTACGAGGTACAAAAGTAGCACAGAGAAAGCAAGATGAATTCTTTGGCAACACACACACACACACAGAGTTGTGTCTGCAGGAGGAGAGGACAGAGGGATGGGTAGCAGGGAATGCTTCACAAAGATGACAGTTTTAATGCATGAAAATGTGTTTCCCAGATGGAGAAGGGGAAGCTTCCAGACATAGGCTACATCCAGGGATCCCTGACCATTCTAGAATCATTGAGTTATACGACATAACTGGCTTCTTCCTACCATAGTCCTAAACCAAAGGTGATCATTATGCAAAAGACAAACAGCTGAATACGGCAGGACACCATCATAGCAGCTTGTATTTTATTTTGTCAAAATTTTTTACGTAAGATACATGCACAATATCTGAAAAGTTACCCAGATAACTATTAACAATGCTTTCCCATGGTCAGGGGATTAATGATGATAAGGATAATAACTTTTCACTTTGTACCCTTTTTATTGTTTAACATTTTAATAACAGCACACTTTCATAATTTAAAATTTTTAACAAAGTAGCTTGCATTTGAGATACTGAACACCACAGTCTTCGTGCTTTCTCCCAATTTCTTCTATTGTTTTGCTCTTTTACTATTTCTATAAACTCTAGCCATTCTGACAGAGGAATTAAAAGGGTTGGTGGCAGAAAATGCTAAAAACCAAACAGTAGGTAGGTACTAGGGGACTTTGGGGGATGATGTGGTAGGAAATGTTCTCAAACAGGACTGTAGCTATGGATGCACAATTCTGCCAAGTTCACTAGAATGTCTTTGAATCGCACACTTAAAATGAATAAATCACAGGGAATTTCAACAAAGCACTTTAATTAAAGAGAAGAAACAATAGGTAGAGACAATTGGAGTACGAGTGAAAATGAAATGGGAAGGAGAGTACAGACAGAATGGGAGATGAGAAAGAGAGGGAATCTCACCCTACCTTGAAAATGGGGGGGTTGGGAGAGTGCTGCTGGGTACAGGGGCCGAACAGGCTGCAGCTGGGAGTTGACAGCCGATCCCTGCGGGTAGGTGTAGCCTTGCATACCTGCATAGGGCTGAGAAAGTATCACGCTGGTTTATAAAATATTCAGGGCAGTCTTTTTGGCTTACGGTTTCCTTTGGTGGCACGAAGTAGATAAGCTGAGTGAGTATTCAAACTTATTAAAGCTGGAGATAGATGAGACGGAGTTTGGTAGTGAGTAAAAACTACAGCAAAGGAGTTATCTATGTAACCCAATGGAAGCCAGTCACTGAAGCTCTACCCAGAAAATGAGGGAAGGGTATTTGTGTCACCACCCAAACATCTAGAGAGATGAATTAATTAAGCAGGGATTCATTCCCCACTATTAGGCCTATTGTCTAAGAAATTTTATTCTTTTTTTTTTTTTTGTAGAGACAGAGTTTCACTCTGGGTAGAGTGCCGTGGCATCACACAGCTCACAGCAACCTCCAACTCTTGGGCCCAAGCAATTCTCTTGCCTCAGCCTCCCGAGCAGCCGGGACTACAGGCGCCCGCCACAATGCCCGGCCATTTTTTTGTTGCAGTTCGGCCAGGGCTGGGTTTGAACCCACCACCCTCGGTATATGGGGCCGGCGCCCCACTGACTGAGCCACAGGTACCGCCCAGAAATTTTATTCTTTTGCAGTTTTTGGCCGGGGCTGGGTTTGAACCCATCACCTCTGGCATATGGGGTCGGTGCCCTACTCCTTGAGCCACAGGCGCCGCCCAGAAATTTTAAAAATAATTAAACTGTTTGATTTCCATTTAGTTAAAAAAGAAAGTGTTCACTGAGCTTCTAAACCAAACCTGCTGGTTTCTAAAGAATGCCTCTTGCCTGCTATCATCTGATGTTGATCTGTGTGACCAAGGGCTCTCATTTTCCTCTGAGCCTCAGTCACCTCAACTATAAAATGAAGATAACAATATCACTTCACAGGGCTGCTGTGTGGTCAAATGAAGTGATATAAATAAATTTCCTCATAGCTCGTAAGTTATGTGCCTGGCAAATAACAGGATGGTTATTCTTCCTTGAAATAAGGAAATCTAACTCATTTCTAGAAACAGATATAACTACCCATCCATTAAAAAAAAGTCTTAGTATACAGGAGAGTAATTCTCCATGGAGGGGAAGGGCGAGTAGAAAAGAGGGCAACAGCAGCACTTACTCTCACCAAGGGGCCGAGTGTGGTGGCTCATGCCTATGATTCTAACACTTTGGGAGGCTGAGGTAGGAAGATTGTTTGAGCCCAGGAATTTGAGACCAGCCTGGACAACATAGTGAGACCTCATCTCGATGAAAAAATGTAAATATCCAGGTGTGGGGGTGCATGCCTTTAGTCCCAGTTCCTCAGGAGACTGAGGCAGAAGAATGGCTTGAGCTCACGAGTTCAAGGCTCCAGTGAGCTATGATGGCAACCACTATACTCCAGCCTGGGCAAAAGAATGAGACCCTGTTTCAAAAAAAAAAAAAAAAATCACCAGAGAAGCAAATCCCTGTTATCACTGATAGTGTGCTGAGGCAGGAGAACAAGAATTTACTACCCTGGCAAATAGCCAGCAGAGACAGACAGGCTACTGCCATTGCCTTCTGTGAAAACAGAAAAAAACTCTTCTTTAAAAAAATCACTTTTGGAGGATAACTAAACAGCAGAATCCAGCTTTATTTTCCATGCAGTTCCATCTCAATCCATAAACTGTCTGCTGAGTATAGTGTAGAATGTTTAGCCTATCACCTTTTGATAGCAAAGAATACAGAAGATATGAAGAGAGACCTCTCAACGGACATGTATGAAAAGAAAGGGAAGCAAACAGTGACTGGGCCTTCACTCTGGGCCAGGCCCAGGCTTTGTAGCAGGTGCCTTGCTTATTCTTGCCTTTAATCTTTACAGCAACCTGTAACTCCTTTGCCTGAGTTAGAGATGAGGAAAATGGTGATTCAGGAAGGTAAAAAAAAATCATAAACTGACTTCAGGGCACTGCTACTGTATGAATCATGCAAGAAGAACAGTGACTGATTAGAACCAGAATAAATTACAGCATATAATTGATATGGTTTTTAAATTTTACCTGAAAGGACTGGGCATTTCCAGATATAGCTGAGTGGGAATCAAGAGATGCCACTTGCATTAAGGCAGCAGAGGGTGCTTGAAGCCCAGACACAGGTGGCTGAGGTGCTAAGATAAAGCAAGACATTTTCACTGTTATTCATCCCTGCTTCTTGGGATGCGTCTGGGACAGCACCTCACATACCATCATGCTTCAGACTCCACCATTTTTTTTTTTTGTTTTTTTGAGACAGAGTCTCACTCTGGCACACTAAGTGCCATGGCATCATACCTCATAGCAACCTCAAGCTCTTGGGCTCAAGTGATCCTCTTCCCTCAGTTCTTCTATTTTTAGTAGAGACGGGGTCTCACTCTTGCTCAGGCTGGTCTCAAAATCCTGAGATCAAGCAATCCACCCATCCGCCTTGGCCTCTCAAGAGTGCTAGGATTATAGGCGCGAGCCCCCAGGCCCAGCCAGATTTCACCACTTTCTTCATCTAGTCTCCTAAAACTGGGATCTCAGAAATGGGCCCGTGCAAGGAAACTGGGTGTTCTCATATGCTTCTAACTCAGCACTATAATCCCATAAGTTGATAGGAAGTATAGAAAAATATTCAGGGAGATGTCTCAATAGGTGAGTGCAGACTTCCAAAACTAACAATGCAACACAGCAGAAGTCACAACAAGCAGTCCAAATACATCTCCAGGTCTGAAAAAGCCTTACGCAGGGACAAACTGACAAGGTTTTTACATTCTAGTCCGGTCCTCAGTACTAAAACAATGTTGTCTACCTATAGGGATGATAATTTTGGTTTTGACCCAATTCAAGGCACAGAGCCTCAGAGAAGTTTCTTACCCTGTGAGGTCACCTGTGGCAACACTGGATGGGCTGGCTGAACAGAGGGCTGGATGACCGGCATCACCAGGGGCTGCCTACCTCCTCGCACATCATTCACATCCTGAAATAGACAGTAAGGTTTTGGTTACTATATATAAGTCCTTCACTGGAGACTAAGGCTGTCTTCCCTAAACCTGCTTCCAAACCAGAGCTTCTAGGCAAAGAGGAAAGAAAGGCAAGCGAGAAAGCCAACAGTTTGGGGGTGTGGATACTATGGCATAGAGCAAGAGCCGTTCTCCCTGTAAATCATACCAAATAATTAAACATAGTTCATCTGTACAAATATTCTATATTGTTAATGTGTAATTTCTAAAACAGCTAAACTCCAGAATACGTCATTTTCCAAACCAGCAGCTACCTTGAGACTGATCTATTCTCTTCCCACAAAATAAGAGTCTCTTATAAGGAATAATCCAGCCTCTTCTCTTCTGCCAAATAATCCCCGTAGGCCTTCTAGGGCACTCAATGAAAATCAGATAGAGTGGGAGTCACTGCACCTCATTAACATGCTGTTTTTGGGTATAGAGTTTAGAATGTTCCTCCCCATTCTTTCTCTCCATAAAACCAAAGCTGTTAACTCTAAACCAAGTTATTCTAAATCTTCCAGCCTCATATAGAAACAGAAAATCTTGAGACACAAGATACAGTGACTGTAATCTGCTATGCTATAGTTCAAGGATTAAAAAAACCTTTGACATTCTTTTAATAATTTAGAACTTTCCCTTATCTCCTGACAGTCTCTTCTGGAAAAACATCCCAGTGTTAGATCATTATAGCGCTAAACCGGCCTAAATGTCTAAACACAAAGTGAATTATGATAAATTGATACATGTATAAAGGAACACTGGGCTACCTTTAAACTAACAATGCTTTATTTACTTATTTATGTTAATATAAATGTTTATGATATAGATTTAAGTTAAAAAAAATCAGGTAATAAAGCAAGATAGTATAAAAAAAGAATGCCCTCTGTATGAAGTATATTTCTTCTTTATCCACAATTTTAAATTATTCTACAATGAATAAGTAACACATAAGTTTTTATTAAGAATACTATCTTATTCAAATTTCATTTCCAGACTGGATAAAAATTAATTATGGAACTACTCCCATCGCTCAGGGAAAGTGCTAATCACAGTAGAAACACATGTACTGACACCAATTTGTATTATCTTGCATACATGCCCCCTAAATGATTCTAGGTTAGAAGCAGAAAAAGTAATCATTTCAACCTAGAGAAGAAAAAATAGCAACATTTGTATTATTCATATTCAATCTAATATAGCCAAGAAGACATACTTCAATTTCTGAGTCACTGGGTTCCAGCTGTGGTGGAAGGATTGGCAGCATGGGCTGGCCCATTTTAGCCATCCGAGAGATCAACTTGGCCTTGTCCGTATCAGGACTCTAAACAGAGGGGGAAGTCACAAAAGTCACTGTGAGCAAAGTTCATTACCTTCAGGCAGCTCTATCCTTTTGGTTCTTTTTATTTATTTATATATATATATATATATTTTTGGTTTTTGGCCGGGGCTAGGTTTGAACCCACCACCTCCGGCATATGGCACCGGCACCCTACTCCTTGAGCCACAGGCATCACCCTATCCTTTTGGTTCTTACATCAAATCTTTCAAGTCCCCTTACCACATCTATTTAAAATCATTTCCTCAAGAAAAAGGGAATTAAAGATTTTAGAAGTACACCTGGATTATAATTAATGATATAGCAAAAATAATTCCCTACACATTTGGAACTGACAAAGTGGTTTCATATGTATTACTTCCTTCCAATCAATTCCACTAACCAGGCATAATTATTCTCATTTTACAGATAAAAAACTAAGGTGGAGATATTAAAGAGGGAGGCATTTTAGATGATTGTACCCTCTCATAAGTCTGAAGCAATTCCGCAGATAGATATTCAGAAGAGGTCTGTGGGAAGAAGGAAACAGGAGCTCTTTGTTCAGGTTCATTTAATTCTAACTTGCCATTGACTACACAGTAGACTTTGTGCTAGAAGCTTCTGTATCCATTAACTAATCCAAAGTGTATTTTCAGAATGGAGAGAACATACCTCTGAAGATGCACAGATGACCTATTGGGTGTATGGATAAATGACCATATCCCGCATTTTAATTATTTTTAAGCTACAAACATAAGACATTAAGTTTGTTTATAGGAATTGATACTGCTTTATGTATAAGACATATATTGGGAGTGCATGCTCGTTTTTTCTAAATTGATGGAAATACATAAGAAAAAAAAGTTGGAAACATCAAGAAAGATCTGGTTACATAAACCATATCCACACAAGGGAATATCTTAATCTACTAAAACAAGAATGAGGCTCAGTGCCCGCAGCACAGTGATTATAGCACCAGCCACATGCACCACATGCTGGCGTGTTTGAGCCCAGCCCAGGTCAGCTAACCAACAATGACAATTGCAACAAAGAAAAAAAAAAATAACGGGCATTGTGGCAGGCGCCTGTAGTTCCAGTTACTTGGGAGGCTGAGGCAAGAGAATCGCCTAAGCCCAAGAATTGGAGGTTGCTGTGAGCTGTGACGCCATAGCACTCTACCAAGGGCAACATAGTAAGACTCTGTCTCAAAAAAAAAACAAGAATGAGGAAGCTTTCTGTATACTAACATGAAAAGATATATTGTGTTTTGCATGTATATAGTATTATATGGACAAAGCAAATGCTATTTTGCATGTGTGAAAAGATGGAGGATATATTTTATTGGCATGCACCTGCATAAGAAACTAAAAAAGCAATTACCTAAGGGGAGTGAGATGGAAAGGTAAGATGGGGACAGGAATAGGAGTGAGTCCTCATAATGTAGATCTTGTATTTTTTTTTTTTTTTTTTTTGAGACAGAGCCTCAAGCTATTGCCCTGGGTAGAGTGCTGTGGCATCACAGCTCACAGCAACCTCCAACTCCTGGGCTTAAGCAATTCTCTTGCCGCAGGCGCCTGAGTAGCTGGGACTACAGGTGCCCACCACAACGCCTGGCTATTTTCTGGTTGTAATTGTCATTGTTCGGCAGGCCCGGGCCGGATTTGAACCCGCCAGCTCTGGTGTATGTGGTTGGTGCCTTAGCTGTTTGAGCTATAGGCGCCGAGCCTGTTATATGGTTTTGACAGTTGTGCCATATGAATGTAACTACTTATCAAAACAAAATAAAAACTTAAATGGAAAAATATAGTTAATTTTATGTTATATGTACTTTGCCTCAATTTAAAAAAACTTTTTTAAGAAGACCAAAAAGACAAAGAGAAAAGTCGCAGACAACTAGTCTACCAGAAACCAGAAGTTACTGAGGTTTAGAAATAGGTGAGAAGAGTGGCTCTGAGTACAGAATACGACAGAACCAATACTAAACAATTTTTTGGCTGTTTAAAGATCTCAAATTATAGTTATTTTTCAATTTTCTTCTGATTCTTTGGTTTAATCTTCTGAGTTTAGGAGATCACTTTTTACACATATCAGATGAATTATTTGCTTAATAATTCCTGCTTTAGCTAGCTGGACATTGTGGTAGGTACCTCTGAGGATCTGCAGTCCCAGCTACTTGGGTGGCTGAGGCAACAGAATCACTTGAACCCATGAGTTTGAGGTTGCTGTGAGCAATGATGCCACGGCACTCTACCCAGGGTGACAGAGTGAGACTCTGTTTAAAAAAAAAAAAAAATTCCTCCTTTGGGCTGAATATAAACAAGCAAACTAGAGATGGAGACATACTAAGCATCAATTTCATTCCATGCACCTATTGTTTCCCACTGTGGTAGGTGAAAGCTAGGAGGGTTTAGTACATAGTACATATGCTGCAAACTTAGAAACCTTCCTGGACGAGGCAGAGCAGTAGCAAACTATCATACACATTTTCCCTTAAGCCATTCGAATTCAAGCTTTATTAAAACAGTATGCTGGCACTCTCATCTTAGCACTGGGGAAACACAGAAGTCCAATGACCTGCTTAAAGTCAACTAGTTAGTAAATTATTAATAGTACTGAACTCCTCTGAGAGAGAAGAAGAATAAAGGTATGCAGTAAAGCAGTAATACAATAATAATAAGAGCTAGGCCATGGCATGTAAAAAAGGGGGGAAAAAGAAAAAGAAAAAAGAACAAGAGCTAAAGTTTAGGACTGGCGTGGTGGATTGCCTGAGCTCAGGAGTTCAAGACCAGCCTGAGCAAGATCAAGACCCCATCTCTAAAAAAATAGCCGGTGCTGGGGTGGGTGCCTACAGTCCCAGCTACTTGGGAGGCTAAGGCAACAGGATCACTTGAGCCCAAGAGTTTGAGGTTGCTGTGAGCTATGATGCCACAACACTCAATAGGGGGTGACAAGATAAGACTTTGTCTCAAAAAAATTAATAAATAAATAAAAAAGAGCTGAAGTTCAGTGAACTCTTACAATATGCGAGACAGTATACTATAAACTCTGTAGGCATTGCTTTATTTAAAAGTCATGAAGGCTCAGCGCCTGTAGCTCAAGCGGCTAAGGCGCCAGCCACATACACCAGAGCTGGCGAGTTTGAATACAGCCTGGGCCTGCCAAACAACAATGACAACTGCAACCAAAAAAATAGCCAGGCGTTGTGGTGGGTGCCTGTAGTCCCAGCTACTTGGGAGGCTGAGGCAAGAGAATAGCTTAAGCCCAGGAGTTGGAGGTTGCTGTTAGCTGTGATGCCACGGCACTCTACCCAGGGTGACAGCTTGAGGCTCTGTCTGAAAAAATAAATAAATAGGGCAGCGCCTGTGGCTCAAAGGAGTAGGGCACTGGCCCCATATGCTGGAGGTGACAGGTTGAAAACCCAGCACTGGCCAAAAACTACAAAAAATAAATAAATAAATAAATAAATAAATGAATTAATGTCATGAAAATCCTCTAGAGATTGGCATTATCTCCACTTTACAGATAAGAAAATAAACCTGAAGTTTAGAGAAGGTAAGTTGTTCAAGGTTACAGAGAGTAAGTACCAGAGAGCACGTAGGATTAACCACTAACATATTCCTCTTTGAATAAATAATATTTCTAAAGTTGAAATGCACTTTAACTGCAAGGTTCCTCCCCCAATCTAACACTATTCTCCTAATAATCATACTTACCACTTATTAAAGGTATACATATCATGCATATGCTCTGAGCTCAAAGCCTCACAAATATCTCTAACCTTCACAGGAAAATATATAAGGAGCCTATGAGAATTATTTCCATTTTAATAACAAAGAAAGTGAGATTTGGGAAGTTAGATAATCTTCTCAAAGCTGCATGCTTATTAAGAATCAAGATTTGGGGGGAGACCAGTTTTGACACACAGGTCCACAGGCACGAGAACTTAAAGAGCAAGAGGAAGTGAAAGGAAAATTAGGGCAAGGAAACAGATAAAAGAAATCACCCATGAGGAAGAATCAGCAGAAAACTCCAGGCAACATGAAGAACCAGTCCAGAACAACCCCGCCAAGGGACCATGAGGTAGCTACTGCAGAGGATTCCACCTATACAGAAATGTTAGGAATGACAGGAAGGGAATTTAGAATACACATGTTGAAAACAATGAAAGAAATGATGGAAACAACGAAGGAAACTGCTAATAAAGTGGAAAATAACCAAAAGGAAATCCAAAAACAGAATCAAATCAGAGATGAACGATATGAAGAATATAAAAAGGATATAGCAGAGCTGAAGGAAATGAAACAGTCAATCAGGGAACTTAAAGATGCAAGGGAAAGTATCAGCAACAGGTTAGACCATGCAGAAGAAAGAATTTCAGAGGTAGAAGAGAAAGTTTTTGAGATAACTCAGTAAAAGAGGCAGAAAAGAAGAGAGAGAAAGCAGAACGTTCACTGTCAGAATTATGGGACTTTATGAAGCGTTCCAACATACGAGTTATAGGAATTCCAGAAGGGGAAGAAGAATGCCCCAGAGAAATGGAAGCCATACTAGAGAATATTATAAAAGAAAATTTCCCAAATATCACCAAAGATTCTGACACACTGCTTTCAAAGGGCTATCGGACCCCAGGTCGCCTCAACTCTAACCGAGCTTCTCCAAGACACATTGTGATGAACCTGTCCAAAGTCAAGACAAAAGAAAAGATTCTGCAAGCTGCCAGGAGTAAGCGCCAGTTGACCTACAGGGGCAAATCCATCAGAATGACCGCAGACTTCTCTAATGAAACTTTCCAAGCAAGAAGACAATGGTCATCTACCTTTAATTTACTTAAACAGAACAATTTCCAGCCCAGAATTCTGTACCCTGCTAAGCTAAGCTTCAAAATTGATGGAGAAATCAAATCATTTACGGATATACAAACATTGAGGAAATTTGCCACAACAAGACCAGCTCTACAGGAAATACTTCAACCTGTTCTGCACACTGACCACCACAATGGATCAGCAGCAAAGTAAGAACTCAGAAATTAAAGGACAGAACCAAACCTCCACACTGATGCAAAAGACAAAACTAAGCAATGGACTCTCACAAAAATAAGACGAATAGAATACTACCACACTTATCAATTATCTCCATAAATGTTAATGGCTTGAATTCCCCACTGAAGAGACATAGATTGGCTGACTGGATTAAAAAACACAAGCCATCCATTTGCTGTCTGCAAGAAACACACCTGGCTTCAAAAGACAAATTAAAGCTCCGAGTCAAGGGTTGGAAGACAATTTTTCAGGCAAATGGAATTCAGAAGAAAAGAGGAGTTGCAATCTTATTTTCAGATACATGTGGATTTAAAGCAACTAAAGTCAAAAAAGACAAAGATGGTCACTTTATATTGGTCAAGGGAAAAATACAACAAGAAGACATTTCAATTCTAAATATCTATGCACCCAATTTAACTGCTCCCAGATTCTTGAAACAGACCTTACTCAGTCTGAGCAATATGATATCTGATAATACCATCATAACAGGGGACCTTAACACTCCTCTTACAGAGCTGGACAGATCCTCTAAACAGAAATTAAACAAGGATATAAGAGACTTAAATGAGACCCTAGAACAACTGTGCTTGATAGACGCATATAGAACACTCCATCCCAAAGATAAAGAATATACATTCTTCTCATCACCCCATGGAACATTCTCCAAAATTGATCATATCCTGGGACACAAAACAAATATCAACAGAATCAAAAGAATTGAAATTTTGCCTTGTATCTTCTCAGACCATAAGACACTAAAGGTGGAACTCAACTCTAACAAAAATGCTCGACCCCACCCAAAGGCATGGAAACTAAACAATCTTTTGTTGAATAACAGATGGGTGAAGGAAGAAATAAAACAGGAAATCATTAACTTCCTTGAGCAGAACAACAATGAAGACACAAGCTACCAAAACCTGTGGGATACTGCAAAAGCAGTTTTGAGAGGAAAATTCATCGCTTTAGATGCCTACATTTGAAAAACAGAAAGAGAGCACATCAACAATCTCACAAGAGATCTTATGGAATTGGAAAAAGAAGAACAATCTAAGCCTAAACTCAGTAGAAGAAAAGAAATATCCAAAATCAAATCAGAGATCAATGAAATTGAAAACAAAAGAATCATTCAGAAAATTAATGAAACAAGGAGCTGGTTTTTTGAAAAAATAAATAAAATAGATAAACCATTGGCCAGACTAACGAGGAATAGAAAAGTAAAATCTCTAGTAACCTCAATCAGAAATGATAAAGGGGAAATAACAACTGATCCCACAGAGATACAAGAGATCATCTCTGAATACTACCAGAAACTCTATGCCCAGAAATTTGACAATGTGAAAGAAATGGATCAATATTTGGAATCACACCCTCTCCCTAGACTCAGCCAGGAAGAAATAGAGCTCCTGAACAGACCAATTTCAAGCACTGAGATCAAAGAAACAATAAAAAATCTTCCAACCAAAAAATGCCCTGGTCCAGATGGCTTCACTCCAGAATTCTATCAAACCTTCAAGGAAGAGCTTATTCCTGTACTGCAGAAATTATTCCAAAAAATTGAGGAAGAAGGAATCTTCCCCAACACATTCTATGAAGCAAACATCACCCTGATACCAAAACCAGGAAAAGACCCAAACAAAAAGGAGAATTTCAGACCAATCTCACTCATGAACATAGACGCAAAAATTCTCAACAAAATCCTAGCCAATAGATTACAGCTTATCATCAAAAAAGTCATTCATCATGATCAAGTAGGCTTCATCCCAGGGATGCAAGGCTGGTTTAACATACGCAAGTCTATAAACATTATCCACCATATTAACAGAGGCAAAAATAAAGATCACATGATCCTCTCAATAGATGCAGAAAAAGCATTTGATAAAATCCAGCATCCTTTTCTAATTAGAACACTGAAGAGTATAGGCATAGGTGGCACATTTCTAAAACTGATTGAAGCTATCTATGACAAACCCACAGCCAATATTTTACTGAATGGAGTAAAACTGAAAGTTTTCCTCTTAGAACTGGAACCAGAGGTTCCAAGGTTGTCCTCTGTCACCATTACTATTCAACGCAGTGCTGGAAGTTCTAGCCAATACAATTAGGCAAGACAAGGAAATAAAGGGAATACAAATGGGAGCAGAGGAGGTCAAACTCTCCCTCTTTGCTGACGACATGATCTTATACTTAGAGAACCCCAAAGACTCAACCACAAGACTCCTAGAAGTCATCAAAAAATACAGTAATGTTTCAGGATATAAAATCAATGTCCACAAGTCAGTAGCCTTTGTGTACACCAATAACAGTCAAGATGAGAAGCTAATTAAGGACACAACTCCCTTCACCATAGTCTCAAAGAAAATGAAATACTTAGGAATATACCTAACGAAGGAGGTGAAGGACCTCTATAAAGAAAACTACGAAATCCTCAGAAAGGAAATAGCAGAGGATATTAACAAATGGAAGAACATACCATGCTCATGGCTTGGAAGAATCAACATTGTTAAAATGTCTATACTTCCCAAAGCAATCTACATATTCAATGCCATTCCTATCAAAATACCAACATCGTACTTTCAAGATTTGGAAAAAATGATTCTGCGTTTTGTATGGAACCGGAAAAAACCCCGTATAGCTAAGGCAGTTCTCTGTAACAAAAATAAAGCTGGGGGCATCAGCATACCAGATTTTAGTCTGTACTACAAAGCCATAGTGCTCAAGACAGCATGGTACTGGCACAAAAACAGAGACATAGACACTTGGAATCGAATTGAAAACCAAGAAATGAAACTAACATTTTACAATCACCTAATCTTTGATAAACCAAACAAGAACATACCTTGGGGGAAAGACTCCCTATTCAATAAATGGTGTTGGGAGAACTGGATGTTCTACATGTAAAAGACTGAAACTGGACCCACACCTTTCCCCACTCACAAAAATTGATTCAAGACGGATAAAGGACTTAAACTTAAGGCATGAAACAATAAAAATCCTCCAAGAAAGCATAGGAAAAACACTGGAAGATATTGGCCTGGGGAAAGACTTCATGAAGAAGACTGCCATGGCAATTGCAACAACAACAAAAATAAACAAATGGGACTTCATTAAACTGAAAAGCTTCTGTACAGCTAAGGAGACAATAACCAAAGCAAAGAGACAACCTACACAATGGGAAAGGATATTTGCATATTTTCAATCAGACAAAAGCTTGATAACTAGGATCTATAGAGAACTCAAATTAATCCACATGAAAAAAGCCAACAATCCCTTATATCAATGGAGAAGAGACATGAATAGAACTTTCTCTAAAGATGACAGACAAATGGCTAACAAACACATGAAAAAATGTACATCATCTCTATATATTAGAGAAATGCAAATCAAAACAACCCTGAGATATCATCTAACCCCAGTGAGAATGGCCCACATCACAAAATCTCAAAACTACAGATGCTGGCGTGGATGTGGAGAGAAGGGAACACTTTTACACTGCTGGTGGGACTGCAAACTAGTACAACCTTTCTGGAAGGAAGTATGGAGAAACCTCAAAGCACTCAAGCTAGACCTCCCATTTGATCCTGCAATCCCATTACTGGGCATCTACCCAGAAGGAAAGAAATCCTTTTATCATAAGGACACTTGTACTAGACTGTTTATTGCAGCTCAATTTACAATCGCCAAAATGTAGAAACAGTCTAAATGCCCACCAACCCAGGAATGGATTAACAAGCTGTGGTATATGTATACCATGGAATACTATTCAGCCATTAAAAAAAATGGAGACTTTACATCCTTCGTATTAACCTGGATGGACGTGGAAGACATTATTCTTAGTAAAGCATCACAAGAATGGAGAAGCATGAATCCTATGTACTCAATTTTGATATGAGGACAATTAATGACAATTATGGTTATGGGGGGGGAAACAGAAAGAGGGAAGGAGGGAGGTGGGTGGGGCCTTGGTGTGTGTCACACTTTATGGGGGCAAGACATGATTTCAAGAGGGACTTTACCTAACAATTGCAATCAGTGTAACCTGGCTTATTGTACCCTCAGTGAATCCCCAACAATAAAAAAAAAAAAAAAAGAATCAAGATTTGAACCAAAGCCTGTCTATGAAGAAGCCAGTCTAACTTAAACTGATGCCCAAGTAAGGAGAAATGAATAAAGTTCTCAACATTTGTTGAGAACCTAACATATGCTAGGTGCTCGAAACCTCAGCACACTGGGGAAAAGGGAGACAGACTCTCACACTTACTGTATTTATTGTAAGCTGTTCACTGAAGGAGTTAGATTTGGTACGAAGAGACGGCTCCCTGAAAGCAAGTAAGACATACACTGAGATAATACAGGTTACACTAGATAAATAAATTATTTTTTAAAATGCTTGCCAATTTTATGGCCGTTAAACAGAATTTTCACTTTTTTTTAGTTTGCATAATTTGTGAATGCTAGTGAAGATGAACAACTTTCCATCTGAATGCTTGTTGTTTACATTTTTACAACGGTATATTTGTATTTATGCCCTTTGCTCAATTCCCTTCCAGGATTTTGCAGACATTCTTATCTATATGAGTTAGTATTTTACACACTATGGACAGAAAAATCTGATGCAAGTATTTTCCCCATCTCCCTGATTCTATGTTTTCTAGTTATTTAAAATTATTTTATTTTTGACTATATCATTATTTCTGAACCCCTTCAAAAATCACTGTTATGGATAACAAAATACTTGATACAATCCCAGTATCTTACCCTGATTTGAAAGGCACTGATGTGGGTGGTGACACAAGAGTGTCAGCAGAGAGGCTGTCAGCACCAGGGATGGGAGAAGGAGCAGTAGAATCCCGGGAACTAACACTGTGCCCATCAGAGCCAGAATTTCTGGCAAACTTCACCTAGGGAAAGAGCCAGCACAGGTAGAATAGAATACAAATACACTTTTCCTCCTTTCTTCTCACTTATTCTCTATTACACAAGCTATTATCCACTCATAGGCAAATCAGAAAATGTAGCTAGGCAAAACGCTAATAGTAATAATCACTTACAATTCAATGACCAACATATTATATGTTATTTTTTTTACAAAACTAGGCCATATTGTTTTATAACCTGTTTGGCTTACTCACTGCTGTATTAACATATTTCCAAATAATTTACAATATTATTTTTAACTACTGAAGAGTCTGTCTGGCTTCAAGGGTCAGCCTCTTAATGCTATTATCTATAGGAAAAAGTCTCCAAAGGCTTTTAAGAAATAAAGTCATAGGCTCGGTGTCCATAGGTCAGTAGTTAGGGTGCTGGCTATGTACACTAGGGCTGGTAGGTTCGAACCTGGCCCAGGCCTGCTAAAAAACAAACAAACAAATAAATAACAACAAAAAAATAGTTGTGTGCTATGGCAGGTGCCTGTAGTCCCAGCTACTAGGGAGGCTGAGGCAAGAGAATAGCTTGAGCCCGAGTTTGAGGTTGCTGTGAGTTATGATGCCCTACAGAGGGCAACAAATTAAGACTCTGTCTCAATAAAAAAAAATAATAATAAAGTCAAAAATACTCATGCTATTACCAAATATATTTCACCATTCCTCACTTTTAGACATTTAGCTTATTTTAAGCATAAACAATGCTTTTGTGAATAGCTTTATATATATGTCTTGCCATAGCATCTTAAATATTTCCGAAGTATAAATTCCCAGAAGTTAAATTGTTGGATAAATATTGCAGGCTTTTTTTTTTTGCAGTTTTTGGCCATGGCTGGGCTTGAACCCACCATCTCTAGCATATGGAGATGGCGCCCTACTCCTTTGAGCCACAGGCATCGCCCAATAGGCTTTTAATATATACCATTAAATTTCCCAATGGAAAGATGCCAAAAGTAGTGTATGACTCTGTCTCAACATTCTTACCACACTGGGTATTATCATCCTTCATTAGCCTTATCACTTTACTATGCATGTTAATTTGCAATTTTGTTACTGGTAAACTAGAACATTTTGTCTTACTGTGTCACCCCTAGTAGATTCAAATTAGTTTGTTATCTATCACCAACCATGATTTCTTCAAATTCAAGGGAAAATTGAGAGAGTATAAAAGCTGCGGGAATAGGCTCAGTGCCCGTAGCACAGTGGTTACAGTGCCAGCCACATACACCAAAGCTAGTGGGTTTAAACCCAGCAGGGCCAGCTAAACAACAATGACAACTGCAACAAAAAATAGCCGGGTGTTGCGGCAGGTGCCTGTATTCCCAGCTACTTGGGAGGCTGAGACAGGAGAATTGCTTAAGCCCAAGAGTTTGAGGTTGCTGTGAGCTGTGACTCCACAGCAGTCTACCAAGGGTGACATAGTAAGACTGTCTCAAAAAAAAAAAAAAAAAAAAAAAAGGCTCAGCACCTGTAGCTCAGCGGCTAGGGCACCAGCCACATACACTGGAGATGGTGGATTCAAACCCAGTCAAGGCTTGCCATTTTGTCTTACTAGAACATTTTGTCTTACTATGTCACCCCTAGTAGATTCAAATTAGTTTGTTATCTATCACAATGAAGATGATAATATTCCTATTTGTATGGTATTTTATAATTCATAGTCACAAACCCTATCACATTTTAATCTATCTAATAATAATCACAGCATAAAGCAACTAGGGTCATTTGGGGAGTGGAGGGTAGAATAAAGTTAATTAACTACAACTTGCTATAGTTTTATTATAGAAATTATATATATTTATGATAACATTTTTAGATGGTACAAAAGGTACAATGCTAAAAAGTAAACGTTTCTGAATTCCACTTCTATTTTCCGGGGGGGGAAAGAAATCACTTTTAATCATGTCTTTTAAAGCTTATAGAAATTTTCTATGAATATATGGGCATGTGTTTGTCTTTAATATATGTGTCTGTGTACACATAAACACACAAGACCACACTATCCTGTTCTGCAGCTTGCTTCCTTCACATAACAATGGATTTTGGATATTCTTTATGAGTTACATAAAAACCCATTTTATGAAGAAACCATAATTTAATCAGTCTCTTAATGGACACTTGGGTTATTGCCAGTTTTTTATTATTACGACATGACAGAGAGAGGAAAATACATAAATTAGTAGCCATACAATCACTAAGAAAAAAGATTTATATATATACACATACACACATATCGGGCAGAAATCACTATTTTTAGACAAAATGAAAAGAAGCTTAGTGTGCAGAAGTGATTTGCTCAAAGTCATAACCTCTTCTCAACTGAACAGAGGGCCAGGAAGGACATAAAACTTGGTCCTTTTTAAAAAATCAAATTTTTGGCAGGGCACAGTGACTCACATCTGTAACCTAGCACTCTGGGAGGCCGAGGTGGGTAGATCGCCTAAACTTAGGCGTTCGAGACCAGTCTGAGCCAGAGTTAAGACCTCGTCTCTTAAAATAGCTGGGTATTATGGTGGGTGCCTATAGTCCCAGCTACTTGGGAGTCTGAGGCAAGAGAATCACTTCAGCCCTAGAGTTTGAGGTTGTTGTGAGCTATGATGCCATAGCACTCTATTGAGGGCGACAAAGAGAGACTATGTCTCAATAACAAAAAAAAGTTAATTTTTTTTTTTTTTTCTATTTTGAAATAGAGTCTCAGTATATCGCCCTTGGTAGAGTGGTATCACAGTTCACAGCAACCTCAAACTCTTGGGCTTAAGCAATTCTCTTGCCTCAGCCTCCCAGGTAGCTGGACTACAGGTGCCCACTACAATGCCCAGCTATTCTTGTTGTTGTTGTTGTACTAGTCATTGTTGTCTGGCAGGCCTGGCCTGGGTTTGAACCCACCAGCTCCAGTGTATGTGGCTGGTGCCCTAGCCACTGAGCTATAGGCATGGAGCCAAAATTAATTTTTTTATTAAGGTAAACTATACTGAACATATATAATCTACCATTTTACCTTTTTTTTTTTTTTTTTGAGACAAAAAATCTCACTCTGTGCCCTGGGTAGAGTACCATGGCATCATAGCTTATAGCAACTTCACATTCTTGGGCTCAAGCTATCCCCTTAACTCAGAATCCTGAGTAGCTGGCACTACAGGTACTCTATACCACCTGGCTAGTTTTAATATTTTTAGTAGAGATGGGGTCTCACTATTGCTTAGGCTTGTCTTAAACTCCTGAGCTGAGACAATCCACCTGCCTTGACCTCCCAGAGTGCTAGGATGATAGGCATGAGCCACTATCCCTGACCCATCTTTACCATTTTTAAATGTACAGTTCATTGGCAATAAATACATTTATGTTCATTTTCTCCCCCTTTCTTGATCTTTAGATTTCAAGGATGTTGCTCTGACTATGCTGTTTCTACTTTTAAAATGAAATCTATGTCTTCAGAACCTGGTTTTCAAACATATTTATTCACTTTACTTAACTAGCAAAAAGACAGTCAGAGGGTTCATCAAATACAACACAGCACAATTTCACTCACCCGTCTGATTTCCACCTCAAACACCAGGGTTGAGTCTGCTGCTTGAATCCAACCTATAACTCCTTCAGAGCCAGCAGCACAGGCTGGAGGGATGACAAGTAACCGCTTCCCGCCTTTTCTCATGCCTAGCATTCCATCCTCCCAGCCCTTTAGGAATCAGAGATGGGAAACAGCGCATCAGGTAAGAAGCTCCTCCTAAGACAAGTCTAGGAACATCAGGTTTCCACTTATACACACTTTTAGGTTTAGTCCATGCCTTCTGAACTTTGTAAAACCTTTTTAATATACTTTATAAAAGTATATTAAATATGCTCTTAAGTGATGAGAGAAAATGAGGGAATAAAAGAATGGCAGTAAAAAAGAAATAAGGCTATGATTTTTAAGCATATTATTCCAGGCATTATGCTATGTGCTTTACATGAATTATCTTGTTTAGTCCCCCAAAATAACCACACAAGGTTGATAGCATTATTCTCATCCTACATATAAGAAAACTGAGGGTTGTGGAGCTTAAGTAAGCAGGCCAAGATCATACAGTTAGTATATTGTCTCCAAGCTGAGATTCAACACTAGATCTGTCTAGCTTCAAAAATCATGCCTTGGCAGTGCCTGTGGCTCAAGGAGTAGGGTGCCTGTCCCATATACCAGAGGTGGCGGGTTCAAACCTGGCCCCGGCCAAAAACTGCAACAAAGAAGAAGAGAAAAAAAAAAAAAGATCATGCCTTAACTTTTAAGATCTGCAGGACAAAGTCTTCAAAGGATTCTGGGAAAAGCAGTCATAAACAAAGTGATGGAGAAAAGCTGATGAAAGAGTACAGCACAGTGTATCAGTATGTCCTGACACCAGGATACCCAATATTGTAAAATACTCTAATTTATAAGACTCCTGTGCAGCTGATAAAGAAAAACCTCTCAAAGTGAACCCAGGTCCTCAGATTCCAATATCAGTGCTCCTCCTGCTATGTCCTCACAGTTGCTTCCCATGGGGACTGAGAAGTGCTGATTCAAAGCAACTCAGACGAGAATAAACCCATTATGACATACTTCTAGAAGAATCAGTTTTGTCTTTTTCCTTATTTAGGGTACAGGAAAGGAGGTAATAACTCTCACAGAGTCACAGGGTGAAAAGAAAGGGTAGGGACTACAAGGAACATATGTACCCATGTTCATATAATGTCCCCATAGATAAAAATCTTCCAAATGCAGATAAGGTAACACATTTTTCCCTTCCTACTTCTTTCTTTCTTTCTTTTTTTTTTTTTGTAGAGACAGAGTCTCACTGTACCGCCCTCGGGTAGAGTGCCATGAGGTCACACGGCTCACAGCAACCTCTAACTCTTGGGCTTACGTGATTCTCTTGCCTCAGCCTCCCAAGCAGTTGGGACTACAGGTGCCCGCCACAACACCCGGCTATTTTTTTGTTGCAGTTTGGCCAGGGCTGGGTTTGAACCTGCCACCCTCGGCATATGGGGCCGGTGCCCTACTCACTGAGCCACAGGCGTCACCCTCCGTAGACTGCCATGTCGTCACAGCTCACAGCAACCTCAAAAATCTTGGGCACAAGTGATTCTCTTGCCTCTACCTCTCAAGTAGTTGGGACTATAGGTGCCTGCCACAATACCTGGCTATTTTTTGAGACAAGGTCTTGGTATGGCTCAGGCTGGTCTCGAACCAGTGGGCTCAGGCAATCCACCCACCTTGGCCTCCCAGAGTGCGGGGATTACAGTTGTGACCCACTGCACCTGCCCTCCCTCCTACTTTTCAACCAAGCATATCCAGACTCTTAGAAAATATATTCTGGTTAGAAAAATCCCACAAAATTAAACCTAAATTAAGCCCATTGTCACTGATAAAATCACACAAAAACACAGTTAAACCTTTACCTTGATGACTTTTCCTGATCCTAATTTCAGGCGAAGCAGTTTATCTTTGTTAACAGTGGAATCAAAAACCTGCAATTTGAAAAAAAGTAAATGAAATCACCCAGTTTCAAAAACAGTAAGAATCACTGTGATATTCAACTAACTATACACAAGCACAGTACTTCTGAAATAGGGAATATCAAATATACCAAGAATATATATGTGTGTGTGTGTGTATATATATATATATATATATATAATGTTTTTTTTTTTTTTTTTTTGAGACAGCCTCACTCTGTTGCCCCAGGTTACAGTACCGTGGTGTCACAATTCACAGCAACCTCAAACTCCTGGGCTCAAGCTATCCTCTTGCCTCAGCCTCCTAAGTAGCTGGAATTATAGGGTATACACCACTACACCTGGCTAATTTTTTCTATTTTTCGTAGACACAGGGTCTCACTCTTACTCAGGCTGGCCTAGAAACTCCTGAGCTCAAGCATTCTACCCGCCTAGGCCTCCCAGAATGCTAGCATTACAGGCATGAATCACCATGCCTGAACAGAAAGTAATTTTAAAGGACTGAAAAGATAAGACCACATTATGGCTAAAGGGTTTTAT
Organism: Nycticebus coucang; assembly: GCF_027406575.1. Classification (NCBI taxonomy): domain Eukaryota; kingdom Metazoa; phylum Chordata; class Mammalia; order Primates; family Lorisidae; genus Nycticebus; species Nycticebus coucang. The sequence goes on along the minus strand of NC_069781.1, from coordinate 24,669,473 downwards.
CACATTATCTCCGAGACAATGGTTTTCCAGGTTTAAAAAATATATATTTCTACCACCACATATTCAATTAAACACTTTTCCTCTAAAAAGCATTTTCAAATTAATTATCTCATTTGATGCTGAAACCAATCCTGCCAAGTAAGCAAAGTAAGGATCATTAACCCCCATTTATAACTAGAAAAAAAGTAAAGAGCTTAAGTGACTTGATCAATGTCAAATTAGGATAGAATTGAGACTTGAATCCACATTTTTAAAAAAAGTCATAGTCTAAAGATATTTCTCTTATACTATATTGCTTTTAAGGATTTAATAATATTGAAATACAAAAAGTCCAACATATTTACAGTATCTACTATGAGACAAACTCTGAAAAGGGTCTAAAAAGAAGTTTTAAGACCTAATCCCGTAAGGATATATTCAAGTTTAAAACTGGTATAACAGAATAAGACATACACATAAACAATTAGCAAAAATAACAGAATTTAGGAATTTGGTTTCCACTTTCCATGAACAGGAAAGAGCGGCACTGAGTAGATTTTACATGTTAACATTTTATGATATAGCCAAAAGCAGTTGCAGCAACTAAAGCAGAGATCCTAAAAAATTTGTTTGATGAGAGCAGCAATTCACAGTAATGATACCTTCACTGTGAATGGTCCTTATGCTACTTAAATAGAAAAGAACTTGCAGGGTACATCTTACCTGGCCCAGTCCATGATTCTGAAAGAGCCAGCCGGTATAGGCCACTTCCAAAGAATCTCCAATTTCCACAGCAGGGCCCTCTGCCACGATGAGGTCCTGGGAGAGCACTGTATCTAGGGAAGAGGAGCTATTGTACTTGGCAATGCACACCTGCAAGACAAAATCCAGGTAGCATTAACTGAAGCCCAATAAGTGCTCGTTCCAATATTGCTACTGCTCTTTCTCAAACAGTTACATCCACTAAAAAAATAGATACCATGTTCAGAAGGAAACCATCCCAAAGTCAGCCATCTTGCTAGGAATTGACGGGCCTGAGAGTATGGTTTTGAAGTCAGAATATCTGGGTACAGACACAGCACTGCCACTTATTAACTTTGTGACCTTGGCCAAACAACTGAATCTCTATTTATTCAAAAGTCCCCATTTACAAAATAGAGATAAAAGCTTCACATTTCTCATAGGATGGTTATAAAAATTAAGTGAATTAATATAAGTAGAATACTTGGCAACATACCTGGCAAATAATAGTAAGTTGCTTAAAAACCATTAACTATGATTACTATATGGATTTACTATTTCAATGATTGGAAAGCAATGGAAAATACTTATTTTTTTTTATTGTTGGGGATTCATTGAGGGTACAATAAGCCAGGTTACACTGATTGCAATTGTTAGGTAAAGTCCCTCTTGCAATCATGTCTTGCCCCCATAAAGTGTGACACACACCAAGGCCCCCTCTACCATCCCTTTCTGCTTCCCCCCCCCATAACCTTAATTGTCATTAATTGTCCTCATATCAAAATTGAGTACATAGGATTCATGCTTCTCCATACTTGTGGTGCTTTACTAAGAATAATGTCTTCCACGTCCATCCAGGTTAATACGAAGGATGTAAAGTCTCCATTTTTTTTAATGGCTGAATAGTATTCCATGGTATACATATACCACAGCTTGTTAATCCATTCCTGGGTTGGTGGGCATTTAGGCTGTTTCCACATTTTGGCGATTGTAAATTGAGCTGCAATAAACAGTCTAGTACAAGTGTCCTTATGATAAAAGGATTTTTTTCCTCCTGGGTAGATGCCCAGTAATGGGATTGCAGGATCAAATGGGAGGTCTAGCTTGAGTGCTTTGAGGTTTCTCCATACTTCCTTCCAGAAAGGTTGTACTAGTTTGCAGTCCCACCAGCAGTGTAAAAGTGTTCTCTTCTCTCCACATCCACGCCAGCATCTGTAGTTTTGAGATTTTGTGATGTGGGCCATTCTCACTGGGGTTAGATGATATCTCAGGGTTGTTTTGATTTGCATTTCTCTAATATATAGAGATGATGTACATTTTTTCATGTGTTTGTTAGCCATTTGTCTGTCATCTTTAGAGAAAGTTCTAGTCATGTCTCTTGCCCATTGACATATGGGATTGTTGGCTTTTTTCATGTGGATTAATTTGAGTTCTCTATAAATCCTAGTTATCAAGCTTTTGTCTGATTGAAAATATGCAAATATCCTTTCCCATTGTGTAGGTTGTCTCTTTGCTTTGGTTGCAATGGAAAATATTTCAAAAGGCACTTCTAAAGAAAATACACTGGGACTAGACTGAGCAAGAGTGAGTCCTCGTCTCTAAAGATAGGGAGGCTTTGTGATGGGTGCCTGTAGTCCTAGCTACTTGAGAGGCTGAGACAAGAGAATTGCTTGAGCCCAAGAATTTGAGGTTGCTGTGAGCTATGATGCCATATCACCCTACTAAGGGCAATGAATATACGTGGAAAGAAGGCCCTCACAAAATCAAGTCATATTCCCAAAATTCATATAATTACAGCTATGGATTTGGCCATATTATCTTAGCACAAATCTTAAACAAATGAATCAGACACATTTTTTTTTTTTATTGTAAATCACAGCTGGGTGCAATCAAGGGGTACAATGTGCTGGTTATATATACAATATGAAATATTCTCATCAAACTGTTCACCATAGCCTTCATGGCATTTTCTTAGTTACTGTATGTAGACATTTGTATTCTGCATTTACTAAGTTTCACCTGTACCCATTCTAAGATGCACCGTAGGTGTGGCCCCACCCATCACCCTCCGTCCACCCTAACCTTCTCACTCCCTTCCCCTTCCTTGGCCCTTTCCCCATATTCTTGTGCTATAGTTTGGTTATAGCTGTCATATGAAAGCTATAAATTAGCTTCATAGTAGGGCTGGGTACACTGGATACTTTTTCTTCCATTCCTGAGATACTTTGCTAAGAATATGTTCCAGCTCCATCCATGTAAACATGAAAGAGGTAAAGTCTCCATCTTTCTTTAACGCTGCATAATATTCCATGGTATACATGTACCACAATTTGATAGTCCATTCATGGGTGGATGGGCACTTGGGCTTCTTCCATGACTTAGCAATTGTGAATTGGGCTGCGATAAACATTCTGGTACAGATGTCTTTGTTATGTTGTGATTTTTGGTCTTCTGGGTATAAACCTAGTAAAGGAATTATAGGATCAAATGGCAGGTCTATTTTTAGGTCCCTAAGTATTCCCCAAACATCCTTCCAGAAGGAACGTATTACTGGACATTCCCACCAGCAGTATAGAAGTGTGCCCTTTCCTCCACATCCACGCCAACGTCTCTGGTTTTGGGATTTTGTTATGTGGGCTACTCTTACTGGGGTTAGGTGACATCTCAAAGTAGTTTTGATTTGCACTTCTCTGATGATTAAGGATGATGAACATTTTTTCATGTGTTCGTAGATCGTGCGTCTGTCTTCTTTAGAGAAGTTTCTCTTCAAGTCCCTTGCCCACCCTGAAATGGGATCACTTGTTCTTTTCTTGCTAATAGGTTTGAGTTCTCTGTGGATTCTGGTTATTAAACCTTTGTCAGAGGTATAACCTGCAAATATTTTCTCCCATTCTGAAGGCTGTCTGCTTGCTTTACTTACTATGCTCTTGGCTGTGCAGAAACTTTTTAGTTTGATTAGGTCCCAGTAATGTATTTTTTTTTTTTTTTTTTGTAGAGACAGAGTCTCACTGTACCGCCCTTGGGTAGAGTGCCGTGGCGTCACACGGCTCACAGCAACCTCTAACTCTTGGGCTTACGCGATTCTCTTGCCTCAGCCTCCCGAGCAGCTGGGACTACAGGCGCCCGCCACAACGCCCGGCTATTTTTTTGTTGCTGTTTGGCCGGGGCTGGGTTTGAACCCGCCACCCTCGGCATATGGGGCCGGCGCCCTACTCATTGAGCCACGGGCGCCGCCCCCAGTAATGTATTTTTGATACTGCTTCAATTGCCTGGGGAGTTCTCCTCATAAAATATTCACCCAGGCTGATTCCTTCAAGAGTTTTCCCTGCACTTTCTTCAAGTATTTTTATAGTTTCATGTCTTAAGTTTATATCTTTTACCCAGTGAGAGTCTATCTTAGTTAATGGTGAAAGGTGTGGGTCTAGTTTCAGTCTTTTAAAGGTCACCAGCCAGTTCACCCAGCATCATTTGTTAAATAGGGAATTTTTCCCCACTGAATGTTTTTAATTGGCTTGTCAAAGATCAAATAACGGTAAGTAGCTGGATTAATCTCTTGGTTCTCTATTCTGTTCCAGACATCTACTTCTCTGTTTTTGTGCCAGTACCATGCTGTTTTGATCACTATCGATTTATAGTACAGTCTCAGGTCTGGTAGCGTGATTCCTCCAGCTTTGTTTTTATTGCTGAGTAATGTTTTCGCTATTCGAGGTTTTTTCTGATTCCATATAAAACAAAGTATTATTTTTTCAAGATTTTAAAAATATGACAATGGAGCTTTAATAGGAATTGCATTAAAATTATATATTGCTTTGGGTAGTACAGACATTTTAACAATGTTGATTCTTCCCAGCCATGAGCATGGTATGTTTTTCCATTTGTTAACATCTTCAGCTATTTCTTTTCTTAAAGTTTCATAGTTCTCTTTGTAGAGATCTTTCACATCCTTTGTTAGGTATACTCCCAAATGTTTTATCTTCTTTGGCACTACTGTGAAAGGAATAGAGTTCTTGACTGTTTTTTCAGCTTGGTTATTATTGGTATATATAAAGGTATATATAAAGGCTACAGATTCATGGGTGTTGATTTTGTAGCCTGAGACACTGCTGTATTCCTTGATCACTTCTCAAGTTTTGTAGTAGAATCCCTAGTGTTTTCCAGATATACGATCATATCATCTGCAAAGAGTGAAAGTTTGATCTCTTCTGACCCTATGTGGATACCCTTGATCTCCTTTTCTTCCCTAATTGCAATGGCTAAAACTTCCATTACAATGTTAAAGAGCAATGGAGACAATGGACAACATTGCCTGGTTCCTGATCTAAGTGGAAATGATTTCAATTTAACTCCATTCAGTACGATATTGGCTGTGGGTTTGCTGTAGATGTCCTCTATCAGTTTAAGAAATGTCCCTTCTATACCAATTTTCTTAAGTGTTCTGATCATGAAGGGATGCTGGATATTATCAAAAGCCTTTTCTGCATCAATTGAGAGAATCATATGGTCTTTATTTTTTAGTTTGTTTATGTGCTGAATTACATTTATAGATTTATGTATATTGAACCAGCTTTGAGACCCTGGGATAAATCCCACTTGGTCACAGTGTATAATTTTTTTGATGTGTTGTTGGATTCTGTTCATTAGGATCTTATTGAGTATTTTATCATCAATATTCATTAGTGATATTTGTATATAATTTTCTTTTCTTGTTGGGTCTTTCCCTGGTTTAGGGATCAAGGTGATGTTTCCTTCGTAGAACGTGTTGGGTAATATTCCTTCTTTTTCTATATTTTGTAAGAGGTTTAGTAATTTAGTAATTAGTGATTTCCTTCTTAATCTCGTCTATAACCCATCTATCCTTCACTATAAGGTTGTTTAGCTTCCATGTTTTTGTATGGGTATTCAGACTCCTATTATTATTGAGTTCAACTTCTATTCCATGATGGTCTAAGAGGATGCAAGGAATAATTTCTGTTTTTTAAAATTTGCTGAGGTTAGATTTGTGGCCTAGGATGTGGTTGATTTTGGAGTATGTTCCGTGGGCTGATGAGAAGAATGTATATTCAGTTTTGTTGGGATGAAATGTTCTGTAGATGTCTGTTAAGTTCAGATGTTGAATGGTTAAGTTTAAATCTAAAATTTCTTTGCTTAGCTTCTTTTTGGAGAATCTATCCAGCACTGCTAAAGGGGTGTTAAAATCTCTAACTACTATGGAACTGGAGGAAATCAAGTTGCTCATGTCTGTTAGAGTTTCTCTTATAAATTGAGGTGCATTCTGGTTGGGTGCATAAATATTAATAATTGAAATCTCATCATATTGTCTATTACCTTTAACAAATATGAAGTGTCCATCCTTATCCTTCCTTACTTTGGTTGGTTTAAAGCCTATTGCGTCTGCGAATAGAATTGCAATGCCTGCTTTTTTCTGCTTTCCATTTGCCTGGAGTATAGATGACCATCCCTTCACCATGAGTTTATATTTGTCTTTTAATGTAAGATGCAATTCTTGTATGCAGCAGATACCTGGCTTGAGTTTTCGTATCTAGTCAGCCAACCTGTGCCTCTTTAGAGGACAGTTTAAACCATTCACATTAATTGAGAATATTGATAAACCTTTCGAGAGTCCAGTGGACATTTTTAATCCTTTTGTGACTGTGGAAGTTGATCAAAATTTGATCAAAATTTTCCAGGTGGGTTTACTTTTGTGGTGGAGGGTTATGCTGGTCTTTATGAAGGATAGGTCTGAGAATATCCTAGAGAGCTGGTTTAGTTATGGCAAATTTCTTCAACATGTGAATGTCGTTAAAGTATTTAATTTCTCTGCCATAAATGAAACTCAGTTTAGCTGGGTACAGGATCCTGGGTCGAAAGTTATTTTGTTTTAGGAGATTAAAAGTCGATGACCATCCTCTTCTAGCTTGAAAGGTTTCAGCAGAGAGATCTGCAGTTATTCTAATATTCTTCCCCTTGTAGGTGATGGTTTTCTTTCGTCAGGCTGCTTTCAGAATTTTCTCCTTCATATTATTAACTTTAGTGAAATTGATTATGATGTGCCTGGGGGATGTCTTATTTGGGTTAAGTCGTGCTGGGGTTGTGAAACTGTCTGCTATCTGAATTTCAGAATCTCTTGGCATGTCTGGAAAGTTTTCTCTAATAATCTCATGAAGAAAAGGCTCTGTGCCTTGTGAAGCCACTTCATCACTTTTGGGGATCCTTGTAAGACGAATATTGATTTTCTATGAATTATCCCAGAGCTCTCTGAGACAGTGATCTGTTTTTGCCCTCCATTTCTCTTCCTCTTTAAGAGTTTGGGAGCATTCGAAAGCTTGTCTTCAATGTCAGAAATCCTTTCTTCTGCTTGCTCCATTCTGTTACTGAGGGATTTTACTGTGTTTTTCAGATCTTTGAGGGATGCAACTTCTTGTCAATGTGTCAAAATCTTTGGTCATTTGGTCTTTGAATTCGTTGAATTCTTGAGATATCTTTTGGGCTACTGCTTGGAATCTAATTCGATCTTATTTGCTATCCAGATTCTGAATTCGATTTCTGACATCTCAGCTATTTGTTTGTACATGGAATCTTGTGCTGTGTCTGCCCCATTGATCCTTGGGGGAGTTGATCTACTCTGATTATTCATATTGCCAGAGTTTTTCTGTTGATTTCAGCTCATGATTGTTTTTCACCATTGCCTCTGGCCGTCCTCAGAGTTGGGGAGGTGTCTCTCCAAGATTAGACCCCAGCGGGATCACTCTATTGTTGCTGGATCTTTGTAGGGAGTGACCCTGTGTAGTTTCTCTGGGGCTGCCCCAGCCAGGGAGTTCTGGTTGTGGAAGCAGCTCCGGAGGGTGACACACCCTGATCCTGCAACAGGGCAGGTGGTGGTGCACACAATTCTAGGAGTGCCTGGTGCCCAGTGACTTTAGCACAGGGAGCCCAAGGCTCCAGCAGTCTCTGGCCAGGAGAAGGGCTCTGCACAGAGGCAGGGAGGGCTCCAGAGGGCACGCAGCTACCAGAGTCCCTGGCCAGACAAGCAGGCCGGTGTGGAGGCAGGGAGGGTACAAGAGGGAGAATGCAGGGTTGCACGGCTCTCGCAGTTCCTGGTCAGGGCGTGTGGAGGCCCGGTGGGCGCGGGGCGCTGGTTGGGGGTCTTGGCGTAGCTCTTACTGAGGTCTGGGTGGGCACCGATCGCAGTTGTAGTGCAGTTCTTACGGAGGTATGGGCAGCGCAGCTCTTACAGAGGTCCGGGCCTATTGTTTCTAGTATTAATTGGTTGGATGATTTGCCAGGAATGTCAGCCTCTATTTTGGTTTTGTGACCCAATTCTGGTCACTAGAAGGCTCTAAAGAGTTCCCAGTGCTCTTTACGAGGTATGTATGAAGATCAACAGTGAAGCACTTCCGAGGTGTGTAGGGCCACACAGACAGCAAAGGCCATGACAGCGAGTCCTATCTGCTGCATTCCTGCCTATCCTGCTGCCTCTGACAGCACTATAGGTAAAGCTTTATAATCAGGAAATGAGGCTAAGGCTGTTCTCTCGAATCAGACACACACATTCTTTATGAATAAATATTCTACAGTCAATATTTTAATGGAATAAACATCAGAAACGTGTTATTCATTTTCTTTTTAAAAAGCCACAATATTATATTATAATCAAATAAATGCTAACTGAAACAGTGAGACACCATATTTTACCAAGTGAACAGACCAAAAGAAAAAAAAGGATCATTCTAAATTCTAGCAAAAATATAGTAAGAAAATTGATATGAGAGTGAAACAACATAGTCTTTCTGAAAAGGAGTGGACCAAAGTATATTCAGAATCTAAAAAATATCTGGATTCTCAGCCATTTATAGAAATAAAGCGTAAGGAAATATGCAGGGGGAAAAATGATACGGACTTTATACATACATATACACACATATATAATTTTCAAAATACTCACTGCTGTATCATTTACTACAGAGATGGAAAATCGAAAGGCCTAAAAGTAGGTAATGATTATACCCAGATCATCTATTATAGCCTGAATATGCATCCCCAAAATTCTTATGTTGAAATCCTAATTCCCAGCGTCACAGTATTAGGAGATGGGGCCTTTAGGAGGTAAGTAGTGAGGGTGGAGCCCTCATGACTGGTTCTGAGAGAGCTCTCTTGCCTTCTTTCTATGTGAAGATACAATAAGAAGACAGCAATCAGCAACCCAGAAAAGGGCATCACCAGAACCCAACCATGCTGGTACCTGATCCTGGACTTTCAGCCTCCACAACTATGAGAAATAAATTTCTCTTGTTTATAAGCCATCCACTCTATGGTTCTTTGTTACAGCAGTTTGAACTAAGATAATATCCATATTATGCAGTATTTGAAAATTTTTCAAATAATTTTTCATGAGTTTCTTCAGTAAAATAAGAAACACATAGAACTAGTGACTATATCTACTTAAGTATATTATACACAGGAAAAAAGGAAATATGAGGTCAGACAATTAAGTTCGCAAACTTGTCCTAGAAAAAAGTGCCACATACCTCACTGCTGAATATCTATTACTACCATCACCAGAAAGCCAACAGAAGTACTTTGAAGGTGACTGCAGCAAGATTCAACAATGAGACATGTAGTATTTTTAGGGGGATGAGTTTGTGAACTTAATTGTCTGACCTCATAAAACATGTTAACAGTGGTTACTTTGGGTAGTAAGATTATAATTTTTTATTTTTTTTGAGACAGAGTCTCGCTTTGTTGCCCTTAGTTGGTAGAGAGCCATGGTATCACAGCTCACAGCAACCTCAAAGTCGTGGGCTCAAGTGATTCTCTTGCCTCAGCCGCCCAAGTAGCTGAGACTACAGGTGCCCGCCACAACACCTGGCTATTTTTTAGAGATGAGGACTTGCTCTAGCTCAGGCTGGTCTCAAACTTGTGAGTTCAGGCAGTCCACTCGCCTCAGCCTCCCAGAATGCTAGGATTATAGGCGTAAGCCACTGTGCCCAGCACCACAACTTTATTTTTAAAAGACAGTTTTAATTTAACTAGTACAGTGTCAAATAGAAAAATAAAATACAATTTTTAAAAAATGATAGTTTTATTCCTTAAGATAATTTATTTATAAAGCAGAAAAATGTTTTCATCAGTAAGTTTCCATTTAGTCTTTTTTTTTGTCGGGGGTAGTCTTCCAGTGAGTACCAGAAAATTTGCTAGACAAACTCTAAAAAAGCTACAACACTAGCCCTTTTTTCTCTTAAAATATCTCATTGTCAAGCAGTTTCAATAAGTATTCCTATTATTTTCTTTAAATCATACAATACCTCAAGTGACAAAATTTGTGGGTTTTGTTTGTTTGCTTGTTTTTGAGACAAGGTCTTATCTACTGCCCAGGTGGGAATGCAATGACCTAAACATAGCTCACTGCAATCTCACATTCCTGGGCTCAGGCGATCCTCCTGCCTCAGACTCCTGAGTAGCTGGGATTATAGTATATGCCACCAAGCCTGGCTAACTTTTCTATTTTCTTTTGTAGTGACAAGATCTTGCTATGTTACCCAGGCTGGTCTCAAACTTCTGGCCTCAGACAATCCTTCCACCTTAGCCTCCCAAGCTAAGACTATAGGCAAACACCACCATGCCTGGTCCTTAGTGGGATTTTTGTGCTTGTTGCTAATAAATATAGCAGATTATGGATTTTCTATATATTTTCCTAAAATTAAGGAAAATTCAACCATGAATTATGGTTCTTCACAGGAAGAGTAAGATGGTATCACCTGTTTATTGAACTCCATGGCAGCCTTTTCCGACTCAAACATGATGGACCAGTTTTGTCTCTGGTCATCATAAAAGGTGCTATAGTTATTGGGTTGAACCTAGGGAAAAGAGAAATGTTAAGACAATTCATCCACAAGCAGCTTAGAAGATAAATCTGACTACCTAAACCTGACTCAGGTGGACCCAAAGAGAGGTATCAGGAATCTTTCTTCTGCACTCCCACCCTCCACCAACCACCCCTTAGTCCACACTCCCAGAAGGAGCCAACAAACCTTTCTGAGAAGCTCTGTTAGATTCTCACAATGACACCTAGGGATGAAGCACTGGTGTGTCACATTACATATTACATATGCTCAGACTAATCCTTCCTATAAAACTTTCCCAAAGGAGCTATTGATTCCAATGTGAGGAACTCTTACCATTAGCTCAAAGTTCAGATGAATCCTCGCAACAGTAACTGGCTGTTGCTGACTGATATAAATAAGAATCCTATACTGTATTCCCAGTGAAGAAGGGTAGAAATAAAAAAAAAAAAAGAGAGAGAACAGAAATTAAAAGGCAATACAGATATGAGGAGTTTTACATTTTATACAGCTATAGAACTTAAAAGTCTGTTCATCCCTTAAAGCTTTAATTTTAAATATCGTTTCATTATCTATTTTAATCATTTCTCATTTTGGCCTTACTCCTTGACTATAATTGTCTTTATTTTGTTGCTGTTTTCATTTATATGAGAGGTCATTAAGAGACAGTGAATGGATGCTTAAAATGCAATTTTTTTTTAAATTGAGGGAAAACATATGGGAAAGTCACAAACTTTAAATGTACAACTCAGTTTTCACACATCTATTGCACTGTGATATGACCATCACCAGATTAAAAAAATCAGAGTGTCTCCAATACTCCAGAAAGCTCACTTAGGCCTCTTCACAGTTAATAATCCCAACTCTGAGGTTACCACTATTCCGATTTCTATTGCTGATTAACTTGGCTATTCATAAATTTATATAAATGGGAGTAGACAATGTATATTCTTTTATCTGTCTTCTTTCACTCACCATGTCTGTAAGAGTTAGCCTTGTCATTTCTGTACCAGTACTTTGTTCTCTTTTATTGTCATGTACATTCACTTATACATATATACCATAATCTGTTCACCCATTCTCCTGTGTTTTTTTTTGAGACAGAATTTCACTATGTTGCCCTTGGTAGAGTGCCATGGCATCATAGCTCACAGCAACCTCCAACTCCTGGGCTCCAGTGATCCTCTTGCTTCAGCTTCCTGAGTAGCTGGGACTACAGGCGCCACCATAATACTTGGCTACTTTTTAGAGATGGGGGTCTCAAACTCCCAACCTCTAGCAATTCATCCATCTCAGCCTCCCAGAGTGCTAGGATTACAAGTATGAGCAACTACGCCCGGCCCCCATTCTCCTGTTTATGGACATCAAGTTGTTCCAAGTTAGAGGCTATTATAAATAACACTTCTATGAATATTCTCCATGTCTTTTGGAGAACACAGACATCCACATTTGCTTCCTTTAATGTTTCCTGTAGGGCAAAACTGCTGGCAATGAATTCCCTCAACTTTTGTTTGACTGAAAATTTATTTTGCCTTCACTTTTGTATTTTTGTTGGTCTAAAATTCTAAACAGGCAGAGTTTTGTTTTCCTTTCAATACTACAAAGACACAATTCCGATGTCTTTCGATTCCAATGACATATACGTTAGACCATATCCCACATCTATCTTTGCTCTGGTCTCTTCTCCATTCTGTCTTCTCTCTGTGCTTCAATTTGGATATTTTCTGTTGAACTGCCTTCTGAGTCACTGATTCTGTTCCCTGCTGAGTTCAAATGCTGCTAACCCCATCCAATGTGTTTTCTTAATTATACACATTACATTTTTCAAATCTAGAATACCATTTGATTATGCTTATGGATTCCAATTTAATACTCCATCTTGTCATCCTTTTTATACTTTTCCTTTATTTTCTTTAAGATGCTAGTCACAATCATTTTCAATACTTTATAGGTTGACTTCAATATCTAGATTATTTGTGAGTCTGCTCCTTATTTATTTGTTCCCTCAATTATCAGTTACATTTTTCCACCTCTTTACATGTCAAGTAATTTTTGATTAAAGGTTCAATTTGCATAAGACAATATGGGGGATAAAATCATAAAGAGTCTTAGTAGAAAACACTGGGATAAATCTACATAACCTTGGTTTTGAGAATGGATTCTTAAACATAACACCAAAACCACCATGACAAAAGAAAAAGCAGAAAAAATGGACATCAACAAAATTAGAAACTTTTGTGCATCAAAGGATATTATTAAGAAAGTGAAAAGACAACCTATAGGAGAAAATACATGCAAATAAGGGTTTAATATCCAGAATATTTAAAAAAAAATTATGACAACTCCACAATAAAAAGACAAAACTCAGAAATGGGCAAAGGGCTTGAATAGATATTTCCCCAAAGAAAATACACAAATAAAAAAAAAGAAAAAGAAAATATACAAACAGCCAATAAGTATATGAAAAGACGTTCAGTATCATTAGACATTAGGGAAATGCACATTAAAACCACAAAGTACCACTTCACACCCACTATAATAGAATAGAATGGCAAGAATTTTTAAAAGGAGAAAAAAAATCCCAGAAAATAATAGAACGTTGGTAAGGATGTGAAGAAATTGGAACCTTCATATACTGTTTGTGGGAATGTAAAACAATGCAGCAGCTATGGAAAACAGATTGTTCCTCAAAAAGCTACACACAGGGCCAGACATGGTGGCTCGTGGCTGTAATCCTAGTACTTTGGGAGGCCAAGGTGGGAGAATTGCTTGAGGCCTGGAGTTCAAGACCAGCCTGAACAAAAAGCAAGACCCCATCTCTACAGAAAATAAAAAAATTATCTGGGTGTGGTGGTTTCTGCCTAAAGTCCCAGCTACTTGGGAGGCTAAGGCAGGAGGATTGCTTGAGCCCAGGAGTTTGAGTCTGAGGTTGCAGGGAGCTGCATGATGATGCCACTGCACTCAAGCCTGGTGACAGAATAAGACCTGTCTCAAAAATAAATTAATTAATAAAAGCTAAATACAGATTTACTATATGACTTGGCAATTCCACTCCTCATATATACCCAAAAGAACCAAGAATAGGAACTCAAACATAAATGTAAATGTCAAAGTTCATTGCCCCATTATTCATTAACACCAAAAAGTAGAAACAGCACAAGCATCCATCAACTGTTGAATGGATAAACAAAATGTGGTTTTCACATACAGTGTAACATTAGCCATGAAAACAATTGAAGTACTGATATGTGCTAAAACATGAATGAACCCTGAGGATCATGGTAAAGGAAATAACTCATACAGTATATCACAAAAAGATAATACTGTATGAGTCCATTTATATGCACTATGTCTAGAGCAGACAAATTCATAGAAACAGAAGGTACAGTAGAGGTTATGCACAGATAAGAGAAAGGGAAATGGAGGGTTATTGCTTAATGTTTACAGTTTCTGTTTGAGATGATGAAATAATAGCAGTGATTGTTGCTCAATATTGTGAATGTAATTAACACCACCTGAATTATACACTTAAAAATAGTTAAATGGTAAATTTTATATATACTCCCCTATACACACCACAATTAAACAAACAAAAATTCATTCCCAGAAGTGGAGGGACTCCCCATATTCTTAAGCTAGGACCATACACAAAGATTTTGAATGGCTGGATTTGTTTTAATGCACAACATTAAGCAAATATATACACCTAATATTACAAATTCATATTAAACACACATAATCATTCCTCTGACAAATAAGACATTGGGCAAGCCCAGATGAAAACCAGCTCACTGGTATTATTTAGGACACTTGAATATAAAAGGGATGTGGGGGCATTCTCACCTCTTTGGCTATATGGTTCCCCAGGACTGCAGCACCAAACTTGCCCTGCTTTACATATTGACCATTTGTGCTACAGAAGCAAGAAAAAATATCAGGTATTAATACTCCCCTAAACTATGGAGAACCAGCTTTCTTTTTTGCCATATAGAAGTGGGAAACTAGTCATTTCGCCTCAAGAAAGGGACATAGTTGAGCAGTTTATAATTTAAAGCTCTTATACAATTTAACTCTTTAAATATTTGTTACTCATGGTATCTCAGTGGAGTGGTTCTGAAAGTGTTGAGGGCACAAATTACTTCCAAAAAAGAGTAGGCAAGACAATGGCTCTTTTAAGTTTTATGTGCAGAAATCTCCAATTGTAACGTTAAAACACTAGTGATACTTTGTGAAAGGGCTGAGTAACCATTTTACAAAGAACAGAGGTTTTTTGAGAAAAGACACGCGCTTAACTGCAATCCCCCCCCACCAAATTTCAGAAAGCGTTTCTTCTCAGCTACTTACTACCGATATGCATGGACTACTGTTGCATGCAGTACTGCAGAAGTGCCCATGGTGGCTGGTGCTGTTTTTGGTGTTGGCTGATTTCCTAAAGATGAAAAAGAAAGGCTATCATTCATTTCTTGCTTGAAACCGATTTTTAACCAGTAAACTAGCTTTAAAATTCTTTTTTACATCCTATAGTTAGTGTTACAATGCTTTTATGGCATTGCAACACTCTCAATATTTTTCTATTGCCATTTTTAAGTGAAATAGGTTTTTCTGAACTTTCAGAAGGGGGGATGGGTCAGAGTGGCTTTTCTAACTTCCTTGATTGTTATTGTAGTGTAGGGGTCAAAAATATGGTGGCTTCCATCTGAGATGTCCTGTTTCTCTCTCTACTTTTTTTTTTCTTCTCTCTCTACTTTTATCTGAACTCTCTTTTTCCTTCTTCTCCAGTGTCCCTAACCTCCTCAATCTCTATTCCATTCCCAGCAGGTTCTTCTCAATATGGGCCTATCCTGGAATCTTGGCCTGCCAAGTAGATGACATTCAAAAGTTCATTAGCAGCAAGACTGTTCCAGCTCTTTTAGCCCCCCACACCAACCCCTTGAGCTTACTCAAAACTAGAGTGGGCAAAACTCTTCTCAGTCACGGCTTGGCTGGCCATACTTTCCATGAACACCTGCTGGCTATTTGAGGGTTCTCCCATTCTTAGAGTCAGACACTTTATTACTTCCCTGTTTTCTTCCATATAAACATTGGTACCATGCAAGCCTTGGGACCGTGAGTGGTTTGTCTCCACCTGCTTGAGGTTTCATAAGGATACAATTCAATTGGCTTTATTGTAAATACTATCTATAGGTTTGTTTTTACATCTAGTTGTTGTTCTACCTGTTTTTATAATGAGACTTGACGAGATTCGAGAACTATGCAGCAGCCATCTTCCTCACAAGCATTTCCTATAACCACTGGTATATTCCCTTAAACCCAGAGGGTCTCCTGTATCACTCCTTTATTTGTAAATGACTAAAGAAAATTTAAAGTTGAAATGCTGATAAAGCCCCTTTGCCTTTTTTTTTTTTTTTCTGAGACAGAGTCTTATTCTGTCACCCTGGGTAGAGTGCTGTGGCATGATAGCCAACAGCAACCTCAAACTCTTGGGCTCAAGAGATCCTCTTACAGCTGGGTGCAGCATCTCATACCTATAATCCTAGCACTGTGGGAGGCTGAGGTGGGGTGGACTGCTTGAGCTCAGGAGTTCAAGTCCAGCCCAAGCAAGAGCAAGACCCTATCTCTACTAAAAATAGAAAAACTAGTTGGGCATTGTGGCAGGTGCCTACAGTCCAAGCTACTCTGGAGGCTGAGGCAGGAGGATCACTTGAGAGTTTGAGGTTGCTGTAAGCTATGATGCCACAACACTCTACTGAGGGTGATAAAGTGAGGGGGAAAAAAAGTTAAAAAAAAAAAGAGAGAGAGAGAGATCCTCTTGTCTCAGCCTTCTGAGTAGCTGGGACTACAGGTGTTCACAGCAATGCCCAGTTATTTTTTTAGAGACAGGGTCTTGCTCTTGGTCAGGCTGGACTTGAACTCCTGAGCTCAGGTAATCCACCCACCTTGGCTTCCCAGAGTGCTAGGATTATAGTAGCGAGCCACAGCACCTGGCCTTCTCCCCTTAGAAGTATAACTAACTTATACTTGCTGCTTTCTGATTTAAAAAAAGTCAAGTAAGTTGTACGCAGTGGCATACACCTGTAGGTCTAGCCACTCAGGAGACTGAGGCAGTAGAATTGCTTGAGCCCAGAAGTTAGAGGCTATCGGGCATTGTGATCATATTTGTGAATAGCCATTGCATTCTAGCCTAGGCAAAATAGTGAGACTCTATCTCTAAAACGAATAAAACAAAATAAAAAATAAAAATAAAAAGTCACGGCCAGGCACAGTGGCTCACGCCTGTAATCCTAGCATCCTGGGAGGCTGAGGCACGTAGATTGCTTGAGGTCACAGGTTCAAAACCAGCCTGAGCAAGAGAAAGACCCCATTTCTAAAAATAGCTTGGCATTGTGACATGGTGCCTATAGTCCCAGTTACTCTGGAGGCTAAGGCAAGAGCATTACTTGAGCCCAAGAGTTTGAAGTTGCTGTGAGTTATGACAATATGGCACTCTACTGAGGATGAAAGTGAGACTCTGTCTCAAAAAATAGCTAAACAAACAAACAAACAAACTTTTCTTTTTTTTAAGATAGAGTCTCACTATATTGCCCTCAATAGAGTACCGTGGCGTCACAGCTCACCAGCAACCTCCAACTCTTAGTCTTAAGCGATTCTCTTGCCTCAGCCTCCCAAGTAGCTGGGACTACAGGCGCCTGCCACAGTGCCCGACCATTTTTTGGTTGTAGTTGTCATTGTTGTTTAGCAGGCCCAGGCTGGGCTCAAACCCACCAGCTTCCGTGTATGTGGCTGGCGCCCTACCCACTGAGCTACAGGCACTGTCTAAATAAATAAATACATACATAATAAAAAAATAAGGCTCGGCGCCTGTAGTTCAGTAGGTAGGGCTCTGGCCACACACACAGAAGCTGGTGGGTTCAAGCCTGGCCCAGGCCTGCTAAACAACAACTGCAACCAAAAAAATAGCTGAGTATTGTGGCCAGTGCCTGTAGTCCCAGCTATGTGACAGGCTGAGGCAAGAGAATTACTTAAGCTCAAGACTTGGAAGTTGCTGTGAGCTATGATACCACAGTACTCTACACAGGGCGACATAGTGAGACAATGTCTCAAACAAAAAAATATAAAAAAATAAAAAGTCAAATCATTTTATCAGGTGGAAACTAAAATTGTCTCTTTTTCTCCATTCCCATTAGTTCTACCACTTTAACTAAGAAGCGTATAGCTGATGACAAGATGTGCCAGGGAAATGTAGAAGCATAGCCTACTAGAAATCTGGCTAGGTGATGGCTTGGAGAACAGAAGCAACTTACAGCAAAGTTGCCAAAAATGACAGGTTAAAAAAAAAAAAAAAGTAAAAAGTCCCAAAAAACCCCAAAATGACAGGTAACATTTAAAGCAGGGATAAGCAAACATTTTTGATAAAGGGCCATGGACTATGGTACAACGTAAAATATGTTTTGTCTTTGTCCCCAGTCCCTGGCACAAAGCTCCTAAATCCTTAGTAACAGTTTTAGCCAGTAAGATAAGAAAATGCCCTCTGCTTTAACCTGTACAAAGAAAGTAACTCTGAAATGACCAACAAGTTTTTTTTTTTCGTTTTGTTTCTGCTTTCTTTAGCCCTTTTCTGCCTATACAGCCAACCTCATTTGCTCAGCCCTTTGGAACATTTTATTTCACAGAATAAGGTATTGCCCGATTCTAGAATTGCAAATAAAAGCCAGTAAGATCTTAAAACTAAATGTGTTGTAACTTTTGTCTTTTGGGGTTTTTTTGAGACAGAGTCTCAGTCTGTTGTCCTCAGTAGAGTGCCGTGGCATCATAGCTCACAGAAACCTCAAACTCCCAGACTCAAGTGATCCTTTTGCCTCAGCTTCCCAAGTTGCTGGGACTACAGGTGCCCACCACAATGCCCAGCCTAATTTTTCTATTTTTTAGTAGACACATGATCTTTCTTTCTTTATTTATTTATTTTGCAGTTTTTGGCCAAGGCTGGGTTTGAACCTAATACCTCCGGTATATAGGGCCAGCACCCTACTCCTTTGAGCCACAGGTGCCATCCTGACACAGGTTCTCTTTTTCGGGCTGGCCTTGAAATCCAGAGCTCAAGCAATCCACCTGCCTTGGCTTCCCAGAGTGCTAGGATTACAGGCCTGAGCCCCCATACTGGTCTCACAATTTTGTTTTTAACAATGCTAATGCTCAGGGTGGAGCCAATCACCAGAAAGAAAGTGATTAGAGGATTAGAGGGTTAGAACTTCCAGCTCCACTTGCCAGCCTCTAGAAAAGGCAGAATGGGGGGAAATCAAGCTCTATAAAAACTATTAGACAATGAAATTTGATGAATTTCTGGATCATGAAGAGGCTGGCAGGTGCCCCGAGAGGGCATGGAAGCGCTACCCTCCCTTCATGCCTTGTCCCAATCCATCTCTTCCACTGGCTGTTCATCTGTATTCTTAACAAAAAAAGTCCTTCATAATAAGCCATCAAAGGTAAGAAAATGTTTCCTTGAATTCTGTTAAGTCATCCCAGCAAATTAATCGAACACAAGGAGGGGGGTCCCTGAAATCCGGGTTTGTAGTCAACTAGTACAAGTGGCACGACTTGTGAATGGCATCTGAAATGGAGTCAGCCTTGTGAAACTGAGCCTTTAATCTGTGGAATCTGACACTATCTCTAGGTAGAAAGCATCCGAATTAACTTGAATTTATAGGATACACAATTGGTGTCTCCTGGAGAACTGGTGTGTGGTGCCCAGGGTCACAGAAGTGTGCTGTGAGTAGAAAGGGGAGAATAAAGGGGGAAATGATTTCTTTTACCCTCTTACAAGGGCCACATGGTATCTATAGCATCTACTCAACTCTAAATATCCTGACAAACATCTTCGGTGCCAGCACTATGCCTAATAAGTAAAAGGCACACAATAGTTTTCTTTTTTTTTAGAGAAAGTCTCACTTTGTTGCCCTTGGTAGAATGCCGTGGCATCACAGCTCATAGCAACCTCCAGCTCTTGGGCTTAGATTCTCTTGCCTCACCCTCCCAAGTAGCTGGGACTACAGGCGCCCACCATAACACCCGGCTATTTTTTTGTTGCAGTTTGGCCGGGGCCAGGTTCAAACCCACCACCCTTGGTATATGGGGCCAGTGCCCTACTCACTGAGCCACAGGTGCTGCCCACACACACAATACTTTTAACAAATTTTACAATCTGTCTGCTCTGGACTATTACTGTTTTTCCTTTACTCCCCTTTGGGTTCTTACACAAAGACAGCAAAATACAGAGAAATGAATACAAGATTTGGATTCAAGTCAGATCAGTGTTCAAACTTCAACTCTGTCACTCACTACTATATAACCTGCCCAAGTTCCTTAACTTCTCTGAGCCTCTAAAATGGTGGTATCTCACCTATTTCACAAAATTATTGTGGATCAAATAAGACAACTTATGCAAAGCACCTGAACCACACACAGAGCAGGTATTTTAAAAATATCAGTCCCTTCTTCTCTCCTTTTCATTGAACAAATGTTCACTCAATTAATGCCCATCGTGTCCATCACAATGAAAGGTACAGGGGATGTAGTAATCCATGTCCTATCTAGTTGAGAAAAATACAGTCGCCTACTACTAACGCCACTCATCAGGTGAAAGAAGTAGGCAGTGTCTACTCAGAGTGCCTAGGGCAGTTCTGGAGAGTGGTGTCCACATGAGGCAGAACTTGTCTTCAACATTCTCCGTCAGTTCTCAACACAGGGCACACTATCTAGTTGCTGGAATTCAGGGATCCCAGGTCTTAGACGGCATCCACTACTGGTGGTGAGCTCAGTTAGACTGGTCAAAGACAGACAACCTGCACGACACTTTTAGAAGGCTGCTCACTCTTCCAACTAACCAGTTAAGGCACCACACTACTTACCTGTTGTTGCTGCTCCCTGGCCTTTTTTAGGCTGCTTTGGAGCCGTGTACTGGAAGAATTCATTTCCATGACCAGCAGCTGCCTGATCCATTCCAAAAAGAGAGGCCAATCTGGCACTGTTAGTAGAAAATGAAATTTCATTGACATATCCCACATTGAAATCATTATAATAACCGCCTACTTTCAACCTTGAACAAATATCCCCTTGACTGTATATCTCACCATTCAACACTGGAAATAGTAACTAAGTATCTTTGAAATCAAGATTGTATATTTGGGGCGGTGCCTGTAGCTCAAAGGCAGGGCACCAGCCAGAGGTGGCAGGTTCAAACTCAGCCCTGGCCAAAAACCGCAAAAAAAAAAAAAAGATTGTATATTTGATCTGAATATCATCATCTGACCCTGCTCACCCACAGACTTTGGCCAAAGCATTTCTTCTTTTTGGAGCTCAGTGTCTCCATTTTTAAATTAAGGCAATTAGTCTAGATGCTCTCTATGGTTTCTTCAAACTGTAAATCCTTGCTTATAGTTTCTAGTCACCCTATTATTCCCCCCCCCAATTTTTACCAGTGTATTAAACTATACTATGATCTTGCCTAACAAACAAGGTCCCTGCTGTCATGTCATCTAACAGGTAGGACAACTCTTTTACTATCCCTTGCACTATGTCCCTACCATTCCACTGAAACTGCTCTTGCTAAGATCACCAGTAATCCTGGGTCACTAAACCCAGTTTATCAGACCTTATCTTACTGGCTTCATGCCACCTTTTCATACTTTTCAATTAATTTGTTCTTCAAACTATTTCCTTAGCTTCCCTTGATCACTCACAGTGATCTTTCTGAAAACCAAATTTAACCAACTCTCTCCTCAGTGAAACCTTCAATGGCACCTCAATATTCCAAGATAAAACCACAAACTGCACACAACAGCTTTACAAGGCCCTTCGAGATCTCCCCTCCCCTTATTCCTTGGCTTCATATCTAGCCATTTCTTACTCCCAATTGTGTACTGCAGCCACCCTGAGGAACTATTAGTTTCTCAAAGAAAGCAAGATTTTTAAAATCTCCAGTCTTTGTACATACTGTTCCCTCTGCCTGAAACATTCTTTCTGTTCTCCCTCTCCCCTGGAATTTGACCCTAATCTCAAATTCTAGATTAGATGATCTTCCTAGGGCCTCTCATGGTCCTCTATACTTCATTGATTCAGTGTCAGACACTGTAGTAAGGGCTAAGTTACACTCGTGAGCAAAACTGCATTTTACTTTCCAGGAGCTTATAATTTAATGAGGGAATGAGACATTAAGTAATGTTTAACTGTAAACTGTAATATGAGATATATAACAGTAGCAGCTGTTGTATGGAGTTGTACTCTACAGAGATTAACAGAGCTCAATCATTCATCACATAACATGGTAATTGATTATTTGTTACAATCATCTATTGACTACATACAAGCATACCTCACAGATATTGAGTTGGTTCCACTTTACTACAACAAAGCAAACTGCATTTGGTTCCACATTACTACAACAAAGCAAATATTGGAATAAAGCAAGTCACAGTTTCTTGGTTTTCCAGTACACATAAAAATATGTATATACTATATTGGACTCTATTAAAGTGTGTAGTAGATTATGTCTAAAAAAAAACAATGTATATACCTTAATTTAAAAATACTTGATGAATAAAAAAAGCTAATAATCATCTGAGCTTTCAGCAAATCATAATCTTTTTGCTGGTGGAGGGTGTTGTTAGCTTCAAACTTTTCTTCTACAGCTGCCTCACCTCTCCCAACTTTCACACAATAGAAAGGAGTTAGGGCCCTGCTCTGGATTAGCCTTGGCTTAAGGGAATACTGTGGCTGGATTGATCTTCCATCCAGACCACTAAAACTTTCTCCAAACCAGCAATAAGGATGTTTCTTTCTTTCTTTTTTAATCATTCATGTGTTCACTGGAACGGCACTTTTAATTCCCTTCAAGAACTTTTCCTTTGCATTTACAACTTAACTGTTTGATATTAGAAGCCTAGCTTTTGGCTTATATTGGCTTTTAATGTGCCTTCCTCACTAAGCTTAATCACCTCTAGCTTTTGATTTAAAGCAAGAGATATGCAACTCTTTCATTCACTTGAACATTCAGAGGCCACTGTGAGGTTATTAACTGGCTTAATTTCAATACTGTTGAGTCTCAGAGCATAGGTAAGCCTAAGTAGTGGGAAAGAGATGGGAGAACAGCTGGTCAGTGGAGCAGTCAGAAAATACATGACATTTACCAATTAAATTCACTGTCTTATGTGGGCATCCTTTGTGGATCCCTAAAACAATTACAACATCAAAGATAAATGATCACAGATCACCTCAACACATAATAGTTGAAATATTGCAAGAATTGCCAAAATGTGATGCAGAGACATGAAGTGAGCACATGCTATTTTGGAAAAATGGTGTCCACAGACTTGCTTACCACAAGGTCGCCACAAGCCTTCAATTTGTAAAATACACAATATCTGCCAGGTACAATAATGCAAAGTGCAATAAAATGAGTTGTGTCTGTATTTTGCCCAGGGTCTGGTATGTAATAGTCTCAATAAATGAACTCAAAGTCTAATCTACTTCTGAGTTTCTCTTCTCCAAAAGCATCTTTTAGGTAAAGTAAACATTGAAACTTCACAACAACTTTTTTATGGCTTTTTATAAAACAATGCTCATGTATATATAAACACATACTAACATTCTGCAGAACAAATTTAATATAATTTGAAACTACTGCCTTGTCATCTCAAAAGTGATCTACTTTAAGTTTCCTGTAAAGGGCTCCAAAATGCCTACTTTCCAGGACTGAGAGGCTTAAATGAGACTACAAATGTAATAACTAGAGAGCAGTGCTGGCCTAAGTAACACATAGACCAAGATTTCTCTTTTTAGGCAGGACAATCTGGGCAGATTCCCTAAAGGAGCAGAATTCTGAGAGAGTTGGGCCATGTCTTTAACACAGTGTGCAAATCTTAGCATCTAGTTAAGGTATAAAAGTCTATGCATAGATAATAAAAAAAATAATGACCTCAATGAATCCCCAACAATAAAAAAAAAAAAAAAAAAAAAATAATGACCTTGTTAGCTTCAGTAAACCTTGGGTATTGGGTTTGCTGTTCTAATTTTGCAGATATATCCTTTTTCAAAGGAAAGACAAAAGTATCCTAAGTAAACTGTACTTCCATAGATGTACTAAAGGCCAGAAAACAATGATTACAGAAATCAATCCAAAAGCCAGGTCAACCTATTATCTTTCCGATTAATTCCTTTTCTATTAATATTTTAAATGGACTCTGTACCAACTTAGGACAGTAAGTTTGTTGCAAATTATTACATTTTTCTACTTCTAAAGTTTTCTCAAATGTACACAATCTTCTAACTTTGTTAGTTAAGAATGGTCTTGATCACTCTGGACTAGAGTCTCTATAATTCCTGGGAAAAGTCACAAAGGCACTAATTACATTTTAAAAATAAATATTAGCCAATACATTTAGTTGCCATGGTCCTTACCTCACTTCAGTTTTATAATCCTTTCCTTTCTCATCAAAAATAAAAACACATATTGTACCCTCAATGAATCCCCAACAATAAAAAAATAATAATAAAAATAAAAATAAATAAAAAATAAAAACACATGCATTTACATTGTGCCAATATGTTAATATATTCTGGATTCTTTTGTTGGTACAGTATTTTTCTAATGAATTGTGGCATTAACCAGCTCCTTCAATAGTAATAATAACAGCACATGGGCAGATCTGGTAGAATCTGCCTGTCTGATTTGAAATCCCGGCTCTATTAGTTTCTACCTATGTGGCCGTGGCCAATTTACTCTGAACTTTTTCCATTTGTAAAATGGTTATAATAGTAAAAAATAACTCAGAAAGCAGAAGGGAGGAATAAATACCATAATGTGTATATATTCCTTAGTATAGTTGCTGGTACTGAGCAACCATGCTATGTGTTTTATATACCTATTAATTTAAAATATCAGCTCAACTCAGATATCCCTGTAGTGGAGGGAACGTGTGATTTATGCAAAAATTGACCTGCAACAGTAAACTGATATTAGCAAAAAATGGAAGTGGGAAAGTCTCAAAGATCTTCTAGGATGAACCTCATTATTTAATAAGTTGGGATATGATGGGATAAGAATAAGAGGTAACTTGTCCAAAGTTACACTGCTGTTCGGGACACAACCACAAGAGGGACTTTAAGTAACAAATGTAAACATTGTAACCTAATCATTTGTATCCTCATATTAATCTGAAATTAAAAAAATAAATCACACTCCTATCTGGGGGCAATTAATACTAGAATTTGGACTTTTCCATTTCTTCTGCAGAACTTAAAATGCTTTCTGATGATCAGTTCTAAATTTTCTATTTTTCCACTTCCATACTGGTGATTTATCATTATTATGCTAATCATATTTGCCTACATATACCTTTTATATAATCTAAAACAAGTATATGTGGGTATGTACATATATACAGATATAGACATATATAAACACTAAACCTGCCAGTTACACAAGCACACACACAGTGCGCAAAAAATGTATACACACTTATGAAAGGAAAAAACTGTTAAAATTTTAATACTCAAGGACAGGCACAGCGGCTCATATCTAAAATTCTAGCACTCTGGGAGGCTGAGGAGCAAGGATCCCTTGAGCACAGGAGTTTCAGACCAGCCTGAGCAAAAGCAAGACCCCATCTCTATAAACACAGAAAAATTAGACAGGTGTTGTGGCAGGCACTTGTAATCCCAGCTACCAAGAGGCTTAGGTGGGAGAATATCTTGAGGAGTCTGAGGTTGCTGTGAGTTAGGCTAATGCCACTGCACACTAGCTTGGGCAACAGAGTAAGACTCTGTCTCAAAAAAAAAAAAAAAAAAGTAATAGTCAACTCACTTTTGACTTCTGCAATGACAAGAGACACAATATACAAGATAATGAACATTATTGGCATATACTGAGTGTTACAATTGTAATAGTTTTTCCTTTCTTAAAATGTGTATACATTTTTTGGCACTGTGTGTGTGTGTGTATGTGTGTGTGTGTGTATGTATGTGTATAAAACATTAGCCCCTTAAAAATGCTTTTGGATAATTGTTACTGGGTTGCCTTTATTCTACCACTAAAACAGAAGTTTCTTAAGGGCAAAAACTGTGCCTTACTCCCATCTGTATTTGTTGAAGCTAAGTCCCATGCACTTAGCAGGCATGCACATATTTCTTCATTTCAAAGACACAATGGTAGAAAAAGGATTAAAACAAAAACGAACCAAAAAAGCAAGCCTCCTGATTACTACTACTGGGTTAACCATGGGCTTTAAGAGGCTCAGAAATTCTGAAGGCAGATTATCAGTCATTTAGATACTCCCTCTTCTATTTGGCCTATATATCCTTAATGGACTCAAATAAGTCTTAAGTTTAAATCAAAAGACTTAAAATTTAAGTAAGTTTATTTCCAGTAAAGCACAAAAGAGGAACCAAAAAGCAGCTGCAGTGTTCACTAACATACATTTTACTTCCTTAGAGAAAACCAAAGAAGGAATAGCTAGATCAGAGAATACTGGCGAAACTTTCCATGTTCTCAATCTTAAATTTGATTCTGTTTTCCTGGTTATTTTTAAGAACAAAAATTAATTCTAACTTTCTCTGCTAAGTCTTTTATCATCAAATTATCTGTTGTCTATGTCTAAGAGCACAGTCACATGCCTAGAATTTAAAAGTGTCTCAGATCCTCGATAAGCCTGCTCAGTAAAAAAGAATTGGTGAGCCACCAAGAACTTATCTTGGGCCAGGAAATCTGGAAAAGAGCACATGACTATCATTGCCTACTCAGTAATTTTCAGTCATGTTAGACTGCTTGTTGCATGTTAATTAGAAGCCTTAACATTTCCTTTACAGACTTCCCCCAAGTACTTTCACATAGTTAAGAATATGAATTGAAATTATACCTTGGAAATTTTATATAGTGGCCTAATATACAACTATACACAATCATTAATTCAAACAGTCAACAGCAGCAGGGCGACTGAAAGATACGGAGATTTTAGTGAACGTTTGGATTGAACAGGGGAAAAAAGGAATCAAAACATACACTACAGCTTAATTCTAAAGTAACTGAGTAATGAAAGAATTCAAAGTGGAACTAAGTGAATGCAGGCCATCTAAAGTAGGGATAGGAGCGGCAATGTGTGGTGATACTGAACAGGACTTAAGGATAGGTAATACAGAGCTAGTTAGTGTAAGGCAAAAGATCCTATTTAAGACCAAAAGAAAGCCTGTGTTATTTTATGGTCCATTCATGTATTGATCTCTCCAAGAGATCTAGAAGCAACTTAATAGCAGAGCACAGCAGCTTAATCATCTTTGTGACTTCATAGCATCTAGCAGAATAAGGGACACATGTTGGTGCATTGGTCATTTTTCAGTATATTCTTCAGCATGCACAAAATCTGTTAAGCAGATGTTCAAAGAAAGGCTGTACAAAGGTTAAAGCTTTGGACAGAGCCAATATGTCCACTGACACACACACACACCACAAAAAATAGAAAAACCTAACCTGATTACCGAAAGAGACAAAACCCTGCGTCTCTTTGGAAAAAACCTTCAATTCCAGGCCAATTTAGTATATAATGTTTGAGGGCAGGAAATAATGACCAAAGTCTCTTACGTTGGTTTAAAGCTTTAGAGTTTACAAAGTGCAATTTCGCACTATTATTCATTCAACATGCACTTCCTGAGCATAATGTGCCAGTGTTGAGCGCCGGACAGAGATGAACAACATAAGCAATCCCTGTCCTGTCAAGGCTCATAATCCAGTAGGTTCGCTATGCAAGAACAAAGAAAACATGCCTAGCTGTGGGTTCAAGAAAGAGAAAGCATTTATTCTGCCTGGGACTATGGAATAATGGAAAGCACTAACAGGTGACATCAACAAACTCAGCACAGTTGCGCGCTCTGCCTAGCTTCTGAGAGGTATAGCACCGGAATATGGCAAGGGTCTGGATCCGGAAGTTGGGAAGAGGCCTAAGACAGACCCACTCCCTCCAGCGACCCGCCGGTCTCTCTCAGCCACGCCCTCTGGCTCACGCTTCTCAGTCACTCACCCGCCGCTGGGTGAGAGGAAGTCGGTGTCGTCCTCGTCCCCAGCACCAAACATCGTGTTCGCTTACTCCTGGAAGCTGGGAGAAAACCGGACGTTCCCTGGGACCAGGGCCTGTCACCGCAGACGTCGTAAAACGCCGCGGCAGCGCGCTGCTTGCCGGCAGGGAGAACTCTCGCACGGTTACTCCGCGAAAAGTAGTCTAGCCTTGGAGAGGTGGGGCAAAGGCAAATAAGAGGTTCTATCTCGGGGCACGCGCACGGCTTGACGTCAGGCCTTTCCAGCCCTAGGAGGGGGCGGGGCTCCAAAGTTCTTGCGCCAGCATTGGTCGGTGGGGCAGGGGGCGGGGCAGGGGCGGGAATCCTCGGCCTCGGTGGCGGTCGTGGACACGTCGAGCCAGGCAGAAGTGGAGGGGGCTTCTGAGGAGTCGGGAAGGGGTGACAGGTTAAGATTCTGAGAGCGAGGCGCCAGTGGCTGGACTCGACCTAGGAAGGTAAGGCCTCCCCGTCCTCTCTCGCAACCCTGGCATCGGCACCGTCCTTTTCCCTCCAGACAGGATCCTGCTCGCCACTCTTCTCAGCTCCGCGGAAGAAGGAACCCGGGACTGGGAAGATTGGAGATCTGGGCTTCGGCCTGACCCCTGGAGTGACCTTGCGGCTGGGTGCTCGGTGCCTCAGTTTCCCTGTCTAGGAAACAGGCCATTTTTGCTTCCATGTGCCGGCCGGTCCAGAAGCTTTTAGACCTCAGAGGTCGTCCAATTCCATCCTGATCTCCTCGTAATCTCAGAATTTACAGATAGGGAAACGAAGGAACTGAGCACTTGGCGTGCGTGACTAGTCCGAGGTCACAAAGAGTAAAGGGCAGACTGAGACTGAACTCCTGGTCCTTTGATTCAAGTCTGAGTGAGCTGATGGGTGAACAAGAATCTTACTAGCCCTTAAACACTGTTCCCTTACAGAGTGGTTGTTGCTAGACAATGTCATACATCTTGAGGTAAGTCTCCTTTCTAGAGTCCACCTGTATGCCACACAGGTGAGGTGCAGGGGAGCCAAAATATTCTGGGGTGGGTAATGGGAAGGAGGCAACTTTGGAGGCAGAAAAACCCCAGTCACAGCCTCTGGAGTTTGCTGAGTCTTCCAGCGACAGTCCTAAATCAACAGCAATTGTTGCCGACTCCTCTGCCGTCAAATTCCACCCTTTTTGTATTTTACATAAGTATTTCTTTGGTTAACCTAGTATCATTCTTGGAAGAATCTCAGGATAGGCCAGGTTTTGCCAAGGTGTGGATAATTAGATAGTGTCCAGTGTAACTACATTTCCACAGATCTCACTGGAGTTCTTACACTTAGGGCTTCCCCTCTCCATCGGGTTGGTTCTACAGGTGTCCCTTATCTGAATATTTTAATCTGTTAATATGAAATTGAAGTGACCTGATTGGTAGTTCCCTCCCAGAGAATTTTGCACCTCTTGGCATGTCCCCTGTTCTGCTTTTTATTACAGTTTGCATACTCCTAAATTGTAAGGCTTCATGCCCATAATGGGGTCCCAATTCTTCATTAGATTGAATAATAGAATTCATCCTTGTTCCCTTATTCCTTAATTTATAATCTTAGGATCTTTATCCCTTGTCACCCAGAGAGCCCAATGAGAGTTCTTGCCTTTTATAAGTAGCTTCCAGAAAGGTAAAAATGCTGTAATGGCTGTGAACTCTTTGGGTTGCTTAGTCTCTTTTGTTATTCGAAGGTGACTGTACTATTGTCTAAACTCTAAAGCTCCAGGGAGGGAGAAGAGTGGAATAGGATGACTAGAAATATTGCATGTAATTATAATTTTTGTAAGTAAATTAGTCCTCTGTTTAATGGAAGATAAGGCTCTTGGTCTGTTTCTTGTGTTTATAGATTGAGATGGTTTGAATGAAGGCTGACAGTTGCAATGATGCACCTGGAATCTAATACTAGAACTGGAACCTGTTGCAGTAGGTCTGTTTAGAGTGTGAACTTGGCTCCCTGGGAAAATGGAGGGGGGCGGTGATCTAGATAAGTGCTTTAGCACTTCCTAACACCTCTCCCCAGTTCTGGTCACTGTCATTGCACCACTGAAATATGTGAGTGGTACTTAAAAAAAAAAATGCTAAGGGAATATTTGAGCCCTTAGCTTGCATTTTGGGATGGAAGTGTTTTTGTCCTGAATGTTAGTAGTCTTTTTTGGGGATGGGAACACCACAAACATGCATACCCAGATGTGTAGGAACACTGCTGCTGATCCTCATTGGCAATATGAGGAAGAGAACGATGATGGTGAATCTTCCTCAGACTTTGAACTGCAAAGTTGAGTACACCCAAAAAGCCAATGCTTTTTTTGAGGGGGTAGGAGGGAGACAGATTCTCACTTTGTCTCCCTCAGTAGAGTCCCTCGATGTCATAGCTCACAGCAACTTCAAATTCTTAGGCTCAAGTGATCCTCTTGCCTCAGCCTCCCGAGCTAGGACTACAGGCATTCACCACAATGCCTAGCTATTTTTTTAGAGATGGGGGTCTCAGTCTTGCTCAGGCTTGAACTCCTGAGCTCAAATAGTCTACCTGCCTCAGCCTCCCAAAGTGCTAGGATTACAGGCTTGAGCCACCGCATCCTGCTCTGTCTCATTCTTACTGTTTTGTAAATTTAGCTCCCACCCTAAAGATGCCTATCTTAAGTAGTTTAGGTGTATTGATTTAGGAGATTAATTTTTAAATTGGAATGTTGTATATTCCTATGGTCACTGAATTATAGTAATTATTATTTAAAATAAAGGTTAATGTGGTCTTTAAACTTTTATATAAAAAACTCTGATTTTGGAAATGAAAGAACAGAATAGTCTTCGAAAGGCTACTCTCACTATTCTCCAGAATCCTGGCCTTCTGACAAATAAGGTTTGGTGAGGCTCGGTGCCGATGGCTCAAGCGGCTAAGGCACCAGCCACACACACTTGAGCTGGGTTCGAATCCAACCTGGGCCCGCCAAACAACAATGACGGCTGCAACCAAAAAATAGCCGGGCGTTGTGGCAGGCGCCTGTGGTCCCAGCTACTTGGGAGGCTGAGGCAACAGAATTGCTTAAGCCAAGGAGTTGGAGGTTGCTGTGAGCTGTGATGGCATGGCACTCTAACCAGGGTGACAGCTTGAGGCTCTGTCTTAAAAATAAATAAATAAATAAGGTTTGGTGAACCTATCCCAGTGTCTGCAGATAGGCTGACAGTGTCAGGCAGCTGGACCATTTTCATCCAGTAACACGTTGTCTTCCTCAATTAGTATATCTTCAGATTGGTAATCTTGGACTAGGATTCAAGAAACTTGAATTCCTGTCCCAAGTTGCCTTCTAACTCAACTCTGAGCTTGGGTAAGACTCCCTAAACACTTTGTAAAAGGAGCAAATTAGACCTAAACATCTACTGAGTACTGCTAGGGATACAAAGGTAAGTAAGGCACCCTTGTTTCTTTGTTTCGCTTAAGTACATACCTTTTTTTTTTTTTTTTGAGACAGAGCCTTAAGCTGGATAGAGTGTGGTGGCATCACAGCTCACAGCAACCTCCAACTCCTGGGCTTGTGATTCTCTTGCCTCAGCCTCCCAAGTAGCTGGGACTACCAGTGCCCACCACAACACCTGGCTATTTTTTGGTTGTAGTTGTCATTGTTGTTTGGCAGGCCCGGGCTGGATTCGAGCTCTGGTGTATGTGGCTGGTGCCTTAGTTGCTTGAGCTACAGGCACCAAGCCTTAAGTGCATGCCTTTTAGATGTATTCATAAAATTCATTGACCTCCTGAAGTTTGACCAGGAAGCAGCAGTTTTAATAATTCCTTTCAAATTATGAGCAGTTTTGTAGGAGATGACAATCTGTGTATACAGGTATTCCCATACTGATCTATATGGGTAAAATGAATAGTTTAAAATTATAACTAAGTTATATCACAGGTAGGGTGACAGGGATACAAATTTATTTATTTTTATTTATTTATTTATTTTTTTTTTTGCAGTTTTTGGCCAGGGCTGGGTTTGAACCCACCACCCTCGGCATATGGGGTCAGCACCCAACTCCTTTGAGCCCCAGGCGCTCCCCTATGCCTGGCTATTTTTTTTTTGGCTGGGGCTGGGTTTGAACCCGCCACCTCTGGCATGTGGGACCGGCGCCCCACTCCTTGAGCCACAGGTGCCGCCCTTTTTTTTTTTTTTTTTTATTAAATCATAGCTGTGTACATTGATATGATCATGGGGCATCATTCACCAGCTTCACAGACCATTTACCAAGTTTCACATATACCCTTGTAAGATGCACCGCTGGTGTAATCCCACCAATCCCCTTCCCTCTACCCACCTCCCCCCTCCCTCCCCTCCCTTTCCCCCTTCCCCCTATTCTTAGGTTGTAACTGGGTTATAGCTTTCATGTGAAAACCCTAAATTAGTTTCATAGTAGGGCTGAGTATGGGATACAAATTTATATAGAGATTCTGGGGAATCAATATCACAGTTCTATTTACTCAGTAATTTTTAGAGCCATTTGGTGGTTAACTAAAAAATAAGCTAAAGCAGGAAATAATACAGATATTGGCTACATATATTTTTATTTTAACTGAAAACATAAATATTCTTTTTGCCTTTCTTTTGACATAAGGCCTCAGTCTTTTCTTGGAGTGTGGGATCAAAAAACTACAGCTTAGAGGCCAAATCTTATCGCAGCCTGTTTTAGTAAATAGTTTTATTGGAACACAGTCCTGCTCATTTGTTTGGATATTGTCTATAGATACTCTTACCTATAAAGAAGAGTTGAATAGTTGCAACAGAAACTTCATGGTCAACAATACCTAAAATGTTTATCATTTGGCCATTTACAGAGCTT
Source organism: Nycticebus coucang (assembly GCF_027406575.1). Taxonomy (NCBI): domain Eukaryota; kingdom Metazoa; phylum Chordata; class Mammalia; order Primates; family Lorisidae; genus Nycticebus; species Nycticebus coucang. The sequence goes on along the minus strand of NC_069781.1, from coordinate 24,636,988 downwards.
GCCAATCCCCCTGGTCTATATCATCTTTGGTATTTTTAACATGGAGTGAGTAAATTCACCTACAAAGCAGTCTGAGTGCATAATCTTTGTAGGTGTTTATGAAATTTCCCCAGCCTTAACAGTTGTCTCTCTCATACCTAATAGCAAACTTGTTTGTTATCTGTGTGACTCACCTTTGTCTAGTCTTTCGAAAGCATTCAACATGACTTTATAGAAACAAATACTTAAATTCTTAAGCTCTGGAGCCAAATTGCTTTCTGCTTTATTAGTTGTATAGGCCTTGGGCTGAGTTTCTGCCTTTGTAAAATGGAGATAATTATAGTATCCATTTCTTAGGGTTCTTGTGAAGATTATGTGGGTTAATTCATGTAAAGCACTTACAACCATGTCTGGCAAATAGTAGGTACCTGATGTTAACTGCTGTTAGTGAAAGCACATGTAATGAGAATAAGATGGAGTCAGTCAGGCTAGGGCCAACATGACACTGCTGATCTGGTCACTTCAGGTCCCTAGCGACTTTTACCTCCTGTCTCCCATTAACTTTTGGATTCGAATGTTGTAATAGGTGGCTGAGTTATGCTGATTATTATTGAAAATAAGAGTTAATGTGGTCTTTGCTTTGAACTTTTATGTATAAAACTGTGGTTTTGGAAATGGAAGAACGGAACAGTCTTGGAGAGGCCACTCTCATTGTTCTCCAGAATCACTGGCCTTCTGACAAAGTTTGGTAGACCTGTCCCCATCTCTGCAAATTGGCTGACGGTGACAGGTGGCCGGACCTCTTCATCCAGTAACTATCATTTTTTCTCTTCTCATTTATAGTTCATTGCTTTACACAATAATTAAATTACATATATACAATAAATAATAAGCACAACTGGCATCAATTGGTTTATGAACATAGGCAACACCCTTGATAAACATATAGTGTCACTGAGGAAGACACCAGAAGTATTGCATCTTGGAAAATAGCCCAGCCAGTGTGTTGTCAGTTAAGTTGGTTAATAGATCTCTGTGAGATAGTTTGTTAAGACTGTGAGACAACAGTACACATAGGGAAGTAGGGGATTAAAACTGAAAAGGAATCCAGGGCTGTATTTGTTAAATTCCTTGATGGCCAAGGTGACAAGTTTGTACTCAGCTCAGAAAGAAATGGAATTTTTTGTTCTAAATGAACATGATTGACATTAAAAAATGCAAATGGCTTACGAATAAATCAAGTAGAAAGTTAAAGTTTCCCCAGCCCCATTCCTTGTCATTAACCACTTTGTTTTTCTTAACCACTTCGTTTTTCTCACGTCCCTAGAACATGGGATCCTTGTGAGAAATGAATGAGAAAAGGCATGGTGAGCACAACTTGAGGCACTAGTACTAATCTGTTAAAGGTTTCAACTCTGTTCTCTTTTGGATTATAATGCCAATTTTTAATTGAGAAAGAGAAGGCTTCCAGACCAAATGTGAATTAAATGAAATGACTGCTGTGCTCTAAAATTATCATTGTATACTACACTCAGGAGAGTCTGATTCTTGAATGTTTCTTGCTTACTTCTAACTTGACTCTGCTGTTCAGTCCTCTTTGTGCCTTCCTTACCAAAAGTGCTGCAAGAGAGAAAGAGACGATATAATCATTGCTAGGAAAACACAGTGTTTACAGTGACAGGATGACTTCGGCTACTAGATGAGGTCAGATAAGTCAGTGACCAGGCTCTACCTATTAAAGTTGACAAGGCAGGTGTTATGACAAAGGAAAGGGGTAGGAGGGAGTCGCTAATGCCTGTCCTCCCACATTCAGCTCTTAGCATAACAAAGCCATTTTAAAAGCTCAAAAGTTTTCTGCAGTTTTGTGACTGAAGTATGACAAGTCATCAAAACTCTGATACTTGATACATTACAATGAGCAGTTTATGCCAAAAGAAATCTTATAGTAAGGACTGGGAAGGAAATGCTTTTGAAGTTCTATTGCTTTGAGTAATATCATTTCATGATTTAGGTAACATCCCCAAGCAGAGGAGGGGCCCATCCTTAGGAATGCAAAGCCCTGCAGAGAAGGAAAGGGTTCAGGAGGGTCCACCCTACCTCTTTTCCTTTACACAATGGCCCTAGGCTTTTGTATACAACCTGCTTTTGTAGGCTGAGGACATTATGCAATACAGCATAATGAGATGGAAGCCTTCATCTCAAAAGTAAATATGAGAAATGATTTGGAGGGAACATGTAAAGAGAGCAAAACTCTGGCAACCAGGGACATGTTTTAAAGGAGCTTTCTCAGACAGGATGAATCTTTCCTTAGATAGTGGAGTTATTGTAGAACTATGATGAGTGTTTATGTAACTCTGAAGCAGTTTAGAGCAGCTAGGATGTGGTCATTACAATTTATGGAATGAAAGACAGAAATCCTATAGTTATATTTCTCTCTTCTACCTTTTCTGATGGCCTTTTGTCAGCTTGTAAATAACATGTCGGTTATATATATCTTAGTGCATTTCATGTTATATTTTAATTATATACATGTTTCCCTCTTCCACCAGATTGGGCTTCTTCTTTTTTTTTTTCTTCAGATTGGGTTTCTTGAGGATAAGGGTTCATCATAGTACCTTCATTCAGTAGGTATACAATAAATATTGAGTGAATGAATGAATTGCCTGAGTTCCTTGGGGTCACACAGATTATAAGGCCCAAGAGCCTAGAACCTAAGTCTTCCGATTCCTAGCCCAGTACTATTTCTACCATACCATGCAATCTCTATCTGGAGTATTGGACAACTTTTCTCATTTTCACTTGCATTTTCTTTTATTGCTTTTTAATTAAATCATTTATTAATGTTTTGATGGGACATAATTTCCTATTATCTTGTGTAATGTATTTAATTGCATTTTCCTACTGTGCAATAAAAGAAAGCAACAATTGAGGTGTTTCCTAGTTTCTGCTTCATACCATATTCACAGACAAACCAACATTATAATCTAGACAGATAATTGAAATACTGTATAATATAACTAAAGGAAAGTTTAAACAAGAAGGACCATTGTCTGCTTTTGCTTATAATAAGAAGGTAGCTAAAGCAATGTCTATGTATCTGACTAGCCAGTGTTCTTCAAATCAAATTACAAAAGGCTGTATGCATTAAGACACTTGAAAATAAGCCCTATGTAACTTGAACATCTCATTTCAGAGATTAATTTTCTCAGCTAATGAGCAAGATATAATTAATAATTCATATTCGTTATACCTTAGGAAATATTTGACATATATTACTTTATTTGATCCTTACAGTCCTATTGAGAATAGCAGTCTTTTCATTCTGTTTTGCAAATGAAGAAAATAGTTCTTTTTAGGTTTGTGTGATTTGCTTAATGTCGCATGGCTAATATGTTATAAACTTGGATCCAGAGAGCTCAGAGTTCCATAATGCCTAGTATAGTGCTTTCTCTACTTTAAGATACTTTCTATAAAACACTCTGAAATCTTTACGTAAATGATACTAAAGCACTCGTAGTTAGCAGACTGGAAATGTGTCAAGGCTACAAAAGGATCCAGTAAGAGGAGTGTGAAAGGGTGCATCTCATGATTGCAGATTCCAGGACGTGGCTTAACCAGCAACAAAAGGTACCAGAAATGAATTATAGTAGCTGGAAGAGCCACTCCCCCATTGGACTTAGGCCTTTCTATCATTGCATAACTAAAAGACCTTTTCAGTTTGTTTGTTTGACATATCAAATTAGAGTTGTCCTATTCGGACCAGGCAAATAAAAGTTCTAGTAAAGATCTTTGAGAAGAATGTAGTTGTACGCTTGATCTCGTTTGTACAAAAAGGTGGGAGTGGGCAAGAGAAATAGGAGCTTCTGTGTTATTTGTCATCAAAACAGGATATGTGTAGCTTGGAAACCCCTTCTGCTTAGCTGCTTCTCAGCAAGCAAGCTGAGGAAATGGGAGGGTGGAAGAAAATGGTTCATCTAGTGTTACAGAGCCTTATATCAGAAGCAGATGTTAAGGGTTTAGTTGACTAAAGAGTGTATCAATGTCATTCAATAATGTGGACCTCAGTTTCCCCATTTGTAAAATTAAAGACTTGGACTTGATGAGAATTTAACTTTTTTAAACTAAGAAATCTATTTCCATGGTTCATAATTCAAAAAGTATATGTACCTAAGGGGCTGGGTGCAGTGGCTCACACCTGTAATTCTAGCACTTTGGGAGACCAAAGTGGGAGTTTGTGAGCAAGAGTGAGACCCCGTCTCTACAAAAAATAGAAAAAATTAGCTAGACGTGGTGACACATGCCTATAGTCCCATAATCCCCACTACTCAGGAGACTGAGGTGGGGAGATCACTTGAGTCCAGGAGTTTGAGGTTGCAGTGAGTTCTGATAAAGACACTGTACTGTAGCCTTCAGTGACAGAGCGATACCCTATCTCAAAAAAAAAAAAAAAGTCACAGAAGGACATTCGGTGAAAAATATTTCTTTTACTCCTATTCATATCTGACCACTTTCCCCCAAGGGATGCAATATGAACCACTTATTTTGTCCTCTTTTCCCACAGATAGTATTGATATATATAAATTATATGTATGTGTCTATAATACTTTTTCCCCTTTTAAATTTCTTACAAATTGGATAGTGCTTGTAGTTCAGTGGGTAGGGCGCCAGCCCCACATACCAAGGGTGGCAGGTTTGAACCCAGCCCTGGCCAAGTTGCAACAAAAAAGTAGCCGGGCCTTGTGGTGGGTGCCTGTAGTCCCAGCTACTCAGGAGGCTGAGGCAAGAGAATCGCCTAAGCCCAGGAGTTGGAAGTTGCTGTGAGCTGTGATGCTACAGCACTCTACTGAGGGTGATAAAGTGAGACAGTCTCACTAAAAAAAAAAAAAAAAAAAAAAATTCTTACACTTTATAGCATGCTTTTTTCTTTTCTTTTTTTTTTTTTTTTTTTTGAAACAACGTCTCACTGTCGCCCTCAGTAGAGTGCTGTAACATCATAGCAACCTGGGACTCCTGGGCTCAAGTGATTCTCTTGCCTCAGCCTCCTAAGTAGCTGGGACTACAGGTGCCTGCCACAACACCCGGCTATTTTTAGAGACAGGGTCTTGCTCTGCCTCAGGCTGCTCTTGATACTCTACTTTTTTCCATTTCATAATGTATCTTGGAGATCATTCTGTATCAGTATATGTATGAAGGACTTCCTCATTCTTGTGTGAGCTGCAGAGTATTTCATTGTATGGAAATATTATGACTTATTTAATCAGTACCCTATTGATGAACTAGTTGTATTTTCAATATTTTGCTGTTACTGACAGTCCTATGATGAATTGCTTTGTATAGGGGTATGTGTGTGTATATATATATATGTATATAAAACAGTTCACATATGTACCAGTAGCTGTAGGCTAAAATTTAGAAGTAGAATTGCTGCATTATAGGATAGGAACTTAGACTGATAACTCAAGACTATTCTAGTTCTGATTGTCTACAAGATTTTAATTGTAAATGAATAGTGAAAGAAATGAAAAGATTATTTTCTTTGAAATCTCTTAGGTTTCATCTCTTATTATTTATTTATTTTTATAAAGCTTTTAGTTTTGGCGGCGCCTGTGGCTCAAGGGGTAGGGCACTGGTCCCATGTGCCGGAGGTGGCGGGTTCGAACCCAGCCCCGGCCAAAAAAAAAAAAAAAAAAAAGCTTTTAGTTTTGTTGTTGTTGCAGTTGTCATTGTTGCTTTAGCTGGCCCAGGCCGGGTTCGAGCCCTCCAGCTTCGGTGTATGTGGCCAGCGACCTATCCACCGAACCACTTATTTAGAGGCTTAAGTCTTAAGTAAAGGCCAAGTATAGGTAACCTCACAAAAATTACATCAAATTGTAGACTTTACAAAAGTCACCTACATCATGGTCCTGTAGATTTTTCTAGTGCTTTTCAGTGTATTACTCCAAGAGCTAATTTACAAGATAAATATTGTAAACTGAGAACAAAAGGAGACCATCTCCCAACTACATTTACTAGTATTTACCAAGTATTTGGAGAACTTGCTGATAATATAATCTATTTAGGGAATGAAAATGGGAAGATAAAGAGAGCCTAGCCAATATCTGTCTGTTTATGCATGTGTGTGTGTTTTTAAGAGGCAAGGTCTTGCTCTGTCACCTAGGGTGGAGTGCAGTGGTCCAGTCATAGCTTACTATAACCTCAAATTCCTGGGCTCAAGCAACATTCTGTTTCAGTCTCTCAAATAGCTTAGAGTAGCTAGGACCACAAATATTGTTGCTTTAGCTGGCCCAGCCCGGGTTCGAACCTGCTAGCCTCAAATACCTTGGAGTAGCTAGGACTACACACACCTGCATGCCCAGCTAATTTTTCTTTGTAGAGATAGGTGTCTTTCTATATTGCCTAGGATGGTCTTGAACTCCTGCCCTCAAGTGATCCTTTCACCTTGGCCTTACAAAGTGCTGAGATTACTGATATAAGCCCACCACACCCAACCTGTCTTCCCAGGTTTTTTGGTGGGTGAGGGGTATATGGTAACTTTGTGAAGTGTTGCTACCCTAGGAATCACTAGTCATTTTGTTTTGTTTTGCTTTTAACTGACATGTAATAATTGTACATATTTATGGGGGTATAGTGTATACAATATATACATATATACATTGTATAATACAGATATACATTGTTTAATACATATATACACTGTATTTAGCACATCCATCACCTCAAACATTTATCATTTCTTTGTGTCAAAAACATTCAGAATTCCCTCTTCTAAGTATTTTGAAATATACCCTATAATTCTGTTTACCATAGTCAGTGGTCTTTTGGGGAAGCTAGGGACCATAAGGCAGATGAGAACTGTATCAGACACTCCTAACTTTTTTTCCTTTCCATTCCTATGCCTACCGGGAGAAAGCTATTACTAACTTCTTATTAGCTTGATTTCCTTCCCTTCCTATCTCACCTTTCTCATTTTTTTTTACACAGAGTGTCAGTTTGTCACCCTCGGTAGAGTACCGTGGTGTCACAGCTCACAGGAACCTCCAGCTCTTGGGCTTAGCTGATTCTCTTGCATTAGCCTCCCGAGTAGTTGAGGCTACAGGTGCCCGCCACAAGTCTGGGCTATGTTTTTTTGTTGTTGTTGTTGGAGTTTGCCTGGGGCTGGGTTCGAACCTGCCACCCTTGGTATATGGGGCCGGTGCCCTCCTCACTGAGCCACAGGTGCCACCCCCATTTTCTCATTTTCTTTATAGGTACAATAAGCCATTTGTGAAATTTGCTTTGTATAATAGTAGGCTTAAGCCGGAGGCTCCATCCTTTTCATCTGTAAATTCCCTGGGCCCATGGGACAGAGGGTATTTAATAAATTCTTGTTGAACTGAGTTGGGGTAGATATGAGTGAGAGCCTCTACTTTGCAATCATATCCTTCCTTTTCCCAGCACAATCTTGATACACTCATCAAGCCATCCCTTTGTCCACTTAATGTGGCTCAAGAAAGGATAAGAGACCAAGTAAATTATTGTCTGTGTGTTTTAAGTAAATGCATATACATATGTCTTTTTGGCCCTGCAATTCTTTGTGCTGTAGTTAAAAATTTGGGAAATTATTTATTTTGTTATTAGCTATGGAGTAAGGCATACTCAGTAGCAATAACATAGAGATACACCTTTCAAAACACATGTGTACCTTTTTATTCCCACAAATATCATTTTATGTGTATGAAATCATCAAGATCAAAGTGAATATTAGATGAATATGGATTTCGGAGCTGAGTTGGGGCAGGCAGAGGTGGAGCAGGGACTCCGCACCCTGGGGGAACTGACGCCCTTGCTAAACCGTCACCTGCACCGCATCCTCGCAGCCTGACGTTCCCTCACATTGAGTACCTGGGACCTCTCCATCCCCCTTTGGGTTGCTCACCGCCCCCTTAGAAAGGAATTCGGTGGCTGTGATCTCGTGGAAGGTGGTCGTCAGTGCTTTCCACAGAGGCTTCTGTCCAGAAGGAGAGTTAAAGGACAGAAATTTAGCAAGTAACCTGGTGGATTAGAGCTGCACCAAGAGAGAAGGTTGAAGAATGCACATCAACCCCGCTGAGGCGAGCTGCGACCCCAAGGAGACAAACAAAAGGTACAAAATCCATCACCAAACGGACAGGAGTCCCCTCCCCCATGAGAACGGCTTGGAGTGCCCCACAAACAAATGAGCAGAGTTCAAAGGTCCTCCCACTATACTCCACGGGAGAAACCCTCTAAAAACTGGACCTACCTCCCCTACTAGGGTGCCACGGCGTTCTCCTGTCAGGCATAAAACTGTATAAAATTGTATATATTCTCTACCTGCAATTCTGAGCTCCCAGCACTCCCCTCCACTCTCACTCTGAGGTCTGGAGGCCTGTCCCCCAGGAGTCCAGATTCTTGGGTGATTTCTCGAGGGGTGTGGACAGGGCATAGACTGCAGCTGGTCAGTGCTGATTCTGCGGCACAGGAGTAAGGAGAGGACGGTCAGCTGAGAGGGAACCAAACCAGAGTGGCGATGCACTGAGGCGCAGAGCAGCAGCCATTTTTGGCAACAATAGGGCTCACTCCCAGATATTCCAAACCCAAACCCCCTGTCTCCCTGGGCAACCAGAGGAGGCCAGGTATCTTCTCAGGTGGTAACCACCTGCATTGGGATGGAAACGCAGGCCCCCTGAGACTTCAACCCTGAGTAACTGTTTCACTAGGGTCAGGCAGAGACCAGCTGAAAACAAGACAGAACCACTTAGCCCCACCACACCAAATAGCTCCCCAGTTTCTCAGGCCATAGCACTGTACGGGTCCTCGACAAAGCTCCAGGGGAAAAAATCAAACAGTATAAAATAATCATGGGACAGAATCAGCGGAAAAACTCTGGTAACATGAATAACCAGAATAGATCAACTCCCCTGAAGAAAGATATAGCAGATATAACTGAAGATCCCATTCATAAACAGCTGGCCAAGATGTCAGAAATCGAATTCAGAATTTGGATTGCAAACAAGATTAATAGAATGGAGGAAAATTTGGAATTAGAAATTCGAGGAGCAATTCAAAAGTCGGAATTAGAAATTCGAGGAGAAATTCAAAAGTTGTCTCAAGAATTTAACAAATTTAAAGACAAAACCACCAAAGATTTTGACGCCCTGAAGCAAGAATTTGCAGCTCTGAAAGATCTGAAAAATACAGTAGAATCCCTCAGTAACAGAGTGAAGCAAGCAGAAGAAAGGATTTCTGACATTGAAGACAAAGCTTTTGAATGCTCCCAAACTCTCAAAGAGGAAGAGAAATGGAGAGCAAAAACGGATCATTCTCTCAGAGAGCTCTGGGATAATTTGAAGAAGGCTAATATCCGCCTCATTGGAATCCCTGAAAGTGATGAAGTGGCCTCACAAAGCACAGAGGCCCTTCTCCATGAAATTATGAAAGAGAATTTTCCAGACATGCCAAGAGATTCTGAAATTCAGATAGCAGACAGTTTCAGAACCCCAGCACAACTCAATCTGAATAAGACATTCCCCCAGGCATATCATAATTAACTTCACTAAAGTTAATATGAAAGAGAAAATTCGGAAAGAATCCAGACATAAGAAAGCCATTACCTACAAAGGGAAGAATATTAGAATGACTGCAGATCTCTCTGTTGAAACTTTTCAAGCCAGAAGAGGGTGGTCATCGACTTTTAATCTCCTAAAGCAAAATAACTTTCAATCCCAGATCCTGTATCCAGCTAAATTGAGTTTCATTTATCATGGAGAAATTAAATACTTTAATGACATTCATATGTTGAAGAAATTTGCCATAACCAAACCAGCTCTTCAGGATATTCTCAGACCTATCCTCCTTAATGACCAGCCCAATACTCTACCACAAAAGTAAACTCACTCAGAAACTTTTGATCAAACTCCAACTTCCACAGTGGGGAAAGGATTAAAAATGTTCACTGAACTTTCGAAAAACTCGATACCCAAAATTTCACCAGACTTATCGATATTCTCCATTAATGTGAATGGCTTAAACTGCCCTCTAAAGAGGCACAGGTTAGCTGACTGGATACAAAAACTCAGGCCAGATATTTGCTGCATACAAGAGTCACATCTTACCTTAAAACATAAATATAGACTCAGGGTGAAAGCATGATCGTCCATATTTCAGGCAAATGGTAATCAGAAAAAAGCAGGTGTTGCAATTCTATTTGCAGACACAATAGGCTTTAAACCAACAAAAGTAAGGAAGGATAAGAATGGTCATTTCATATTTGTTAAGGGTAATACTCAATATGATGAGATTTCAATTATTAATATTTCTGTACCCAACCAGAATGCACCTCAATTTATATGAGAAACTCTAACAGACATGAGCAACTTGATTTCTTCCAGCTCCATAATAGTCGGAGATTTCAACACTCCTTTGGCAGTGTTGGATAGATCCTCCAATAAGAAGCCAAACAAAGAAATTTTAGATTTAAACCTAACCATCCAACATTTGTATTTAGCAGACATCTATAGAACATTTCATCCCTACAAAACTGAATACACATACTTCTCATCAGCCCATGGAACATACTCCAAAATCGATCACATCTTAGGTCACAAGTCTAACCTCAGTAAATTTAAAGGAATAGAAATTATTCCTTGCATCTTCTCGGACCACCATATAATAAAAGTTGAACTCAGTAACAATAGGAATCTGTATACTCATACAAAAACATGGAAGTTAAATAACCTTGTGCTGAATGATAGCTGGGTCAGAGATGAGATTAAGAAGGAAATTGCCAAATTTTTTTAACAAAACGACAATGAAGACACAAATTATCAGAACCTCTGGGATACCGCAAAGGCAGTCCTAAGAGGGAAATTTATAGCACTGCAAGCCTTCCTCAAGAGAACGGAAAGAGAGGAAGTTAACAACTTAATGGGACATCTCAAGAAACTGGAAAAGGAAGAACATTCCAACCCCAAACTCAGTAGAAGAAAAGAAATAACCAAAATTAGAGCAGAATTAAATGAAATTGAAAATAAAAGAATTATACAACAGTTCAATAAATCAAGAAGTTGGTTTTTTGAAAAGGTCAATAAAATAGATAAACCTTTGGCTAACCTAACCAGGAAACAAAAGAGTAAAATCTCTAATCTCATTAATCAGAAATGACAAAGACGAAATAACAACAGACTCCTCAGAAATTAAAAAAACCCTTAATGAATATTACAAGAAACTTTATTCTCAGAAATATGAAAATCTGAAGGAAATTGACCAAACCTTGGAAGCACATCACCTTCCAAGACTTAGCCAGAATCATGTGGAAATGTTGAACAGGCCAATATCAAGTTCTGAAATAGCATCAACCATACAAAATCTCCCTAAAAAGAAAAGCCCGGGACCAGATGGCTTCACGTCAGAATTCTACCAAACCTTTAAAGAGGAACTAGTACCTATATTACTCAACCTGTTCCAAAATCTAGAAAAAGAAGGAAGACTACCCAACACGTTCTATGAATCAAACATCACCCTGATCCCCAAACCAGGAAACGACCCAACAAGAAAAGAAAATTATAGACCAATATCACTAATGAATATAGATGCAAAAATATTCAACAAGATCCTAACAAACAGAATCCAGCAACACATCAACAAATTATACATCATGACCAAGTAGGTTTTATCCCAGTTCTCAAGGCTAGTTTAATATACGTAAATCTATAAGTATAATTCAGCACATAAACAAATAAAAAACAAATACCATATGATTCTCTCAATTGATGCAGAAAAAGCTTTTAATAATATCCAGCATCCCTTCATAATCAGAACACTTAAGAATATTGGTATAGAAGGGACATTTCTTAAACTGATAGAGGCCATCTACAGCAAACCCACAGCCAATATCATATTGAATGGAGTAAATTGAAATCATTTCCACTCAGATCAGGAACCAGACAAGGCTGCCCATTGTCTCCACTGCTCTTTAACATTGTAATGGAAGTTATAGCCATCATAATTAGGGAAGAAAAGGCGATCAAGGGTATGCATATAGGGTCAGAAGAGATCAAACTTTCACTCTTCGCAGATGATATGATTGTATATCTGGAAAACACCAGGGATTCTACTACAAAACTCTTAGACGTGATCAAGGAATACAGCAGCGTCTCAGATTACAAAATCAGCATTCATAAATCGGTAGCCTTTATATATACCAACAACAGTCAAGCTGAAAAAACAGTTAAGGACTCTATCCCATTCACAGTAGTGCCAAAGAAGATGAAATATTTGGGAATTTATCTAACAAAGGTCGTGAAAGATCTCTATGAAGAGAACTATGAAACTCTAAGAAAAGAAATAGCTGAAAATATTAACAAATGGAAAAACATACCATGCTCATGGCTGGGAACAATCAACATTGTTAAAATGTCCATTCTACCTGAAGCATTATACAATTTCAATGCAATCCCTATTAAAGCTCCACTGTCATACTTAAAGATCTTGAAAAAATAATACTTCGTTTTATATGGAATCAGAAAAAACCTTGAATAGCCAAGACATTACTCAGAAATAAAAACAAAGCTGAAGGAATCATGCTACTGGACCTCAGACTATACTATAAATTGATAGTGATCAAAACAGCATGGTACTGGCACAAAAACAGAGAAGTAGACGTCTGGAACAGAATAGAGAACCAAGAGATGAACCAGCTACTTACCATTATTTGATCTTTGACAAGCCAATTAAAAACATTCAATGGGGAAAAGATGCCCTATTTAACAAATGGTGCTGGGTGAACTGGCTGGCAACCTGTAGAAGACTGAAACTGGACCCACACCTTTCACCATTAACTAAGATAGACTCTCACTTGATTAAAGATTTAAAATTAAGACATGAAACTAGAAAAATACTAGGAGAGAGTGCAGAGAAAAAACCTTTGAAGAAATTGGTCTGGGTGAGTATTTTATGAGGAGGACCCCCCGGGCAATTGAAGCAGCTTCAAAAATACACTACTGGGACCTGATCAAAGTAAAAAGCTTCTGCACAGCCAAGAACACAGTAAGTAAAGCAAGCAAACAGCCCTCAGAATGGGAGAAGATATTTGCAGGTTGTATCTCCGACAAAGGTTTAATAACCAGAATCCACAGAGAACTCAAACGTATAAGCAAGAAAAGAACAAGTGACCCCATGGCAGTCTGGGCAAGGGACTTGAAGAGAAACTTCTCTGAAGAAGACAGGCGCATGGCCTACAGACATATGAAAAAATGCTCATCATTTTTAATCATCGGAGAAATGCAAATCAAAAGTACTTTGAGATATCATCTAACTCCAGTAAGATTAGCCCATATCACAAAATCCCAACACCGGAGATGTTGGCGTGGATATGGAGAAAAGGGAACACTTGTACACTGCTGGTGGGAATGCAAATTAATACATTCCTTTTGGAAAGATGTTTGGAGAACACTTAGAGATCAAAAATAGATCTGCCATTCAATCCTATAATTCCTCTACTAGGTATATACTCAGAAGACCAAAAGTCACATTATAACAAAGATATTTGTACCAGAATGTTTATTGCAGCCCAATTCATAATTGCTAAGTCATGGAAAAAACTCAGGTGGCCATCGATCCACGAATGGATTAATAAATTGTGGTATATGTACACCCTGGAATATTATTCAGCCTTAAAGAAAGATGGAGACTTTACCTCTTTTATGTTTACATGGATGGAGCTGGAACATATTCGTCTTAGTAAAGTATCTCAAAAATGGAAGAAAAAGTATCCAATGTACTCAGCCCTTCTATGAAATTAATTTATGGCTTTCACATGAAAGCTATAACCCAGTTATAACCTAAGAATAAGAGGAAGGGGCAGAGGGATGGGGAGGATGGGCAGAGGGAGGGTGATTGGTGGGATACACCTGCGGTGCATCTTACAAGGGTATATGTGAAACTTAGTAAATGTAGAATGTAAAAAAAAAAAAAATAGATGAATATAAATTCTGGCTAATAAGTGGATGAAGTACATTTAGAATACACAGTTTGATTAGTGTTGATTTTTCTTATTGTAGAATTTAAAAATTTGTCAGTGCGCCATGCTTTAAGTACTCTTAGTTTCTGTGGTATAGGTCTGATAAACTCTGAAATAAGAGATAACCAGGCTCACTTGTAGATTTTAATGCCTATTAGTCACAGATGAAAGAATTCTAAGCCTTAACATGCAGCTCACTCAGGCAGTCTATCTTTCTAATATTAAGTTTTCTTCAATGCCAGATTCCCAAGGAAAATTGTGGCTGGGTAGTAGAAATTAGGTACTTCACGGGCCCTCTTCCTGTTGTTATTTGGACATGTTGTAAAAGGCTCACATTCTTTCTAGAAACTAGCCATGAAAAGATTTCCTTCATTGTAGTTTCAGCAGTACTGCAGAGTACGTGGTGCTAAGTCATAGTTTAGAATTATTACTACTTGTAAGAAACTAGAATGTAGAAAAGATAAGATGGACAGAAACCTAGTATAATGTATCATATTTGCATTTCAAGATGGCATTATTTTTTTTATTATTGAGACAGAGTCTCCACTATATTGCCCTTGGTAGAGTGCTGTCGTGTCACAGCTCACAGCAACCTCTAACTTTTGGGCTTAAGCGATTCTCTTGCCTCAGCATCCCAAGTGGCTGGGACTACAGGCGCCCACCACAACACCAGGCTATTTTTTGTTGCAGTTGTCATTGTTTGTTAGCTGGCCTGGCCCGGGTTTGAACCTGCCAACTTCAGTATATGTGGCTGACACCGTAACCACTGTGCCACGGACACCGAGCTCAAGATGGCATTTTGAACTCATTATCTCTTTTCCTTCCCTAAATCCTAGTGAAATGACCTTAGAAATATAATAGGAAAACATACCTGTTATAGTCAGAAAACAGGAAGGCTAGAAATTTGGAAGCATTTCAAAAAAAATATGATGCAGGGCGGCACCTGTAGCTCAAGGAGTAGGGCGCCGGTCCCATATGCCGGAGGTGGCGGGTTCAAACCCAGCCCCGGCCAAAAAAAAAAAAATATATATGTATATATGATGCAGATGGGAATCAAAGTGAAGACAATGACCAACCACCCAACTCAACATAGGTGAAGGACACTCCTGTCAATGAAGTTAAATGGATAGGAGTCACTCGCATACCCCTAAAATCCCCGAAAATGAGAATAGCAGAGATTAAGAAGAAGGATTAGCTGTGGGGTATTGGTGGAAAAAAACCCAAGGATTTAGGGAATTGTACTTATGCCAAATTTAGAGAGAAAAGTAGATTCAGAAATAATAGTAATGGGTATTTATCAAGAAATTGCCATATTTCGGCACTGTGTTAAGTGTTTAATCGTACAGTGTCATGAGGTATGTGCTCACATCCCTGTTAGAGGAACCTAATTTGGCTTCTTACCCACTGTGCTGTTGCCTAAGCGAACACCTGATAATAATTTTTAAAACAATCCTATGAGATAGGTTACTTTTATCATCCCAGTTTTAGAGCTGAGGCACAGAGATATTTAGTAATTTGCCTAAAGACCCACAACTAGTAGGTACAGTTTTACCAGTTAGAAAATGAGTATAGATAGATCCTCTGGCAGATCTGAAGAGCTGCCCTAACAAAGAAAGGGAAAATGTCTTTCCTGCCCACAGCTGCTTCTTCATGTTGTTTTGTTTGTTTTGGGGTGGGCTATTTGGGATGTCAGATGGAATCTCAATCTCAAAAAAGCAGCTGATAGTTAGAGACAGATCCTGAAGTGGTCAGCTGGCAGCAAATCAAAAAGTCACAGGGAAACAGTATACTTCCTGTTTGAGGTCTTCCTGGTAGTTCAATCCCTGTATTTCACAACTAATCTAGAAAAATAAAACTACAAAAAGTATGTAACTTTCCCTTCATCTGGCACTTAGAGATTTTACTCATTTCTCTCGAATCCTAAAGATGAGTGATTTAGAATTAACTTCTGGGCTAACTTCTGTTAGCCCAGAAGGTTCTTTGATTATTAGGTGGTGGTCTGTGTAAATTTTAAATGAGACTAGGCTAACTTTATAACCCTTTTGGAATTTCAAAATAAACAAATGCTTTGTTTCAGTTCCTGGTTGAATCTTGGCTTTTAAAAAATGTGTACATATTTATACGGTACATGTCATATTTAGATACGTGTACATAGTGTAATGATCAAATCAATCACTAGAACTTATTCCCTCTAACTATATGGACCCATTAATCACTTCTCTTTACCCTTCCCCACCACATACATACCCTCCCAGCCTCTGGTAACTAGCATTTTGCTCTCTACCTTCATGAGATTAACGTTTTTATCTCCCTCTCATGGGTAAAAACTTATACAATATTTGTCTGTCTTTTTGGCTTTCTTCTTTTCTTTTTCTTTCCTTTTTTCTTAAAAAAGCTCTCACTTATTGACCACCCGATTCTTAGATTCTGTGTACTATGTAGCAGTGTTGTACTTGTCTACAATTCATAACTGTCGTGCTCAAGTTTTAGAGTACATAAAAATTGTCTGAGTATCTTGATAAAATGCCTAAATTTAAAACAAAAGTGGGGTGGGGGAGCCTCGCTTCCTGAGAGTGGTGCAGTGATTCAGTGGTATAGAATAGGGGCAATAATTTTCATTTTTGGCCAAACATTCCTAATAATACTGCTTCTGATGGTTCTTTGACTACACTTTTAAAATGCTTGAGTTAGGAAGAATTTAATTAACAGTTATTATATACTATGTATCATTAATGTGTTAGTCACTTTCATTACATATTTTTATATTTTATATTCATAATATTGTGAGATGTTATTAACCTAGCTTTATTACTGGGTATTATCCTCACAAAGTTTTGGTACCTTGTTCTGACTTTTAAAGATGGCAGGGCCATGTAACAGTCAGCAGTCTGACTCCAAGAACATGGAGAGCTCTTGTTCTAGTTGTTTCTGCTTTGGCAAGGTACCTCTCAGAGGAGACAATTGTGTGAGATTGGTGAATTGGAAAACAATACAAACAGTATGCTCTGAAATGCATTTGATAAGTTTTTTTTTGTTGTTGTTGTTTGAGATAAGAGTCTCACTTTTGTTGCCCTTGGTAGCATGCCATGGCATCATAGCTCAGAGAAACCTCAAACTCTTGGACTGAAGTGATTGGTTTGCCTCAGCCTCCCAAGTAGTTGGGACTACAGGAGCCCGTCACAACGCCAGGCTATTTTTAGAGATGGGATCGCGATCTTGCTCAGGCTAGTCTCAAACCTGTGAGCTTAGGCAATCCACCTCAGTTAAAGCCTCCCAGAATGCTGGGATTGCGGCATGAGGCAGTGCGCCCAGCCTCAAAAATGCAAGTAGTAAGTATTAAAGTCAATGAAATGTTAGAATGTCGACACTAAAGCATAACAACAGTTTAAATTAGAGTGCATTTAGAAAAGACAAGTATGCATTTGTTTCTCATTGAAATAGTTATTAGACATAACTAAACTTTCCTAACTGAAAGTTCGAGGCTCTAAAAGTGAGTTATTCTGTCCCTTGACTAAGGAAACTATGACCAGAAAGGCTTAATTCCTTAATGTAATGAAAAACCAGGGCTAGAACTAAAATTTCTATTCTTATGTTCTTGTTAATTATATTTGTTATAAAGGGTAAGATGGGTTCCAGCCCATATGTTGCCTGAGATTTATCCAGAAAACTGTTGAGTCAATGAGTGATGACCTTCTTTGACACCATTCTGCATTTGAAAGTTAAACAAAGGCAGAATTATTAGAGGTGATCTGATATTTTGAAGAAGTAGGATGGTGACTTTTTTTTTTTTTTTTTGCAGTTTTTGGCCAGGGCTGGGTTTGAACCCGCCACCTCCGGCATATGGGGCCGGTGCCCTACTCTGTTGAGCCACAGGCACTGCCCAGAATGGTGACATTTTTATGAATTCTCTAAAGTTCTGCTTCTAACACCAAAAATACTGTACATAGGTTAGTGCCTGTGGCTCAACGGAGTAGGGCACTGGCCCCATATGCCAGAAGTGGTGGGTTCAAACCCAGCCCCAGCCAAAAACTGCAAAAAAAAAAATACTGTATATAGTAGAATGGCATTTGGCATTTTTGTGAATTATGAACAGAATGCTGAGGCCAGAGGTGATGGGTCATGCCTATAATCCTAGCACTTGAGGAATCTAAGGTAGGAAGAAGCCGGGAGTTCGAGACCAGAACTTAAAAAAATTAGCCAGGTATGGTAGCACACATCCATAGTCCTAGCTACTCCAGAGGCTAAGGCAGGAGGCTCACTTAAGCCCAGGAGTTTGAGGTGGTGTGGAGCTACCATGATGCCACCACTGGACTCCAGCCCAAGTGACAGAGAAAGACCCTGTCTCAAAACAAAACAAAACGGAATGGTGAAATACGGCCTGGAGCCTGGGGCTGTATGGAAGCCCATTTCGCCTCACTTAAAGCCCCGTAAAGGTAGTGCATCCAGGAATATGGCCAGTATCAATTTTAGCACATACTAGCTGTCATAAGCAGGTAGAAAGCATTCTAAACACAGCTACTATAGAGGTAGGTACAGTTAGATTCGGGTCCTCTTAGACAACTCAGTGGACAAAGACTTCATGACTTGACAGAGCACTTGGATAACTTGACATTGGTTTAGTGTGAATGTAGGAAATAACCCGATTGTGCCTCTTTATAGGAATAGATCTACATTTCTTTCTAAGCCTCTCTCAAAACTACAGCTCCGTTTCCCTACATCAATTTTTCTGGGTTGCGCCCAGAAAGCAAGAAAGTTAATTGTGTGTTATCATTCTACACTTTAGGTCGGAATTGGAGTTCTAAACTGACTACCACTAGACTAACTGCCCTATGACCTCAGCTAGTCAGTTAACCTGTGCCTCGGTTTTCATTGTGTAAAATGAGTAATGATTCTTATTTAATACGGGCCTATCCTTTTATTTATTTATTCTTTATTATTTTATTTGTTTATTTATTTTGGAGACAGAGTCTCACTTTGTTGCCCTCTGTAGATTGCTGTGCCATCATAGCTCACAGCAACCTCAAATTGGGCTCAAGTGATCCTTTTGTCTCAGCCTCCCAAGTAGCTGGGACTACAGGCACCCACCACAACACCCAGCTATTTTTTAGAGTTGGGGTCTTGCTCTTGCTCAGGCTGGTCTTGAACTCCTGAGCTCAAGCAATCCATCCACCTCGGCCTCCCAGAGTGCTGGGATTACAGGCATGAGCCACTGCGCCCAGCCTTTGAAGCCTGTCCTTTTGGTAGAGTTAGGTTTGGAAACATACTGCACTGTTGTGACTCAGCAGTTGTCAGAAAAAGTTCTCAGCATGTGACTGAGAACATGCCATAAAAGTAAAGGAAGTTACTATTGGACTCAGATAAAATCAATTAGCAAATACTTATTGAATAATCACCTAAAAGGTATATAAGCCGTAAATTAAGCCTTACTGTGCATTCTATAAACAAAATCTGAATGGTTTTGTTTTGCCTCATGGTTGAGCTCTCATAGAGCATAATGATAATAATAATGACTCAGAGAGTAATAATAATGCTTTTTACATATATTATGTGCTCCTTTTTCCCTCTTATTTTCCCATTACCTTATTTGAATCATATAATAACCCTGAGGGATGACAAACCAGATATTATCTCCACGTTTCCATGATTTTGTATATGAGACACAGAAACTTGAAAAAATTAAATGCTTCCCAAGAGAAGTAAGTAGGGCAACCCCCCACACCCAGTGCCACTGGTGTTTAGCAGTTAGAAGCTAAGGATACTGTTAAACATCCTACCCAAATGCTGTTGAAATCTGGACCCGTTAGCAGCCTCTGTACTTAAACCTATTGTCAACTTTAGGAAAATGTCGAGCCTGCCCGACAGCCGCCTTGCCGCCATGATGGACACCAGCCGCGTGCAGCCAATAAAGCTGGCCAGGGTTACCAAGTGCTGGGCAGGACCGGCCCTCTGGGACAGTGCACGCAGGTGTGCGTGGAATTTATGGACGACACGAGCCGCTCCATCATTCGCTATGTAAAAAGCCCGGTGCGCGAGGGTGACGTGCTCACCCTGTTAGAGTCGGAGAGAAGCTCGGAGGCTACGCTGAACTTGGCTGCTGTGTCCTGGCCGTTACAGTCGCTTCCACTTGGCTTAACAAGGATGATCTGGAAGTGTTAAATAAAGCGTTCGTATTGTTTGTAAAAATAAATAAATAAATAAAACTTTAGGAAAATGTCACCAAGAGACTCAGTTAGAGATTAGCAGAATCAGGATATGAATATTATCTGGCTCCAAACTCTTAATATTCTTTAAGCTTAACTGTCACCTGCAAAGAGTAGCGTGTGACTTTAGATCTTAAAATCTAGGAGGAATAAATTCTTCTTACTAGTCCTTGCAGAATATTCTTCAGTTTTGCCCCTCAAGCCTTTTTGTGTCCCAGTAATTAGATGGTTCTTCTCATCCCTTTAAAGTCTCAACAAATGCCTTTCTGGATTCTGGCAAATTAAACGGTTATAGCCCAAGGCTCGGTAAGAATTTTGTTTTTCTTGCTGTAAAATCTGCCTCACAGAAGAATTTGAACAGGAAATATGGCATCCTGCATATTACCTGTAAATGCCTTCTAATACCCTTGGAATAAAGACCTGGAGAGTCTTCTTAACTGATACCCCTTCATGCCTCTGTCTTCAGCTTCATTGGCCTTTTCTCTTACCCAGTGTGTTCTTTTCATATTGACCTTGAGTGTCTTTTATTCTTTTCTCGGCTCTTCTCTACGCTTCCACTAAACTCCAATAATTTGTCAGTCTGTTTAATGTCACCTCCTTAGAGAGGGCTTCTTGCTTTCTCTTCCTACCTGCCTCCCTCCATCTAAATTAGTTCTTGCACTGTTATTCTCTACCATAGAACCAGGTTATACTTCCTACCAGTTACCACAAATTGTAATTTATATACCTGGACATACTTATTTTGTTACTTACTGAGTGTTTCCTTCTCTGGAGTAGCTCCACAAAGGCAACTACCTTATAGGTGGATGTTGAAACTTACATGGATTTTGTAAGTATTATTAAAATACTTTTTGAATAAATGAATATTAGGTGAATGTTCTTCCAGACACTGTAAGGAGGAAGTCAAAAAGTTTCCTGCCCTCAAGAAACTTGTGTGTTTATGTAGTATTTTTTACCTTACATTTTAAGAACAGTAAATCAAAATTTTTGTAAGATTTCCAGGGAAATTCAGAAAAGAGATTTCTTCCATTAGGAATTCAAGAAAAACCTCATGGAAGAGATAGCATTTTAAACCTTCAAGAATAAGCAGCTAGATTGTAAATTCAAAAGAGTATGTTTTAGCTTTACCCTTACTGCTGGCAAATTTTAGTGCATGATAAATGTTGAATGGATTTGTACATGTACATATACAGAAAATGGTGGGGGGATGACAAAACCCAAAAAGGCAGACAAGGATCAAAGTGCTAAATTTATTCAAGAAAAGTGAGTAGATCCGTTTCAGCGGAACATAGAAACATGAAGAGGATTAGATTGCGATAAGGGAAGTCTGTAACAGAGAGAGACTTAAATGCCAGGTAGCCTAAAATCCGTGTATCAGTGTCAGGTTAGGGGTGAAGATATAGAGGTCTCTTTTTTCAGGCAGAGGTTAGTTCCTGGGAGTACAGCTTAAAAAGTAACTACAGCTTGAGAAGGACATGCAAATACTAGTTCAGCTTGGAGTATTGGTGCTTCTGTCAGCATCATTGCTATCAACTGGCAAGATTCAGACTCCTATGGGGCATCTTCTGTGTTTGGCTTGGCTGGAAAGAGAATGTCTGCTGATATTTCTGGAAAAGAGCAACACACTTGCCTGACAAGTCTCCAGAAGTGCTTGAACAGTTATTATAAAATTTGTGTATTACTGAGGAACACCATGCAATGGCCTCTGAGATCCTTCCAATTCTTAGAGAGATTCTGTGATCCACAAATTAGGTTTCAAATTTCAGGTGATCTACCTATAGATGAAAAAATGGTTCGTCCATCTCTCTTCAGGCTTCAGGTTTGGAGTCAGACTTTTCTTCTTGGCTGGGCCAAGAAAGAGTAGCATACAAGAGCAGCTCATTAAAGTATCTGTAGTTGATGAAGATGAGAAGGAATTTTAGGGAAATACCTTCATTCACTTGTTTCTCCCACTATTTCTCAGTACCATTCTATCAGTTTGATGACAGAATTAGGCACAGATTGAAAAAATCATAAAAACATCTCAGAGTATTTTAAGTGACCTAGTCCCACTTAGAGCTATTAGGAAATGCACAATGTGCTATATGGATGTTGAGAGGTCTTAGAACTAGACCTTGGAAGATGGGAGGATTTGTTGCATTATTGATTGTAATAATGGGCATTCCAGACTGAAGAAACTATGAGCAATGATAACAGAAAAGCATGGGGTATTTCCTAGGAGCCTAGAAACTTTGGCTATTAGACTTGTTTGGCTGGAACCCAAAGTACATGTAGGCAGAAAGGTAAGCTGGGATCTTTGTTTCAGAGATCTGTGATTTCAGACCAAGGAGATTAACAGACATTAGAGATGTTAATGAGCAGTGGAATTTTTTGAGCAGGTATGCAGAGCTATAACTTGGCATTTGTGTATCGTATAGCATGGACATAGGGCAAGAGTGCAATTAGGAATATCCACATTTGGTGGTGAAAACCAGAAGTAGGTTGGGTGAATCCTCTAGGATTAGAGAAACTGACCAAAATTATGACCTTTGGATACAAAATGTGTTATAAATGAATGTCATAATATTATGACATTTGGATACAAAATGTGGTGTTAGGTAAAGAGGAAGGGAGGTTTAACAGAGAATAAACCCTGGGCTGGAAATGAGGATAGTTAAGTTCTAGGAAAGGTACCTCCACAGCTTTCTATCATGACATTGAGCAGGTTACTTAAGCTCTCTGTGCCTTGGTACCTGCATCTTAAAAAGAAGAGATACTGTGAATATGAGATAATAGAGTTGGATTTGTAGGAGAAAATGCCATTAGTTCTTACTGTGTCATTTGTTGAGATTCCATGCAGTAAATAGGTTAAAATCTTTTTGTTGTTGTTTTGTTTTGTTTTCTTTTTGAGACAGGGTCTTATTGTGTCTCCTGGGCTAGAATGCAGTGGCATCATCATAGCTCACTTCAACCTCAAACTCCCAGGTTTTGCAATCTTCCTGCCTCAGCCTCCTAAGTAGCTGGGACTACAAGCATGCACCACATTGAGCTCATTTTCCTGTTTTTTTTTTTGTAGAGATGGGGCCCTCTCTCTTGCTCAAACGGGCTCAAACCCTTGACCTCAAGCTATCCTCCTACCTTGGCCTCCTAGAGTGCTAGGATTACAGGTATGAGCCACCATGCTTAGCCCAAAATAAAATCGTGTTTAAGTTGATTTTATCTTACAGTTTGTTCCATTCCCTTTACTGTCCTTTTAGGTGAACTTGTCAAGGTTTTGTGCTCCAGAGACTTAATTCGTTTAAGAAGTCTCAACCACTGAAAGGTCAATATACTCTCTTCCTTTCATCTACTTTTAGAAATGGGTGTGAGTTTTGTTTATACTTTGTCTCTTTTCTCACATTGGTCACAAAACAATTATTATAAAAGTATCTATAAAGATAAATTTGGCCAGAAAATGTAAATGTTCATAATCTCTCAAAAGCTTTGTGTTTTCATATTCTAGGCTTCTATAAAATGAATAAGTGGAACTAGATGAACTCATAGTACTCTTCCAACTCAAAAAGTTCCACTTGCCTGTGTTATTGCTGCATCGATTACATTTTGCTACTTCTTAAGATAAAGTTATTGAATAATTTCTAAGCACACCTATCATTTTTTTTTTTATCAAATACTGTATAACATTGAATACTCATTAAGATGGTAGAGAGGAAATTAAAGTTTGCCTAATGTATTTTTTAGAAGATTAAGGAATTAATTAGTCTGTCTCATGTCTAAGTTGCCGGGGCAGAAATGTAAGAAAAAAAGTTATTTCTGCAATCATTTATTGTAATCTATTGTGTGCAGAGTTTTAGAAAATGTAGGAGATCCCCAAATAAATGAGCCAGGGTCTTCACAGAGTTTATAATCTGATAGCAAGGCACAGTAGTTTACATCTGTAATCTCAGTGCTTCAGAGAGCCAAGGCAGAAGGATCTCCGGAGACCAGAACTTCAAGACCATCCTGGGCAACATAGTGAATCCATCTCTACCAAAAAAACCCTTAAAAATTAGCCAGTATGGTGGCATACACTTTGTGTTCCACCTACTTGGGAGGCTGAGGTGGGAGAATCATTTGAGCCCAGGGGTTCAAATTTACAGTAAGCTATAATTAAAAAAGAAAAAAAAGAATATTAGAGAGGTATTCTGTTCTCCTGGAAGCTAAACTGAAAAAAATGTAAAATTAAGTTTTAACTATGAGTAGAACTTGGGAAAATGAAGCTCTAAAATATAAAATAACTTTCTCAATCTAGTATTTATCACCTCTGTCTCTCTTATATTTAAAGTAGTTCTTTTGGCCAGGTGGGGTGGCTCATACCTATAATAATCCTAGCACACTGGGAGGCCAAGGCAGGAGGATTGCTCGAGCTCAGGAGTTGGAGACCAGCCTGAGCAAGAGCAAGACCCCATCTCTACTAAAAATAGAAAAATAAAAAAAAAAAGAAAAGAAAAATTAGCCAGAAGTTGTGGCAGGTGCCTGTAGTCCCAGCTACTTGGAGGCTGAGGCAAAAGGATCACTAGAACCCAGGAGTTTGAGGTTGCTGTGAGCTAGGTTGACACCCCAACACTTTAGCCTGGGCAACAGAGTGAGACTTTGTTTCAAAAATAAATAAATGGGCAGTGCCTGTGGCTCAGTGACTAGGGCGCCAGCCCCATATACCGAGGGTGTCAGCCAAGCTGCAACAAAAAAACAGCCGGGCCTTGGGGGGTGGGGGGCACCTGGGGCGCCTGTAGTCCCAGCTACTCGGTAGGCTGAGGCAAGAGAATCGCCTAAGCCCAGGAATTGGAGGTACCTGTGAGCTATGACGCCACAGTACTCTACCGAGAGTCACAAAGCAAGACTCTGCAATAAATAAATAAATAAAGTAGTTCTTTTTCCTTTATATTTTGTTGCTCATGTGGTAGTTCCATGGTCCATTCATGTTTGCTCAGAAGACATAGGTGATATAGAGATTGCATCATTGTCAAACTCTGTGTTGACAAAAACAAGGCAACTGTCCACATATGCTCACCCCATATAGAGATCGTGGCAATCTCTTTTTTTTTTTAGAGACAGAGTCTCACTTTGTCACCCTCAGTGAGTGCCATGGCATCACAGCTCACAGCAACCTCCAGCTCTTGGGCTTAGGTGATTCTTTTGCCTCAGCCGCCCCAGCAGCTGGGACTACAGGCACCCACCACAATGCCTGGCTATTTTTTTGTTGCAGTTTAGCGAGGGCCGGGTTCAAACCCACCACCCTCGGTATATGGAGCCAGTGCCCTACTCACTGCTGCCCCAATCATGGCAATCTCTGTATCACCTATGTCTTCTGAGCAAACATGAATGGACCACACAGCTACCACATGAGCAACAAAATATAAAGGAAAAAGATCTACTTCCTTTATTTATTTTTGAGACAAAGTCTTACTCTGTTGCCCTGGCTAGAGTGCTGGGGTGTCGTCCTAGCTCAGATAGGTGATATAGAGATTGATTGCATCATGGGCTGGACACGGTGGCTCGCGCCTGTAATTCCAGTGTGTGGGAGGCTGAGGTGGGAGGATTGCTTGAGCTCAGGAGTTCGAGGCTTGTCTGAGCAAGAGTGAGACCCTAACTCATGAAAAAAATGGAAAAACCCAGCCGGGTGCCGTGGCAAGTGTCTACAATCCCAGCGGCTTCGGAGGCTAAGGCAACAGGATGCCCACAGCCCGAATCTGAGGTAGCAATGAGCTTCGCCATTGTACTCTGCTCAGGGCATAGGGTAGAACTCTGTCCCAACAACAACAACAACAACAAAAAGGCAACTGTGTGCATATGCTCATCTCAACCCCCAAATCCCCCTTTTTTAAAAAATTAAAATGCAAATGAAAAAAAAGGAGATTGCATCATTGGCATTTTATTTTATGTATTTTGTGAGATAAGGCTCAAGTGATTCTCCCACCTTAGCCTCCCAAGTAGCTAGGACTGTAAGTGCATGCCACCGTGCCTGTCAATTTTAAAATTTTTCTGTGGAGATAACGTCTTTCCGTGTTGCCTAGGCTGATAACTTCTGGCCTCAAGCATTACTCCTGCCTCACCCTTCCAAAGCACGTGGATTATAGGCATGAGCCACCATGCCAGCCATCTCTTGACAATGATAGCCCTCAGGCCAGGTGTGGTGGCTCACGCCTGTAATCTTAGCACTTTGCGAGGCTGAGGCAGGTGGATTGCTTGAGCTCAGGAGTTCGAGACCAGCCTGAACAAGACCAAGACCCTCCATCTCTAAAAAAAATAGCCAGGCGTTGTGGCAGGTGTTTGTAATCCCAGCTACTCTAGAGGCTGAGGCAGGAGGATTACTTGAATCCAAGAGCTTGAGGTTGCTGTGAGCTATGATGCCACTGCACTCTACCAAGGGTGACAAAATGAGATTCTGTCTCCAAAAAAAGAAAAAAGAAAGTTACAGCCCTCAATGGCTGTATAATTCAGTTCCCCCGGGATCTGTCTTGCCCTAATAAGTTTCTTATTTCCTTTGTTCAGTCTGAGCAGTTTAATAAAGCGGAGTGATATAGAAAGATTAAATTTATAATAGAAAGGGATGACTTCAAACCAATATCTGGAGATAAAATGTGTCTTTGTCTTACTAGAATCAAATCACAGGTTTCCTTTCTATGTTTCCGTAGATACGGGTAGAATAAGATTCTCAGGGTACCTCCTGGGTTATTATCCTTTTTTGCTAAAAGAGATGTTTTTTAGCCAAGAGTTTCTGAGTAAAGGCGCTTCTCCTACTAATTCTTAGCTTCTGTTTTATTCTTTTAAAAAATTGTCAATCTATGCAGCATTTCTTGTTTGCCTAGATCATGGCCCCTCATAAATGAAGGCTCTTTAAGTCTTAAGTATAATTATTAAAGTAGTTTTCCCCTTTATGTGTCTGGCAGTTGGCTTCTTTTAAGCAACCTATTAATCAGATGTATGAGTAATTCAGCCACATAAATTCTGCTGTAACTTGAGTATGGCATAATTTGGTTTTTCTACATGAAAAGTGCTGTCATGGAATCTCGTACAGATTATCGAAAGTAAAATAAAGTTCATTTTGGTATACAATAAAGAAAGAGAAGATAATATTATAGTAACGATTACTGAAATCTGTAGATAATCACTAAATTAATTCTTGGCCAGTTCTGTTAACTTCTCAGAAGATGCCTTTCTTCATAGGGAAAGTTGTAGATGTTCCCCTGTGGTTATTGTCAACAAAGATAAAAAGTCACAAGAGGAAAACAGTAGCCATTTTTTAATTGGAGAATTTTTTAAAGGATAAAAATCTAAAGGAGAGAGAGAGAGAGAGAGTGTGTGTTAGAGGTAATCTAAGTGGAGGGCTTGGGATAATTACTTTCCTAAGTGCTGACTGTCCTTGTAAGCCTGCCTTAGTAGCAAGTGCCATATTGACTCCTATCACTTACCAGACTTAATCTGGGAGGAACAATTTTTTTTTTTTTTAATTGTTGGGGATTCATTGAGGGTACAATAAGCCAGGTTAGGGAGGAACAATTTTTTAACGCATATTACATTTCTTTTTTTTTTTTCTCTCTCTCTTATTGACCTGACCTATTTTCTTAATACCTCCACTGATCATTTTACTTACTGTTTTTAATACATTGACATGGCAGAACTTCAGGAGTCTTAGGTTTTTCCCATTTGACTGAGACCCATGTTTTATTCAAGTCTAATACTCTTTGTAAGAAACTGATAAAATTAAGTATACTTATGATCATTGCAACTCAAGATAGACACAGGCCAAGGAAAGGCAGCTAAAATATTGAAGGGGTTGTATGGTTATATTCATACAATTATGGTCACATTACTGTCCGTCAGTTTGGATTAGGAATGTAAGGCCAGGATCTACGGTATGAGTGGAGCATCATAAGAGCCTTCAAGGGGTATTTCCTCCTCCTGATTACTGGGTGCCACTATGTTTTTTCCAAGCAGTAGTATATTGGCCTGAAATATCAGGTTATAGACGCACCTAAGCTCTATTTATTACTGCATTATATCAGTAAAGGTCTCTCCTTTATTTCTATATCTCCTTCACCAAAAAGACAACACAAATGTAGAATTCATAGAACTATCAAGAGAAATTTCAGTTTGCCCATAGGAATACTTGAAACAAAGCCTGAGGCATTTCTCAGAGCATCACCTAACCCTGTACAGGTCTTCAAAAGGCAGGATTAGCCCAGGGCCAGTCGCAGTGGTTCTTACCTATAATCCTAACACTCTGGGAGGTTAAAGTGAGTGGATTGCTTGAGCTCAGGAGTTTGAGACCAGCGTGAGCAGGAGCAATACCCAGTCTCTACTAAAAATAGAAAATTTAGGGTCAGGCGTGGTGGCTCACACCTGTAATCCTAGCACTCTGCGAGGCTGAAGTGGGTGGATTGTCTGAGCTCAGGATTTTGAGACCAGCCTGAGCAAGAGTAAGCACCTGTGGTCCCAGCTACTCAGGAGGCTGAGGCAGGAGTATCCCTTGAACCCAAGGGTTTGAGGTTGCTATGAGCAAAACCGTTGCCATGGCATTCTAGTCTGGGCAATAGAGTGAGACTCTGTCTCAACAAAAAGGCAGGATTAGCCCATTTAAACTGGTTACTTGATCATCTGGACATAGCCCATCAGCGTGATTTCCTGTTTATGATAGTGTACTGTCTTTGACCTTGAATTTCCTATATCTGTGCTTGCCAAAAACTTGTAAGTCACCAAGCGTAAGCAATGACTGCAGAGAACAGACAAGCAACTAGATAGCTTTGTCTTTGTTTAATGTTTTTACAAATCTAAAAAGGAACATGACCCTAATCATTTTAGGAATAAGAACTTTCTTCCTTATCATGGAAGTCAGGAAAGACCATAGGCAGTCTCCAGAGGAATTATTAGATTCCCTCTGTCTGAGCTGAAGAAGAGACGTGATATAGCAGATGTGTGACCACTTCTGTGTAGTCTTTTTGTGCAGTCTAATCTCCATGGTCCTCTTGGATTATTGCTTTTTAATCCATCATTATGCAATACCATGAAAATAAAAGAGAGTTTTAAGTTTAGACTAAATCTATTAGGAAAAATGTCAATGCTAAGACTTAGAATGAACATCAGAATTTAGCCTTTTTGCTAATTTCCTAACGTATGTCCATAAATTTGTGTTTAGTTTGCCAAAGATACTAGATTTTGCAGAGCCTGGCCCTCTAGTTAAACTTTATTTTGTGTATGTGCTGGGGGTGACAAGTCAGGAACAGGGAAAACTTTCTTTTTGATAATCTTCATAAGTAGACTTTGAAAGATCTTTGAATACAAGGAAGCTTTGAAAGCTATTTGTGTAAATATTATACCCTACCTAATAAATGGGGGAAGAGGGAAGCAGAAAGAAATGCAAAGCTCTTTGACATTCAGTATTGTGCCACTCCCAATATTTAATAGTATTCAGGGCAATAGAAACAAGTTGGCATATAGTCAATTTCAGGAACCTACCTGAAGATAAAGGTCCCCTAGAAACTGAATAGTGTAGAACTCTGAGAAAGAAACTTCTCTCCTTAACTATTTTATATGAACTAAGTTCCACATAAACTTATGCTAAATTTTTTAGTAGTCGGTTTCTAGACCAGCAATTCTCAACCTGTGGTCGCGACCCCTTTGTAACGATGAAAATACATCCTGCATATCAGATATTTACATTACGATTCATAATAGTAGCAAAATTACAGTTATGAAGTAGCAACAAAAATAATTTTATGGTTGGGGGTCACCACAACACGAGGAACTGTATTTAAGGGTCGTGGCATTAGGAAGGTTGAGAACCACTGCTCTAGACCATTTCTAGATCTTTAAGTACCCAAGAAGTTTTCTGTGCTAGAAGGAGCTCTTAATGAACTATCCACATGAGTGTTGAAAGCCACTTTATGGTTTCAGTTAGGAGACAGGATAGGCAGAAAGGGACTTGAAAATGGTCTTTTGTGGGAGAGAAACTAACAAAAGCTACTATAATATTTTGATTAATGCCTTTTCCCACAGTTGACTGATTGGATTTTCCCTATTAAAATTTGTCAGGCACTTTGGTAGATGCTTTATGTATACTATCTCATTTAATCCTCCCAGCAGCCCTCTATTTTTTTTTTTTTTTTGAGACAGAGTCTCACTTTGACACCCTTGGTAGAGTGCTGTGACATCATAGCTCACAGCAACCTTAAACTCTTGGGCTTAGCCTCCCTGGTAGCTGGGACTATAAACACCCACCACAACACCTGGCTATTTTTAAAGGTGGGGTCTCGCTCTTGCTCAGGTTGGTCTTGAACTCCTGAGCTCAAGCAATCCACCTGCCTCAGCCTCCCAGAGTACTGGGATTACTGCCACCGCTCCCAGCCTTGCCCTCCAAGTTCTACAAGCTGAAAACCAGCTCCAGAAAGGTTAGGTAACTTTTGTAGGTCATATATTCAGATAGACTTCCATATTCCTCGACAAGTATTTTCCAGTTATGTAGTTAAGTTCTGTCACTCCGTTATCTAATGTAAATACGATTGGTATTGATTTCTCTTGAATTCTATTAAAGAAAACTAGCTTACTTGAAATGGCAAAAATGTGAATGAAGGTACAGTATGATATTTCTAATCTTTTTACCTAGATATAAATTCAGTGTGACAAATAAAATATTGAAGGTAGATTTTATCAGAGATTGAAAGTTAGGAATCCTGGCCTGGTGCGGTGGCTCAGGCCTGTAATCCTAGCACTCTGGGAGGTCAAGGCAGGAGGATCACTTGAACTCAGGAATTTGAACCAGTCTGAACAAGAATGAGACCCTCATCTCCACTAAAAATAGAAAAATCAACTGGATGTTGTGGTGAGCGCCTGTAGTCCAGCCATTCAGGAGGCGGAGGCAGGAAGATCACTTGAACCCAGGAATTCGAGGTTGCCATGAGCAAGGCTGATGCCATGGCACTCTAGCCTGGGCAACAGAGGTGAGACTCTGTCTCAAAAAAATAAATAAAAGAAAATTAGGAATCCTAAGGGGTTTTGGTTGTTTTTCTGTTCTATCCCTGAGTTAAATATTCAGATTTTTTGGTTAGTATTTGAACATGAGGTAAAATCTGATGAGATCTTTAAGAGGCATTTGGGTCATGAGGGATCTGCCCTCGTGAATAAATTAACGTCCACTCTCAGGAGTTCCCACAAGATTGGCTTGTTACAAAGTGACCTTAGCTGTGTCTCTTTGCACTTGCCCATTTACCTTTCCGCTTCTCTGCCAGAAGCTGAGCAGATGCCGGCACCATGTCCTTTTCTTGGTGATCCAGCCTCGGGTATTCTGTTATAACAATAACTAAGCAGACAAAAACAATATTCTTCTTTATAAATAATTCATAAATTTGATGGAATGACAGAATAATGATAAGAAGAAAAGTGAATAGCGGAGGTTTAAAACAAGAAGAGGAGTTTTAGCCTGGAACTATGCACATAGATTGTCCTAAAACCAGAAACCCAGTGACTCGAGAAATACCATTTTACAACAATTTTGCTAAAGTTTCATCTGTTACTCCTCGTTACTAACTTTTCTGCAAGTTCCAATAATTTTAATTGCTTTACAAATCAAGAACCTCAATTCTATTAAAATACAGTCCAGCTGCATTATGACCTTGAACCCAGTTCAAAATGAGAGTGGAGCTCAATTAGAGAAAACACTTCTTAGAGAGCAAGTAGTTAAAGTTGGCTGTGGAGTTTAAGGAAACTTGAGTAAACCAAAGAACAGCATAGCTCATGATTACTATGAAGTGAAACCATTCTCTTCAGATCACAAATCAAGAGAGTAAATGTTATTGCTGTATCCCTGGATTTTGACCTATTCTTACCTCACTACCTATTTTTATTCTGGAAGAAGCTAAGCTTGAGTTATCTTAGATTAAAACTATTGATGGAAATAGGCTAAAACCAATCAATGCCAGTTTATCTCCTATAAGTGGAATTTGTAATCTAGAGAGAGAGATTAGGGGTGTTCAATTTCCTTAGAAGATGAGTTATCCAAATGCATATGGCATATCACTGAAAAGTCAAATGGGAAGTGAAAAACATCACATTTATTATGCTTTAATAATTTCTAAGATTTTCCTTTTTGCTGTCATTTAGGTCTGGCATATCCCCCTGGAATTTCTTTTAAAAAAGAATATGGCTTTTAATGAGCATAAAGATGCTTTTTCCCACAAACTATAGTTGATAATACATAAAAAGAATCCACTAATTCCTCCCCCTCTGCACACACCCCAACTTCCTATTCGCACCCGACCTCCAGCTACAGCAGTTACTGCTCCTTGGTTTACATCCCAGACTGACTTTTGCAAAAAAGCAGTGAATACGAGGCTGAATATGCACTTGTCTGGACTTAATTTAATATAGAAGATTCAATTTGTACCTTATTTTTCATGTCCTTCACTGTGATATCCTCATAGGATTAAAATTGTATCCAGAGTCTGAGCACACTACTAGCGTAGGGCCATAATAGACCTTTCTTCAAATTTAAATTAGCTGAAAGCTGGCTGTCCTGTATGTGAAAATGTAATCTGAATATCCTGGGTAAATAGGATAGGGACGGCCATCCCAATTACATGAATTATCAGAAGTACTTGCTTTTTATCTACTGATATTTATGATTAGAAAGCCTTAAAGCAGTTAAATTTCATTAACGGCATCCATTTGTACAGTATTACAAATTGTCTATTTCCTGCAACTCAACAAAGCTGCATTTCTTTTCTTTATCTTGTATATAAAGTTGAACATATATTAAGCATGTCTCTTGTAATCCCAGCTAGTCTGGAGGCTGAGGCAAGAGAATCGCCTAAGCCCAGGAATTGGAGATTGCCATGAGCTTTGTTGATGCCATGGTGGGCAACAAAGTGAGACTGTCTCTAAAAAAAAAAAAGCATGTCTGTTAAAGGAACAATTCTGCAGAATAAGGAAGGGTTACGGGTTTAAAACCTTAAATGCAAATCCTTTCTGCTACAATCTCCAAAGGTGATCTGTACTAGCACAAATTACTTCTCTCTTCATCTGTAGATTATGAAAACTGATTCTGAGTAAAGATGCTAGGAGAGCATTAATTTTTTGGATGAATTCCATATGGACAAAGTACTTACCAAGAAACAAGGTTTTTATATCCTTAAGTTATCATATGTAATTTCTTTCTCTTGAAAGAATCTTCTGCTGACACTCAACTTTACCTGGAAAAATGAATCATTCTCATCATCACATGACAACTACAGCCTCACACTCCCATGGTGGAGGAGACAGCAACATGATGATGATGATGGTGAGTACAACACAGGCCCTTTCTCACTCACTTGGGTAATAGAAATAATGGAGTTTTAAGGTAGGCATGGTGGCTCCTGACTGTAATCTTAGTAATTCGGGAAGCAGAGGTGAGAGGATCACTTGAGCCAGGAGTTTGAGACCAAGCTGGCCAACAGAGCAAGACCCTGTCTCTTAAAAAAAAAAAAATTCAAAGTTAACCTGCTGTGGTGGTGTATGCCTATAGTCCTAGCTTCATAGGAGGCTGAGGTGGGCAGATCCCTTGAACCCCGGATTTTGAGGTGGCAGTGATCATGACACTACACGTCAGCCTGGGTGACACAGCCAGACCCTGTCTGTAAAAGAATGAATGGAATGTGGAATTTTAGTATTAGAAGATTATTATCTTTAAAAATCAGTTTACCAAAAAAAAAGAAAACCAGTTTCCCAATGGAGAAAACTAAAGTAGACCCAAACAAGTCAGGTGATTTGCATAAGATCATATGTCAAGTTATTTATAGAGTCACACCAGAACCAGGATTCTAGGGGTTTTTCTTCTATAGCCCCTTCTTTTAAAATGACTTTTCTAAATTAAGTTCTAGTCTTTTTTTTTTTTTGGAGACAGAGTCTGAAGCTGTCACCGTGGGTAGAGTGCTGTGACATCATAGCTCACAGCAACTTCCAACTTGGGTTCAAGCGATCCTCCTGCCTCAGTTTTTTCTATTTTTAGTAGTGACAGGGGTCTTGCTTTTTGCTCAGGCTGGTCTCAAATTCGTGAGCTCAAGCAATCCACCCGCCTCAGCCTCCCAGAGTGCTAGGATTACACGTGTGAGCCACTGTGCCCGGCTGAGTTCTGGTCTTTATGCTTTGTGTAGAAAGGAGAAAAAGACAAAAGTTGATGGGGGTCCAGGAGAACATCATGCTTGGTACCTGTAGAACTGATACTAAAGCCTTCTACTTCAGTGAATTCTTTTCTTAGTATCCAGACCTGCGACTTTTAATTCTCACTTAGGATTTTCATTCATTTCTAATTGACTTTTGGTTTTCTGGCAGCCTATGACCTTCTACTTTGGCTTTAAAAATGTGGAACTATTGTTTTCCGGTTTGGTGATCAATACAGCTGGAGGTGAGTAGCTATCAAGTGGTGTTTGAAGGTGATAATCACATGGGAGACAGCAACAAATAATTTGGAAACCTTGTACCTCTTTCTGTTCTTGTTACTGAATCAGTATGGACGTGTTTGGTTCCATTTTCTACCCAGACAGTAGGATACACAATACTTTTCTTGGTCCTCTGGTAAACCTCCCTTAAATTACATGTATGGTTTGGAGCTCTGAAAAATTAAATAAAGATACCAGATAGAAGTCTTTTGCAATCCATTTCCTTTCATCCTATTTCAAAGTATTTCCTTGTTTGGTAAGTTATTGGTCCTGGACAAAACACTACAGTCAAGTTCAAATACCAGAAAATAACCTTAGGTTAAAAACTATTGATCTGGTACAATCCTTCTCTTTTACAGATAAATTGAGCCTCAAATTGTAAAATGGCTTGCCATCAATCACAAAGAATTAGTGTGCCGGAAGTAGGACCCAGACCTCTAGAGCTGCCTGGAACAGTCTACAAACCATGGCCTCACATCCTTCCCAACTCTTGGTGTGGCCCTCTTAGAGTCACTCCTGGTTTTAGGGTACCTGATCACCCATCTCTTTGTGTCTATTATCCTGTTTTGGTATACTTTAAATTCTAGTTCCATAGGCTTTAATAGCCAGTTGGACTGCTTTAGGTATCAGGCATATATATCTTTGGAGCCACAAAATTAGTTTTGAGAAAAAGGAGAGCATTTAGACAGATAGTGTGTTAAATTAGCAATTTGAATACATTTGTGTTATTACCAATACTTCACAGTATGAAAGACTCAGAATTGAAATACCTATTCAAGAAATGTAGTCAACACTTAACAAAACTAAGTTGTTTTTATCCCCCTTTTACCATATTCTACATTGCTTCAACATAACAAAGCTAATTTAATAACTTCAAGCGATCAGACCGAAATATTCTTGTTGTCCAGGTGATTTTTCTTATCTTAATCAGAAAGTAAATATGTTCTTGAGCACAGGTGATGGTTGAGTGAAGAGGTAACAATGTAATATCTTCTGAAGCTGAGGGTAGCATTTTTTATGTGTCTTTCTAGCTAGAGAGTGCATTGGCTATGATTTTGCATCGTTGACAGCACACAATTTTTTCTTCCTTATTTAGAAATGGCTGGAGCTTTTGTGGCAGTGTTTTTACTAGCAATGTTCTATGAAGGACTCAAGATAGCCCGAGAGAGACTGCTGCGTAAGTCACAAGTCAGCATTCGCTACAATTCCATGCCTGTCCCAGGACCAAATGGAACCATCCTTATGGAGACCCACAAAACTGTTGGGTAAGAAGATAGAATAGATCCAGAGGAAATTCTAGAGAGTTGGCTTATTTAAGCCGCAAAGCAACTATTTTATTATCAGCAGCCCTCTTCCTGACTTAGAGATTGTATATGACCATGATCAAAACTGTCTTTAGAGGTTTAGGGTTGTGGGTCAGGAGCTGGCCAAAGGAAGAGTAATAGGAACTCTTCTGCAAATTTGAATATTTGTTCTGAGTTGCAAGTATTGGTAACCTTGGAAGAAGGTAAATAAGGAATCTGGATTTTAAAATACTTGCCAAATAATAATGGACAAGTTAAGAAATTCAGGTCAAGGTATAAAAGAATGGCAGAATGCAATGGATTCCTTTCTATAAAGAGTTATACTTAGTTCTATCCTTATTTTGTTTACAATATAAGACTGTACAGATTTCTGTGTCCAGAGAAAATATTTGGATGATTATTGGTTTTTCCCATCTCAAATGCCTTTTGAGATTCAGTTTTAATTAAAATCTAGGTCTCAAAACTAGATTGGACCTTAAGAAAGCATATAGATTTCTTAATATCCTGCTTTCAGACAAACAATATTATTTATTCCCATTGTTCTGATGAGCTTACCGAGGCTCCAAAAGGTCATGACCCACCTGGGGATGAGTAGCCAGTTCTCCTGGTCCCTAATTAAGTAATTTGTGCTACATTACCCAATCTTCAATTCTACTTACATTTTCATGGAATGTGAATTTTGCAAAGGTAGAAGGCCTGAAAATGCTCAGGCAAATAAGTCTGGAAGGGTTTAGGGCTTCTCTTTCTAGATCTGAGGAGGTAGTAAGTTGGGATTGCTCCTTGTCCCTTTCTCCTCCTCCTGAAGAGGGTTCCTCTTACTGGCACCTAACCCTGTCTGGCCAGTGCTTATAAACCTGACAGTCCCATGCTGTTTTATTTCCAGGGACCAATAAATAATATACATACACACAAGTACCCATCAAATTGCCAGGGTGGCTTCAAGGCAGTCCAGTTCCAGCTGAGCTTGTGGCTATAGCTGTTTCCCCTTTCTCCTGGTCTATACAGCTCCAATCGTTATGTCCCTGTTTACTCTCCAGGCAGCAGATGCTGAGTTTTCCACACCTCCTGCAAACCGTGCTGCATATCATCCAAGTGGTCGTCAGCTACTTCCTCATGCTCATCTTCATGACCTACAATGGCTACCTCTGCATTGCCGTAGCAGCAGGGGCTGGTACAGGATACTTTCTCTTCAGCTGGAAGAAGGCAGTGGTAGTGGACATCACAGAGCATTGCCATTAATGTCAAACTCCATGGCGTGGCCTTACCGATTGCAGTGGGAAGCAGTTTGAGACTAGAAGATGTGATTCCTGCTCCAATCATCCCTTCTTGCTCTTGTTTCTTTACATACATACACATACACACACACACACACCTGCTCAACAGAGTTTTAGTTTACAGACCCTAATCTAAAGTACCTCCCAAACTTGTCTCTAATAAGCTGAGAATCCCATTTTTCTTGAGGAGAAGCCACCCATGAGATGTCTTTTCCTTCCCCATTGTCCTAGATCTAAGTTATATGTTCTTATCTAATCCAGGTAGCTTTCTGTTCAATGGCTTGATCATCTACTTCCTTTTTTAATCTTTCAGATTTTTTTTTAACAGACAGTACATGAATTCAGTGGGTTTTTTCTGGGATAGTGATGGTGATGATTAACTTCAGCCAGGATTAATGGCTGCTGAGGGAGATTCTTGCCCAACTCAACCCAGAACTGAAACTCAACATTAGAAAATAAGGTCCTGTCTTTGGATTCAATGAGTGGGAAATACATTGTGCCTTTCTCTGGGTGTGATGTGTTACACCAAAATCTTTGTTGTGTGCAGAGGGGTGGTTTGAGGGTAATCTACAGGCCTAGAGCTTGGAGAGTATGTGTTCTTGGACGGCTGATTTCATCAACTTGTCTTCCTACTTACCATTTTGATTAGAATGAACTTGCCAGTCCAAAAGAAAAGACAATCAATTTGAGAAAATAGAAATAGGTATTTTAAAATAAAACCATTGGCATTTTACTTTGACTACCTTGGTTTGTCCTGGCTGAATGAAGCAAAAGAATTTGAATTATTTTTTCCCACTATTGTTTTCACATGTCTGCCACTATGATAGTGATTTTCAAATTTTAGCATACATCACAATCACTAGTGGGCTGTTTAAAACACTAGATGCTGGACCTCAACCCCACAATCCCAAAACAGGCATTTCTAAGTTCCCAGACAGTGTTCCTGCTGATGGTCAAGAGACCACACTTTTGAGAATCTGTGCTTTAAATTAAGAAAGTAACACCTGATAAAGTGGGTTACCTGATATTGGGCATGGGAATTTGAATTGCTGATTGGTGGTTGGTATGTCTGGGCTTCACTCAGTAAATCCTGCTGATCAATACTTAATCATTCCGCATTTATTCAGTTCCAACTGTGTAGTTCCACAAGTGCAAAGGGCTGAGACCAAAGTATTTTCACTAGCCTGTCTGAAATCACTAGTCCTTATTTTTAAAGACCTGTGGTTTCTGGGAAGTAGTTTGAATGTTGAGAGAGACCTTTGATCTGCAGCGTAAATCCACCAGGTATGGGCCAGAAGGGCAAAAGCCAAGCTTTCTCTTTGTAGAGGCTGAGGGTGTGGTTTGCTGATGGCCAGATTCTCCTCAGCCCCAACATCTATGCCCATACCTGGCAGAGCCTCATCCTTCATGTGACCATTTTTGTTACTCTTGGGAGCTTCATTAGATCACAAGTGGCCAAAACCTCTTTTCTCCATGAAGAATCACATTGGATTTTTATTCTGTTCAGTTGTTAGTACACACAGCAGTCCAAGCTACCTCTGTAAAGTGATTCTTCCTTGCCGGTCTGTTAAATCCTGCCATCCTTGGTGCTAGATCCAATAGTGCCTCAGGGTGGAGGACACAAAACACTGCTATCCTGTTGGCCCAAGTCATGGTTTGGAAGTTTGTACTTTCTCCGCGCATGCCAGTTAAATATTGGAAAGCAAGGAATGTGTACTTGTATGGCTTTGAACCAAGAGAGGGTTATGAGCCTACTGGTCGAGGTTAAAATCCAAGAACCAGCATTTGAGCTTTGTGCTTTTTTCTCATTTCATTCCTTTGCAATGATGATAACTTAGCATGAGCAGAGTGAATGACAGGTACTGACGAGAGTCCAACATTAAGGTGTAAATAGCCTGTTGTTGGCTCACACTTACAATCCCAGCACTGTGAGAGGCCGAAGGAAGGAACATCACTTGAGGCCAGAAGTTTGAGACCAACCTGGGAAACATAGTGAGACCCCATTTCTACAAAAAAAAATTTTTTTAAATAGCCTGTTGTCTCAGAAGCTGAGGAATAATAAAACCATGAGTAATAAATATGAATCAATGTTTAGTAGTGATTCTGGTGCTCTCTGGAAACCTCAGCGTGAACTGCTATAGAATACTCTTCTAGGAATAGAACCTTCTCAGTAAGATAAAATCAAGGCCAATTAAGACAAAATGCTATGAACTTGAAACTCACAGACAAAACCATCAGTTTGGGGTAGATCTTCAGGTATTCAGGATAGGGATCATTTCCAGAAAAACCTGAATTTAAGGGATTCTTAGACTAGATAACCAAGGATGAAGCAAGTGGAGGAGAAAAAAGTTAAAGCTTAAATTCCATCTTTCTTGAGCTCTTAGATTGTGATAATATAATGATATCATTGACTTTCATTTCTGTATCCCTGCTCATTTGAAATTTAATGCCAGACTTCTTTGTTCCTTTTAGATTCAAACTTCTCTTTTCCTCCTCCCCTGTACACGTCTATTAGAAGATTGTCGCCCCATCTCTTTGGCCTCTTACTCTGCTGCCCTTTTCCCCTTTCTGTCTTTCATCTCACACGTCTGGTTGTTTAAATCTCCCTTGTCCTCCTGAAGCAGTGGGCATCACTATACTCTGGATATAAGTACCAACCAAAAGTTCCAGAAGTTGGTATTTATAAACTGGTTGAAGACCTTATGTATGCTTCAAGAAGCATTTGCCCCACTGGAATTTCTAGAAGGCTGAGCAAGGGGAAACCTAGTACCCTGTTCAGAGCTATAGAATCTTAGGGGCTTATCTCCAGTGTATGATGTATGATAGAGGAACATTCAGTGCCCACATTGCCCACAAATGGTATCCTCACTGTGTGCCCCCCCCCCCCAGGGGTTAGAAATTAAGATTTCTTCACTACTTCTATGGTAGGGCAGTCTGGAATTCCCTTTCAGGCTGTGGGTACTGGTCTTGGGTTCTAGCAACAAGGGATTCCTTATAAGGAGCTGGGCAGAAAGACAGGGGTACACTTTCATGTCATTTAATTTTGATCCCTGCCCTCTCCAGCTGCTTCTTCAGAAGATACATCTAAAAATATAAAGACTGCATTTGATGTAATGCCTTAATCACCAGGTCTACAATTAATGTTGACTATTTTAGATTGTAAGCTCCTGGAGAGCAGTATTGCTGTAGTAGGAATGTTTTAACAGTGTCACATGCAGAACAAAATAAATATTTTGTGATTTGATGCATGTTTTTCTTTCTTTTTTTTTTTTTTTTTGAGACAGTCTCAAGCTATCGCCCTGGGTGGAGTGCTGTGGCATCACAGCTCACAGCCACCTCAAAGTCCTGGGCTCAAATGATTCTCTTGCCTCAGCCTCCCAAGGAGCTGGGACTATAGGAGCCTGCCACAATGCCCAGATATATATATTTTTTTGGGTTGTAGTTGTCATTGTTTGGCAGGCCCAGGCTGGATTCAAACCTACCAGCTCTGGTGTATGTGGCGGCACCCTAGACATTCGAGCTACAGGCGCTGAGCCAGATGATGCATGTTTTTCTACCCAGAGTGATGTCAGAATGAGCTAGTTTCTTCATAGTCTGCATAGAGTCCAACTATTACCATCAGTCTTTTTTTTTTTTTTAATTGAGATAGAGTCTCACTTTGTCACCCTAGGTAGAGTGCTATGGTGTCATGGCTCATAGCAACCTTAAACTCCTGGGCTCAAGCAATTCTCTTGCCTCAGCCTCCCAAGTAGCTGGGACTATAGGCGCCCACCACAACACCTGGCTTTTTGTTGTTGTTGTTGAGCAGGCAGAGGCTGGATTCAAACCCACCAACCCCAGAAAATGTGGCTGGCACCCTAACCACTGAGCTATGGGCGCACAGCCACCATCAGTTTTTTAAATGTGAAAGTCTTATAGGTGAAATGATCCCTGTATGTTTTCATCTCATTCTCCTGCTGTGCTCAAAATGATGTACATACCAGAAGATCCATGTGAACTTTTGCATAGGAGTCAGAGTCTTTGTGAAGCTGCAGATATTTCAATATGCCAAAGATTCTTGAATTTATTCCCCCCCCCACCACCACCACCACGAACTTCATCTGGTTGGAGATTCCTAAATTTAAAAGTTAATTTCTGTCACATCATAATCCCTTCCCTGTGTTTGTTTATTATGTCAAGCAAGAGATTCTGAGTTGGGCCTCTAGAAAGTTTACTGCCAAACCTGGAGATGTACAATGACCCTGCCTACCCCTCTGTAAAGCCAGAGTGCTGGTGTTATTTGCTCTTTCTAGTGGGCACCTTGCCAATTAGCACTACTACTAGTCTCCTCCTTAGTGTAATATGTTGAGCATCCACTTTGGAGTTAATGGGTTTGAATCCTGGCTCTACCATTTACTAGCAGTGTGACCTTAGGAAAAGTTATTCTAAAAATCCTCAGGGCTGGCCAGGTGAGGTGGCTCATGCCTATAATCCCAGCACTCTGGGAGGCCAAGGCAGTTGGATTGCTTGAGTTCAGGAGTTGAAGACCAGTCTGAGCAAGTGTGAGACTCTGTCTCTATTAAAAAATAGAAAAATTTGCCAGGCATTGTGGCAGGTACCTGTAGTCTCAGCTACTCAGGAGTTTGAGGCAAAAGGATCACTTGAACCCAAGAGTATTGAGGTTGCTGCGAGCTATGACACCAGGGTGACAGATACTCTGTCTGAGAAAAATAATAAAAAGCCCTAATAACAAATGCTGGTGAGGATGTGGAGAAAGAACCCTAGTATGCTGTTGGTGAGAATGTAAATTAGTGCAACTTCTATGGAAAACAGTATGGAGGGTCCTCAAGAAACTGAAAACAGAACTATATGTCCCAAGAATCATCCCACTCCTGGGTATACATCCAAAAGATGGGAATTCAGTATATCAAAATGGTATCTGTTGTGCTTGTAGACTATTCACAATAGCCAGGACATGGAATCAACCTAGTGTCCCTCAACAGATGAATGGATTGAGAAATTGTACATGTCCACAGTAGAATATTATGTAGCCACAAAAAAGAATGGAATCCTGCCATTTGAAACAACACGGATGGAACTGTGGAACATTATGTTAGATGAAATAAGCCAAGGACAAAGACAAATCTCACATGTTCTCATTGATATATGGGAGGTAAATATTAAAAACAATTGATCTCATAAGGACAGTGGAAAGATGGTTACCAGAGGCTGGGGTGGGGTGGGGTAGAGGGATAAAGTGGGGATGATTAATGGATGCAAAAATATAGTTAGAATGAACAATATTTAATAGCACAACAAAATGACTATAATCAACAATAAATTAGGGTGTACTTAAAAGAGTAAAATTGGAATGTTCCTAACACAAACAAAATGTTAAGTGCCTAAGGTGATGGATACCTTGATTTCCCTGACTTGATTAATTTACATCATATGCCTGTATCAAAACATCACATGTACCAAATAAAGATATACAACTACTATTTACCCATAATTAAAAATATTTTTAAAAGAAAAAAATTTTAAATCCCTAAGCCTGTTTTCTCATTTATGACAAGGCAAAATATAGCCCGTTGTTGTGGTGGGCACCTGTAGTCCCAGCTACTTGGGAGGCTGAGGCAAGAGAATTGCTTAAGCCCAAGAGTTGGAGGTTGCTGTGAGCTGTGACGCCACAGCATTCTACCAAGGACGACAAAGTGAGACTGTCTCAAAAAAGAAAAAAAGGGAAAACAGTACATACCTGAATTAAGAGCAATAGGTATGAGGAAGCCAGCACAAAATAGGCATCCAAGCTATAGTATTTTTTTATTATTATATACAAGTTATTACTCTAGCTTTCAGGAAAATGAAAAGTACATTTTTCTGGAAAAAGTCAGTATCTCTTTACAAGCATCTGACTTTCTGAGTTTGGGTAATCCAGAAATGAACAGTGGGACCTAGGAAATACAGAATCAATGCATGTGCTTTCAGTTGTGCCAAAAAAGATTTACAGATGGAATAAGCTGTTATCTACTAATCTAGTAGTTGTCTCATTCTCTAAAATAGAACAGTATGGAAATTTCCCAAGATCTGAAAACAGCAACTTCTTAGTCTACTCCATACCCCTTCTTTGACTAAGCTCTGGAAGACTAAGAAAGCAATGTTGTAAGAAATCAGACTGTTTGTTCTTCCATAAGGCCTTTGCAGGTTTCACGATAATATAACTTGATTTACCTACATGGACCCTGATTCAAGGCTTTTTTTGAGACATAGTTGAAGGTCCCAGATTTTTATTTATTTATTTATTTATTTATTGTTTTTGAGACAGCCTCACGCTGTTGCCCTGGGTAGAGTGCCATGGCATCACAGCTTACAGCCACCTCCAACTCCTCAGCTTAAGTGATTCTCTGCCTCAGCCTCCCAGTTAGCTGGGACTACAGGCACCCACCACAACGCCCAGCTATTTTTTGGTTGTAGTTGTCATTGTTTGGCAGGCCCAGGCAGGATTAGAACCCGCCAGCTCTGCTGTATGTGGCTGGCGCCTTAGCTGCTTGAGCTACAGGTGCTGAGCCAAAGTCCCAGATTAAACTAAAAGAACAAAGGTTTTGTGAACATGTCTGGAGCAAGAAGGGAAACTATCCCTTTCTATTCATGCCTCTCCCACATTCTTTTTATTCATACTTGAAGTATAAAAGGCCTAGGTAAAATTCTGCTAAAAGTTCTCTTTAGAGATTCTTACTACCACAAATGATGGTTCCCTGAATTTGAATTAATCAGTGAAATGATTCAAAATTATCCTCTAAGATGCCTCTCAGAGATGAGTTCCTACTAGGAAAAATTCTTAGGATAAGTGAGAAAAGGAAGAAAATGGGAACTTAGGAACATTCCTCCTTTCCCTCCATGCTTGTCCTTCCAAAGTAGTACCCAAACTAGTTATAAAGCCTTTCTGAAAACGTCTGGCACCTACAACTTCAGGTTTACACAAAATCACTAGAATTTAATCTCCACAGGACAGGGATCTTTGTTGATTGGCAGTGACAGGTATCCAATAAATACCTATTGAATAAATGAGTTAAATAAAAGTGACAGGAATCAACTGGAAGTGTTCTGTGCTTAGTCTTTTAATAAACATGGGAAGAAAAATGTTACCTCTGCAGCCATTGCCTTTTAAAGTCTGGGGGTTAACAGTGTTATACTTCATTAAAGATGCTTCACATTTTTTAAAAAATATATTTATTTTTAAAAACAAATATCAGATATGTTTTATAGAGTCAAATTTTCCAGAGACGAATCAGAGTTTGGATTCCAGCTTCGAGTGAAAGTT
This sequence comes from Nycticebus coucang, assembly GCF_027406575.1. Taxonomy (NCBI): domain Eukaryota; kingdom Metazoa; phylum Chordata; class Mammalia; order Primates; family Lorisidae; genus Nycticebus; species Nycticebus coucang. Next base: position 24,592,488 of record NC_069781.1, on the reverse strand, counting down.
AAGCAGCAGTAATCTCATACAGAAGTATTTCTCTCTGCAGGAGGTAAAATATTCTGCTTGACTGCGATACTCAATTCTCTAAATCCGGTTTGTACTTCTGCCATCATTTATTCTGGTATAGGGCTCTGGCATGCAAGATAATCCATCTCTAAAATTCAAAATTTCCAAATTGAGATGAGCGATTATTGGGCTTGGGTTGGGGTTTATAACCAATTCGATCATTAATCATTTGTTCCCGGTTCTTGGGGTCACTGCTGAGCCCAATGGCTCCTTCTCCATCATTGCCTCCTACAACTTCCACATCTTCCTTCTGTTTCTTTCGGGTCTGAAAGTATAAACGTTTTAGGATTAAGACAATATTCTTTCAATTAGCAAATGTTTATTCAGGACCTACCATGTATTAAGCATGGGGTAAAGGACAGGGTTAGAGTCTAAAGAACAATAAACTGAAATCCTAGGTTTAGGATAGTTAGGGGCACAATGGATACAGTGATAAAAGGTATAATCCCTACCTTCCAGGAAGTCACAGTCTAATAGGGAAACAGCAAACAGACAATTATAGGGTGATTGGGGCCATGATAGAGGGAAGCCCACACTGCCAAAGAAACACAAAGAGGAGGAGGACTTGGGGGAGGGGTAGTAGAGCTTCAGAGCAGGAAGCTGCAATTGGAAAGATATGTAAAAGTTAGTGACAAGAGAGAGCAAAGGGTGCTGTAGCAAATGTATTATTTAAAAAGTAAATGGAAAAATAAAGTGACTGATAAAACAATAACCTCCAAAATTCTACCGCCTGAGTAATCCCATGAGATTAAAAGTAATACTAGAAGGTTTTATGCTATCAAAAGGTCTGAGTTTGGGGGCTTCATTTTGTTTCCTGTAACAATCACTGCAAAATTCACAAAGAATGCCTTAGTTTATTTTCAAGAAGAGACAAATACTTATCCCGTAACGACCACTACTTGACTATAAACATGGTATTAGATAATAACGTTCTCTAAGAGAGGGAACAGATACTTTATCTGGAGTTCCACATTAGAAGAATGGGTCAACTACTCTACTCACTGGAATTACCACGATTCTTCACCATTTACTGCTGAAAGGCGAGCATTTAGATGTCAACATCAAAGTAGTACAGTGAATCAAATAAGGTATTACCTTTTATGTTACAAATATAATGAACCTTCTTGATCACGCTATTTAGTTTACACTACCAATAAAGAGAGGTTAGCAAGTTCTACCTGAACACCTTTGTGAAAACAAGTTCTACAAGGCAAAGGACTCTTATCATTCTGAGAATATCCAAATGGAATGAAATCATTTAAAAGGCTTTCCACTATGAACCACTGACTTTCAGAATTTATAGTCATGGTAGTAAATTTTGGTAAAAAAATGAATACACCAGTTTTCTAATGGTTTCATTTGAGTTTAGGGTATGATTTCCCTCCTTTCTAAATTACTCTAAAATAGGTCAAACCCACTAGATAATTGTCTTTTGTGCAAAGAGTCAGTTAATGGTGAGCTGACCCTACAGAGCCACAGCTCAATATGCTAACTTTTCTGAGATTTACTACAACTGAAGTTTAAGCCATACTTAAAGCTCATCCTTAATAATACTCTATTAGTGTGCATTTTTCTTATTGTCTTTTTTTTTTTTTCAGGCAAGAGTTTCACTTGTCACCCTAGGTAGAGTGTAGTGGAATCACAGCTCACTACAACCTTGAACTCCTAGGCTCAAGTGATTCTCCTGCCTTAGCCTCTGGAGTAGCTAGGACTATAGGAGACCACTACCAAGGCTGGCTAATTTTTCCTATTTATGGTAGAGATGGGTGTCTCACTCTTACTCAGACTAGCCTTGAACTCCTGAGCTCAAGAGATCCTCCCACCTTGGCTACCCAGAGTTTTAGGATTACAGGTGTAATTAATATACAGTTTTTTTTTGTTTTTTTTTTGTTTTTTTTTGTAGAGACAGAGTCTCCCTGTACTGCCCTCAGGTAGAGTGCCGTGGCGTCACACGGCTCACAGCAACCTCTTAACTCTTGGGCTTACGCGATTCTCTTGCCTCAGCCTCCCGAGCAGCTGGGACTACAGGCGCCCGCCACAACGCCCGGCTATTTTTTGGTTGCAGTTTGGCCAGGGCTAGGTTTGAACCCGCCACCCTCGGCATATGGGGCTGGCGCCCTACTCACTGAGCCACAGGCGCCGCCTAATATACAGTTTTTAAAATCATGATGCTTAAAGAATGCTAAACTCTTTTCTCCTTTAGAAGAAATCTAAGCTATCAGTCTTAATATGAAGCACATACAATATATAGTAAAACTACCAATTCATGAAAGCATGCAAGATGTAATGTCCTCTGCCATATGTATAAAACACCTATGAGAACAGCAAATGAAAAAAGGCTTGCTCTGAGTCCTCCTTTGGGCCTGATATCTGAGGGAACAGATGTACAGAAGAATACACTCATCCCTGCCTTCAAGGAGCTTCAGGCCCAATGGGAGAAACCAGAAAAACAGACAATTATAACAGAGTGACAGTATCTATGAGAGAGGGCACAGGAGGAGGAGGCCGAACCCAACCCCACTGGGGACTGCAAGGAGCTCAGCCAAGAGATGAGTAAGAGTTAGCCTAGCAAAGAAACGGAAAGGGCTTTTCAGGCAAAAGGAATACAGTGTGTAGATTAACTGAGATAAAGTTAAAGATAACTCAGCAAAAAGCCAGGCAAGGTGGCTCATGCCTATAATCCCAGCACTTTGGGAGGCTGAGGCGGGCAGATCACCTGTGCTCACGAATTTGAGACCAGCCTGAGCTAGAGTGAGACCTTTCTCAAAAAATAGCCGGGCATTGTGGTAGGCACTTATAGTCCCATCTACTTGGGAGGCTGAGGCAAGAGAATTGCTTGAGCCCAAGAGTTAGGCTGCTATGAGCTATGATGCCAGGGCACTATAGTAAGGGCAACAAAGTGAGACTCTGTCTCGAAAAAACAAAAACTCAGCAATGGCAGATAAAGCGGAGAGATAAAAAGGACAAGGTCATAAAGGTAAAGGGCCTTGTATGCCATGCTAGGGAATTTGGAATTCTGAAGGTCACTGAAGGATTTAAGTCTTATTAATGGACCTCTAATACCATGTGGTAAAGCCCTACACTTTAAAATACACATTGAGGCCAGGTGAATGGCTCACACCTGTAAACCCAGCACTCTGGGAGGATAAGGAGAGATGATTGCTTGAGGCCAGGAGTTCAAGACCAGCCTAAGCAACATAGTGAGACCTCATCTCTACAAAAAAAATTTTGGGCAGCGCCTGTGGCTCAAAAGGGTAGGGCGCCAGCCCCATATGCTGGAGGTGGTGGGTTCAAACCCAGCCCCGGCCAAAAACTGCAAAAAAAAATTTTTTTTCAAAAAAGCTAAGCCAGTCATGGTGCAAGCAACTGTAGTCCTAACTCAGGAGGATGAAGCTGCATCACTTGAACCCAGGAGTTCCAGGCTGCCATGAGCTATGATTGTACCACTACACTCCAGCCTAGGCCAGAGGCTGCCTCAAAAAAAAAAAAATAACACTTTGAGCTCCTACTACATGCTATATACTGGAAACTCAATGGTAAAGAAGACAGACATGATTTCTGCAATCAAGGTTCTTACAATAAACGATTTCTTAATAAAAAATTACAAATTATAATAAATGCTATTAGAAAATATATATTGTGCTTTGAAGCTGGGCGTTGTGGTGGGCACCTGTAGTCCCGGCTACTTGGGAGGCTGAGGCAGAAGAATTGCTTAAGCCCAAGAGTTTGAGGTTGCTGTGAGCTGTGTCACCACAGCACTCTACCTAGGGCGACATAGTGAGACTCTTGTCTGAAAAACAAACAAACCCCCCCCCCCAAAAAAAAATATATATAGTGCTTTGTGAGAGCCTAATGAGACAGATGCAGCATGGATGGAAATGACACCCCTAACTGGATAGCATCAGAAGAGGCCTCTCAGACTGAGGAGGTGGCATTTATACATGACTGGAAGAAAGGAGGCAGAAGGAAATAATATGCACAAAGGCCAAGGAAGTGATAAATATTTTGGCTTTTCAAAGAAATGAAAGAAAGCCAGTGAGGCTGGGGTACAAAGGCCAAAGCAAAAGATGGCATGACAAGAAAGAAACCAATGAGGAATTTTAAACAGGGAAATGATAATGACCTGGAAAAAAAAATTTTTTTTTTGCAGTTTTTTGGCTGGGGCTGGGCTTAACCCCACCACCTCTGGCATATGGGGCCAGCACCCCACTCCCTTGAGCCATAGGCGCTGACCCCAATTTTTTTTTTTTTTTGAGACAGAGTCTCACCATGTCACCCTCAGTAGAGTGCCATGGCATCACAGCTCACAGCAACCTCAAATTCTTGGGCTTAAGTGATTCTCTTGCCTCAGCCTCCTGGAGCCCACCACAACGCCCGGCTATTTTTTGGTTGCAGTTGTCGTTGTTTAGCAGGACCAGGCTGGGCTTGAACCCTCCAGCTTTGGTGTATATAGCCAGTGCTCTACTCACTGAGCTACAGGCATTGAGCCTTGATCTGAAAATTTTAAAAAATCATTCTAGATACCTGATGGAGAATGAATTGAAGAGACAGAAATTTATAGGGAGAGTTGGTTATTTGAAGTAGGGCTATAGCACTGGAAATGAAAAGGGATGAGGAGAGTCTACCTGTGGTCTGGTGGTAGAATCAAAGGATTCACAGACAGACTGAATATAAAGGGTGAGAACAAGGGAGGACTCGAGAATCAACTGCCAAGTTTCCGGCCGGAGCAACTGGGTAGATACCAAGATGGGGAACACTGAGGGGAAAGGAGAGGATGTCTGGTTTGGGGGAGAAATCAAGAGTTTTTGCTTTGTTTTCTTTTTTAACACATTAAAGTGTAGTAGGCTGGATAATGGCCTCCACATCTATCAATTCCCAATTTCTGGAACCTATATATGTTCCCTTATATGGGAAAGGGTCTTTGCAGATGTGATTATATGAAGGATCTTGAGATGGGGGATTATCCTGGATTCTACCTATTCTATTTGGATATTCTATTTTAGGTGGCCCCTAAAAGCAATCACATTTATAAGAAGAAGGCAGAAGAAGATTGCTCAGACAGAAGAGGAGAAGGCAATGTGACCAAGACACATGGGATGATACGGCCACCAGAAGCAAGAAGAGCCAAGAAATGAATTCTCTAGAGCTTCCAGAGGGAGTGTAGCTCTGCTGACACCTTGATTTCAGCCCAGGAATAACTGACTTCAGATTTCTGGCCTATAAAACTGTGAAAGAATAAATGTCTGTTGTCTTAAGCCGCCAAGTTTGTAGGACTTTGTTATAGCAGCCATAGGAAACTAACACATTAAGTTTGAGATGCCTGAAAAAACATCCAAATACAGATTTCAAGTATACTGTTGTTTTAAGAGTTCAGAAGTTAAAGTTAATTCTCTCAGCTAATAGTAAGTAACACACACAAACACACAAAAAAATAAATCAAGTTATTATTTTACATACTCCTAAGGGTTTGAAGGTTTGAATTACCTCCAGGTCCTTTCGAATACTCTCAAACTCTTCAATGTCATCAAGCTTTAACTCCAGGCGAGTTGGTTTTCTTCGCAGCATACTGAAATCAGGGCTGAGGGCCACACCCAGTGAACTATTCACTGTTAAAAATGGCATAGAAGAGGAAAAACTGTAGATGATAAGTTTCAGCTACAAACATAAGATCAATTTGTAAGCATGCACAATAAGGTAAATGGCAGTATAAAAATCTCATTTGGATTCACATATAGATTTCTAAAGTCTTTTTTTTTTTTTTTCTTTGAGACAGAGTCTCACTATGTCACCCTTGGTAGAGTGCTGTAGTGTCACAGTTCACAGCAACCTCGAACTCTTGGGCTTAAGCAATTCTCTTGCTTCAGCCTCCCAAGTAGTTGGGACCACAGGTGCCTGCCACAACACCGGCTATTTTTTTGTTGTTGTAATTGTCATTGTTGTTTGGCAGGCCCGGACTGGGTTTGAAACCGCCAGCTTTGGTGTATGTGGCTGGCACTTTAGCCACTGAGCTACATGCGCCAAACTGACTTCTAAAGTCTTTAGGTACATGATTATTACATTATGAGATCCACAACTCTATAATTCCAAGAAACTCTTTTTTTATTTTTTTGAGACAGAGTCTCATTATGTTGCCCTCAGTAGCGTGTCAAGGCGTCACAGCTCACAGCAACCTCAAACTCTTGGGCTTAAGCAATTCTCTTGCCTCAGCCTCCCAAGTAACTAGGACTATAGCCTGCCACAATGCCCAGCTTTTTTTTTTTTTTTTTTATTGTAGTTGTCATGATTATTTAGCAGACCAGGTCCAAGCTTGAACCCGCCAGCCACGGTGTATGTGGCTGGCCCCGTAACCACTGAGCTATGGGCGCCGAGCCGAGAACTGTCAGATATTTCTGATTATTCCTAAATGCTAAAATCAATTTACTAAATCCCATGAAAACTCCCTCTAACTCACCAATTCACAGGATTATCCTGAAGGTCGAAATAGGTCCTAAATGGGTAAGTGATTCATTAAACAAACTCTTCTTATGCTCCAGGGTTAGAAGATTCAGTTACAATCTGTGGAGAAAACATACAGAAAATTGTGATACAGTATAAAAAGAACTCTGATGAAGATAATGCATTGGCATTACACAGGCATCAAATCCAGTATGGCCTGAGTATGGAGTGGACAGGGATGTCAGGTAAAGCTTCCTGGAGGCAATGATGTCTTTTTTTTTTTTTTGAGACAGTCTCACTCTGTTGCCCAGGCTAGAGAGCTGTGCAGTGGCATCAGCCCAGCTCACAGCAACCACAAATTGCTCAAGTGACCTTCCTGCCTCAGCCCTCTCAAGTAGATGGGACTATAGGCACCTGCCACCACACCTGACTAATTCTATTTTTAATGGAGACAGAATCTCACTCTTGCTCAGGCTGGGTCTTGAACTCCTAGGGAGCTCAAGGGAACCACCTGCGTTGGCCTATCAGAGCCCTAGTATTATAGGCGTGAGCCATCAGGCCAGCCAGGAAATGATGCCTTTTTTTTTTTTTTTTTTTGATTTTTACATATACATGTGTTTATTAGGTTTCCATTTTTTTGCCTTCACAAAATTTAAAAGTCTTAAAATTTAATAACAATAACAATGTTTAAGATAAGAACTAGAAACAAAAACCTCATAAAGAACGAATGAACATAAATACATTCAGAAAAGGAATCAGATAATTGATACATCAAAATATTAAGCAATAATAATAATAATGATGCAAAGAAGTAACATTCACATTGTCAAATAAGAGTATGTCTATTATAGAATGCTTTGACTCTGAGATTCAGTATGGAGTAATCAGTTAACTTATTTTTTTTTCATTAAAAATTCTTTATTTTTATATGTTTATATATTAATTCAGAGAATAAACTTGATAAATTTAGGTTGTTTTAAAATATTGTAGCAATGGTTTCTTGATAATTTGATTAGTAGTTTAAATACAAAAAGGGGGAAAGATTACCAGAAATAAGACGTTATTTCTAATAAAATTTCAGAAAGTCTGGATTATTAAAATCCCTTTTGTCTTACAAGTGTTGCATATACAGTTTTTGCTCTTCAGAGCCCTCTACCAGTAAGGCACATGCAATAGTTAAAAATTCGCTACTGCAGCCTTGGGGAACATCTTAGTGTTGTGTTGGTGCTTTTCTGACAAAACACACTTTTAATCAAGACAAACAGTCACATATCTACGTATGTCCTAAATTCTAAGTATACAGTGCAATTGAACTGATGAAATGGAATAAGATCATAAACCTTTAAATTAAGCCTCTTAGATAGCAGCCTCTCACAAATTATTTGAATTCCACAAAAATATGAAATGTTAACACAGAGATGGAATGGCTACTGACTTTATGAAAGCTCACACATTGAAACTAAACAAAATCTCAAGCTGTGGTGTGAAGCTATTCTGTTACCAAGCAGCACCCCTCACTGTATAAATAGCAACTAGCTTCTGTTTTCTTAAAGCCACACTAATGATGGTTTTGAAGACCAACCTTGTCCACTGCCCTATCTATGACTCAAAACAGAGGAATCTTCCCATCTCTTAATTCCTTATCTGAGTAGGGCCTTGAAAAGGAAGTTCATCAGGTGAAAGACAATCTCCTGGAGTGTCATCTCCTAACTGCAGATAACCTTGAAAGCAATAGGAGCCTTTGATTCCGCCAAATTCCAGCAGAGGTTCCAAGTCAGAATTCTATAATGTTCCATGGTCCTGGAGAACATCAGGCAAACTTCTTCTTTGTGGCCATGAACCTTTCCATGTACTTATCATAGCCTTCCAGTTCTCGAAGTTTCTTTATTTCAAAAAGATTGCCTTCCACAGCAAGTAGGCAGATCTAGGAATCAGTGAGGATGCTCTGTGGAAGCATGCTAAGCTCAAGACAGTTCTCTTCTAGGCGAAGAACTTTAAGGAGAGGACAGCAAGATTATCTTTACTGAGATCTGAGCTATCTGGTTCTGATTGAGGTTGAGTTCAACGGCTTGCAGTTCCCCTACTGTGTCAGGGATACTTCTCATCTGGTTTCTAGAGAGATCTACTACATCCAGGTGCCGTAGGTTACAAAGTTGGGGTGGTAGGGCTCCCAGTCGGTTACCAGAGAGGCTCAGGGTCTTGAGGGCAGAGAGTTGCCCAAAGGTAGATGGCAGCTCTCTCAGGTGATTGTTGTTTAAGCTTAGCGTCTCTAGTTTTTTCAGACTGCGTATCTCCTCAGGCAGAACAGTCAGTTTGTTGTTGTTCAGAGAGAGGCTCTTCAGGAGAATGAACTTCCTATCACCAAAGGCGGTAGGCTCTGAATCTTGTTGACAAGTCGATGGTCCTTAGATTGTTTGTCAGCTTCTGCAACTCCGAGGGGAACTCGGTCAGCCCTCGGTCCTTAACCTGAAAGACACCAGTTTTCTGCGCTGTTTCCACATGAGCGCGGAAAGCACTGTTTCCCATCCTACCGCCAACACTCACATCCTGCTTAGCTGACAGATGGTTCAGCAGGGAAATACCCAGGACCCGCGCAAGCCTGGGCTCCGCTCCCCACGCTCCTTATTTTTTTTTAAGTCTCAAAAAACAGACAACTAATATTTATAAATAAAAGTAAAAGATAATTTTGAAAAACAGATCATGCCAAATCTTATAGACCAGGTGTCCTCAAACTGCAGCCCGTGGGCCACATGAAGCAGTGTGAATTGTATTTGTTCCCGTTTTGTTTTTTACTTCAAAATAAGATATGTGCAGTGTGCATAGGAATTTGTTCATAGTTTTCTTTTTTTGTTTTTTTTTTTAAACTATAGTCCGGGGGAGGTGGAGCAAGATGGCAGCCAAGTAACAGCTTTCTTGCATCTGGGCACCGTGAGTCTGGGGAGATAGAACTCCAGGCATCTCTGGCTGGTGGGATCTGCCTATCATCACCCCTGCGCGGATACAGGGAATCAGCGAGAGACTTCTGGACCCCAAGAGGAGGACTAAAACAGTGGAAAACCGGCAAGTGGTCGCATGTGTTCAATCGGTCTAAACCCGCCCGCAACTGTAAGTTCAGTAGCAGCGAGACTGCAAACCAGAAAGGCCTTACTTGTGAACTGTTTTGGTGTCTTTGGACTTGGCACTCAGTTGAACTGCCTTGGGGAGAGCCTGAGCGGGAGTGCGGAGAACTTTGGCCGTTGTCTAGGGCCCCAGTCTGAGCCGCTGAGCCAGACGGAGCTAATGGTGTTTGGCGTTGGGTCACAGCCAAGGTGAGCGATCTGCCCCGGCAAGCTCTGCCCTCAGGGTCGCAGAGCTAGAATTGGGTGGAAGCTGGTAACCCAGCGACCAAGTAGCCTAAGGGCGGGGTCTGAGCCGCCTTGCAGCCCTAACCCTCAGGGGCAGAGTGAGACCAGTTTGGGCACACTGGGTAAGTGGATAGCCACTTCAGCAGTGATTCCAGCGACAAGCACTTTCCTGGGAAATCTTCTGCTCAGCAAGTAAACAAGTTCAAAGTGCCTTTTAAGTGGGCCGAAGAGAGATTTAGGGTGTCTACCTGCTGGGGTTTGAGAAATCAGCAGCCTCCAGTCATATCAGAACTGTGATTAACATCTCATACCCCAGAAGACCACGTGTTCCCCAGACAATATTCAATAACAGATACATACTGCTTTGTTTTTGGTTGTGTTTTTTTCTTTTCTTTTTTTTTTTTTGGATTGGTTGTTTTTTTTTTATTTTCATGTTGTTGATGTTGTTTTGTTTTATAAGTTCAACCTTTTCCATACAGATTCTTTTTCTTTCTCAATTTTTCTAGTTTAATTATAATTTCCCATTGCAGTCTTTTTCAATAATTAGAACTTCATCTTTACTAGTGTTTCTACTGCTATTATTTGGTTTTTTACCCAATTTTATCGCGTAAAGTTTTCTGTTTGCTTGTTTTGGTTTGATTTATAGCATTTTTGTCTTTCCTCTCTACTGGGTGGAGGTGGGGTACTGTGTCTGATCAGGTTAGCAAAGAGCTGCTGACCTCAAGGGAACCACCCAACTGGGCATCCCCAGAAGGTGGGTTTTTTTTAAGGTTGTGTCAAACTACCCTACTGTACACCTATATTGTTCTGTCTCCCTCTTTCTGTGCCTCTCTTCTTTTTGTCAATATTCCTTTAACCCACCCCCTCCCCTTTCTCTATTTTTCTTTTTTTTCTTATCACTCGGTCCTCCTTTCTTTCATCCCTTTTTTGCTCTTCAACCTTCTCACTCCTCTGGTCCTGTAAACCCTTAGTCCACAGGCACGAGAACTTAAAGAGCAAGAGGAAGTAAAAGGAAAATTAGGGCAAGGAAACAGATAAAAGAAATCACTCATGAGGAAGAATCAGCAGAAAACTCCAGGCAACATGAACAACCAGTCCAGAACAACCCCGCCAAGGGACCATGAGGTAGCTACTGCAGATGATTCCACCTATGAAGAAATGCTAGGAATGACAGAAAGGGAATTTAGAATACACATGTTGAAAACAATGAAAGAAATGATGGAAACAATGAAGGAAACTGCTAATAAAGTAAGGAAATCCAAAAACAGAATCAAATAAGAGATGAACGATATCAAGAATATAAAAAGGATATAGCAGAGCTGAAGGAACTGAAACAGTCAATTAGGGAACTTAAAGATGCAATGGAGAGTATCAGCAACAGGTTAGACCATGCAGAAGAAAGAATTTCAGAGGTAGAAGACAAAGTTCTTGAGATAACTCAGATAGTAAAAGAGGCAGAAAAGAAGAGAGAGAAAGCAGAACGTTCACTGTCAGAATTATGGGACTTTATGAAGCGTTCCAACATACGAGTTACAGGAATTTCAGAAGGGGAAGAAGAATGCCCCAGAGGAATGGAAGCCATACTAGAGAATATTATAAAAGAAAATTTCCCAAATATCACCAAAGATTCTGACACACTGCTTTCAGAGGGCTATCGGACCCCAGGTCGCCTCAACTCTAACCGAGCTTCTCCAAGACACATTGTGATGAACCTGTCCAAAGTCAAGACAAAAGCAAAGATTCTGCAAGCTGCCAGGAGTAAGCGCCAGTTGACCTACTGGGGTAAATCCATCAGAGTGACCGCAGACTTCTCTAATGAAACATTCCAAGCAAGAAGACAATGGTCATCTACCTTTAATCTACTTAAACAGAACAATTTCCAGCCCAGAATTCTGTACCCTGCTAAGCTAAGCTTAAAAATTGACGGAGAAATCAAATCATTTACGGATATACAAACATTGAGGAAATTCGCCACAATAAGACCAGCTCTACAGGAAATACTTCAACCTGTTCTGCACACTGACCACCACAATGGATCAGCAGCAAAGAAAGAACTCAGAAATTAAATGACAGAACCTAACCTCCACACTGATGCAAAAGATAAAACTAAGCAATGGACTCTCACCAAATAAGACGAATAGAATACTACCACACTTATCAATTATCTCAATAAATGTTAATGGCTTGAATTCCCCACTGAAGAGACACAGACTGGCTGACTGGATTAAAAAACACAAGCCATCTATTTGCTGTCTGCAAGAAACACACCTGGCTTCAAAAGACAAATTAAAGCTCCGAGTCAAGGGTTGGAAGACAATTTTTCAGGCAAATGGAATTCAGAAGAAAAGAGGAGTTGCAATCTTATTTTCAGATACATGTGGATTTAAAGCAACTAAAGTCAAAAAAGACAAAGATGGTCACTTTATATTGGTCAAGGGAAAAATACAACAAGAAGACATTTCAATTCTAAATATCTATGCACCCAATTTAAATGCTCCCAGATTCTTGAAACAGACCTTACTCAGTCTGAGCAGTATGATATCTGATAATACCATAATAACAGGGGACTTTAACACTCCTTTTACAGAGCTGGACAGATCCTCTAAACAGAAATTAAACAAAGATATAAGAGATTTAAATGAGACGCTAGAACAACTGTGCTTGACAGACACATATAGAACACTCCACCCCAAAGATAAAGAATATACATTCTTCTCATCACCCCATGGAACATTCTCCAAAATTGATCATATCCTGGGACACAAAACAAATATCAACAGAATCAAAAGAATTGAAATTTTACCTTGTATCTTCTCAGACCATAAGGCACTAAAGGTGGAACTCAACTCTAACAAAAATGCTCGACCCCACCCAAAGACATGGAAATTAAACAATCTTCTGTTGAATAACAGATGGGTGCAGGAAGAAATAAAACAGGAAATCATTAACTTCCTTGAGCATAACAACAATGAAGACACAAGCTACCAAAACCTGTGGGACACTGCAAAAGCAGTTTGAGAGGAAAATTCATCGCTTTAGATGCCTACATTCGAAAAACAGAAAGAGAGCACATCAACAATCTCACAAGAGATCTTATGGAACTGGAAAAAGAAGAACAATCTAAGCCTAAACTCAGTAGAAGAAAAGAAATATCCAAAATCAAATCAGAGATCAATGAAATTGAAAACAAAAGAATCATTCAGAAAATTAATGAAACAAGGAGTTGGTTTTTTGAAAAAATAAAGAAAATAGATAAACCATTGGCCAGACTAATGAGGAATAGAAAAGTAAAATCTCTAGTAACCTCAATCAGAAATGATAAAGGGGAAATAACAACTGATCCCACAGAGATACAAGAAATCATCTCTGAATACTACCAGAAACTCTATGCCCAGAAATTTGACAATGTGAAGGAAATGGATAAATATTTGGAATCACACCCTCTCCCTAGACTTAGCCAGGAAGAAATAGAGCTCCTGAACAGACCAATTTCAAGCACCGAGATCAAAGAAACAATAAAAAATCTTCCAACCAAAAAATGCCCTGGTCCTGATGGCTTCACACCAGAATTCTATCAAACCTTCAAGGAAGAGCTTATTCCTGTACTGCAGAAATTATTCCAAAAAATTGAGGAAGAAGGAATCTTCCCCAACACATTCTATGAAGCAAACATCACCCTGATACCAAAACCAGGAAAAGACCCAAACAAAAAGGAGAATTTCAGACCAATCTCATTCATGAATATAGATGCAAAAATCCTCAACAAAATCCTAGCCAGTAGATTACAGCTTATCATCAAAAAAGCCATTCATCATGATCAAGTAGGCTTCATCCCAGGGATGCAAGGCTGGTTTAACATACGCAAGTCCATAAACGTTATCCACCATATTAACAGAGGCAAAAATAAAGATCACATGATCCTCTCAATAGATGCAGAAAAAGCATTTGATAAAATCCAGCATCCTTTTCTAATTAGAACACTGAAGAGTATAGGCATAGGTGGCACATTTCTAAAACTGATTGAAGCTATCTATGACAAACCCACAGCCAATATTTTACTGAATGGAGTAAAACTCAAAGCTTTTCCTCTTAGAACTAGAACCAGACAAGGTTGTCCTCTGTCACCTTTACTATTCAACATAGTGCTGGAAGTTCTAGCCAATACAATTAGGCAAGACAAGGAAATAAAGGGAATCCAAATGGGAGCAGAGGAGGTCAAACTCTGCCTCTTTGCTGACGACATGATCTTATACTTAGAGAACCCCAAAGACTCAACCATAAGACTCCTAGAAGTCATCAAAAAATACAGTAATGTTTCAGGATATAAAATCAATGTCCACAAGTCAGTAGCCTTTGTATACACCAATAACAGTCAAGATGAGAAGCTAATTAAGGACACAGCTCCCTTCACCATAGTCTCAAAGAAAATGAAATACCTAGGAATATACCTAACAAAGGAGGTGAAGGACCTCTATAAAGAAAACTATGAAATCCTCAGAAAGGAAATAGCAGAGGATATTAGCAAATGGAAGAACATACCATGCTCATGGATGGGAAGAATCAACATTGTTAAAATGTCTATACTTCCCAAAGCAATCTACATATTCAGTGCCATTCCTATCAAAATACCAACATCGTACTTTCAAGATTTGGAAAAAATGATTCTGTGTTTTGTATGGAACCGGAAAAAAACCCGTATAGGTAAGGCAGTTCTTAGTAACAAAAATAAAGCTGGGGGCATCAGAATACCAGATTTTAGTCTGTACTACAAAGCCATAGTGCTCAAGACAGCATGGTACTGGCACAAAAACAGAGACATAGACACTTGGAATCGAATTGAAAACCAAGAAATGAAACTAACATCTTACAACCACCTAACCTTCGATAAACCAAACAAGAACATACCTTGGGGGAAAGACTCCCTATTCAATAAATGGTGTTGGGAGAACTGGATGTCTACACGTAAAAGACTGAAACTGGACCCACACCTTTCCCCACTCACAAAAATTGATTCAAGATGGATAAAGGACTTAAATTTAAGGCATGAAACAATAAAAATCCTCCAAGAAAGCATAGGAAAAACACTGGAAGATATTGGCCTGGGGAAAGACTTCATGAAGAAGACTGCCATGGCAATTGCAACAACAACAAAAATAAACAAATGGGACTTCATTAAACTGAAAAGCTTCTGTACAGCTAAGGAGACAATAACCAAAGCAAAGAGACAGCCTACACAATGGGAAAGGATATTTACATATTTCCAATCAGACAAAAGCTTGATAACCAGGATCTATAGAGAACTCAAATTAGTCCACATGAAAAAAGCCAACAATCCCATATATCAATGGGCAAGAGATATGAATAGAACTTTCTCTAAAGATGACAGACGAATGGCTAACAAACACATGAAAAAATGTTCATCATCTCTATATATTAGAGAAATGCAAATCAAAACAACCTGAGAGATCATCTAACCCCAGTGAGAATGGCCCACATCTCAAAATCTCAAAACTGCAGATGCTGGCGTGGATGTGGAGAGAAGGGAACACTTTTACACTGCTGGTGGGACTGCAAACTAGTTCGACTTTTCTGGAAGGAAGTATGGAGGAACCTCAAAGCACTCAAGCTAGACCTCCCATTTGATCCTGCAATCCCATTACTGGGCATCTACCCAGGAGGAAAAAAATCCTTTTATCATAAGGACACTTGTACTAGACTGTTTATTGCAGCTCAATTTACAATCGCCAAAATGTGGAAACAGCCTAAATGCCCACCAACCCAGGAATGGATTAACAAGCTGTGGTATATGTATACCATGGAATACTATTCAGCCATTAAAAAAAATGGAGACTTGGGCTGTGCCTGTGGCTCAGTGAGTAGGGCGCCGGCCCCATATGCTGAGGGTGGCGGGTTCAAACCCGGCCCCGGCCAAACTGCAACAAAAAAATAGCCGGGCGTTGTGGCGGGCGCCTGTAGTCCCAGCTGCTCAGGAGGCTTAGGCAAGAGAATCGCATAAGCCCAAGAGATAGAGGTTGCTGTGAGCCGTGTGACGCCACGGCACTCTACCCGAGGGCGGTACAGTGAGACTGTGTCTCTACAAAAAAAAAAAAGAAAATGGAGACTTTACATCCTTTGTATTAACCTGGATGGACGTGGAAGACAT
Source organism: Nycticebus coucang (assembly GCF_027406575.1). NCBI lineage: Eukaryota > Metazoa > Chordata > Mammalia > Primates > Lorisidae > Nycticebus > Nycticebus coucang. The sequence goes on along the minus strand of NC_069781.1, from coordinate 24,576,486 downwards.
TATTCTTAGTAAAGCATCACAAGAATGGAGAAGCATGAATCCTATGTACTCAATTTTGATATGAGGACAATTAATGACAATTAAGGTTATGGGGGGGAAAGCAGAAAGAGGGACGGAGGGAGGGGGGTGGGGCCTTGGTGTGTGTCACACTTTATGGGGGCAAGACATGATTGCAAGAGGGACTTTACCTAACAATCGCAATCAGTGTAACCTGGCTTATTGTACCCTCAATGAATCCCCAACAATAAAAAAAAAAAAAAAAAAAAACTATAATCCGGCCCTCCAACCGTCTGAGGGACAGTGAATTGGCCCCCTGTTTAAAAAGTTTGAGGATGCCTGTTATAGACAATAGAAAAAGAATACTTCAAAATCATTCTACTTGATCTGGGTGCACCTGATATTAAAATTGGAGAAAATATATTATTATAAAGAGGAAATTACAAACATTTTACTTATAAATGAGGATGCAATATCCTAAACAGCATATTAACAAGTTGAATTAAAAATTAATGTTTAAGTAATGTACTTTGGTAAAAATTAAATCCAATTGTTTTTTTTTTTTTTTTTTTTGAGACAAAGCCTCAAGCTGTCACCCTGGGTAGAGTGCTGCGGCATCACAGCTCACAGCAACCTCCAACTCCTGGACTCAAGCAATTCTCCTGTCTCCGCCTCCCAAGTAGCTGGGACTACAGGTGCCTGACACAGCACCCGGCTATTCTTTGGTTGTAGTTGTCATTGTTGTTTGGCAGGCCAGGCTGGATTGGAACCTGCCAGCTCAGGTGTATGCGGCTGGCACCTTAGCCGCTTGAGCCACAGGCACTGAGCCAGGAAACGATGTCTTAATTGACTTCTAAATGATAGGCATAGAGAACAAAAGCCAAAAGAGGCTCAAGAAAGCACTCTACAGTCCGAAATCCCAAAGTAATACTGTGTAACAAAAACCTTGTTTTTTTGTTTTTTTTTTGAGAAAACACAGCTCTCCCCTGTTGAGTTTAACAACTGTTGATGGTACCTTCTTTATATTTTCTGAAGCATACAGTAGAATGATGTATCTATAATAAGCAGTCAGTAAATGTTTGTTGAATGAGAAATCCAAATACAGACAGTACAATGATCTTTCCTAGAGCACTGTGCTAGGTTTTTCCATTCTTATTTTAACACAAAAACCTTGTGAAGTTGGAAAAATTATCCCTATTTTACAGATAAAGAAGTCAAACCCAGCTGTCTCAGTTTGGATAATAATGTCTGCTTTCTATAAAAATCATACATAGGTCAATATGGTGAGGATTAAATAAGAATGATATGTGAAATCTTTTTAAAAGTATGAACAGACATAAATTATTATTACATGTTTCTAGGACGAATATAATTAAGTATACAAAGGAAGAAATACTTCCTTCTCCCATGAAGCTTGGGACAGACCTTCGAATTGCTTTGTACTAAATCATATACTATCTTCTACCAGATTCCAATGTAGGCATATGGTACAGAAAGCCAAAGTTCTAAAGGGGGTAAAAGAAGAATTTTTTTTTTTTTTTAGACAGTCTGACTTGGTCACCCTTGGTAGAGAGTGTTGTGGCGTCTTATCTCACAAGAACCTCAAACTCTTGGGTTCAAGCGATCCTCTTGCCTCAGCCTCCTAAATAGCTGGGATTACAGGGGCCAGCCACAATGCCCGGTTATTTTTTAGAGAGCGGTGTCGCTCTTGCTCAGGCTGGTCTGGAACTCGAGAGCTCAAGCAATCCACCTGCCTTGACCTCCCAAGTGCTGGGATTACAGGCGTGAGCCACCGCGCCCAGCCTAAAGGAAGAATCTTGAAAGAGAAAAGAAATCTATACGTTTCGTTTTTTCTGCAAACTGTTAAAAACTCGCCACTAGTAAGCAGTATAAAGGTTAAAAGTGGAGGAGCAAGAACAGAGGTTCTAATTCCACTGACCTTGTGCAATTACTTTCATCTCTAGACTTTACTTTCCTTGTCTGTACTCTGTTGATGTATGGACTGAATGACGCAGTGCAGAGTAAGCTCCTAGAATATACCCTGGCATTTAATAAACGCTTGCTAAAAACAGCTATTATTATTGTAAATGTTCTCAGGGGGTTGGGGGGGCTGACCATCTCAAGAAACACCTTGAGATATATCCACACCCACATGGGGATAAAAACCCTGTCCTGTTGCTCTCTGATGAACCAGCACCCAACAGAGCACAGGGCCTTGACATCTTCCCATGAACCACCTCACTCTTAATCTGTTACAGAGACAACAAAACAAAACCAACAGCAACAAAATCAAGCGACCTCTTCCGCCAGATCTTTATTTTACTTTGGCGCTAGAGGGCTCTTCGAGCTTCCTCTCTCGCCGCTGCCCAAATTCACAACAAAGGCACCCGACTCAGGAGCCTCTGGACTGAACGGTGGAGGAGAACAGCCCTCCTTCTCTAGCTCCAGGCCAGAGCCTCAGGTCCCAGCAAGATTTCCACGGCAACACGATCCTCCGCTCCTGCTCCCGTAGGCCCACTTTGGAGAGCAAGCCCCAGAAACCCTGAGCTTGCTCCAGACCTCAGCCTCGAAGCACCCGACAAGACGCACCTACCTCTTTTGAAGCCTGCTCAGCCCCTTCCCGGAACCTCGGCTCCCACTACGACTCTTTGACCAAGACAATTGGACTACACTTCCCAGACTGCTCTGAGCCACTCCGCAGAACCTCGTCCTCCGCGAGCTCTCCTTGGGGGTTCTACGGCACTTCCCCCTTGAGGCGACCAAACGCTCTCGTACTACGACTCCCATCATACTCCTCGCCGCCCTAGGCGCAGCGACGTCTCTGGGCTTATTTCCGGTCGGTGACGCAGTTCCGCTTTACTGAGCGCGCGCTGGGGGCGGTTGGAATCCTACGACTAGACGTTCGCCGGGGCTTCGCGGCCCTAGATCTTTCTATGGCATCCTCGCGGGCCACTTCCACGGTACAGAGCTCGGTATTTCAGCTCACTCTGGCACGGGGCGCGGAAGGGTTGGAGGTTTCTGCACGAAGGAGCCGTTAGGGAACAGGTTAAGGCGGTGGAGGGCTGAGGAAGGAAGCAAGCTGAGGGATTCGGTGGCGTCTCCCGGAGCGGAGCAGCGTTTTTCCGGATCCCCGAGAGCGCTTTCATGTGCTATAGCTCGTGAACAGTAGACACCTGTGGTTCAAAAACCGTGCTCTGAAATTGGAAGTGTCTTGGCCAGAATTTATGTCAGAATTATAATGAGGCCTCCTAAGTTCTAATCTACTCTTTCAACGTCTGAAAATGCTCGAAATGTATAGACCAGTAACTTTGTAATTTAGCACCGCTTGGGTTATTTCTATTGTCCTTGGTATTTCCCAGTGATAAGCAGCCACCCTGGAAATAGTCACAAAACACAGAAAGAGGCTGCACTTCCAACAGACAGGAGTAAATATGTAAAAAAGCAAATCCTTTGATAGAAAAATCACCAAGAAAAAAAAATAAAAGAAAAACCACCGAGTGAACTATAGTTTTACTACTACTATTTCTTGTCTACCAAACTTAAGCGATTGAGGACCTGAAATATCCTCCTCGCATACCCACATATCAGTGAAGAACATCTTAACTGGTGTCCAGCTTGTCTGAAGCTTAGGAGGAGCTTCATCCTTTGGAGAAGCCCAGTAATTTGCTAAGAATAAACGTTAGGTTAATCCAAGTCTTTGATTTAGCAGGCAGCTAAAACTAAAGCACCCGATGACTTGGTTGCTCCTGTTGTGAAGAAACCACACATCTATTATGGAAGTTTGGAAGAGAAGGAGAGGGAGCGTCTGGCCAAAGGAGAGTCTGGGATTTTGGGAAAAGAAGGACTTAAAGCAGGAATCGAAGCAGGAAATATTAATATAACTTCTGGTAAGATGCAAATTTTGAGTCCATCTTTACCTTTGATACTCCAGTTTTCTCTAATGAATACCTTATTAAACTTAAATATCCCCCCCTTTTGTAATGTCAGAACATTTTGACATTATAGTGGCTCACATCTATAATCTTAACACATTGGAAGGTTGAGGAGGGAGGATTGCTTGAGCCCAGGAGTTCGAGGCTACAGTGAGCTATGCACTCCAGCATAGTTCATAGAGGGAGACCCTGTCTCAAAAGAAAAAAAAATCATTTCTTAAACATGCATTTTTAGATCTTTAGAGTTATTCAAATAGTCTTTTTCTTACAACTTACTATGCTATTTTTTTCCCCATGAATTAGTGATTTTACTGGAAATTCAGTGTGCATTTGGATTCAAATTGATTTGTCTTCTAGAGAACTAACGTTGTTCTGGCATTGGTTTGGAACTTGAGTGGTACATAGTATTCTTCCTTTTCTAGTTTTCCATTTTTTTTTACCCAAAATGAAATATTTTTTGCATATTATAAAAGTAATAGTTATTTTTATTTTAAAAGATCCAACACTATATGAATGTGTAAGGTAGAAGTGCCTGTATTCATTAGTTATCTATATTTCTGAGAATTTTGATAAAGCTATAAAATATATGATCTTTTCCTATAAATGAAACCATGATATATAAATAGTTGGGTTACCTTCATTTCACTTTATGTACTGTTGAGGATATCATTCCATGTCTGTAATGAGAGGTCCACTGTATTTTATTTTTCTAAATAAAATTATATGTTTTTCATAAGACATTTAAACATAGGAGGCTGAGGCAGGTGGATTGCCTAAGCTCAAGAATTCAAGACCAGGCTGAGCAAGAGCAAGATCCTATCTCTAAAAAATAGCCAGCGCATTGCGGTGGGCACCTGTCGTCCTAGCTACTTGGGAGGCTGAGGCAAGAGGATTACTTGAGCCCAAGAGTTTGAGATTACTGTGAGCTATGACACCACGCCCACTCTACTGAGGGCAACAAAGTGAGACTTGGTCTCAAGGACAAAAAAAAAAGAAAAGCAATACAGAAAGTTAAAAAAATGAAAAGACTTGGGCAGCGCCTATGGCTCAGTGAGCAGGGCGCCGGCCCCATATACCAATGGTGGTGGGTTCAAACCCAGCCCCAGCCAAACTGCCACGAAAAAAAAAAAAATAGCCAGGCGTTGTGGCAGGCGCTTGTAGTCCCAGCTACTGGGGAGGCTGAGGCAAGACAATCGCAGAAACCCAGGAGTTGGAAGTTGCTGTGAGCTGTGATGTCATGGCACTCTACCAAGGGTGATAAAGTGAGACTCTGTCTCTAAAAAAAAATAGATAAAAAGACTCCTCTGCAGAAAGGACTTCTGTCAAGTTTCTGGTTCATTTTCCCACACGTTTTCTTTTCTTTTTTTTTTTGAGATAAGAGTCTTATGTCGCCCTCAGTGGAGTGCTATAGCGTCACAGCTCACAGCAACCTCAAATTCTTGGTCTCAAGCGATTCTCTTCCGTCAGCCTCCCAAGTAGCTGGAACTACAGGCAGGTGCCCGCCCCAACGCCCAGCTTTTTTTTAATTGCAGTTGTTGTTTTTAGCAGGCCCCAGCTGGGTTCAAACCCACCTGCCTCAGTGTACGTGGCCGGCACCGTAACATTGAGCTACAGGTGCCGAGCCCCACACATTTTCTTTTAAATGAATTATGCTGTTTTTAGACATAGCAACCTCACCAACGTACCTCTAATTTTTAATCTGAGTGCTTGTATTTGGTGTGGGTTGTGTGTTTGTTTTTGTTTTTTTTTTTTTGAGACGGCCTCAAGCTGTTGCCCTGGGATAGAGTGCTGTGGTATCATAACTCACAGCAGCCTCCAACTCTTGGGCTCATGTGATTCTCCTGCCTCCGCCTCCCAAGTAGCTGGGACTACAGGTGCCTGCCACAACGCCCAGCTATTTTCTGGTTGCAGCGTCATTGTTTGGTGAGCCTGGATTTGAACCTGCCAGCTCAGGTTTATGAGGCTGGCACCTTAGCCGCTTGAGCCACACGCGCCGAGCCTTTGGTGTGGGTTTTCAAACAAGTTGCTAGATTATTCATGTTTGTGAATTTTTATACTGGACTGTTTCAAAGAATAGTTTTGGAAATTGTTATAATAACATTTTCTGTTTTATCTTCTGAGTAGAAAACCTAGTTAACATATTTATTAAAGATGTTCTGTATTTTTTTCTTATAATTCAACTTTTTTTTTTTTTTTTTTTTTGTAGAGACAGAGTCTCACTTTGTGGCCCTCAGTAGAGTGCCATCGCATCACACAGCTCACAGCAACTCCAACTCCTGAGCTCAAGTGATTCTCTTGCCTCAGCCTCCGGAATAGCTGGGACTACAGGCACCTGCCACAACACCCGGCTATTTTTTTGTTGCAGTTTGGGCAGGGCCAAGTTTGAACCCACCACCTTCGGTATATGGGGCCGGTGCCTTACCAACTGAGCCACAGGCACCGCCAATTCAACTTATTTTTAATTTCAGATTAATACGAGGATACAAACAATTAGGTTACAGTTTTTGCATTTGTTAGGTAAAGTCCCTCTTGTAGTTGTGTCCTGCACCCAGAAGGTGTGTCATATACTCTTTAACATTATGCTCAGTAGGTGGGAGCACACCAGTGATGTTCTGGTGTTCTTTCTGATCTCATCTAAGCTGTGCGTTTATATAGGTGTAAGGTTGCCAAATGAAACAAGAGATGTCTTAACCTATTTCTCTGCCTTTTAAAGCTGTGTCATTTAGGTTTATGTGTTTGGCATAATTTAGTAAACTGAAAAGTATGAATTGACCAAGTGCGACGGCTCAAGCCTATAATCCTAGCACTCTGGGAGGCTAAGGCTGGTGGATTCCCTGAGTTCAAGAGTTTGAGAGCAGCATAAGCAGGACCAAGACCCCATCTTTAAAAAAAAAACTAGCCAGATGTTGTGGTGGGCACTTGTAGTGCCAGGTACTTGAGAGACTAAGGCAAGAGAATCATTTGAACCTAAGAGTTTGAGGTTGCTGTGAGCTATGATACCACAGCACTCCACTGAAGGCCACAAAGTGAGACTCTGCCTCAAAAATAAAAAAAAGGAAAAGAAAAACTGTAAACTGTGTCTGTAAAGTGTGTGACAGATTAGGCAGTAACCTTTCCCTAGGGAAATACACAGACTCCAATTGTTAGAAATTCTTTCCCCGTTTGAAAAACCTGCTGATGTTGCCTGCTTGTTTTTGGTTTTATTTTTTAATAGGAGAAGTGTTTGAAATTGAGGAGCACATCAGTGAGCGACAGGCAGAAGTATTGGCTGAATTTGAAAGAAGGAAGCGAGCCCGGCAAATCAATGTTTCCACAGATGACTCAGAGGTCAAGGCTTGCCTTAGAGCCTTGGGAGAACCCATCACACTTTTTGGAGAGGGCCCTGCTGAAAGAAGAGAAAGGTGCTTTTTCTAACTATTTACTTTTTTTTTATTAATCACAGAGTTCATCTCCAAATTTTACTTGATATTTTAGTTGAAACTTTGAGAGAATGAATAGAATGTCTCAGGTGATATTAACAATTATTTTTTTTTTTGAGAGAGAGTCTCACTATGTTGCCTTTGTTAGAGTGCCATGGCATCACAGCTCACAGTAACCTCTAACTCTTGGGCTTAAGTGATTCTCTTGCCTCAGCCTCCCAAGTAGCCCACCACAACGCCACGCTATTTTTTTGTTGCAGTTGTCATTGTTTAGCTGGCCCGGGCTGGGTTCAAACTTGCCAGCCTCGGTGTGTGTGGCTGGCACCAGAACCACTGTGCTATGGGCACTGAGCCTGATAGTAACAGTTTCTAAAGGTATGTTTATGTGGTTTAGCCCATAATCTGAGTCTTAGGGCATTTTGTATTCCATTATTGATTTTTCTTTATAGAGTATGAAGAGGGTGCCGATATGCTCCTTTCCCTTCTTTCCCTATTGTGAAGTTTTGAGATGAATAAAAAAAAAAATTATTGTTTAGCTTTGAAAATGTAGGCATCAAATGCATTCCATGTAGTGTGTCAGTGGCTTAAGACATAATGATAGGACGGTGCCTGTGGCTCAGTGAGTAGGACGCTGGCCCCATATACCAAGGGTAGCAGGTTCAAACCTGGCTCCGGCCAAACTGCAATGAAAAAAAAAAAAAAAATAGCCGAGCACTGTGGTAGGCGCCTGTAGTCCCAGCTACTTCGGAGGCTGAGGCAAGAGAATTGCCTAAGCCCAGGAACTGGAGGTTGCTGTGAGCTGTGTGACACCAAGGCACTCTACTGAGGGCGATAAAGTGAGACTCTGTCTCTGCAAAAAAAAAAAAAAAGACATAATGATAAATGTTTTTTTAGATATTACAGAAGAGGAGTACTTTGCTCAGATAATGCTCCTTTCATGATTTTTTTCTGGAGACAGAGTGTCACTTTGTTGCCCTCGGTAGAGTGTCATGGCATCACAGCTCACAGCAACCTCCAGCTCTTGGGCTTAGGCGATTCTGTTGCCTCAGCCTTCGGAGTAGTTGGAACTACAGGCACCTGCCACAACGCCTGGCTATTTGTTGCAGTTTGTCCAGGGCCGGGTTCGAACCTGCCACCCTGAGTATATGGGGTTGGTGCCCTACTCACTGAGCCACAGGTGCCGCCAGCCTTTCATGATTATTAAGGTTGCAAAGTCTCTGTTAGTGATGGGCTAGTTGTATACAATTATGAGGAAGGAGCCTCTGTTGTGTCTGTATCCACTGCCCCATATTGCCCCTTCATTGTTAGGCTTCTTGGGAAGGTTATTTATATTTGTTCTCTTGAGGTCCTTACCTACAGTTACTCTACAGCTTTCTGCAAACTTATTAGCCCCTCCCACATTGAAATTGTTCTTTATTAAGGTCACCAACTCCTCTTTACTTGGTATAGCCCTAATACACTGCAAACCACTCTCTCCTTGAAATATTCCCTCTATTTCACTTTCATAAGACCAAATCCTCTTGAATTTCCTCCTGTCTATCTAGTTAATTCTTTGCATTTACCTTCCTAACTTTTTTTCTTTATAAACCTTTATAGGCTGCCTTACCCTATACTCGTCCTGGGCAATCAGGTCTACTCCATGGCATCATTTACCACATACATTCTGATGACTCCCGAATCTCTCTTTGTAGCCTATATCCTACAGGCACTTCAGACTTGAGACAGCTAAATTGAAATCTGTTCCCCATCCCTGTCCTATTGTATAATTCTAAGTTGAAAATTTACCTCATTGCATCAACACAATATAGTCCCTTCTACTTGTGAAATATACCTTCGATCTGTCCTCTTTACTCTGTCTCCTAACAAGCAAGCATTTAACCCAAACATGCTGTGTTTGGTTTGCTTAAAATCCTACAGTGTTTTATTATACTTAGAGAAAAAAACTTCACATCATGGTCTGTAAGTTCCTCAACCTTACTCTTTCTCACTCTTCCTCAGACTAGCCACACTGCTCCTTCTGGAATGCTGTATCTCTTTGTATGTCTTTCCACATAATTGTTCTCCTTTTGCCCTCTCTTACCTTTTAGGACTTTTATGTTCTTTTGTTGCAGCATAAATGCTACCTATTCAAAGAAGTCTCTCCTTAACACCTGACTTCTTACAAAGTAAACCCCTTTATTATTCTCTGTCAGAGTATGTTGCTTTCTTATACTTTTTTTTTTTTTTTAAAGCTTACTTTGTTGCCGTTGGTAGAGTGCCATAGCTTCATAGTTCACAGCAACCTCAAACTCTTGGGCTCAAGCAATTCTCTTGCCTCAGCTTCCCAAGTAACTGGGATTACAGGCACCCACCCACAGCCCCTGGCTATTTTTTAGAGATGGGGTCTCACTTTTGCTCAGACTGGTCTCAGACTCCTGAGCTCCAGCAATACACCGACCTCAGCCTCCACAGTGCTGGGATTACAGGCATGAGCCACCACTTCTGGCTTTTTATACTTTTTTTATTGTTGTTTGTCGTTTGCTTTTTCCATCAGCAAACTATTTTATTACTTAACATGCCAATTAGATGTTTGTTTTGAATCACTGCTGTTACTGTGTTAATTCAAGTCCACCATTGTAACTTAGGATTCTGAACATTATACTGTCTGATGTCCTTGCCTTTATTATTGTTTTTTCAATCCATTCTTCATACTTTTTCAGGGATCTTTCTCAAATGTAAACCCTCCTTACCATGGCATTAGCAACTCTTTGTGACCTGGCCCCTTCTTAGACTTCCAGCTTTATTCCTCTTCGGTCCTTTTTTTTTAACTCCATGTTCTTGCCTTATTAAGCTATTTATGATTCCAAGTTCAACATGTTTTTCTAACCTCTAGGCCTTTACATTTGTTTAACACTGCCTCAACTATGATTTTCCCACTCTTGATCCTTTTTACTAGTTGAGGACTCAATTTAGATAACACATTCTCTATGAACCCCTCCCTAATCCTCTCCCCAAGACCAGGTTAGATATCCTTTCTATATTCCCCTCTAGCACTCTTTGAGTTCACTGCTGCCATGATACTTAATATTAATGTATGACAGTTCCCTAGTACTTTCTGTCTTTACCCAGAACTGGTGGTAGCCGTGGGGGGTTAGGGGGGGCTAGTTGGTTCTAAACGGAATAGGGCTATTACATATAGTTTAGTGAATTTTCAAATAAAGAAGATCAAACTAGGAGTTTAGGCATACCCACTTGACTCTTAAAGAAGTTTGGTAAGGTTTTGAATGAGAGAATAGTGGAGGCATGCTTCCATTTAAGATGTACTTTTTCACAATCTTACCTCAGCAGTGTTTTAATTGGATTTTTTGTTACAGGTTAAGAAATATCCTCTCAGTAGTTGGTACTGATGCCTTAAAAAAGACCAAGAAGGATGATGAGAAATCTAAGAAGTCCAAAGAAGAGGTAAAATATGTCTTTGGCTTCACAGTATAAACATGAAGGAAGTGACAGAATAGTTCTCTTGTTTTCTGCTTTCATTGTTTTGGTTTGCTAGGATGAGTGGGGAAGATGGCTTTGAAGGCTCTACCATTCAGGAATAGTTGTTGGCAGTAGATTGTTCTTCCTGTGTAGGTATGAATGGAGCTAAGTTAATTTTTCAATCAGGAAAGAATTGTCACATTCCTGGCGTAACTTGACAAAGAACCAGAACCTATCTAAAGACATCATAGAAGAAAACACAGTGGAAAGCACATATGCCTGACTTTATCCTATTACCAGACTAATTCACCTTCTCTCTGGACAGTCATGATAGAGAACTGTCAGCTGTGGGAGAGGCAGAAATGCTTGAGTTAACATTTCTGCTCTTAATTTCCCTTTCAGTATCAGCAAACCTGGTACCATGAAGGACCAAACAGCTTGAAAGTGGCTAGACTATGGATAGCTAATTATTCGCTGCCCAGGTAAGGGGAAGAAAGAAGCATATTTTTTGTTTGTTTCATCTCAGTGACAGAGTCTGCTTTATAATGACTGATTGTTAAATGAAATTGATATATGTGTGTGGACTTTGTTTACAACCATTTACTTATGGCAGTATTTTTTCTGTGTCACAGGGCAATGAAGCGCTTGGAAGAGGCTCGTCTCCATAAAGAAATTCCTGAGACAACTAGAACCTCCCAGATGCAGGAGCTGCATAAATCTCTACGGGTAAGTTGCTTACAGCAGTTGAAGGTTCTTAATATTTATTAGATTTTCCTACTTGGGCCCTCTTCTAGGAAGGTAAAGGCAGCTGTTATTCCTCCCTGCTTGAGCTGCTATGATTATGGAAGTAGTCACGTAAGGTGACAGGAACCTACTGTGTTTTGTGCTCATCAGAGGCCAATGGTTCTGCTCATAATTCTCCCTTTCAATATGTCAGAGCTGTGCTTTTAGGTTTTCTGTGTATATTTAAACACAGCTCCAGGGTTTTATGTTTATATTTAACTGACACAGAAGGTAGTACTACTAAGACTATAGAAAACAGCATGCTAGAGTTTCAGATAAGCCTTAACTCCATTTATTTATTTTTTTTATTGAATCATAGCTGTGTACATTGATATAATCATGGAACTCCATTTATTAATATAATTATCTCCTAAGAGCAACAACAAAAAAAAAAAAACCCTAGAAGAACCTTGGCGTAATTTAAAATGCAAGTTTTTGTTTTTTTTTTTTAATGATGAAAAAAGCCTTGGAATTCTTGGCTTAGTCTATTAATGATCACCATTTGTCCTCTTTTTTTTTTTTTTTCTTTGAAGTCTTTGAATAATTTCTGCAGTCAGATTGGGGATGATCGGCCTATCTCCTACTGTCACTTTAGTCCTAATTCCAAGATGCTGGCCACAGCTTGTTGGTAAGTTCCATTTTACAATGATATTTTTTCCTAAATGAGTGATAAATTTAGAAAAAAGTTTGCGTTTGTTTTTAATGTCTTTCTGCATCCTTTTCCTCTCCTTCTCATGATCACATCAAACACACTATAGATGGTAGTGTTCTACCAGCTGTATAATTCAATGTAGCCTTTATTGAACCATGCTTACTGTTTACCTAGCCCTTCCCACCCACCCCCAATCTATGGCATGTAGCATTCTGTCATGTTCTTCACCCATGTGTTTTGGAGAAGGTCATGTAGTTACTGTATAGACCCAACTAGTATCTGCACCTCAGTATAACTTCTTTTTCAGTTACGTGACCTAGCTAAGATACTTAATCACTATAAGCTTCAGTGCCCTTATCAGTAAGATGGATTGAGATAGTGTTTGTAAAGCATTTTGTCTTGAATAGTAGTACCTGATGTGGTAAGGACCTGGTCAACATTAATTACTGCTTTCTTTTTATTTTGCTTTCTACTAACCACCACATATGCCAATAACTTAGAATGTAGTAACTTTGTTGTTTTGTTTCATTTTGGTTTTTCTTTTTTTGTGGGACATGGCTGTTTAGTGAGAGAGGAAACTTACATTGAGTACACAGGAGATACTTTAGTAGGCAGAAACTGAGACTGGTTCAGAAGGCCAAAAAACAATATGCTATAAAGTTTGATAGAATTGGTAAGTCCTGTCTTAACCTACTTGAGAGTTCTGATATAAAAATCATTTGAGATAATAGATATATGTAAAAGTAATTTGTTGGAAAATTTCCAAAATAAAGTCTTTTAAAAGTGCTTTATAAGTAGCAAAATACTGTTCATTTTAAAGAGATGGTACAATTCTTAACATTGAGTAGTTTAATTTGTCCTACCTTCCATCACAAATTAGTCTAAAAGTTACGGAGAATGACAACTTATATAATGTCAATTATATAATGTACTGTCAAGGAAGCCTCTGGTTGCTTGGAGCCTGGCTGTAAATTTTTTTCTATAACTCTTCAAATTATAAGGCTTTTATTAAATCTTGATTTGATTTTTTTCTCTAAGCCATTGTAACATTTGTTGAAGTAAGAAAAGATTGTCCTTTAGTAATGTTACCAAGGTACCTTTTCCTTCCCAGACTAACCCTGACCAAGATGCTTTCCTTTGTATTTGATAGGAGTGGGCTTTGTAAGCTCTGGTCTGTTCCTGATTGCAACCTCCTTCACACTCTTCGAGGTGAGTTAAGGTCTTGTTTAAATCTTAGTCTTTTTCCCAGTGTGAACTCTGGTAAGCAGTAAACTCTGCCTGACACTCAAACTGAGTACATAGAACATCAATTCTTTATTTGAGAAAAAAAGAGTCTCACTTTGTGAGAGTGCTGTAGTGCCATAGCTTACAGCAGCCTCAGACTCTTGGGCTCAAGCTGTTCTCTTGCTTAGCCTCCTGAGTAGCTGGAACTACAGGTGCCTGCCACAATTCCTGGCTGTTTTTAGATTCGGGGTCTTGCTGTTGGTCAGGCTGTTCTAGAACCTGTGAGCTCAGGATTGCCTGAGCAATCCACCTGCCTCGGCCTCCCAGAGTGCTAGGATTATAGGCATGAGCCACCACACCCAGCCTACAACGTCAATTCTTGATTTGATTTGACTCCGCTTTCTCTGGCTGCAAGGCTAGAATATAATGACTTCATATACATCCGCTTTCTCTCATGTCCAGTCACACTCTGGCACTTTATAATCCATAAACAACAACAGCAACAAGTTATTTTCTGTTTTGCTGTTTTAATGCAATTTAAACAGTACTTTAAGTTGAGATAGTTTCTTCTTCATAAATAGTCACTTTAATACTCTTTACGTCCACATGTTTCCCAATATATACTTATCTGTATTATTCAGTATAGCCTCTATTTGTAGGTTGTAAGATGGTGGGAACCCTTTAATTTTTCACTCCTTTAGGCCATAACACAAATGTAGGAGCAATTGTATTCCATCCCAAATCCACTATCTCCTTGGACAAAAAAGATGTCAACCTGGCTTCTTGTGCTGCTGATGGCTCTGTGAAGCTTTGGAGTCTGGATAGGTGAGTATTACTGTTCCGTGGTCCATACTGCTATCATTAAAGCAGTTAGTGGATTTGGATTGGTTGGCTTTCAGGACCCCTGAGGATTAACACGAGAGATTCTCTTAAGAGTCAAGGTAACTTAGTGTAAAAATATTTCTTTCTTAGACCTTTTCTCACCAGGGCTGCACGTTTTTCTTAAAAGTTAACTTTGGATCTTGATTTTTGCCTCCAGCCTAGTGACCACCGTTTCCTAGCTCCATTTCTTCCAGAAAGATTCAGGATACCTCCTACACAATAGTTCAGTGGTTCTCAACCTTCCTAATGCCGCGACCCTTTAGTATAGTTCCTCATGTTGTGGTGACCCCCAATCATAAAATTATTTTTCTTGCTACTTCATAACTAATTTTGCTACTGTTAAGAATTGTAATGTAAATATCTGATATGCAGGATGTATTTAGGCGTCCCCTGTGAAAGGGTTGTTTGACCCCCAAAGGGGTCATGACCCACAGGTTGAAAACTGCTGCAATAGATTATGGTGAAGAAATGCACTGTTTAGTACATTAGTAGCCTCTTGACTTATAGTAAACAGCCACAGGGGAAAGGAAAGTGAGTTTCTGTCTAGCACTATTGCCAAGGAAGTGACGTCTCCTTCCAGTGTATCTTTTTTTTTTTTTTTTTTTTTTTTTGAGACAGTGTTACCACGCCCTCAGGGTGCTGTAGCATCACAGTTCACGCAACCTCAAACTCTTGGGTCAAGCGATTCTCTTGCCTTAGCCTCCTAGTAACTGGGACTACAGGCACCTGCCACAATCCCCGGCTATTTTTTGTTGCTGTTGTCATTGTTGTTTAGCAGGCCCGGGCTGAGTTTAAAGCTGCCAGCCTTGTTGTTTGTGGCTGGTGCCATAACCACTGTGCTACAGGTGCCAAGCCCTTCCAGTATATCTTTTACCTAGAATATATTTCCCAGCAACACCAATTTTTTTTTTTAATGTGGTTATGATTATTATTTTCCAAAAATTTTGCAAGCACTTTGTTGGCTAAAAGACATCTGAATTTAATTGCTTATTTTTCTTTCTTTGGAAAAACATGAAGGTTTTTATTCCAGAATTTTTTAAAGAGCTAATTAGTGCCTACACTTACTGCCAGACAGGGTCTTACCTATGAGCACAGCAAGTTTTAATTGGCTTTGGTAATACTTCGCAATATTTATTCTTCTGGGGCTTTGGTTCTATGTATGCACATTGACAAAGTTCCGTTTTTAATTGCCCTCTTTAGGGTTCATGTTTATTTCCTTTTTGCTAATGTTTCAGATCTTCTTTCTGTGGTTGATAGAATTTAATGGCCACAAAAATGAAACTCAGCCTCTGTTTAGGAGTTCTTTTTTCTATTTGGCTCTTTGGGCAGGCCTAAATTTAAGAAAGATTTATCTATAATCCATTGTACTGAAACTGATTACTGTATCCTCTCATCTCTACCAGGCTGTGTTTTCTTTCTAGATTCCAGACCCTCCTTTAGTCAGAGTGGCTATTTTGCTTATCAGGCTAATGTATTTTTTATTCTTCTTTAATCCTAAATGGTGTGCCATAAAGATTAGGAGTTTATTAACAAGATGAATTGAGGTAGAAAGCCAGTGTTTATCAAAGTGCTGTGGTTACATGAAATGGTCTCATATCTTTTTTTTTTTTTTATTAAATCATAGCCGTGTACGTTAATGTGATCATGGGACACCATACACTGGTTTTATAGACCGTTTGACACATTTTCATCACACTGGCCTTCCTGGCATTTTCTTAGTTATTGTGTTAAGACATTTACATTCTACATTTACTAAGTTTCACATATACCCTTGTAAGATGCACTGCATGTGTAATCCCACCAATCACCCTCCCTCCGCCTCATATCTTTTTAAACCTTGAGAAGTAGCTTAAATTATTGTTAACTCTAAAGTTTTAACAAATTGCAAGTATAGTTAACAATTTAGGCTCTCATATTGTATGGAATGAGTATAATTGAATTAATAAACTTAATGAATATTTACATGTCTATGGAATCATTTACTTGCATGTTTGGTTTCTTTAAGTGACGAACCAGTGGCAGATATTGAGGGCCACACAGTGCGTGTGGCCCGTGTCATGTGGCATCCATCGGGACGTTTCCTGGGCACTACCTGGTAAGCTGTTCTATTATTGTTTTATCTGTAGAGTCCTATGTATCTGCCAGTTAAATTTTTAGAGCAGAGATCAAGTAGGTTTTTCTTGGGTTACAAAGAATTGGAATCAGAAGAGTGTTTAATATGGTTAGGGGCTAAGTGTATTTGCTTTTTAATTGCAACTAATCTGAAATTCAAAGTTACATATAGGATTTTAACTCTTTGTTCTGTTCCTTGACCAATACTAGAGGTGTAGTTTTTGCTACACATTGTTTTATAATCTCTCTGCCAGCAAATTAGTCTCCCTTTCAGTTCTGTAAGTTCATTGAGGCCAGATTCTGTTAAATAACTTTTTCAGTATAATTTATATACAGTGGAATGGATTTTTTTTTTTTTTTTGAGACCGAGTCTCACTATGTTGCCCTTGGTACAGTGCTATGGCATCACAGCTCACAGTGACCTCCAACTCTTGGGCTTAAGTGATACTCTTGTCTCAGCCTCCCAAGTAACTGGGACAACAGATGCCCGCCACAATGCCCGGCTACTTTTTTTTTTTTTTTGGTAGTTGTTGTTTGGCCCGGCCGGGTAAGGTTTGAACCCGCCCGGTGTATGTGGCTGGCGCCCTAGCTGCTGAGCTACAAGCACTGAGCCCAGTGGAATGGATTTTAAGTATGCAGTTCTATCAGTCTTTACAAATGCATACCACCCATGTGATCGCCGCCCCTGTTCTCTTACCCTGGAAAGTTTCTTCATGTCTCTTCCCAGTCAACTCCCCCTTCTAAAGTAATCACTGATCTGATTTCTGTCATCATAAGTCAGTTCTGTCTATTCCTACTGTGTGGATTCATTTACATCTGGCTTTTACTGAGAGTAACGTTTTAAGATTCAAATGTGTTGTTGCTTATATGAGTAGTTCCTTTTTAGTGCTGAGGATTATTTGATAGCATGATTATGCCACACTTTATCCATTCTTCTATCAATGTACACGTGGGCTATTTCCAGGTTTGGGTTAGTCAGAATAAAGCTGCTATAAGCATGCATGTATGGAGATACTTGTGGATTTTTTGTTTGTTTTTTTGAGATAGACTCTCACTTTGTTACCTTACCCTCAGTAGATTGCTATGGCATCACGGCTCACAGCAACTTCAAACTCCTGGGCTCAAGCAATTCTCTTGACTCAGCTTCCCAAGCAGCTGGGACTACAGGCGCCCACCATAACACCTGGCTATTTTTTCTTTTTGTTGTAGTTGTCATTGTTGTTTTAGCTGGCATGGGCAAGGATGGGCTCAAACCCACCACCCTTGGTACACGGTGGCCAGCACCCTACCCACTGAGCTACGGGCCTTGCTTCTCCATTCTTTTGATGCTTTTACTATCCTTATGAGTGTTGGTATTGAGTACTTTGTCACATGTGTATTAACCGTTTGCCTATCCTCTTTGTGCAATGTCCATATGATTTGCCCTTTATTTTTTAAGTTTCTCTTTTGTCTTTATTTTCATGTACATAGCCAGTTCCACCACTGTATTGAAGAGACTTTCCTTTCCCTATTGAAATTGGCTTCAGGCTGGGCACAGTAGCTTACACCTGTATCCTAACACGCTGGGAGGCTGACACAGGTGGATTGCCTGAACTCACAGATTGAAGAACAGCCTGAGCAAGAGCGAGACCCCATCTCTAAAAATAACCAGGTATTGTGAGGTCATCTGTAGTCCCAGCTGAAGTAAGAGAATCACTTGAGCCCAAGAGTTTGAAGAGTTTGAGGTTGCTCTGAACTAAAGAAAAGAAAAAAATTGACCCAAATTCTTGTTGAAAATCATTCGACCATATATGTGTGAGTCTTTCTCTACTTTGTCATATTCTATGAATTTATTTGTGATTGATTTTTGTACCTCCAACATCTAATTTAGGGCCAGTAAAAGTATAAATGCTAAATGAATAAAAGGACGTAACAGTGGAATGAAGGAAGAAAGAAGGCAACAAAATCTTTGCTGGGTCATTCTTAGGGAAGTCTATTCTTTTTTTCCCTTTCTTTCGTTTTTTTGAGACAGAGTCTTAGTCGCCCTGGGGTAGGATGCCGTCATCAAAGCTCACAGCAACCTCAAACTCTTGGACTTTAGCAATCCTCTTGTCTAAACCTCTCAAATAGCTGGGACTACAAGCACATGCCACAACACCTGGCTAATTTTTCTAAATATAGTAGAGACAGGGTCTCACTTTGGTCAGGTTGCTCTGGAACTCCTGAGCTCAAGTGGCCCACCTGCCTTGACCTCCCAGAATGTTAGGATTACAGGCATGAACCACCGTGCCTGGCTGGGAATTGTATTCTTAAAATACCAACTGGAAAAGATTTACAGCAAGTCCGTGGTGTTCTGGTTAGCACCTGAGACAGATACGCTATGTTATTGAGGCATTATTTATGCCAGAAAGGAATTCCCTTTTAATATGATTGAGTAGTTTCAGAAGCATAACTTTAGCTGCTATTTTTTTTTTTTCTTTTTTTTTGGCCAGGTCTGGGTTTGAACCCGCCACCTCCGGCATATGGGACCGGCGCCCTACTCCTTGAGCCACAGGCACCGCCCTTTAGCTGCTATTTTTTATAGTACCTTACACATTGTGGGAACTGAATAGATACCTGCTGGTTGACTGTCAGTGTGATTTGTTTTTAGCTATGACCGTTCATGGCGCTTATGGGATTTGGAGGCTCAAGAAGAGATCCTGCATCAGGAAGGCCACAGCATGGGCGTGTATGACATCGCCTTCCATCAGGACGGCTCTTTGGCTGGCACAGGGTAAGGCTCAGTAGGCTCACCTCTTATGTGTGCTTCCATAGAGAACTGGGTTCAGAGTGTTCATTTATAAATTATTTTTATCAGGGGCCTGGATGCATTTGGTCGAGTTTGGGACCTACGCACGGGACGTTGTATCATGTTCCTGGAAGGCCATCTGAAGGAAATCTATGGAATAAATTTCTCCCCCAATGGGTAAAATAAGCTCACTGAATGAGAGGTGGGAAGGGTTCTTGGTCAGAAAGTACTCAATTTCTAACTTTCATACTGCGTCTGGTCCACAGCTACCACATTGCAACTGGCAGTGGTGACAACACATGCAAAGTGTGGGACCTTCGGCAGCGACGCTGCATCTATACCATCCCTGCGCATCAGAACTTAGTGACTGGTGTCAGGTTTGAGCGTAAGTTTTGCTTCTGTTTCAGGCCCTGAATAACAGAGACAGCAATCGTACTTCTAGGAATTGTAGGCCAGCCTTTAATTTTACTGAGAAATGGAAAAGGAAAGAATTTCACCTCTATTACAGGGGGAAATTACAATTTCCTTCCCTTTGCCATACACTTACAGCTGTGGCAAAGCATATGCTTCTTGCTGCTAGAAAGTAAAGAAGACTTCTGTGAATGTCGTGCTTAAGTCTTTCCTCCCTGGACATTGTAAGCTCTGAATCCGTAGTACTATTCTAAACAGGCTGTCTCGCAGGGAAAGAGCCAGAAGACCTCAGTAATATTTACTTCCTTAAATTGACATGGTTTGTCACCTTTTCCTGTAGGCCTAGTACCCTGTTTCCCCGAAAATAAGACATCCTCTGAAAATAAGACCTACTTACTGGAAAGATAAGACGTTTCCTGAATAAGACCTTGCGCATCTTAGGAGCAAACCTTAATATAAGACACTGTCTTATTTTCGGGGAAACAGGGTAGGAATATTGAATTAGAGTGTTGGGTTTTTCTGACTGTAGAGATAACTGTCTTTTTGGAAATAGGTTTTTGAAGATTTGTGTGCTTTTGTTTTCTTATACTCTTTTGAATACTTGAATTCCTTAAGCCACTCCACTTCTTTTTTCCTATAGCCATCCATGGGAACTTCTTGCTCACTGGCGCCTATGATAACACAGCCAAGATCTGGACCCATCCAGGCTGGTCTCCATTGAAGACTCTGGCTGGCCACGAAGGCAAAGTGATGGGCCTAGACATTTCTTCTGATGGGCAGCTCATAGCCACTTGCTCATATGACAGGACCTTTAAGCTCTGGATGGCTGAATAGGCAAGACCATGGAAAGGGACTCTTAACTTCATGTACTCCCTTAGGAGCCATTTTCCTCAAAAGAAAAGAATCAGAGTGTTATTTAGTTCTATTATGTTTTTTGTTAATTACCAGGCATAGACCCTCAATAGAATTGGATTTTCGTGTCAGCTCCCACTCTAGGCAGGCAGCCAAGTCCCTAAGTGATAGGGAACCAAACCCTTTCATGGTTGGAAATTTAATTTTCCGTGCCTTGCCACAAACAGTGTAGACATTTCATTAATCTTTTGTTTGAATACCCTGTAACCTCTCTTACAGCACTGAGGATTG
The DNA here is from genome assembly GCF_027406575.1 of Nycticebus coucang. Taxonomy (NCBI): domain Eukaryota; kingdom Metazoa; phylum Chordata; class Mammalia; order Primates; family Lorisidae; genus Nycticebus; species Nycticebus coucang. The sequence goes on along the minus strand of NC_069781.1, from coordinate 24,555,708 downwards.
TGACTGACTTTTTCTTAATACCTGGCTTGATATAACACAGTATGTGCTTCAGAACTACACATGGTCCACAGAGCAAGGTGGCTGGACTATATTCGGGAAGCCCTCACATAAAGGAGCACATATTATCCCTCACTGGTTTGTTTTTTTTGTTTGTTTGTTTTTGTTGTTTGTTTGTTTTGAGACAGAGCCTCAAGCTGTTGCCCTGAGTAGAGTGCTGTGGCATCACAGCTCACAGCAACCTCCAACTCCTGGGCTTAAGCAATTCTCAGTAGCTGGGACCATAGGCACCCGCCACAACGCCTGGCTATTTTTTGGTTGTAGTTGTCGTTGTTGTTTGGCAGGCGCAGGCTGGATTCGAACCCGCCAGCTCTGGTGTATGTGGCTGGCGCGTTAGCCGCTTGAGCCACGGGTGCTGAGCCATCCCTCACTGTTCAGGGGTCCTCAAACTACGGCCTGCAGGCCACATGAGGCAGTGTGATTGTATTTGTTCCTGTTTTCTTTTTTTACTTCAGAATAAGATATGTGCAGTGTGTATAGGAATTTGTTCATGGGTTTTTTTTTTTTTAAACTATAGTCCACCCCTACAACTGGCCCCGTTTAAAGAGTTTGAGGACCCCTGAGTAAACAATGCCTGCCAGTAAGCACTTTTCCTCTTCCTCGAGAATAGGAGATGAAGTAGTAGACCACAGCTATGCTGATGGTTATGCAGTGAAGAAGATTTTACTTCTTCCTTTTGATTTCACTTGGAATGCCAGATGTATCAGGAAGCATCGGAAAAGTTGGAACTGAACAATTTGCCTTGGCAGAAAATGTCTTCCATTTTGCTTTGAAGTTTGGCATCCTTGTTACCCTAAAACAAGGCCATTGTGTTGGAATTAAAAGAAGTTTTTAGTAAACATGTGTCTTATTGTACAGCCTCCTTTTCTGTTGGTCATTTGATGTATTTCATGTGTTAAAGGGTACTTTATGTCAGGGTAACTGGAAGAAATCGTAGTAGGTATTTCTAAACATAAACCTTTTTAATTTATTATATGCTTATAAAGAGTAAAGTCCTGTTATAAAAACTATTCTTTGAAGAATTATTTTCTATAGTTAACCATTTTCTGAACCCCAGCCATTGATTCGTAAGTTCCTTTTTTTGGTTTGGAATATAACAGATGATCTTAAATAGGGATCAGTGTCTAAAGCACTGTTAACAATTTTTTTAAAATAGAGGGCAGGCTGTTTGTATCATGGGCCAGACTACCAGTGAGCTGTGTCTTGACTCTGTAATTTTTTTTTGCTGGTCATGCAACAGTTACCTTCCTCTGAGCTCTAAATCTACACAAAAATACAGGAATTTGGAAGAAGGATTGTCTACAGAGGAGACTAAAATTAAAGAAGGACTTACATGATGGCTTCCCCTTGAATGTTTGGAGACCTTTTCATTTGCTGGTCTAGAGAGGCTGATAATGGCTTTGTTCAGGTCTGTTCTGTAAACTATGTGTGACATGTAGCTAAACATACTGGTTTTAGTCTGATTTTAATTGTAACCAAATAGTTATATTTCCCATGTAATTGTTAAGTTTCTGAATTCTCAAGTCTACTGTCTTCAGGGCACTTCACTGTTGTTGAGGGATTAATGAGTTCTATGTCCTTAATACCCTGTTTCCCTGAAAATAAGACATCCTCCGAAAATAAGACCTACTTACAGGAAAGTTAAGATGTCCCCTGAAAATAAGACCTAGTGCATCTTTGGGAGCACACCTTTCGGGGAAACAGGGTAGTTTGCCACAAAAAAATTATTTTTCTTTTTGCCCCCTTTTTAGTATTTGTAAAATAATGAAGAATGGTGATGCATTAGCATGCAATTTGGATATAGTGTGCTAACAGGTTTTCAGTTTCTCAAATTTAAATTTTATTCTCCTAAGACTTGTGCTTTTGTTTTGTTTTTTGGTGGTTCAAAGAAGTAGCAGTTAGGTGAAAACATCTCATCTAAGCCTTTGGTAGGACAAATATGGACTATCCATTTCTTCATAGGAAGTAAATATTGTGAGAAGGCAGTTGGTTAAGCACAAAGCCAGGTGTGGCACTTTATGATGACAAGGAAAATGTAGCCATCACCATAGCCTGCCTAGACCATGTCCCAGGCACATTCAGACAGCTAAATAGAAAATAGCATACAATGTCTGAGCCTTTTGACCACTCCACGCTGTACACTGCTTTTTTGCTTTTTTTTTTTTTTTCTCAGACAGAGCCTCAAGCCGTGGTCCTGAGTAGAGTGCCACGGCATCACAGCTCACAGCAACCTCCAACTCTTGGACTCAAGCGATTCTCCTGTCTCCGCCTCCCAAGTAACTGGGACTACAGGCACCTGTCACAATGCCCGGCTATTTTTTGGTTGCAGCCATTGTCGTTTGGCGGGCCCAGGCTGGATTCGAAGCCACCAGCTCAGATGTATGTAGCTGGTGCCTTAGCTGCTTGAGCCACAGGCGCCAAGCCTGTATACTGCTCTTTTAACAAGTCACTTCAGCTCTGACTTCATGCCAAATGTAGTTAAAATAGCTTCCCACTTACAAGCTGAACAAGATAACTACTTGCATTTTGGGATAGGTGATATTTCATCACGTGGAACTGAAGCATCACAGCAGGTCTAAGCATCCTGGACCTCTGGGCGCTAAATGCCAGCTGTACAGCCCACCCTCTTCACTGAGAACTAAAGATGCTTCCATGCAAAATGCCAAATGCCCCTTAAGAGGATGGGACTGCCCCAAGGTTAGAATAACTGAATGTGAAGATAAAAGACGCAGTAATAATAAATATAGTTGCCCCTCTATGTTTGCAGAGTCTGTGTCCTTAGAGTCAACCAAACACAGGCCTACAAGTATTCTTAAAAAATTGGATCTGTACTGAACCTTTTGCAAACGTTATTTCTTGTCATTATTTCCTGAATAATACAGTGTAACTATTTAAATATCATTTACATTGTGTTAAATATTGTAAGTAATGAGATGATTTAAAGTATGTGGGTGGATTGGGAAAGTTATATGAAAATACTGTATCATTTAATATCAGAGACTTAAGCATTCTCAGATTTTGGTATCTGAGCAAGATCCTGGAACCAATCCCTCTCAGATACCAAGGATAACTTCCCTTCCCAGAAAGTGTCAAACTTACATGTCTTATTTGGGTGGTGCATCAACCACTCCAAAAGTTCTATTTTACCTGAAAGGACTCCACCACTTACAAGTGCCTTCTAAAGTGTTCCTTCCTGGGCTTCCTCCAGCTCCCCTCCCTGTCCCCTCTTTACAGCTCAGAGAACATGGTGAGATCATCACCTGACTTAGGTGCTCCAAGGTTAAAGAACAAAGACATGTAAAGAAATGAAGTCAGTGGGGAGAGAGAGTCCCAGCTTCAAGGTAATTATCTTTGATGGCACAAATGTAGAAGTAGTTGCTTGTCCCCCAGCAGGAAACATAGGCAACTTTCCAATTTTGTAATGGAGAATATTTCTTCACGGAGTTGAAAACTGGTTTATTAAATGAGAAATATGGACTATCTTGTGTATTAAGATCTTAAAGGGAATTGATAGAAGCTAACTGTTAATTACCTACAGCAAATAAAACCAACTCAGTGTCCATCCTCTGTAAGTTTATTCTACAAATCAGAAAAACAAAAACACCCTCAAGATGTTTTATTAATAATTTTGATGGGTTTTTTTATCCACTTTTAGGATTGTTTCAGAGCCCTGAGCCATCAGGCAAGGCTAAAACTAGGGAAGTAGGAATGAGATTTTAGATGCTGCAAGGCGGCAACTTGTCAAGCAGCAGCCTGAGCCTCCAAATTCTGTCTCATTTCCTTGGTTCCTAGAATCCACATGTAAAGTGAAAACCAGGGTTCCCCATACCTCCTATGGCCTGGGATGGGAACGAAATATTTGCTTCTATCCAGGGTATTTGCCTTCTTGAAGCCAGAGTTGTAGTGTTTGGGGGAGGGCAATCAGCTTGCCCTGTGTTCATTCTAATCAGGACCACTGCCCCTATCAGGAGCAATACCGACCTATTCTTCCAAATCACAGATTTCCCTGATCCACTGAGCCTAGCTTCTTCCCCCTTTAAATTTTTTATACCTAACACTCCATGAACTGCATACTGGCAAGTGGTGGTCTGGTATAAGAAGCAGCAGAATGAACATAAGTGCCTTCCCAGCTGGTAAGAGCCATCTGCCAGCCCTGGAAAACCTTACCCTTTTCTTCCCTTAGTCCTGGCATTCAGCATCAACCCAGTAAACGACTGTAGAATGAATAAGTGAAGAAATGATGAATGCAGAACATTTTTACTGTGACTGGTGGCAAAACATCCAAAGAGAAGAGTGGAAAGGGGAAAACAAACACATTTGCCCACAGAATTGAAGCTCACTTTCCAAATTTTTTAGTAACCTGTTGTAAAAATAACTTGAAAAAAATGTGAACTGAGTCCCTAGCAGCTACACCAAGAAATGCAACCTGCTATACAGGCTAGTAAGTGTCCTGGAAACCACTGTCCAGCTCTTTGGCACAACTTGCTGTGAAACTGTAGTCATAGAACTGCTTCTCTGCCCTTCTATGATTTTGTATTTCACACCCAGAGGTCTCTCCATACCCACCAGCCCTTCAGCTTTTATTTTTTCCTCATTGCAGTAGGGCCCTCTCTGTTCACAGAAGCCAACACAGGCCTAACCGATCCCTGGATCGTAAAATGAACAAAGGAAGACAACACCAAATGAGGCTTTGCAGTCCCCAAACCCAGCAGCAACTGAGAAAGCCTTGGTTCCTTGTCAGGGAGCAGAGCGCTCACCCCACACCCCAAAGGAACTGTTTCGTCCAAAAGATGGAGAAGATGAGCAGCAGACTGATGCTGAGGATAATGGCCATCAGGTAGGCAAAGATCCGGAACTGGGGGTTGCGAAAACACTCCCTCAGAGAATAGTGGCTGGGCACAGGGATGGGCATAGGCACAGTGGTAGGGCCTGTGTCCTGGGGCCCGGGCTGGCTCCCGGGCTCGGAGCCCAGGTCCAGTGTGTACACCCGGGGCTGGCGTAGAAAGTAGCGGCTCTTGGGCTGGTCCTTGAGACAGAGCTGACGGCCTTCCAGGATGACATGGTGGGGTTCCAGGCGGAGCAGGGTGAGCATAGCAGTGTCCGTGGGCAAGTCAGTGACGGGCTGCCCTGAGGCCAGCACCGTGGGCTGGCGACAGAGTGGGCACAGCAGGCGGCGCCGGGCAGGAGTCACCAGGCTGAGGTGGGCCAGGCATTCCACGCAGAAGGAGTGGCAGCAGTCCAGCACTTTGGGGGTATGGAACGTGTTGTTGAAGGGGTTCCAGCAGACAGGGCACTCAGCCTCAAGCTGCCGGCCGTGCTGCTCAGCCATCCTCACGCTGCGTGCTGGGGGGCTCACAGGAGAGGTCCTGGAGCACAAGGAAAAGGAGCAAAGGAACCCCCATTATACCCTTTCCCTGTGCCTGGTCTGAGGCGAAGGATTCTGTGGGTGTTAAAAGGTATTATCACTCACATTTTACAGATGAAGAAACTTAGGTTTAAGAGCATTTCGTTCTAGATCACCCTGTTCCTAAGCCATCTAGTTAAGTCTGATGTTCCCACAGCCTCTGCTCCATCAGGGTGAAGGCCTGAGCCACCCACTACCAACAGCACCTGAACCAGCTCGCATCAGGGGAAACTGCACCCTGGGCTTTGGAGATGGAGAAAAATGTTTCTCAGGCTCAGTGTGTCTGCCCTTGGCTGCCCTGAATCAGGCAGGAGGGACAAAACACAGTCAGTGGTTTTTGTAGGGGACAAGTATTTCTTTCCCTGCTACCTCAGATCCCTGACTAGTGCAGAGATGGGCTTTGTGAATTCTCTCCCTCTGGGGACAAATGCCAGGCCCTCTTTCCCTCGTCCCCTTGGGCTAGAGAGCCAGCCCTCCAGAGCTTACTCAGTCCTTGGTCTGGCAAGGAGGGCCCCTGACCTTGGAGAGGATCCCCTGCCCAGGTCCTCAGATCAGCCTCCCCTGGCTCCCTCTCCCTCCCTTTGTCACAGGAAAACTTCAGGGCACCCACCTTGGCTTCCGTGGGCAGACTATTCTGAAAGGCTCGAGGCTCCAGTGTCTCGGTCCTCTGAATCCACAATGCTTTGGGAGACTGGCTTCTCATCACCAACCCTGGGGCCTGTCTCCATGGCAGCGGAGCACAGAGCACCTGGAGCTGCCAGGTGGCCCAGGCTGCAGCCTCTGGAGCACACCTGCCTGGAGCCAAGGCCAGAGCTGCCCAGTGGTGGGGTGGGAAGGTGGTGACCAGTGCCCCCCCTCCACGGGGCGTGGCGACCAATGGAACCTGGAAGCCAGGTATCTGCAAGACTGTGGGCGGTCCCTTTGAGATTGGGAATCCCTGGCCTGGAAAAATAGGGGTGGCAATTTCCTCCCTCTTGGGTCCTTATTTCTTTTCTAAAAACGGCTGAAACCTTTCTGCACAAAAGGGCTGCCCGCCCTGCACTTTAGTTGCTATGAAATTCACTTACTTGGCAGCCTAAAACCTCTGGATACCAGATCCAGCAAGTCCTCCCCGGTCCCCTGCTGATCTTTAAACAACTGCAACCAGAGTGTGCAAACCTTGTAGCCTTCTGCTTTGTTCTTAGAACACAGGTGGCCATCCCGCCCAGACCTGGGAGACAGAGTTGGCCATCTCAACAACCTTGGGGATTTAAGGGGGAAGCTGGGAGGGAGGAGCCTCCAGCCCAGCTTCAACCAGAAACACTTGGCTTTTATCTGTTCCTTATATTGGTCATTTGAGTTGAGCTACTGAGATGAAAAAGGTTTAAAAACTATCTTTCTGTGAGAGCTCCCTCGCTTTGCAGATGAGAGACAGTAAGGGATACACCAGTCACCCAGCTAGGTAAAAGTGACACTGGGATCCACGTCTTCCGACTCCCGGACTCACCCCATGCTGCTGTTGTGGAGCAGAACCCTGCGTGCATGCAGCCGGCCTACTGAATACACATTACTAGCTAGATAGTGTTCACGTTTTATCAGAAATCCCTCGTGGCCATGAGAATATTGCGGTAGGAATCCAGGAACTGTGTGCAGAGGGGGGATTTGGGGCAGTGAGTCTCCTTTGGGCCCCTGATATTATATCATCTGAGTTGACACCTAGAGCAAAACTTGCTTCTGCCCTTTCACCCATGGCTTTCTGTCTTTTTCAACCCCTGACACTGCTCTAAGAGGGCAGAAGGAAGTGAAGGCATGCAGAGGGAATTAGATAATTAGATAGCCCTGGCCAAAACTAGCATGGTTTACTACCAGTGCCTTATATTCTGTGCCCATTCGTCTATCCAGAAGTTACTGAGTGTTTACTGTAGGCCAGGCCCTGTGCTAGGCATGGGGTAAGTAAGGGTGAACAAAGTAGACATCTTTGACCTCATGACATTGAGAGTCTAGTGAGGCAAAGAGGCATTAAAGGAGTAATATGCAACCACTAAATACATAATTTCAATGAATGTTATAAAGGACAAAAAGGAAGATGGACTTAAGGTGCTGGGTACTTCCCATGACACCAGCAGGGACAGTTTCTCCAAAGAAGTGACATGAGAGCTGACAATGAAGGATGAAGAATCCAGCCAGGCAGAGTGGAGAGAGCATTGCAGGCCCAGGGGACAGCTCACATCAAAGCTCTGTGTGTTTGGGGAAGTGAAAGGAAGTCAGGATGACCCAGGTGTCTTGGGTGCAGTGAGGTAGACAAGTGGCTCAGGATGAAGGGGGGGTAGGAGGTTGGACCTTGTGGGCTCAGGAACTCATCTGGATTTCATTCTAGGGGTAAGTTGCGGGACAGGGTGACCTGATCCTATTTCCATTATAAAAATAGCCTTCCAGCTGCAGAGCAGAGGACAGGCTGAAAGTGGAAAGGGAGGACTAGGCAGGGGCTCCGGCAGTGTGCCCTAGGCATGTGACAGTGGTGCCAATGCAGGTCAGGTGGCGCTGGAGAAGATGAAGGGGGTGTGATGGGAGATATCTCTGGGGACACAGTCAAGGCCATGGTCCCAAGAAGCAGTGGACTTCTTGGGATTCAGATTATACATTCTGGAATGAGGTTGTTAAGTCTCAAGACTACAGATCCCCTGCTCATTAGAGCTGTGATTCCAGCTGAATCTCTTAACCTCTTTGCACCGATTTCCCCTGGTGAAAGGAAGCCAAAAGCAGTAAAGCTTTTGGACAGAGCCAAGCATCCAGCCAGGGGTGTCCAACCTTTTGGCTGTCTGCACCACATGGGAAGAAAAGTTGTTCTGGGCCAAACATGAAATATAGCAACACTAATGAGAGCTGTGCATAATTTTCACAATACCCACTGCCACAGATAAGCAAAAAAGTCCTCACATAATCCATGTCCAGCCCATGGCCCACAGGTTGGACACCTTAACAATGGGGATATATTCTGAGAAACTCATCATTTTAGGCAATTTCATCACTGTGGGAACATTGTAGAGTGCACTTATGCAAACTTAGATGGTGCAGCCTACTACACTAGGCTGTGTGGTGTAGCCCATGGCTTCTGAGCTACAAACTTCCCCAGCATGTTACTATACTGAATGTTGTAGGCAATTGTAACACAAGGGTAAGCATTTGTGTGTCTAAACATATCTAAACATAGAAAAGGTACAGAAAAATGTATAGTATTACAATCTTGTGGGACCACTATTGTATATACAGTCCATCCTTGATCCAAATGTTGTTACATGATGCATGACTGGATATGAGGCAGTTGGCACTGTTATTGCAAATGGATCTGAGAAAGGAAGGGTCAAGGTTGAGTTCAAGGTCATGATAAAGTTTCCTACATCAAACTTTGAGGAGCCCTTGAATTTCAGAGTGTATCAGAAGCAGACCTTTAATACTTATCAGAAGCCTTAAAATGTATATAGCCTTGATTCATCAGTTGCCTCACTGGGAATCTATCCCACGAAAATAATCAAGGACCTCTGGAAAGATTTGATTTGATTAAGAACTGCCTACTGAGGCACTGGTCTAACAGTGAAGTACGGAGAATTACCTCATTATTCAATAATAGAAAACTGATTGAGTAAATTCTGTTCTATCCATATGAAGAGAGACATTCTGCAGCCTTTAAAATTATGTGATAAAACATCTATTAATATGGAAAGATGTCTATGATATAATGTCATTAAGTGGAAAAGAACCAGGAATAAAACCATATTATAATCCAATTTTCAAAAATAATGTGCACAATGGAAAATACATCTGGAAAGATAAACAGCCACATGTCAGCCATGGTTATCTCTAGGGCCAAGATTATAATTGTTTTTAATTCTCTTATCTGAAAATTCTAATTTTACTCCAATAAGCTTGTATTCACCACCCTTAAAGAGCTCCCATTTCCACCCAAATCATACTGATATTCTCTGAAGTTCCATGCTAAAGCTGGAAAAGGCTGTTCAAGTAGGGAAATTATCTGTACTACCTGGATCTTTATCTGTGATGCTCCTTGTAGGGACTGACTGTTGTTTCAGGATCAGCTGGTGAAAGACTCTGGCCACACACTGATCCCACCCCAAGGCAGGACATTTCAGCTGCAGTAGGTCCTAAATGCTATCCTGAAGTCATTGCCTTGGTGTATGAACAAGTCATCAACTAATATTGACTGTCCATAGATCACTCCAGTGTTTTCAACATCAAGATGATAGAAATTAAGAGCTAGCATTTTAATAGTACTATGCAGTTTACAAAGGGCTAGGATCTAAGTATGGTGATATATCTAGATAGTATAATTGCCTTTTATCATTTTTTTTCCTGTTTGTATAAGTTCATTTTCTAAAACCACTCTGTGAAGGAAGCTGAAAGTAGAAAGTATGCTGGCTTTGGAACCAGATTTATTTGCTAATCTTGGACAAATGGCTTACCGTCTTTGAACTTCATTTTCCTCTATGAAAGAGGCTAACATTCCCACTTTACAAGGCTGCTGTGGAGAAGGAACAGTCTCTAATGTGCCTGTTAGTACATGCAGGAGCTCAGTACATAGCATGATTATTTTACACCCATTTGACAGATGGCGAAGCCAAGGCTCAGAATGGTGAAGTGACTTGCTTAAGGCTTCACAGCTAAAGAGTGGCTGAGTTTGAAGGATGATTGCAAGAACCAGCCTTCTAGGCCAAAGTTCACCTGCTGGACGATGCTGCCTCTCAAAACTCCATAGAGCCCAGTGGCCTGTCCTTCCATGACCCTCTCCAGCCCTTACCTGCTCCCTCAGAGCCGCCTCCTCTTCCTCCTCCCTTCCCGAGTGCAGCCCTGTGCCCACATGCTCTGCTCTCTGCTTCTTGAGGCCTGGTTCCAGCCAGGGTGGGCAGTTCTCATTTGCATAGGTCCCAGCAACTCGTGGCCCATGCTCTCTTTTTCAAGTTTTCTTCCTTCTGGTGACTTTGGACTATCTGCACATCCTGGAAGCTTTGGTTTCTTTCTTTCTTTCTTTTTTTTAGGCTTTGGTTTCTTTATCTTCTTCCTGTGAGTCACTCTTGCTCTTTGTGGGGGACAAAGTCCACTCATCCTTGACTGCCTCTGCCCCTATCCGTTGATCTCATCTCATCTGAGATTGCCCTCGCCTCCGTGTGCTGATTCATGCACAGCCTAATTTTGGTGGGAAGGCGTGGTATCTCTGATGCCACTTCTGCCCAGATAGATCCTTCCCTGTTCTGAGCCCCTACAAACAAAATACAAAAAGCTCTGATAAATACACAAAGAGGCAAATAATCCAGCTGAAAAATAGTCAGGGGAGAGGCAGATAAGCAGATACAAGACGTCTCAAGCAAGTCAGCTTCTAGGTCAGAGTCAAGTCCTTGCTCAGAATCCAGGCTCTACTTATGAGAGATGCAGACGTGAGCAAGTTAATTTCTGTAAGCCTCAGTTTTCTTACCTGAAAATGAGGATGCCATTCTCTCTATTTGACTGCATATTAAATGAGATACTATTATATAAATGTAGAGATCAGTGCACAGTAACATGGCAAATGTTAGCTATTATTATTATTATATAATCAAGGGTGTTCACATGGCCTATCTTCTATTTCCTCTCACATTCTCTTTGTACTTTATGGTCCTCTCCTTTTATTCCTTTTCTGATCTTTTCTTTTTTTTTTTTTGTAGAGACAGAGTCTCACTGTACCGCCCTCAGGTAGAGTGCCGTGGCCTCACACAGCTCACAGCAACCTCCAACTCCTGGGCTTAAGCGATTCTCTTGCCTCAGCCTCCCGAGCAGCTGGGACTACAGGCGCCCGCCACAACGCCCGGCTATTTTTTGGTTGCAGTTTGGCCGGGGTTGGGCTTGAACCCGCCACCCTCGGTATATGGGGCCGGCGCCTTACCGACTGAGCCACAGGCGCCGCCCCTTTTCTGATCTTTTCAACAGCATTTGGAGAATGAACAGATACATGTATCTGATTGGTGATGTAATCAAATGCCCTGCCATTTTATGTTTTTCCTGACATTTAATTTTATTTTCTCACTGTGAAGTTCTAGAGGGGCAAAAGAAAAACAAAAATAGTTTTTAAAAATATTTTTAAATAGCTAAGTAAGTGGCCAAGGAAAAGGTCTCAATCAATGGAGGTTTAAGAGCAAAATTTAAGAGCATGCCTGGGAAAAACAGAAACCACAGGCAAATCTGTGGCTGTTTTTCTGAAGGGGAATTTTGGAGCTTCACTATTTAAGGAAAAAGGGGTACATAGAAAGAAAAAAAAAGAGGGGTTGGGCAGTGAAGCAAAATGGTTACATTCTTGTGAAGCCTTTTACATAAGATAAGTAGAATGTTAGATGAGAAAAAGGAGCAAAGGGCTGGGCATGGTGGCTCATGGCTGTCATCCCAGCACTCTGGGAAGCTGAAGAGGGTAGATTGCTTGAGCTCAGGAGTTTGAGAGCAGCCTGAGCAAGAGTGAGACCCCATCTCTACTAAAAATAAACAAACTAGCTGGGCACCTATAGTCCCAGCTACTCGGGAGGCTGAGACAAGAGGATTTCCTGAGCCCATGAGTTTGAAGTTGCTGTGAGCTATGATGCCCTAGCACTCAACCCAGGGCAACAGAGTAAGACTGTCTCAAAAAAAAAAAAAATAGACAAGGAAGCATCAATTATGTAGATGTCCCTGGGTGGGTGGAAGAATGTTTGATCCAGTCTTATCTCTGTTCTACACCTGGGAAGAGAAATGTGTAATTCATTATTAGTGTGGAATCGAACAGACTTTAATTTTAGGAGCTACCTTTAGCCTGCTGGCCTAAAGTTACAAAGTACATGTCCTTGCTTATGGGATGCCTGCAAAGAATTTCCTTATGAATGACCCATGGGGCCAGTTCTGCACAGGGGCCTGAGGCCTCTCTACTTTTCCTCTTAGATAAGGAATTGGGTGGTTCTGAGATTTTTATTTTTCTTTACAGGTAATGTTTGATTATGCAATGGAAATTTTGTTCTCCTAGCTACCTAGTTTCCCTAGAAATCAAGGTTTTATACCATCAGCTTCTTGTGTATCTTTCAAAGATGTTTTAGGCATACACAAACAAAATGTCCACAGCAAAACATCCTAATGTTTCTTTTCCTCCTTTTTACAGAAATGTGCACACTGTATACACTGTTCATTTTTCTTTTTCCATGTAACAATGTATCTAGGATACCATTTTTTTGTTTTAGTATACAAAGAAACTCTTTGATTTTTTTTTTTTTTTTTTTGAGACAGAGTCTCACTATGTCACCCTTGGTTGAGTACCTTGGCATCACAATTCACAGCAATCTCAAACTCTTGGGCTTAAACGATTCTCTTGCTTCAGCCTTCTGAGTAGCTGGGACTACAGGTGCCTACTATAACACCCAGCTATTTTTTGTTGCAGTTGTCATTGTTGTTTAGCTGACCCAGGCTGGGTTGGAACACACCAACCTCGGTGCATATGGCTGGCACCATAACCACTGTGCTACAGGTGCTGAACCAACTTTTTAATGTTTTTTTTTTTTTTTTTTTTTTTTTTGTAGAGACAGAGTCTCACTGTACCGCCCTCGGGTAGAGTGCTGTGGCATCACACAGCTCACAGCAACCTCTAACTCTTGGGCTTACGCAATTCTCTTGCCTCAGCCTCCCAAGCAGCTGGGACTACAGGCACCTGCCACAATGCCCGGCTATTTTTTTTTGTTGTTGCAGTTTGGCCGGGGCTGGGTTTGAACCCGCCACCCTCAGCATATGGGGCCGGCACCCTACTCACTGAGCCACAGGCGCCGCCCCTCTTTAATTTTTTTTTAATGGTTGTATCATATTTCATTGAATGGCTATAATATAGTATAAATTATCTAACCAACCCCTTATCGATCATCCCCTCATCTTAAGTATTTGTTTTTTAGTTTTTTGTTTTTGAGACAGAGTCTCACTTTGTTACCCCTGGTAGAGTGCTGTGGCATCACAGCTCACAGCAACCTCAAATGCTTGGTCTCAAGCAACTCTCTTGTCTCAGCCTCCCAGGTAGCTGGGACTACAGGCACTCACCACAATGCCCAGCAATTTTTAGAGACAAGGTCTCACTGTGGCTCAGGCTGGTCTCCAACTGGTGAGCTCAGGCAATCCACCCACTTTGGCCTCCCAGAGTACTAGGATTACAGGCGTGAGCCAGCCCTAAGTATTATTATATGATATCTTATATTATATAATCTAGATAATGGATGGGAGAGTAAATGCTGAAATGATTACTGATTTTAACATAGTCTAGAATTGTGTAAAAAAAAATTGTGGACTTGGAGAAATTTTAGACCTCTGAAGATCTCTAAGCAATTCTCCTCTTTCTGAACTGGAGACAGAGGCATGTGATTATTGATAGCTTGGAAGTTCCTCTCAGCTCTGAAATTCTCTGCTTTCCAATGACCCTGTGGTTAAAACTAAAATTGGTTAGGATTCAAGCTGCTGATTTAGTCCAAAGGACCTAGTTTGTATTTGAGAGGTTAGAAGTCACGCTTTCTGCTTTGGCAATACTAATACAACCCATGAAGAAGTTTATGTACTTTGACCTAATAATGTAATGCCCAAGAAGTATCAAAAGGTATCTTTTGGTTGAGTGAGGATATTCACTGTACTTTTATTTTAACCACAAATGATTGGAAACACTCCCAAAGTTAAGTGGAAAAACACATAATCATTTAAAATAATGTGATGGAAAAATTTTTTTGACTTGTAAAAAATAATCACAATTATACTGCAAATGGGGTGGCGCCTGTGGCTCAAGGAGTAGGGTGCTGGTCCCATATGCCGGAGGTGGCAGGTTCATACCCAGCCCCAGCCAAAAACCACAAAAAAAAAAAAAAAAAAAAAAAAAACAATTATACTGCAAATGGAGGGGAAAAGCAGTTTAAAATAGTCTATGTAGTATGAGCCCGATTTTGTTAAGCAAAACTAATGTATAAGGACTGAAAGGACAAGAGGCAAAATGGCACAATGACCATCTCTGGGAGATGGCCACTAGCATTTTTATTTTCTTCTTTCTTATCTATATTTTTCAACTTCTCAAGTAAGCATGTATGGCCTTTGCAGTAAGAAAGTTCACTTAGAAAGTAAGTTGCAGGGCGGCATCTGTGGCTCAGCGGGTAGGGCGCTGGCCCCATATGCCGAGGGTGGCGGGTTCAAACCCAGTCCGGCCAAACTGCAACAAAAAAATAGCCGGGTGTTGTGGCGGGTGCCTGTAGTCCCAGCTACTTGGGAGGCTGAGGCAAGAGAATCGCCTAAGCCCAAGGATTTGGAGGTTGCTGTGAGCTGTGTTACGCCACGGCAGTCTACCGAGGGCGATAAGGTGAGACTCTGTCTCTACAAAAAAAAAAAAAAAGTAAAAGATTTAAAAAAAAAAGGAAAAAAAGGAAAGTTGCAGGTAAGGCAAGTAAGAAATCGTCTGGGCACTGCAGGCATTAAAATAAAAATAAAGTAAGCCATAGCTCTTTTCAGGGTCACTAATTGTCCAGTGAGTAAATGTGTTATCATAATGTCTGGATGATCAGGGCTAAGGAATAGTTTGCAAACAGTGGAAAATTTTTCCAGA
The DNA here is from genome assembly GCF_027406575.1 of Nycticebus coucang. NCBI lineage: Eukaryota > Metazoa > Chordata > Mammalia > Primates > Lorisidae > Nycticebus > Nycticebus coucang. The sequence goes on along the minus strand of NC_069781.1, from coordinate 24,540,649 downwards.
GATATCAGAAGAGATAGTGAGGCATCTCAGGAATTTGAGAGTTAAACTAAGTTAGTTCATGCCTGGGGGGCAAGGTCAGCCAGCTGGAAAAGCACCTCACCTAAGCAGTACCTTGTAACTGGATGAGTGAAGAGTCATGAGACCCTGGAGCCCGGCCAAGGTCCGCCACAGGGCACAGGGGTGAAAGCATACGGAGAAGGGGACGATCAGGGTTCAGCAAGCACCAGCCACAGGTAGGGGGTAACTCTCCCTGGTGGAGGGACACAAGACTGTCATCCCCCAGTCTTGCCAAGGCCTGCCCAGAGTTTAGGACAGTTCTAGAAGCAAAGGCATCACCTGGACATTATCAGAAATGCAGAATTTCAGGCCCACTCCAGACCTACCAAGGCAGAATTTGCCCCTTTTATAAGGCGATCCAGATACACATTGAAGTGTGAGAAATACTGTCATAGGAGAAGTATCTCCACTGTCTGCTCTTTGACTCATCCTGAGTATACCCATCTTCAGGTTCCTGAAGGCTTTCCCAGGACTTGGCCCCCTGGCCAGGGCTTGGCGAATCCCAGCTTGGGGACAGGCGTCCCCTGCCTGTGCTTTGTGCATCATCTGACATCTGAATTTGTCAGTCATAATCCCTTATGTAAAACCTTTGGGGCCAAACTTATTTCAGAATTCAGAAATTTTCACATTGTAGGGAGGTAAGATGATGTATTTACCATACATTACATAACTCCCCCCCATGAGAGCTATATAATCAAACGTATTGATATTCTGTAGTATAGTATTTTATTTTATTTTATTTTTTTATTGTTGGGGATTCATTGAGGGTACAATAAGCCAGGTTACACTGATTGCAATTGTTAGGTAAAGTCCCTCTTGCAATCATGTCTTGCCCCCATAAAGTGTGACACACACCAAGGCCCCACCCCCCTCCCTCCTTCCCTCTTTCTGCTTCCCCCCCCATAACCATAATTGTCATTAATTGTCCTCATATCAAAATTGAGTACATAGGATTCATGCTTCTCCATACTTGTGATGCTTTACTAAGAATAATGTCTTCCACGTCCATCCAGGTTAATATGAAGGATGTGAAGTCTCCATTTTTTTCAATGGCTGAATAGTATTCCATGGTATACATATACCACAGTTTGTTAATCCATTCCTGGGTTGGTGGGCATTTAGGCTGTTTCCACATTTTGGCGATTGTAAATTGAGCTGCAATAAACAGTCTAGTACAAGTGTCCTTATGATAAAAGGATTTCTTTCCCTCTGGGTAGATGCCCAGTAATGGGATTGCAGGATCAAATGGGAGGTCTAGCTTGAGTGCTTTGAGGTTTCTCCATACTTCCTTCCAGAAAGGTTATACTAATTTGCAGTCCCACCAGCAGTGTAAAAGTGTTCCCTTCTCTCCACATCCACGCCAGCATCTGCAGTTTTGAGATTTTGAGATGTGGGCCATTCTCACTGGGGTTAGATGATATCTCAGGGTTGTTTTGATTTGCATTTCTCTAATATATAGAGATGATGAACATTTTTTCATGTGTTAGCCATTCGTCTGTCATCTTTAGAGAAGGTTCTATTCATGTCTCTTGCCCATTGATATATGGGATTGTTGGCTTTTTTCATGTGGATTAATTTGAGTTCTCTATAGATCCTAGTTATCAAGCTTTTGTCTGATTGAAAATATGCAAATATCCTTTCCCATTGTGTAGGTTGTCTCTTTGCTTTGGTTATTGTCTCCTTAGCTGTACAGAAGCTTTTCAGTTTAATGAAGTCCCATTTGTTTATTTTTGTTGTTGTTGCAATTGTTGCAATTGCCATGGCAGTCTTCTTCATGAAGTCTTTCCCCAGGCCAATATCTTCCAATGTTTTTCCTATGCTTTCTTGGAGGATTTTTATTGTTTCATGCCTTAAATTTAAGTCCTTTATCCATCTTGAATCAATTTTTGTGAGTGGGGAAAGGTGTGGGTCCAGTTTCAGTCTTTTACGTGTAGACATCCAGTTCTCCCAACACCATTTATTGAATAGGGAGTCTTTCCCCCAAGGTATGTTCTTGTTTGGTTTATCGAAGATTAGGTGGTTGTAAGATGTTAGTTTCATTTCTTGGTTTTCAATTCGATTCCAAGTGTCTATGTCTCTGTTTTTGTGCCAGTACCATGCTGTCTTGAGCACTATGGCTTTGTAGTACAGACTAAAATCTGGTATGCTGATGCCCCCAGCTTTATTTTTATTACTAAGAACTGCCTTAGCTATACGGGTTTTTTTCCGGTTCCATACAAAACACAGAATCATTTTTTCCAAATCTTGAAAGTACGATGTTGGTATTTTGATAGGAATGACATTGAATAGGTAAATTGCTTTGGGAAGTATAGACATTTTAACAATGTTGATTCTTCCCATCCATGAGCATGGTATGTTCTTCCATTCGTTAATATCCTCTGCTATTTCCTTTCTGAGGATTTCATAGTTTTCTTTATAGAGGTCCTTCACCTGCTTTGTTAGGTTTATTCCTAGGTATTTCATTTTCTTTGAAACTATGTAGTATATTATTTTATTTCAACCCTCCAGACTTCCAGCCACATGCGGGTGGCAAGAATTGGCCCTCAGAAGGTCCTTGGTGTGAGTTGGGCCAGGCACGGTTGGGGACTGCCCACGCTTACTCAGGAAGATGTTAGCAAAGAGTAGCTAGGGCTCTTTGTGCAGGGAAGGTCCAGGGAACTTTCAGGAAGTCTTCCTAGGCCTTCTCCAAATGCCAGGAGAGAAGGCTGCTGGGCCAGGGTCCATCTCTGCTCCTGTCATACATGACTGGCAACCCTGATAAAGGGCTTTTACATTGCTCCCATCAGGAAGCCAGAGAGCTCCGGGCTTGGGTCTCTCATCTTTCTCTGTGGCCACACTGTCCCTGTCATCTGTGCCCCTCTCTATATCTTGACAGTTTCTCTCCTCTCAGGGGAGATTATTCTTTAACTTTTATTAGAATACATGTCCAAAGTAGAAAAATTAGGAAACTTAGATGGGTATAATAATTCCCTACCCTTAGAAACAATGGCAGGAATTATCACCTGCATTTTATAACAGCTTTGATGGCAACTCTATGGGTAGGTGCTATCATCATCTTCTTCGTTTTATAAATGGGGGCACTGAGGCACAGAGAGTTGAGCCACTTGCCAAGGTCACAGGGCTAGGAAGTGACAGACTGGGATTTGAACCAGGCAGCCTGGGGCCTGAGTCCTTCATATACCAGGCCACACTGCTACCTGTAAGGAGAAAATAAATTCACCTGGAATCCTGTACACAGAGATAATCATGCACACATTTGGATGTATAACTTTTCTCTCTCTTTGTGTATTTGTGTATATGTGTGTGTGTGTGTGTGTGTGTGTGTGTTTGTATTTTGAGACAGAGTCTTACTCTGGATTCACCTGGAATCCTATACACAGAGATAATCACCCACACATTTGGATGTATAACTCTCTCCCTCCCTCTGTGTGTGTGTGTGCACGCGCGTGCGTGTGTGTGTGTGTGTGTGTACTTTGAGACAGAGTCTTACTCTATTGCCAGTGCTGTGGTGTCAGTCTAGCTCACAGCAACCTCAAACTCCTCCTCTTGCCTTAGCCTCCCAAGTAGTTGAGACTATATAGTCTCCCGTAACAATGCCTGGCTAATTTTTTCTATTTTTAGTAGAGACAGGGGTCTCGCTCTTGCTCAGGCTGGTATTACACTCCTGAGCACAAGCAATCCACCGGCCTCAGCCTCCCAAGAGTGCTAAGGTTACAGGTATGAGCCACTGCACCTGGCCTCTTTATATATATACATATATATATATTTTTTTTGGTTATTTTATTTTATTTTATTTTGGCTTTTTTAATTTTTTTTATTTCGTTGCTTATTTTTTATTTCTTTACTTTTTTTTTTTTTTTGAGACAGGGTCCCACCCTATGCCCCTGAGTAGAGTGCAGTGGGACATTTTTCATAAGTTATAAAATGTCATACTCTATGTACTGTTTTGTAGCCTCTTTTTTCACTTACCATCTTTCTACAACATATTGTCTTTTGATCATAAAAATGATTATAGGAAAAAATGTGTATTTACTTATTATGTATATACAATGGCTATAAAAGGATACACTAATTGCTATTCACACTGGTTACCTCTGGAGGGAGCCAGATGGAAGGCAGACGGGGAAGAAAGGGAGTGTTTATTGGATAACCTTCGTACTCTTGATTGTGGCTACGTGAGTATGTTATCTGTTTCAAAAGTAAGTTTAAAAAAAAGAAACTGATACATGCTTATTACAGAAAAATCAAATATTGAAAGGCATAAAGTAGGAAATAAATTAATCTTTAAGCTCAATACCCAGATATAACACTGTCAATATTTTTGCCATATTTCCTCCAGGCCTTTGTCTGTGAAATACACAGATATAGGTATTTATGTATTTTTACCAAAATGGGCCTATGCTGTATGACAGTTTTGTTACCTGTGCTCTTCCCCTAGGGTGAATCACAGGCAACATTCTATCTAGCCTCATTTTATTTTTTATTTTTTGAGACAAAGTCTCACTTTGTCACCCTTGGTAGAGTGCTGTGCTGTGGTGTCATGGCTCACAGCAACCTCAAACTCCAGGGTTCAAGCAACCCTCTTGCCTCAGCCTCCCAAGTAGCTGAGACTACAAGTGTCCACCACAATGCCTGGCTATTTTTAGAGATGGGGTCTTACTCCTGCTCAGGCTGCTCTTAAACCTATGAGCTCAGGCAATCCACTCGCCTAGGCCTCTGAGAGTCCTAGGATTACAGGCCTGAGCCAACTGTGCCTGGCCTTAGCCTCATTTTAAACATCTGCATGTTCATTAGTCATGTGAAGTTAGCCAGTTACCAAAAACCTATTTCCAGATGAAGCAAGTCCAGTACGTGGATGTGCAGTACCAGCTGACACCAATCTCCGTCACCCAAAGCCGGCTTTTTAGATTGCTGTGTGAAGAATATCCAACTGGTGGATGCTGTGCTCCAGACCCTGGAGAGATAATATCTGGGAATGGGCTCTATGTTCCTTCTTTCTGTGATGTTGAAAGCGGTATCACTTATTCCACAGTAGCAAACACCTCCCACCTGCCATCCTCCCCTCAGTCTCTGTGCCCACTACCACCAGAACAATGCCATTGAAAGCAGAGTACCTTGGTGGGAAGAGCCAGTCTGCTCTTCCCAAAGACCTGAGCTCAGAGCTGGGCTCTGCCGCATGCTGTGTGACTTTGGACAAGTCAGTTTTCTTCTTTGTAGAATGTAGGTAATAATCTCCATATTGCCTATCTCAGAGTCTTACATTCTTGGAAGACTTAGATGAGTTTGTGATTGTGAATGTAAGTGTGGAACAAGTGAAACCCCACTAACTCTCCTGCACAGCTGGTGGGAAGTCAATTAGTACCAACCTCTTGGGAAAATGGTTTGATGATATCTGTTGAAGTTGAACATGTGAATTCCCCTGTGTCCCAGCAAGTCTTTTGCTAGTTATATCATGAACACAAATACATGCCTATGTTCACCAAAAGACATGTTATTAGAATGTTTATAGCAGCACTATTTGTGAGAGTTCTGAACTGGAATCTACCCCCAAATTCCCATCAGTAGCTAGATACATTGCAATAATTTCACACAACAGAATATTATACATCAAGGAGATGAAGGGTATTCGACTACTTACAGCAACATGAATCAATCTCAAAAACATGTTGAGCAAAAGAAGCCTGACCAAAGTCAACATGGTGGCTCAGGCCTGTCATCCTGGCACCCTGGGAGGCTGAGGTGGGTGGATTGCCTGAGCTCAGGAGTTCCAGAACAGCCTGAGCAAGAGCAACACTCTGTCTCTACTCAAAACAGAAAAAACTAGCCAGGCATTGTGGTGGGCACCTGTAGTCCCAGCTATTCAGGAGGCTGAGGCAAGAGGATCACTTGAGCCCAGGAGTTTGAGGTTGCTGTGAGCTATGATGCAACAGCACTCTACCATGGGTGGCAAAATGAGACTCTGTCTCAAAAAAAAAAAAAAAAGAAAGAAAGAAAGAAAGAGAAAAAGAGTGAAGTTCATTTATCTTTCAGATAACAGTCCTGCCAGTCAGGCTGGTGGAACAGGTCAGCTCCCCAGTGATAGGTTATTCATTTTCGTTTATTCATACCCCTCCCCACTTCCTTCTATCTTGTTTATTACCTTGTCCTCACCTGAAGAACCGAAGCTGTTGCTGGCACTCTACATTCCAGCTAGTGCGGAGGGCCCTAGAGGGGTAGACCTCGACAAGCACGTCTGTTCAAGCTAATGAGGTGGAAGTTACACACATCACTTCCACTCACACTCCGCTGCCAGGAGCTTATTCTCATGGCATGCCTAGCTGGGATGTAGTCTTAGCGGGGCAGCCTATGCCAAGGAGACGTGCCAATTTCAGGAAAACAACTAGTCAGCAGTCTACCACATTTTTAGTGATGAAGTTGCTCTTTAATAAACTATGTTTTCAAGAGGCCAGTTGGAAATAATAAAGTTCCTTTTCCTCAGTATCAGAAGATTAAAAACATCAAGTGATCTGAGTTCTATACATTGCTATGTTGGAATGGACAATAATTCCCACCCATTTTCCTTAAATATATAAATATATTTAAATGATAAATGTGTAAGTAAATATATACATTTATTTAAATTTAAAATATATAATTGGCCAGATTCCAAGACTTATATATTTTCCTGGAAAAAAATCAACTGCCGGCCAGGCACCGTGGCGCATGCCTGTAATTCTAGTACTCTGGGAGGCCGAGATGGGTGGATTGCTTGAGCTCACAAGTTCGAGACCAGCCTGAACAAGAGCGACACCACCGTCTCCAAAAATAAAAATAACTGAGCATCGTGGCAGATGCCGATAATCCCAGCTACTTGGGAGGCTGAGGCAAGAGGATCATTTGAGCCCAAGAGTTTGAGGTTGCTTTGAGCTATGATGCTACAGCACTCTACCAAGGGACGACAAAGTAAAACTCAAGAAAGAAAGGAAGGAAGGAATAAGGGAGGGAGGGAGGGAAGGAAAGAAAAACAAAAGGAAAGAAAGAAAAGAGTCAACTGCCTTTGGAAAACTCCTTGATAGAATTTTAGAGGAGCTATCTCTAAAATGAATTGTTAATGAAGAAATGAATGTTTAGGAGACTTTATCTCCAGCTCTAGGGTATTTGATTAGGGCATATCAGACTGAAAAAGTCCTCTACAAACACTAGCATATATTAACTTAGATAAGGAATTTTTTCTTTTTTTTTTTTTTTGAGACAAGAGTCTTACTATGTCGCCCTGACATGCCATGGCATCACAGCTCACAGCAACCTCAACTCTTGGGCTTAAGTGATTCTCTTGTCTCAGCCTTCCAAGTAGCTGGGACTACAGGTGTCTGCCACAACACCCAGCTATTTTTTTGTTGTAGTTGTCATTGTTTAGCTGGCCTGGGCTGGGTTCCAACCTGCCAGCCTCAGTATATGTGGCCAGCACTCTACCCACTGAGCTATGGCACTGCCTTAGATAAAGAATTTTGACATCAAGCACACATGTAGAGCTTTGGGAAATAATTTTACTGGTAACAGAATCCTGCTAACTCATCAGAGGCCTCCTATTTTCTCACGTTTATTTTCCCTCTCATAGTAGTCTGTCCCAATTCCTTGAGACACCTCTGAACCCACTCCCCTGGATATTCTTTTTTTTTTTTTTTTTGTGGTTTTTGGCCAGGGCTAGGTTTGAACCCGCCACCTCCGGCATATGGGACTGGTGCCCTACTCCTTGAGCCACAGGCGCCGCCCCTCCCCTGGATATTCTCACTGGAACCTGTCTTCCTTCTAGAACAAAGTGTCAGCTATAGCACTAATAATCCAGAATATGCTAGGACTTTCTCTGAGCCAGCTATCTACTGCCCCTGGGCACCTGGGTAGGGGGATCTCCTTGGGGCCAAAAAGTTAATAACTGATCTTGAAAATACACAAACAATATCATGCCTCTGTGAATTTCTAAACTGAACAGGGAAGCTTTGTGACGTCATGCAAAGGAAGGTGTTGCAGCTTTGAGTTAGGCAGAACCAGATTCAAATCTCAGCTCTTCTGCTTCCTACCTATGGAACCCAGGCAAAAACCTGCACGCCTCTGGGTTTCAGCTTTCTCATCTGTGAAATGGGAATAACAATGAGAAGTGTAATGGGAGTAAATGTATTTGGCCCTCTGAAGGTGCTCAATGAAGGAGTCTCCTCTCCCACTACCCCTTTGTTTTTCCAGAGCTCAAATATCTATAACTCAAGGAATTAAAGGAAAGCTGAAAAATGACTAAAGGGGTTAGAATGGATGAAGGAATGGGAACATTTAGTGTGAAAATGAGGGCATTTACTCTAGACAGTGAGGACAAGAAACAACTACACTGTTTTGCTTGGCATTTATATAGATATGGCCAATCCTCAGAACAGCCTTGTGTGGCGGGTATGATTGTGAGCCCACATTCTAACTGAAGAGGAAACCGAGGTTTTATAAGTTGCCCAAGATCATCCAGCTAAATGGAGAAGTGGAGACTCAAACTTGGGTCTGATCCTTTGTCCTAGTTTAAGAATAGACTCTCCTCCCTCTATTCCCATCACTGGAGAGAGCACAGGGCAGGAACGGACCCACGGAGGAGCAGGAGGGGACAAGGAAGATGCCTGAGAGCCACTGGTATCACAGACAGGCAAACATCAGAAAGATAAATACAAAATCTTTCCTTATCCTGGCACTCATTAGAAAGGGAATCTCTAGCCCTCAGATGTCTAATGTGTGGGCTCCTCTGAAGGCAGGAAGGACTTCATCTTCCCTGAGGAAAATGGGCTGATTCCTAGGGCAGCCCTGAGTATCCAGCCCCTCCTCACTGAAGGGGGCTCAATGACTGGCCACAGTTGACTCCATCTTTCTCCTTTGTTTTTTTAAAGAGACCAGTCTCACTATTCCTGGACGCAAGCCATCCTCCTGCCTCAGCCTCCCGAGTAGCTGAGGTTACAGCTGTGAGCCACTGCACCCAGCTTCTCTCTTTTTTCTATGGTCTATTATGACTTCAGAGATCTCCTTTGCCTTACTCTGGCCATAACCAAGGGAAAACAAACAAATAAATATACATATGTATATATAAAGTCTTATTTATATAAAACTAAATAAAAAAATTAAAATTGCAAATGATTTTTCTTTTACCTTAATCTCTCCACTGTTCCGTTTTCTTATTCATAGAATGGATTTGCTAACTCTTATAACTCTGGGCAATGCTCTTGTACTTGCCAGCCTCTTCGAGATATCTCAGGCCTGATTTTCTTTTTCTTTTCCTTTCTTTTTTTTGGAGGGTCAGAATGGAGTCTTACTTTCTTGCCCCTGATAGACTGCTGTGGCATCACAGCTCACAGCAACCTCAAACTCCTGGGCTCAAGCAATTCTCTTGTCTCAGCCTCCTGAGTAGCTGGGACTACAGGCGCCAGCCACAACACCCAGCTATTTTTTAGAGCTGAGGTCTCGCTCTTGCTCAGGTTTGTCTCAAACTCCTGAGCTTAAGCAATCCACCCACCTCCGCCTCCCAGAGTACTGGCATTACAGGCCTGAGCCACCATGCCCGGCCGTCAGGTCTGATCTTCATGCACGCTCAGCAGCACAGCCTTGGGCAGGATTTCTACCTCCTTCTCGGTGCTACTCTGCACTGATATCACAGACAGGCAAAGGCCAGAAAGACAAATGCAAAATCTTTGCTCTAACTTGAGTCTTCCTACTGTTGAGGAGCAGTGACTAGAGGTGGAGCTCACTGTATACAACCCGTGTGTGTGGAGCTGTGCAATTCTTTCCCATCTTGATTATTTTTGAGGTAACCCAAATAGTCTCTTTCTCTACTGCCTTTTTTCTTTTGTGGAAACACAGAAAAGGTGATTTCCATAGACCCAAGCCCTGTGTTCTGACTCTCACAGACAGGTGCCTGTCTCTCTTACACCCAGAGGTCATCATTTTGAATGACAACCTTTTTGGGGGAGAGTAGTTCTAAAAGCTCACAAAAAATTACACTGAATTTAACTGAAATTGAGAACCTTAGGTTTGCCCAAGTTCAAAATCTCTATACCTGATTTTGCACCAGTGGACTTAATCTGACTTCTAACACTGATATAACTTCTAAGTGAAACTAAGCAAAAAATACCAGGTCTACATTCCACTCTCCCCAAAATAACATAGACAAAACCACGCTGAGAAAGGGGGGCCACAGTTTGATATTGTCCAGTGATCGTGTCCCTTGGTCTCAGAATGCTGCCACTTCCTGCAGTTCCAGCCCCCGGCTGTGGTCCACTCTGAGTAAGTGAATTCCTTTGTTGAAACTTGCACACAACAAGGAGGTGGTATCACCAACAGCCAGGGAGGTCAAAGGTCCTGCTCCATCCAGACACAAGGTGGAAAGGCAGGCTGGGGAAGGAAGTAGCAACGAGATTAGGCCAGAGTACAAATCATAAACATGATGTCTTTATGAGAAATCCAAGGAAATAAAGCATTTCCTGTATATACCCAATCCATGTAAGAGGCCCTGCTTGCTTCAGAGGAAAGCACGCCAGCAAGGAAGTCAGAACTTGGGTCAACCCCAAGACATTAGTTGTAGAGAGTGGCACATGGGCCATACAGGGCATAAACCACCAAGAAGTATATTTAGACAAATGAGGCCTCACCAGCTAAGGACATGTTAAAAAAGTACCTCAGTCACCTACCTGGAGAACAAATCAGAGACCAGGGCAGGAAAAAATAGATAAAGATACTCATCTTTTTTTAATTTTGGAAACATAGTATTGCTCTGTTGCTCAGGCTAGAGTGTAGTGGCATCATCAGAGCTCACTGCAACCTCAAACTCCTGGGCTTAACTCCTCAGCTTCCCTCCCAAGTAGTTTAGACTACAGGTGCCTGGCAAATGCCTGGTTAATTTTTTGTAGAGATGAGGTCTCACTGTATGGCCAGGCTGGTCTACTACTCCTGGCCTCATCTGATCCTCCTGCCCTGATCTCCCACAGGGATGGCATTACAGGCATGAGCCTCTGGGTGTGGCCAAGGATACTGATTTTCAGCTTGTAGCTTCTTGGGATTTTGCTCCCTTTAAAGTAAAGGATCGTGTGGGGAACCTGAAGGGCTGACCCAGTCTCCCTCCACCTGCATCCTGGAGGTGATTCTTCTATGAACTATGGACACACACCTGCTGGGGAGGGCATTATGCCACCCAATCAGGTCAGTACTTTCAGACCCTCTTCTCCCTGGTCTTAGGTATAGGAACATTAAATCTAAAACATCTGCTCTCTCCACCGCCCACAAATGTTACACCTGGGTGGTTGAAGAAACCAATCCCAGGTACAAGTACAGCAGGGCAGTCCTTACTATGAAAGTTCGGCTTGTCACAGCTCTTTGCAGTGTCACTAGACACAATCCTGCCTTTTTTTTCTCTGAGGGGGATACCCTATCTCCTCCTGAAAGGAGCTAAATTATGGAGGATTTTTGTAGGAGGGATTTGGTTTAAAGTTGTTTAAATTAATGTTATTCCTGTTTCTGACAGAACCTGTGTCTAGGATAAAATAGCATGGAGGCAGTGGGGTACTGGTAAATTAGCACTCTGGAAGACAAAAATGATGACACTTATTCATTGTTAATTTTCATAGTGTAAATACCCCCACCATGTCCAGATTTCAAGCTACCAAAGCTTAAAAACCAGCTTGCAAAATTTCTGAGTATTTAACAATCTGGCAGTGGGAGCTGGCCCCAGCAGGTCCAGGACTCCAGTGAGCTGTGTACCATATGGCATCTTTTATCCCTGGTGTCATGACCTTACTGTGATCTTAAGCCTCAGCTAGAGTCAAAACAGGGCAGAATCACTCTGAGAATATCCTTTCTCCCCCTCACGCTCTCTTTAGTCTTTGAAAAAAGAATTGAGGGCGGCGCCTGTGGCTCAGTCGGTAAGGCGCCGGCCCCATATACCGAGGGTGGCGGGTTCAAACCCGGCCCCGGCCAAACTGCAACCAAAAAATAGCCGGGCGTTGTGGCGGGCGCCTGTAGTCCCAGCTACTTGGGAGGCTGAGGCAAGAGAATCGCTTAAGCCCAGGAGTTGGAGGTTGCTGTGAGCTGTGTGAGGCCACGGCACTCTACCGAGGGCCATAAAGTGAGACTCTGTCTCTACAAAAAAAAAAAAGCAAAAAAAAAAAAAAAAAAAAAAAAAAAAAAAGAAAAAAGAATTGAAAGGTGGTAATTCCTGTTTCCTTCTCCAAGCACTTTGAGAGCATTACAAGTTAAAATGTGATGAAAAACTTCAGGTAGAAAAAATATAATAGCCAAATATTTTTGAGCTCTTGGGACTGAGTCTATACAACATGGTACCAGGAGATACATGGTGATGGCTTCTAGCCAGAGAATGAGCAGCAAGATTTTGGCATCTTGACCTTGCCTCTTAACCACCAGCAGACTGGACAGGGCAGGAGATGGGTGGCTTTGTATATGGGGAGCAATGGGAAGAGTTTGAGGACTTCACATGTCTTCTAAGAAGCACTGAAAGCAGGCTCCGTACCTCCAGTATCTTGGTTCCAAATCTTCACCTTGCAATCATGTGATGAAGTAGCAATTACAGGCATCAAGGCCAATGCTCTTGGTAGGAAGACACAGGATGCAACGGTCTGGAAATGCCCCTTATATTCACATATTTTGTTCCGTGTCTGTCTTAGGTCCCACAACTGCAAAGGAACAACATGGATCAGCTCACATATACTATTTATATAGCTTCATCCGATAATATCCATCTTCCCACCCTCCCACGATCTACCTATTCACTCCTCTTACCTACTCATATAGCCACCCCTTATCTTCATCCATCCCATCCACACACCCAACTGCACATCCATCCAGTGATTATTTTAAGCATTAGCTGTGTTCCAAACAACCCTAGTTAAGGATGTGCCAGAAAGAAAAGATAAAAGTATGTGCCAGAAGGGTTACTGCCTTCTTCATGGCCAGGGAGGTAAAAGCTCCCAGTCCTACAGCATGATGGAACAATATGGGATCACTTACTCTCATGACAACTCAAGAGCTGCTTTTTATCATCGTCTTCTTGGCATCTGTGAGTCCTAAGGGGACCCACAGTTAAAAGTACCTTCTCATAAGTACATACAGACATTATGATTTAATGACTAGATGCTAAACCTTGATACACAGGTCCAATGCAGTGGCTCACATCTATAATCCTAGCAATCTGGGAGGCCAAGGTGGGTGGATTGCTTGAGCTCAGGAATTCAAGCCTAGCTTGAGCAAGAACGAGACCCTGTCTCTACTAAAAATAGAAAAATTAGCCAGGAATCGTGGCAGGCACCTGTAGTCCCAGCTACTTGGGAGGCTGAGGCAAGAAGATCACTTGAGCCTGAGTTTGAGGTTGCTGTGAGCTGTGATACCACAGCACTCTACCCAGGGCGATAGAGTGAGAATCTGTCTTAAATAAATAAATAAATAAATAGATGGATAGATAGATAAACCAGCCTTGATACATGAAATTAGTGCGTACAACAAGGGACAAGCCAGTCAGTGCTGCCAGTCCTATTCTTATTAATACAGATCAGACCACACGTGGAGAATAATGTTCAGGGAGGACAAACTGAACTATGTCCAAAAAAACGATGAAGTCACTGGTACTGTGTCATCCAGGGAACAGCTGTAGTACTGGAAATGCTTAGCTTGAAGAAGAGATGCTATGTTCAAAGCCTGATCTACCACTTACTAGGGGTGTGATCTTATGCGAGGTGATTTCAACTTGTGACACTTCTGTTCCCCACCTATATAATGGGAATTATAAAAGTACTTAACTCATAGGGTTGTTTTTAAGAATTAACTGAGATAGTGTATGTAATATGCTCATCTCAGTGTCTGGCACATAATAACTTTGATAAAATGGGAGCTATAATTATTTTATCTGAACACTAGATAACCCTTTTAACTGATAGTCTACAATTATGAATCTAAAGTATTTTAGAGGAGCCTAAACAATCTTTCCCAAAATTAACTACAATCAAGTTATGTGGGCAAGGGATGGCATGAGTCCTGGACCAACACTGGAACTCCATATTACACAAAGAACTTAAACTTCCTTTCTTGGCTACGTGTATAATGGGGATATATTTGGTTCATCAAACAGTCCCTCCCTTTTAGAAGCTCTGCTGGGAATAGGAACATGAGTGGGCTGGTTCTGTGCTTTGCTCCTCCCTATCTTGACTCTCAGCCCATTCCTCTTTTCTACTGCCAGTTCAGAGCCCTAGGTTAATGACTGTTTCTTAAAAGAAGTATCTGGTATACAAAGGATCACTCACAGTATGCACTTGAAATAGGCCTGAGCCATGAGCAGAGCCTGCCTGTGTGGCCCAGTTTAGGCACAAAGCCAGAGAAAGTGATTTGTTCACTGGCAACCAGATACCTAGACCCCACACAATCTCATACCGTGGCTTCACAGCCTTCCCCTCCAAAGCCATTGCTGCATGAGATACACTTGTGTCCATCTACACTGACTTCACAGTAGGTCTGAATGTGCTGCTTTGCAGGAAACATATGAGCTACGCGTAGCCCCCGACTGTCCCATAATCTGAAAGAAATTAAAGCAGGAAATGAGTTTGTAATAAATGTGTCTGAAATACACCTGTAATATCCCACTACCAGAAAAGTTTTAATTTTTTGCTGCTTACGCCAATCAACAGAATTGAGAATTCAATTCTAAGAATGTTATGATTTACCTAAAAACAGCAGCATAAACCAAATCAATCTCTGAGACTCTGAAGCTAGCAGGAAGTAACCAAATGGAATGACATCTGAGTTCTATTTTGAGATCAGTTAAAAGGAATTTAGACCAAGCATCTTAATTGTACAAACTAATTTGATAATTTGGTCCTTTGAGTCACTGCTTTCAACGCACAAGAGGATATTTCTGTACCTATGATTTAAGTTTTTTAAAAGATACTAATTATGATACAGAAAAGTAGTCATCATTCAGCATCAGATACAAAAGCTTCAAAGGTCTTGGCCAGCCTTGGCCTTGGGGTCCAAAGAAGAGTGTTCGGTTTGCTTTTTGTCTCATTTTTACTTCTTTGTTCCATTTCTACCTTTTTTTTTTTGTTGTTGTTGTTGTTGTTGTAATTTGGCTGGGGCTGGGTTTGAACCCACCACCCTCGGTATATGGGGCCGGCGCCCTACTCACTGAGCCATAGGCACCGTCTATTTCTACCATTTTCTAAGTAGATTCTCCTCTGAGGTCTGAAGTTTCTAAGTGTGCTCTCACGTCTAAGAACTAGTGGCTTTGTTTGATTCCCTGATGCTGATTCCAACCCTGCCTCCCCAGGGAGGGTTCTAGGCTGAAGGCCGGGCAATTGAGAATGCCAGAAGCTGCCGCACCCTCGGCATCATGCCGCAGCGAGGTGGCGCTGTCCACGTTGTAAAACGAAGGAAAGGAGGTCTGTGCTCCTCGGAGCGAAGCCCCCAGCACCCCCAGTGTGCACAGCAATAGAAATGTTGCCTAGCATGCTGTTTTTTGACGCAATCATCTACGGGGTACGGCATACAATTAAGAAACCTTTATGTTCAGTTAAATGCTTGTTTGTTCTGTTAATTCTAAGCATAAACACAGTGGTTTACTGATCCAGATTAAGCACAACAAGAATGGCTGTGTCAGACTCAGTGGCTCCAAGTAAGCCTGGTCAACAGCACGTCCCTACCATAAATGTCAGTGACTTGAGACAATGCAGGCACAGCAAAGAAGATGTTCCAACACGACATGCACTATCACCACCTGCAGTAAAACTTTACTTAGAAAAACATCTTGCTTCACTAATTTTCATATGTAATACAAATCAATAGAGTAGTTTAATGTTTGACAAACAATTAATTATGAATCAAAGTATAATTACTAATAAAAGTAAAAATATATAGAAAATATATATAGAAGTAGTCAAGCATTATACGTAAAAGAATATGTTCAGCTGTTTTTAAAAGAAATTATAAGAAACTGAAAAAAAATTGCAGGGCTAAGAAAAGTCACAAGCCTTGACATTCCTAGATAAGAGGGAATAACCAGGTGTTACTGATAAACCACCTCCCTCCAGAGAGCAAAACCTTGAAAAGATAAACCACCTCCCTCCAGAGAACAAAACCTTGAAAACATATAATGCATGATAAACCGCATATGCAGACACAAAGATAATTTACAAACATAAGCAGAATAAAAATTACATTGTTTAAACCTTAGAAAGAAAATGTATAAATACCAACATATACTCTCAGTAAAATTTGCAGCTGCACGCTTCACTAAGTGCTGTGTGCCAGACTGTCATTCCTGCGTCGACCTTTCAACTTTCCTCACTCCTTCTCCCTGCTTTCCCTCGGACTGAAACCCACCGGCAGGGCGGTCCGCGGCAGGTGGTGCCTCGAACAGGGACCTGAAGGACAGGTAATCTTCTCTCTTTTTCTTTCTTTCTTTCTCTCTTTTCAGGTTGAAGGCGACTCTCACCAGGGAGCTCGAGTCCCGCCGGTAAAGGCTGACCGGTTAAGTGTGAGCAATCAGCAGGTACCATGGGGCACGCATTGGTTAAGGAAGAACGTATGCTCAGTGTTATGTTACAGCGTTTGTTGGACAAAAATGGGTTTCATGTGTCCCTCAAAAGGTTGGAAGAGCTTATGCATTTTATAAAGCTGGTTAGTCCTTGGTTTCTGGAGGAGGGCTCGCTATCTCTATCTGATTGGAAACGAGTAGGGCGAGAGATGCGAGCTTATGTGCAGACGCATGGGGAGCAGGTTTTGCCCCCACAGGCTTTTCCTCTATGGTTACAAATTAGGGAACTTTTGGCTGACAATACATTTTTAGAGGCTTTTGTGAGAGAGACTGCTTCAGAGGCTGGGAGCCCTGAAACTAAAGAAGCACCCATTTATGATGAAGTATCTCCAGAGGTTCTGGCGGAGCCTGAACCGGCGCCAGATACCGAGGGTGTAGCCCCCTCTGCGCCGACCCTGAAAGAACTTTTGCCGCCTCCGCCACAAAATGATGAATTTGCTGATAATGATGAGTGGGATTTGGTGGATGAGATGGCAAAGGAGGATACGGAGGATGATCGTTTTGATCATCGCCGTAATCCCCCGGTAGTACGTGTGCCCATGGCAAGACCCAGACCAGCCCTGCGGGCTCCTCGTCCACGTGTACCGTGGCCTCCCCTGCCCCCTAAGGGTTTTCAGGCCGCTATACATGAAGCCCGTCAACAGGGTGATTTTACTTTCGCTTTCCCGGTACACTTTCCTGAGGACGATAAAGCAGCACCGGTCTGGGAACCTTTGCCTTTAAAAACGTTAAAGGAATTGCAGCTGGCTGTTCGTACATCAGGAGCCTCTGCACCCTATACTCTTCAAATTGTAGAATTAATAGGCAGCCTGTGGCTTACTCCCTATGATTGGCAGCAAACGGCCAAAGCCACCCTTTCTCCAGGAGACTATATTTTGTGGAGAACAGAGTATGAAGATAGATCAAGAGAAAGCATTAAACAGCACAAAGGAAAGAGAGGTTTACAACCCACCATGTCAATGTTGCTGGGAACTGATGACTTTGCTTCTACTGAAGCCCAGACTACTATCCCACGCCAATTTTTAGAAATGGTTACACAAAATGCTGTTGCTGCATGGCGTAAGCTCCCCCCTCCGGGAACCAAAAGTACTACCTTAGCAGGAATAAAGCAGGATGTAGAAGAAGCATACCCTGAATTTATTTCTCGGCTGGAAGAAGCCATCAATAGAATGCTCCCACCATCTGAGGGTACAACATTATTGCTTAAGCAATTAGCTTGGGAAAATGCCAACACGCTGTGTCAGGATTTAATACGCCCTGTCAGGAAGACAGGCACATTACAAGATTACATTAAAGCATGCATGGATGCCTCACCAGCAATCATCCAAGGAATGGCGTTTGCTGCAGCAATGCAAGGTCAGAGATTTAGTTCATATGTGAAAAATACTTTTAATAAAGGAGGAATGGGACAACAGGACCCCAGTAACACTTGTTATAGCTGTGATCCACCACACGCTGTGCCCACCTGCTACAACTGTGGGAAACCGGGGCACATGCAAAGGGACTGTAAGCGGTCCAATAGTAATAAGACAAGAGGGGATCCCCCGGGCCTGTGCCCTCGCTGCAAGAAGGGCAGGCACTGGAAAAATGAATGTAAATCTAAGTTTCATAAGGATGGGACCCCCTTGTCTGACAAGGGTGCTATTACTGCTGAAGAGCACAACACACAAAGGTCAAAAAACTAGATAAGGGGCATTCTCCCAGCCCAGGCCCCAAGGGAGAGCAGGCTGTAGTTAATGAAACACAGCCTTTATCTACATTGAGTCCTCAAGCCCCTGAATTTACTATTCATGACCTTCCGCGAGGAACTCCTGGCAGTGCTGGTTTAGATCTTGCTAGTGCAAAAGATGTAATTTTATCTAAATGGGACGGTGTCACTTTAATTCCCACCGCGTTAAAGGCCAATTATTACCAGGAACAGTTGGTGTTATAATAGGACGCAGTTCCAATTATACTAAACATTTTGAAGTTATTCCAGGAGTAGTTAACTCAGATTCAGAAAAGACAACGCAGAAGAAGACGCCAGCGGCTGCTGCAAGATCTCACCCGCCGCTTGGAGAAAATGAAAGTACACTCGCCGATAGCAAACAAAACCACCGGGCGCATTTCCACTGGCTCCAAGACGGCTGAAAAGGCCCAGCGGGGAAGGAAGCTGAGGGCCCCCCTACCCTTCGTGGGGCGGGCCTGCCTCCCAAGTGTTACAGCCCCCAGACAGCAGCACTGGCGAAATCCCAAGGGTGAGGTTTAGAACCTTTATTATTGGCCCTTTGCCACTAGTAATTTGTATAAATAAGAAAAATATTTTTACAAACTGAATCTTTGTCAACGGATAAGATTCTTGCCTTTTAAACCTTCTAATTATCAGTTTAGCTGAGTGAATAAGTAACTTCATGGTAAACTGGAATCCTGTTTGGTGGAAAGTGAGTTTTTGAGAGTAAGAGAAATTAAACAGAAAGGAGAATGACATTGTGTAAAGAAAGAATCTTGTGTGATAAATTTTGTCCTGAAACAGAATAGTTATGTAAGAAAGTAAAAGGCAGAGCAAAAGTTCAAGAAAGTTTAGAATGTTTGTAGATGGTCAGTGCAGGTTAAATAAAACTCATAAAAGAAAATTTGTGAAAGAATTTACATGTGATCCAGTTGACTATGTATTTCCTTTAAAATCTTTTAACTTGTAAAAATAACCAATTGTATTGCTTCTTCTGATATATTTCATGTAAATAATAGATTGCTGAATGTTATGTTAATTGTAAAAAGACCTTCTTATGTAATGTTACCTGTAAATCTACAAAATAACCCATGGTATGATAATTCTGCATTACAAATGTTACAAACACTTAATGAACTAATCCGGCCTAAAAGATTTATAGCAGCATTAATCCTTAGCATTTTAGCTTTAATTTCTATAGTCACTACTTTTGCAGTAGCCACAACAGCCTTAGTACAACAAGTGCACACAGCACACTTTGTTAACTCTTTAAGCAATAATATTACATTAGCTCTTATGACACAGGCCAACATTGATAATAAGCTTGAAGCTAAGTTAAATATTTTAGAAGAAGTAGTTTTAGCTTTAAATCAAGATATAAAATTCATACAACATAAGTTACAAACTAAGTGTCACTCAGCCTTTCAGGCTATCTGTGTTACTCCTTTACCATACAACCTCTCAGAATCATGGAACAAAGTACAGGCACATCTTCAGGGAGTATGAAAGAATAATGACATAACACATGATTTACATACTTTACAGAAAGACATTACAGCCATAAGCCAAGCTCATTTACCTACCACATCTCTTGATACATTGGCTCAATCACTGACTAATAGTTTTAAAGCATTAAATCCCCTAACTTGGATTCAGTACATTGTGTTTATAGCTATTATTAGATGCCTGATATTCTGTGTTGTCTTACTGTTACCATGTCTCCTTCACTGTTTATTCTCGTCTATTAAGACCATACGCCAAGACCTCTTTGAATTGCGCTTCAAAAACAAAAAAGGGGGAACTGCCGCACCCTCGGCATCATGCCATGAGGTGGCGCTGTCCACGTTGTAAAACGAAGGAAAGGAGGTCTGTGCTCCTCGGAGCGAAGCCCCCAGCACCCCCAGTGTGCACAGCAATAGAAATGTTGCCTAGCATGCTGTTTTTTGACGCAATCATCTACGGGGTACGGCATACAATTAAGAAACCTTTATGTTCAGTTAAATGCTTGTTTGTTCTGTTAATTCTAAGCATAAACACAGTGGTTTACTGATCCAGATTAAGCACAACAAGAATGGCTGTGTCAGACTCAGTGGCTCCAAGTAAGCCTGGTCAACAGCACGTCCCTACCATAAATGTCAGTGACTTGAGACAATGCAGGCACAGCAAAGAAGATGTTCCAACACGACATGCACTATCACCACCTGCAGTAAAACTTTACTTAGAAAAACATCTTGCTTCACTAATTTTCATATGTAATACAAATCAATAGAGTAGTTTAATGTTTGACAAACAATTAATTATGAATCAAAGTATAATTACTAATAAAAGTAAAAATATATAGAAAATATATATAGAAGTAGTCAAGCATTATACGTAAAAGAATATGTTCAGCTGTTTTTAAAAGAAATTATAAGAAACTGAAAAAAAATTGCAGGGCTAAGAAAAGTCACAAGCCTTGACATTCCTAGATAAGAGGGAATAACCAGGTGTTACTGATAAACCACCTCCCTCCAGAGAGCAAAACCTTGAAAAGATAAACCACCTCCCTCCAGAGAACAAAACCTTGAAAACATATAATGCATGATAAACCGCATATACAGACACAAAGATAATTTACAAACATAAGCAGAATAAAAATTACATTGTTTAAACCTTAGAAAGAAAATGTATAAATACCAACATATACTCTCAGTAAAATTTGCAGCTGCACGCTTCACTAAGTGCTGTGTGCCAGACTGTCATTCCTGCGTCGACCTTTCAACTTTCCTCACTCCTTCTCCCTGCTTTCCCTCGGACTGAAACCCACCGGCAGGGCGGTCCGCGGCAAGAAGCCACACAGTAGAAGCAGACAGAGCCAGGCAGCCCAACAGGGTGGGACAAGCAAGTGACTGATCCTGAAATTAATCTGGACACATTCCCACAGTGGGAACTGCCTGAATCAGCTGCTTCAAAACTATCCAGGACAGGGGCTTTCTAGTGGCCTGATATCCTGGCATCCAATCTCTGCCCTGACGATCTATACTATCCACTGGGCCAGATCAGAGAGGCCCCCACACCAGTGAAGGGCAGAGGGGTGGGAGGCTCTGGGAAGGGCACAGAAATGCGGAGATGCAGGGCAGGAACAGAGTCATTACGCATGAGGGCCACAAACCTCAGCAGAAACACCTTCACTGCTGCTCAGTAAGTTTACCTGATGGTTTTATCCTCAGAGGTCTGCAGTACATATGGTTCTCTGGGGACCCAGCACAGGTGAGTGACCTGGAAAAAGCAAAATGTTTAAAAGCTCTCTATACTGAGTCATTCTTTTGCTGTAATTCCTGTAAGCCGTGCTAATTAGCATTCTACACCTCTCCTCAAGGATACTGAAGTAGCAAATCTGACTTAGGGAGAGTTTAGGCTTTGCAGATGCCTATCAGTAGTGCTCTGTCTGTAGCTCTTAAGTTAGCAGAAACAAGCTGGGCGCTGTGGCATTCTGGGAGGCTGAGGAGTTCAGGACCAGTCCGAGCAAGAGTGAGACCCTGTCTTTACCAAAAATAGAAAAAAATTAGCTAGTTGTTGTGGTGCATGCCTGTAGCCCCAGCTACTAGGGAGGCTGAGGCAGGAGAAGCGCCAGAGTCTGGGAGTTTGTGGTTGCTGTGAGCTATGATGAAGCCATGGCAAGGCACTCTAGCCTGTGGCAACAGAGTAACAGAGTGAGACAGTCTCAAAAAAAAAAAAAAGTTATCAGAAACAAGGTAGCAGCTTGAGTACCTGAAATCCCAGCCAAGTGGCAGAGAACTGCTGGCCAGGTGGCAGCTAGCAGAACAGCCCCTGTTGTAAGGTGGGACCACTGAAACTTGAGTCCAACACCTCCTGGGCTTCAGCAAGAGCCCTGGCATTTCTCTTTATCCCTACAGCCCCCTGCTGGACAGGCATGAGTAGTCTTCAAAACAACTCAAGATAACAGGATTTTATTATCTTCCAATAACCTCCACAAATATGGAGGGCATTGGACATGCACATTTTGCCATTGATAATTGTCATCAAGATTAGGAAATATGAAAAGATGACAATTACTGAAATTTGACAACCACTAAAGGAACACCTACCATGGGTCAGGCACGATGAGAGGTGTTTCATGTACATTACTGCACTTCATCCTCGGAAGAACCTTATCGGGTGATATAATGCTCCACGTTTTACAAATGAGGACACAGAGACTCTAAGAGCTTAAGTAGTTTTCTTGGGGTAACACAACTAATAAATGATAGATCACTAATTAAAAATTGGGTATGACTGACCCCAAAGGCTATGCAGTTTATGTACCAGTCTGCTACCAGAAAACAAGTGGCCTTCAAAAACAGAGAACATTATACATAAAGCAAAAGGTAATGCTTATTTCTCTGCATGATGTTACATATACAGAATGTACAATAAGCATAAGCTGTCAGATCCTGGAAGACAGGAACTGTGTGTCTTGGTGACTAACCCTATTCCTAGCATAGTGTCTGGCCCACAGAAGAAATGGACTAACTATATTTTGAAGGAATAAATGAGGATAGCATTTTAAATTCTAATGTAAACAAATAGAATCATTTTCTGGAGCAGAAGGCTCAAGAGATCATCTAATCCAATAATTCTGAAAGGCCAGGAACACATAGGAAGTCATGACCCAAAGCCGCTCTCTCTCTGCTGGCCTTTTCCCTCATCCCATGCTCCCTCTGTTCTGTGCTAAGTCTGAGTTCATACCACATTCCTGGAGACAGATGCTCTCTCCACACACTGTCCGGTTCCCAAATCCCACAGAAGCAGGGTGTTGTCCCGAGAACCAGTGCACAACTGTGACAAGTCTTTGGAAACAACGGTAAGAAGACAACTGTGAGTCAGGGCTTGAACAGGGCTTTTTCCAGAAGTACAACTGTATCGGGAAGAGATCTACTTCACTTTACCTGGACCCACAGCCAACCCGGTCACCACCATGGTGTGGCCAGACAATTGCTGCCTAGGTTGTGAGGAACCATGCAAGTCCCACATCATGACCATTCTGTCACGAGAGGCACTGAAGAACTGGCTTGATTTGGGAATACAGGCTATCTGCTCAGGGAGAAAACAAACAGAAACTGAAATAGCTCTGGTACTATTGTTGGAGTGGACATTAAAATGGGGGAAAGATGGGTTTGCATAACTTTCTCCACACACTTTTTAAAAGAGTAATACCCAAACTTGATCTATGAATGGAAAGCACAGGTCAGTTTGAATTTCCACCTTTATCAAACAATGTTGTGCTACCCTTTCCTCATCTCCTCCACGAAGCCTCCTCAGACTGTCTCCCTTCCTCACTTCCCTGGGGATCTCCCCTTTGGGGATGCCAGAGGAACTTCCTCTCTGTGTGAGCTCTTTGGCACTGCATTATCAGCCACTCCAAATGGGTACAGGATGCACAGCACTCTCATGCTTCATCTCATGAATCATAGAACTACCTTCTGTCATCTCTTATTTTGAGTTGTAATGCCATTCATTCTATTTTGTTTTTAAAGAATTTTTTTCTCTATTTTTAATCATATAAAGATCCACTTATCTCTACTTTACCCAAGAATTCCACAGAAATCAATGTTAGATCTTCTGATTTACTAAGATGATCATGTTTTTCTCCCTTTGACCAATTAATATAGAAAATCATATTCACCAATTTCTAATATTTCTCCTAATACTTCTTCCTATTCTGCATTCTTAGAATAATGCTTGGCTACCCATGGTGTGTTATTCTTTAACAAAAAGTTAGATTCTATTTCCTAATGCCTCACTTATCATTTTTGTATCCATACTGGAACAGACTGTGAGTAGTATACCCACTGTCCATTTTCCCATTCTTACTTCATAATATCTCTATATTGATGGGTATGGCAATACATTCAGCTATAAACTCAGATTTTCTGGCCCCCTTGAAGACAGGGTAGGTAATGAGATATAAGGGGAAGTCAAACTTCTAGGAAACTATTTAAAGGAGCTGGCAGGCATAACCTTTTGCTCTTGTCCCTTCTTCCTTCCTGTTGCCTTGAAGATCAGATATGGTGACTGGAGTTGCAGCAACCATCTTGTGAACAGGAGGCAACCTTGAAGAAGGAAGCCAAGCTCCGATGGCAGACAAGGAAGATAGAAGGAGTCTGGCTCCCTCATGACCATGGAGCCACCACACCAACCTTCAACAACATACTTACAGCACTATTATTTGGGCTTTCTATTATCTGAAGCCATATCTAATTTCATCTAATACAGGTATTCATTGGTCTGTAGTTTATATCATATGCTTTGCCTTGTTTTGCTACTGATGGCTTTATACAAGGAAGTAAGAAGTTGTCTCTTTTGTCTATACCCTGGAACAGTTTAAATTGCATAGAACTATCACTTTTTGTGAATTTGAAAGAATTCCTTTGAAACCATCAGAGCCTAACACTCCATGACAGGTAATTTTGTTGTACTCATGATTAATTGAAAGTATTTCTCTGTTCCATTTAATACTTTTTACCTTGAATACAACTTTGTTTGATATTATCACAACAACTGCTTTCTGTTTGGTTGTATTCACCTGATGTAACTTTGCTCACTTTTTTTCTGTTTTCATCTCTTCCTGGTGTTTCCTTTTCTTAAAACTGTGGTAAAATATACACAAAACTTACCATTTTAACAATTTTGAGCATACAATTCAGTGGCATCAAGTACACTCACACTGTTGTGCAACTATCACCACTATTCATCTCTAGAACTTCATCATCCCAAACTGAAACTTTACCAATTAAACTGTAACTCTCCATTTTTCCCTTCCCCAGCTCCTGGCAACCACCATTCCACTTTCTTTCTCTATGAATTCGACTATTTTAGTTACCTCATATAAGTGGAATCATATAATATTTGTCCCTTTGTGTTGGTTTCTTTCACTTAGTGTAATATTTCCCAGTTCATCCATGTTATAACACTCCTTTTAAAGGCTGAATAATATTCCATTGTGGGTATATTACCACATTTGTTTATTCACACACCTGTCAATGGACATTTGGGTTGTTTCCACTTTTTAGCTACTGTAAGTAATGCTGCTATGAACATGGGTATACAAATGTCTGTTCTATCTTTGCTCACTGTTTTACTTTTAATCACTAAGCTGCCTTGAACTAGATAACTCTTTTAGGTGATATATAGGTGGCTTTAGTTTTTAATTAAGAGTACTTTCTTTTAATAAGCAAATTTATCCCAATTATATTTATTGCTGTCATAGATATTTTGGTCTTGTTTTCTTTTATCTTTAACATTATTGTTACTATTTATTATTATTTTTTTTTTTGGTGACAGAGTCTGACTTTGTTGCCCTCAGTAGAGTGCTGTGGCATCATAGCTCACAGCAACCTCAAATTCTTGGGCTTAAGTGAACCCCTTGCCTCAGCCTCCTGAGTAGCTGGGACTACAGGCGCCTGCCACAATACCCAACTATTTCTTTTTTTTCTTTTTTATTTTTTTGTAGAGACAGAGTTTCACTTTATTGCCCTCCGTAGAGTGCCGTGGCATCACTCAGCTCACAGCAACCTCCAACTCCTGGGCTTAGGCGATTCTCCTGCCTCAGCCTCCCGAGTAGCTGGGACTACAGGTGCCCGCCACAACACCCGGCTATTTTTTTGTTGCAGTTTGGCCAGGGCTGGGTTTGAACCCGCCACCCTCAGCATATGGGGCCGGCGCCCTGCTCACTGAGCCACAGGCGCCGCCCCAACTATTTCTTTTATTTTCTAAGACACAGGGTCCTGCTCTTGCTTAGGCTGGTCTCGAACTCATGAGCTCAGGCAATCCACTCAGGCAATGGCCTCCCAGAGTGCTGCGATTACAGGTGTGAGCCACTGCGCCTGGCCTTTTTTAAAAACACTTCATTATGTTTTCATTGTCTTCTTTTTTTGTAAAAGAGTGTTTTACAGGATGGGTTCAAGGTAGCTTCTCCAGTTCTCCTGACAAGACATCTGTCCTATTAAAAACTTCCTTTCTTCCTTAGCAATCCTTACTGTCTCAATAGTTGGATTTTTGTTCAATGAACAATTAATCCCAAACTGAAGTCTCCTTGTGGTGATGGTGACACATGGAAAGACCAAAAGCTTCTCTTACAGCTGCTTGGCCATGTAGGTTTCACTTTGGATCCTTTCTCCTTATTAATCAAAAATGAAACATCTTGAAATTTGAGCAAGTTAATCTTGGAAGGCAAGTCCAAAAAGGCCTGATACATGTTCAAGTATTACACACACACACAAGATAAATTCTCCTTTACTTCCCTTCCTTATTTAGCTCAAGGTCTACTATAACTTGAGTTGTCATCATGGATATTGATAGTTGATTATCTGTTCAGTCCTTCAGCTCTTTATGGTGACCAGAAGAAGCAGAAGTGAGCTGCCTCAACTTTGTTATATAGCCTAATTTTACTGGTAACTTATGTCTTTAAGTCCTCATCTTTCTAAATAAAGGTTGTTGGGAGGGCCATTCAGGACCAGTTCTTTTAAAAAAATCTGTACTCTTGGCTCGGCACCTGTGGCTCAAGCGCTTAAGTATACACCTGAGCTGGCGGTTTTGAATCCAGCCCAGGCCCAACAAACAACAGTGACAGCTGCAACCAAAAAATAGCTGGGCATTGTGGTGGGTGCCTGTAGTTCCAGCTATTTGGGAGGTGGAGGCAGGAGAATCGCTTGAGCCCAGGAGTTGGAGGTTGCTATGAGTTGTGATGCCACAGCACTCTACCCAGGGTGACAGCTTGAGGCTTTGTCTCAAGAAAAAAATCTGTACTTTGCCAGTGATCTGGGGACAAGTGCCTTAGAGCATGATATTCTCTCAGTCTAGCCCCGAACTGCACTGTATCTGACACATAAATACCGCGTTTTATGTTATGGAATTGTGGCTGATGCGTACTTTCATTATAGATGAAGTGTGCATCTTAATTTGGGGTTCATTTAGGTGCACTTCAGAAACGGGTTTATATAAATTGACATTCTCTATCATGTTTGCTGTAAGCTCACTCACTCTATTCTGTAATGCTGGCTTTCTTTTTTCTTTTTCTTTTTTGGAGACAGGGTCTGGCTCTATTGCCCAGACTATAGTGCAGTGGCCTCATAGCTCATGGCAACATCAAATTCCTGGGCTCAAGTGATCCACCTGCTTCAGCCTCCCAAATAGCTGGGACTACAGCTAGTAATACACCTCTTACACCACTCCTGGTAAGTTTTTTTATTTTTTGTAGAGCTAGGGTCTTGCTATTGCCCAGGCTAGTCTCAGAATCCTGGGCTCAAGCAATTCTCATGCCTCAGCCTTCCAAAGTGCTAGGATTATAGGCGTGAGCCACTGTTACTGGCTTATAACATTATTTAATAAATTCATTTTAAATTTACTTTTGTTGACTTTTTAAAAGCTTCCCCAGCTAGACCAGAAGGTTGCTAAGCATAGAGGTTTTGTAATTTTTCTAGCTATAGTAAACACACAGTAAGCTTTCAGTATGTCCCTGTTAAATTAGGGTACGTCAAGGAGAGTTGTTGTTAGCAGCTATTCTTTATTTACTACAGTGCTATTAAGAGGTTAATAAAAGAAAACTGTCCAATACACCTGTAACAGCAACTAAGTAAATGGTCTGCTCTGCTTTTCCTGGAGTAGGGTTCCACAATATCAAGTGAAGCCCTTGCATTTTTCCTTAAGATTTAACACTCACTCTTAATATCTAGAGCTATTAGATATTCCTTTATTCAGTTCCAAATTCCTTTCATAACAATAATCATTTGACAATTACCTTGGTGATTTCATTCTCATGTCCTTTGAACCTTTTCACCACATTTCCAGTTTTCCAATCATAGGCCACAACAGTCTGCAGAAAGTCATTAAAATATTTTAATCATTGAATTTGTGTTTAACTGAAAATAGCTTTTGTTTCATTCCACACTTTAATTTCTCCCTTATTATTTACTCCCTCTCTGTCAAGTGACTTGCTTTAAGTGGTAGAGGTTTACTTCTGTGCTTCTTCTCATATTCCCTTCCTTTGAGTTTCTTTTCTTTCCTCTTGACCATCTTTCTGTATCTCCCTAAGACACTAGATACTCCTCTAAACCTTCCTGATGAGTTTGGGATAATACTTCCCAAGAACTGTTTCAGCTGGAGGTTCTGGCTATAGATGCTGAAGGAGAATTCTACATAGGATTAGATCCTCCCCCACTGTACTACAATTATTTTCGTTGTGTTCTTTTTTCAATTTATAATCTTAACCTCTAATTTCTTTTTTTTCTCTTTTTGTGACAGGGTCTCAGTCTATATATAATCCAGGATGGAATGTAGTGGTATGATCACAGCTCACTGTAACCTTTAACTACTGGGCTTAAGCATCCACCTGCCTTAGCCTCCCAAGTAGCTAGGACTATAGGCAACCCCACCACTGTTGAAGGGACAGGGTCTCACTATGTTGCCAGGCTGGCATTGAACTCCAGGCCTCCCAAAGTTCTGGGATTACAGGCATGAGCCACTGTACCTGGCCAATCTTAACCATTTTTAAGTATACAGTGAAGTATATTTACACTGTTGTGAAATGGGTTGCACTTTTTTGTTTCTTTTTTTTTGAGAAAGATTCTCACTTTGTTGCCCTTAGTAGAGTGCTATGGCATCACAGCTCACAGTAACCTCAAACTCTTGGGCTCAAGTGATTCTCTTGCCTCAGTCTTCTAAGTAGCTGGGACTACAGGCGCCCGCCACAACACCTGGCCTATTTTTAGAGTCAGCGTCTCGCTCTCGCTCAGGCTAATCTCAGGCAACCCATAAACCCAGGCAATCCACCGCCTTGGCCTCCCAAAGTGCTAGGATTACAGGTATTAGCCACTGCGCTCAACCAACCACTTTTTGTTTAAATTTTAAAAAATGCAACTCATTCATAATCCCATCTGCCAAAGAGGAGCATTGTTTTTTTTTTTTTTTTTTTGGAGACAGAGTCTCACTACGTCTCCCTAGTAAAGTGCTATGGTATCACAGCTCTCACAGCAACTTCAAACTCTTAGGCTTAAGCAATTCTCTTGCCTTAGCCTCCCAAGCAGCTGGGACTACAGGAGCTCGCCACAATGCCCAGCTATTTTTTGTAGCATTTGTCATTGTTTTTAGCAGGCCAGGGCTGGGTTCAAACCCACCAGGCCCAGTATATGTGGCCGTTGCTCTAGCCACTGAGCTATGGGCACCCAGCCAAAGAGTTTCATTGTTAAAATTTTCTTTCCATACTTTTTTTTGGTTGTATACTTTAATAATTTAAAGTATAAGCATTTCTCTCCCTAAACAAGATTTTAAAAGCATTTTCTGCCCAGGTCTCCACAGTTCGTTGCAAGAGAATAAGCAGCATGTACTTAGGGTAGACCCAGCCCCTGTTACAGTTGCCCTCATCTTTCCAAATAAAGGGGTGTTGAGGTGGCCATTGCTAGTACTAATCTGCAAAACAAAGAGGATAATCCTTGCCCTTCCTACCATTCACAAGTGTGAGTGAGGCTCATACACGTATAAATAAAATTTCTTACATCTAGGATGATACAAATTTTAAGACAAAATGCTGCCAACTAATATATGATACTGAGATATATCCTGATTTCAGAGATATTAAAATTTGAAAACATGTACACATTCTAGAACTAGTGAAATACAGTATGCAAATGGAATATGAAGGTTCTAAAAGGCTATTAAAAATGAGAGACGATATTAGTATTAGTCTCTATAAAGAGAATCTGCATTTTTTGCCACCAATATCCTATCTGTGAAGGCTATGATAGATCCAAATATGAAGGAGAGAAAACAATCAGATTCAAAGTGACAATGGGAGGAAGGATAAAACATGGAAGGGAGAATCACAATGCCACTCAAGTATAGACATTTTGGCAAAAGCATAATATAAAAGAGACTAGAAAATTCCTTTTGCTGACAAATAACTCCCGTGTCTGCATGTAGGTATAACAAAGGATTGACTGGAGGAATAATCCTTGCCATTTATAAAAAGCATGTGGGTGGTCAGGCATCATGCTAGTAGTCTTACCTATATTCTCTGTCTCTTTTTTTTGAGATGGAGTCTCACTTTGCCACCCCAGGCAGAGTGCCATGGCATCATCATAGCTTATAGCAAGCTCAAACTCCTGGCCTGCTGAACAGCTGGAACTACAGGCACACAACACCTGGCTACTGTTAGAGATGGGGAATCACTCTTGCTCAGGCTGGTCTTGAACTCCTTAAATCAAGCAATTCACCCGCCTTGGCTGCCCAGAGGGTTAGGATTACAGGCGTGAGCCACTGCACCTGGCCTTACGTGTTCCTTCATTTAATCTATATAACTGTCCTATTAGGTGGCATTAATATACCCACTTAACAAAGAGACTAAAGCTCAAATAATTTAAAGATTTTCCCGAAGTAATAGAAAGTGATTAAGCAAAGGTTTAAACCTAGTCTTTCTAAATTGAAAGTCCATATTTTTATACTAGTCAACTCTGGGGCCAGCAATGAAACCCTAGATTTACTTTCCAAATATAACCCTTGTGGTCATCATCAGTTTCCTAGGAAACACTGCAAACCTTACCTTATCTTTTCCTCCAGAGATACAAAGGTCTGAATTCAGAGCAGCAACAGCAGAGACGGTATCCAGATGAGCTGGGCTATACTCTTGAAAAGCTTTAGTTTGAATTTTCTCTTCTATAATTCCATCAGGCCTGCTAAACAGAGGATGGAACGTGAGAGACTCAATGACATGGGAGCAGACAGGAGAGCAAGAAGAGTGTGAGCTAAGGTCATGGCAATTCAGGATGGGGCAGAAGAGAAAGATGAAAAAGGAGCAGAAAAAGGAGATTCACTGACATTGTCAGCAAAGGCATTATTTCCTTAGAAAGTGCTCAGAATGACTGAATGACTGGAATCTGATAAAGGGGAATCCTAAAGCCAAGAAGCCGGGAGTCTTTGCACAAATAGAGATTAATCCTAAAGATGCAGGGCCCCTCCATGTGTGGGTACAAATACTAGCTAAAAAGCTGACTGTTTCTGATCCAAAAGAGAACAGGCTAAATTAGTTGAGTGGGGTAGCAGGTGCCTGTGGTCCCAGCTACTGAGAGGCTGAGGCAGGAGGATTGCTTGAGCCCAGGGGTTCAGAATTTGAGACCAGCCTGGGTTGATAGAGTGAGACTCCATCTCAAAAAAAAAAAAAAAAAAAAGAAAGAAAAGAAAAAGAACCAGGTGTGGTGGCTCAGGCCTGTAATCCTAGCACTCTGGGAGGCCAACGCACAATGACTGCTTGAGCTCACATGTTAAAGACCAGCCTGAGCAAGGGAGAGACCCTGTCTCTACTAAAAAAAATTGAAGAATTAGCTGGGTATTGTGATGTGTGCTATATTGTGATGTGTGCTACTCAGGAGGCTGAGGCAGGAAGATCAATTGAACCCAGGAGTTTGATGTTGCAGTGAGCTTTGATGATACCACTGCACTCTGTCTCAAAAAAAAAAAAAAAAGAAAAGAAAAGAAGAGAAACAAACCAAATTGTAGGTCATCAACACTTGCCCTAGGCTAGCAGTTCTCAACCTGTGGGTCTCAACCCACAGGAACTGTATTAAAGGGCCACAGCGAGAACCACTGCCCTAGGCCTTCTCTTTCTTTAGTGGAAAGTTGTAATGGGGCATGATAAAACTTGAGATCCCAGGTACGAATGCTCTACCTGTATTTATAAGTACTGTGTTTGAGTTTGCTTTGTAGTTTTCCCATCCTGGCACAGAGCCTACACGAAATCTTCTGTAAAGGAGCTTGTTTCAGTTGGCACCCAAGTGGCAGCATCCCTTGTGGCTGCTGTAAGTTGTATTCCCTGTTAAGTAAAAAAGTATAATACATATTGTTAATTTTGTTGGGCAAAATTAGTAGTATAGTTATGTTAAAAATTAGATTCTTTTTTTAAAAAAGGCTAATTCTATGCAGTTGATTTTTCTTTTTTTCCTTGCTTCACTCTTACAGCCCTGGGATTGCAGCCTCTGATAAAGTATTAACAGATAAACAAAAATAAAAATAATTTCAAAAAACTCAAGAAATGTCTCAATAAATTAAACATCAGATTACATAATTCTACTCCTGAGTATACAGCCTAAGGAATTGAAAATAGGTATTCAAACAAAAATTTGTATATGATTGTTTCTGGCAGCACTGTTCACAGCGGCCAAAAGGTAAAAATGACTCAAATGCCCATCAATAGATAAATAACATATGGTCTATCCATACACTGGAGTATTACTGATCTACAAAAAAGAACGGAGTACCAATATATGTTCCAACATGAGTAAACCCTGAAACATCATGCTGAGTAAAAGAAGCCAGACACAAAAGGCCACTTATTGTATAAATCCATTTATACAAAATATCCATAGTTAGCAAATCTATAGAGAAAAAAAGATTAGTTATTGCCAAGAGCAGGGGTGAAGAGGTGAATGGGAAGTGACTACTAAATAGGTACAGTTTTCTTTTCTCATGATGAAAATGTTGTAGAACTTGATAGTGATGATGGTTGTACCACACTGTCTATATACTAAATGTCACTAATTGTGAATTATACTATGTGTACACTACCACAATAAAATAGATACTGGGAGCATATAATTAAAAATTAAAAATAGTTTACACTAGTGAAGATTCTTCTTTTTCTTCTTCTTTTTTTTTTGAGACACAGCCTCACTCTACTGCCCTGGATAAAGTGCAGTGCCATCATCATAGCTTACAGCAACCTCAAACTCTTAGGCTCAGGAGATCCTCTTGCCTCAGCCTCCCAAGTAGCTGAGACTAAAGGTGTTCACCACAATGACTAGCTAAGTTTTCTGTTTTTAGTAGAGATGAGGTCTTGAACTCCTGAGCTCAGGCAATCCACTCACCTCAGCCTCCCAGAGTGCTGGGATTACAGGCATGAGTCTCCACACCTGGCTGTGAAGCTTCTTGAAAAAGAAAAGCCTTAGTTATTCTAAAACGTTATAAACAATCTTCCTTGGTTGCCAGATGATTTTTAAATAATTTCTTGTGGCACTTCTTCAAGTCAGTGTGCCAAGAGTTATGAGGTTCATTTAATATGAAAGAGATGCTAGAGACACTGACATTAAGTTAGACTATATAGGTAATGACCTAGACTAGCAGCTCTCTAAGTGTGACCTGAGGACCAGGGGGAACTCCTGAGAGCCCCTTCAGAAGTCCAGGAAGACCTCCCTTTTCCAGCTCTGTGTAAGGGCTGCTTTTCTTTTTATATTTCAGCCTAAACAATATATTGCAGATATAAGAATCCAGTTTTCTTCTGTTTAAGCCAAACATTAAAGAGATTTGGAAAAATGTAAAACAATACCACTTGTTTTAGAAGTGTATTTATTTTTCATATATTATTTATGTTAACATGCAATAGGTTTATTATTGTTATTTTATAATTAATAGGTAAATATTTTTAAATATTTCTCGGTTTTAATGTCAAAACATGATAGAATAGCAGGGTTATGAATCCAATCTATAACCTACATAAACAAAAGACCCTCTTAGGGGGGTCTTTAATTTTTAAGAATGACAAGAAGTTCTAATGCCAAAAAGTTTTAGAACCACTGACCCAGAAATTAAATAATTAATATTAGCTTCTACAATTAGAATAAAAATGTATTCCAGATATGCTTGCATTGTTCCCCTCAACTAACATGGCTAGAACTAAAAAGAAAGAGATGCTCATCCATTTACTCATCCAGGAAATCCCTCCTAAGCACCTAATTTGTGCAGATCCTGTACCAGTTGATAGTGAAACAGAGAGAAAAAAAGAGAAATCTGAATATGTGACCAGCATAAACATTCACTAGTACTGAAGGACTCTGACTACAGCCAATCCCAGACACTCCAGGTCATGTTCTCTACAACTAGCTGCTCCCTGGGCCACAAAGAGCCGAGGGAAGTAAATGGGGCAGCTGGGGTTTTGCTTAAAAAAGTTCTAAGGGATGAACTTCTTATGGACATGACCAATCTACTTCTATGAAGAACTGTCTACATGGAGAACAGCTGAAATTCATTCATATTACCATTAAAATTAGAGGGTTCTGGGACAATTTCAGCAAATTTTGAAAAATTTGCCAGAATCGATCCCCTGACAAGAACAGATAACCAGTACAGAAGCCTGGTACTGTGGAAATGGCATCAAGAGACCTGGGCTGTACCCCAGCTCTGCCTCATCCCACTGTGTGTCCTTGAACGGCTTAGTTTCCCACTCAGGGCCTCAGCCTCCCCATCTAGAAAATTAGGGCACTAAACTAAATGATTTTTTTCTTTCAGAATATCAAGAGGGCTGGGCATGGTGGCTCACCCCAGTAATCCTAGCACTCTGGGAGGCCGAGGCAGGTGGATCGCCTGAGTAAGAGAGACCCCATCTCTAAAAAACTGCTTGGTGTTGTGGCAGGAACCTGTAGCCCCAGCTACCTAGGAGGCTGAGGCAAGAGAATCACTTGAGCCCAAGAGTTTGAAGTTGCTGTGAGCTGTGACACCATAGCACTCTACCAAGGGGGACAAAGTTAGACTGTCTCAAAAAAAAAAAAAAAAAAAAAAAAAACAGAATATGAAGAAGGTACAGATATTTTTGGTTACATGGATCGCTTTTTTAATATTTAAGTCATGGCTACAGGTGTGCCCATTACCCACATAGTGTTCTTTGTATCCATTAGGCAGGTTTTCTAAGTGATTTTTAGTAGACTATGTGCTCCATAAGAAGGCCTCTCATTATTCATCTTTGTACATCAAGTGGCTTGCAAAGTACTGTACAACAAAAGTATTTGTTATAAAGTAGTAAATCTAAGATTCCTACCAGTGGGCAGTGCCTGTGGCTCAGTGAGTAGGGCGCCAGCCCCATATGCCGAGGGTGACGTGTTCAAACCCAGCCCCGGCCAAACTGCAACAAAAAAATAGCCGGGTGTTGTGGCAGGCGCCTGTAGTCCCAGCTGCTTGGGAGGCTGAGGCAAGAGAATGGGGTAGGCCCAAGAGTTAGAGGTTGCTGTGAGCTGTGTGACGCCACGGCACTCTACCTGAGGGTGGTACAGTGAGACTCTGTCTCTACAAAAAAAAAAAAAAGATTCCTACCAGTTCAGACATTCTAGAATTCTCTATAACCGGCCACAGATGTGCAAAGAGGAAAAATTCTAAGTTTTCAAAAAGCTTGGGATGTCATATTATTTATGTACAGATGGAGGATGCAGGGCTTCCTGTCTTCCTGCCTAACCCATTTTTCAAGACTGTTATCAAACTAAAGACAGATTGCTATTCATAAATCTAGGTCATTAGAAACTACAGGTGCTATAAATGGATCGGCTCTGCTTAAAACTGATTGGATTCTTAGCTAGTATATTCAGAGAGCCATATTTCCCAAGTGAAGAGTATTCATGGGACGTTATAAGGAAAAGATAACTTTTAGAATTGCTTACCCGCAAATCAATAGATCTTCTTGGTGAGCTGCTGTATTCAAAGATTTGTAATGTGTATCTTTTGGAAAACAATTCTAGGCAGCTACTTCCTAATCTCTGTAATTAGTGAAAAGATGCTCAAGTTAATCTCTTCTCTGTCTAATCATGTTTGCACTGAAAAGAGATTTGTAAAGTAAATAAGAACCTTGTTTAATAAAAGAGATTGTCAAGGGTAGTTTTCCCTCACAAATATCTTACCAAGTTCCAAGATTATATAACTCTCACATTTCCAATAATTATGAAAAGTATACCATAATGTTAATTATACCTCTGTTTTTTAAACATGCAAAATATACTTAAATGCATCATTAAACATTTTTATTTTACTCAGAATGCAGTACTTCTATTTATCAAAAATCTTCAGAGATGGCTTACTTCAGAGTTTACTGAGAAAAAAGCAATTTCTCTTTTAAATAAGCATAATTCCAGAATTAGAGATAGAAGAGCTTTTCAAAATCACCACATATAAACATTATTTAAAGATCTGGAGAATAAGAGCAGAAATATTGCATGTATTTGCTCAAAATTAAAACAAGGCAGCTCTCTTGACTTCTAGTCCAGAATATAAAAATCTAAAAGAAGAAATGGCTTTATTGCATTTTAACAACCTATTTTAAGAATTCAAATAAATCCTAATTATTGATTGACAATAGCTTAGTTTGAAAATTGACAGCAGTACAGAAGAGTCCGAACAATATTTTATTAATTAAGTGCATCAATGTTTGAACTACACAGGACTAATTCTGAATTACAGTTCTACTGTGGCCTGGGGTGAATTGTTGAACCTAGATCTTAGTTTCCTATGTGTAAAATAAGATAATAAATCTATCACTAGTGCCTATGAAGATTAAAAACAGCAGTTAAGATGTGCCAGGGAAGTGCTCTAAATGCTTTCTATTTATTAGCTCATTTAATCTATTCCACAAGCCTCTGAGATAGCTACTGTTACTACAGGTTGAACATCCCTAGTCTGAAAATCCGAACTATAAAATGCTCTAAAATCTGAAACTTTTTGAGCACCAACATAACACTCAGAGGAAATACTCATTGGAGCATTCTGGATTTCAAATTTTCAGGTTAGGGATGCTCAACCAGTAAGTATATAATGCAAATATTCTAAAACATATTCTAAAACAAACAAACAAAAAGTCCCAAATCTGAAACACTTCTGGTCCTAAGCACTTTGGATAAGGGATACTCGACCTGTATAACCATTTTGCTAGTGAGAAAAGTGAGGCACAGAGATATTAAATAACTTGCTCAAGTCTACATCAGCCAAAATTTGAATCCAGGCAATCTGATTCCAGAGGCCCTGCTCTGGACCAGCATAAATCTCTTTTCAATGCAAACAGTAGCATACTATACTGCATCTCTACAAAAACTAGTGCATACAAAGCCTTCAGTTCAACCTGGAAAATGATAAATGCTAATTACAGCATGATTCTGAGATTTACAGGAATAATAATGGGAATAGCAATTTCACCTGTATTAATTCTGTTCATAATACATGTTTAATATATATACCATACATACAGAGAACATATACAAATGAATATGAGTCTGAAGGATATCAAGCTGAAATTATGGCCCCTGAAGAGTGACTGATTCCAATAAGGCTAAGGATTTGTTATGTTTTGCTTTGCTTTTTTTTGAAACAGAGTCTCACACAGTCGCCCTCGGGTGGAGTGCAGTAACATCATAGTTCACAGCAACCTCAAACTCATGGGCTAAAGCAATCCTCTTGCCTCAGCTTCCTGAGTAGCTGGGACCACAAGCGCCTACCACAACACCTCACTAGTTTTTCTATTTTTAGTAGTGACCAGGTTTCATTCTTGCTCAGGCTGGTCTTGAACTTCTGAGCTCAAGCAGTCTACCCACCTCAGCCTCCCAGAGTGCTAGGATTACAGGCATGATCCACCGTAAGGCCAGCATTC
Organism: Nycticebus coucang; assembly: GCF_027406575.1. Lineage (NCBI taxonomy): Eukaryota > Metazoa > Chordata > Mammalia > Primates > Lorisidae > Nycticebus > Nycticebus coucang. The sequence continues at coordinate 24,502,879 of NC_069781.1, read as the reverse complement.
GTTATGTTATATAACAAATTAGGCAATAAAAGGCAATTAAAAAATCTCAAGAACAAAGTATATGTCTGCATTGTTATGAGTAGACTAAGATTACAAAAATGTTTGTATTATGAATGTGTATTATACTTCAGAGGAGAGATGGTATCTGTTCATTTTTTTATCTATGGCTTGAGCATAGGAGAACAGATGCAAGGCAGATATATAGTACCTGCTTAATGAATGAATGGTGTACTAAGAGTCTACTTGATGGGATGTTTTTAAGGAAGGAACATCAGGGCCCTTTTAGAATTGCCCAACATATCCTTCAGGAGCAGCCGCCCTACCTTGTCTCAGACTTTAGGTCCACGAAGGGTGGAAAGGATGTGGGAGAGCTTATAAACTTGATTACGGCTTTAGATGTCCTTGTTAAGTCTATTTGGAACCAAGCCTAAATCTGAATCCCAGAACCCACTTCTATCCCAATCTGCTTTCCAAAGGCCTTGAAATATTCAGTGGTCACTCTCAACCTAACTCAGAAAATTCTCTTTTAACTCTCTGATGCAGTATTCTTTGATATACACCTATACATATCCAAACCTTCTATTCCATGAAGAAACTGGGACTCAAACCGGACTTGCTGAAGGTCACCAGGGTAGACCTGGTGAACCAGACTTCATTTCCCTGGACTTCCTCTGGCCATTGCTCATGCAAATGCTCATTTCCTATCTCCCTCCCTTTCTCAAAATCTCCCTCTGCATACATTTAACCTATACTCCGGAAGGCTAAGGCATTTCTAAACCAAAACCATGCTCAAACAGAAACAAAACCACAGGCAAAAGCACTTGGAAGGTTGTTTGGTTCAATCCTCTACCACCAAGGCCCAGAAGGTAAGAGGGTCTTGCCCAAAGTTACACGACAAGTTAGTAATAGGGCCAGAACTCATTAAGTTGCCTCAACTTTAGGGACTACTGCGGGTAATTTTTCCTTTCTGGCTCTTCTTATCCTCTCTCTGCCCATTTTGGAGACGACTAAAGCTTATTTTTGATACGTTTTGAGGTGGGGGGTAGGATTTCCCGCAAGATGGATTAGAACCTAGCACCACCCAGCCAAGGTGGGCCCTCAAAACTCGCTGTCCTCTCCGGACAGGTGGGCAGGGGCGGCTCAGACGGGGCGGGAACCCAACCCTCCCCGCCCGCCGCTGTCCCCCTTTCTCCCGCCTGGGGTTTCATACCCACCGATGGACTGGCGGGGTTGGAGCTGAGGCCAGCAGGAACGCGGAGCCCGAGGGCGTCCGCAGCCTCTAAGCTCCACAGCCTCCCGCGCCTCCGCCCCTAGCAACGAGGCGTAAGTCGCTAGGGCAGGAGTCCCCACAGAAACCTTCCGGGCTACCTCGCGGGCCGCGGAACGCAGTTCCGCTCGCCTGACGTTTCCGGGGGACCAAAGAACAGCACCCTGTCCTGCTTTCTTAATGTAACAATATGTTGATAAAATCCACAGAAGAGGACGGAGGTGCCCAAGATAATGCTCCAGAAGAATTTCTGTAATCCAACGAAAGCAGGTAGCACTGTAACAGCCACGGAGGAAGCACTTAGTACATGTCATCTTTTAAATTATTATTAACTTAGACAAAGATGTTGCCTTATTTCTTTGAAATTATTCCTGCGTCAATCAGAGGTCCCTCCTTTGGACATTTCTCCAGTTGTCTACTCCCTTATTTCTTTTATTCATTCTTTCATCAGACCGTTACAGTCCAGCACCATAGCAAGACGACCCCTCAATACCTTCTTGAGATCCAAATGGGAAGACAGTTCTAGAAACTAACAGCAGCTACAAGACAAAAGTTTTCACAGCTGTAGTCACCTTGCTTTCCAACTAGAGTCCATTCATCTCTGTATTCCTGTTGCACAGGGCTTGAGATTATCTATCTATATCTTGTTGAATCAATCAATCAATCAATCAATGGCAGGGATCCTAACTAACATTTCTTTTGCACCCTAGTTGATGAATTTGCCGTGCTGATCTCCCACCTGAGTAACTTTCAGTGAAGATTTGTGGAGTTTCTAAAAGTTGGGAGTCTGCAAGGGAGTGGGAGTGGCAAGAGAAGTTTGTCTTTGCAGAATATCAGGGCTGATCAATGGGTCTATCTTCTAACCCAGGGAGGAAATCCTCACTTCAGCATCCCTGATGGGGATCCCTCTAGTCCTTGTTCAAACTCCCTCCTGGATGTTGGGAGATTTCCTCCTGGCAGGAAAAGGAATCTACCTTTATGCCACTTGCAACACTGACCTTAATTCACAACCATGGGTTTTCTCTACAAACTTAATCTCTCTTCCCCATAATAGCTTAGCAAGCCACAACTAAGGATAGCTTTATTGCTTTTCCTGGGGTACAGAGCTGGGCTCAGTGCAGCTGCAGAATTGAGTTGCTAGATCTCTGCCATCATGATTTTCCTGCTCTGGAGATGCACCACCCCTGCTCTCAGGATTTAGACTTAAGGCATCTAAAATTTCCAAACTGGTGCTGTAACCAGACCTGTATATCCACCTGCCTCTCACCCATCTCCATCTGGCTGTCTAAAAGACACCTCATCCTTGACATGACTCATGCTGGAAACATTATTTCCCCCCCTCCAAACCTGTTCCTCTTCTTTTCTCTCTAACTTCTGGGCACTACCATTCACCAATCACTCAAGCCAAGGTTCTAGAAGTCATTTATAACTTCTCCCTCTCTGACATGTGCAAGAACAATTCCCAAGACTTCTCAATTCAGCCTCCCAAATTTCCTAAAAATAAAAATCTGTCCACTTCTCTTTAGCTCAAGCCAACATCATGCCAGGGGGTGATAGATTAAAAATGACCACAAATTCTTTGTAGTTTCTCCTAGCAGAGCTGGCCTTGTAACTTGTTTTGAGCAATAGCATGCAGCAGAAATGACTTTGTGGTACTTCTGAGTTTAACCTTCAAAAAACCTTGCAGTTTCTGTTCTGATCCTCTTGGAACATTGCCATGTGGGAGGAGGACTAGGCTATTTTATTTAAGAAATATGGCCTATCCAGAATCTAGTACCAAATGCCAGACATGTGGGTGAGACTATGTTAACTATCCAGCCTTAGTTGAGCCCTTGGAGGGCTGCACCTATAGAAGTAACTATCAGAAGAACAATCTAGTTGGGCTCATCCCACTTTACTAATTCACAGAATTACAAATAAAACAGTTTTCATTTTTATTCCCCAACCTTTGGGGTGGTTTGTTATACACAATAGATAGCTAATATCCAAGATTAAATTCAAATTCCTTCATTAGGTTTATAAAGCTTGGTCTAGATATCTTTTTAGTCTCATCTTCTTCCAACTCTGCCACCCATACGATGTGCGTCAGTGATATGAACTACTTGCAGCTGCCTGACTCATTGTTCTGTCACCTTTGAATCCTTGCACATGGTGTTCTCTCTGCCCAGAGCATCTCCCTTACATCCCCTCACCTGTCTTTGTCTAGCTAGTGACAGTCATGCATCTCTTAAAGAACAGGGATACATTCTGAGAAATGCCTCTTTAGGTGATTTCATCATTGTGCAATCATCATGGAATGTACTTATACAGACCTAGATAGTATACCCTACTACATACCTGGGCTATAAGGCATAGCCTATTGCTACTAGGCCATAAACCTGTACAGCATGTTAATGTGTTGACTACTGTAGGAAATTGTAACACAATGGTAAGTATCTAAACATATCTAAAAATAGAAGGGGTACAGTAAAAATATGGTGTTATTATAATCTTATGGGACTTCTGTTGTATATGCAATCCATTTTTAAAAATTTTTTTTGGAGATGGGGTCTTGCTCTGGCTCAGGCTGGTCTTAAACCTGTGAGCTCAGGCAATCCACCCACCTCAGCCTCCCAAGTGTTGGGATTACAGGCGTGAGCCACCACACCCAGCCTTTGCAGTCCATTATTGACCAAAATATTATTATGTGATTATCCTCAACTTAGAGGCCATCTCCTTTTTCACTCCCAAGTCTTTCCTAACCATCCCTTCTTCCTCCAGACTGAATGAGCTATATTTTTTCTGTGCTTCCAGACTCCCCATGTTTTCCCTAACACAGTATAATGTTTCATTTACTTTTCTCTCTCGCTTAACTGTGAGATAACAAGGGCAGTGACTGAATCTTTTTTATGTTTATATTGCTGGTCCAGGGTACAGCACAGCACTGCAATAGAACTTTCTGCTATTATAGAAATGTTCTATATCTATACTGTGTGATATTCTAGTTCTATATTGGTACTAGCCCCATTAGCTACTGAGCACTTTAAATGGAGCTAATGCAACTGAAGAATTGAATTTTATATTTTATTTATTTTAATTTATTTAACTTTATATTTATTTATTTATTTATTTAGAGTCAGAGTCTCACTTTGTCATCCTTGTTAGAGTGCCATGGCATCATAGTTTACAGCAACTTCAGACTCCTAGGCTCAAGTGATCCTCTTGCCTCAGCCCTCCAAGTAGCTGGGACTACAGGCACCTACCACACATCTGGCTATTTTTAGTAGAGATGGGGTCTTGCTCTTGCTCAGGCTGGTCTTGAACTCCTGAGCTCAGGCAATCCATCTGCCTTGGCCTCCCATTAACTTTAAATTTAAGTAGCCACAGGGGACCAGTAGGTATGGTACTGGAAAGAATACTAGTAGATGCTTATTGAATATTTTAAAACAAATATTAAAAGGGGAAGACAGTCATGGACCGACAATTAGGACCCAAGATAGGTGTAAGCAACATAATTTCATGCACACCTCTCCCTAACCCTTATCTATTGTCCCTTGAGCTTTACACTACCAGTGCCTCTGTCTTAATTTATTTTGTACTGCTATAACAAAATGCCACAGACTGGACAATTCATAATGAACATAAATTTATTTGGCTTAAGGATCTGGAGGCTGGGAAGTCCAAGATTGGGGGACAGCATCTGGTGAGGGCGTTCTGTTACATCATAATATGGCAGAGGGCTTCACATGGTGAGGGAAAAAGCTCTCAGGGGTCCTCAAACTACGGCCCGTGGGCCACATGCGGTGGTGTGATTGTATTTGTTCCTGTTTTGTTTTTTTACTTCAAAATAAGATATGTGCAGTGTGCATAGGAATTTGTTCATAGTTTGTTTTTTTTAAACTATAGTCCGGCCCTCCAACGGTCTGAGGGACAGTGAACTGGCCCCGTGTTTAAAAAGTTTGAGGACCCCTGCTAGAGAGAAGGGGGCTGAACTTATCCCTTTATCAGAAACCCATTCCCACAATAATCAATTCTCATAATAATGCCATTAATCCATTCACAAGAGCAGATCTAATCCCTTCTTAAAGGTTCCACTTGTCAATACTGTTGCATTGGGGATTAAATTTCCAACACATGTACTTTGGGGGACACATTCAAACCATAACAGCCTTCAACTCTAATATGATCCTAGTTCTTTTCTTTCTTTCTTTTTTTTGAGACAGCGTCTCACTTTGCTGCCCTTGGTAAACTGCCGTGACCTCAAAGCTCACAGCAACCTCAAACTCTTGGGCTCAAGGGAGACTCTTATCTCAGCCTCTTAAGTAGCTGGGACTCCAGGTGTCCACCACAATGCCTGACTGTTTTTTAGAGATGGGGTCTTGATCTTGCTCAGGTTGGTCTTGAACCCCTGAGCTCAGGCAATCCACCCTGCCTCAGTCTCCCAAAGTGCTAGGAGTGGCATGAGTGACATGAGCCACCTCGTCTGGCCCTTGATCCTAGTTCTTGACTCTTTCTTACCTGAGTTTGTTGCTCTTTCTTCCTGGACCAGTGGGCTGGTCTGAGGAGCCCTCTGGAGAAGGAGAAGTGAGCTGGTCTCATCTAGTTTGGGCTGGTCTGAGCAGAGAGAACTCTGTCATTGGGGGCCTAGACTTTATCACAGGGCACCCATGTGATCTGAGTTTGTCTATACTGGCAGACTACCAAGGTCCTCTTAAAGGTGGCAGTTTTAACTGGCTGTCCTATGAAAACATCACAGGAGGAAAAGAAGCCACAATGGTCTTGCTGCCCCTGTACCCTGAGCAAACCCTCATCCGATGACTTATAGCCCAGTACCAGTGATCTTGGATCAGGCACGGAGGAGGAAGGGGCGATGGGAATAGGATATGGACACGTGGGGCCAGACCAGGCTAGAGTCCCACAATGTAGGCAGAAAAGGTTAGGTCTGTCATTTAGGAGCTGGCCCAAAGGAGAGTAAAGGTGAGGAGGAATAGCCCTTTCCAAAAGACTTTCCAAAATGTTCACTAGCAAAGTTAAAAAGAAAAAAAAAAAAAGACCAAAATCAAATGTCATAAATGAGCAAGTGAAAGGGCAGGTTATAGAGCAGGATACATAATCCCCAATTTTATAAAAACAGTATGCTCCTGCCTGTATCATATAGTGGGGGCTAATGAACACTTCATCATGTGTGTAAGAATCTGTGAATATATTTGCAGCAAGTTTTCACACAATATAAAGTGTATGACGTTTTTTAGAAAAACAGGAGGAGAATTCATGGCATAAAAACCAGTTTTACACTTGTTCAGCCTCTGCCCGAAAAGGTCCTTCTCTAGGTATTATTGTGGCTTGCTTTTTCCTGTGCCGCTTCCCAGAGTGGCTTCCTAGATCATCCCTTTTACACCAGCACCTCCATCATGCTCTCCTTCCTTTAATACTGGCATCTTTTTCATAGCTCTTACCACTGTGGACATTATACCACATATGCATTTGTTTTATTTGTCCATGACCTTTAATACTGGAATCTTTTTGTTAGCTCCTACCACTGCTGACATTTATTACATATGCATTTGTTTTATATGTTCATGACCTTTAATACTGGAATCTTTTTTGTAGCTCTTACCACTACTGACTTTATATTACTTATCCATTTGTTTTATTTGTCGATGAAAGTAGACTTTGTTCACTTTGTTGTCTCCCCAGTGTCTTAAATATGGCTTGCACACACACACAGGTAGGGGCTCAATAAATCTGTTGAATGACTAAGATGTAACAAAAGTGTCCCTGGCTCAGGGTGTTCTGCCTAGGCAAACCCTAAAGTTCAAGTACAGCCGTGACCACACCCACGAAGGTCCCAGAGGTCCTCTAAGGCCTCTAACCAACTTTCCCATTTTTTCGACCATAACCCTCAGAAAGAAATATTTTCAATCCCCAGTGACTTTCTATCTCTCTCTCTAATATATATACATGCATATATGTATATACACCAATGCCTATCTATATAGAATGTGTGTGTATGTGTGTGTATATATGTATTTGTGTGTGTGCATATATATATGAGATGCCAAAAAAGGCATTTTAAGGAAAGAAAAACCTATATTAAAACTGTAATAGTATATATCAATAACAAAAGATAAATACAAGTCACAATTGAGCACCTCTTGTAATTGCAGAGGTCAAACGTGACTTGAGTATTATACCTACATATATAGCCAAAAGACACAATTACAACAAATTTAGTTAAGTGATCTTACTGGCTTTTATTAGCAATTCTAGAATCAGGAAACACCTCCTTCTATAAAGTAGGATGTTCCAATGATCTGAGTAGAGGAAGTAGACTTTATTGACAGAAAAGGGCTGAAAAAAGCAGAAATAAACAACAAAAAGATTGGTCATTTCAAAGTTACTTTCTGGCCAACCACGGTGGTTCACATATATAATCCCAACTCTTTGGGAAGCTGAAGTGGGAGGATTGCTTAAAGTCAGGAGTTTGAGAACAGCCTGGTAAACATAGCTAGACCCCCATTTCTACAAAAAAATTAAAAAGTAGGTGAGGTGGCTAGGTGCCTGTGGCTCAGGTACTAAGGTGCTAGCCATTTACACCTGAGCTGGTGGATTTGAATCCAGCCCGGGCCTGCCAAACAACAATGACAACTACAACCCCAAAATAGCTAGGCATTGTGGCGGGTGCCTGTACTCCTAGCTACTTGGGAGGTAGAGGCAGGAGAATCGCTTAAGCCCAGGAGTTGAAGGTTGCTGTGAGCTGTGATGCCACAGCACCCTACCCAGGGCGACAGCTAGAGGCTTTGCCTCAAAAAAAAAAAAAAAAAAAGTAGGTGAGGTGAGTATGGTGGCATTCACCTGTAGTCCCAGCTACTCAAGAGGCTGAGATGGGAAGATTGTTTGAGCCCAGGAATTCATGATGGCCTCAGTGAGCTATGATTGTGCCATAGCACACCAGCTTGGGTGAGAGAGCAAGACCTTGTCTCCAAAAAAAAAAAGTTACTTTCCCTTTAGGACAAAGAGGACTTCCTTATTATATATCATGCCAGCTAAATTTGTATTCTTTGAGGGTTTGGCTGCTCTCCCCCACCCCTTTCAATTTCTCAGAAGGTCAGATAAACAACTGGGTTTTGGTTTGGCGAAGTGGAACTTTAGCTTGAGTGACTCCATTTTGATTTGATCTGGTTTCTTGGGGTCTAATCTAGGAACCTAGTCCAAAACAGTGGCCTCTCATGAATTTTGTTCTTAATTATATACGTTACTGAAACAGCAACAACAAAACTTACTATGGTTATATTTTATGGGGATTTTCTTTCTCTCCTTTTTTTCTTTCTTTTTTTTGAAGATGCAGCTCTCCACCCCTTGAATCAATATGCCACCTAATAAAGAGTTGCCGCTGCCACAGAGCAGTGTTTCTAGAAGTGGCAGAAGGCTCATGTGCATCCTAATCATGGGGTGACTGCTGTACATGCAGATTTTTGGCTCTATTCTAGACTTAATGATTGAGAATCTTACTGGAACGTCTGTAAGTTTAACAACCTCTTATTGCCCCTAACTCCCATGTACCCCATACCCCCTGTAATTCTGAAGCCAGTAAAGCTTGAGAGCCCCAGTGGGGGAGGTTATGAATATTCAGGACATGGGGCCTGCAGGGCTTGATACAAGTTTAGGAAAGAGGTTGATTTCTCCAGTCAGTCCCACTCAGCCCATGAGTGGTAGAACAGATGAATCCAACTTCATAACAGTAAATCCACTCTCACCTTAGCCCTCTACCTTTGCCTGGAAGCACCTCTGGTGATTCTGCAGGTGCCTTGCAGACTCAGGCCTTCCTAGGCCCACACCCTCTGAAAGGGCACCCGCCTTTCTCCAAGAACCTTAACCTCCCCAGGTCCTCACAGCGTCTTTTCTTTTTAGCCTTCATGCAACAAGCACCTCCTGTTTTATTTTCACCATAAGGTTTAATAGTTCCCCACCCTCAGTCTTTAGAACAGAAACATTATAACCACAATCTCTAATTACCCTGGCCTATTTCCAGCCCCCAACCCAGAGGAGGATAGATGCCATTATGAGGCCATCACCCTCCCACTGGGATGCCCTGGAAAACTTGATGCAGGGGCCCTTGACAAAGAACCTCACACAATTTACATTCTGAAACCTGCTACAAGTTTATTAGCAGATCCCCATATACATAATAAAAACATTTATTATGCTCTACTGTATATAAGACACCCCAAAACGACACACTTTGTGGATGAGATCTCATTTAATTCTCAAAGTAGCCCTCTAAGGTAGATACTATCATCATCCCCATCCTAGAGTTGGGGAAGACACGGGGACTAAGTAACCTGGCCAAGGTCTCATTGCTGTAAATGGCCATCGCTGCATTGAAACCAATGACTCTATATTCCACTCCATATTCTCTTTGTTCACATGATATAATCTTTGTCTAGTTGGAGTGACATTGTGTCCTCACTGGATAATGACACCCTTCAGTACTGCTCTGGGAAGCTCTGGGACTATTACTTGCCCTACTCCTCAGGGGTTAAAACTGCAGGGGCTAGGAGGGAAGGGCTCTAGCTCCTTTGTGTAGCTGCTGCTGAGAGGGCCTTCAGGATAGAGACCCATTGAATCTCTTTTAGGTTTTGCTCCCACTTGCATGCAGTTCTCATGAACTCAGAATACTCTCCAACACCTAAAGCCTGGCCCTGGCTTCTTTGGTTGAGTTCTCTGCTCAGCTCTGTGTCAGGACCTCCAAAGACAGAGTGTTGGGCGTAGGAGAGCAGTGGTCTCCTGGTATGCCCAGACAAACTCAACTCCCTCAGTCTGGGCTCCCACTGATGCATCAGATCCTGGGGGAAAGAGCCCTAACAGGGCTCAGGTGCATATTAGCAGTTGTTCTTTCTGGGATGGGGGTGGGCGGGTTTTTCTTCCACTTGCTTATTTGCATATTCTATTTCTTCAGAATAAACATGCATTACCTTTTTTCAATGCTAGTTTAACAAGAAATCTCATATATTCAAATTCAGAAAATTTCGATGTACGTATTTTGGGGGAAATCAGCCTCTACAGATGTGTTTTTCATCGGGTCTTACGTGTTATGAAAAAATTGTTGATCATAGTAACCTTAAGTCAAACTGCCTATGTTTCAATCTCATTGCTACCAATTAGTAACTGTGACCCCCGGTACCTTACTTAACTTATAATAGTACCCTCTTGCTATTAGCAAACAATCAGTAGCCTATGAGGTGGGCACCCTCATAGTTGAGAACCTCCAGGGTACTCCGGAGCTAGCAGCTCAGTGGGATTTGAGACCAGGCAGTCTGACACCAGGGTTTAGCTTTAAGCTGCTGGTCTAAAGGTGGACATCGAAAAGGGCAGTTGTCAGGATTACACGATAGAACTCTTATAAAGCGCTTAGCAAAAGCCTGACACTTAATAAGTGCTCAATAGTCACAGTAGTATCTGGTGGGTTTTGTCTGTTATAAAATAAACATTCATACGGTGCGATTTAATTAAGTAAATAATGAGAAAGAGTGCTGAAGCGGGCGGGATGGGTGCCAGGGCCAGGAGCGGGTGCCGGGCTGGTGGGGGGGAAGCGCCGGCGGGGCGCGCGGGTGTACCGGGCGGGCCCCGGGGCGGGGTCAGGAAGGCCCCGCCCAGCAGCCACCTGCGACAGGTGGAGCGCGCGACACCGGGCACTCGGCCATGTCCGCGGAGGGCGCGGGACCCGCACCGGGGCCCGAGCCGGGGTCCGAGCCGGGGCCGCTGTGCCCGGAGCACGGCCAGGCGCTGAGCTGGTTCTGCGGCTCCGAGCGACGGCCCGTGTGCGCCGCCTGCGCGGGGCTGGGCGGCCGCTGCCAGGGGCACCGCATCCGCCGGGCGGAGGAGCACGCGGAGGAGCTGCGGGTGAGCGGCCGTGGGCGCCGGAAGGCTGGGGGCTCCGGAAGGCCAGGGGCTCCGGAGGCGGGACGAGCCGGGGGGGCGGGGGCCGGCGGGGAGTGGGGAGCCCGGGCCCCGGCGCGCCGGACGGCGGACCCAGGCACCCAGGCTCTGCAGTGGTTTGGGCTGTAGAACGTGGCGGTTAAGGGTGTGGCCTATGTGCTCAGGCTGGTCTGAGTTCGAATCCACTCCCTCTCATCCTCCGAGTGAGTCACGTAGCCCTCTGAGCCTCAGTGTTTTCATCTGTAGTTTGGGGACAATGATAAGAATAGCGCGTATTTATTGGAGTTGTTGTGAGATATAAATGGGTAAAATGCTGTTTACTCATTGGTGCCTAGCATGTAGCGGCGGACACAGCCCCTTCTCCGATCCCACGCACCCCTCCCCTCCTCCATTGCGCGTGGAGGGAGCTGGGGTTGGCCTTGGGCAATACCACTTCCCCAGTGCAAGGTGTGCCCCAGCTCCCGCTCCCGTGGAAGCTGGCCCTTCCTTACCCCTCAATCCCTCAGCTCAAAGCCTCTTCCTTTCCCCTACCCGCTTCAGGCTTCTGGCACGGTGATCAATCTCTCTTTCTGGACTGGGTCTGACTGTTCTTCAAGCTGGTTTCACTTGGATAAAGAGAGGGAGGCGGGGAGGCTATCAAAAAGTTCTCCTTCACCTAGGGTTTCTCCCCACCTCCACTTCCAGCTTGACTCCTGGCTGGTCATTATCATGTCACCACCTCGCCCCTGAGCTGCTAAAATTGAAGAGTCAAGTCACCCTGGGGCTTCTTCCACTCTAGCTGTGGCCCCTGGGATTAACTTGTGTTTCTCCTATACCCATTGGAGTTCAGCCCTGCTGTGAGGCCTGAGGGCTCTCACTGGGGACCTCACCTACTCAGACTGGACTGTAATAAACACACCTTACCTGGTGCCAGGATTGGGAGAGGTTCAGTTTTTCAGTGTTAAGAGCTCCAGCTGGTTCTTTTGTTACCAATATCAATGAGAGTGATGATGAAAATAAACTAGGATGGGCAGCGCCTGTGGCTCAGTGGGTAGGGCACGGGCCCCATATAACGAGGGTGGCAGGTTCGAACCTGGCCCCTGCTGAACTGCAACAAAAAGATAGCTGGGCGTTGTAGTGGGCACCTGTAGTCCCAGCTACTCGGGAGGCTGAGGCAAGAGAATTGCCTAAGCCTAGAAGTTGGAGGTTGCTATGAGCTGTGACGCTACCGAGGGCGATAAAGTGATACTCTGTCTCTTAAAAAAAAAAGAAGAAGAAAATAAACTAGGATAACATGGGGTAGTCAATTTGCACAATGGATAGAAACTTAGCAAATTCTGGATTACTTAAATACCTGTTATCTCATTCCATCCAGACCAAGCCTTTGATGGGCGGTCCTACCTACATTTTACAGATGAGGAAACTAAGGCAGTGACTCCTTTACAGATGAGAACAGGGCAGTGACTCCTCTTAAGATTCCTGATGTGCTGGGTCTGGACTGGGGGAGTCGTTAACTAGGCAGGAGGAAACTGCTTTTTTGCTTCAGTGGTTGGAGAGAGGAAATGACGCTCTCATTTGGGGGTGAGAATTTAAAAAGCCTTAAAAAGTAGCCATCAGGGCTGGATCAAACAGGGGCAGGGAGTAAAGTCTGGGGCAGGTGGTAAACCTGGAGCTGCTTTTGGAATGTACTCTGCCTCAGGAAGTCTTCCCTGAATCCTCACCCCAGATCCTAAGCATGTGAGTCTTGCCCTCTCTCCAATTAAGAGTGGATTTTTATCTTTTGCACTCTCCATCCCTATCCTTCCAGCCAGCAAAGAAATTTCACCCGCAGGACAAGACTGTTGCTGAATGAGGAAAAACAGCACCAGTTCTACTGCTGTCTTACCTCTGGATTCCTGCCCTGTAGCTAGTCTCAGTTTTCTCAGTCCCATGGTGCATGCTGAACACAGCTTCCTCCTAGTCAATTCTGTGACTTTATGTCTGGACCTGTGACATATAAAACTAATTTCCACTTGTGGTGATTGTGGTGGGTGAGTATGAGGGCTTCCGGAAAAGGTAGCTGAGTTGCCTTTTGCCAGATAGAACTGAGGCAGAACCCTTAGGAGAAATAGCAGAGGGACTGCCGTTTGGAAAATCTCCAGCGATTACCTTGAGAAATGGAATGGAAAAGCAGGGGCCTGGCATATCTCCTTGGGCAAGACACTTCTTGGTGGGCCTCAGTTTCTCCGTCTCTAAGACTTTGTATCACTTACCTGGGTGTTGCTAGTAGCTTTGGGGGCTGTGAAGGGCTGAAGCTCTTGTAGTCCAGGAAGTGGGAGTTCATTCATTCAACAAATATTTATTCAGGGCCTTCTATGTGTAGGAACTCACTCTGAGGTAGTGGGACATCCTTGCAGTGGTGGAAGGACAGATACCAAAAATAGTTAATGAACACATATAGTCAGAGAGTTATAAATGCAAGGAAGAAAAATAAAGCAAAGTGAGAGATTGGGTGAGGTGGGAGATGGTCAGGGAAGGCCTCTCTGAAGAGGTGATATCGGAATAGAGTAGGGGAGTGACAACCACTCAAGCATATATAAACTAATGACAGAAGGAACAACAGGTGCAAAGGGACTGAGGTCAGGACAAGTTTGGTGTGTTTAAAGAACAGAAAGAAGGCCAATGTTGAGAGTGGTAGGAGGTGACATTGGAGAAATGGGCAGAGTCACATCGGGTAGGGCCATATTCACTAAGGTGAGAAGCTTGATCTTGGAAAGCCATTGGAGGGTTTTGAGCAGGAGCGTGACCTGATCTGATTTCCTTATAAAAGGGAGTGTCAAGAATGGAAGCCAAGTTTGGAGGTTCTAACAACGGCTTCTGTGAGAGATGATTGCAATCTGGGTAAAATAATTGGAGTGGAGGTGACCAGAAATGGCCAGAGGAGAGAGAGATTTTGGAGATAGGGCTAACAGGATTGGTGGATTACATGTGGGGTTTTTGGTCTGGATAACAGGCAGATGATTGATGGTGCTACGTAATGAATGGGAAAAACTTAGGGTAGACCAGGTTGAGAACCATGTTCTGCTTAGGTGTGGGTGTGGACCAGTCAGGGAGCTGGATAAATGGAGGGTTGAGCATGTGTGCCAAGAAGTGATTATAATAATGCGCTGTGGGATTTCAGGGTAAGAAAGGAAGTGGGGCTACTGAAAGGGATGATGGACAGTGAAAAGTGGTGAGACTGATAGGCTGATGGCCCCAAATGAGCTGAAGAATTTTTGGAATGGGGATTCTAGAATTAGTGATTGGGAAAGATGGGCCACGGTGAGCAGGGTGTGGGTCTTTGAAATGAGGATTTTGGAGGGTGTAGTTTTGATAATGATGAAATCGGGGATATGACTGTGGGTGTGGGTGGCTGAGATGCAGTGAAAGGGGGAAAAAAATCACTAGAATGGAGCAAATGGTTCACATACAGAGATTAAAACCTCATCAGAGTTGTTTGTGTTACAGAACAAGATTGTGGACCAGTGTGAGAAGCTACAGTTACAGAGTGCTGGCATCACCAAATATGCAGCTGAAGTTCTGCCAGGGAAGAACCAGAGAGCAGTGGTAATTCTTTCCCTTTCACCTCTACCCTGGGCCCTCTCCCATGATAAGACCATGCCTTAGAGATGTGGACAAGTATAGTGCTCTTTCCCAACCTCACAGGCTCATTGTTCTACTAGCAAAGCTGGATGTCCAGGAAAGATGGTTTCCATTTTTTCTGTGCCTCCATTTTACAATCTGGGCAGAGTGGGCTTCTTCCTTTTACCATATTGGGTGCAAAGACTCTGCTAGAAAATGACTTTTTTGGCTGTCCTAGGGTAGGGAATCAAGAAGGGTAGTATTCTTCTAATTAGTTGCTGCTCAGCTCCAGAATTATAAAATAACCTAGGAACTTCTACATTGCATATACTTTATGATAATCTTATGCAGCAGGTAGCAGTAACATCTTCATTTACAGATGGGAAATGGGTCCTACAGAGATTAATATACTTGTCCAAAGCCCCACAGCCTCCTGGCAGAGTCAGTTCTATGACCTGGACTTTTTGACTCCATGCTACTTCCCAGGCCCATGCTATCCTTGTATGAACTCATCGCCCCTCTCAAGCATGCCTTTTAGGGGCAAGTGCTGTGATTTTCTTTCTGCACATCCCCTCCCTCCTTCCCCCTAGTACACAGAGTAGGCTTGGCACTGCCTTAGTCAGGGTTCTTTTAATTGCATGGAACAGAACCCGCTTGAAACATAAGCCAAACATGGAATTTCCTGGCATGATACAGGAGTCTCTCAGAACCTAAAGGGTCTATCTCTGCTTCATTTTGTATGATACTATCAATATCTCAACTAACCTCCCTCTCCTTCTCCTCTTCCCATCTTGTTCATCCTCTTTATTCTTTCTATTTTCTGTTCTTACTGCCCTGCCTGTGACTTTAGTACTATGTTGAATAGAAGCTAGTATAGCAGATCTTGACTTTAAGGGGACAACTTGCAACATTTCACCATTTGTTGCTTTAACAAATCTTTACTGAGCACCTACCACGTGTAGGCACCGTTGTTCAATGTGCTAGGTTCACAATGAACGAAACACAAAAATCCCTGTTTTCATGAAGCCTAAATTCTAGCTAGGGGAGAGGGACAATAACAAATGGAATATATGCTATGTGAGAAGGCGGTAAGTGCTATGGGGAAATACAAAACAGGAAAGGATAGAGAGGATGTATTGAGGACTGGGATTGCAACTTCATGTGCTGTGACCAGGAACCACCTCATTAAGAAGGTTGCTATTGGCCAAGTGCAGTGGCTCATGCATGTAATCCTAACACTCTGAGAGGCCGAGGTGGGTAGATAGCTTGAGCTCAAGTATAAGACCAGCCTGAGCAAAAGCGAGATCCCATCTCTACTAAAAATAGAAAAACTGAGGCAAGAGGATCGCTTGAGCCCTAGTTGGAGGTTGCTGTGAGCTAGGATGCCACAGCACTCTATCCAGGGTGACAGCTTGAGACTCTGTCTCAAAAAAAAAAAAAGAAGAAGAAGAAGAAGGTTTCTATTTGCACAAAAACCAAGAAGGAAAGGAAATGGACCACGTATCTGGGGAAGTGTGTTGCTAAAAGAGGGAGCAGCAAGTTCAAAGTCCCTAAGGTGGGAGTGTACCTGGCGTGCTGGAGAAACAGCAAGGGGTCCTGTGAGGTTGCAGCAGAGTAAAATCTCAAGAAGGCAGTAGATGTGTTCAGAGCTGGATTGTCTCCTCATTGGCCACATAGGGACATTGCCTTTTGTTTGGGGTATGATGGGAAGCCACTGACAATTTTTGAGCAGGATAAGATGATTTGACCTAAGGAGCACTTTGGCTGGTATACGGGGAAGTGACTATCGGCAGCAGAAGTAGAAGCAGGGAGACCAATTAGGAAGCAACTATAATAGTGCGGTGGGAGACAAGGGTGGTTTGGGCCCAAGTGATGGTGGCAAACATGGTGAAGAGTAGGTTAGATTCTGGATATGTTTTGAACAAAGAGCACGATTTGCTGATGGATTTGATGTAGGCTGTGAGAGAAGGGGTAGGAGTCAGGGTCCCTCTGAAGCTCTTTTATTTGAGCACCTAGAAGGATAGAGCAGCCATTTACTGGGTGGGGAAGGACTGCATGTGGAGCAATGGTTGGCAAGGGAGAGGATGAGGAATTCCACTGTAGAGGTGTTAAATTTGCGATACCTATTAGACATCCAAGGGAAGATTCTGGGTAGGGAGAAGCCTAGAGATATAAATTTGGGATTCCTCCATATATAAATGGTATCAAAAGCCATGGGAAAGGATGAATTCACTAAGTAAATGAGTATAGATAGAAAAGAGCAGGAGTCCAAAGACTGAGCCTTGGGATACTCCACTTGAGTGGTTAGCCATTGAGAAGATAGGAAGAAACAGCAAAAGAGAACCAAGAAGGAGCAATCAGTGAGACAGGATAAAACTAAGAGAGCGCAGCATCTCAGAAGGGGTTCCAAGGAGGTGGGAGGGATCATTGGTGCCAAATTGTGCTGAGCAATCAAACAAGGTGAAAACTGAGAATGGATTGTATTGGATTTAGTAACACGAACATCGTTGGAGATCCTGACGAGAGGACTTTTTTTGTAGACTGATTTTTTTCACCCAAAAAAATCCAGAGTGGGTTTCAGAGAGAATGGAAAAAGTGCAATATCAGCCTGAGCCAGAGTGAGATCCCGTCTCTAAAAAAAAAAAAAAAACCAAAAAACAGCCGGACGTTGTGGTGGGTGCCTGTAGTCCCAGCTACTTGGGAGGCTGAGACAAGAGAATCACTTGAGCCCAAGAATTTGAGATGGCACTCTACCTAGGGCAACAAAGTGAGACAGAAAGAAAAGAAAGAAAGAAAGAGAGAGAGAAAAAGAGAAGAAACAGAAGAAAGAGAAAGAAAGAGAGCAATATGAGATAATTGCCCCAGGCAAATCTTGAGGAGCTTTGTTGTGGAAGGGAGCAGAGAAATGGAATGATACCTGGAGGGGTATATGGGATTAAGAGGGGTTTGGGGGTATTTTGCTAATTTTAGATGGGAGAAATTGCTCTGATTATATACTATTAGGAATGGTCCAGTAGAGCAGGGAAAATTAATGATGTAGGAGAAAACAGAATTGGGTACAGTAAGGACAATGGGATCTAGTGGACAAGTGGAAAGGTTGGCCTTAGATAAGAGTGTGCACGGCTCATCCACAGGAACAGGGAAGGCAGCGAGTGTGGGCACAAGTGCAGGTATTTAGGTAGGTAGTGGGTAGAGCTTGAGGAAGTTCTTCCAGTTGCTTCTATTTTTGCATTCATTGTCACCCTTGCTGTAAGTTCTTAATGATATCATTGGTCAGTTGATAGATACGTTTTGTTTTCCATCATTCTGTTAATGTAGCAATACACGGATAGATTTTCTAATGCTAAACCATTCTCGAATACCTGGGGAAAACCAACCCAACTTTTTCATAATGTATGTTTTTTAACTTTTTATTTTGAAATCATTATAAATTCACATGCAGTTGTAAGAAATAGTATAACAACGCTTTTCAACGAGTTTCTTCCCTGGCACTATCTTGCCAGTGCATATTGTAACTAGAAAATTGCATCGCTACAGCTCGCCTTATTCAAATTTTGCTAGTTTTACATGCACTTATTTGTACATGTGTGCAGATGCATGTGTGTATTTAATTACTTAATTCCATGTCGTTCTATCACATGTATAGATTCATGTGATAACTGCCACAATCAAGATAGAGAACAGTTCTATCACAAAAACATCCCTGGTGCTACCCTTTTTTAGCCACACACTCCATCCCTTTCCCTTTTGTATTATTGTTAACACACAATTTCTGAATTTGGATTGCTAATCTCGGTTTAGGGATTTTTGGTTTTGTTGTAGAATTTTTGCATTTATGCTCAGGAGTGAGATAAACCTATTTCATGTCTTTATAGTCCTTATCAGATTTGGTATCAAGGCTTATAAACTTTATTAAATAAATTGGGAAACAACTCCATTTTCATTTAAAGTTTAAGACTGCATACAGTTCTTCTTAGTTTTGATCAAAGTAGCCACAGCTTTATTTTGCTCGTCTTTCTTTGGTCTACTCTTTTGTATCTTTGTTTTTTTAAATATGATAAATTGTACACTTTTTAAAATTTTCATTATTTATTTATTTATTTATTTTTAGAGACAGAGTCTCACTTTATTGCCCTTGGTAGGGTCCTATGGTGTCACAGCTCACAGCAACCTCCAACTCTTGGGCTTAAGTGATTCTCTTGCCTCAGCCTCTGGAGTAGCTGGGACTACAAGTGCTCGCCACAACGCCCAGTTAATTTTTTGTTGCAGTTTTGCTGGGGCCAGGTTCAAATCCACCACCCTTGGTATATGGGGCTGGCGCCCTATCCACTGAGCTACAGGTTTTATTTCTTCCTGTCTTTATATTTTTTCCCTTCTAATTTTTTTTTTTTCCGGATATTTGGATATCTTTTTTTTTTTTTTTTGGCCGGGGCTGGGTTTGAACCCGCCACCTCCGGCATATGGGACTGGCGCCCTACCCGCTGAGCCACAGGTGCCGCCCTGGATATCTTTTTTTTAACTATCTGTATTGAACATAGTTTATTAATTTTAGCCTCTCTTTTTTTCTCAGAGTGAGCATTTAAAACTCTATATTTTCTTTTAGGTATTGATATCCATAAATATGATATGTGATATTTTCCTTGTCATTCTGTTAGAATTTTGAAATTTCCATTATGCTTTATGCTTTGATGGTGAATTATTAGAAATACATTTTAAATCTCCAAACATAGTTTTTACTTTTTAATTTTGAAATTATTATGGACTTATAACTTAACTGTATTATAGTCTATATGATATTGACTGAAATTTGTTGAGACCTGTTTCATGCCCTAAAATATGGTTAATATAGGTAAATGTTTCATAGTCACTTGAAAAACTGTATAGAGTTCTATGTATGTCTATTAAGCTTATTAATTTATTCAAATCTGCTTTACTACATACGCTAATTTTTTATCTCCCAGATTTATTGATAACTTTCAAGAAGCTTTAAAATTTTTGTACCATGGCTATAGGCTTGTTTATTTTTCTTCATAATTCTGTAAATTATTGTCAGGCTGGAGTGCAGTGGCACAATCATAGCTCACTGCAGCCTCAAACTCCTGGGTTTAAGTCATCCTTCAGCTTCAGCCTTCCCAGTAGCTGGGACTACAGGTGCCCCACCCCTGAATGACTTTTTAGGTCCTCTGCCTAGCAATTCTGATTCTCTAACCTTGATCCTTTGGCCTTCACCCATGAAATAAGCAGGTAATTCTAGTTGACCTCTAAGCCCTGCTAAGTTCTTCCATTCTGTGATCATGGCTTCATGAGATACAGCTTGGATGTGTAGATGTTACATATTTCTTTACCCCAAACCATATCTGAAAAGACTTAGGGCTTGGTTATCAAAGTAAATGGCTTAAGCGTTGTTATTTCTTTTAGTAAGCCCATAGCAGACATTGCTAATCAACCTCGGCACTCCTTCCTGCTTTGCCCAAACCTTTTTTTTTTTTTTTTTTTTTGTAGAGACAGAGTCTCACTTTATGGCCCTCGGTAGAGTGCCGTGGCCTCACACAGCTCACAGCAACCTCCAGCTCCTGGGCTTAAGCGATTCTCTTGCCTCAGCCTCCCGAGTAGCTGGGACTACAGGCGCCCGCCACAACGCCCGGCTATTTTTTGGTTGCAGTTCAGCTGGGGCCAGGTTTGAACCCGCTACCCTCGGTATATGGGGCCGGTGCCTTACCGACTGAGCCATAGGCGCCGCCCCTGCCCAAACCTTTTTAATCCTGACTAGGGCTTTTCCAAGGCTCAATTCCTCATTTTATCCCCTTGTCAGACCATGGCCAGTGCAGCGAGGGAACTGGTTATCCAGCGGTTGAGTCTGGTGAGGAGTCTGTGTGAGAGTGAGGAGCAGCGCTTACTGGAGCAGGTGCATGGTGAAGAGGAGCGGGCCCACCAGAGTATCCTGACACAGCGTGCGCACTGGGCCGAGGCCCTGCAGAAGCTTGACACCATCCGCACCAGCCTGGTGGGCATGCTCACCCATCTGGATGACCTCCAGCTAATTGTAAGTCAGGCAAGGGTGAGGACATGACCATTTGGCTAGACTCCCAAAAAGTTTGAAAGCACCAGGAATATTTATTGGCAGGGGGTGAGTGGAAATGAGAATTTGGAGCAGGGATGAGTGACAAAGATTCTTTTTTTGGAGACAGAGTCTACTGTCACTCCAGGTAGAGCTCAGTGGTGTCGTCATAGCTCACTACAACCTCATATTCCTGGGCTCGAGCAATTCTCCTGCTTCAGCCTCCTGAGTAGTGGGACTACAGTCACCACCATGCCTGGCTAAGTTTTTCTATTTTTAGTAGAGACTGAGTCTCATTCTTTTTTTTTTGGTTGCAGTTTGGTGGGGGTGGGGTTTTAACCCACCATCCTTGGTATATGGGGCCAGCGCCCTACCCACTGAGCCACAGGCACTGTCCTTGAGTCTCATTCTTTTTTTGTTGTTGTTGTTTGAGACAGAGCCTCAAGCTGTCGCCCTGGGTAGAGTGCCATGGTATCATAGCTTACAGCAACCTCCAACTCCTGGGCTCAAACGATTCTCCTGCCTCTGCTTCCCAAGTAGCTGGGACTACAGGTGCCCAACACAACACCCGGCTATTTTTTGGTTGCAGCCGTCATTGTTGTTTGGCTGGCCCGGGCTGGATTCGAACCCACCGGCTTAGGTGTATGTGGCTGGCATCTTAGCTGCTTGAGCCTGCCTGGAATCTCATTCTTATTCATTCTGGTCTTGAACACCTGACCTCAAGCAATCCTACCTTGGCCTCCCAGAGTGCTAGAAAGATTCTTTTTCTTGACCAAACTTTAGTCACGTTTCTCAACCTTGTCTCAGAACCCTTAGTACTCTTTCTTGTAAAATCCAGTTTTAGCAAAAGAAATCTGCTAAATCTGTCAGTTTAGCGAGAACCCCCAAATCCTTAATAACTGATCATCCTCGACATCTGATCAGGTTCTTCATCCTGCACTTTTCCTCAGGTAATGTCTGATCACCCTGCCTGTTTTCAGCAAGAATCCTGTTAGGTTGGTTTAGCCAGAATCCCCCTCACCCTAGAGTTTCCTCTAAGAAATTTTCCATCCACTGACTCTCACTCTGCTCTTCTTTTTTTGAGACAGAGTTTCACTTTGTCACACTCCTCACAGCAACCTCAAACTCCTGGGCTCAAATGAGTCTCTTGCCTCAGCCTCCTGGGTAGCTGGGACTACAGGTGCCTGCCACAACGCCCAGCTATTTTTAGAGACGGGGTTGGGTGGGGCAGGGGCAGGTCTCAATCTTGCTTAGGCTGGTCTGGAACCTGTGAGCTCAGACAATCCATCGATCTTGCAATCCCAGAGTGCTAGGATTACAGGAATGAGCCACTGCACCTGGCCCTCACTCTGCTCCTCGACTGTAAATTCCCACCTGCCCAGTCTTTCTCCCCCACTGCAAGGCCTGTTGCTGTGGTCCCTATACTGTGTTTTAACAAATATTGAATCTTTTCTTCCTTAACATGACACAGAGGAGTAAATTTGTATGCATTTTGGGGTACCTGAGATCAGTGTTCTTTTAATTGGTGAACCAGTGTTTAACTGGATGCCTGTTATAGCTAAGCATTATGCTATGGGGTAGACTTACAGGAAACAACTGCCTCCTGCTCCCAGTCTCATGAAGGAGAGGAATACCTAAGCTGACAATTAGGATGTGGGAGGATTTGTGTTATTATAGAAGAAATCACTTGTCTGGGTTCCCAACCATGCCGGCTAGAGGAAGGAGGGCCAGAGAAAGCTTTCTGGGAGAAATAACTTAGAAGATAAGGGTAGCTATGTTAAAGGGAGTAGGGAGGTGGAGAGTTCAGAAGCATGCAGAAAGAACCCTGTGCTCGGAGGAGCCGACAGGGGCTCCAAGAGGAAATTGTAAAGCTCCTCCTCGTCCTACCACCCAGAAGTACCATGATTAATATTTGGTACATAGCCTTTCAAAGTATCTTACATAGATACGTAAATGCCTCCAGTGTCAGGGGGACAGTGTGATATCTGAGTAAAAATGCCGAGCAGAGGGGAGGAGAATGTGGAACATCCAGGCCTTCCCTCTGCATTTTCAAATAGGGCAGTTTCCATGACTGCCCTAGATTGTGCATTCACCTAGTCACACAGCTCAGCTTCTGTGTACAGAGCACATTCTGTCACAGACACTGGGACAATCACAATACAAGATTCAGAAGGAATCACAGGCTTCCAGGAGCTGACAGTCCTCACAGGGGATGATGTCAGGGTGAATAGGTGATGGTGCTGAAGTGGAGTTGGAGGGAACTCAGGATGGCATGGGACACGGGGGACAGAGTAATTCATCCTGAGTGTGTGTGTGTGTGTGTGTGTGTAGAGCAGCCTGGAATGCTTTGTGCTGGATCTTAAAGAAGGAGTAGAAGTTATTACTGTACAGAATGTGTCCACATGGAGCCCCCTACAGTAATTAAATGTGTTCAGTTGTTGACTGACTGCTGGGTTTCTGGTGCCAAGCCTGACTTTGTTTTCTTTGCTCACAGGAGAAGGAGCAGGAGATTTTTGAGAGGTGAGTATGGCCTCTGATCTGCTCGGGCAGTCAAGGAGACCCGTAGGCCTCTGCTCAGTCCGCTGCAGTCAGGCCCCACTGCTCTTGGGAGAAAGCACAGGGTGTGCAGCTGAGTGGCTTCCCTGGAACCAGCCCGATGGACAGGGATCTTCCTTACCTTGGTTTGGAGAACTGCTTTAGACTTACATGGAAGGCCAGTGAAATACTTATCTATCAGAGACTTTCCATGGACTTTCTTAAACATTATCCTATTTTAAAATGCAGTCTCCCTGATGGAGCGTTTTACCACCTCCCTCTACAGGTGAGAATGTTAATGCTCAAATGGGGGAAGGGACCTGCCTAAACCTGAAGCTGAGGATTGGACCTGCCTGACACCAGTCCAAGTGCCATCTCCTCTACCCCACTCCTCCCTTCTCTGATGAAAGAATCTCAAAATTTGGGGTGGTGCCTGTGGCTCAAAGAGTGGGGCACTGGCCCCATAGACCAGAGTTGGTGGGTTCAAACCCGGCCCCGGCCAAAAACTGCAACAACAATAATTAAAAAAAAAAAAAGAATTTAACAATTTTAAGTCTTAATTATTATTCAAATTTGCATTTTAATTATTCAATAATAAAAAAATTTCATCAGGTCCTATCTGAATTTTGAAAGGCTGAGGGCCAAAGGCTGAGGATAGCCAACAGGGAGTAATTTGCCAGGCAAAGTAATTAACATCTCAAACCTTCTGTGGATGATTTCCAAGCTATTTGGAAATAACTACAGTCTATTCTTATTTATTTTTAGATTTATTTATTTTTATTTCAGATTAATATATTTTTTATATTTCAGTGTCAGTAGCAATACACGTGCATAAGAGAAAAAACTCCACCAACCTAAAACCATTTAAAATAAAAGATAAGTCTCCATTACCCCTCCCCAATCCCATCATTTTAATAGATGTTTGATTTGTAGACTTTCCTGTGTGTAGTTGTAGAATGATATGTAGGTGATTTTGGATTTTGTTGTGCTTTAAAAAGAAATTTTTTTTTTTTTGAGACAGAGTCTTACTTTGTCACTCTCGTGGTATCATAGCTCACAGCAATCTCCAACTCTTGGGCTCAAGCCTCAGCCTCTCAAGTAACAGGTGCCTGCCACAATGCCCAGCTATTTTTAGAGACAAGATCTCACATTAGCTCAGGCTGGTCTCGAACATATGAGCTCAGGCAATCCACCTGCCTCGGCCTCCTGAGTGCTGGGATTACAAGCATGAGTCATACTGCGCCTGGCTAAAAATTTTTTTTAAACTATGTCCTCTGCTCCTTTTCAAACTTTCAGCCAGTAATTTTAGGATTCATTGATAATTCCCGTCAGAATTATTTGTTTGTTGGTTGTTTTTTCACTTATTTAGTATTAGTACAGAATCATGAACTCTTGCTTTATTTAAAGCATTATAATCTATTATTGCCATTATTAGTTTTGATTTTCCAACTTCCTTGATTAGGGCCTGTTGCAGTGGCTCATGCCTGTAATCCTAATACTCTGGGAGGCCAACGAGGGCAGATTGCTTGAGCTCAGGAGTTCGAGAGCAGCCTGAGCAAGAGCGAAACCGTGTCTCTACTAAAAATAGAAAAATTGAGGCAAGAGGATCATTTGAGCCCAAGAGTTTGAGGTTGCTGTGAGCTATGATGATGCCCTGACACTATATCCTGGGCAACAGAGACTCTGTCTCAAAACAGGCAAACAAACTATCGCCAGTTTGGCCAGTCGGAGCTCCTTCAAGCTGGATCCAGTTTCCTTTTGATAAGTTTCCATCATTCTTTGAATACATTCTTTATCTTAGGCACAAGAAGACATCCCAGGCTCAATTTGTTCTTTTCCTGCCCCAGTTCTGGAATCAGCTATTTCCCCAGGGGTCCTGGATTTTTTTAGTGGGGAATGAAATTTAGAAACCAAGATCTGGGCATTAAGTATACACATTGTCATTACTTCCAGGCCTTCTCAGTATAGTAGACAGAGCTAACAAGTGTATATATTAATTTTTTTATGCATGCATTTGTATGACAATGGTGGCTATGGTGTTGTTTTCACATGCATGGCTGTGCTCTGCATTGACCTTTCAAGGAAACAGCTCTTGCTGCACAGATAGGGCATTCTGACCCCACTGGGCCTGCTGCATTCAAGCCCTACTTCCTTTCTACCCCTTTGAGGCTGTGAGTTTTCTCTTCTGTACCCTGAGGTAGCTAGCCCAGATGGTTCTCTGTAGACTCTACTGTCATGTTTGGTTTCAGATTTGCCCTGGGACGACAGCTTAGCACTGCTGACACTGGCTTCTCTTTGCTCCCCACCTGTTGGCTGAGGCTTTTCTAGACTGAGCTTCTGGGCATTGAGAAGAAGGCAGTAGACCTTCTCTTGTCCTGACCACAAAGAGCCTTTGTTACCAGAGCCTGCTCCCAGCATTTCCGAGGCCCTGTGCACCTCGTTCCTCCCAAGCCAGGACAGTCAGTGACAGTCTTGCAAAGAGCTTGCATCCATCAGGGGACATGTTTCATTCTCTGTCCCCAACTCCATTTACAGGTAGGGCTATGGAGATCTGGGAAGAGATCAGAGCTACTGCCTGATCTCAAGGCCATCATCAGTACTACAGGCAGCTGGAAATTTCTTTCTGAGAGCCCAGGTCAGAGGTCTGCAAAGCTATGTGGTAAATCCCACTCTTCCCTATACCCCTTTGAGATTTTACTTATAGTCAAGGAAATAATTGTACTGAATAGTGCCTGGGCTCCATCCCAGGTTTGCTCTATTTTTGCATGGAGGTAGGAATTGAATTCAAGCCTCTCTTTTTAGCTGTCTTCTCTGCACCTCTCTTCTCTTCTGTCAAGTGGCATAACCACACTCTCCCAGGTTATGGTAGAATTTAAATGTGATTGTGTATAATAACAGCCAGTCCAGAGCCTGGCTGCTGGATACATGCAGTTCTCTCTTCCTACGTATCTTGTCTTCCCAAATTACCTCTGCAGCAAAACCCAGGCCCTACTGGAGATGAGAAGAGATAATTATTTGGAACAAATTGCTATGACTAATTTGTGGTTGGGGTGATGACTGATGGCCCCTTCCTATGTGACCCCTCATGGGTGTTTGCATTTTAGAAGCAGGGGAGTGGCTGTGCTTTCTGCTGGAACTGAGGGACATGTTAACTGCTGCAACAGTAATGCTGAAAGGGAGGTGGGAGACTTTCTGGGCAAGATTGGAAAGACTGCCATCTGGGGGTTCTGGAGGCGCAGGTCTTAGTCTCAGCTGTGCTGTGAACTTACAGAGGGGCACTGGTGAGCTCCCAGCGCATCACCTTCAGTTTCCAGTAGAGGTGTGAAGTGTGCACCTCCCTGGAAATTGTCTATCTGTTTTGCTGGAATTAAGACTACTGGGGATGAGGAGAGATGCAGGGGAAATGCCCACCTTCTCTTTTGGCTCAACCCTCCCAGGAGCCCCTGTGTGGGGCCTGGCTGCCAATTTTGGTGTCAACCTGGTGGGAGGAGGATTTTATTTCTGTCCATCTCCTTACCCTATATACAGATCCAGATACATCTTTGGAACCTTCCTGAATCTCTGTCTCTGTTTTTTCCCTGCATAAGGACTGAAGAAGCAGAGGGCATTTTGGATCCCCAGGAGTCGGAAAAGTTAAACTTTAACGAGAAGTGTACTCGGAGTCCGCTACTGACTCAACTCTGGGCAACAGCAGTTCTTGGGTCTCTCTCAGGTAAGGAGCTGTGAGAGCCCAACACCATTGGGAGCAATTGGGCTTCTGTCTCTCTGGGGTTTGCTCTCGGGTCACACTGGGGACTAGTGCTTCTGGGAGAGCGACTGAAACAACCAGTAATGCTGAGTGCAGGCTGGTCAGTGGGTCTGTTCTGTGGTTGGTTTAGGGTAAATCTTGATCCTGTAAACTATGTCGTCCTTACATCCTGCCCTACTGGGGCAGCTCAGTATTATTTACCAGAAACCTTGGATTTCTTTCTTTTTTTTTTTTTTTGAGACAGAGTCTGCTCTGTCACCTGGGCTGTGGCGCTGTGGCATCAGCCTAACTCATAGCAAACTCAAACTCCTGGGTTCAACGGATCCTCTTACCCTACCCTCCCAAGTGGCTGGGATTACAGGCACCTGCCGCAATGCCTGGCTAATTTTCCTATTTTTTAGTAGAGATGGGGTCTGGCTCTTGCTCATGCTGGTCTTGAACTCCCAGGGTTCAAGCAATTCTCCTGTCTCAGCCTCTCAGAGTACTAGGATTACAGGCATGAGCCACCACATCCAGCCAGGTTTCTCTTTTAAGAAGATATAATTTATAGGCAACTGGAGAGTCTCTGGGCCAAGAATTAAACTTCCTGAATTTGCCTCACTTATTCACTTAACAAATACTGACTCAGGCCAACTGTGGGCCTGACCCTGTGCTGCATGCTGGGGCCACAGAGGAGAACAAGACATGGTCTTCCACTCTCCCCTTAACACGGGGGTTCTCACAGCAGGCTTTCTGCAAGTTGGTTGGTAGTGTCTATAATCCCAGTGGTTTTTGTACAACTCATGGAGTAGTTAACAGATTGGATTTATTTTCAATGTTTTTTTTTTTTTTTTGTAGAGACAGAGTCTCACTTTATCACCCTCGGTAGAGTGCCGTGGCATCACACAGCTCACAGCAACCTCTAACTCTTGGGCTTAGGCAATTCTCTTGCCTCAGCCTCCCGAGCAGCTGGGACTACAGGCGCCTGCCACAACGCCCGGCTATTTTTTTGTTGCAGTTTGGCCGGGACTGGGCTTGAACCCACCACCCTCGGCATATGGGGCCGGCGCCTTACTCACTGAGCCACAGGCGCCGCCCCGATTTATTTTCAATGTTAACCCTCTCCCTACACACACACGTTATCCTTAAAGTTTTGGTACAGATTCTAGATTCTGGTATCTAGAGAGTGCCTGATTTACCAGCAGTTTTTTTGGTTATTTTCTGGAAATAGCATATCTCATGCTTCCTGACTTCCAGATAGGACAAGTCTGATTTGGAGACCACAGATACAACCAAGTAGAAAGCAGAAGCAGTGGGCCACGCCTGTGGCTCAGTGAGTAGGGCGCCAGCCCCATATACTGAGGATGACGGAGTCAAACCCGGCCCTGGCCAAACTGCAACAAAAAAATAGCCAGGCATTGTGATGGGCATCTGTAGTCCCAGCTACTCGGGAGGCTGAGGCAAGAGAATTGCCTAAGCCCAAGAGTTGGAGGTTGCTGTGACATGTGATGCCACGGTACTCTACTGAGGGCAATAAAGTGAGACTTTGTCTCTCTAAAATAAAAAAAAAGAAAACAGAAGCAGTGTGACGAGTGCTACATGTAGGAACAAGATGCCAAGCCTTCATTTTGAACCTGCTACCAACTCCGGGTGTAATCTCAGGCAACTCACTCATCTCTCCTCTCTGGGCCTTCTTTCTAACAGAGCTTACAGAGAGTCTTAGACTAATAAAAACTGTTACCATGGCTACCGTTTATTGAGTACCTATTATATGTTGAGCACTTTACATGTACGGTTTAATTTTTTTTTTTTTTGAGACAGAAGCTCACTCAGTCGCCCTGAGATTGAGTGCCATGGTGTCATAGCCATTCTCTTGCTTCAGCCTCCTGAGTAGCTGGGACTACAGGGACCTGCCATGGTGCCTGGCTATTTTTTTTTTAGAGACAGGGTCCTACTCTTGCTCAGGCTGGTCTCAAACTCCTGCGCTCAGGCAGTCCACCTGCCTCAGCCTCCCAGAGTGCTAGGATTAAGGCATGAGCCACCATACCCTTTTAATTCTTGTGACTATCCTGTGATAAGTCCTATTTTGATATCTATTTTATGGACAAGGAAACTGAGGCTCAGAGAGAGTAAATGACTCATCTGAGGTCTCACTGACAGTGAGTGGTAAAGAAGCCTTTTGCTACCTTGTAAGACCAGGTCAGGGCAGTGGTGGACCTTGGACAACTCTCAGAATTCTTTCTGGCAGGCACAGAGGACATACGTATCGATGAGAGGACCGTCAGCCCCTTCCTGCAATTGTCGGATGATCGACGAACCCTGACCTTCAGTGCCAAGAAGTCCAAGGCCTGTGTAGATGGCCCAGAGCGCTTTGATCACTGGCCCAATGCCCTGGCTGCCACCTCCTTCCAGGCGGGGCTCCATGCCTGGATGGTGAATGTTCAGAACAGTGGTGCCTATAAGGTGGGCGTGGCCTCAGGCCAGCTGCCCCGCAAGGGTTCTGGCAGTGACTGCCGTCTAGGCCATAATGCCTTCTCCTGGGTCTTCTCTCGCTATGATCAAGAGTTCCGTTTCTTGCACAATGGGCAGCAGGAGCCCCTGGGGCTGCTGCGGTGCCCATCTCAGCTGGGTGTGTTGCTGGACTTGCAGGCTCAGGAGCTGCTCTTCTATGATCCAGCCTCGGGCACAGTGCTGTACATCCACCACGCATCCTTCCCTGGGCCCCTCTTCCCTGTCTTTGCTGTGGCTGACCAGACCATTTCTATCATTCACTGACCTCTGGCTGCAGAGAGGCCAGGTCCACCTTCTATCCCCCCTTTAGGCCGAATTTCTATCCACTATTCTTTTCCCAAATGATGTGAATGATGTTTCTAAGGCAAACAGGACACACACCCAATGGTCAGCTTTTGGAAGGGTGGGATCTGTTTCGGATCTGGGCCCAAACTTTAAAACTTGGGTATCTGTGGGGAGTCTGCTATTGCCAAATCCACCATGCATCTGTCCCTCCAGGGTGTCTTGTTCACCACTTTGTCTCTGGCATGGCGCTGGTGCATAGTGAGTGTGTAATAAATATTTGGCAAGTGGATGAAAGGATGTGGGGGTGGCTGGATAGACATGGTAGTCTTTGGAAAGGCTCTGCCCCACTTTGGGCAAGTGGAAGTGATTCTCTGGCAGAGAAGCCTGGGCTGAAGCTTCTTCATCCCCTAAACTCAGTGCTTCTCTTTTTCATGACATGGCACATACAGAAAATGTTTTTTCTAGTACACAAGGACAACTTGAAAGGCTGCTCCTGGTCGGAGGACTCTGGCCTGAGGGGCTATGTCCTTTACCCAGGTCCTCCTAGGACCTCAGAAGACCAAAGATGACATCTCCAGGTGACCTCACTGTAACACTGCTGTTGGCATCTGTCTCAAACCTGGCACTAAGCTCCAGCCTATGCCCACTGGTGGCAGCAGGGATGAACGTTGTCATCCTCATGCAGCTTGAGTTCTCCCACCTGACAGCCCCCTCTGCCCTTAAGTGGAGACCTGAGGTGAGGGCTTCCAGCAGAAAGAGCTGAGGGGTAAGAGGCCAGTCTTGGGGCACATGATTAAAGGTCATAAAAGCTTTAAAGATGTCTTCCATGCTCTTTGTTGGCAACTGGGTGTATTCTGTATATCTGCCAGTCTTCCTTACCCTCACCTGCATTCTCAGAAATAAGAGGCAGCTTAGCATAACAAAGAGCCTGGAGACATTACTGGGACCAAAGGCAAGTCCCTTCATGTTTCCCTCTGTGAATAGAAGTATCCCAACTTTTACCCAGGAGCATTCTTCTAAAGCAATCTTACCTACAACTCCAGGCTCCTGGGGCTGAAGAGGATGAGAGCCCCAGCTCAGTTTGAAAATCACTGTTTAATCAGCAGAGGTCACAGGTAAGACTGGTCGGGATCAGTGGGTAATGAGTGAAATAGCCCAAGACTCAGGAACAGCAACTGCTTGGCCCTACCCTTAGCGGCCATGCAGGAATGTGGACACAGAATGGCCAGGAGTAGAGCTGTCTAGACGAACATTGAAAAATCCTGATTTTTATGTGAAATGTCTTAGTTTTACTTTTGCTTGATAGTTCACTTAAAGCACTGGGCAGGTCAAATCCAGTTCACAGATCTATTGGCAGTATTTTTGGTTGAGATGATCTCTGAGGCCCTTGTAACTGTGAAGATCACAACTCGTGTCCTGTGTCCTCATCACCTGACATTTGGGAATTACTGCCAAGTCACCTAGCCTTGGTGCCAGTTCCGTAACAGATCCAGATGGGACCTTCTATGAGATCCTATGCCATGATCCTCCCAAACCATTAACCCAACTCCCTACAGCAACCTTCGGTCCCCAGCTAATGGGCCTGCTGCAGGAATGCCTCCCATCCCTCCACCCACCTAAATGCCACCCCTGCTACCAACCTTCAACTTGGGGTCCACTCCACAGCCCCTCTTCCTGTGGGCACCAGAACACACACTGGGTGTATGCCTATGTTAACCTGTAGTATACCCTGTACCTGGCACTGGGCAAGGCAGAGATAATCCAATAAATGCACAGTAGAAGAGTGTGGGAAGATAGGATAGGCAACAAAAGAAACAGAACTTCAAAAAACCCAACCCACTTGTTCAACCTCCCATTGCCCCCCACCCATTCCCTTTATTACCGCTACCCTGAGCTGTAGGTTCTTGTTCCCTGTGCTTTCCTCCTCCCATGGGGATATCCTTCAAGACTTGACACCCTTCAGAACATAATTTCCCTGTTAGTTCAGGCAATCCACTCGCCTCTGCCTCCCAGAGTGCTAGGATTTCAGGCATGAGCCACCCTGCCTGGCCTGAGTGTGATACTTCTTGCAGCAATCTCCAGTTTGAAGTCAAGGCTTCCGCTTGTGTCTCTCAGTAGAAAATAGCTTCTTTCCTTCTCCCTTTCTTCGACTGCAAACCATTAGAGCCTTTGTTGATTTTTTTTCATTTTGCATTATAAAATGCATCTTCCCAGTTAGCCTTCCCTTAGCGTCAGAAGATGGTCTTCCCCTTTCTTGAATTCTGTTCCTCACATTGCTTACAAGCTAAGTGATGGGATTTCTCTTTCTCCTGTAAAAAGGGTATATCTGCAGTTTTTCTCCACTCTCTTAGTTAATGAGTAAAGGATGTAACTGTTCATAACTGCAGCTTCCATTGGCCAAAGAAATAATTTTTCCACCATTTGTAGGACCTCCTTATAAATCTGTAACATCCACAACACTGATTAGCTGTCACTCTTCCCATAAACTGTGTATTCTAAAATAACTTGCCAGCTGGGCGTGGTGGCTCATGCCTATAATCCTAGCACTTGGGAGGCTGAGATGGGTGGATTGCCTGAGCTCAGATTCGAGACCAGCCTGAGCTAGTGCAAGACTTTGTCTCTAAAAATAGCCGGGCGTTGTGGCTGGTGCCTATAGTGCCAGCTACTTGGGAGGCTGAGGCAAGAGAATCACTTGAGCCCAGGAGTTTGAGGTAACTTGTCAGTTTTTCAAATTGAACAGGCTGTTTCTTCCTATAACCAGTGATCAGCTGTGTTTGAGGGCCAAAGAATGTACCGAGCATCATCACTAACCTCTTGTCATGGAATGAGAGACATGTCATTTTCATTTCACATTGATAGGCACATAATTCACATTCTTGAAGTTTCTTCTTTTTCACATCACTTGGAAAATCCTTCACAGAAGTCGTAACTGTTCCTGTTACATATATTTTCATTTTATACAATCCTTTTATTTACTTGTTTTTAGACAGATTCTCACTCAGTTGTCCTGGGCTTGAGTACAATGGCATTATAGCTCACAGCAACTTCAAACTCTTGGGTCAAGCCGTTCTCTTGTCTCAGCTTCCCAACTAGCTTGGACTATAAGCAATCTACCTGCCTCACCCTCCCAGAGTGCTAGAATTAGATGTGAGCCACTGCACCTAGTCCAGAGTAGAGGAACTTTATAAGATCACCATTGCCATCAACCTAGCTACTTGTTACAGGCATTCTATTATTTGTTATCTCTACAAATAATAGAAAAAATTAGCCAGGCCTTGTGGTAACCACCTGTACTCCCCGCTACTTAGGAGGCTGAGACAAGAGGATCACTTGAACCCAAGAGTTTGAGGTTGCAGTAAGCTGTGACGAAACTACTATACTTAGGCCAAGCAACAGAGCCAGACTATCTCAAAGAAAAAAAATTAGAAACGAACTTAGCAGGAAGTAGTTGAGTATTTCTTCTCATAATTCTAACTACAATATTCCTTGCCTAAACTCTCCTATTAAGACTATATGATATTAATGGACAGTGTCCCTACAGCACAACTTGGCACTGATTTTTTTGTTGTTGTTGAGACGGAGTCTCACTTTGTCCCCCTTGGTAGAGTGCTATGACATAGCTCACAGCAACCTCAAACTCTTGGGCTCAAGCAATTCTCTTGCCTTAGCCTCCTGAGCTGTGACTACAGGTGCCAGTGACAACACCCAGCTATTTTTAGAAATTAGGTCTCGCTCTGGCTCAGGCTGGTCTCAAACTCGTGAGCTCAGGCAATCCACCCACCTCAGCCTCCCAGTGTTAGGATTTACAGGCGTGAACCACCACACCCAGCCTCACTGGCACTGATTTTCAAACTAAGCTCTGACCTTAAGCTTCCATGGGAAGGCTATCTCAGAGGCTGAATGAGAGTTCATAGGACCTCTGCTTTAACTCTAGCAGTTTCTTGGGGGTTTATGTTTTTCCATTTGGATAACAAGGTTTCAGATGGCTCATGACAGCATTTAGAAGTACTTGGTTTTGAAGCTGTTGGGCCCTCTGAGTCTTGCTGGATGTGAAGGGGACCCATAGAGGAGAACGGATACAGATATGAATGAAAATGAGTGAACTCAGAGATAGGAGTTGGTCAGTGGGGCAAAGCTAAAAGCTTAGCCCGCCCTGCTTTATCGTGAACAGGTGATGGAGGCTGCAGAGAGAGGCGCAAAGTCCAGAGCTGTGGGGAAAGAAAAGACTCTGTCTCCAGTGTTTCCTTAGGGTTTTCTTCATGGCCTAGACCCCAGCCACTTTCCTCACCAAACTCAAAGCCCTGGAGTTGTGCCCTCCAGGCTGTCAAGGGCAGGCAGAAGATGGGAGAGAGAGGGTAGGATGTGTTCTTTAGGTATAGAATCCCTGACTGTGGGGTCCAGGGGCTCTGGCCCGACCACAAGGAAGCTGTGCATGCCTGCAGCACGAGCCCCTTGGTAATCACAGCGGTAGCTGTCCCCAACGTGGGCTGCCACTGCTGGTTCCACATGAGCAAGCCGCAAGGCCTTATGGAAAATACGGGGATCTGGCTTGGGCCAGCCAGCAGCCTCAGAGGTCAACACAAAGTCAAAGTGTTCCCGCAGGCCAAGACCCACCAGGATATCCTCTAGTCGACGGTCAAAGTTGGAGATCACTGCCAGCTTCAGCCCCCGCCTGCGGCACTCCCTCAGAGTGTTCTCAGCCCCCTCCAACACTTGCCAGGTGCTGGGGCTGCTGAAGTCCTCATACAGCTGGTTGGCAATGGGGGCTACAGCCTGAGTATCTTGGACACCTGCCAGACGAAAGGTCTGTAGAACGACATCCAGCCACCACTGGCGGGAGGTGAGACCACGATTCAGGCCATAGTTGGGGAAGCTATGGCTCTGAGCCCTGTACACCTGCCCAAAGGCTTGTCCGAGGGCGGTGGCTTCCACTTTTAGCCCGTGGGCCCGGGCCTTGTTGGCATATTCCTCCCCAACAGGGCGGCGGACCCTGAGCAGTGTATCCTTTACATCCCATGTCAAAAGTCGTATCTGCAGCTGGCGTGCCATGGAAGCCAAGTCCACCCCAATTCCACCTCAGGTGCCACAGTCAGTCCAGGAAAAACTGCGCTGGATGAGACTACTCCTCCACAACCTAACAATCTTCTCTTTCCAGACCTCGTTGGTTAGATTTGCTAACTGACGTGAGGCACTTGGGAAACTTCTTCACAGGACAAGATCCTGTAATGAAAAACAGTAAGTGAGGTGGAAGCTCAGGGCCTGATACCAGACTGACTGGGTTCAAATTCTGGTGCTATGACCCGAGGACAGTCACTCTCTGAATCCCTGTCTCATGTGTAAGAGGAACATCATGACACCAACCTCCCAAGATGCTGAGGTGAATGAGATAGTTTACCAACAAATTTCTAAGCACTTTTATGAACTAGAGCTGGCAAACAGAACAGATTTCCAGCCTCATGGCATTTATAGGCAGTGAAGAATAGGGGATATATATGTTAGACAAAGAACTACACAAATAATTAAGCATAATTAACTCAATATGTACCATAAAGGGCCGGTGTGGTGGCTCACACCTTTAATCCTGGCAGTTGGAAGGCCGAAGCAGGTGGATTACCTGAGCTCATGGGTTCGAGAACAACCTGAGCCACAGTGAGACCTTGTCTCTTTAAAAAAAGAAAAGCCAGGCATTATGGAATGCACCTAGAGTTCCCCCAGCTACTTGGGAGGCAGAAGCAAGAGAATTGCTTGAACCCAAGAGTTTGAGGTTGCTGTGAGCTATGATGCCACAGCACTCTACTGAGGGCAACAAAGTGAGACTCTGTCTCAAAAATAAAGTACCATAACGATAAATCAAGGGAACCAATCTAGTCTTTGTTGTCAGGGAATTTCATAAGCAAGTGAAGCTTCAGTGGTGATTTGAAGAATGAGCATACAAGAAGTATAGTGGTTAAGTGCTCATGGCAGTTGAAATTCGGAGCTTTGGGGAGCCAGCTCAGGCAGGACCTTGTAGGTCAAAGCAAGGAAACAATTATGATTGCTATTACTATTATTAGCAATATCAAAGACAAGAACACTTGTAGGCTCAGCACACTTAGCTCAGTGGTTAGGGCACCGGCCACATACACTGAGGCAGGTGGGTTCAATCTGGCCCAGGCCTGCTCAACAACAATGACAACTACAACGATAACAAAAAATATCCAGGCATTGTGGTGGGCACCTGTAGTCTCAGCTACTCAGGAGGCTGAGGCAAGAGAATTGCTTAAGCCCAAGAGTTAGAGGTTGCTATAAGCTCTGCACCACAGCACTCTACCGAGGGCCACAAAGTGAGACTGTCTCAAAAAAAGAAAAAAAAAAAAAAAGGCTTGGGGCCTGTAGCTCAGTGACTAGGGTACCAGCCACATACACTGGAGCTGGCGGGTTCAAACCCAGCCCAGGCCTGCCCAACAACAATGACAACTACAACCAAAAAATAACCAGGCATTGTGGCGGGTACCTGTATTCCCAGCTACTTGGGAGGCTGAGGCAAGAGAATTGCTTAAGCCCAAGAGTTTGAGGTTGCTGTGAGCTGTGATGCACTCTACCCAGGGTGACATAGTGAGACTCTGTCTCAAAAAAAAGAGCACTTGTAGACCATCTGGCCAACATCCTGACTGCTGAGCAGGCAAAACTGACCCAGAAAGGGGCAGATACTTGCCTAAGGTTACAATGAGTCAGAGGCTAGAACCCTAACTTTCAGACTCCACTGTATCATGCTTAGATGTATTTGGATTAAAAAAAAAAAATCTCCTATAGAGCACAGGAGAAAAGACAGGACAGAGCAGCCTGTTCCTACCTCTCTCTACCCCATCTGATCCTGGCTTTTCATCTTTACAGGAGAAACGACACCCTGACACCCCGTTGTTGGGAAAAGAGCAGATGAAAGGATTACTGACCCCATGCACAGGAAACAAATTCCTCAGCTTGTTGTCCAGAGGCTGGAAGCAGCTTCTTCTCCAGACAGAGCTGACTGCCCACAATCAATAAGAAGTTGTCTGCCTGAAACCTGAGGGGCCAAAGATCAGGGTGCAGCCACGTTGGTGCTGGGGGTGGGATGTGGCTGGGGAATATAGAGACAAGCCTAAAGATAAAGTTTGTCAAGGAAATGAATTTAATTCAGTCAGATACTTAAGAGGACCCATCCAAAGATCCTGTCATTTTGCGGGTGGGTGCATGGAGGCCCAGTGAAGGGCAGGAACTTATCCACAATCACAAGGGACTCGCTGGCACAGATAAGACTGGAACAAAGGGCTCTGGAAGCCTATGTTGGGGGCTCTGGGCTTCAGGCCTGAGTGTCTCACCCTTCCTCCCCACCTCCAGGGCTCGGTAGGGGCCAAATCCAGGAGCCTGGAGGTAACGCAAAATCCCTTCAGGGTCACGTGCAGCGTGGTCTGGGGCGGGAGGGTCCTAGGGCCCTTGGTCGTGGCTGGGGCCGGACCGCGGGTCCCCTTTTCAGGCCTAGGGCGCTCCCACGTCTCGGCGTCCGTCTTCGGGGTCTGGGACCCACCTGCTTCGCAGCCGCAGGCCCCGCCGGCTGGCCTCGGGCGCAGGCGCGCAGAAGCCCGGCCGGCGCGGGCTGGCTCCGTCCTGCCCGCGCGGCCCAGCTAGACGCCTCCTGCCGCCGCCGCCGCTCCTCCTCCTCCCACCCAGCCCCCTCACCCTCCCGCTCCCTCCGTCACTCCGCGCGCCTCTCTGTGCCGCTGTGTCACCCGCCTCACTGCGCTCTTCCGCCCCCTTAGTCCCGTCCGTTACCCCGTACCCGCTCTGCCCTCCGTTCCCTCCTCGAACCCTTTGGTGCCCCGCCCCCTTCCGTGCAACCCATTT
Source organism: Nycticebus coucang (assembly GCF_027406575.1). Taxonomy (NCBI): domain Eukaryota; kingdom Metazoa; phylum Chordata; class Mammalia; order Primates; family Lorisidae; genus Nycticebus; species Nycticebus coucang. The sequence continues at coordinate 24,465,139 of NC_069781.1, read as the reverse complement.
GCTCCGCCCCCCGCGCGCTCTCCACTCCCCACCCCCGACCTCGCGCCCCTAGGTCTCCTATGGTTCGGGCCACCCGTGGGAAGTACCCAAGCTGATTTGGGAGTAGGGGGATTTGGAAGCCGGGCTGGCTTGCTCAGTGCTGTGTGGACGTGGGTAAGGCGCCGCCCCTCTCTGGTCTCAGGGTCACCAGTCTATGGTACTAGGAGGATGTTGCTGTTTCAGTTGTTGATTTGTCTAACTCCGGACAATTTGCTGAGGGTAGAGCTCTCTGCAGTAACCAGCTGTTTTTTCGTTCTTTTAAAGAAAAAAGGTATTTACTTTTACTATTTTGCATAAGTAATGCATGTTTATCTAAAAATATCTTTAAAAAGCACTAACGTGTACAAAGTAAAAAGTGAAAGACCTCTAGTCCAACCTCATTCACCACCCACTTAGCCTCTGTCTGCTGTGTGCCTGACACTGTCTCTCACCTAGGATTCAGTGGGAAACAAGATAATTCCTGCCTTTGTGGGACTTGGGAGGTGCAGATAACAATCAAGGAAATGAATAAGATGATTTTAGAGAGTGAGAAGAGCTGTGGAGACAATGAAGCAGAATAGTTTCAGGAGCAGTGACCAGGCTCCTCTTTGGATGAGGTGGTCAGGGAGGAACAAAGATCTGAATGGTGAGAAAGGAGGCAGGCAGGTTAAGATCAGAGACAAGTAATCCAGGTGAGCAAACTGGCAAGGGCTAAGGTGTTGGAGCCCCAGCCTGCATAAGGAGCAAGGGCAGTGGAGAGGTGGGGGGTGGAGGGAGAAGGGATTCCCCACCCTATCTTCTCCCCTCCCCTTGCTGAAGTGATCCTTTTGGTTATTTATTTATTTATTTATTTTTTAGGACACATTAAAATTTGCTTTAATACTTCTTTGGGGGGAAAAAAAACACACTTGTAGTGAATGAACAAGAAACATTTTTATGCTATTATTTGTATCTACCATGCCATGAATTCATAGGGGAAGAGGTTCCAGCAGCTCAGGGAGGCACCTTACCATTTAATGTGACAAAGTGTTGATTGACTTTTGAATTCGTGGGAAATAGGTCCCAGCACCTTGTATCACTGTTACATGGGGACTGTTGGTTATCTTGTGTGCCCCTGCTGTACACATATTATGCCATGAGCTCATGGGGAATAAATAGGTTCTTGCTCCTAAAAACATGGGTCCACTAGTACTCCTGTGTGCTATGTTATATGCTTATTATGCCATGAATTCATAGGGAATGGATTCCAGGAGCTCAGGCTCCTTTCTGTTAGTTCTCACAAAGTGGGCTTCTCTGGGTGGCACAGGCTGGCGCTTCAGTTGAACCCAGGTACCTTTCTCTTTGGCTTCCTTCTTTTTCTGATCATTTTCCTTCACACGTTTCAGGAAGCTATCTCGGCTCTTAGAGTGCTTAATATGCTCAATACGAACATTAATCCTCTTCATGAGGATCTTGCCCTTAACTTGTTTGTTTACAACAATGCCAACAGCATGCTGGGTAAATTGTAAACTCTTCCAGTTTTGCCATGGTAACATTTGTGTGGCATGCCTTTTTGAACAGTACCCATTCCCTTGATGTCTACAATATCACCTTTCTTGTAGATTCGCATATATGTGGCCAAAGGAACAACTCCATGTTTTCTAAAAGGCCTAGAGAACATGTATCGAGTGCCTCTCTTCTTTCCCTTTGTCTTTGTCATTTTGGTGAATTACTGGAAGATGGCGTCTCCGGCCAAAAGGTGATCCTTTTGGTTGTGCTGTAAAAACATTTTTCTAGGAGCACACAAACATGTAGATAATTTTCTTTCTTCCTCCTCTCCACCCAACTTTTTAAAAACAAAGTACAACAAAAACTTCCTCCTGTGTTTTAAGGCTGGTCTTTTGTCTTCCTACAGAACCACCTCACCCTGGCTGGGCTTAGGCCTCAGAGGAAACAAAGTGCAGAGTCACAGACCTTGGGCCTGCTAGGGAGAACGACTCCAGGGATTTGCCTGCAAAACTGGTTTTGTATCCCAAGCATGATTCGCCGAAGTAGGGGTGGGAAGGACCACTGGGAGGCCAGAGGTCCAGCTGCATTTCACAGAATCTGAGAATGTCTGAGATTGTCCACTTCTCAGGGTCCCGTAAAACCTAATCCCTTAGTTTCTGGTCCCACCTCTGCCATCTGACACTTTGTGAGTGCTTCATTCAATTCCTTTCCTCTCTGGGCCTCAGTCTTCCAATATGCAAAATAGGAGAATTAGACAGAATAACTTCCAACTAAAGTCCAGACTAGCTTTTAAGTTAGTTTCCAAGGTAAGTAACTTTGCTTATTGAATCTCAGTTTCTTTCTATGTAAATAGGGCATAATAATGTCTACATCATAATCAAATGATCACAGGGGAAAACTTTTTTTTTTGTTTGTTTTTATTAGGGGAAAACTCTTTTGAGAAGTAAAAGATGATTCTTTTCAGATGAGAAAACTGAGATTCCCGAGAGGTTAAGCATTTTGTGCAAGGTCCCTTTCAACCCAGTGCCACTCAAGGTGCAACTCCAGGAATGGGGCATTTCATTTTCATCTATGTGAATGTGTTCCTTGGAGTTGTGGCCCTGACTTAACTGTCCTCAGGGTTCTGCTTTTAATTTTCTCTGGGCAACTAACTTCTCCTGCAGAGAAAAATGTGCCTTGCATGTCATAGGAAAGCCAAAAACAAGTCCCTGATATGCTGGAACAAGCTTCTCTTTGATTTGCCAGTTCAAAAATGGGTACACTTAATGGTATGTTTTCCTCCCTAAGTTAGATGACAGAAATCTTCTGATAATTTCATCCCTTGGCCTATGCTGTGTGGACTTTGGTCTGGTGATTGCTCTTGGAGACCACCTAGCATGTTACTGCTGGCTAGCTTGAGATATTTCTCTCACATGAAGGCTGCGGGGGTCCTCAAACTTTTTTTTTTTTTTTTTTTGTAGAGACAGAGTTTCACTGTACTGCCCTCGGGTAGAGTGCCGTAGCGTCACACGGCTCACAGCAACCTCCAACTCCTGGGCTTAAGCGATTCTCTTGCCTCAGGCCTCCGGAGTAGCTGGGACTACAGGCGCCCGCCACAACACCCGGCTATTTTTTGGTTGCAGTTTGGCCGGGGCTGAGGTTTGAACCCGCCACCCTCGGCATATGGGGCCGGCGCCCTACTCACTGAGCCACAGGCGCCGCCCAGTCCTCAAACTTTTTAAACAGGGAGCCAGTTCACTGTCCCTCAGACTGTTAGAGGGCCGGACTATAGTTTAAAAAAAACAAAACAAAACTATGAATGAATTCCTATGCACACTGCACATATCTTATTTTGAAGTAAAAAAAAAACAAAACAGGAACAAATGCAATTACATTGCCTCATGTGGCCCGCGGGCCACAGTTTAAGGACCCCTGCTAGAGATTCTCACACTGAAAGTCAACCCAGGCTGGGCCCACCAGACACACGTCTCACTACTCTTAAATTTTCTTTTATTTATTTTTTAAACTTTTTATTAAACTATATCATATATAGCCATGCAAATAAGTATACATGCCCTTGAATTTTCAAAGTGAACATACCCAGCCTCCAAGAAAAAGAACAATTTTCAGAACTCTATAGCCAGTCTACTCAGTCGCTTACCTGCACCTGCCTTCTAATTGCATAGTTCTTGGTTTTGAACTTGGTATATGAATAGACTAATTCAGCATGTACTCTTTTGTGTCTTGCTTCTTTTGTTCAAAACTTTGATTCTTCCATATTGCTATGTGGAATGTGCTGGCTACTTGCTGTGGCCTTTGGTAAGATCCTACAAGAATAATACACCTGTAATATTCCATTACACAAATAGATCACATTCTACTATTGATAAATATTTGGGTTATCTCTAGTTTTGTTTATTACATATATTACAAAATGTTGCTATGAAGATTGTTGAGGGCCTGGTGCTGTGGCTCATGCCTGTAATTCTAGCACTCTGGGAGGCTGAGGTGGGTGAGTTCGCCTGAGCTTAGGAGTTTGAGACAAGGCTGAGTAAGGGTGAGACGCCCATCTTTAAAAAAAATAGCTGGGCATTGTGGAGGTCGCCTGTAGTCCCAGCAGTTTGGGAGGCTGAGGCAAGAGTATTGCTTGAGCCCAGGAATTTGAGGTTGCTGTGAGTTATGATGCTGCAGCACTCTACTAAGGGCGACAAAGACTGTCTCAAAAAAAAAAAAAGATTGTTGAACATGTCTCTTGATGAACATACATATATATACTTCTGTTGGGCAAATATCTAGATTTTGGGATGTGGAATCACAAGATATTAAGATTAATAATAAGGTAAGTATAGGGTCAGCTTAAGTAGACAGGGCCACTCTTCTGAAGGGGATGTACCAATAACATCTGAGAGTTCCAGTTGCTCCATATTCTTTTTATTTTTTCTTTTTTTTTATTTTGAGACAGAGTCTTACTATGTTGCCCTTGGTACAGTGCCGTGGTGTCACAGCTCACAGCAACCTCAAACTCTTGGGCTTAAGTGATTCTCTTGCCTCAGCCTCCCAAGTAGCTGGGACTACAGGCGCCCGCCACAATGCCTGGCTATTTTTGTTGTTGTTGTTGCGGTTGTCATTGTTGTTTTAGTGGCCTGGGCTGGGTTCGAACCCCTTAGCCTTGGTGTATGTGGCCAGCGCCATACCCACTGAGCTATGGGCACCGCCTATTTTTTATTTCTTTTAGTAGAGATGGCGGGGTTCTCACTTTGCTCAGGCTGTCCTCGAACTCCTGACTTCAAGTGATCCTCCTACTTTGGCCTCACAGAGTGTTAGCATTACAGGCATGAGCCACTGCTTCTGGATATCCTTATTCTTTTTTTTTTTTTTTTGAAGGGGGGGACATTTTATTTGTATTTATTTTTTATTAAATCATAACTGTATACATTTATGGGGTATAGTGTGCTGATTTGATATACAATATGGAATGCTTACATCAAACTGATTAACATAATCATCACCTTATTCATTGTGGTAAGACATTTATACTCTACTCTTAATAGTTTTGAAATGTACCATTACATTGTGCACAATAGGAGAGGTCCCACCAAATACCCTCCCTCCTCCCGCCCTCCCCTCCCCTCTCCCTCCTTTTCCCTCCTTTTTTGTGGACTATCGTTGTGTTTTACCATTCCTATGAATGTGTAGGTTATTTATTTATTTTTTTTTGAGAGAGAGAGTCTCAAGCTGTCACCCTGGGTAGAGTGCTGTAGCATCACAGCTCACAGCAACCTCCAACTCCTGGGCTTAAGTAATTCTCTTGCCTCAGCCTCCCAAGGAGCTGGGACTACAGGTGCCTGCCACAAAACCCAGCTATTTTTTTGGTTGTAGTTGTGATTGTTGTTTGGCAGGCCCAGACTGGATTTGAACCTGCCAGCTCTGGACTATGTGGCTGGCGCCTTAGCCGCTTGAGCTACAGGCGCCAAGCCTGTGTAGGTTATTATATATTGGTTTTGTAATAGTATTGAGTACATCGGATACTTTTTTTCCATTCTTGAGATACATCCCTATTCTTAATAATCAGAATTGCCTGTGTTTTTAGTCTTAGGCAGGCTGATAAATATATTTTGTGTTATTGCATTGTGGTTTTGAGTTTCTCCATGGATTACTAAAGAGAATACCTTTTCATATGTGAATTGGCCAAGTTTTCATTTATCTTAATTTACACAACCACACATGAATATATCCTTGTTATCTATAACACATACATAAAGACAATATATATGACTAAGGTTCCTTTAAAACCAACCCCTTCCCCAGTTTGAGCACTGGGCTTAGGGTTAGGAGACCTGAATTCTAGCCTTCATCTATCACTGGCTTGCTGTGTGATCTTGGACAAGTCACCTCTGAGTCTGTCTCCCCATTTATAAAATGAGTGTGTTTAACTACATGGTCTCTAAGCACCTTTTTACTTTGATACTCTGACCACTGTTTCAGTGATTCCAAGAAACTCCATGTGGGGGAGAGGGCTATTTGCTTCAATGTCCATTCTCCCCATCTTCCTTAGGAATCAAACCCCTACATTTTAGTTGAGCGTATAGCTGCCCCACTAGACCATTTTCCAACTTCTCTTACAACTAGGTGTGGCCATGTGACTAAGTGCAGACATGGGTGTGTGGACAAAAATGATGTGTGCAACTTTGGGGTCATACCCTTAGAAAGAAGGGTTATGCCCTCCACTTGCCCTCTTCTCTTCTTGCTGGCTAAAAAATAAAAGAACCTGGTAATGGGAACTGGACCCACCAAATTTGATCAGGAGATAGAAGCCAGGTTATATTGAGAATGACAGAACAAGGCAGGAGATGGGACCTCACCACATGTACCTGACATGCCAGCCATGAACTGCTTAAAGAGTTGTAAATTTCTTTCTTTTTTTTGTAGAGACAGAGTTTCACTTTATCGACCTCAGTAGAGTGCCATGGCATCACACAGCTCACAGCAACCTCCAACTCCTGGGCCTAGGCGATTCTCCTGCCTTAGCCTTAGTAGCTGGGACTACAGGCACCCGCCACAACGCCCAGCTATTTTTTTGTTGCAGTTTGGCCGGGGCCGGGTTTGAACCCACCACCCTCGGTATATGGGGCCAGCGCCCTGCTCACTGAGCCACAGGCGCCGCCCAAGAGTTGTAAATTTCTATTGTAAGCTATTGTTGTTTTGGCTTTTGTTATATCCACTGAACCTGAATTCTGACTAATGCAGTGACTAAAGAATGACTTTGGATGAGGTATTGAGTCAGGTTTCTTGGGGGGGAAGTGACATTTAAATTGTTTTCTTCTTTTTTTTTTTTAAATAGAGTCTCACTCTGTTGCCCAGGCTAGAGGGCAGTGGCATCAGCCTAGCTGATGGCAACCTCAAACTTCTGGGTTCAAGTGATCCTCCAGCCTCAGTCTCCAGAGTAGCTAGGACTATAGGTGCCCACCATAATACTCTAAATATTTTTTCTATTTTTCTATTTCTTGTTTATTTATTTTTTGAGACAGAGTCTCACTATGTCACTCTTGGTAGAGTGCTATGGTGTCACAGCTCACAGCAACCTCTAACTCTTGGGCTTAAATGATCCTCTTGCCTTAGTCTCCAAAGTAGCTGGGACTCCAGGTGCCTGACACAATGCCCGGCTATTTTTTTGTTGCAGTTGTCATTGTGTAGCTGGCCTGGGCCCGGTTCGAACCCGCCAGCCTTGGTGTATGTGGCTAGCACCGTAACCACTGCTAATGGGTGCTGGGCCTATTTTTTCTATTTTTAGCAGAGACAGGGTCTCACTCTTGCTCAGGCTGGTCTTGAACTCCTGAACTCAGGGATCTTCTGATCTTGGCCTCCCAGAGTGCTAGGATTACAGGCATGAGTCACTGCACCCAGATTTAAACTGAGATCTTAACAAAAGGAGACAGTCCTAATACAGATTTAGGGAAAAGGCCTTCCAGGCAAAGGTGACCACTGGTACAAAAGCTCTGAGACCTCGCCAGCCTTCTGCTTAATGAGTCACACCTGATCCATCAGGTGCCCCATCTCTCAGGCCACTGTTTACAGTGATTGAGCCAAGAGGTGGACCAATCAGAGACCTCCAGCGACTTGCTATGTGAGTGATGGGGATAGAAAGGATCTCTCTCTGGGATTATAAATCTTAAGGACCATTTAAGCCTAGTGTAATTGGCAATGGTATTGCTGCCAAGTGGCAAAAGCCCTTTTGAGAATAAAGCCAAGCTGTGGCAAACAAGAAACGAGAGCTAGAAAGGGACAGAGTCCTCCATGAGAGCCTTTGAACCTCAATCCAATCATCCCTGTCCTTATGAGAACCAGTCATTTCCTTTTTTGCTACTGAACTGGGTCTCTGTTACTAGCAACAAAGGGCACCAGAACAATACAGTTGGTTTGCTGCAAGTTACAGGTCCTAATCTGTGGAGCTGGTGAGTCCACAGGAAGCATGGAACAGGTGAGGATTCCCCCTTGCCTATTGGGAAACTGGCAATCTTTGCTCTCAGTAATAACATGACTGCTGTTATTTAGGGACTCACAACCACTGAGATTGTAGTTTTAGGGATCTTAGTAAAACAAAAAGGGAGGGTAGTGGAATGAGTGGGCTATTTACTGTGGCCTTCAGTAAGGTCCTACAAGAAATGGACAAATTGCAGTCCTAGCTGGCACATCTAAGAGGGAGCCAAGAGGATCAAGTCTCACTAATAGAGAACCGTAATGCTCACTAACTGGCAGTGATGCCTGGAAGTCTGATAATAATATGCTGAGTTCCAGATTGCGAATGCTGAATTCTCTGTTGAGGGATAAAATTACTACTAGCAAAGGAAAGTCACATAGCAGGACACTGGGGACTACAGCAGAGCCAGATCCCACAGCACCACCCAAATCCTTCCCGCTAAGTCCTACAGCTAGGCCATCACTGTTTCTGTAGACAAAACATTTGTGAGCTGGCACCCCAGGTGTTAAGTCCTGAGTTGAGAGGGCAACACTCACATAGACCATGATGCCTGAAGGCAACTGGACCCCTTGGTCCTGGAGCTAATTAGATGGTCCCCAACTTATAATAACTTGATTTCTGATTTTTTGACTTTATGACAGTACAAAACTGATAAGCATTCAGTAGAAACCATGCTTTGAATTTTGATTCAAAATTCTTAATAACTTTATTACAAAATAGGCTTTGCATTAGATGATTTGGCTCAATTATAGGCTAATGTTAAGTGTTGCTCGCATGTTTCAGTAGGCTAGGCTAAACCATGGTGTTTGGTGGTTAGGTGTTATTACATGCATTTTTGACTTAAGATATTTTCTTTTCTTTTTCTTTTTTGTAGAGACAGTCTCATTCTATCGCCCTGGGTAGAGCGCTGTGGCATCACAGCTCACAGCAACCTCCAACTCCTGGGCTTAGGCGATTCTCTTGCCTCAGCCTCCAGAGTGGCTGGGACTACAGGCGCCCACCACAACGCCCAGCTATTTTTTGTTGCAGTTTGGCTGGGACCAGGTTTGAACCCACCACCCTCAGTATATGGCTGGCACCCTACTCACTGAGCCACAGGTGCTGCCTGACTTATATTTTCAAACTTTCAAACTATGATGAGTTTATTGGGATGTAACCCCATCATGTAAGTTGAGGAGGGATCTATATTAACATTGTTAGACCCGGGCGGCGCCTGTGGCTCAGTGAGCAGAGCGCTGGCCCCATATACCGAGGGTGGAGGGTTCAAACCCGGCCCCGGCCAAACTGCAACAACAACAACAACAAAAATAGCCGGGCGTTGTGGCAGGCGCCTGTAGTCCCAGCTACTCGGGAGGCTGAGCCAGGAGAATCGCCTAAGCCCAGGAGTTGGAGGTTGCTGTGAGCTGTGTGACGCCACGGCACTCTACCGAGGGCAATAAAGTGAAACTCTGTCTCTACAAAAAAACAAAACAAAACCATTGTTAGACCCATATGTTTGCCACAGGGTATTGGGAGGGGGTTAAGGGCCGAGGCCTTGGAGTAGAACTATATAGGTTCAAATCCCAGCTCTGCTGTTTTCTGTGTGGTTGAAGTTCTAACTCAGTTCTGCCACAAACTTGCTGAGTGGCCTTAAGTGAGTCACATAAGTTCTCTTGATACAACTTCCTCATTGCAAAGCACACTCAACTGAATTTAGTATTCTCCCTCCACCCTGACCCTGCTTCTCTTCCTCTATCTAGACTTTTCCATCTCAATAAATGGCCCACTCACCACCAGGTCAAACCAAGTTCATCCTTCACATCTAAATCTACCTCTTAAACACATCTTAAATCCATTTTTCTCTCCATCCCCTATTGTCACCATTCCAGTCCAGGCCATCAAAGCTTTTCATCTGTGTTGTCTCACAGTTCTTTCAAAATGCTTTTATACAGTATAAATTAGGTCGAGTCTTCCCCCTGCTTAAAATCCTTTAACTGGCTTAGAATAAAGTCTTCAAAGGCTAATGTTCCCTCTGAGCACTGCACAGTTTGCCCCCGTCTCTCTCTCTCTTAACTCAGTTCAGGCCTCCTCTTCTCCCATCCTCTGGGACTCGACAGGCTCACTCCTTCTAGCCCCAGGACCTTCGCACAACTATTCCCTCTCCCTGGAATGTCCTTCCTCAAGTATGTCTTAGCTTAGTTTGACTGCTTATCCTTCAGGTCTAGCTTAAATGTTAGTCCCTTCAGGGAAGCATTTTCTGATGCCTCAAATCAGGTCAGGTTGGGGTGGCCTCCTTCACAGGACCTGCCACCTCATCATTGGTGTATGTCTGTCTTCTGGATCTCAGGGAGACTTGTCCTCATTCTGCTCATTGTTTACCATGTGTTTCCTGAGGATCTGGATACACAGTCTTGTTTTCTTCTCTTTATACCTGAAGGACAGTGTCTCTCATCTCTCTGTGGTTATAATAGAGCCAGGCTCCTCTGCATTTGCTTGGCAGTGAGTCTGGGATGGTCTTAAAGAACCTTCTCTTCCACACTTTTTTTTTTTAGATAAGTCTCACTTTGTCACCCTTGGTAGAGTGCCATGGTGTTATAGCTCACAGCAACCTCAAACTACTGGGCTCAAGCCATTCTCTTGCCTCAGCCTCCCAGGCAGCTGGGACTACAGGTGCCTGCCACAACACCTGGCTATTTTTAGAGATGGAATTTCACTTTTGCTCAGGCTAGTCTTGAACCTGTGAGCTCAGACTATCCACCTGCCTTGGCCTCCCAGTTTTTTTTTGAGACAGAGTCTCTGTTGCCCTGTATAGAGTGCCATGGCATCATCATAGCTCACAGCAACTTCAAACTCTTAAGCTCACGTGATCCCCTTGCCTCCGCCTTCCAAGTAGCTGGGACTACAGGCACCTGCCATGATGCCCAGCTAGTTTTTCCATGTTTAGTAAAGAAGAGGTCTTGATCTTGCTCAAGCTGGTCTTGAACTCCTGAGCTCAAGTGATCCCTGTCTCAGCCTCCCAGAGTGTTAGGATTACAGGTGTGAGCCACTGTGCCTGGCCCACACTAATCATTTTAATCAGAAATGAGCTCAGGGACCAGAAGACAGGAGGCCCAGAAGCTAAGACAGCTGAAGTTTCTAGTCTGGTCTACCTTGGCCCCTTAGTGGCTTGTCTTCAGGCCCCTGGGTGGTAGATTCAAACACAGGCTTCCTGAAAAGGAAAACTTTGGGACACTTCAAGCCCTGATTTTGGCTGTCCACCTTCTAGAAGGCAGCGTTCAGGTCTTAATTTAAAATTTTTCTTTTCTTTTTAGATTTGCCCCAAAATCAGGTCATAAGGTGAATCAGCTGCAGCTTTGGGGAAGACTCTCAGCAAGAGAAATTGGTCTGACTGCAGCTTATAATTCTACATTTCAAAATGGTTGTATGTTTTCGCTCAAGAGTAGGGATTCCCTGTCACCCTGCAAACGAGCAGGTCGATTTGCAAACTGGCTCCTTTTTATCTGGTCTTGACTTTTGCTAGGGGGAAACATTATGTCATATCAGTATCATAAAAAGCTGCTCGAGCTAGAAACCCGTGAAGGCATCCTTGATTCCTGTTGTTCCTTAACCCTCCACCTCCCCTGGATTTAGAGTATTGCAAAATCTGCTGAGTCTGTCTTCAAAACATATCCTGAATATATCCACATCTTCCCACTTCTACTACCCTGGTCTTTCTCACTCTTTTGAGAGAAGAATCTTGCTCTGTTACTCAGGCTGGACTCCAATGACACAATTGCAGCTCACTGTAGCCTTGAACTCCTGGGCTCAAGCCATCCTCCCACCTTGGCCTTTTAAGTAGCTGGGACTACAGGTGTACACCACCACACCTTACTACCCTGGTTTCTTTCTCTATTGCTGCTCCATTTCTCACATACTAGCAGAATATGGGAACTTGGATTCTTTGAAAGGCTTTCCAGCAAATGCAGACTAGGTAATGACGAGGTGCGGGATCTGGCCGAGACCTATCTTTTCAACCTCCAGGCAACTCTTCTCTTCCTTACTCTGCCAAGCTTCTCCCACCAGTCTTGTGTCATGTGGCTCTTACCTCTGGTGCACTGCCCTCTGCTCTTTGTAAGGATCTTTCCTTGGGGAGGGCTTCCCTACCATCCTCCCAGGACAGGCCACTCCCATATTATTCTCTTAGGCCCTTTTTTTCCTTCAAAGCACTTAGTTCAATTTGTAACTGCTTTATTTGTTTTTCTTATCTGTCTCCCCCATTCTCTTTGGATAAACTCCATGAGGAGAGAAGCTGAGGCCTGGCCTGCTGTATTCCCAGTGCCCAGCACTGTGCCTGAGCACAGAGTGGAGATTCTTAAAAAATATCTCGAGTAAAATGTGTTTTTGGTGGTGGCATGTCCAGGTGCCAGAAACTCCCTCTTTCCTTCTGGATTTTGATCCTCAGGCAGTGTTTCTACTCATTAATGAGTAATTCTTCTCCAGATATATGACTCAGAGTAGAACAGGAGACTTCACTGGCCTGGCAACCACTGGCTTGTGTGGGAAATGTTGAGTGGAATCAGCAAATTTCAACTCTAACCTGAAAATATCAATTTAGGCCTCAGTGCCAGCACCCAGCTCAGCTGCCATAGACTTTCCAAAGCTTTTAAGACCTAAGATCCAATTGCTCTCCTCTTCCCCTAGTGCTCCAAGCCCCTCTCCCAGCTAGGCACCACCAAGCCTGTGCCTTAGACTGTGGGTTGCTTGCAAGCTGAAGCCATACCAGAGGAAAGAGCTAGGATTGGCAAAGGTGAGCCTCAAGACTGACCCCAGGGTGGGGTGGAGAAGCCTTGGAGAGCCCATGAGGATGCAGCTAAGAGTGCTGAGGGTCAGCATGCTATCAGAAACTGCCCGGGGCTCTTGGGTCCCCACCAGCTTGAGAGCAGGAAGAGGGCACGAGGGCACAGTTCTAAAAGCAGCATTTACTTTGGTTTTCACATCTCCAGGGCCCTGGAAACTTTTTTTAAGTTCTAGTTCTTGGGTTTTGCACTCTCTGCATCACTCCTCCTTCAGCCACTGCAGCAGCTGAGGTGTGTAGTAGGTGATGATGATGTCGGCACCTGTGTTGGGAGAGAAGCGGGAAGCAGGGGGTGGGCATCAGCTCTGAGCACACCTTCCTGGAGAGGAGGGTCAGGCTGGGAAGAAGGCTATGCACCCACATAGCATAAGACAGAGCCAGGCTTTGGGCAGACCTAGGAAGTTTAAGATGCATATAGTGGGCGAAATAAGTAAGCTGCCAAGTCCCCTTCCCAGGCTGGTGTGCTGCAGTAACAAAGCCAGCTCCTGTGTATTGAGTGATAAGCATATGCCAATTATCCATTATTACCTTACTCTTCAGGACAACTATGCGCCAGACATCCCTCAGCTTACAGACTAGGACACTGAGGTTTGGAGAAGTGTCTTGCCCACATTCTCACAACCCAAAAGTAATAGAGGGCCCTGCTTTCTTCACTGTTCCGTGCCCTCTATTCTGTAGTTCCACATTCCTTCCTCGCTGCATGTCTGTTTAGATCACTACCATTTCTAGGCATAAGTCTCATGACATCATTTATCTATTTGGGCAAAGTGTCTACCAGTCCCTGTGGCAGATGTGAAAAGACTCCACGTCTGCCTGCTTACCTGCTCTGCGGAAGGCAGACATGGCCTCCAGTACGGCAGCCTTAAGATCAAATGCTCCGGCGTGGGCTCCATGCCACAGCATGGCAAACTCTCCCGAGACGTGGTATACAGCGAGAGGGAGCTCAGGGTGCTGCAGAAAAGCAGTGATGAGGACACAGGTTCCAGTGGAGGGCAGATGTGCCTCTGGGAGTGTCCCTTCCTCCCTGCCTAATCTGTGACCATCTTGAGCCTCCTGCCCAGAGTCACTGCTGCTGGCAGCCCGGCCCCTTCCTAAACTGTTGAGCCAGAGTTCTTTAATGCAGTAGTTCTAAACCTGTGGGTCGCGACCCCTTTGTAACAATGAAAAAACATCTCAGCATTAGGAAGGTTGAGAACCACTGGTTTAAAGGCTCCCGGGGGTCTTGGCACAAGAGGCCGTGGTGGTTCCCAGTATGGGGAGGAGAGGATTCCTGATCAGAGGCAGACTGCTTTCCCATTCCTCAGAGCTGCCTTTGGCTCTGATCTGTGCTCACCTTGTTCTTTACCTCCCGCACGATGTCCAGGTAGGGCATCCCTGGCTTCACCATGAGCATGTCAGTTCCTTCCCGTACATCCCGGTCCTAGCGGATGAGGGTTTTAGTGTGGGCAGGGTGAGGGGCAGTCTGGATGTGGGGTGAGAAGGGGAAGGGAGGAGTTCAAACCTTGGTCACTCACCACTGCTCGGAGGGCCAGGCCTCGCGCCCCGGGGGGCAGCTGATAGCAGCGGCGGTCTCCAAAGGCTGGGCTTGACTGAGCTGCATCTCTGAGAAGCAAAGTGATCAGAGAAGATCAGGAGGGCTCCAGCTCTGGGTTAATGTGCCAGGGAATTAACAGCAGACTTCTGCCCATGCCACTCACCGGAAAGGTCCATAGAAACAGGAAGCAAATTTGGCACTATAGCTCATCACAGATACCTGCAGGGAGACCATGGGTCTAGGCCAGCCAGCCCTTTCCAGATGTCCTAGGGTGGTGTTGACAGGGAGGGAAAGGACCCAGGCTGGGAAGCCAAGTGCCTGGGTCCTAGTCCCGTGGGAGTTCTGGGCTTCATTTCCATCTGAGGTGCAGAGGTTGAGCCATACCCCAGAGGCCTCAGCCAGCACTGTCCTCAGCTCTGATTCTTGGCAGATGTGGGGGCAGGGCCGATCTATGGTCCTTACTTCCCTACACCCTTCCCCGTATTCCCTGCCCCATACCCTGTTGCCAAGTCCGTGTGCCATCAGGGCCTTCTTAATGGCTTCCACGCGTCCATCCATCATGTCTGATGGGGCAACCACTTGACATCCTGAGGGGTAGAGGGTGGCCTTCAGAACTCTGGGACTCTCCCACCCATTCTGCCATCTCCCTGACTCATAGGCGCCCATTCCTGCTGATGGCTCACTCACCTGCCCTGGCATAGGCCAGGGCCACCTCTGCCAGCCGTTGGCAGCTCTCCTTGGCCCGGAATGCTCCATTTTCGCCCAGAAGCCCTGAAAGACAGATGGCTGGGTTTTGGGGAACATCTAGGTCCTGGCCTATCCTCACTCTGGGGAGAACTGGGCAGTGAGAGTGTGGTGGCAGGGCTACTGGGAGGGAGGGAGCTCACCACAGTGACCGTGGGAGGTATAGGGGCATAGGCAGACGTCACAGGCCACCAGAAGGTTGGGGAAAGTCTTCCTCAACAGACGGATCGCCTCGATAGCTGGGGAGTCTTCAGAATCAGCCGCAGAGCCCCACTCATCCTAAGGGTGAGGGAAGGACAAAGCTATTTTCTTTTTTCTGAGACAGAGTCTCAAGCTGTTGCCCTGGGTAGCATGCCATGGCATCACAGCTCACAGCAACCTCCAGCTCCTGGGCTCAAGTGATCTTCTTGCCTCAGTTTTTCTATTTTTACTAGAGATGGGGTTTTTGCTCAGGCTGATCTCAAACTCCTCAGCTCAAGCAATCCACCTGCCTTGGCCTCCCAGAGTGCTAGGATTATAGGCATGGAGCCACTGTGCCCAGCCAGACAAGGCTCTTATGTGAAGCTGTGGGGAGGCAGGACGGCCAGCCACTAGAGTACAGCTCTAGCCCTCTCCTTTTATCATCATCACAGCTCCTGATGAGAAAGTACAGAGGACTATCCCCATTTGCAAGGGGATAGGAGAGGCTCAGAGAGGGGACCTGACTTACTAGTCAGTGTGCTGTAGCCCCACTTGGCTTCCTGACCCACATATATGCTAAGGGGAGGGACTATGTCCATTCACCTGTAGCCCCAGGGCCAGGACAAGGCAGGAACAAGGGTGTCATTAGTGTAGAACCTCAGCCCATCCTCCCTTTTTAACCCTTCTTCCAACTCTTCACCTTAGGAATTCTGCTGGGAACGCCAAAGATCAGGACGCAGCGCAGGCCCTCTTCCACCAGGGGCCTCAGCATCTCTTCCAGCCGGTTCACACCATATCTGGGTGAGGTGGAGTGGAGGGGCTGAAGGGAGGCAGGTCCCAGGCAAGGGTCCCCCTGCCCCTTCAGCACTGTGCCTCTGTCAACAGTCACACTGCACTAAGCAGCAGGAAGGCTCAAGCCTCACAGTACAGGGAAGAACAGGAATGCACCCAGCAAACAGGTGGGAAAACTGAGGCCCTGAGCAGCAGAGCCTTTAAATTTGAGACAGAGCCTCAAGCTGTCGCCCTGGGTAGACATCCAACTCCTGGGCTCAAGCCATTCTCCTACGTCTGCCTCCCAGGTGGGACTACAGGTGCCTGCCACGACACCCAGCTATTGTTGTCTGGCAGGCCCAGGTTGGATTTGAACCCTCCACTCTGGTGTATGTGGCTGGTACCTTAGCCGCTTAAGCCACAGGTGCCGAGCCCCGAGCTCTTATTGACCTCCCATCTGAAGTTCTGCTCCTTTCTGCAACAGCCTCTGCTGTGATGACTCTGGTGATGGGTAGCTCATTACTTTATGAGGCTAGCTTTGACCAGGAGGAAACCCTTCCCTCTACTGAGCTGACATTTGTGTCTCCAGATCTTTTGTCTCCTGACAGGAGACAAAAGAGATTTCACCTCCACCTGTGAAAACTCTCCCTCCACCATCCCCCAACCCGACCCTCCTTGTCTCCTACCTGGCCACTCCTGGGAGGCTAGCAATAGGCTGTACGTCATCAGGAACATCCCTGCAAGAGTGGGGGGTGGGCTATGGATTGGAAGCTGTGGGAAGGGCCAGTGGTGAGGGGTGACTGGGGGGCATGGCTGGGAAGCTGGGAAGGAATGTGGGAGTGGAAATGGAGGGAGGGGAATGGGATCCACTGTCTGGCTGCCCTGCCTGGCCAAGCCCAGGGCCTGAAATAATAATAGGAACAACAAGAATAACGGTGACAACAAGAGCAACCGTACTTAAAGAACAGTAATCACAGGAAGGAATTAAGTGGTTAATAACTTAAGACTCTGAAGTCAAGGTCCTTGCCTGTCCCAGCCACTTACTGCCTAGGTGACCTTGGTCAAGCTGTATCATTTCTTTGAACCTCAGGCCCCTCTTTATATCCTGCATTAATTAATTCATTCAGTAAATATTTACTGAACACTTATGATGTGCCAGGTACTGTTCTAGGCTCTGATGAGGCAACTGTGAACAAAAACCAATAAAAAGATCTCCTTGTGAAGTTGACAGTCTAGAAGATAAGATCTATGCTGTCAGGTTTGACTCTGATAATGCATGGTGATGCTTAGCATTAGTAAGTACAAAGTAAGTAGTCAATAAATGTCTACTGTTGCTATTAATAATAATCTTGACTGCCGTGTCTTAAACATACATGGCACTTTACAATCTATAGAATACCTTCTTAGCTTCTGTCTTATTACAAAAGCTTAGGATGGTGGGCAAGGGTTATTCTTATTTTCCAAATGGAATGACTAAACTTTTTTCAAGGTTTATTTTGCTCCTAAGACTGTTGCATTTACTCTACCAGGCCACTTTCAAGACCTTGAGTTCCAAGCTGACAGCCCACTTTGCCAACTCCAGCAATGCTGATGCCTACTCTGGTCAAAGTCCACTCCCTCCTCCACCCCCAGCAGAGGCCTGGCCCATTCCTGGGGACTCACGTGACAAAGATGGGGTAGATGAGATTGGAGGCGTTGAGGGTGGTGGCAGCTGCCTGCCAGGTCCGAAGCAGCGGGTGGAAGTAGCCACTGTGTAGAACAGACTGGGGCTGCATAGTGTGGGCCAGTTGGGGTGTGGAGCAGTCAGCTGGTTGGATTTGAGGGCCCCTGGAACTGCTGCGGGCTCAGTCTAAGGGTAAGTGGAGCAGGAGATATGTCAGACATGGGCCCTGCCCTCAGGAGATGGTCACGTCTGGAAGAAGGCTCTTCCAGATTCCTGCCTCCTCTCTTTTAGCCTGGGACTACTCATTATGTACCACCAATCCCTGTTGGTCTACAACAAGATAAGCAGAGAAACAACAGGAAGCTTTCCTAGCAATCTGAATCGAATGATAGAAAACCTGGGCTTGTATTTTCTGACTGTTATCTATCTGTCTATCAATCAATCAATCAATCTATCTATCTATCTATCTATCTAAACAGAGTCTTACTATTTTGCCCAGGCTAGTCCCAAACTCCCTGCTCCAAGAAATCCTCTCGCTTTGGCCTCTCAGAGTGCTGGGATTACAGGCTTGAGACGCTGTGCCTGGCCAACTGCTTTAAAAAAAAAAAATGAAGAATTTCCTGGAAATTTATCCTTATTACATTTTATCAAAGAATCAATGGATTAGAAATAAGAAATAATTTGAGAAGCATTATTTAGTATAATTTAAGAAGCATTATCTAGCCAACATCTAAACTTTATTCCATGAAAAATGCTGAGATTCATGGTAGAAATTTTAGAAAAGTTCAGATAACCAGAAATAAAAATCCCCTGTAATTCTATCTCTAGAGAAAAGCCCTTTGGTACATGGACTTCTTGTCAGGCACAGCACATACTAAGAGGACAAAAAAGTACCATGCCCGTCAGACAGACAGACACACACACACTCTATAGAGTGGCCATTAGAGCTTGAGATGGGTACCAGCTGCCTCATCACCCCCATAAGATGGATGCCGGCGGCCTCACATCATCCCCCAAGTAGCAGGAAGGGGAAAAAGAGGTAAATGAAATGATGCCCAGTACCATTACTCTTAGATCAGTCTGGATCGGGACAGAACAGAACAAGAACTAAAGAGCCAAGTACTGTCACGATGAGCGTTAACAAGCTAAGTACTGTGACAAATTGTTTTACTTATTAGCTAATTGCCAGATCTGCTTAATGTGACCTTTACGTTACCTATCTGCTAATCTGCTAAATTGCAAGGTTCACTTCTGTAATAGGGGTCATAGTGACCCTGTGCTTGCTTTTTGCTTCTTTTGCCAACTTTCTTTTTGCTTCTAATTGCTAACTTTCAGCCCACCTGTTTGGCCCTTTGCCAACTTTCAGACTAGAAAAACCCCAACTTCCTGACTCCTCAATGCTCTCTTACTTAGTTGGCATTAGACTTTGGTGAGACAGCCCCGAGGTTAATAAAAGACTCCTTTTGGAAATTCTACTTTGAGTCGGTGGTGGTCCTTATCTGGCCCCATAAGGAGCTCCCGCAGCTCTGAGTAGGGAGCTCCGCCTTCTTGCTTTGCTCACCAGTTCCTTTACCTGGAGGGCTTATGCTATCTCTGCAACCTCTTCAGACCCAAATCTACAGAGTTCTCCTCCTCCTCCCCCCTACTGCCGCTTTCTTCTCACAGATTGCAATCTCTCAGAATAACAGGTCCGAGTGTGGCCTGTCTTATCTGGTGCCAGTAGGCAGAGCTTCTGCAGGGCAGGGTCCAGAGTCAGTTCATTTTTGCCTCCCCCACAGCACTCTGCCACACACTGACTCTGGCATGTGGTAAATGTGTAACTACATTTACTCTAAATGTCAAATGCATGATGCAGGCACCTAACTGTGTGCCAGGCTACACTGGGCCCTTTCATGGGCGATTTCTCAAAGAGTTTCTCTACAGTTCTGAGAGGCAGGGCTGGCTGAGTGTATTTCGGAGAGAAGCCTGACCAGAAATGAATCATGGTTCCAACCTGAGTCAGGAGGTCAGAATGGGCTTGCTGGAAGACCAGGGCTTGAGCTTGGGTTGGCAGGATGAGGGCATTCAGCCTGACAGAGGCAAGAGAGACAGTGTTCCCTCAAGAAGGGAAGAAAGGAACAAACATGAGGAAGGAAGATGGCCAGGACTGTTCTGAGGACCCGAGGAGTCAACTAACACACCTGTGTACAGAGGGGAGGGGATAAGAGAGATTTCTGAACGGGGGTAGGGGAGCGGCCTGGTAGAAACCTGCCTTTATTTAGAAGTATTAATTTTGCAGGCTGAGCAGAGCAGAGAGGAAGCACAATGAGGGATTCTGGGGTGGAGAAGGAATGGCCATCTTAAGGTGGCCAAAGGCAGTGTCTTTAGGTGGATGAGCTTGCCTCACCTGAGGGTAGTGAAGTAGATGAGCTTGCTCTGTTTTTATTTATGTATTTATTTTCTGCTGTTTTTGGCAGGGGCTGGGTTTGAACCCGCTGGTATATGGGGCTGGCGCCCTACTCCTTTGAGCCACAGGCACTGCCCCGAGCTTGCTCTGTTTTAGACCCTTCCTTTTGAAGATGCCTACAGCCAAGTAGTAAAACAAACAAACAAACAAAAAGAAACACAGTAAGGGGGGCTGGCAGGCCCTAAGCCAACTGCTCCTAACAGCCCAGAGAGGGGCAGGGACTTACCCAAGGCCACACAGTGAGTAAGAGGCTAAAACAGCAGGACTAGCAGGTGTGTTAACAACTTCGAGGTGGGGGATCCTATGACATGCTGATGCTGCTTTTCTCCATAGTCTCTTAGGTCCCTTGAGACTGCCATCTCCACAGGCAACCAGCTCAGAGGCCCGTTTTATCTGGTCTTCTTCCTTGGCAGGGTTGAGGTTATCAGGACTCATGCAGGGACCTGCCCTATGGCACACCCTGAGTGGCCTAACCTCATCTCCTGAAACAGGGCAGGCCAGGACCTCCCCCAAGATATCTCAAGCCCCAAATGAGCACTCACGTAGAAGATCTGAGGTCCTGACTGTCCATTTTGTGCAAGATTTTGCTCTCAGATGTATAGGAAGTTAACCCACGTCAGAGGGGTTCAATCACCTGCCCAAGACTACACAGATAGTGACTGACCTGGAATTTGAATTTGTTCTAGACTCTGAATGCAGGGTTTTATGTGCCATACCCCATAACACTGAAAAACACTTAATTCAGTAGGCATCTCTCTGCCCATACTGTCTCTGCTCTGGGTGCTGGAGAGATGGAAGAAACAACAGAAAAACATACTGGGCATGTTAGCTTTGTGCTGGGCACCAAACTAGATACTTTATTTAATTGCAAGAATTAGCTTAATTTATAACGATAAGGAAATGAAGAGGTTAAGTGACTTTGCTCAATGCCATTCCAGAGTCAAGCCAGGTCTACATGTCTCTGATTTACTTCTCACAGAACCACCTTTGTAGCCAGGTCTCTGGCTTCTGGAATCCAAAGCTACATTCCCCTGAGGCCCAGGGAACAATTGCTTTCTGCTTATCAGAAACAAAGCAGCAGGGTGGCCTAGGAGCCTGGGAGAGGCGGGGAGGGTAAAATGGAAAGAGGGAGTAGTTCCACTTTGATCTATTTTTGAATTGTAGGGTTCAGAGAGAGATTTGATTTCAGAAATGGGTGTCAGTGCTAAAAAAATTAAAAAGTTGAAAATCACTGATCCTGTTAGTCCTTAATATTTCATTGTGGAAAATGGGTTCAGAGAGAAGGCAGGACTTGTCTGACATCACACAGGGAGTGAGGCACAGAGCTAGAAGTTGACCCTGTAGCTCCTGGCTTTTAGCCCAGTGCTCTGCTACCTACACCACAGAGTCATTCCACTACACTAGGTGCTTAATAAGTATCTGTAGAGTGCGAAAATAGCCCCTCAGGGGCACATCTGTTTGGCAGAGCCAAATCCAGGCCAGGGTTTTGCTTTGCAAAAAGTTGCTCAAAGTTTGGGAGATTTTCACAGAGAGTGAAAATCAAGGGGAGCTTATAAACCACAGCTTAAATCCTGTGACATTACACTGAAGATAGGAGCAAGTCACCAAGACATCCAGCCACAGGAGGACAGGTTAGCTTTGCTGGAAGGCACTATCAAGTGGTACAAAAGGAACAAGGTTTCTTTTTGCAAGAGTCAGTTTCAGGTTTGGTCTGTGCTCTGCTGTTTAACTTTCCGCAAGGTCACTGGCAAATCTTCATTTTGTAATCTACAAAAGGGACACATTAGGAAATGTGCAAGGCTGTGTAAATTACAGATAGTGATGAGGTACATGTCTGGCACCAAGTAGACACACAGTAAACACATAGCTAATTTTATTATTATTAGGAATACGGCTGAGCTGAAATGAGATCTCCCGGCCCCACGCTGTGTCCTCTGCACCACACCCAGAGGGAAGGCATGTACTCAAACCTTTCTGGGTCATAGGGTCTTCCACGATTTCTAAGGTGAGGTCCCTGCCTTCCAAAAGCTTATGTGGTGAAGGTCAAGTAAAATAATCACCACACAGATGCCAGAGTAGAGGGGTGAACCAGATGCTGTGGAAGGAACCTGTGTCTCTGGGAGTCAATGATGGCTTCATGTAAGAGGGGATACTAAAGGACAAGTAGTTTTTCAGATTGTGAAAATATCCCCTTCCTTGGAAAGTAATATCCCCAATTTGTACCTAAGTTGGGCTCTGAGAGCTACCAGGAGTGACTGACACAGAGCTGCACGAGCCCCCCATGCTGTATTACACGGAGGATTCCAGAGACTGTGGTCTTGGCAAAGAGCACTGGGAGCTCCTGCCAGCTCTGGCAGGCTCTGTCACTGGCTGGGGAGGAGGCAGTCAGGACAGCCAGCTAGGTAGAATGTGACTAGGACAGAAATCCAAAGCCCCTGCATTTCCTGAATATGTACATCAGTACTGGGCCTACCGCAGTGCTACATTCAGAATTAAAGAGAAGAATGAGACCCCAGCCTTGTCCTAGGGTTTTGAAGAGCCTAATCTTTGGGTTTAGCCATTTGGAGCTAGAAGGAGAAGCTGCCATTTCCAGACTCTTGGCTATGAGGCTTCTTAAAGCTTGCTGATTATATCACTGAAACAACAGTGAAACTGGGCTGAGAAGGGCAGACACTGGCCTGTCACTGGCCTAGGATCATGCAGGAGGTCAGTAGCAGATTTAGGGCTGTCTTCAACTGCCCAGTCCTCAATGCCCACCTTGATGGTTTAAGGGCAGATTTCAAATCTACTTACCAGCGGAGCTGAGCTTGTGGAGAGCTCTGAGTGAAGAAGGTGGGGGAAGGAGGGAAGATGTAGAACTGTGACTCTAGACCCTGCTGCTGTGGTAGCAGGACAGTCAAGTGTGTGAGCTTTGGAGTCTGGATAGACTTGGGTACAAATCCTGGTTCTGTCACTTTCCAGCTGTGTGACCTTACTTTCTTTATCTGGTAAATGGGACTCTGAACTGATTTCAATGGGCTGTTGTGAGAACTGAATGAGCCAATGCATGCAATGCCTAGCACAAAGTGGCTGTCCTTGTCTTCACCTCCTTCCCTGGGACAGCTCGGGCTCTGCATTGATGGAGACTGCGGTCTCCGAAGGTGCGAACCCCAGAGAGGGGCCCCAAGCCCTGCTGGAGCAAGACCATCTAGCCCAAACAAGGGCTCCAGCAGGACTCCTCAGAACCTCCAGCCCTACAGGCGCACAGCACAATCTGGCGCCGCGGGACTCCGGGTGGCCCCTGCCTCGCCTTAGAGCCGCCCTCAAAAGCCTGTCACCTCCCAGCGCCCGGCGCGTGCTCACCTGCCTCCCTACGGTTCCGAACCGCTGCTCCTGCCTCCGCGGTCTCCCGCTCTTGTCTCCCGGGGCCCACGGGAGGGCGGGGAGGCTTACCCGGAAGCAGCTGCCCCACGACCCGCCCCCTTCAGTTCAGGCCACACCCCTTGCGGGAAATCTCCTAGGAGGCTGGTCCGCTCTGGCCGCGGCCCCGCCCACATACGTCGGGCTCCAAGCCTGGCCAGTCAGGTATGCGGAGGCGCTGAGGTGGCCCCTGCGCGCGTACAGCACGAGGGCCCCGGAAGGCTTGAGCGAGCCCTAGTGGACCGCGGTTTTACTACGGAGGCGGTTACATCTCTGGAGTTCGCTTCTTGGTACTCCTCGTACCAGCCTAGGGCAAACTTGGCGCTGGTTAGTTGTTTGGTGAAAGAATAATTGGATGTCAAAGGACATTAAAGCAACACCGTAATTCCTAACATAATAGCTAAGTCCATTTTTGCAGACTGAGGGTTTTAAAGTTGTTGAGTTTAGCACCAGACTTTGAAGTTTACAGAGAAAATTTATTCCAGTGTAATTATTTACTCAGGGCCTTCTCTGTGCCGTAAGTTGGGAGATATGATGGAAAAGAGACGGGCTTAGACAAACTCCAAGTTGGCTAGGGGCATCAGACCTGTATCTATGGGTGCCATCTGACTAAAGGTCTGGAGGTGGGGGGTTGGAGCAGAATATGTGCAGGAGGAGGAGGGATCTGGTGGGTGAGGCTTATGGGACCTGGGTGAATTGGTAGGATCGGATGGGTGAAGCAGGGTTTGGGGATCATCACCCTAGCAAAGAAATGCCTTTGAGAAATTTCTTCAGGGATTATTGAAAAATTGACTTGAGGATGCCAGTGGGTTGCATTACATTTATTGTTACATTTTATTTCTCAAAATCTGTACCCCAAACCTGTTGTATACTGCTTTATATTTTAAGTTTAAGGGATGTAGTGTCTTAAAGCTAGAGAAATATGACATTAAGTTCCCAGCTACTAGAGTTCTGATCTGTGTTCAACCAGTTAGGAGATGGAAAGGAGATAATGTATAAAGACTACAGGGGGCTTCTGGGGGGTGCTGGTAACGTATATTGAGCTGGGTATGGGTTACTTGGATGTGTTTAATTTGTGAAAATTCATCGAAGTCTACGCTTAATTTGAACCTTTTAGTATGTATATTATAGCATGGCATCATGCTAAAAACCATGAAGAGCATAAAATCAATCAAGGCAGAAAGCAGGTCAGTAATGGCCAGGGCCTGGGGGAGGAAAGCATGAGGAGTAACCATTTAATGGGTACAGGGTGTTATAAAAGTTTTGAAACTAGAGATAGTGGTTGCACAACATTATGAATGTATTAAATGCCACTGAATGGCTCATTTAAAAATGGTTAGTTTTATGTTTTGTGAATTTCATCTCAAAAAAGTTCACTAAATGCAATGTGGTTTTCTGGATTGGATATTGTAACAGAAGAGGGACATTAGCAGAAAAATTGGAGAAATACAAATAGTCTGGCATTTAATTAAAAGTGTTTTTCTGGCCAGGAATGTCAGTTTATGCCTATGATCCTGGCACTTTGGGAGCCTGAGGTAGGAGATCACTTAAAGACAGGAGTTTAAGATCAGTCTGAGTGAGACCCTATCTCTACAAAAAATTAGCCAGGTGTGGTGGTACACGACTTTCACTCCAGCTTCCTGGGAGGCTGAGGAAACAGGACAGCTTTAGTTCAGTAGCTTCAAGTTGCAGTGAGCTATGATGATGCCACTGCACTCTAGCACTGGCAAGAGAGTGAGACCTTGTCTCAAAAAAACTTTTTTTTCTTAAACAGCGGCTCATACCTGTAATCCCAGCTACTTGGGAGGCTGAGGTGGAAGGATCACTTGGGCCCAGGAGTTCTGAGCTGCAGTAAGTTACAATTGTGCCACTGTGCTCCAGGCTGGGCAACAAATGAAATGCTGTCTCAAAAAAAAAAAAAAAGTCTCTTAGTTTTGACAAATGTACCATAGTTATATAAGAGGGCAAGTTGGGTAAGGGGTACATGAAAACCCTGTACTTTTTGCAACTTTTCTGTAAATCTAAAATTGCTCCACAAAAAAGTTTGTTAAAAGGGCCAAGAGCACTGGCTCACACCTGTAATCCTAACACTCTGGGAGGCCAAGGTGCGTAGATTGCTTGAGCTCAGGAGCTCAAGACCAGTTTGAGCAAGAGCATGGCCATTTCTACGAAAAATAGAAAAACTAGCAGGTGTAGCGGCGTACGCCTATAATCCCTAGTCCCAGCTACTTGGGAGGCTAAGGCAAGAGGATCGCTTGAGCCCAAGTTTGAGGTTGCTGTGAGCTACGACAGTGCCACGGCACTTTACCCAGGGTGACAAAGTGAGACTCTGTCTTAAAAAAAAAGGGAGTCAAAGTTTGGTGAGGAATGGGGCAGGAAGAACTAAAGCCATATGGAAAGAGTTCTTTGGGGATTCATTCTATATATAGACAATTAAGTTCAAAGCATCCCCCTTCCCCACCTGGCCATCTGGTGACTCCATTAATATTCAGCAACGAGGCATGTTTTTTTTTCTTTTTTTTTTTTGAGACAGTTTCCTTCAGCAATGAGGCATGGTTTTTTTTTTTTTTTTTGCACTTTGTCACCTTGGTAGACTGCCAAGATGTCATAGCTCACAACTTCAAACTCTCTTGGGCTCAAGAGATCCTCTTGCCTCAGCCTCCCGAGTAGCTAGGACTACAGGTGCCCTCCACGCCTGGCTATTTTTAGAAACAAGGTCTCATCTGGCTCAGGCTGGTCTTGAACCTGTGAGCTTAGGCTATCTATCTGCCTTGGCCTCCCAGAGTGCTAGGATTACAGGTGTGAGCCACCATGCTCGGCCCAGAAATGAGGTATGTAGCACTTTTTATTGGATGAGTTATTGAATTTAATTGTCATAGTAAGAGTTCATATGACAGCTCTGATAGTCTGTCACACTTAGGAGTTCATATGACAGCTCTGATGGTTATTCCAGAAAGGGTTCCAAAATTGCTTTGAAGGGTAGATTTAGGTACTGACATAGCTGCATAGCTTCCAAGGGGAGCACCTCAAAGGTGACCATAGTGATATGTAGCATTAGGTCTATAGCACTTTTTCTAGGATTACTTGGCCAACTTAATTGTCTCACCTCATGTGTGTGTATATATATGTATTTTTTTCTTTTTCTTTTTTTGCAGTTTCTGGCCAGGGCTGGGTTTTCTGGCAGGTGAACCCGCCACCTCTGGCATATGGGACCAGCGCCTTACCCCTTTGAGCCACAGGTGCCGCCCTGTATTTTTTTTTTAAAAGCCAGTCAAATTTAACAGTGGGTGGGGGGAGGGGGGGCTATATACTAACTTTAGTGACACTAAGGTTATTAAGTTCTGATAACCCACTATTGGACCAATCTGGGTATTCATTCTTTACTATAGCACACAGCCTTGTATTAGATATTAGAGAGTGGCAGATTAAAATAGATGGTAGGTGAGCCTTCCTTGGATAGGCTTTGAATAATAGATTTAACTACATATTTGATTTAGTAGGAAGCCAGGCAGGACCAAAACATAGCAATGTTCTAGGAAGACCCACATGGCAAGTAGTATGCAAGGGTACTAGGGGAAGCAGAGATGAGGCAGGGAACTGAGCTCAAAGGAAACTACAGGAGTCCAGATAAGACTTGCAGGCTTAGCCTGGAGTGTTACTTATGGGAATCTGGAGAAGGAAAAAGCCACTACTTAATGACTATTGGGGTTTTATTTTTGTGAAATGTTATTTATAAATTTGATTTATGACTTGAAAAAGCCATGTAGATTAGAAGTATATAGCATTGTGGTTAAGAGACAATAGAGGTAATTACAACAGTGCCAGACACAGTAGGGATTCAATAAATGGAGCTGCTGAGAATCTAGTGTGCATAGGGTGCCCAGTAGAGCCATCAAAAGCTCTTGCTGTGGTTCAGAGCCCTTGCTGGTGTAGGAGCAGCATCTGCTGATCACTGAAGGTGGTACAGGAGCCCACATTTACAAAGGTCTGGCTCAGTCAACACCCTAAAAATGTATGGATCAGGGGTTCTCTCCAAAACACACTGTAAACAAGCAGGATGAAACAGGAGGCATCACTTTTAACAAAAATGTCCTTTATTTGCACAAAGCATTATTAATCTTCTCAAAAATTTTCACTCATTCATCAAAAATCTTTTCATTGTATTTATTTAACAAGTTAACAGTGTCAAACTACACTTCACTACCTGTCAAACCCCAACCACTCAAACTTAAGAGACAAACAAAAAGTGCTTGGAGTACTGAATGTAAAGAAAAAGGCTAAGGAAGGCCAACAGAGATGCTTTAGAAGCAGTTAAAGGGTTTGGATTGGGGGTGCAGTGGGTGGGGAATAGATTCCTGAGCACCATCAGATTTCCCTTAAGTAATTTAGAGGGTTTTCATAAAATCATTTTTAAAACATTAAAGGAATCGGAGGAACTTGGACTCTGAAACATTAAGCAGGTCCAAATTCCTATACTGACAGAAGATGTGAAAAAGGAAAGAAAGTGGGGACGGGGAACACAGAGGCAGAAGAGAGACAGGAAGCAAGAAGCACAGAGTGGAAAAAGTTGTGCCTAGAGGAAATAAAGTTTGGAATTCATCATAAATTGAAAAATGAAAAGCCACACACACAAATCTGAGAGATGGAATATAAGAAAAGCCTGGCATTTTATACCTTCCAGGAGGCGCGAATAAATTGTACTTAGCAGGCAGTGAGGTACACCTAAGACTAAACCATCTTTTTTGTAACAGTAAGACATTAGCACCCTTGCTCGACTAATTCTAGTCTACACTGCTGATTCAGGAGCCTATGTATCCAGAGTGTAATTACTCTAGCACGTTAAATGTCTATAGGCAACATAAAAGGGTATAAGCCAAGTGGGTCTCTAGAAAATAAAATTCAATTAATGCTACTATCAAGTAAAGAGACAACAGAATAGATTTCATTATTTTCCCACAGCTTTTTAGTAGTCTCCTGAAGCTTTACTGTTCCGAATACTCTTAATAAGCTACTATTGCCAAACACTGTACAATCAAATATAGGCTGACCGTGATCAAAGCCCCAATTTTCCTGAGCCTTTGCTGCCTCTGTGATCTGGAATACAGCAGGCAGCATGGAAGTTATTACTTTTTGAGAGGAGCAGGGGGACTAGGGATCAAAAATGACCTAACCATACATATAAGCAAACAAGAGTGATTCAACTAATTTAATTTGCCATTCAGAATCTCTCTTGCCAAAGTCATAACCTTCAGACTGAATAAAAAAGGATTCTGCTACTCAGATGCTTTGAGTTTGGGAAGTGCTGGTTTTGGTGACAATTCTAGTCATTTTTTATTTTCATCTTCTCAGGCACTTCTGCCTAAGACTACTCTGCCCCGCAGGGAAAACCTTCAGAGAAACATGTAGCAAGTCTCAGAATGGTACCTTCCAAGGTGCCACAGTCGCCCACCCTATTCAGTTGTCCACTTCCTCTTCTTCATTTTGTTCTTCTTCTTCCATCCTTTCCTCATCTTCATCGTTGTCCTCATCCCTGCTCTTGTCTTGCTCTTCTGAATCTGTTTTTTTGTCTTTGTCCTTCTTCTTTTGTTCTGAAGCTTCCTTCTTGCCCTTCTGCTCCCGCCTATATGCTGTGAGGAGGAGAAGGGGGTTAAGAGGCAGGGGTGGAAGGGTGAACCAGATGGACTACAGCAGCTAACTCTGTCGATACTTGGAAAAACTAAGTCACAGAAGGTAAAATAACCTGCCCAGCATCATAAATCAGATCTAAGTGCGGACTAGACTTGGTTGAGTCACATCCAGTACTGAGTTACTGTACTTAAAGGGAGGCAGGCTAAGAAAGCCTCAGGGCCAAGCGAACAGGTCAGGATGACCATCTGGTTCAGAAGATGGGAGGGTCATTACCTTCCAGAGCTTCTTTTAACGGGGTAACGAACCGCTGGAACTCCATCTCTTCCATGGCGGAGAGCACATCACTGGCATTCAAAGTCTTGCGCTTCCCTTTCATTGCAAAATTGTTGGCACTGAAAGAAGACAAAGGGCCATGAGAGGCTGCCTGATTACCTCCTGCCACCTATGGCGTGGGGAAAGGAGCACCCAGAGGTGGGATGGGAAAGCCTACTCCCTAGGTACATGGATTTTTGTGACAGGACTAAGTCCCTCCCTTCTCTGTACAAGAGGGCTAAAGCAGAGTTTTTTTGTTTTATTTTGCTCCGCGGCTTCTAAGAACTAGCAGAGGGCTGTAAACCTCGTCACACGGAGGTAGGACACAATGACTGCGGTTGGTGGGCTCCAGGCGTCGAGCTCCGAGCCAGGAGTCCTCCCCGCGCCTCTCACCAGGACGTGGCGTACAGCACGAAGACGCTGGCGGCGCGGGAGATGGCGCTCCGGGCCTCCTTGGAGATGTTGACCCCGTCCGGGAGCTGTGAGGAGAGCCGGGGTGAGCAAAGCTGCCGGCCCAGGACCTGATTCCCTCCCGCCCCCAACTCATCCTCCAGCCCGAGCTGCTCACCGCCTCCTTGATGATCCTGGTGATGACGGCGTTGGGCAGGTTTAGGTCCTCGGGCCTCTCCGCCATTGCCGTCGCCCGGGCCCAGCCTCCACTCAAGCCTCCTCTTCAGACAGCTACCGCGTCCGGACTTCCCGCGTCGCTGCGATCTGGCCTTCCGAGGCTTCCGTCCCGCCCTACGATTTCCGCAGTGTCCCATAGTGCCCTGCGCGCCCCAGCCCCGCCTCCGCCTCCGCGGAGCATCCGAACTTTCTACGCCGCAGGGATTTGGGCCCGTCGGGGTTTCCGTCCAGCCCCACCGTACCCTGCACGTCTCTCCCCAGGCCCGTTTCTCTGTTTCACGCCGCCATTTCTGAAACTTTCTCGCCAACTTCATTTGACTCACAGGGGCTTCCGTCCGTTTCCTATCTTGCTCTACGCCGCTGCTTGGCGACGGCGCGGCCAGGTGGCTAGCGTGGAGACAGAGGCGTGGCCTGAACAAGCTGGGCGGGGCCTGGCGGGTGGGGCCCTCGGACTTGGACTCTCGGTAGCGCCAGGCTTCCGAGTCTCGGCGGTTTTTAATCTGCTTTGGTCAGTGGTCCTGTAGGGCCAAATTTTCCTATTTTTTTTTTAACTTTTTGTTTTCGTTTTCCAAAATGAAGCGGGGAATATTTTTCCAACTCTGCCGAAGCATATGTCTATTTTTAATCTTTTCGCTCCTCACAACTTTTTAATGCTGATACTAAGGATAAATGTTATCTAGTTTTTTCTTTTATAACCAAACTATTCTGTTAGCCCAACGCTAATTTTGGCGATATTCAGATGCACCTGATTAGACCTCAGGGCTCATTTCGGGCTGGGCAGGTAATGAAAGGACGAGAAACAGCCGGTTCTAAGAATAACGTGAATTCATAGTCAAAACCAAACCCTGTTAAAATTGTATTTATTTTTTAGCTCATTTAATTGTTCATCGTAGATCTTTTCCAGTCAGATTCATCCTCCGTGTTTTGCAATGGTGTTGGAAGTTGTATTATTTTTATATTAAGTAGGTAGAAATTTTCACTCCCGCTGAAAACTAATGCTGCTTTTGCCCCCTTGAAACACGGTGCCTAAAGTCACCCTTTTGTTTTCCTGCTTTCAATAGAGACGCCAGAGAAGTATTTCCCCATAAGGGGAAAACAACAGAATAAATGCTATGATGAATGGCAACTGATACTGTTCAGTTAGAGACTATAAGGTCTGGTGGAGATACTCCATGAGGATAGACCAGACCTATGTTAAAGACATCAGGAGCAGCTCAGCTCCAGCAAGTTGCTGTGTAAGCTGGAAATGGGCCTGGTGTAGTCAGATATTTTGATCTGTATAAGGAGCTAGAAATGTGAACATTATGAACTACTTAATTTTAAAATATTGGTTCAGGTACACTCCCAGGCCAATAGTTTGCTATTTTTTATCTAAATTATAAGCAGTTTAGAACAGGTGTTTTTGTTCATTACCGTTCTCCATGTCCAAAACAGCTCCCCTCACTTACTGAGTTGTCAATAAACCTGAATAAAACAGTGAAGAAATGGACACTGTCCTCAAAAAGTTATTAGGGATAAAGTGGTAGAGGTGGCCTAAGACATTCCTAGAGAAGAAAAGATGATAGTATTTGTTGAGTATCTATCATATGTAAATGTGCACTATCTCATTTAATGCTTCTGCAATGCTACTCAGGGATTTCCTTCCCCCTATTTTATATGAGGAAACAGGGTGAGGGAGGTGAAGTTACTTGGTCAAGGCCATACAGTCAGTAAGTGAAAAGCTAATGGCCTGTGATGCAACTGGAAGTCTGCTGGTTGCTATTTGAGCAAACCCATTTATTGCTGGTGGGTATTTTATCTGCCTGAATGAGAATTGAAGCGCATTGGAAATGGAAGCTTATCTTCCAAAAGTTGGAGCCTTCAAATAATGTAGGCACTTTTGTGACTATATTGGTTGTAATATGATAAGGCCTTTTGGAAATGGTGGCATCTTCTTCCTAATGATTAATGAAGAGGAAAGGGAAAGGATGCTAATATTTATTTTGAACTATATGCCAGGGTTTTAATACTCATTAACTAGTTTTTGTAATGACCTCGTGAAAGATCATTTAGCTTATTAAATGACCTATTAGGAGACCTGAAGTCAATCTGCTCCCAAGCTCTTGCCGTTGTACCTCATGCTGAGATTTTTTTTTTTTTTAGACAGAGTCCTAGTATGTCACCCTGGGTAGAGTGCTGTGGTGTCACAGCTCACAGCAACCTCCAACTCTTGGGCTTAAGCGATTCTCTTGCCTCAGCCTCCCAGGTAGCTGGGACTATTGCCACAAGGCCTGGCTATTTTTTATGTTGTTGTTGTTGTACTTGTCATTGTGTAGCTGGCCCCCGGCTGGGTTCGAACCTGCCAGCCTAGGTGTATGTGGCTGGCACCGTAACCACTGTACTACAGGTGCTGAGCCAATGCTGAGATGTTTTCATGCTTACTTGTTATCTAATCCTTAATTAATCTGTGACCACCTTTGTTTATATAAGTTCAGTACAAATATTTTATGCTTTGAGTCCAAATTAAGAACTGGATTGCATGGCTAATGTATAATACTCCCTAATGATGTGACTGTTAATTCTTCAGCGGGCTAGAAAGCTTCAGGGTTGGCCTTTGTCCTAGACCATTTGTAGTTATGGACTTACCAGATGACAGCCAGTGGGATGAAACCACCTGTGACTTGGCTCTTTGCCAGCATCCACAATGCTGGGCAACCGTCCGCCGGATTGAGAGGGGCCATCCTCGAATCTTGAGCTCACCCTGCAAAGCTCCCCTGCCAGAAGAAGGTGAATTAGCTACCACCGTCCCCTTCCTCACAAGGTCTTTCATCTATTTCTGTTTGGCTCCCTTTCTCTAGGCAAAATATTAACGTATTTTCTTCTGGTCTGCTTTCTCAGATAAACTCCCAGAACTCACCATTGTAAACATGTCAGATTCCTGCTTCTTTTCTCGTCATTTATCAAAATTTACCTTCAGTAAAGCTCGTTCTTTGTTGTGTCGTGGTTCAAAGTCTAAGTCCAAATTTCAAGGCAGGTAAATCATCATGGAATCTTATTTTAACAGTCTATTGCCTCAAACCTCTGGGTTATGATTTCCCTTACCCATGTAGTAGACTTTGAGAAATCTGGTTTAAAAAGAGAACACCAGTTCAGTTAAAGAAGCCATGAATAGGCAGTGGAAAACAAAAAGCATTCTGGCTGTGGTCTAGGAGATGGTTAGTTTGGTGGTGGTGGAGTGTGTCGGTTTGCTAGCACTGCCATAATCAAGTACTATACACTGGGTGGCTTAAACAAAATGTATTTTCTCACAGGTCTAGAGGCTGGAAGTGCAAGATCAAAATGTCAGCAGAGTTGTTTTCTTCTGATGTCTCTCTCCTTGGCTTGGGGATGGCCATTTCGCCCTTGGGTCTTAACATGGTCTTCCTTCTTTTTTGTGTCATAATTTCCTCTTCTATAAATATACCAGTTGTATTGGGTTAGGGCCCACCCATATGACCTTGTTTTACCTTATTACCTTGTTAAATACCTTATTTCCAAATACAGTCAAATTCTGAAGAACTGGGGGTTAGGACATCAACCCATGAATTTTAGGGTGACACAATTCAGCCTATCTTACCAGCTTCTTTAGGTCATCATGAAACTGTGTCCACACATGCCATGCCATACCCTGCCCTCCCCTCCCCTCTCCTCCCCCCCTCCCCTCCCCTTCCCTTCTCTTCCTCACTCTGTTGCCCAGACTAGAGTACAATGAAAGGTGCAGCAGCCTCAGATTCTTGGGCTCAAGCGATCCTCCTGCCTCAGCCTCCTAAGTAGCTGGACTACATATGCCAACATGCCTGCCTAATTTTTCTGCGACTTGCTCTTTCTCAGGCTGGTCTCAAACTCCTAACCTCAAGTGATCCTCTCACCTTGGCATCCCAGAATGCTCGGATTACAGATGTGAGCTACTGCACCTGGCCTGCCCTCACCATCATTTGACCTTGCATCTTCTTTCTTCCTTTCTTCTGATTTGAAGTGATTTTTATTGATTTGTTTCCCTCCTCTCATTAGAATATCAGTACTACTAGAGAAGGGGCTGTGTTTGTTTCGTTCACTATTCTATCTCCTATTCCTTCAGTAGTGCATGGCATGTAGTGGAAGCTCAGTAAGTATTTGATCAATGAGTAAACATGTCCTCGTCCTTTGTTAAGGTTGAGTTTCCTTATTTACTACTAGTCTTGGGTGGTCTCATTTCCAGACTAGCTCAGTACTTATTGTCCATGGCATGCCTACTGGCATTTTTATGCCTGTGTCCTATTTGCCCAACTGGATTTTAGGCTGTTTGAGGCAGGGGCCATGACATCATTCATTTAATCATTCAAATCACAAACATTATTTTAGTGGGGGTCACTGTGTTGGACACAGTCTTTACCCTTAAGGAGCTTTTAGCTTAGTTGGGGAGGCAAAGAAGGAAGCAAGCAGGGACTACCCTGTGTGATGAGTGTTGTGAAAGCAAATGCCCCCTGGGTGTGTGGAAGCACCAGAAAGGGCTGCTAACCCAGTGTTCTGTCTTCTGTACAAGTGGCATCTGTGCCTAGACCTGAAGTCTGAGCAGTCTGGTGAAGTAGGGGTTGCAGGTGGGAGGTGAGCAGGAAGAGAATTCTAAACTGGAGAAATAGCATATGCCAAGGCCTGGAGACAGAGGAAAACAGTTCATTGTGCCTCGAACTTAGAGCAGGAATGGAAGAATGGTTAGAGATGAGACTGGGGAGCTGGAGTAGAACTAGAAAGCAGGTGGGGGTGGTTACACTGAAAGGCCTGACTTTAGCATGATACAGTTCATCCATGAACAAAAAACATTTATACCCCCTAAAATTTTGAAATAAAAAAAAGAGAAAGCAGGGGCCTACTTCATGTAGGACTTCGTAAATCAGGCTGAGAGGGAGGTCTTTATCTGGTACCTCTTTGTATTATTCATCATTCACATATGTAACATGCTTTAAAAAAATAAAATAGCAGGCGATAAGAAAATATAAGGAGATGGTTTTTCCTATTGTGGTAAATGTACATAACAAAAATTGACCGTTTTGGTTATTTTTAAGTCTAGTATTCATTGGCATTAAGAATATTCAGTGTACAGCCATGATCACTATGTATAGCATACACCATATTTGGAAATGGAAAAAGTCCATTTCTAGAACTTTTCCATCCTCTCAAACAGAAACTGTATCCATTTAACAATAACTCCCTGTTCCCTCTATTCTATTTTCTGTGTCTATGAATGCGCCTATTCTAGGGACCTTATGTAAGTGGAATCAAACAATATTTGTCATTTTGGGCCTGGTTTATGCCACTTTATATGAAATTTATCTGTTTTAGCATAAACATTAGTTCTCCCTTATCTGCAGGGGATACATTATCCAAGACTCCCAAGTGGATCCCTGAAACCATAGATAGTACTGAACCTTATAAATACTATGTTTTTTCCTATGCATACCTATAATAAAGTTTAATTTGTAAATTAGGCAGAAGAAGAGATTAGAAACAATAGGAACAATGATAATATTATACTGTAATAAAAGTTATATGAATGTGGTCTCTATCTCAAAATATCTTACTTATAGGTACTCACCTATTTTTGGACTGTCATTGACCATTGGTAACTGAAACCACAGATAAAGGGGAACTATCAGAATTTCATTACTTTTTTTTTTCTTTTGAAGATACTATCGCATTATTACTTTTTTTTTCTTGAGGAGCTAAAACATACACCATCAGAGAGCATCCAGCATTTCTTCCTTTCTTTTTTTTTTATTGTTGGGGATTCATTGAGGGTACAAGAAACCAGGTAGAATTTCATTACTTTTTAAAGCTGAATAATATTCTCTTACGTATGTATGCTACATTGTTTAACATCTTTTGAGCATTTATGTCAAAGGTACATAAGGAAAGTTTGTTGATAGTGAGGTAATTTTCTCTAACTTGGAGGTGTAGGTTAGGAATTCAGTTTGATGCAACAAATAGTTGTGAATTATTGGCATGTACAGTACCTGTTTAGGAGCTGTTCCAGGAAAAACAAACACACGTAACTTAAAGATATGGGGAAACCCTACATTCCTTTGGTAAGGAATTAAACCCAAGGTTTTCTTAGATAAGTAGGATTTTCTTCACAGGGCTAACTATCATTCTGATAAGTCTTTGGTGTCTGTTTTATGTTTGAAACTCTCATTTTTTAGGCCTCAGAAAAGTTTGCCTGTCAAAAGTTTGATCAACAGTACTAATAAATCTTCCAAAGTAAGTCACAGATTTAAAGAGATACTTTCTCAATATTTTCTCTTTACTTAACATTCCTCAGGATGACTATAATCTGAATAATAACGTTGATTATCTAATATGGGCCCTTATATGCTAAGCTCTGTGCTAATGGCTTTGTATGCTGTATTGTTTTTAGAAATCCCAGACCCTAGTGGGATTGATTTGTAGGGAGGTTTGGTGCAGGTGAAAATTTTCTATCTGCTGCAGAGAGCATGTTCAGCTACTAGGTAAACATTGTCATTGCATAATTAAGAAATCAGAATGTCAGGCCTAAAATGGTACTTACTGTCACCTAGCCTGATAACTTTCAAACTTTTAAAGCTGTGATCCATGGTAAGAAAGAGATTTTACAACAAAAATATCATGGAACAATCTTTACCCTAACTGTGGGTTATGTACTCTGATATTTTCTTCTTTTTTCTTTTTAAATTTTTTTCTTTTACACTGATATTTTCTGTCCTATTCTTTTTGTTTTTGTCTTGGTTTTGTTTTTTAAGACAGGATCTTGCTCTGTTGCCCAGACTAGAGTGCAGTGGTTTTGTCATAGCTCATTGCAACTTTAAATTCCTAAGCTCAAGTGATCCTCCTGCCTCAGCCTTCTAAGTAGCTGGGACAGGCATATGCCACCATGCCTCGATAACTTTTCTGGGTTTTTTTTGCAGTTTTTGGCTGGGGTTGGGTTTGAACCTGCCACCTCTGGCATATGGGGCTGGTGCCTTACTCCTTTGAGCCACAGGCGCCGCCCCAACTTTTCTGTTTTTTATAGAAACAGGGTTTTGCTCTTGTTCAGGCTGGTCTTAAACTCCTGGCCTCAATCAATCCTCCTGGCATGGCCTCCTAAAGTGCTAGGATTACAAGAGTGTAATCCTATTCTGTTTTATTCTATTTCATTTTTAAACAATGTGGGCTGTAAGTCAACAAAATTTGATTTTGTGACCTGCCAGTAAGTTGCAACTGCAGTTTGGAGAACGTTACCATGGGCTGTCTTGTATATCTTACAGTTGAGAAAACTGAGCACTGAGACCCAGATGGAAAGGGATTTGCTAAAGGCTAAATTAGAACTTTAGGAAGAAAAATCCTGCTTATCAACAGTAAAGACAGATTTACTGTTCTTTGCAGTCATATGGGATACTTTTTTTTTTTCATGAGATGCTTCACTTTCAGTATCATGTGGAAAGTGTAAGGAATTAAGAGACAGAGATTTGAATGGGATAAATAAACAAATCATTTTTCCTCTTTGACCTCTTTAGAACAAGAGGATTAGATTGAATTAATTATTTGAATAGATACTACATGAACATAATTCTGAATTCAAAAGGCAAAAAATTGTATATATATATGTATTTTTGCAGTTTTTGGCTGGGGCCGGGTTTGAACCTGCCACCTCCAGTACATGGGGCTAGCGCCCTACTCCTTTGAGCCACAAGCGCCACCCCAAAAGGCAAAAAATTGTTTATAAGGAAAAGGAGTCTCTCTTGTTCTCTGCCAATCAATTCCTTTTTATAGGGGCAACCTCATTTTTAAGGACTTTGTGTGTGTGTGTGTGTGTGTGTGTGTGTATCCTACCAGGAATATGGATGAGATGATTTACAAGGTTTCCTTGAGAAGTAGTGTTCTGGCATCCTAAACTTTAACTTTTGTGTAGTTGCCTATAATTGAAATGGGCTATTAAAGTAGAGAACCTGCCTCTGCCTCTAACAATTTCCTCCCTGCTCGCAAACTTCCTATTACATTATAAACAGGGATCTAAGTCTTTGGAGTGTTGTGGGGTGGGGTGGGTGGTGGTGTTCATTTTGGTTAGCCCCAAGGTACTCTCATTTAGGATGGGCTTGGGAGTTGCTAAATGGCACCCTAGAGTCACAGGAAAGCATGGAAGATTATTTGCTTACAATTGCTCCCTCTTTCAGAATACCTATACTGACACCTGTTGATGTAGTCTGTTTTTTTTTTTTTTTAATATTATGAAGCTGTTTGGGGATAGGGAATGTCTTTTTTTTTTTTTTTTAATCTTCTGAGTCACTGAACCCTTTGGTTAGCATAATAATTTGGCCTTTTGTCTATGGAGCCTGGCACTTCAACCCATACATGGGCTTTATATCTTCCTCTTAGCTTTCGGTGTTGAATTTGAATGACACACAGCTTCCCTGCTCTGAAGATGTTAGCAATATGGTTGTAATCTGGGTCCCAGAAGAATCAGAGAAGGGTGTGAGGTGAGTATCATGTCTAGAATTTGGAGGCTGTTGACTCT
This sequence comes from Nycticebus coucang, assembly GCF_027406575.1. Lineage (NCBI taxonomy): Eukaryota > Metazoa > Chordata > Mammalia > Primates > Lorisidae > Nycticebus > Nycticebus coucang. Next base: position 24,426,538 of record NC_069781.1, on the reverse strand, counting down.
TATATTCTACAAATCCCTACTGTTCACTACAGGTCTCCTTTTTATCAGTTTCCTTTTAGTCACCTCATTGCAGGTAGCAGAAGGCCAAGCAGAGGTGGTCATGGTCTCTTGCATCTGCCTCTTGGTACACTGGAATTTTATTTTATTTTATTTTATTTTTTTCTTTTCTTTTTTTTTTTTTTTTGTTGCAGTTTGGCCGGGGCTGGGTTTGAACCTGCCACCCTTGGCATATGGGGCCGGCGCCCTACTCACTGAGCCACAGGCGCCACCCTATTTTATTTTTTTTTAGGGAAGGATTTCTTTTATATATTTATTTGGAATTTTATTTTAATGTGCTTTGAGATTCAGGCTGTGAACTTCTCTACGTTTGTTGAATCCTGCATGATAGTAAATAGCATACAAGATAGATCCCAACATGTGCAAGGTTTGATTAAGAAATAAATGTTTTTTATTAGTTTTTCTTATTAGCAACTGGGAACTAGTGAAAAAATTTTCGGTGAAGCATATGAATCTCTGATCTCAGCCGAAGACCGAGTGCAGTGGTACAAAATGGATAGCAAATAGGAATTGTGTTCAAAGCAGAGTGTACAAATTATTTGGTGAAGGTGAAAACTTGTTGACAACCATGGGGAGAGTGGTTTTTCTTTCCAGATCACTGAAGTTTTCAGATTCTTGTTAAGAGACTGTTTATAGATGATGAAACTTAAGAATTTTTTTGTTTCATTTTGGTTTTCTTTTTAAAAAAGAATCCTGTGCTCGCTTCGGCAGCACATATACTAAAATTGGAACGATACAGAGAAGATTAGCATGGCCCCTGCGCAAGGATGACACGCAAATTCGTGAAGCGTGCCATATTTTTCAACCGAAAAATAGCCGGGTGTTGTGGCGGGCACCTGTAGTCCCAGCTACTTGGGAGGCTGAGGCAAGAGAATCGCTTAAGCCTGGGAGTTGGAGGTTGCTGTGAGCTGTGTGAGGCCACGGCACTCTACCGAGGGCCATAAAGTGAGACTCTGTCTCTACAAAAAAAAAAAGAATCCTGTGAATACTTCTTTATATATGCATTTGTGTGCGTGTACATGTGTGTATTTGTGGTATAAACAAACAAACAAAAAACTCTATTCTTTGCAGTCCTACTGGATGCCCAGAAGGCCACAAGCCAGGCCTAGTATGTCAGCTTCATGAGATAATCACAAACCAGACTCCTTCCAGCTTTCTAGGCCATCATCCTTAGTCCATGGCTTCCATCTTCTATGGTGTTTCATGAGTGCTTTTAAGGTCTAAGTTGGCTGCTAGAGCTCCAGCTATCAAATGCATGTCCCAGGCAAGGAGGAGGAAGAGGACAGAACAAAAAATACTTCTTCAGCCCTTCTTTTGTACTAAATAATGAGGATCCAGTAGAGAAGCAAATAGATTTGGTCTTTGTCTTCCTGGAGCCTTACAGAGTGGCAAAGGGGTAGGGGTGGGGTGGTGTCAGATGTTACAAAACATAATCTCACCTAAGTGTATCATTTCTGATTTGGATTCATGCTATGTAAGTAAATAACTGGATTGCTTGAATAATGAGGAACCTAATTTATTTATTTATTTATTGCAGTTTTTGGCCGGGGCTGGGTTTGGCATATGGGGCCAGTGCCCTATCCCTTTGAGCCACAGGCGCCGCCCCACCTAATTTGTTTTTTATTTATTTATTTTTGTGCCGGGCTTGGTGGTGCATGCCTATAATCCTAGCACTCTGGGAGGTCGAGGTGGGTGGATTGCTTGAGTTCAGGAGTTTGAGACCAGCCTGAGCAAGAATGAAACCCATCTCTAAAAATAGTTGGGCATTGTAGTGGGCATCTGTAGTCCCAGCTACTTGGGAGGCTGAGGCAAGAGAATCTCTTGAGCACAAGAGTTTGAGGTTGCTGTGAGCTGTGACACCACGGCACTCTACTGAGGGCAACAAAGTAAGACTTTGTCTCAAAAAAATGTTTTTTTGAGACAGAGTCTTGCTCTATTGCCAGGCCTGGAGTGCTGTGGTGTGATCTTAGCTCATTGCAACCTAAAACTCCTGGGCTCAAGTGATCCTTCTGCCTCAGGTTCCCAAGTAGCTGGAACTACAGGTACCCACCACTATCATGGTTAACTTCTATGGTTTTGTTTGTTTGTTTGTTTGTTTTTGCAGTTTTTGGCCAGGGTTGGATTTGAACCTGCCATCTCTGGTATATGGGGCCGGCGACTTACTCCTTGAACCACAGGCACCGCCTACTTCTACATTTTTTATAGAGATGAGGTCTCACTGTGTTTACCCAGGGCTGTCTCAAACTCCTGGCCTCAAATGATTCTCCTGCCTTAACCTCGAAAAGTGCTAGAGTTACAGGCATGAGTGACTGCATTCTTGCCAAGAACCTAATTTAGATGGGAGGATGGGGGATCTTTTTAGTAATAAGACCTGGGCAGCAAGTACTGCTGAGCTTCCAACCAGCTGCCTTTGAATGCTGATTATACAGATAGGAATCATGGTCCTCATTCACAAATATCCGTGGTGCTTCTATTTGCTTCTATTTAAGATGTCTGGGAATAACTTGTGCTTGTTCTTATTTCAAGTCTAGTCGAGAAGCGTAGTTTGACCAACCAGCATGGGAAGAAGATAGTGAAGACATGGGCAGATGTGAGTTGTTTTGTCTAAACCTTTATGATATTACTATGTGGAGTTTATTTTTATTTTCCTTTCAGGTCTCTCCCACCCCCATTCTTTTTCTAAATGAACAAAATCTGCAAAAGAAAATCCTTCTTTAGGAATAATTACCACGCCATTTTCTATTTAGAGACTACTTTTCCTTATCCTTTCCCTCTAGGGAGATGAAGAGGACCTTGAGATAATAGAAGGAACTGTTGGGTGTTTGGGGAGAATTTTTGGTTACTTAAAAACTAATCCCTAATGTAATGGGATAGAATTTCAATGGACCGGGTGGCGCCTGTGGCTCAAGGAGTAGGGCACCGGTCCCATATGCCGGAGGTGGCAGGTTCAAACCCAGCCCCGGCCAAAAAGCACAAAAAAAAAAAAAAAAAAGAATTTCAATGGACCAGGAGTTATAAGACCCAGGCTTCTAATTCTAATGCTACCATTTGTGGGTAAATGTGACTTTGGGTAAGTCATAGAGCTGTAAGATGGCCATGTCCATGAGAGTCGTGTGTTGGTTTATTTTGTTCATTGTTGTTGAACCCCCACCCCTCACCTTGTGCCTGCCACATAGTTAGACAATAAATATTTGTTTAGTTTGCTGAGTGAATAAAAGAATGTCCATTCTGGAAAAACACAACAAAACAACTAATCCTTGTATGATCTGAATACGACATGTAACAATAGGGTTGGGAACCTGAGAGGGTAAAATGTGGTTGCCTTTATAGTTCAGAGGAAGCAAGAACGACTGGAGAAGATCTGGAAACAAATTTCCCATGCTAGGGTTGTGTTGGGAGGCTAGAATGTTGATGAGAAGAAATAGAATTGCTTTAGAGAGTTCTTTACAATGTTTCTGTTCCAGAAAAAGGGTTCATCCCCGAGTTTCTATAGAAAGCAGTACCCAGAAACACAGTCAAGAACGCTAAAGATGGTTGTGCCTCCCCCAACCCCAGTATCACTGTCTGAGCAATTAGGTTCAGAATGCATACCTTCGTGGGACCACATGTTACCTCAGGACCTACTGGAGGAGTGAGTACCATGTAGATCTGTGGGACAGAAAGGGCACCTGCATCTCATTGAACTGAGAAGGCTCTAAGCATGAGCTCTTTCTCAATAGGGCAGGGAGAAAACTATCACCTTACTTCTTTGCTGTATTCTTAGATTTACCAACAGGCAGTGATGACAATTGTTGCAGTTTGGCCAGAGCCAGGTTTGAACCCGCCACCCTTGGTATGTGGGGCTGGCGCCGTACTCACTGAGCCACAGGCGCCACCCAGTGATGACAATCGTAACCACCACCACTTATTAAGTACTAGCTGCCAGGCCCGGTGCCAAGCACATTACATGTACTCTCATTTAAATCTCCACCAGGAAGTACGCCATACTACCCTCTTCATTTTATAGATAAATTATGAATAAGTGGGAGGCAGAATGGTAAATGTGGTTTAGCGTGAGATGACCTTTGACTTTTATATTGAAACTTAACTGGTTTTGTGAATTTTGGTAATTTATTTAGCCTCTTTAAGCTTCATTTTCCCCATTTGAAAAATGAGGATAATAATACCCATCTTCAGGAAGTTATAAAGATTCAGTGGTATGAAGCACATGAGCCTGACATAGAATAAACAATGAATGCAGCTATGCTGAGCACTGTTGGTACAGCCTTTTCAGACCCAAAGTGGAAAGTTCTCTAATCTGGAGCCATTGTCCTCTCTTTGTCCTTAGCTACACACCCAAGAAGAGCTGTTGCTGACTGTCTGGCTATCTCTGTCCCCTTCAGACTTCTGTCAGATGAAGGGAAAACCATGCTGTCTCCCGAGATGAAGATACAATTAGCTATGATGAAAAAGAGTCTTCCCCTGGAAAAGAACCGACCTGACAGTGCAATTTCTTCTAAGATGTTTCTGTCTGTACACCGCCTCACCCTGCAGGTGAGAACTAGGGAGCTTCAGAGGAAGAGCTCTTTGTGAAGATTCTTCCAGGTTGGAAGAGTTGACTTTTTATTCCTCCTTTCTCTTTTGCCCTTCCATTCTGCACCCAAGCCCCACAGAAGGCTGGGATTGCAGGTTGGTGAAAGCCAATCTGTGGGGAAGGGTTTGAGGAGAGCGATGTTCTCTATTTCTTCTGCACTTTGTTCCCCCCACCTTTGTCCTTCCTCCATAGTCCTGGCACAATGCTATAAAATACTGGGTTTCCAAAGTGTGCTGGTTGACTACATGAATAAATGCATTTAGGCGGAAAGGGAAAGGCCCACATAGACTTTTTCTTCTTTTTTTCCTCCAGAGACCAGCAATGCGATATCCTGAATTTTCAAAGAAATTATGTTATAACCTGAAGACAGAAGATGGATTTGCTGGTACTGCTGGATCTTTAAGTACTGTTCCCCCATCAGCCCACAGTTGTCATACTTTAACTTGTCCTTATTCAGTTGTATTTATGGCCATAATCTATACACAGGGTCCTCAAACTTTTTAAACAGGGGGCTAGTCCACTGTCCCTCAGACTTTTGGAGGGCTGGACTATAGTTAAAAAAAAAAAAGCTATGAACAAATTCCTATGCACACTGCACATATCTTATTTTGAAGTAAAAAAACAAAACGGGAACAAATGCAATTACACTGCCTCATATGGCCCGTGGGCTGCAGTTTGAGGACCCCTGGTACAGGGTCACATGTAGAACTCAGGATACTCTGGTTTTAGAAACCCTCTCCCCCACCCCCACTTGATCCTGGTCAGGGAGAGAATCACCAGACCAGGGCAAGCAGGCAGCCCTGTGGGAGGACGGGGACTACCAGTGAGAAGAGGATAGACCTGGTGCTCTGGTCACCAGGTTACAGGAAGCAGCAGCAGCTGTGGCAACAGCAAGAGCAACAGCAACAGAGGAAGGTGCAAACACCTACTAAGGTAGAGTGGCATTGAGGGACCTACTGGGACTGGCAGAAGTGGGTGCAGCCTGGAATGGGCAAGGAGGTATTGAGAGGTGGGAGGGAGTCTCCCAGTTCTCTGGTTATAAATGCAAAAAGTTTCTCCTCTCTGGTTATAGATGTTACGTTCCTTCTTTTAGACCAGTGGTTCTCAACCTTCCCTAATGCTGCGGCCCTTTAATACAGTTCCTGTGGGTTGTGATCCACAGGTTGAGAACTGCTGTTTTAGACTCTTTTTGAAAAAATTTTCTTCACTTCCAAAAGTCCTAATTCAATTCCTCCTTGTGTGGGTTTTAGGAGGCTAAAAAGAAAGGCAGGAATGGTCCAGGGATCCAGACCATTTCACATAAATATTCAGGTACCATCACTTATGATCCTCTCTCTGGTAAGTAGAGTATATACTTGTTTGGGGTTGGAATTTAGGGGGACGGTGGAATCCCAGACATAGTGGGGGGCAGGAAAAGTCCCTGCCTTTTGAGACTTGCCTTTGTCAGATACTCAGAATTCTTCAGTCAGGCTAATCTACCATACATCATTTTCTTGTCAAATAGTTACTAAGCAAGCCAGCTGGGCCAGATGTCTGTTTCCACAGGGACTTGAGAGATGACCATGAGCATGAATCATAGTCATTTTTCCCCCAGGTCCTCCTTTAGAAAACACAGAGTAGTTGAAGGATCAGGAACAGAACTGGGGCCCCTGTCGGGAGTCCTGAAGAGTTCTAAGGAAGCAGAGCTCCAGGGCTCCTGGCTTCCCTGCACAAGCTGGAGAGTCTCTGGAGCATCAGATCAAAATCAACACGTTGTCTAGCCCCATCCAGTGGGCAGGGAGCTAATTCTCCTTTTCCTTTAGTTCTCATGCTGGAGACAAGGATGGGTATCTCCCCTTTTTGGAGTCCTTATCATGTTCTGAGCTAAGGGATATACTTGTCCCTGTCCTTTGACATTTCTCAGCTTGAGTACAGAATGGAAAGGAGGGAAAAAGAATCCCCCATAGCCTTGGAAGATTGTTGTTCTCTACTCAGACTGGACATTGCTGACTGTAATGTGGAAATAGTTTTTTAATCATCAGAATTAACTCTCTAGTTCTGGGGTACTAGGAGGGCTTAGGTGAGATGTATAGTAGTCTCATGAAAGCTCTGTCTTAGGATGTTGCCCTCCTGCTTTCCTTCACATCCCACTGAGCTCTCAGATACAAACTATGTCCTGTAACCTGAAGATCTAAAAGGCCATTGCCCTTTACATGGGAGGTAGACAGAATCAGGGCTGTGGCCCAGGGCAGGAGGTGACATGTCCAAGGTTAGCATCCTATCCAGGGTTATCACTGCCACTCCCTTGAATTCCATTTCGGTGCCTTTTGTTCCTCTCCCTGATATGTCCAACAGGACAAGTTTTGCTTGGGTGACTGACTGGGACCCCTTGTGAGTCATGTTCTTAGAGCTGTGGCATGTCCTCACTGAGCTGAGACAGGCTTATGGAAGAGATGATTTTTGCATTGTTTCTTGAATATGTGAGGGAGTTTTCCTGATATGGAAGAGAATTCCTGGAAGGGGGAATAGCCTGTGCAAAGGCATATTAGAGGAGTAATTCAGTTGGCTGTGGGGTTGGGTTTAGTTTAAGCAAGCGTGGTAGGTCAGGCCAAAGAGGTAGGAAGGTATAGACTGCAAAGACATTTGGCCTCCGTTCTCCAGGTCAGTGATGCTTCACTTTGCACACTGAGACACTTAAAACTTTAATACCCAGGCTGCTCCCCGGACCCATTAAATCATAATTTCTGATTTTGAGAACCTCAGTGTTTTTAGAAGCTCCCCACTGCTCCTAGCATTTAGCTAAGGTGAGACTAGAGCTGATCGGGAGCCAACAGAAACACTATCCTTTTGTGTAAGATCTCTAGCAGCAGCTTGGATGTCTGTTTAGAGGATGGGAGACTGAGAAAGGAAAGAATGCCTACATTTAGGGACTAGTTGGGGAAGAAGCTGGTGCAAAAGAAACATAAAACTAAAGCTTTAAAAAAATCTGTTTGTTTTCCAAAGTTAATGTGGGTATGTTAGGGATGGCTCAAGAATATGTGTCACATTCTGGTAAGAGGAGTGTTCATAAACTGGAAAGGTAGAGTTAGAGTTTTTTTTGGTGCTATAATGTGCAGGTACCCACACCTCAGGTTTCTCAGAGGAATCCTGGGTCTTTTAACACACACTTAATCTCTAATTCTGTAATAGGTATGGTCACAGTTCCAGGTGAACAGAATTTCAGATAGAACTAAGAAGGTCAACTACCCTTTTACCTGCCACCAAGGTCTTATCTCGTCCTGGATGAGGAGTCGCTTGTAGACTAGGGATCAAGTAGAAGCCTAACAATAGGATATGAAGTGCCACTAAGAGGAGGATTGAACTAACTTTGTGGTCATTAGGTCACAGAACTCTGCGAGGTCAGAAAAGTGACATGAAGCAGCAGCAGGTGGAGGTGGAAGGAGCCACCTTGGAACAGGTGAGAGTGTACCAAGGCCTTTGCTAGGACCCGCTTTCGGCTACCTGTTACTATTCAACAAACCACCACAAAACTTAAACCGTAATGATCTGTTGTTCTGATTCTGTGGGTTCACTGAATAGTTGTTCTTGTCTTGCTTGAAGTCACTTAATGCAGCTGAACTGCGACTGTTGGCCAAGTTGCCTGAGTTCTCTTCACGTGACTTGTTGGGGTCTCTTGACAGTACAGCAATCTCATGAAAGCTCTTTCTTAAGAGATGGGCTTTAAAGTAAAACATGATCACTTATGCCACATTTTTGTGGCCAAAAAAGTCACAGGTCCAACCAGATTCAAGAGAAGAGGAAATAGACTCCATCTCTTGATGGGAGTAATAGCATGTGCACACAGGAGCGGAAGGAATTGTTGGCATTCATCTTTAGAGGTGGCTAACCCTTAGTAGACTGATGGAAATGGTAAGAAGTGGGTTCTGGCTTCATCTGGGCAGACTGGAAAGCAAAATATGTGTGATACAGGCTTCTCTTCAGTTTAGGAGGTAGGTCTTTGGACCACCTTAGATGTTAATTTCTATGAGTTAAATTTCTTGGTAAAATCCTTTTAGTTTCTTAATGTCTTGATTCAAATTTCCTTACTCTTACCCCACTGAATTTCAGAATTCCACAGAGAGATCAAAGAAGGACTACTCTAAGAAGTGTGTGGATTTCTGCCTTAGTATGAAAAGTAAGTTATTCAGGTGGAGGGATCCTAGTAAGTGACTGAGGACAGGGAGAGCTGAGCCTGTGTTGACCAGGATTGTTTACCTCCCTAAAGGCACAGTCTTCCTTCAGAGAGGTCTTAAGAAACACACCAGTCTTTTCATTTCTGCCCTCCATTTGTAACAGTTATTTATGAAAAGATCACAGGTGCAATTAATGGTTGGGTCTTCTTTTAGATCCTAGATCATCTGAAAGAGAATCTACTAACAAGGACAGTAGTGCTCCAGTGAAGGCTATGCTGGAACCCCAGGCTTCCAGGTCTGAAGACAGCTGGAACCCTGAGCTCAAACTCCTGAGGATTCTTCAGGCCACTGACGATGAGGATGAAGATGATGATGATGATGAGGAGGATCAGGATAAAGAGGACCATCCCTTAGGAGCACAGAATGAGGCATAAATTGAGGGCACCCCCTGGGGTGGCCTTATTCCAAAGCAGGGTGCTTAGTATCCTGAGGACAACATCAGGGCAGAAAGGAAAGGGGATTTTTGCTCTCTGGAAACTTTACCAGTGCCTGAGCTTAGGGATTCTGTTTTCTGTTTTTACTTCTTGCCTTTAATTGAGGGAGAAAAAGCCCTACCTCCTTTAAACTTAGATTATTTCTCTTCCATTAGGATCAAAATAATTTTGGTGATTAAATACAATTGCTTCCCAATCAAAAGACCCATTTTGTATTTCTGGGAGGAGGGGAGAAATGTTTCTTGGTATTTGTTTTCTGAGTCATTTTTATCTCATCCCTGAAGCTCTGAAAGCTTTCCAGTTGTACAAAGCTAAATCTCACCTATGAGAACTCCTGTGGTACTCCTTAGATTTTTCTCATTCCCTAGAAGTGGTTTGTTTTGGAGACAGAATCCACAACATCATCAAATTCTTTTCATTGTGTCCCCATCTATATGATATTGGACTTATATTAATCTGGAAGAATTTAAGGCTCTAGTTTCTAGAGAACTGAGTAGGCAGGAAAATTTCAATGCTGCTCATAAAGACACAGAGTTTCAGTCTCAGGGGATCATTAACTCAGGTTTTGGAAGGATTTTTTTTTTTCATGTTTTAGTCCTTAGCAGACCTTTTAATAGAGTGGAATTTCAAAATTACATAAAAGGATAGAGAACAATATAATGAAACTTTCACATACCCAGTGCCTTAGATCTGGATGAGAAAAGCTCTTGTATTGGGCCCATGCAGAAAGTCCTACTCTGGCCATCTAGCCATGCTGTTCCTCATGGAAAGAGAAGCCTGCAGAGCCGTGGGGGCATGTCTAGTTGGAGTCTGTCTCCCCTATGGGCTTTGTTCCTGGTACCTGGAACTCTGAAATTCTCAGCCCAGTGACCTCATGCCTGCTTCCATGGGCTGTGTAAGCCTCTTTCCTGGATCCATTCTCCCCAGGGTGAACTGTCCCACCAGTGTGTACACTGCCGGGTTTGAGGTGGCTAAGAGGAGGCTATTTAGAGAGGGACATACCCAGAGCTTGGAGATGTGTGTGTAATGGAGCATCTGCGTGTGTGGCCTTTCCAAATAAAGGTGGGAGCTGGGGATGAGAAGAGGAGGATGGACCATGGTCCTGGGCTGGTTGAGGGGAAGCATGTGTGGAATCTCAAGGAATCTGTGAATTTTTTTTTTTTTTTGGACAGAGTCTCACTATGTCACCCTCTGTAGAGTGCTGTTTCGTCACAGCTCACAGCAACCTCAAACTCTTGGGCTTAAGCGATTCTCTTGCCTCAGCCTACCAAGTAGCTGGGACTATGGGTGTCCACCGTAACACCAGGCAATTTTTTGTTGCAGTTGTCATTGTTATTTAGCTGGCCTGGGCTGGGTTTGAACCCGCCACCCTTGGTGTATGTGGTTGGCACTGTAACCATTGTGCTATGGGCACTGAGCCTGTGAATTTTTAATGAACTTGGCCTTTTAGGTCATGCAGGTATATTGGTCAGGGTGGGAGGATAAATGTTTTATTTACAATTTGTTATCTTGATTTATAGTTTTTAAATGTTCAGACATGGTTAGTAGACCAGCTTTTGTATTCTTATCCTGAGTCCTGCAAAAGTGAGAGTTAGGAGATACCCATCATTTTAGACAAATTTTAAGGAAGAAGATTTTAACCCCACAGCTAAGAGACAATTAGTCTGTAGCTTCATCTTAAAGGTAAGCCTCTCAGAGAGGTGATGAAGTCGTCAGCTGGGAAGTGGTGGAGCTGAACTTGAATCTGGGTTTCCTAGCAGTAGGTCAAAGCTGTTTTCATTACTCCACTCTGTTTCTTTTTTACTTCATTTTCCAGAAACCATGTTAGGTTATTCATCAGAATGTTTAACCAGAGATTGACTTTCTTCCTTTTCTGGTGTGCTACCTGACTCCTTCTGTAACTGATTAGTCTGGGTCCCAGTGGGATGCTGGATCCCTTTTTAAAATGAGGAAAATTGGAAACATACAAAAGTTAATGAGCTACCATGTGTTCATTACCTAACAGTTATTAATTTATAGTAAATCTCATTTCATCTGTACCCCCACCTCAAACAAGATTATTTAAAGCAAAGGTCATTTTATTCAGAAATATTAGAGTAGTGCATCTCTAAAAGAAAAGCATTAAAAAGTAACCATAAAATCATTTCATACCATAAATTAATAATAGCTGTTATCATCAATTATTCAGGCATTTTCAAATTTTCCTGTCTTATTATTATTTTTATTTTTTTGCAGTTTTTGGTCAGGGCTGGGTTTGAACCTGCCACCTCTGGCATATGGGCTGGCGCCCTAGTCCTTTGGACCACAGGTGCCACCCTGTTTTATTAATTTTTTATACTGTTGATAATTTGAATTAAAATCCAAGTGAAGTCCATAACTTACATTTGGTCAATATGTAATTTAATCCTTTTAATCTATAGGTCCCTTTTTCTCTTATTTCCCTTTTTTTTTTCTTACCATTTATTTGTTGAAGAAACCAAGTTGTCTAACCTATAGTTTCCAACATTTTGGATTTTGCTGATTGGATCTCCATTTAACATATTTCTCCATTCTCTTTATTTTCTGCAAACTGTTATTTATGTCTGGAGCCTTGGGCTGGTTCAGTTTTTTTGACAAGAAAATGTCATAGATGGCATTATTTCCTTCCATTAGGAGACTCATAACATCTGGGTGTCTCTTCTCTGAGCTTAGGGGCCCATGATGAACCTTGCTTGATTTTTGTGTATTGGTCTTGTATCCAGCAAGCACACTAAAGTTGTATCTTAGTTCTAGTAGTTTTTTAGTGGATTTCTTAGAATTTTCTATGTGCACGATTATGCCATCTACAAATTGAGATATTTTCATTTCTTCCTTTTTAATCTTGATGCTTTTAAATTCTTTTTATTGCCTCACTGTCTAGTACAATGTTGAACAGAAGTGATGAGAGTGGACAACCTTGTCTTATTCCTGATCTTAGGGGGAAATATTCAGTCTTTCACCATTAAGTATGACGTTAGCTGTGGGTTTTTCATAGAAGCCCTTTATAAGGTTGAGTTCCCTTTTATCGCTGGTTTGTTGAAGGTTTTTTTTGTGTTTTGTTTTGTTTGTTTTTTGAGACAGAGCCTCAAGCTGTCACCCTGAGTAGAGTGCCATGGCATCACAACTCACAGCAACCTCCAACTCCTGGGCTCAAGCAATTCTCCTGCCTCCACCTCCCAAGTAGCTGGGATTACAGGTGCCTGCCACAATGCTGGGCTATTTTTTGGTTGCAGCCATTATTGTTGTTTGGCGGACCTGGGCTGGATTCAAACCTGCCAGCTCAGGTGTATGTGGCTGGCACCTTAGCCGCTTGAGCCACAGGCTCTGAGCCTGTTTGTTTGTTTTTGCAATGTGAAAGGCTGTTGGATTTAGTAAATGCTTTTTCTAAGGGGCCCATGGTGTAACGGTCAACACTCTGGACTCTGGATCCAGTAAATGCTTTTTCTGTTTTCTATCGTGATTACCATGTATCTTTGGTTTTTCTTCTTTTGCTATGGTGTGTCAATTAATTTTTGGATGTTAAATTAACCTGCATTCCTGGAATAAATTCTACTTGATCATGGTATATAATTATTTTTACATGTTGTTAGATTTGGTTTGCTAGGATTTTTTGCATTCATACTATAAGAGATTTCCTGTGATGTCTTTTGGTTTTGGTTTCATGGCCTCATGGAATGAGTTGGAAAGTGTTTCCTTCTCTTCTGTTTTTGGAAGAGTTTTTGAAGAGTGGGTGTTGATTCTTTAAATGTTTGGTATCATTTACCAGTAAAGTAATCTGGGGCTGGGCTTTTCTTTGTGAGTAGTATTTTCTGTTTGTTTTTTTTTAGACAGAATTGCCCAAGTTAGAGTGCTATGGCATCAGCCTAGCTCACAGCAACCTCAAACTCCTGGGTTTAATTGATCCTCCTGCCTCAACCTTCTGAGTAGCTGGGGGTACAGCCCCCCCCCCCCCCGCCCCGCTCCACAGCATGCAGATAATTTTTCTTTTAGAAGAGACAGGGTCTTGCTCTTGCTCAGGCTGGTCTGGAACTCCTAAGCTCCAGGGATCCTCCTGCTTCACCCTCTCGGTGTGCTAGGATTATAGGCATGAGCTACTGCTCCTAGCCTGTGGGTAGTTTTTTGATTACTGATTTAGTATTTTTATTGTTATAAGTCTATTCAGATTGCCTATTTCTTCTTGAGTCAGTTTCTGTGGTTTGTATCTTTCTAGGAATTTGTCTGTTTCATATATTAAGCAATTTTTTTTTTTTTTTTTTTTTGAGACAGAATCTCAATTTGTTGCCCTGGGTAGAATGCAGTGGAGTCATCATAGCTCACAGCAATCTCAATCTCTTGGGCTCAAGTGATCCTCTTGCTTTAGCCTCTTGAGTAGCTGGGACTACAGGCACCTACCACAGCACCCTGCTAGTTTTTCTATTTTTTTTTTTCCAGTTTTTTTGGCCAGGGCCGGGTTTGAACCTGCCACTTCCAGTATATGGGGCCGGCGCCCTACTCCTTGAGCCACAGGCGCTGCCCATAGTTTTTCTATTTTTAGTAGAGATGGGGTCTCAGTCTTGCTCAGGCTGATCTTGAAGTCCTGAGCTCAAGCAATCCACCCACCTTGGCCTCCCAGAGTGTTAGGATTACAGGCATGAACAACCTTGCCTGGGCATCTATTAGCCTATTTGAAGTATTTCTTATAATTCTTTTTGTTTCTATAAGGTAAATAGTAATGTCTCTTCTTTTTATATCTGATTTTAGTAATAATATAAGTTGTCTTTCTTGGTCAACTTGGTAAAAGTTTGTCAGTTTTGTTCATCTTTTCAAAGAAGCAGCTTTTGTTTTCATTGATATCTCTGCTTTTAAAAATTCTCCATTTTATTAATTTTCACTCTGATGTTTATTTCCTTCCTTTTGCTTGCTTTGGTTGTAGCTTGCCCTTCTTTGCCAACGTCTTAGTGTGGAAGATAGGTTGCCGATTTGATGTCTTTCTTCTATTTTAATATAGGCATGTATAGCTTTAAGTTTTCTTCTATGCATTGTTTTATCTATATCCTGTAAGTTTTGTTATATCTTCATTTTCATTCATATAAAAGTATTTTCTTATTTCTCTTTTCATGATTTCTTTCACGCATTGGCTATTTAGGAGTGTGTTGTTTAATTTCCACATAATTGTGAGTTTCTCAAATTTTTCTCTATTTTAACCTACTCCTGTATCTGGGGAAATCTATAAACCAAGACTCTGGTGTTGGGACAGTGGAGCCCTTCTGAGTGACAGACAACTCCGTGTTAGGAGAGAGTGCCCTCCGGTGGTGGGACAGTGAAGCACGTCTCTCTGAGTGACAACTCTGTGTTAGGAAAGAGTGCCCTGTGAATGGGAGAGCAGCAGTCGCAGGTCTCCCAGGCTTGCCTCTCTCAGTGTGGAACGCCCCCCCCCCCCCATGAACAAAGTCAATCAGGGGCCCAGTATTTTCAGTGGTACCATGGCCCAAGGTAAAGCCTCTTTCCAGAAGTGGGCTGAGTGAAAGAAGGGACCCCCCCATTTATATTGGTGACATTTGCTGGAACTTAGCCTAGGAACAGTAACTGAAAGAAGGATGAGAAATCCTGACATCTTTTCTCTCCTGTAAAAATAGCCCTTTGACTTGGAGCTGGGGGAGAGGCAGCCCTGTGTTCTTGGCTGCTGTAGTCTGGAGTATCTTGGTTCACATACCACAAACTCTTGTAGTTCTTACTGAGTTTTTGTAGATTTTTCTTGAACAAATGTTTCTTCATTTTCTGTACACCCTTAGGGCTAATTCCAGAGACTACATTTTCACCCTGTCACACCAACGGTGGAACTACAAACTGAGCCTGATTCCTTTCTTCTGTCTGGCTGTGTTGGCTGGGCTAGAGTATAGTAGTGTGATCATAGCTCACTGCAACCTCATACTTCTGGGCTCAAGAAATCCTCCTGCTTGGGTGGCGCCTGTGGCTCAGTGAGTAGGGCGCTGGCCCTACTGAGGGTGGCGAGTTCAAAATCCAGCCCCAGCCAAACTGCAACAAAAAATAGCCGGCCATTGTGGCGGACGCCTGTGGTGCCAGCTACTTGGGAGGCTGAGGTAAGAGAATCGCCTAAGCCCAGGAGTTGGAGGTTGCTGTGAGCTGTGATGTCACAGCACTCTACTGAGGGTGACAAAGTGAGACTCTGTCTCTTCAAAAAAAAAAAAAAAAGAAAGAAAGAAAGAAAGAAAGAAAGAAATCCTCCTGCTTCAGCCTTCTGAGTTGCCAGGAGTAGCTGGGACTACAGATATGTGCCACCATGCCTGGTTAGATTTTTGTAGGTTTTTTTCTTTTCTTTTTTTTTGGTAGAGCAGTGGTATTACTATTGCCAAAGCTGATCATGAACTCCTGGCCTCGAGTAATCCTCCTGCCTTGGTCTTCCAAAGTGCTAGGATTATAGGCATGAGCCACCACACTCAGCCTCTTTTTCTAAAGAAAAACTTTTCACTCATCAATTACTGGTTACCCTAAATACAATTCATATAGAAAAGGCAGATTAAATGTTCGACTTAATCTAAACATTGTCTCAAAACAGACTAAATTAGAAAGCTAAATCTGCTGCTTAGCTGTGCCTCCCATTTTCTAAGCTAAATCAAAATGATATGACATCATTTGTGTTACTAGACTGAACTATGCTTAGCTGAGTCTTCCTGGTGAAGGGAATTAAAGAAGTGTCATGTGGGCTGTTTTCCTGAAAATAATTCTTTCTTGAATGTGTCATTGCAGAATGACTACTGTAGGCTGACTTTCAAAAATTTACAACTTTTCCACTTTTCCTTAGCCTACTCTCAGACCTGTTCACTGGAGCCTACCCAGTATCTAATGGTCAGTAGATGGGGGTGAGGATGAGTCAGGCTTTATCTTTCATTTGCTTATTTTATCTGAAGATTCAGAGAAGAGAAAGTCTAACTATTTTATAACTAATTCAACTACTTTATTTTCTTGACAAAGCAACTCTTAGAAACTGGAACCTATTTTTAGGTCTGTTGATGAGTACAAAGTTACCTTTTGAATCATGATATATTTAGACTGAGAAGGTATTTGCTATTTGAGCATTGGCCTTTTCTCTTATTTTTTTTTGGAGGTGGGGACAGAGTCTCGCTTTGTTGCCCTTGGTAGAGTGGTGTGGTGTCATAGCTCACAGCAACCTCAAACTCCTGGGCTCAAGTGATCCTCTGGCCTCAGCCTCCTGAGGGACTGGGAAATAGGCATCAAACACAATGGCTATTTTTTAGAGATGGGGTCTCACTCTGGCTCAGGCTGGTCTTGAACTCCTGAGCTGAAGCTAACCACCTGCCTTGGCCTCCCAGAGTGCGTGGATTACAGGTGTGAGCCATGATGTCCGTCCGGCCTGCTTCTATTTTCAAAGGGAGAAAAAACAACTGCTGGCTGAAACTTGTCTCATCTTTGCCATACTAATTCTTCGAAGTTGGAGGATCACAAACAGGACTTTGGGAAATTTAATCTATATACCATGTTAGCTTTCAAGGTCCTTTACACTCATTTACACTCATCTTGGTTTGTCCTCTGGCCAACTGTCTAGACAGATCTGGATTGTCTCCGTTTCATAGATTAGGTTCAGAATTCAGGGCTGATGGTAGCCCATTTGGAGCTTTTGAGTAAATTTTCAAAAAGGTACTCCTTCAGCCAGGCAGGCAGGGTGGCATGCCTGTAATCCTATACTCTGGAAGGCCAACACGGGTGGATTGCTTGAGCTCAAGAGTTCCAAACCATCCTGAGCAAGAGAGAGACCTCATTTCTACTAAAAATAGAAAAAGGAGCTAGGCGGGCATAGTGGCAGGCCCCTATAGTCCCAGCTACTCAGGAGGTTGTGTCAAGAGGATTGCTCAAGCCCAAGAGTTTGAGGTTGCTGTGAGCTCTGATGCCATGGCACTCTACCCAGGGCAAAAGAGTGAGACTTTATCTTAAAAAAAAAAAAAAAAAAAGTACTCCTTCAGACACCTTACTACCATTTGTTGAAAGTTAATGAATATACAACTCCATGATGACTACAATATGAGCAGTGCCCTTAAGTTGGTCCACAACCTCCACCTTGTACCTGGTAGCCCTGTTAGAGAGGTTATAATTTGCCAAAAGCTAAAGGCCAGCATGTGAAGTGGGGGCTGGGCTTAGAACCTGGGTCTACTCTCTCTTCTCATCCATCATATCCTGATGCCCCTCCGACTCCCTGTCTTTATGGTGCAACTGAGACAGAACACCCTTATTCAGAAATGAAGAATGAGAGCATGTAGAAAAGAATTGACTGAGGAAGAAGAGCCCTCATGAGTGCTGTGCTCCAGCTTTCCGTGTTCTGAGAGAGGAGGAGCCAGGTAACTGTTGCTAACTGCCATTTCTCCGCCATCTGGGCCTTAGAAGTGGGAGAAGTAAGACTTAATACCCACCATCGCTTGGAGATCTGCTTTACACATTTACATATTTAAGCCTACAGGAGGGCTTAAGTTTTAGCCTGTTGGAATATTGACGTAGGAGGCTTATATTTCCAAGAAATACCCAGGGCAACAAAGTATATATTATATACTATATATTATATATTCTGTTCTTTGCTACTTTGTCATCCCTGCTAGAGACAGGCCACTTAATTTGGGCCACCATGATTTTCTAAGCACATTTCCTGGTGATACCCGGCTCAATTTGAGGTGCATATAGAAGAGTCAGTGAAAACACCTCAGACATTCTAGGCCCACGCTCTCTTCCTCTCAGATTAACTGTTTTTTATCTTGGTATTAGTCCCAACCTCTGGAGTGACATACTCTGTTCTTCATTTTTTTTTTCTTTTTGGAACAGAATCTTGCTGTATTGCCCCAGCCAGAGTACAGTGGCATCATCATAGCTCACTGCAACCTCAAACTCCTGGGTTTAAGCAATCCTTCTACTTCAACCCCCTGAGTAGTTGGGATTACAGGCATGCACCACCACACCTGGCTATTTTTTTTTTCCTATTTTTGGTACAGATAGTGTCTAACTCCTGACCTGAAGCAATTCTCCTGCCTTTGTCTCCTAAGTGTCAGGATTACATGCGTAAACCACCACACCTGATCTGTTCTTCGTTGTTTATGAATTAAAGAAAACTCCTAGAGTTCAGAGGGAGAGCTGTGATACAACACTCTTAAAAAAAAATCTGTTTCTTCTGATGTACCTAGATGAATTGCTTGCTAAATTAAAGATAAAAATACCTCTGGTTTTTAAATTATTATTATTATAATTTTTTGAGACAGAGTTTCACTTTGTTGCCCTGGGTACAGTACCATGGCATAGCTCATAGCAACCTCAGACTCTTGGGGTCAAGTGATCCTCTTGCTTCAGCCTCTGGAGTAGTTGTGATTACAGGTGTCCGCCGCAATGCCTGGCTATTTTTAGAGATGGAGTCTCGCTCTTGTTCAGGCTCAGGCAATCCACCTACTTTGGCCTTCCAGAGTGGTAGGATTAAAGGCGTGAGCCACTGTGCCTGGACTTCTCTGGGTTTTAGATATGTCTGAAGGCCCCTTGGAGTTCAGAGGAATCTGGGAAAGAATTTCTAAATTATCTCTTTTAGTTGCTGTAAGGTACAAGTGTATGAAATTAATTTGCCATCATATTTATGCATTTTTAAGCAAATATTTAATACCTATTACATGTTAGAGAATCAACCCTTAGATTATTTTGATGAGAAAGACAAAATTCTGGAGAAGTAGTGGAGGGTCATTCCCAAGAATAAAACTGCAAGATAATTTTCTTGGCTCAATCTAAAAGTTTTTCCTTGACCACCAGGTGGTGATATTACATTATGAAAATGACACGTTTTCTTCTACATCTTTTAAAGACTAGAGGCCTCTGGTTACTTGGGAGGCCAGAGTCTACGCAGCCAGAGACTTTTTTGTGAGTAACTGAAGAGAAAGAAATACAGTTAACTATTTACATATATGATCCAATTTAGATCCTCAAGGGGACTGGTAGCTCTTTGAGGGATGGGGCCGTTAGCTGTTTTCACGGCATACAGGACACAATAAATACTTGACAAATGAATGAATCCGTCTCTGAATAATTTAGATTATCATCTAAAGAACTATTTCAAGAGTGTGGCCAATTCTGGAACATTCCCAGAAGTGGAGCTATTGATAGTTGAGAGCTATTGATGGTGCTGACAGATCATCAGTTGGGCAGAGGCTCTGGGAGGATTATTGATCTCCAAAGATAATTTTTCTCCTCTTTTATGCCTCTCATTCATTATGTATATTTGCTCATTCATCCATTTATTTGTTGTAAATTCATCCCACAAATATTTATTCGGCACCTATCATGTATGAAACACTGGTTTAGGCTGTGTGTCACCTCTGACCTTTTCTTCACATGGTCTCTTTGAGTTTAGTTAATCACCAAATCCCACGAGGTGTAGCATCCAAACCCACAGTCCCCTCTGTCTCTTTTGCTGTTACCCTCGTCTGGGTCTCCATCTTCTCTCATCAGGGTTATTGCATTACCTCATGATCTTTATCACTATTGTGCATTCTCCCATCTTTCCAACATGCAAATATGATCATGATACACCTTTCCTTAAAACTCTCCATTGCCCTCATAATTGATCCCAACCTCTTTCACATGATTTATAAGCTGGGCTTTGACCTGGCGTGTCTCTCTGGCCCCAGTTCTCCCCACTCTGCCTTGTTCTATGTGCTCCAGGCACCATCTTTTCCTTTTGGTTCTTCCAGTGAGCTAAGACCTCTTTTACCTTCAGACCTTTTTCTTTCTGGTCCTTCGTCTTCAACCTGGAAAATTCTTTTCTTCTCTCCTCTGCTTGACTACTTTCTACTTATTCTGTAGGCCTCGGCCTACATATGACTTATTTTGGAAATAAGCTTTTTCTGACCACTGTCAAGATGAGGTTCCTCTCTTTCACTTTTCCTCTCAGAGCCTCAAATGGGGTTCACGGTTTATCTGTTGCCACTTTCCACTGCCAGACTATGAGTCCCATGTGTGGCAGAGCCCTCTCTGTCTTCACTCTCTCTCTATAGGGTGTCCATAAAGTACGCGTGCAATTTAAAATAGTGTGAAGTTGGGTGGCGCCTATGGCTCAGTGGGTAGGGCGCCGGCCCCATATACTTAGGGTGGCAGGTTCAAACCCAGCCCCGGCCAAACTGCAACAAAAAAATAGCTGGGTGTTGTGGTGGGCGTCTGTAGTCCCAGCTACTCGGGAGGCTGAGGCAAGAGAATCGCCTAAGCCCAGGACTTGGATGTTGCTGTGAGCTGTGTGACACGTCACAGCACTCTACTGAGGGCAATAAAGTGAGACTCTGTCTCTACCAAAAAAAATAAATAAATAAAAAAAATAGTGTGAAGTTTATGGACACCTTGTATACTGTTAATAGCTGAGTGCTGGGGCATTGGATGTGCTTGATAATATATGCTAAATGAGTAAATAAATGAAAAAGAATGACATATATTTATGTATGTATATATTTATAAAGTAGCAGTGTAAAATACATGGTACAAAGAATAATAGTGATGAGGAGAAGGAGAGTTACTTTGGGTGTTACAACTCAGGCAGGGTTAGGTTTTGGCAGGTAGAGATATTTGTGGATGTCGCATTTGAGGTGGAGGGAAGGGACATAGGTGGGAAAAGTCACGGGGATGGGCAATGTTCCTGTCTGAGAAGAGTGACAGGTAGGACTGGAGACAGCTTGTGACTAGATTGTGCAGGGCCTAAACTCTATTTGATATCCAACGGGGAGCCATCAATGGCTTTCAAATGGGGGAGTGATAGGACTGAATCAATGCTTTAGAAAATGTTAACCCAGTTGCGATGTGGAACATGAAGTGGAAAGAGACCATCAAGACCAGTTAGCAGGCTGTCACAGAAGTTATGATGAGAGGCGATTAGGACCTGCATGTAGGTGGCAATAAAAATGGAGACAAGGGATATTGTGCACAGGAAGAATGAACCAGGACCTGGAAACTGGAAAGGAAGGGTGAAGGAGAGGAAGGGATCAAAGAGTTTTTAGCCTGATTCAGTGAAGTGCTATTATTGTCAGAAAGGGGGAAGTCAAGAGGAAGAACCAGTGTAAGGAAAGATAAAAGAGTTCATTCATTGAACCTTTACAATGGCGTTAGGGCTACATCTGCGTATGGAAATTCAATCGATATGTGGAGTAAAATTTTAAAAAGCACGAGTAGGAGAGAGTGCCAGAGAAAATGTAATGCAACTAGTGGGGGCTATTCCAGCTTCCTACTCTGTGAAGGTGTGTTCTAGAGGGAGCATGAGATGGGAAAGGTAAACTTGCTGTTCCTTATTTATGAAAACCATGTGTAATTTATGGATGTTGTAAGGGATTATTTGAAGATAATTGTGGTTATTTACCGTCTATGTCTTACATGCTAGAACTGACTTGAATTCAGTTCTAGACCTGAATTCTCTAGCAAGATTTAGCTTTTGAAAATGTATGCTAGACCCGAGACTGAGCAGTAAGCAGAGGCGAAGAAGACACATCTCAGTCATTGCACTGGAGGTGCTCACAGGCAGCTGGGTAGAAAGAGGAGGAAGCAGATAATTAGCATTACAGCCTAGGTGAGCAGTCAGGGAGAAGGGTGGGTGAAGAGAAGAAAGAGCCTGGGGGCTGGTGTGTCAAGGCAGAGGCAGGCCTGGGTTTTGGGAATAGAGAGAGATCTGGGAGTCTTCATCAGAACAGGTAGGAACTGCGTTAAGAGTGCATGAAATCTCAGAGGCAGAGAATGTCAGGGAGGGAAGGGCACAGCCGGGAACATACCTTCTAAGAGAGTGGAGTCCATAAAATAGAGGAGTTATCAGAGAGGTGAGAAGAAAACTCAGGCAAAGCGGATGAAGACTGAGAACAGGCAAATGGATTTCATAATTGAGAAGACAATGGTGACTGGTGAGTGAATGCTCAGTTTCACTTGAGTGGTGGGAACAGAAAAAGGGGTTCAAGAGTAACTGGGAAGAATCTGGAAAAAAAGGAAATATATGCCACTTCTCTCCAATACAGCTCCAGTAAAACCAAATTAGATAGGTCTTCTGGTTCCCAGTGAAATGTCCCTGGAGAATGTTCGGGATCTCTGAATACTGTAACCTCTGCCCTTTTATTTCTTCACAGTGTGATCTGCTGCTGTCCACTGGAAGGGCACTTCACCATCACAGTACATTGATCCAGAAATAGACTTTGCTCCACGTAAGCCTTATATTCAAGCTTGAGTGTAATCCAGCTGAGCCACAGATCTCAGCTGTGGTTGTTGCATTTTATACTAACATATCTATGTTATTTTCTTCTGTAAGTAGAATCCACATTCCCACATGACTTCAATTGCTAACTTGCTAATAGCGTCCCTGGAGTTTGCTTCTTGCAATTATCTCATCAGAATTTAGACAAGGCAACATGTAATAATTTTTTTTTTCCAGGATGCAGGGAGCTCTGGGTGTGTTTTAGTCAATGGTTCCTTATCCTAGTTATATTGTTCTTTTAGAGAGATTTAAATAATAAGGAAAAACTCTTATAAATACCTACATAGTTAGCATTTCTGGCATTTTCCTTTTTCCTTTGTCTAGATCCTGGTTTCCTTATGGTATCATTTAAGCTTTGGTCTTTTGAAAGACTTTAACATTTCTTGTAGTACAAGTTTGCAAATGATGAATTAATTCAGCTTCTGTAAACCTGAGAAAATCTTTATTTTGCTGTTATTTTTGAAAGATATTTTTGCCAGGAACAGAATTCTGGCTGAGTTTTTGTTTTTTTTTTTATCAGTATATAAAAGATATCGCTTCACTGTCTTCTGGCAAATAGTTTCTGATGAGAAGTCTGATACCATTCTTATCTCTGTTCCTCTGTATGTTTCTTTTTTTCTAGCTGTTTTAAAGGTTTTCTCTTTTTCACTGTTTTTTTTTTTTTTTTTTTTTTGTCTGTTTGTTTTAGAGAAAGGGTCCTGCTTTGTCACCCAAGCTGGAGTGCAGCAGTGTGATCACAGCTCTCTGTAGCCTCCAACTCCCCTGCTCAAGCAATCTTCCTGCCTCAGCCTCCCGAGTAGCTGCAACTACAGGTGCCCACCACCACACTTGGCTCATTTCTCTCTTTTCTGTAAAGATGGAGTCTCACTCTTGCTCAGGCTGGTCTCAAACTCTTTGTCTCAATTGATCCTCCCTCCTAGACCTCCCAGAGTGCTGGGATTACAGGTGTGGGCCACCATACCCAGCCTTTTTCACTGGTTTTAAGCAATTAGATCATGATATGCTTTGGGATATATTTCTGTTTCTTCTGCTTAGAGCTCATTGAGTTTGGATTTGTGGGTTTGTGGTTTTTATCAAACTTAGAAAAAGCTCAACTATTATTTCTTCAAATATATTTTCTGTCCTTACTTTCTTCAGGGATTCCAGTTGTGTATCTATTAGGTTGCTTGAAGTTGCCCACAGCTCACTGGTGCCCCACTCAGCCTACCATTTTTCTTTCTGGTCCTCTTTCTGTTTCATTTTGTGTGCTTTCTCTCGCCATACGTTCAAGTTCACTAATCTTTTCCTCCCCTTGAAATGTCTAATCTACTGTTAACCCTATCCTGTGTATTTTCATCTCAGACATCACATTTTTTACGTCTTGAGGTCTTTTTTATATCTTCCAAGTCTTTACTTAACATACTGCTAAAATGCTTCTTAAACATATGAATATAGTTATAAGAACTACTTTAATGTATAGGTGTATTTGTCTACTAATTCTTTCATCTGTATCATCGCTGCGTTGGTTTCTCTTGACTGACTTTTCTCCATATTAAGAGTCATATTTTCCTTTTTCTTCATATACTTGGCAACTTTTATTGGATATCAGGCATTGTGAATTTTACCTTGTTGAATTCTGGATATTTTTGTATTCCTATAAACATTCTTGAGCTTGTTCTGGGATACAGTTTAAGTACTTAGAAACCGTTTGACCCTTTGGGGTCTTGCATTTACGCTTTCTTAGGTGAGACAAGAGCAGCATTTAATCTAGGGCTAATTATTACCCACAACTGAGGCAAGACCTTTTTGAGTATCTTGCCTAATGCCTATTGAATTAGGAGGTCTTTCTACTCTGGTTGATGAGCATAAGAATTATTCTTGGCCTTGTGTAAACTTCAAAGATTGTTTCCTCTAATCCTTTGGGTGGTTCTTTCCCCAGTATCTTTGGGATACTTTCCTCACCCTGATGAGTTCATCAGCACTTAGCTGAAGATTTGAGGGGGGACCCTTGGTAGATCTCTGGGGCCCTGTCTTTGTACAGTTGTCTCTTCCCTGGTATTCTGTCCTGTGAACTCCAGCTGCCTTGGCCTCCTGAATTCCTTAGCTCAGAGATTTAGAGTTGGCCGTGTTTCCTTCTTGTTATTCGCAAGTCTTTCCTGGCAATAAGCTGGGCTAATCATAGGGTTTACCATGTTTGTTTTCTGTTTCTCAGGGATCACTGTCTTTCATTGCCTGATGGCCAGTATTTTGAAAACCATTGTTTTATATATTTTGTTCAGTCTTTCAGTTATTTCAGGTGAAAGGGAAAATCCAGTTCCTGTTATTCCATCTTGGCTTGAAGCAAAAGTCTATATTGTTTTTTAATTTTGAAACACTTTTTGAGGGCCGCTGGAATGTAAGACTATGCCAAGGAAAGTTGCTTGTTATCAGGCCAGGAAAAGCGGTTCTTCTTGAAGAGGCTAAAAGGGCACCTAACTTGCAAGGGCACTGAGTCATTCTAGCAGAGGGGGCTCTCTGCTTTTCTTCTCTGTCTCTTATCAAGTCTTTGGCTTTTATCTTTGGACTTAACTTACTATTTCACATTCCTTTCGTGGCGAATGCTTTGGTCTCTTCCACTTTGAAGCAATACCTCCCCGCTCATACTTGAAATCTCACATTTTTTACTTGGTTCCTACTTACACCCTGTTTACGTATCTGGGTCACCACGTGTTTCTACATCTGAGGCAAATTAAAGTTTCTCAGTGGTATTTACAGCAACCAGCATCTGTTCCCATAGAGAACCACTAACCCAAAGATACTGTGTTCTACCTTGAAGATGAATGGGAGACATACTTTTAAAAGGCAAATCCTTCATTTCAGGAGTGAATAAAATACCACTTAACAAAGCATTCCAGCTGGTTAAATTTAGGATAAGAAAAAAACCTGACCCAAGAATATTCTCTGGCTTTGAGCCCAGAGTATTTTTCCTTTTAGAGTAAATTTGGTACATTTTCATTCATGTGGAGCCATTGCCTCTTGGCATTTTATTCTGGGATGAAAGGTCAAAAAAACTGTCTTGTTACTAAATCCAATGGACACTTCTCAGTTATTAACCTACTTGACATCTTAACAGTATTTGACACTGTTGATTATTATCTCCTTAATATATTCCCTGGCTTTTCTTCTTCCCTTCTGGCCTTTTTTCCTCTGCCTGTGTTTTCAGTTGATACTCTTCTTGGTTCTGTCCTAAGCTGACTTCTCACATTAAATATCCTTTTTTGGCTCTCTTATCTGTGCCTGTGGCTTCACTGGGAATTCCTAAATCTATATTGCTATTCCAAGCATTTTTTCTGAGTTTCAGTTCAGTCTGTTCAACCGTTCGCTTGATGTCTTCATTTGGATGGCACCTAGGTAACTTCAAAGTTAACAAGCTCACAGTCGAACTTATCAGTTCTCTCCTTAGTTCAGCCCTTCCTCCCCATCTCAGTAAAGGTAATTCAAAACACTTAATTTCTCAAGCCAGCATTCCATCTTTTACTTAATCCCCAAGGCTGGTGGATTCTACCACTTTCTGCTTCTACCACTACTACACTAGCTTGTCTTTATCATCTTTTACCTGGATGACTGAAAAAGCCTTCTCCTAACAGTACTTTTTGGTTCTTACTTTCCACCTGTCCCATCCATTTCTTTTCTTCTTTTTTTTTTTACATTCTAGCCAGAGCAATTTTTCTAAAACATAAAGTCTATTGGGATCTTGGGATCTTGCTTAAAAGTTTTCAGTGCTTCCCTATGTTCTTAGAATAAAGACTGAGCTCCTTATAATAAAATATGAGGCCCTGTATGATTTGGCCCGTTTTATTTGTTGCATACTTCTCTCACTCTCACGCTGTAAGTTCCCTTGCCAAGTTTCCTGTTGTTCAATTCCTCTAACATACAATGCTTGTCTCTCACTTTTTGGCCTTTACGTGTTTTGTTATTTCTGCCTATAACCCTTCCTTCATCTCGTTTGCTTGTCTAAATCATCCTTCAGATGGTTTTGGGAAGTCTTCTCTGACTTCCTTTGTCATCTTGGTCTGCCCACTTCTCAGACGGAGATGTTATTCTGTGCACCATAGGTTGCTCTTCACTCTATTGTAATACTCATCCAATTTCCCATTTGGTCATCATCTTGCTCACTTCTATACCCCCATTGCATGGTGTGAGGCTCAGCTGAAAAGGTGCCTAGCAAGCATTTGTTGGATTGAATTTTAATATGTTAATCACTATGGGGGATCTCAGTCCTACTACTCTGTAGCCTTGCCACTCTAAGAGGAGTGTTAGTGTGAAAGGTATTTATTCTATAATGGTTTTCTTGCTGGGAGCTGGATTTTTTTGTTTCTTCTCTGTTTATTTACTGTTTTAGCAACGTGATTCAGTTAATACTTCTGCATCTTAGTTGCTTCATATATAATACAAATGTTTGAACTTCCTCAAGAAAAACGGTGGGACCGGATGATTTTCTTCATTTTCATTTCTTTGGTTACTCGGGTTTCGTATATTACTCAATTTTATTTCCTCTCTTGTACGAAGATAATTCATGCTTTTTGGTACACTTGTCTTTTTCTTATTGCTTTATAAGACTTCATTGTACTTCCTTTATACATTTTATACATATTTTAAACTCATTTACAAATGAATTTTGTAAATTTTTTTTGCTTTTCTTAACTTTTAGATTAATATAAGGGTATATATGATTCGGTTACATTATGTTTATTAGGTAAAGTCTGAGTTGTTGTTAAGTCCTTCACACAAGAAATGTGTCATATGCTCCTACATTGTACCCATTAGGTGGAACTTATCAAATTCCCTTCCTCCTTCCCTCTCCCTGCTTCTTGAATTTAGTTGTGTTTTTCTCTTGCGTGGGTCTGTTTATCTACTAGTTTCAAATTAGTATTGAGAACATGGAATGCTTGCTTTTCCATCCTTGAGATACTTTACTAAGGAAAATGTTCTTTGACTCCCTCTAGGTAAATACAATAGATGTAAAGTCTCCATCTTTTTATGGCTGAAAAGTATACATATATGTATACATATGAAAAGTATACATGGTATACATATACCACAATTTATTCATCCATTCATGGGTTGATGGGTACTGGGTTGTTTCTACATCTTTGTGATTGTGAATTGAGCTGCTATAAACATTCGCGTGCAAATGTCCTTATGGTAAAGTGATTTTTTTTCTTCTCGGCAGATACCTAGTAATGGGATTGTGGGATCAAATGGAAGGTCTACTTTTAGCTCTTTAAGGATTTTGCATGCTTTTTCCCCCAAAAAGTCTGTATTAGTTTGCAAATCCCACTAATAGTGTACTCATTTTTTAATTTAAAAAATTTACCTTTTTTTTGAGACACAGTCTCACTCAGTTGCCTTGGTGTTGAGTACTGTGGTGTCATAGCTCACAGCAACCTCAAACTCTTGGGCTCAAGTGATTCTCTTGCCTCAGTCTCCAGAGCCTGCCACAATGCTCAGCTTAGAGACGGGGGTCTCACTCTTGCTGAGGCTGGTCTCGAACCTCTGAGCTCAAGCAATCCTCCCACCTCAGTCTCCCAGAGTGGTGGGATTACAGGCGTGAGCCATCATGACCGGCTCCCAAGATTTACTTTTTTAAAGTCATAGAAAAGTTTTTAATATTTTTGATTTCCCCCCCAACTATTTAAAAATATAAAATCCACTTTTAGCTCATCTACTGTACAAAAACAGGCAGGCAGATAAATTTGGTCTGTAGGCCATAGTTTGCCAACCCTGCACTAATATGTTCACTGAATTTGAACTATCTTTGCAGTTCTGGAATAAATACTGCTTGAACATAAATATACTGCTAGATTTGATTTGCTATTTAAAATTATTTAAAATTTTTGCATCTATAATCATAACTGAGATTGGTCTGTGTAGAGATTTCAAACTAGTGGTGGGCACAGATGTTTATTACTAGCATATATAATATTTTAAAAATTTTTGAATGAGTTGTCAATTTTAAAAAGTTGGGAAATACTACATTAATAATTTGAGATTTTGGGCTTTTTTTTTTTTTTAAAGAAATATGGCAAAACTGAAGAATGTTGACCAAATTTTGCCATATTTTAATAGATCTGCTTTATTGTAAGTTTTCTATTTCATTAGTGTCTACTCTTATTTTTTCTTTGACCTTTGGCCTGCAGAGTTCTGATCTAACCTTATTTGGTTTTTGTCTAGCTTTCTACCTAGCACCGACAAGTCTTCCAGTTTTCTTCTAGGTTCTGAAATAGTTTAAAGTACATTGGCATCATCTATTTCTTGAAGGTCTTTTTTGTTTTGTTTTGTTTTGTTTTTTGAAACAGAGTCTTACTCTGTTGCCCTGGGGTAGAGTGCTTATTCTGTTGCCCTGGTTAGAGTGCTGTCATATCATAGCTCACAGCAACTTTAAACTCTCAGGTTTAAGCGATCCTCTTGTCTCAGACTTGTGAGTAACTGGGACTACAGGAGTGCACCACCACACCTGACTAGCTTTTCTATTTTTAGCAGAGATGGGATCTTGCTTTGCTGGGGCTGGTCTTGAACTCCTCAGTTCATGTGATCCATCTACCTTGGACTCCCAGAGTGCTAGGATTAAAGGTGTGAGCCATTGCACCCGACCTGTTTCTTGAAGATCTTATAGGATCAGCCTCTTAAACTATCTGGGTTTTCTATGATTTTTATCAGGTAGACTTTGGTTTCTTTTGTATTTTGTCTATGAGTAGTGATGTATAAAAAATTTAAACTCTTGTATAAATTTTACGAATTAATATTTTCTGGAAACTCATTCATTTTCTTCCAGATTTTTAAATTTATGCAATAAGATTGCAATGGTTTTCTCTTATAATTACAAAATTGCCTTTGTATCTTGGCTCTTTCTCCTTCCTAAACTTATTTGTAGTTTTCTTTATAAGTTTTACCAATGGTGTATTTTACTAGTCTTTTTTTTTTTTTTAAATGTTTTTATTTATTTATTTTGCAGTTTTTGGCCGGGGCTGGGTTTTGAACTCACCACCTCCAGCATATGGGGCCTGTGCCCTACTCCTTTGAACCACAGGCAGAGCCCATACTAGTCTTTTAAAGATTAGGCTTTGGTTCTATTGTTGAAGTCTACTTTTCTTTTTTGGAATAAATTTCAACTTTAACTTTATTATTTCCTTTTAAAATTTTCTTCTGAATTGGCTTATTTTTCTTCTAATTTTTAAAAATGAATCTCTAGTTTTATAAATTTTAAAAATCTTTGCCAGATTACCCCTGTAATCCTAGAACTCTAGGAGACTGAGGTGGGGGGATTGCATGAACTCATGAGTTCAAGACCAGCCTTAGCAAAAGTGAGACCCTCTCTCTACTAAAAATAGAAAAACTGAGGCAAGAGGATCACTTAAGCCCAAGAGTTGGAGGTTGCTGTGAGCTACGACGCTACAGCACTCAATACCAGGGCAACTGAGTGAGACTCTGTCTCCAAAAAAAAAAAACTTTCTTAGTTTTTAAACGAAATTGTGTTTTTCTTGAACTTTTCATTCTATTCCATTGATATATTTATCTTTTCTTTCTGATATTACATTATTATAACACTTTTTAACATCTGGTAGTCCAAGTCCTCTTTATAATTATTTTCTCAAAATTTTCTTGGTTATTGGGCTAGATGATATCTTAAAGTCATTAGGGTTCTTTAAGGGTTAATATGAAAATGCACTCCCCCCAAATCCTTGTAGTCCCTTCCTTCCAAATCCAAGTACTCCTTATTTTTCTACATACAAAGTCAGTCTTCAAAAAATGCCTATAATTAATCTGTGTATGTTGATGTAGTGCCCAAATGTGGTATATTTGGGTATATTTTGTGTGCACATGTCTGTGTGGTGTGTGTATGTGTGCATGTTTATGTTGTTTTATGTTACTGTAGTGTGCGGGTTGTGTTTGTATATATGAGGTGTGTATGTATTGTGTTTATGTATGTGTATACGATGTGATTGTGTATGTGCGTGGGATGTGTTAAGGTATGTGTATGTGTGCAGAGTATACGTCTATGTGCTATGTTTATTATGTGTGGAGCGTGTGTGGGTATATATGAAGTAGAGGAGAGATACTGAGTCCCCAGGAGGTGCTAGAGTGCTCAGTGCTTATTAGAGAGCCAGTTCGATCCTCAAACTCCCCTGTCTTCTTGGGGAAAGCAAGACTATGATGGTGACCCTTTGTGGATGTTGCTTGTGGACAGCAGTGCGCTTAATAGGGCCTGACTTTCTGGCAGTGCCACTGCCCAGGCTCCCACTCACCTCTCCCCTCCATCTTCTGAGAAAAAGGTGACCTGTTCCTTAAGAGAAGGAAGCTTCCAGTAGTTTACTAAGAAAAGGAGCCTTACTGGTGATGGTGGAGGTGGTGCCACCAGAGTGGTCAGATCAGAATCAGGCTAGTTTGGGGGTCTTCTAACTGAACAGGTTAGCTGCTCATTCAGGCAGTGCAACTCTAATCAGTTCTCCTGCTGGGTCTCACCCTCCTGAGTTGTACCGGCAGGATGCTCACAGCCTTGCTGAGTCTACGGTGGTCTCTGCCATGAGAGGAGGCTCTATAGTGGTCCCTTGGGTGCATCACCCTCTCTTTCCCTGTGGACCTTCCTTTTCCCTGGCTCCTGAAGGTCATGTTTTCTAGTTGATACGGGAAGTGAACATCCTTATGGGGTCATCTTCAGGCCGTGCCTAACTCATGCTCCCATCTTGTTCCTGCAGGTCTGCAGCACCTCTGGGCTCAGAGTCCTGTCTGCATCTGTGACTTGAGGCTGAGATTGCCCATATCTCCTGGCTGGATGGAGGAAGTGAGGCAAGATACCTCCCTGCCCAGAAAGGATGCCTGGACTCAGACTTCCCCAGGCAGGAAGAGGATTAGGCGTGCACAAGTCCAGGGTGCAGGTGAGTCCATCTGGCATTGGGTTGGGGCCAGGAGAGTGGGCCTGCCCCTGCTAAAGGCAGTGTCATTGTGTAGGGGTAGGGGGAAGAGCAGGGCAGGATTTCATAAAGTGCCAGGATTGAAACCACCCACTGGTTTTTATGTAATTCATTTATACTTGACCACTAATTTGCTAATTTCAGGGCTCCTTCTTCAGTTTCTGCTCTCTGCTGGTGGCCAGCTGCCCCTGTGGCATCTAATTTCCTTACCTGCCTCAAGAAGGCAGGTTTGCTACCCCTACCTGCTGTTGGCCATGGGGCAAAGTGTACAGGCCAAGGAAGAATAGAAGGACAATGGCCTTTGGGGCAGCCAGGCCTGGGTTCGGATTTCAGCGTTGCCTGTTCCTAGCTCTGCAAACTTTGGCCAAGTTACTTCTCTGCCTGAGGTTCAGATTTCTTCCCGATAAATTGGGGCCACTAATAATCCCTAGGCTTACAGTGAAGATCCAGTGAGATGATGAGTGTCAACTGCCCAGCTCAGTCCCTGGCACCTGGTGCTCAATACCTGCAACTCTTCTCTCCATTTTCTCTCTTGCTTCTCCCAATCTTGTCAGGAGAGGGTCACTGAACCACAAATATCCACTTGGCAATGACATCAGAGGGAAAGAGACAAATACCGACACTTCTCCCTTTTAGATTTACACGAGACAAACAGCTTTTCTTCTCACAGCAGCAACAGTCAGATATTTGCAAAGCAGATGTCTGGGTGTGAAGGCACTCCCTGGAGGTGTCCCACGAATGTTTGCCTACAAAACAGTGCAGGGGGCTTCCTTCCGGCTCTGCCTCCCTGCACGAGGTTCGGGGGGGGGGGGGGTTCAAAGTGCCAACTCGCTCTGCGTCCTGTGCGTTTCTCTTCCTCGGGTGCTGGGGGGCTGTCCGATGGCACCAGGCTGGGAGGGGTGGAGGTGGCAGGAGGCTGGTTGGAGCAAGCCGCTGTCATCGGGACCTGTGTCGGGCAGTGCTCATCCAAGAGGAGGCTCAAGAAGCAGGGTTTGGGAAGGGGCTGCAGCCTGGTGGGGGCGACCTGTCCAAGTGCCGAGAATACTGTTCCAAACCCCACCGCACTGGGCCGGGTGAGTGATGCTTTGCCCAAGCTTGGTTCTGATGATTACAGGTCTGAGCTTCAAAGCAGGTTGCATACCTGGCTAATTGCTGGTCCGGGAGAGCTGGACGAGTAGGCCAAGCCCGGTCAGAGTGGGCAGCCCGGGCCGGGGCCTCTCGTGGGCTTGCACTTCCAGCCTGAAACTCGGTGCTGGAGCTGGGAGTCCCAGGGCCGCCGCCCGTCCCGCCGGCTCCCGGGGCAGGAGTGCCTCCCCCGCCACGTCTGCTCCGCAGGACGAATCTCCCCATTCAAACCCGCGCGGGCCAATCAGGGCCTGGCGCGCCCGGCCGGTTCCAACGCGCCCGGCGGCCGGCCTCCCGCTCCTCCCGCCTCTGAGACACTGGCCGGGAGGCTGTGAACTTGCTGCCTCGGTTACAGGGGAGCAACACAGCCGCTTCGGGTTACAGGGACGCCATGGAGCACTCCGTGCACCGGGTCTCCCTCGGGAGCCGGCGTGCCCCCCGGGACCTGTCCTTTTTCCTCACCACCTACGGTAAGTGGCCTCTGGAGCTGCTTTGCCCTACTCTCTCCGCCCAGAGAGGCAGTCCCCCAGGGTGACAGGTGAGGCTGGGGATACGCGCTCCTTCTCTTGGGGACACCTTCTTTGGCCCCTTGCTCCTGTGGTTGCCCAGGAGGGGCTCAGGGCACAGGCTCAGGCCGAGCAAGCTGCTGGATACCACCTGCTGCCCGGCCACTGGTGCCAACTGCAGTGTTCCGCTTCAGTCGGCTGGAGTAATCACACTCCTGTTAATCTTTCAGAAACCTGGTTTGTCATCACCAACTTCCCATTAGCATGCAGCTCAGGTTAAATCAAGGTCTTGTTACTGCATCTGGAGATCTTACCCACTTACCTTTGGCTCAGGAAGGGTACGTGGCCTTGCCTCCTGTGGGACTCCACTTACCTTGGAGGCTTGTAATCTGATTTCATTGGGTGTCTGATCCACAGTGAAGGTGGAAGAATTTTCTCTTCTCAGACAGACCAGTCACTCAGGAGGGTCCCAGGACTGTCCTCAGGGCTTGAGGCAGAACGAAATGTGCAGTGGGCCTCAGTCTCAAGCCCCTAGGTAGTTGAGTGAGTTCCCTAAATAACAACTGGGTAGCAGCTGCCCAAAGGCTTGTGCATACCTGGCCTTCCAGGTAGCCATAGTGAAGATAATCACCCTTCCCTACAGTATAGCCCTTCATTTCCTCCTGCAACTCTCTGTGGAGAGAGGGTTATTTTTCCTCTGTGAAGACTTGAGACCCAGGGAGTAGAAGATTCTCCAGTGCAAAGTTGGCACCTGAGTTTAAGCCTTCTGGAGATGAACTGTCCATCACATTTTTGTTTGAACTTGCACGCAATTTCCTTATAAAGGTTGGTGCCATTACTACAACTTAACTGGACTTTGCCCAGCTTTCAAAGACGGAGCATTCAAGGCATTAGTCCCTCCCTGGGGTTCCTGTCTCCTCTGCTCCCAGGCTTACTCCGTCTAACACACCAGCCTGCTTTTTTCTATAGGGGCAGAGGGAGTGATGGAAGAGCAGCAGCTTGGCCCCCATAAATGGCCTGCTGTCTGCCATCCTGGAGTTCACTGTTCCAGTTAGTGGATGATAATTAAGAGCAATTAACAAGCTGCCATTTGTTGAGCACTTACCATGTGCCAAGAGCTTTACTTGTGGTATTTCATTTAAACCCAACCATAGGAGGCAGTTCCTGTTAACCCCATTGGGATTCAGGATGCTATGAGACATGGGAGGTTTCCCAGCTGATTGGGGCTGGTAGGATTAAGGCTGGTAGGATTAGGGCTGGTCAGGAAAGAATGTTAGGGAGCTGTGAAGCCCTCTTACCTTAGATGTGTCTTGTTTAAACAGTCAAAATATGTTTCTTTTTTCTTTTTTTTTTTTAACCTCTATATTATCAAGGTAAGATGTGTTCTTATAGAAAACTTAATGAAAAGAAAGTGAAAAATCACTTGTAATCTGTCTCCTCAGAGAGACTACTATTTTTTTTTTGTGTGTGTGATTTTTTTTTTGGCCGGGGCTGGGTTTGAACCCATCACCTCCGGCATATGGGACCGGCGCCCTACTCCTTGAGCCACAGGCGCCGCCCGAGACTACTATTAACATTTTTTTTTTTTGGCTGGGGCTGGGTTTGAATCCACCACCTCCGGTATGTGGGTC
Source organism: Nycticebus coucang (assembly GCF_027406575.1). Classification (NCBI taxonomy): domain Eukaryota; kingdom Metazoa; phylum Chordata; class Mammalia; order Primates; family Lorisidae; genus Nycticebus; species Nycticebus coucang. Next base: position 24,391,804 of record NC_069781.1, on the reverse strand, counting down.
CAGCGCCTTACTCCTTTGAGCAACAGGTGCTGACCCTACTATTAACATTTTGATTTATATCCTTCCAATATTTTTCTGTGTGTGTTTGGGGGAGGGATCAAATTTTAACAAACTTGAGATCGAATTATATGTGCACCTTTATAACCCATTTCTTTTCCTTACTGATAGGATGTGAATATTTCCAAATCCGTGTGTGTTCTTCTACTGACTTAATCTCCCTGACAGATCTGGGAAGTTTAGGGAGGGGAGGGCCCAGGTCCAGCAGGGAGTAGATCTTCCTGCCCGGCCATGGCCTCAGGGCTGGGCCCGATAGGTATCTGGGGAGGTTGCTGCTTGAACAAGTGGCTGTGACCTGAGTGTGCAGGAGGCAGGCAGGAGCCTAGGTGGGGTGAGGAGCTGTGTGCTCTTATTTAGCAGTCTCCTCTCACATCTCCCCGAGTATACTAATTAGAGTGTTTGAGAAGATCTCTCCTGTTCCCTGCGTTATCTCTGTTTCCTTGGGTGCCATTTGTCATGTTGCCCCTCTTTCAGGCTGCGAATGACCTTTGTTTACCAGCTTATGAGCAAAGATTCCTATTAGTGGTTTCCAAACCCGGCCAAATTTCAGAAGCATCTGGGGAGCCTGTCAAAATACACAGATTTCTGGGATCTTCTTCCAGAGATTCTGGATTAATAGGTCTAAGGTAGACCTGGAGAGCACATAAATTTAAGAAGCCACAGAAATACTTTGACCATCAGCCAGGTTTGGATTCAGAGTCAGTTTTCGTAGCCAGTGGGACTCCCTTTGCTGTGAAGTTCTTTGTTACGTTTTTCTTAGTTCACAGGCCTTTTCCCCTTGGCCTTCAGCAGTGGGCTTTGCCTTGGCAGAACCAGATGAAAATGTTGCCTTGCTGATAATTTCCTGAACACAAACATTGAAAGGCAGTGTAAGCATCTCTGGAAATATAAAGAGACAAACTTGTTTTCATCATACTTCCCTTCAGGGAGAGTACTGTATTTTTTTATTTTATTTTTTTATTTTTTATTTTTTTTTGTAGAGACAGAGTCTCACTTTATGGCCCTCGGTAGAGTGCCGTGGCCTCACACAGCTCACAGCAACCTCCAACTCCTGGGCTTAAGCGATTCTCTTGCCTCAGCCTCCCGAGTAGCTGGGACTACAGGCGCCCGCCACAACGCCCGGCTATTTTTTGGTTGCAGTTCGGCCGAGGCCGGGTTTGAACCCGCCACCCTCGGTATATGGGGCCGGCGCCTTACCGACTGAGCCACAGGCGCCGCCCGGGAGAGTACTGTATACGAAGGCTAACAATTAAGTTTGTGAACTCATCCTAGAAAAAGTGCTACATACTTCATTGCTGAATATCATGATGGTCACCTTCAAAGTCCTCCCCTTGGGAAGCTATGCACTGATGCCAGGGCCTAGTCCACCCTTCAAATCAATTTTGGGACTCTTTCTGGAATGGTCGTCAGAGCTGTCATTGTACAGCACACAAAAACATGCAACAATAATGAAGGCCACTCAGCAAGACACCGCCATACATCGGCGCAAACATAGCTGCACTGATACACCAAGGTTATAAAACCTTACCCAATTGCTCATATAGTGCTGCTAGCGTAAGTGGATGGTGACAAGTTCCCAAACTTAATTGTCAGACTTTGTATATGATTTATATGTGTGCATCAGCATGTCCAAAACAGACATGTTGAAGTAACATTGACCATATACTTCCTTCTGAGGAGGTAGTCTGTCTTCACCAGAAGGCAGTATGCAAGCTGAGGCTAGGACCCCACTACTCTAGAGGGGTATTTTCCTTACTGAAGTTAACTGCTGCAATCTGAAGAAGTCATTATAGGTATACATAATGTTTTTTATTTTATTTTGATTATGATATTTGCTTTAATTTTTGGGTGTTAACCTTTTTTTAGAAATATAATTCAGATAAACACAATTCATTCATTTAAAGTCTACAATCCAATGTTTTTAATATATTCACAGAGTTGAGTAGCCATTACCAAAATAATGGTACTAAATTAGAACAGCTTCATTAACTCAAGAAGGAACATTGTACCCTTTAACTTATAGGCCCCAATTCTTAGGCTTCCCTCACCCGGAGCCCTTAGCAATCACTAATCTACTCTCTGTCTCTACAGATTTTCCTTTTCTGGACATTCCGTGTCAACAGAATCATTTTAAATTGTACACAGACTTTACGGACACCCTATATATATATCTTTTGTGACTGACTTCTTTCACTTAGCATAATGTTTTCAAGGTTCACCCAGGTAGCATGTATCGTACTTCATTTGTTTTTATGGCTGAACATTATTTCGTTTGATGGCTGAACCACATTTTGTTTATTTGGATGAATACTTGGATTGTTTCTACCTTCTGACTATTATGAATAATGCTGCCACGAACATTTGTGTACAAGTTTTTGTGTGGACAAGCGCTTTCATTTCTCTTCACATACACACGGTATATACCTAGGAGTAGACTTGCTAGTCACATGGTAACTCTGTGTTTAACTGCTTAAGGAACTGCCAAACCCTTTTCCAAAGTGGCTGTACCATTTTACACTCCCACCAGCAGTATATGAGGGTTTTGATTTCTCCACATCCTCACCAACACTTACCATGACCTGAATTTTTAATTCTAGCCATTCTGGGGGTGTGATGTGGTCTCTTGTATTTTTAATTAGCATTTCCCTGATCGCCAGTGATGGACATTTTTCATGTGCTTAAGTTGACCACCTGAGACACTGTAACAAACTGGTCAACATAAGGAACTAAGCCTAGTGTACTAATATGTATAATGATCTATGAAAATTAGGTCAACTTAAGGAGGTGGTCAATATAGGGAGGTGGTCAGCTGTGGAGGTTCTACTGTATTTGTAGATCTTCTTTGGAGAAAAGTTTATTCCGATCCTTTGCTCATTTTTAAATTGGGCTGTTTGTCTTTTTATTATTGACTTGTAAGAGTACTTTATATATTCTAGAAACAAATCCTTTATCATATTTCTGATTTGCAAATATTTCAATCTGTGTTTTTTTCACTTTCTTTTTTTTGTAGTTTTTGGCAGGGGCTGGGTTTGAACCCGCCACCTCCGGCATATGGGGCCAGCGCCCTACCCCTTTGAGCCACAGGCGCCGCCCTCACTTTCTTAACAGTGTTCTTAGAACCCCAAACATTTTTCGTTTTGATGAAGTCCACTTTATTTTTTCTTGTGTTGCTTGCAGTTTGGTGTCATATCTCAGAATCCCTTGCCAAATAAGGTTCTGTCGGTTACCAAGCGAATTTTTTTCTTCTAAGAGTTTTATGCTTTTGACTCTTACATTTAGGTCGTTGATCCATTTTGAGTTTTTAAAAAATATGCTGTGAGGTAAGGGTCCAACTTCGTTGCTCTGTACGTGGCTCTTCAATTGTCCCAACACCATTTGTTGAAAATACTATTGTCGGGGCGGCACCTGTGGCTCAAGGAAAATACTATTGTCCCCATTGGATGATCTTGATATCTTTGTTGAAAATCCGTTGACCAAAGAACCACATAGGTTTAATGGTTATTTCCGGGCTCTCAGTTCTATCCCACTGATCTGTTTGTTTATCATTATGCCATTACTACACTTTTTTTTTTTTTTTTGTAGAGACGGAGTCTTACTTTATGTCCCTCGGTAGAGTGCTGTGGCCTCACACAGCTCACAGCAACCTCCAACTCCTGGGCTTAAGCGATTCTCTTGCCTCAGCCTCCAGAGTAGCTGGGACTACAGGCGCCCGCCACAACGCCCGGCTATTTTTTGGTTGCAGTTCGGCCAGGGCCGGGTTTGAACCTGCCACCCTCGGTATATGGGGCCGGCGCCTTACTGACTGAGCCACAGGCGCCGCCCTACACTGTCTTAATTTACTGTTGTTTGTAGTAAGTTTTGAAATTGGCAAGTGTAAATCCTTCAACTCTTTTTATCTTCTTCTTTAAGATTGTTTTGACTGTCGTGGGTTCCTTGAGTTTCCATATGAATTTTAGGCATAGTATTTTATATAGAAAGTAAAAGTTCAAGTTCATAATATTGTCTTATAGGGCAGCGCCTGTGGCTCAAAGGAGTAGGGCGTCAGCCCCATATGCTGGAGGTGGTGGGTTCAAACCTAGCCCCGGCCAAAAAAAAAAAAAAAAAGAACTGCAAAAGAAAAAAAAAGTCTTATAAATATAAATTATCTTGGCCAGGTGTGTGCTGCCTGTAATCCCAGCACTCTGGGAGGCCAAGGCTGGCAGATTGCTTGAGCTCAGGAGTTCAAGAACAGCCTGAGCAAGAGCAACACCTTGTCCCTAAAAAATTTCTAGGCATTGTGATGGATGCCTATAGTCCCAGCTACTTGGGAGGCTGAGGCAAGAAGATTGCCTGAGCCCAAGAGTTGAGGTTGCTGTGAGCTATGATGCCACAGCACTCTACCAAGAGTGACAAAGTGAGATTCTCTCTCAAAAAAAAAAAAAATATATATATATATAGTATCTTTACAAAGGGATACCAACTTATTAGCCTGCCTCATGGACCAAATTATTAACCTTCTCTGGGGTCTCTGAACCAAATTATTAAGGGGCCTCTGATATAGCCTTAAGTATGATGAGTGGTCAGGGGAAGGAACAGGTTGCCTTTACTCTGGGTAGTCTGGGCTAGGAAGTGATGGGCAGGCTGGATATATTTTGAGGGCTGCAGGTATCTGTGGACATTGGTTGACACACTCACCTTTCTTTAGAAATGTCAGCCCACAGTGAATCTGTGAGATTAAGTTGTCAGGAGCAGCTCTAAGTGCAGATTCTAGAGAGTGCTTGGAATCTTTGATTTGTCAGAGGGAAGTCAGGGTGATAAGGTTCTGAGGGCAGAGCAGACTTAGGAATGTTATTGATTTGCTGGCCATTTTCTTTCTTCCATGTTTGTTGTGGCAGCACAGTTTTCTCTGGGGCTTGTTCCACTCCTTTCTCTGCCTTTCTTTAGAAGCCACAGAGATAAATAATTCATCTTCTACAATGAGAATGAAGGTTGGGAACAGATGCTAGCCAGCTGCTCAGTGTGTTGGGCAGTGTGTGATCAGGTCCTGAACTGAGGCCTTCGACATGTTCCTGCCAGCTGCCCTGGCTGGTGCTTGTGTCCAGTCCAGCTGCTCTGAGCCTGGGAGAGTCCCTGGGCTTGGCTGGGGAAACCCATCCAACTGTTTCTCAGGAGGTCATCATTTGCTGCTCAGATTCCTCAGCATTTATTGGCCTTTCTGTCATTTGGAGTCCATCTGCATGGGAGCGTTCAGAAATTCCTGAAAGGGAATTTCTGGCCCAGTGGTAGGTCTTTGTCCTCTTTTCAAATTCTGCTTGGTATGTTCTTTTACAACTTTTTCAAATTATGAAAATATACACACATACAGAAAGAAAACAGTACCCCCAAATGATATATAGTTCAGTGACTTATCACAAAGAAAATACCTTTATAACTTTTACCAGAGTCAAAAATTGACCATTACTAATATTCAGAAGATTCACATTTGATATGTAGCTTTTTTGTTTATCATTCAGTTCAAAATATTTTCTAGTCACCTGTAACCCTAGCACTCTGGGAGGCCACGGCGGGTGGATTGCTTGAGCTCAGGAGTTTGGGACCAGCCTGAGCCAGAGGGAGATCCTGTCTCTAGAAATAGACCAGTATTGTGGCAGGCACCTGTAGTCCCAGCTACTGGGTAGGCTGGGGCAAGAGGATGACTTGAGCCCAAGAGTTTGAGGTTGTTGTGAGCTCTGAGGCCACACCACTCTACTGAGGGCAACAAAGTAAGACTCAATCTCAAAAAATACATTTCTTTTTCTAGTTTTCATTTTTTTTTTTTTTAAGGGACAGAGTCTCACTTTGTCACCCTTGGTAGAGTGCTGTGGCATCACAACTCACAGTAACCTCCAGCTCTTGGGCTTAGGCAATTCTCTTGCCTCAGCCTCCTGAGTAGCTGGGACTACAGGCGCCCACCACAACGCCCAGCTTATTTTTTTGTTGCAGTTTGGCTGGGGCGGGGTTTGAACCCGCCACCTTCAGTATATGGGGCTGGCGCCCTACTCACCGAGCCACAGGTGCCACCCTAGTTTTCATTTTCATTTCTTCTTTAATCCACGGGTTATTTAGAAGAGTATTTTTTGATTTCCAAACATTGGGAATTTTCTAGTTATATTTTTATTAGTTACTTTATATTTTGGTCAGAGAACATATACTCTCAATTCTTTTAGTTTTTTGAAATTCATTGAGATTTGCTTGATGGCCCAGCATAAGGTCAAGTTTTGTAAATGTTCTGTGTGTACTTGAAAAGAATTCTGTAGCAGCTGGATACAATATTCTTTGTATATGTCAAGAATATATAAGGTTAGGTTTGCTAATCAAATATTCTATATCCTTATTGATTTCTTCCTGTTTGTTCTATCAGTTACCAACAGACATGTATTAAAATTCTTACTATGATTGTAAATTTGTCATTACTCATTGCAGTTCTGTCAGTTTTTCTTTTATACGTTTTGAAGCTATATCAAAACACATGAATTTAGAATTATTATCTGTGTGGTGAATTGGAATTTTTATTATGAAATCTTCTTTTATTGCTATGAGATCTTCTCTTTATTTATAGTAGAGGTAAAGTCTACTTATCCTTACATTAAGATAGCTTCCCAGGCTTCTTTGGTTAATATTTGCCTGGTACATCTTTTCCCATCCTTTTTCTTTCAACTCTTCTGTATCTTTACATTTTAATTCTGCTATGTTTACTACAAAGGGCAGGCGCAGAGTTGTTATTTTTCTTTCCGTGCAGACCTAGGGTGATATATTCCTTCAAAAAGATCTTTATTTGCTTGTTAGGTGCTTGGGGTCACTAGCAATCTGGACTAATCTTAATTCAATGTTAGGAATTGAGAGTGAAGTTGAGCTGCATTCCTTTGGGGAACTGTGTCTGAGGACAGTTCACCCTATTCTTTAGGAACAGCCCTTTAGGGTCCTAGTGTAAAAGCTGTAGGTTCAGAAGAACCCTACTTCTTGGAAGGCCCTTGTCTCTAACTCCTGTTCCTCTAGGCCTGAGAGGTGGGCAGAGACTCTACTCTGCCTCTCAACCCTCAGTCAACCCTCTGGAATTTGAAAACACCCCAGGAGAAAACTCACCCAGAAAAGCACTAGGCTTATGTACATAGACCCTCCATCGCCTAAGATCCTGCCTGATAGTTCCTCTCTATCTTGTTACATCTCTAAGAAGATGCTTGTAAACATTTTTTTTCTGGCTTTTCCGGTTTTTCTCAGTGGATATATCATCCTAGAAATGAAGTTTCCTACATATGTTTTCTAATTTTTCTGAGATGTTTTTTGTTTGTCTTTCTCTTTTTACCGCCCCCCCTTCCCCACTCCCTCCTTCTGTTGCGGCCTTCCTTCCTTCCTGCAGGTCTACATTGGCCTGACCAGGTACTAGAGGGTCCCTTTCCAAGATGGCTGATGCACATGGCTCTTGGCAGGAGGCCTCAGCTCCTTGCTACCTGTTGTCAGGAAGCTTCTGTTTCTTGTCACATGGGCTTCTTCATAGGGCTGCTTGAGTTTCCTAATGATATGGCAGCTGGCTTCCCTCTGAGCAAGAGGTAACAAAAGCGAAAGCAAGAAAGAACTCCTATACCCAATTAAAAATGAGCAAAGGATTTAAGTAAACATTTTTTCCAAAGAAGATATGCTACTAGACAACAGTACATCAAAAGATGCTCAACATCATTAGTCATGCAAATCAAAACCACAATGAGATACTATTATACTAGAATGGCCATAATAAAAAGGACAATCACAAGTGTTGGAGAGGATGAGGAGGAATTGGAACCCTTGTATATTGATGGCAGGAATATAAAATGGTATAGTTACTATGGAAAAAAAGAGTTTGGCAGTTCCTCAAACAGTTAAATATAGAGTTATTATTTGACCCAGCAATTCTACTTACAGGTATATATCCAAAAATAATGAAAACATATGCCCGTATAAAACCTTGTACACAGGTGTTCATAGCAGCTTTATTCATAATAGCTAAAGACTGGAAGTGACCCAGAGATCCATCACCAGATGAATGGAGAAACAAAACGTGGCAAAGTCATACAATGGAATATTATTTGACCATCTAAAGAAATGAAGTATTGATTCATCTTACAATATGGATGAACCTTGAAAATGTTATGCTAAGTAAAAGAAGCTGGTCACAAAAGACCACATGCTGTATGATTCCATTTACGTTAAAATATCCAGAATAAGGAAGTCCTTAGAGGGTGAAAATAGATCACTTGTTGACAGGAGGTTTGGAGGAAAGGGGTGTGACTGCTAATGAGTATGGGGTTTCTTTTAAGGGAGGGTGAAAATGTTCTAAAAGTAGATGGTGATGATTGGTTGCACAATCCTGTGACTATATTAAAGAACAATGAATCATAGGCTTTAAATTGGTGAATTGTACGATGTGTGAATTTTATCCCAACACAGCTGTTAAATCCCAGGAAGGAATCCATATGCCTTCTATATCTTAATCTTGGAAGTTAGTCACCTATTGTCACTTCCACCATGTTCTATGGTTAGAGGCATGTCACTAAACTTACCTCTGAATGGAGGAATCAGGCTCCACCTCTTAAAAGGAAGAATAACAGAGACTTTGTGGATGAATTTCAAGCCCATTACAAGCATAGGAGTCCCTGGGGCTGGATGGCTTGGATGTGAACTCACCTCTGCCACTTACTGGCTGTGTGACGTATGTGACCTGTTTAACTCTTTTTTTTCTTTTTTGGCCAGGGCTGGGTTTGAACCAGCCACCTCTGGTATGTAGGGCTGGTGCCCTACTCCTTGAGCCACAGGCGACGCCCATGACCTGTTTAACTCTTAATCTTCAGTTTTCTTGCCTATAAATTGGGATACAAATAGTAACTATTTTATGGAGTTGTCTTGAAAAATCAAAGAAATAAAAAAGCACGTAATAAAGTTCTGAGAACCCAAGCAAACATCCAGTAAGTGCTGGCTTTCTTCTCCACGTGCTCATGCATGGCCTCATAGTTCCTGTGGCCCTGAACTCTGGGGTGAAATGTGCGTAAGACCTGCTGGATGTCTGAACCCAAGGGACTGCCAGGCTTGGTGGTGGTGTGGTCCAGCCAAGGTTAGATGCTGACTTCAGTGAATTCAAAACAATTTTATTTTACTGGCTTACCCAGGGAGGACCTAGAATATGATCTGCGGGAATCTAAATCATCAGGAGACCTGACTGCTAATTTTTTAGTTTATGCCGAAAGATAGAGAAATCTCTTTTTGGAAGGAAATACAACTTGGGAAACCACTGTAAGGTCAAGTTTCACAGGAAGCAGAGGCAAGGGAATGGGTTGAATGAACCCACTGCAGTTTTTATCCCACCGTAGTAGTACCCTTCATTCTGGCTCTTTAGGTCTCTTTTAGTGGCACCATCATCACAAGCCAGGGCCAATTCTCTGAATGGAACTCAAGATTCTCCCTCTTCATACAACAGACACTGGAAATTCTCCCGGGTTGTGTCCCTAGAGCTGTGTGACTCCCTGTTGCCAGCACCACTGCCGCCTACCATTTCTTCCTCCCAGGGCAGACAATGAACTTGGTAAACATGCATTACCCTCTTTGAGCCCTGATGAGGGCTGCTGCATGGATGGGGCTGCTGTGTGGATGAGGCAGCTGAGAACCACAGAGATGGGGGTGCTTGGCAGTGAACTGGGCTCCCTCCCTCCCACACACGAGGCTTATCTTCACCAGTGGAGGCAAAATCTGTGATTGTTAGCAGCTGACTAGGCTCTGTGTAGACCCAACCTCCTTACATCTGTCCAGATGTTACCACCTTTCCTTTGGCTTTTAACACATAATGATTCTTAAATGGGCAATTGATTTGGGGATGAATTGGGTTTTGGGGATGAATGCTGCTCCATGCTAGTGGCTAGACAGGCAAGTCCCTCTTAGATGTATTCTCCCCGCATCCAAGGTGGCATGGAGCTCCCTCTGGGACACATTCCTGCCAACCCCTGGCTCCACAGCAGTGGTGTGTAGCCTTCATCTTCTGGGTTGACTTTCTGAGTATGTCTCTTCCTGTGTTCTGAGAGTCAGATTTCATCTCTGAGCCATTACTAAGGCTCTTTACTGAGTAATGTCGGCTAGATTGAATTTCTTTAGCTTGCTTCCATATCTTTTTCCATGGTGCCCTGTGAGTCTGAACCTCCCTCCACCCCCAGTCTTGTGCCCGGCAGAATTTGGATTTGTCACTTCCTCCAAGCTTTCCAAAGCCCTCTCTCGGTTAGCATTTTCCTGCCATATGGGGCCCTGTCTGTTCTCCTTTTGCTTCTGGGCCCTGCTCCCTGGTATACCTTGAGCCTGTCTGGGTACCTATCACTACTGCTCTTTGTAGATAGCATTGGTGTCCAACAGCAGCCCTGTGGGAAGTGGGGGCATGCCCTCTCCAGGAATTCTGCACAACCTGATACTTCAGGCCTTTGAGCCTGAACCGTCTTGGTCCTTTTGGATACTCTTATAGGCCGTACCCTGGATGTGGGAAGGAAATGGGGCTATTAAGAAAACCAGAGATGTAAGGGGCCTGTGAAGGGTGTGATTAGCTGGTGCCTAGACCAGCTAAATACTCCAGGGGTTCAACCTGACTTCCCCTTTTTCCTGGAGGTTTATTTCTTTAGACTTGGAGACATTTCTTAGAGCCCACCCTTTCTTTGTCTTCCTGCTGACTTCCTGAGGAGAGCTGTGGCAGCTTGCCCTGTGCCTGGATGTCCTCTCTGCTCCTGGACCAGGGCTTGCATTGGCAGATGTGGTGCACATTAGCAGAGGTGTGTGTTACAGGGCTGTGGGTGTTCTAGAAGACTGGCATGCAGGGAAATGTGCTGGAGGCTGGGAAGGGTTCTGGTTTCCAGTCCTGGATGCTCTGGGCCTACAGCAAGTCCTTCCATCTCAGGCATGACTGTTCCGGCTACCAAATGAGAAGGTTGGGTGAGGTGACTTCAAGGGCCTTGAGTGTCAGACTTACGATGGAGTGGGCTGATGGGGGAGGGCACAGGAGACTGGCATGCTCAAGGGAAGTCTCATTCTTCATCTTATTCTCATGAGAGGGCCCTGTTGGGGCTGGGACAGGCTGTATGTGTCCTGAACTGGGGAGCCTGGACCCTAGTCTGCTGGGTTTGCTTTCTCTGCCTGGCAGGGCCTGGAATGGGGGCTGCGTGGAGCTGTACAGACATATCTGGCTTCTGAGTCAGTCTTTGCTCCAAGCTCATCCTCAGCTTCCCTGTCTCTCCATCCTGGCCCCTGGCCTCTGAGCTCCCCGAGGAAAGGCATCTGGATGCTCAGATCTGCGTCCTCAGGGCCTCCTGCAGATGCCCAGCTAATATTTGTCAAATGGAATTAGTGACCATCTGTGTCAGGAGACTTCTCCATCTTGATTTCTGGGCAAACAGCCACTGTTAGGTGATAGATGGTATGCAGCATGGGGGTTCTCAGGGCTCTGGGAAGACAGGCATGTCTGTGCCAGAGCTGGCTTTGCTTGGGCAGTAAACATTTCAGAGAAAATGTTTGGTGTTAAATGTAGATGCCTTTGAGATCCAGTCTGTGACTACTGGCCTTCCAATCCTCCCTCTCCCACCCCACAGTGGATCAGGCACAGTTTTTGCATAAAGTTTCTCAGCTCTAGGGAGCCCCATGAGGCAATTGCTCAGACCTTGAGATAATAATCCCATGGATTCTCATGCGCCTTTCATCCAAGGCCCTCCTGATACTCCAGCATTATCTGATCACAGCTCTGGAGAGTGCCCTAACCCCTATGATTAGCTCCACCTCACATGCATGACACTGTGGCCCTGAGCGACCGGGAGGGCAGTTAGGGCTGGAACTGGAACAGGATTCCTGGGCTTCTGAGATTGCATCCTGTGTAGGAGAGAAGCCGGGATTCTGAAGGGTGAAGGGCTGGGCCACAGTCTGCTGGAGTCTGGATCATTTTGCACTGAAGCTTAAATACACAAAGTGTGAGGATCAAGTGAAGGCCAGGTTGTAGTGGTTGGTGGACTTAGGCAGAGTTAGGAGACAAAAATCTCCATTCCCTTTTGTTCTCCAAACCCTGTCTGCCTTCCTCTGCCAGCAGCAAAGCACACACCCCAGCCACCATTCTAGATTCATGGGGCATGTCCAGAGGTGAACAGTTGGGATGATGAGATGGAAGGGCTTCAGGTCTAGATGGGGGAGCCCAGAGACTGCAGAAACAGAGCTGGGCAATGAAAGTTACTGGGAGGCCCCTTCAGGCTCAAAAAAGATGGAGCATAGGACTATCAGAGCTGTTTCAAAAGAGAAAGGGATCCCATTGCAGGGACCAAGCTCCCTGTCACTGGAGGTGACCAACTAAGCAGGGCTGTTGTGTATGGAGCGAGGCTTTCTGGCTGGCGCATCCTGCCCTGCTCTCCTTGGGTCCTCAGCGCCTGTCAGGGGGTGAATTGAGTTCAGCGGCATCTTGAGCTTCCAGGGAGAGTCTATCAGACTGAGAGAAAACTACCCATCAGTGTGGAACAGGGGTACGGCCCCTTCTCTTCTCTGTCCCTACTGGAGGCCTTTGGGCATCTGGAAAGGATGACCTGAAGTTTTGTTTTTTGTTTTTCTTTTCTTTTATTTAAATAAAAATGAGAAAATCCTCAGGCAGCCCCCCATCCCTCCCCTGCTTTCCAGGTTCACTCCTCCTCTCAGGTCAAGTTCCCCTCACCCCACCCTCCTCCCCTCCTCCTTCCCTCCCTGCCTCTCTCTTCCTCCTCTTCCCCTCCTTTTCTCTCCTCTTTCCTTCTTTCTTTGTTTCCTTTTTTTCTTTCTTTTTAATTATATAAGTGCTATAGTGTCTGGGTGTATTCATATTGTTAAAAGAACACCAATAGCATAGAGTGAACACACACACACACACACACACACGTACGTATGGAGTACGTACCATACATGTTCTTTCGAAGTCTGCTTATTTGTTTGAACACCTTGTCTGAACAGTACCCCCTGCCAGATCATGTTGAGCTCCCCCATTCTTTATGACAGCCTGCACTATTCTGTCGTTTACTTCATTATTTCTATACTGATGGACACTTCAGATGTTTCCATCTTTCTCTTGTTTTAAATGGTGCTGTAGTGTCAGCCTTTGTGCATATGCATGAGTTTTGTCTAAGATAGTTACCTGGAATGGAGATTTCTAGGTTGAAGGATGTGCATATTTAAATTCCAGCTGTTATTACCAGAAATTACCCTCCATTTACACTTCTTCCCACAGGATATGAGAGTCCCTGTTTTCCTACTTCTTTACCAACATTTGACAACCGGCCAACTGTGAGGGTTCTTGGACATCCACTGGGGCTGGGCTGCCTGGTACAGTAGTGAGCTCCTGTTGCCAGAGGGGCATAGGTGGGGTTAGGGGACCACTGCTGGAGGCTTGGAGAAGGGACTCCCAAGGGGGCAAGAAGGCTGACCCAGGTGGCTTCTGAAGTCCTTGCAATCAACCAGAGGCTTCCCAAGAACAAAGACCATCCTCGTCACCTTTACTCCGGTTTTCACCCAACAGGGAGCAGAGATGAGCTTGTTTCTGCTGTTTCTTTAGGTCAACTGAAGCTGTCTATTGATACCCAGGACCGGGTTCTGCTGCTCCACAGTGAGTATGGCCACATGTGAGCTCAACAAGGAAGGGGCGGCCACTCAGCCTCCTGCCTGGAGCTGGGGTCAGGGGGTACTGTCTCCATGGGCCAAGGCTTTTTTTCTCAAATTTGTATAGCATCCTGCCATTTGTCTGTTGAAGAAAGTGGGTATTCACCTTGGGCTTTTTCTCCAGATGCATACCTGGGTTTGCCCCTGGTGTGTGAGGGGTCCACTTGGTGTCTAGGGTCCATTCGGTGGCTCTTTAAGCAGGCTAGAGCTGTCCTGGGGCACCTCAGTGTCATCCTTGGCTACAGCAGAATAGGGCCACAGATGAGCTTTGCTTTCCTCCCTTCCTTCTTTCTTCCATCCTTTTTTCTTACCTCCCTCTTCTCATTCATTCATTGACGGGCAGCAGTGTCACAGGGCAGATCACAGTTTTTGAAGTCAGACCACTAGAATCTGAATCCTGGCTCTGAGAGTTTACTTGTTGAGTGACCTTGAGCAAGCTCAGTTTTCTCATATGTCAAGTGGTAGTGGTAATGGTATCTATCTTGAGGTTGTTACAAAGGCTGAATGAATTAATATTAATAAAGTGCTTAGAACAGTGCTGAGCATGTAGTATACACTGTGTAACTGTTTGCTAAATAAAACCATAAATTCCCCAAATAATGGTTGTGCATTGGCTGGAGACAGCAAGCAGAAGCGCCTACCCATGTCTAGGTGGTGGTGATGGGACTCTAGGGGAAGACTTGACAAAGGGGGTGACATCCACACTCCATCCTGAAAGGGGGACTTCATGCAGAGGGAGCAGCACATACAAAGGCCTGGGGTCAGAGAGAGCAGGATGCATCTGAAGGGCTTCCCAGCGTGACTGGGCAGCGCACAGGAGGATTTTATATGTCATCTGTCCATTTATCCACTTGTTTGTCCTTCCGTCCAGGATGTACACAGTTACCGAGCGTCTGTCATGGCTTCCACTGCCTGGGCTCTTCTGTTTAGCCCCAAAGGGCCCTGTCTGTCTCTCCAACCTCCCTGGCTCTTGCTGCTCAAAGTGACCTCCACCCCCTGTTCTGTCCCACTACTCACATCCCCTGAATACATATGCTTGGCAGCGCCTCTGCCTTTGCACGCACTGTTCAATGCGTTTTACAATTATCTTCCTTCTTTATTGAACTCCTTTTGAAAAAGAACTCTCCTTCACTCTGATTCTGCAAAAAATATGCCTGCCTTAATCATCATCGAGAGTCAGGAAGGAAGGCCCATTTTGCCGTACTTTTTCCCCCTCTAGGAGTCACTCCCCTGCCCCTCCCCCCACCTGCCTGGGCTGGGTTTATTGCTTCCTCCTTTCCGTCTTCATCATAGTCCTGGCTATACTGTACCTGTGTCTGTTCTTTCCACCAGAGTGGGAATGCAGTGAGGGCAGGGGCCAGGTCTGCCTCACGGCCACTGGTGGCCAGAGAGACACAGGAGTTATCAGGCCTGAATCCTGCCCTCAAAAACCACGGCCCTGAGGGGAGGGATGCACACAGGAACAGTAACCAGGATACTGGCAGAGTAGACCAGCAGGCGCCTGGTGTCCCCAGGTCTTGGCCATTGGAGACCCAAGGTGAAGTTCCCAAGGACCAGCAGAGGGGTGTTCTTTGCCTGCCAGGCCCTGACTCCAGCTGTGCAAACAGTTTTTGCAAAATGCATCTTGGCCTCCGCCACTCCATTTGTCCTGCACAGTTTGCTTTGGCTTCACCCCAGTTTCAGGCCCTTTGACCCTTGCAGTCTGTTCCCACTCCTTCCTTTGGCTCCCCGGACTTCACACCTCAGACTACCAGGAGCTCTGAGAGAGCTGCACCTTGGGAACCAGACATAAAAGAAAATAGAAAAGAGGCTCCAGTTCTCTCAGGTCTGTTATTTGATTTCTATAGACTTCAGGCAGTCACAGCCACCCACCCCACACCTATCCTTTGCCTTGATTTATTTTTTTCTTTAGCAAACATTTGTTGAGCTTACTTGTTAAGCTTTCTACATATTGTCTCATTTAATTGGCACAACTGCCATGTGAAGTGTGTATCATTGTCACTAAGCCATCAACAATGGCAAATTCAGTCTCAGAGAGGCAATGCAACGCTCCCTAGCTCTTCTGGTTTGTAAGTGGTACAGCTGGGAGTCATGCTTGGGTCTGTCCCCTTCTGGAACCCAAGCTTGTCACTACTGTACTCTACTATTCCACAGCCATAGCACAGCTCACTACACAGGGTAAGTCCTCCAGCCTGGCTTCTTCCTTCCCAGAAGACAGTCTTATGTTGCAAAAGGAGCACTGGATTGGGAGTCAAGAGACATGATTTCTAAATCCAACTGTCATTCCCATTGCTCTGTGATTTGGGCCAAATTTCTTACAATCTCTGGGTCCCCCTTACAGCCTCATTTTCCCCATTAAGTGAGGGGTTGGACTCAAATTTTAAGTTTTAAGTTTTAAGGACTTAAATTTTCCAGCTATAAAATTCCAAGAATTGAATGCATTCTATAATGCCTTGGTAAGGGTGCTGCAGAGTGTGGGAGAGGGTGAGAATGGCCTAGGCCAGAGAGGGGTTAACATGCAAGGGTTCCCAGTGGTGGTTATGCACATTAAGGGCCTAGTAGTAGGGGCCAAAGCTCTATTACTCACAGATACGGCTTTCTTTTCATATCTCTTAATGTAGGTGGGTATGTATGTCTATGTGTGTGTGTGTTTGTATATATATTCCCATTCGTCCACACTAACATTTTAATTCTCTTTTAGTCATCGAAGGCAAAGGCCTGATGAGCAAAGAGCCAGGCATCTGTGATCCCTATGTGAAGGTGCATGATGGGGCTGGAGGTGGGGTGGGGGTGTTAAGGGGCCATGTCACTGGGCTGAGATCCAAGGTCACAGCATAGCTGTGGGCCAGGTGCTGGGTTACGGGGTCCCATTTACATCTCACAGTGCTCTGAGGTTGGTGCTATTATTAGCCCCCTTTTACAAATAAGGAAGCTGAGGCTCAGAGAGGTTAGCAAGTTTAAACAAAAAGGCGGGCAGGAAGGAAAAACATCCCTCCCCGTTTTCCCCATGAGAGTCCCTGTTTTCATGTGGTGCTACCATCTCATTCATTTGGTCAGTAGGCATTTATTAGGCACAGGGATGAGGCCCTATGCGAGGATAGACCCCTTCCCTTAGTCTGGCTTGTCCCTCAGGACTTCTGCAAGAGCCAGAATCTTAAGGGTGATCTTGGTCATCCACATAGGTGGGCAGTGAGCGTGTGGATGACTGATAACACACAGACAATCCTAAGCCTTCTTGTGTAAAGCATCATTTTCTCCCCCTTCTTCCCCAAACCAGAGGTGGGATGGCCAGGTTTGGGTAGTAGAGTGAGGGAGTGTCTCTGAGGGCTGAAGATCCTTCTGGGTTAGGCCCTTCCCTTGAAGCCAGAGGCCCTGAGGGGCAGGGATCTATCTCCAGCAAAAGCCACAGGCCAGGCCTTCCAGAGAGTGGCAGCTGGGGAGCCAGGTGCTGGCCTTGATGCACCACTCAGGGCTCCTCCTGAAACCCTCAGGCAGGGCTGCCCCTCAGGAGCCTGAGGCAGGCAAAGAGTAGCAATGGGGCCAGATCAGAGACCTGGGGGCATAGTAGGAGGCTAGCCTGGAGTTCTTGGGGAGGGAGCACTCAGCAGCTGCTGGGAAAGTGGAAGAGAGGAGGCCTTTTGCTTTTGGAGACACCACTCTGCTTGGAGGGAGAGCAGAGATGATTAAGTTTCATCCCTTCTGTGGCTGGGCCATGGCTGCCCTTTTGGTACCACCCATCCTGAGGCCTTGTCCTGGCATCTGACTGCAATGCCTCTGGCCCAGGGCTCCTTGTTCCTTTCTAGAATGTGACAGGGGCTCTATTACTTCCTCTGCAGAGGCTGATTTGAAGGACACTAGGAGGCCTTTAACTTGGCAGTATGCAAGGCCAGCTGCTGGGCTTAGGTGGTTCCATGGCCTTGATATCAGCTAATGATTGCTTTTCTCTCCAATTCCAGATGTCATTGATCCCTGAAGGTAATCCAATCCACCGTCAGAAGACGCAGACCATTCCAGGCTGCAGAGATCCAGCTTTCCATGAGCACTTTTTCTTGTAAGAGTCTGGTGTAGCTGGGCCCTGGAGAAGAGAGGGAAGGAGTGCTTATCTTAAAACAGCTCTATTTGCCAAATCTAGAACCAGATCGAAGCAGAAAAACAGTGACTTTTAAAGGATGTCTTTGTTTTCCCATACACTTGTGTCCTTGCATCCCTGGCAGCAGGCCTAGCAGTGAGGTCCGCAGTGATAAGGTATCACTTGGCTGCTTCTCACAGCTGGAATGCCCAGTTTAGGACTGGCAGCCCCTGGAAAGAGTAGGCAGCTTCCCACTGTGCCTCGGCCAGGCTTTCTCCTTTAGCAGAAGGAATTTTCCAAGCTGAGGGATGTTTTGCCTACCCCCATCCCCCCGCCTTTTTATTTAAACTTGCTAACTTCTCTGAGCCTGGGCTTCCTTATTTGTAAACGGGGGCTAATAATAGCACCAACCTCAGAGCACTGTGAGATGTAAATGGGACCCCGCAACCCAGCACCCAGCAGACTGGCAGCGGTTATGGCTATTATTACTATTTCTCTCCCCATCTCTGAACTCTGGGGCCAATGGGAAGGTAATGGACATTTTATTTTTTCCTGTTAGTGAAAATTGATAATAATATCTTGGCTTTTTCCTACTATGCAAGGCAATTTTGCTTATTATAGAAAATATGAAGGAGCGAAAAGAAGAAAATAGAAAACACTGGTAGTCCTGTTACTCACAGACAGATCTGCCTTGCCGTATTTCTTTTCAGATCATTTAACTTGTGTGGGTATGAGTGCTGTGTGTGTGTGTGTGTGTGTGTGTGTATGTATGTATATGTTTACAAAAGTGGAATGGTTTTATATAGTTTTATATAGTCTGTTGTAACCTTTATGTTCTTAACAATGTAATGTAAAGTCTTTTATGCTTGTGAGTACTCATCACTCACACTATTTGTACTATAGTCTGTTTACCCAGCTGTTTAGGTTATTTCTAAATCGTTGGAAGTAGGGCCGACTCCATGGGTCTGGCTTAGCCCTAATGACACTCTGATCGTCTGACTTGCTTCACAGCCCTGTCCACGAGGAAGATGACCAGAAGCGTCTTCTGGTTACTGTGTGGAACAGGGCCAGTGAGTCCAGGTGAGGATAACTGCTGAGCTGTGGGGAGACCCTGTCCTGGGATAGTGGGTGGCCGCCAGAATACACCAGGGCTGCAGTCAGTGCCTGCTGGATAAATGAGTGGTGTTGGCAACACTAAAGGGAAGAGGTTGCCACCCTTAAGTCCCCATCACTTCAGGTGATGCCAAGGACCATGTTCAAGGAGCATTTGCTGAGTGCTTGGGAGCAAGAAGACACTGTGTGGGCCACTGGGGGTGCCAACCAGCCTACCTGTGGCTTCTGTCCTCAAGGTTTCCACTGTTCAGGCAGGGGCACCAGGTACATGGAGAGAAATTATAGTAACAATGTGCACACATTTAGTTCCATAGGACTCTAAAAGCCGTGAAAACCAAAACCACTGTACCTAATGCCTTCACATAGATGTTTAATAAATATTGGTTCCTTTAGGGATGAAATGAGTAATAAGGACGTAAGTGTGGGCTGAGATGATCAAGGGGGGGGCTTCTTGGCAAAAGCGGGATTGTGATCTTGGCAGAGATTCAGAATAAGACAAGTAGAGAAGATTGGCAAAGGCATTCCAGGCAGATCACAGTATGAGTAAGGACCAGGAGGCAGGAATATGCATCGTGGGCTCAGGTTGCTGTAAGGAGGCCAGTTTAAGAGGCACAAAAGTTCTGTACAGGAGATTGCAAACAGGCTGGCAGGCATTCCATGGCACAGGAGGGCAGATGTGGGCATTAACAATAGTGGTTAGTACAGAGTAGAGGGTGGATGCTGGGTAGATGAGCCTGAGAATTGGCTGCTAAGTGAGAATGAGCAACTACCATGGCCCACTATAAGCAGAAGTGGGCTTGTTTAGCTGGTACAGCCTGAGGAATTGGGAGATCCCATGGCCAGTCAGTAACATCTGTTGAGCAATCAGACCTGAATGATGACATAAAATCAGCTTAACTTACCCGCTCAGGCCCAGAAAATACTTTTGGGTTGATGCTTTTTAGTACCCTAAATTTCATCAGTTAGTATGCTTTTTAAAGTTGGGCCTTATTCACCCTTCACAATGCAGTACTTTTCTTTTAATGGAGTGTCTACTTTTTATCATAGAGTGGTACTCATGATCCTATAGACCTCATCTATCTAGCCAGCTGCCATTTCCTGGGTACCAAGGTGGAAACAACACTCTAGGTGTCAGAGACATCAGAGACTGGCCTGCTCTCAAGAGGATCACCAATAGAGACTTGGGGGTGTGAGTGAGGAGGGAGATATCACATTGAGAACAAGAGCATTTACTGGGTGCTGAGACCTTGAGACAGGGGTTAACTGGGAATTATCTTATTTAATTCTTACAAAAACTCAAAGAAGAGTATGGTTTTGTCCTAAGTTTTCTGAAGAGGGGACTGAAGCTAAGAAAGATTAGGAACTCGACCAAGGTCACATAATCAGTGAACAGTAGAGCCAGGATGGGAACCCAGGCAGTGGACCCCAGAGTCCTTACTCTGAACACTGTACTATCTCAAGGGTGTACCAGCAAAAGGATGGAAGAAAGAGCCAGGAGAGTAGAAAGGGCAGGGCAGAGCAGGGGTGGAGTGAGATCTGAAAACTCACTGGTGTTGCTGGAGGGTGAAGTTCAAAGTAGGGACTGCTAGAGATCAGATAAGAGTTTGGCATAACCCAAATAAGATGATCCTGTAGGTGCTCTTTGGAGAGGGCTTTCTTCTAAGGGCCAGTGGTTCTAATCCCGAATATGCACCAGAATCATGTCAGATGCTTGTGAGAAACACAGGTCCTTGGGTGCCACATCAGTTGATTACATCTGAATCTTCATGGGCAAGGCCGAGGAATCTGCATTTAAACAAGTAGGCAAGGTGATGAACTCTATGCAGCTACCTTGGTATTCAGGAATCTGTTTGACCATTGGGAGATACTGAAGGATATCCAGTCAGGAATAACAGATGCGCATTCTAGATCTGTCATTTTGGTAGGTCTTTGGACAGTTGGGGTAAGAGAGAGGATTTGTGGATAGAGAGGAGGGAAACAAACTCAGCCCATATTTAGATGATTAAATCAATAGTACTTAGCGGTGATTTGCTGTGAGAGCAGTGGGAGGAGACTAGGGCAACTCCTAGGGGGCTGGCATTGTCCCCAGCTAAGACAAGGTACTGGAGGGGTAGATAAATCAGCGTGGCATGCAGAGGGCAGCCAGGTGGGAGTTGTGTATGTAGGAGGGCTTGCTTTTACTAACCTGGAGCTCTGGGAGAGAGAGGTCTCTGCCAGGGGTAGAGACGTGGAAGCTATGACCACAATGGTAGTGGGTGAAATTCTGAGCAGGCGAGACCACCCATGAAGAGCTTTGAGTATCAAGGATCAAGAGTCAGAATCCTGTCTCTGAAGGGACAGGCATGTGACGGGAAAGCCTTGAAGGAGACAGCAGTGGACTTTCAGAGAGGCAAAGACAGGACCATCTAGCAAGCCTGCAGAATGGAAGCAGAACCCAAACTATGAGAGGAGCCATCTGTTCCACTGTGATCTCCCCTCCTGTAAGAACAGAGTGAGGCCCAGAGTTGCTGGAGAAGGAGCCAGTAATGCAGATCATGGCCTTTAGAAAATAAAGTGAGGCCGGGGAAAGTGAGTCAGCATGAGGGGGCAGTGTCTTCACTTGTTGCCTATTTTGGGAAAGTGAGTTTCTTTATTAAACAAAGCATAGCCAAAGTCATGGTCACAGTCCCAGCCCAAAGCTCAAGAGGGACAGAACAGGCTCAGACAGGCGTGCCTTTGGAGCAGAGGGCCCTGCCACTCTGTCCATTCTGCAGAGGCTGGCTCAGCCTCTGTGTGCTCTCTGCCTACTCCCGCCTTCATCCATCCATTTCTGAGCTAGAAGGCCTCGGAGCTGCAGGAGGCAGACAGAGCGATCGCAGGAAACTTCAGCTCTGCTGAACACTCTCAAATCAAATTGTGCTTCTCTGAAGGACCGACATTCAACTTATCAACATGAAAGACAATTACGGAAGGAAGGAAACAAACATTTACTGAACTCTTCTCTGTGCCAGGCACTTTACATACATTATCTCGTTTTATCCTCATAATAACCCTGAGAGGTAGGAGTTATTATTGTCTCTCTCTTTAGAGAAGAGGAAACTGAGGCTTATGAAGGATAAAACCTTAAGGTTATATAACGGCTCATATTTATTAAGCATTTACTATGAGTGGGCATTAATGTAAGCACATGGCATCCATTTTCTAATTTAATCCTCATATCCCCAAGGAGATAGGTATTATTGCTGCTCTTTTACAGGTGAGGAAACAGGCACAGAGAGGTTATGTAACTTGCCCAAGGTAACACAGCAAGGATGTAGTGAAAGCAAGATGGAAATCCAGGCAATCTGGCACCACACCCAGGCACTCGTAACCACATCACAGAGCACTGGACCGCTTCACATGGGTTATTAATGTCTCAAAGCCATACTTGCAATGTGTTAGTATGCCTGCTTCTCAGGCCTTGGGCTGCTTTTCTTAGGGTGTATAGTGTGGTTTTCTATAAATCATTCAGCCAAAAGTGCAGTGGTCACATTTATTTATTTATTTTGAGACAGTCTTACTACATCACCCTCGGGAGAGTGCTGTGGCATCACAGCTCACAGCAATCTCAAACTCTTGGGCTTAAGCACTTTTCTTGCCTCAGCCTCCCAAGTAGCTGGCACTATGGGTGCCCACCATGACGTCCGGCTATTTATTTTTGTTGTTGTTGTTGCTGTTGTAGTTGTCGTTGTTTGGCAGGCCTGGGCTGTGTTTGAACCCGCCATTCCAGTGTATGTGGCTGTTGCCCTAGCCGCTGAGCTACAGGTGCTGAGCCCAGTGGTCCCATTTGAAACCAAAGGGGAGATAAAAGGGCCCCTTCTGTTTCACGAATTCTCACGTCCTTCCAATGATAGCTATAAACTTGTATTAGAGAAACAAGATTATCGACAAAGAAGTTCTGAGCTGGGCAGTGCCTGTGGCTCAGTGGGTAGGGCGCCAGCCCCATATACTGAGGGTGGCGGGTTTGAGCCCAGCCCCCGCCAAACTGCAACAACAAAAATAGCCAGGTGTTGTGGCGGGCACCTGTAGCTACTTGGGAGGCTGGGGCAAGAGAATTGCATAAGCCCAGGAGTTGGAGGCTGCTGTGAGCTACGACCCCACAGGGAGATAAAGTGATACTCTGTCTCTAAAAAAATAAAAAAATAAAGAAGTTCTGGGGAAGTGCTGGATGATTTCAGCTCATCATGGTGATCAAGTGGGGAGGTGTGGAGAGCCAGGCTTTAGAGCAGCTGGGTTTGGCTTAGCATTGGCTGGCTGGGAGATCCCCGGTTAGTCCCTTTCTCATTCTGGGCCCTGTGTTTCCTTGTCTATACAATGTGGTGTTCTCTAAGGTTTCTTTCAGCTTCAAGGGTCTGTGAGTTTTTAAAAAGTATAGACATTTTCAAATGAATGCAAAGGTAGAAGTATCATCTAATAAGCCTTCATATACCCATAGCCTAATTTCATCAATTATCAGTATGTGGCCGATCTTATTTCATCTCTGCCTCACCTCTCCTCTGCTCCAGTGATTATCTGAAAGCAAATCTCAGACATCATCTTATTTCATGGGTATATCTTCCTTAAAGGTGGCTTAAAACAATAACTGTGATGACGTTATCACACTTAAAAATTAATAGTGATTCTTCAATATCATTGAATATAGGACTAAGCTATTTGAAAGTTCTGTTTGATGATGTGGTGAAAACCAAACTGAAGCTTCTAAAACCATCATAGCATTTTCAGAATTTCTGGGCAGAGAACAGTCTTGCAGAAAATGGTAATATGTACTAAGTTAAAAAGTGCATATGTATGTATGTATAATTAAAGAACATAATCTTTTATGGTTTTGGTAGCTACATTTCCAGAAGGTCTGCTTATTGTGTGCTCTGTCCTGGGCACTGGAGGTGTACTCTCTCCTTTAATGCATTTAATAAACAAGATATCAATGCCACGTACAGTAGCCTAAAGGCTGAAAGCTTGTGACCAGTGATGGATACTGAGCTTATAGAAAAAAGTGAATGGAAAAATATGTGTTCAATTTAAGTCACCAAATTAAAAATAAATTAAGATTAAATAGTGTAACACTATAAGGCTCCTGAGAGATAATTGAAGTGCATTTCCTCAAACCTAATGCATTTTTTCATCTTGTAGTGGGTCTGCCACCCTGGCTCAGGAGTAAACTGAGTACTAGTCCCCATTTGTGCTGCATGAAGTTACAGCTGAGCCTTTGTCCTGGGTGTCCCCTTTGCCCCAAATGCTCTTCCTATCGTCCTTTCTGGCTCAACTCATTAGGCCTTCTTCAAGTATCTCAGCCCCAAATTACCTCTTGCACCCACCTCCCCCAGCCTTCAGAATTTGTTGCCTGCACTGTTCATGTGTCAATCTCACCCTGTTTTGTGGCATCCGCTGTATTGCTGTCTTGAACTGCTATTTAAATTCCTGCATGTTTGTCTTATTTCCTTAACACTGTGGCTCCTTGCCCAGTGCCTGCCAACCACAGGCATGATGGATTCATCCATTTGTCGGGTCTTCACTGAGTGCTCCTAGTCCAGAGCTCAGGTCTTAGCAGTCAGAAGTCACCAAGACTTGTTTCCAGAAACATTGCACCTGGTGAAATTTCAGGCAGTCACCCTAGCGGGTGAGTGCTAGTTCCCAAGTTTCTAAACTGACGCCATATACTCATGCTGCTTTTAAAAGAAAATTTTCTTCCCCCTGTTTTTCAAAAGCAGGCTGAAGAAACAGCTAATTGAAGTATACTTAGAGAGAGGTTCCTGCTTGTGGACGTTAATTGTGACAATTTACTCTGCCTGAATTATCATGAAATCATTGGAGGCCCCTTAGCAGGAAGCAAAGCTCAAGGGAGACTATTAACCATTTAACATTCTCTAAGTGCCAAGGAATGACAATTCCACTTACTGAAGAGCAGGGAGAGGCAGCCATGCTAATGCATCAGCTTGAAGTTTCAGCCATTACCCCGTGTAAAAGAAAAGTGCACAGCAAGGCGGTGTGGGCACCTAGATACCAGGTGAATGTGTTGACAAACAACATTAAATCAGGACGAGGACACTGGCAAAGTCTTGCTGAGGCTTTTCTGGAAGGGCAGCTCAGATTAGTGTCTGCTCCTTTTGATGGTCACTTGCAACTGCCTCCTGTTGGTGCAGACTTGGCCACTTCCCAAGAGGAAGGACATTTATTTTTGGTGGTGGGCTGGGGAAGTGTATGTGGAAGGCTTGCTTTATTGGGGTGACTGCACTGTTCTTTTTGAATAGATTTTTCACATGGCCTTGTATGATGAGAGGGGCAAGGGAGAGGGGAGAAGATGGAGCTGTGGTTGGAGTAAATGGAGGCAGGAAGAGTAGGACAGCCCCACGTAGAGGCCTTGGCCCTGTGCACGTGAGTCAGAGCATGGATATGCAGGCAGGTGGACCAGTTTTGAGGACCAGCCCCCAGAATTCTGCATCTTCACCCCTCATGCAGCTTGGTTGCCTGTGAGAAGCTAGTTTTGTTTTGCTTAGGATTGTCAGGTGGTAAGCGGCCAGGCTTTTTAGAGAATCCAGACAGTATGCATTTATAGAGCCCTTCTAGACCACTGGTCTCTGAGGGGTAGGCATGGGTGGGTACCCCGTAGGATCCCCTGGAGAGCCTTTTCCAGCCTCCTAAGCCCCTACTGCACCTTGGACCAGCTGGATTTGTTTTGCCAGGAGCAACCCCTGGAACATGGATCTCAGACAGGCCATTCAGGGGGCTCTGTGGGACACTCCTGTTAGAACCACTGCCTGGCCCAGGCCCCCTTAACCCAGGTTCCTGGGAGGCCCTTCTCCAGGGAGTTCACTCCCCATCCAGCAGCCTGTTTCATCTTTGGGTTTGATATTGTCCCTCGTACAAGACATGCCAAATCTCTCCTCCATGTGTGTCCTTTAGTTATTGAAGGCAACCACCAGGGTTGCTGCAGTCTGAATACCCATGATGTTTTTTGATTGACATTTATCAAACCAACCTCTGAAGGAGTCTAAGTTGGTAAGAAAGAGGAAAACAGGAAAAAAAGATAAAACCCAAAAACTTTAGTGCTAAGCTAGAGCAGGGTGTGGTGGAATAGACGAAGTACTTAAAGGTATTATTCATTGATACTGATTCCCCCCACCGCCTTACAAAAGTAGTGCTGGGTCCCTGTGAAAATTTGAAAATAGTAAAAACAAAACCCCTTAATAATCCCACCTACCAGATAAATGCATTATTTGTACTTTTGTGGGCATCCTTCTCGTTAAACTACAGCTTTGTAAACTTCCTTTTCTTTAACAATAGCAGGATTTTTTTTTGAATTTTATAAATAACAACATATGCCATTAATATTGAAGGTGCCAATTATTTGTTAGTCCCTGACCGTGGGATGTTGGGGCTCAACAGTGGACATTCTCCAGGACCTCTGGATACCTCTTATCCAAGAAGAACCAGTTTGAACTGAGCCCCTGAGCGACATCTGCATTCCCCTGGGGCCTGACCCTGGCTCGTACCTGCCTGCCCACCAGCAGCTGGGTCACCTCGGTCTCAGTGCCTGTGGTGGGTCAGGTTGGTTTGGACCTTGGTCTGTAGCCATCTAAGAACTATCCAGATCCTGCCTGAGCCTGACACAAAGCTTCTTGAGCTTGAGGTCCCATAACTTTTCTCCTCCACTAAACATTACCAACTGATGTGAGACTGAAATTCCTGCAGGGACCAGCTCTTAACCAGAACAGTTAAAACTTGCGTAGTAGTTCCGAGCTTCTGAGGGCAGTGGAGGTGTGCTGCTTCGAGGTCTGGGAGGCCCGAGTCCTCCTCAACCCCCCGACCTGACTTCTAAGTAGTTCTGTGACCTTGGGGAGGGAACCAACTCTGAGCCTTGGTCTTTTCCTCTGTAAAATGGGGATAGAAACTCCTCTGTACCATACCTCACAAAGTCAGAAGGATCAAATGAGACAATGCGTGTAAAGAGGCTTTGGAAATCGCAGTGCATTAGGCAAACCTGTGTTATACTTGACAATCCACCTCCCGATATAGCCCAACAGAAAGTGCTGACTCAAGCCTTTGTTGATCTCCCAGACAGGGTGGACTTATCGGCTGCATGAGCTTTGGGGTGAAGTCCCTTCTGACTCCGAACAAGGTGGGTACTAGGGAAGCTTCCAGCAGGGTCATCTCATCTGGGCCAGGGCTGGCACAGGCAGGCTTTGTCTGGAAGCCCTTGGGTGAAGGTTCTGTCTATAAGAGGGTGCCCCACTGAGATGGGGGACCAGTGGCCTGAAGGCAGCACTGTGTCACCTGCCTAGTTGAGGATTTGGGTCCCTTTATTAGTTTGTCTTGTGAGAGAGCAGTTGTTAGGGTACCCCGATCCTTCCAGGAAGTTCTGAGTCCAAGGTCTGCTGTTAAGGACATCAGTAGGTCCCCTGGGGTCCAGAGCTGTCTTGGGTCTGCCCTGGAAGAGGAAGGCCAGGTGCTACCTATGGCCCACGGGGAGCTCTTGATGTGTCCACCAGGTCTGACATTTCTGTATCAAGCAGGGGGGAACATGCATCAGCATCCCCTGTGGAGCTTTCCTTCAGGCTGGTGAGGACTCCAGGTCATCACTCCCTTATCCATCCGTTCTCTGCACTGCACCCCCCAGACTGGAAGGTGGTGAGCAGGGCAGGGAGCCACTCCTTTCTCATGGCCCTGGAAGTGTCCCAGTGGCCTGCTCATGGCTCTGCCACCCAGCTTTGAGTCTTTGAAGTTCAGAATGGGGCAGATGGGTAAGGACCCTTTATCCTACACATGGGTCCAGTGATCTCCTGTTCACAGCTTTTGGCTTTAGTCCTCTTGGGAAAAGAGATTCCTCCTGGAGACGGCTCTGGAGCCTTGGGACACCAACTTTTTGGTTTCTCCACCCCTCTTTCACTCCCTCCCTTCTGTTTACATTTATTGGGCTTCTACTATATGCCAGGCACAGCCTTAGGCATGTCAGAGGGCCTGTGCACAGCCTGGTGGGGGAGGCAGGCAGGCAAATAGATGGCTGTCCTGCTGGGGTAAGAGGCTGTGGGAAGGTGTACAAGGGACAGCCAGATCTGCCTGGAGCTCAGGAGAGGCTTCCTGGAGGCACAGGGTAGCAGCCTTGGGGCCAAACGACTTGAGTATCAGACTGTCCTGAGGGGGGTTGTCCAGCTGCTACTGGTGGTGGTTAGTGGCTGCCTGACCTGTGCCCTCTGCCTCCTGCCTGAACATGTCATTCTTTCTCTCATGATAGGAGATCAGTGGCTGGTACTATCTTCTGAGGGAGGACCTGGGCCGGACCAAGCACCTGAAGGTGGCCAGGCGGCGACTGCGGCCGCTGAGAGATGCATGTATGTCCGCTTCTGTTCCCCTCCCCAAGACCTGCCGCCTCCCTCCCTTCCTGCATGGTAGCATCAGTCCCTGTGTTTGGTGACCCCTGCCACTCAGGCTGTTATCAGGGTGCAGGGCTTCTTGTGAGCGCCTGCTGGAATGCTAGCTACAGGCAGCCTCCTGCCTGTGGCACCTTTGTCTGATTGGGCTTTTCTTGGAGAGGGTTATGGCCTGACCTCATGTAGTTCAGCTCCCCTTACCCTTTGCTCACAGAGGGTTGGGCGTCAGGTCTTCCCTAGTGGCTTCCTCCCACTCCATGTCTTAGAGATCCCCTCTGGGCTGCCTGACCTTGGGGTGCCAACCTCTGTTGAGGCCCTGCCATGAGCACTGAGGCTCAAGACTTTGGTTCTGCCCTTCTCACATGGAGCCCTGGCTCCTGAGCCCTTGCCTGGCTGGAGCCTCAGGCATCCCCATATCCTGGAGGTCAGAAGTAGCCCAGGCTGCCACACGGGCCTCTGGTCTGGTGTTGTATTCTGGGTGGTCTGAGGAAAGGACCCTTATATGGTAGCAGAAGCTTTCTTCTGACTCTTCTCTGTCACCTTCCAGCCCCACTGCTGAGAACGCCAGGAGGTGAGGACACTGAGAATGGGGAAAAACTCAAGGTAGGTTTGGACAAGCCTGGGCATTGCTCCGGGGACTCTAATCTGCTCCTTATCAGTTCCTTGGCCCTGGAAAACCCTAAGGAGGTCAGCATTTGGTGCTTGAAACTCAGCAAGCCATGCATTCCAAAGGGATTAATTCTTGACTTTCCTAAGGTGTATTATAGATAATAAATGCCTTTCCCAAGTTATCCATGACTCCACCCCTGGAAATGGAAGAGTCTGGATCTTACTGACTTTTGGCCTTTAGAGGCCAAGTCCTCCCCTTCCTATAGCCCTCTAGACTCTTGCTTCCCCTGACACTGAGGCTGAATCACCTTCTCAGGCCCACTTGACATGGGGGCAACTGTGATTCTGAACCTAAGACGAGTGGGTTCTCACTCCAGTAGTGCTTTGAGTCTGGAGAGGAACCTTCTTTACACAGAGTCTGGGGAGAATTCTCCAAAAGTCATCCTTTTTATAGGGCATGGCAGGTGGCCCATAGTTTTCTTTGATAACTGAGAGAGGGAAAAACCAACTCCCAGCAATTGATTAGCCCATCTGAGGTGGTTGTTACTTTTCCATCTTATAGATGAGGGGGACACATAAGGTTCAGAGACATTTATGCCACTTTTCATGGCCGCACAGTCAGCAAGTGATGGAGGTAGGCTCTGAGTAAGTCTGGTGGCCTCCTAAGTGCACTGGGCCACACTGCCTCCTGCTTGTGACCTCATTGGGAAGATATGTCATCGATATGTTTCAAAATACTATCTTACATATAGGTGTATTATTTACAAAACATTTTTATTTTCATTGACTCAATTCACTTATGGCTGAGAACAAGTCCAAGGTTCTGTCCTCACTGAGGGCACAGTGTAGACTGGCACTGTCCAGTACGGAAGCCACCTGCTGCCTGTAACCATTGAGCAGTGTGGCTAGTGTGACTGAAGAACTGATGTGAACTTCTAGTTGGCTTGATGAATTTCACTTTACCCTGCACATGTGTCTGGTCACTACTGTATTGGACAGCCTTGTACCTGTCAATTAGAGTAACTTGCTGGGTCTGTTTGGTCTGTTTTCTGTGGCTGCATTGAGTTGGAAAACTTTCCTCTGGCTTCACCAGGGAACTGCAAAGACCCTTTTCCCTCTTTCTGTACTTTCTGAGCAAAGAGAGGAAGGTGATCAGGGAGGCTGTTGGTGATTCATGGGAATTACACTGACACCAATTCTGTACACAGCCCGTGAGCTCCTGGGGGCCTTGTTCTCAGGTGCACTGGATTTCCTGTGTTTGCACACTCAGGGATATCTTTAGGACTCAAAGAGAGACTGTGACTGCCAGAGGCTTGGTTAGGGCTCCAGAGAGCCCCATAGGTCACCTGTTCAACCCCTGCATTGTGTAAGGGGAAGCTGGAGGCCCAGAATTCTGGATAAACTGCCCACAGTCACACAGCAACCAAAGCTGGGCTCACCCAGGGGACATGGGGTCACCTTCTGTCATCAAGGACAGATGTGGGCTTCCCAAGGGACTCTGAGATGGTCAAAGGGAGCTGGGCTTACCATGTACTGCTCTGCGGGACACAATCTTAGGTTCAGGTCCAGTCCCTCCACTCTCCTGCTATATGATCATAATCTCTCCCAGCCTTAGCTTCTTTGTCGGTGAGATGAGGAGGCTGGATGGACTGATGCTTTGAAAATGACTTCCATGGTGGACTTTATAGCACCACATAGTACCACATCCTTACAGCAGCCCACTGGTATGGGTGAGGAAACTGACTTTTAAGTGGCTGCTGAGTGGCAGTCAGACTCTCAATGTTTTGTGTTCCCTGTCTTGAGATGGGATGCCTGTGAGTGCAACCCCACACGGTGTCCTTGGATTCTTTAGGCTGGGGCAGCCCCCCGGATTTACTGCTGGGGACCCTGGGACTTGCAGGGGGAGGCGGCATTGTTACAGCACTGCCACTGCTCTGCCGCGTTTTCTGCCTGGGTTCCCCTCCAGTGAGGGGTGTTTCTGAGAACACTGGAATCACAAAGTGGCCCATGGCGGAGAATGCAGCCAGAACAAAGGCGCCCTCTCCCCGCCAGGCTGGGGGAATACTAACTAGTTGACAGGAATTTTAATATAAAACTCTCCCTCTTCCTTGTCATTCTGAGGTTTCAGGAAGCCTTGGGGCTTATCGTGCAGAGGCACACAGCACAGACAGGGCTTGGGGAGGTGAGAGGTGATTTCCTGCCATTCTTCTGCGGGGCGGGCTTCCCAGGGCGTTCATGCCAGGCTGACGGGCGCAGTGCGGGCTCCCGCTGCTGGGGGGAGAGCAGCGTTTTCATGGGGCGGCAGCCCAGGCAGGACCCGCAGCCATGAACCGCTTCAATGGGCTCTGCAAGGTGTGCTCGGAGCGCCGCTACCGCCAGGTGGGTGCTCGGCCCGGGGGGAGCCTATGGCACGCTGGGGGTCGAGGGTGGGGCTCATCTGTGTAGGACCTGTCTCCACACAAGTGCTTCCTCGCCTTCCCCTGCTCCCTGCAGGCTCATTTTGATCTGGGGAGGACAGAGGCAGGAGCTGGACCCAGGGCCCTGCCTGTTGCCTACTACCCCTCCGTAGGGTCAGACGAGGCCCTACATGACCTAACCACCGGCTGGTGATGTAGTGTCCTTGGGGAGATTATCTAGCTGACTTTCTGTGCTTTTTATCTGGGGAAGAGTGTGGGTTAAAAAAAGACATCTCAAGCCTGAGATTGAAGATGGCTTAGTTGATGAACAGCTGGGTGTTTCTAGAGAGGAGTTTGGGTTTTCGCTAACTTTCTCCACTTCTGATGGGACAGCGGTGCCGTCCTGCCCTCTGCATGTGTGTTGGTGTGTGCTTGAATGTGGGCCAGCATGTTTTCGTGTCTATGTGCGTGTGCATGATTGTCCTCCCCCGTAGCCTTGATGCCTTGTGCTGGCTTAGGCTTCCTCTGGCTTTGGAGTCTAACTTCACCAAGAGGGTTTGGCCTCAGTTTTGTAAAGGGGGACAGAGTAAGGAGTAATGATCCTCTTAGCCCCAGAGCCTCTTCTGGAACTGTGAAGGAATGTTTTTTCTTATAAAAAAGGAATAGAGTAAAAAAATAAAAAAGGAATAGAGTCAGGGAGGGTGAAGGCAAGGGATATCCAAGCTGGAAGGGAGGTCAAAGGTTGTTTTGATTTAAAAAATATAAAGAAGCCCCTCTGTTTTTTTTTTTTTATTGTTGGGGATTCATTGAGGGTACAATAAGCCAGGTTACACTGATTGCAATTGTTAGGTAAAGTCCCTCTTGCAATCATGTCTTGCCCCCATAAAGTGTGACACACACCAAGGCCCACCCCCCTCCCTCCGTCCCTCTTTCTGCTTCCCCCCCATAACCTTAATTGTCATTAATTGTCCTCATATCAAAATTGAGTACATAGGATTCATGCTTCTCCATTCTTGTGATGCTTTACTAAGAATAATGTCTTCCACGTCCATCCAGGTTAATACAAAGGATGTAAAGTCTCCATTTTTTTTAATGGCTGAATAGTATTCCATGGTATACATATACCACAGCTTATTAATCCATTCCTGGGTTGGTGGGCATTTAGGCTGTTTCCACATTTTGGCGATTGTAAATTGAGCTGCAATAAACAGTGTAGTACAAGTGTCCTTATGATAAAAGGATTTTTTTCCTCCTGGGTAGATGCCCAGTAATGGGATTGCAGGATCAAATGGGAGGTCTAGGTTGAGTGCTTTGAGGTTTCTCCATACTTCCTTCCAGAAAGGTTGTACTAGTTTGCAGTCCCACCAGCAGTGTAAAAGTGTTCCCTTCTCTCCACAAACTGCAGAAGCCCCTCTGTTTTAATGATCACGCTGGAATGTGGGTCCTCACTCCTCTCCTTCCTGATAGGATCCAGGGAGATGCCCAGAGGGACCCCTGCCTAGGCATCTGCCTGCCAGGGGACCTGAGTGTTCTCCCTCCAGCCACCCCCACTCTCAGGTTCTGCCCTACAGCCCCTACTCTGTGCTCTCTGCCCTCCTGGAGCCAGGCAGAGTAGCCCCCGCAACACCAGCATCTGGAGGCAGAGCAGTGAAGCAGAGAGAGCACTGGGTGAGACGTCTGGAAGTCCTCGGTCATTTTGGGACTATGGGCCAGAAGACTGGGGCATACTGGCCATCCGAGTGGGCCAGGCATGACTGTAGGCTGGATCAGTGCAGAGTTGAGAGCACCAATTTTTTTGTCAGACCTGAATTCAAATCTAGCTCTGTTCCTCTTTGATTGTGGATCTTGAACAAGTCACTTTTCCTCTTAATAAAAGGGATAATAAAAGGCAGCACGATGCTCTGAGAGTAAAGCAGATGACATGTATGAAGTACCTGGCTGAGTGTCTGCTGCATGTATCTAGGAAGTGTTCAGTACATGGAGTTGGGTGGGGATTGAAGCCTAGGCAGGACAGAGGATCAGAAACCAGGTAGGAGTACAAAAATGAAGTACAGGCTTGGGTGAGCCCTGGGAGCAGTGGCAGCTCCTGCCCTGGACAGGAAAGAGCAAGAACCATCCCCAGGAAAGACAGCCTCTGCCAGGAGCCAACGAGGAGTCAGGGCAGGGCTACCTCCTCCACCCCCTGACCTTGAGAGGCCCAAGGTCAGAGAGGAAGGCTGAGAGCAGGAGGGGGTGGAACGGATGGAGAGGGTACCACTTATCACTCTGGGCCTTGATTTCCTTCTCTGTAAAATGGACATACTAAAACTAGCCCTGCATTCCCCTCGGAACTGCAAGGAGGGCCTTTTTGGGACACTATCCTCTCAATGTGGTTGATGATCATGATGGACAGAGCATAATTCTGCTTCCTTCATGTAGTCCACCCCTCACTCTGAGCTAGGAGTGAGGCTGCTTCCTGACACCCTTTCCTTTTCCCTCCACACCCCAGTAGAGGTGGACTGCTGTCTGGGCAAGCTCTTCCTAGGCTGGCATCCATCAGGGCGAGGGGGCTATCATTCACAGTCCTGCTTGGACAGGGACCAGAGCCTGGGAGGGAAGGCTGTCCTCCTGGAGCCCACGCCTTCTCTCCAGACTCAACTCTGGAGCCGTTGCCCCAAAACAGCTTGCCCAGAGCCCAGGGTGCTAGTGCTTGTTTTCCGGGCAGGAGGGGCTGTGGACTGTGTTGGGGTGGGACTAGGGAAGTGCTAAAAAGATTTTAGGACCCCAGCTTCTGCCTGGGATGAGGGTGGCTTGTGAGACCCCTAAAAATTCATCCTGGTCCCATGGATTGGGTCAGTCCCTTGGCATCTTCTCTTGGCCTCAGGTGGGCCTGGCAATTAGTGGTCATTCCTTCTCTCTAGCTTTCCCCACTCACCCCCTGGTTTGTTTTTCTTTCTTTCCCATTTTTTTCTCTTCCTGTCTTAGCTGCATGTTTTCCCAGAATTCTTATGGGAACGGGGTATTTTCCTGCTCCCTCCCCCTTCCCCTTGTCTGTCAGATTTCCTGTTTTACAAACTGCTTTGAATCCAGGCCCGAGGACTGGTGGGAAGCAGAGCCTCAGGTGCCCCAACAGCTTCCAAGGGCCCCTGTCACCCCCGGCCTCCTCCCACTCCCCTTCCACATGCTGGCCTTGGCCTGGCTCACAAGTGAATGCAGGTGCCCAGCCTTGGAGAGACAGTCCGTAAAGGCAGGAGACAGAAGTCTTCTGACAGGCTGTTGTCCTTGACCCTTTCCAGATTTGCTGAGCTGGCTTCTTCCTCAGTTAGCCTCACCAGGGCCCACTCCAAGTCTTACTTCCTCTACAAAGTCTCTTAGGACCCCACTGAACCCCTTTTCTGGCTTTTGCTGCCTTAGCAGCCCAAGCGAGCCAGCAGATCACTGCCTCCTTCTGCAGATGGGTTGCTGCCAGGCTGTCCAGTTTGCTGAGTCCCTGCCATTGTGAAGGGTGGCACCAAAGTCAAAGTACAAAGGACTGTCTAAAGCACAGTCCTCGTGTTTTGCTCTATTGCTTTTGTGCCCTGCTTTCCTTTGGAGACTGGGGAAAGTGCTAGAAAGGCTTCAGGACCCCATGTCCCCCAGGGAGCCAGAGACCAAGGCTTCATGCCTCTGTACCTCAATAGAGCTTGGTGTGCAATAGAAGCTCAATAATTGTGTGTTGGTTTGAAAAGTGCATCCAGACAGCAGGACACTTTCATGGGATATCTGAAAGTAGGGTTTGGGGAACCAAGCACACGGGCCTCCACAGGCACAGAGAAGTCAGTGGCTGGTTTAGGGGCCTATCTGTGCCTCCTCTCCCCCTTTCCCTGGAAGCCTCACTGACTGCCCCAAGAACCCCAACTCTCTGACCCCTTGGCCTGAGGCTAAATGAATGTGACCCAGTTCTCCCCTCTCTGTGCTCTGGGAGGGAGGGCATCAACCAGGCTGGCTTTGTGTTTGGCCCTCAGCACAGGGCCAGCCTTGGGCCAGTGCTCTGTAAGCCTCTGGGAAAGAAAGAAGGGAGGAAGGCAGGCAGTGAACCACAGGCAAGATGGACGTGTGCAGCACCAGTGGGCCCTTGGATAAAGGACTGGGGAGGCTGGGGCTGAGGAGGGCAAGGTTTGCCCTTCTAAGACCTTTTCCATCCCAGGTCCTCCCTAAGTTGGTTTGGGTTTATTTCCTGAGCTCAGTCTTCCTGGTTGGCCCACAACCGAGGGCCCAAGATGCTTGGGCTGAGATAGAGACAATGAGAGGCTGGCCTGCTCCTTCTGGGCTCCAGTTCCCTTGGAGAAGAGAGTAGCTCTTGGGTGGGGCCTGTGGGCTTCCCGACCTTGGGGTAGGGGCAGCAGCCTCCAGCTTCTGGGAGTGATTGGGCAGGGCTGTGTCCTAGATCACCATCCCGAGGGGGAAGGACGGCTTTGGCTTCACCATCTGCTGTGACTCTCCCGTCCGAGTCCAGGCCGTGGATTCTGGTAAGTGAACAGTGGGTGTGGGGAGGCCAGCCCTGCTTGCCTGCCGTGTACCTGGGCTTTGCAAACAAGAGCCTGGAACAGAAAGAGGAGCCCCAAACTGGTATTTTATTTTATTTTTTATTTTTATCTTTTTTCCAAACTGGTATTTTAAAAATGAAAAGAATAATATTTTTAAATGAACATAGGTGAAACTGAGGGAAAATATGCCCACTTTTTTTTTTTTTGGTTGTTTTTATAAAAATGAAATAGGTTTTTAAATTTTGTTTATCTATCAGTTTAAACAGGAACTAAACCTATATTTACGGTAGTGGCCGCATTATATAGGCCGGAAAAATGAAAGGTATTTATTAAGACTACTTAGAATCAGTATTTTATCCTATACCAAGCCCAATTAGCACTTAAAAATAGTCATTCCTTCCCGGCTTTTCACAAATAAAAACATTGCTCTTAATCACAGAGTGAGCATCGTAAGGGCAAAAGCCAGGGCTCAGTGATCAGAGTGTCCCCAGTGCCTGCATGGGATGGTGCTTAATGAATGGGGTAGGGGGTTGGAGTGAGTGGAGCGCATGAGCCCCGCAGCAGGGACGTGTTCTCAAGGGGCTTGGAGGCTTTAGGGACGGAGGGGGCCTGGGGAAAGAAGGACAGCAGGCCTGTGAGCCAGCACCAAGGGGAAGCAGGCAGGGAGGAGGTGAGGGCAAAGGGGCGTTTCCCTGCAAGGCCCCTGAGAGCTGCCAAGTTTGGCCCCTCATTTCACAGTTGAAGAAATGGAGAGAAAAAGGATGGTCCTTGTCTAAGGTCACCATGGAAGCAGAGGACTAGGGTCCTTTGAGAGGGTCTTGGGCTTCAGGGGGAGTGGGCCCTGAATGGCTTTTCTTTGTCCCTGCAGGGGGCCCGGCAGAGCGAGCAGGGCTGCAGCAGCTGGACACGGTGCTGCAACTGAATGAGAGGCCTGTGGAGCACTGGAAATGTGTGGAGCTGGCCCACGAGATCCGGTAACAGGGGGCAGTGGGCGGCCGGGGCCTCAGGCTGACGACACTCTCCTTCTGCCCCCAGACCTGGCTCACTGCCTTGCCCTGCTCTTGGTAGTCCCTCCTTTGCCCAGCTGTGAGCAAATCGCTTTGCTCCTCAGGGAATCAGTTTCTTGGCTTGAAAATGGATGGTTCAGGCTCAGAGCAATTTTGGATCCCAGAGCAAACAGCGGGGAAGAAGCTCTCAAATAGACCCTGTGGTTCATGACAAGGCTCCAGAGGGTTGCTTTCCACTTTAGCTAATTATTTCTGCTACCAAAGAGCTGAGTCCATTCTTTTCTAAGGATGGGTAGATGCTGCAAATGTATCAATTGCATGATCAGGAAATTATTTTTTAAAATGTTTGGGTCCCCTACATTTTGACCCCCTGGGGTAAAACCCTAATGGGCCCATTTTAGGTTTGCTTCTAGAATGACGAAATGAGGGGTTGCACTCAGGTGGCCTGCTTACTCCTAGCTGCTTATATCTTGCTCATGACAGACATCATTCCCAGTTGAGTGTGGTGCTGGACCTTGGCCTCAGGGTCCTTCTCAGCCACTACCTGGCAATTAGAGTTGACCTAAGAAACCCCTTTGCTGTCTCTGCTTTAAATGGCCTCTCACATCCCTTCCTATCCAGACTCTGGGGGCTTCTCCCCTGTGCCTGCCTCCTCCTCCCTTTCTCTTCCTCCCAGGCCCCTACCCTGGCTGATACTGGTCTTCCCCAGGCTTAACCTGTCTGTGTGATCCCCACCCTCCAGGAGCTGCCCTGGTGAGATCATCCTGCTTGTGTGGCGCATGGTGCCCCAGATCAAGCCGGGGCCAGATGGTGGGGTCCTGCGGCGGGCCTCCTGCAAATCAACACATGACCTCCAGTCACCCCCCAACAAGCGGGAGAAGAACTGTACCCACGGGGTCCAGGCACGGCCTGAGCAGCGCCACAGCTGCCACCTGGTGTGTGACAGCTCTGATGGGCTGCTGCTTGGTGGCTGGGAGCGCTACACAGAGGTGGCCAAGCGTGGGAGCCAGCACACCCTGCCTGCCCTGTCCCGTGCCACTGCCCCCACTGACCCCAACTACATCATCCTGGCCCCACTGAACCCAGGGAGCCAGGTATGAACAGCTGGTGTGGGGGAAGATGAAGGGCATTGGGTCCCTGGAGGCCAGGAAGACTTGAGGACTCAGAGTTGTGTTGGAGGAGCCTACAAGGGGCAGGGAGAGTCAGGCAAGGAGACAGCTCTGGCATCTGCAAGGCTGTCTTGGTCAGAGGACAGAAGGGTCTATGTGGCCTCAGGACACAGATCTAGGAGCAGGGCTGGAAGATTTCAACATGCAAGAATGAAGAGCTTTCTACCAGCCTGAGCTATCCCACAGTGGGATGGGCTGCCTTGGTAGGTAGTGAGCCCCCTGTCATAGGAGTTGTGAAAGTAGACAGTGCATGATTATACAGTGAGAATATGGAATGCTTGCCTCCAGACATTAATCCCATGGGATATACTGGAGAAGAGGTCAAAAAAGTTTGAGAAATAGCCTGTTCTTTCTTCCTCTTCTGAGATATTCCCAATGCCAGTTTGGCTTATTCCAAGCTCTGAAGGCACCTGCAGTGAAGCAGGTGGTTCACCCGTGTTCAACCCAGCATTTCCCAAACATACCCTTTTTGGCATGGCATTTAGCATCCTACCTTTTCAGTGTTCCGTGAGACATAATTTGGAACAAGCTGCTATAAAGGAAGGTGGGGACTCACCAAGGGGTTAGACTTCATGGCACATAAAGCCTCTTTCAACTCTAATATTCTGGGATTCTCTGTCCTTTCCAGGCCCCCTCCCTCAGCTGGTTAGCAGAACTGCCACCTTTCCCTCATGCCCTGAGGTGCTCCACTTCCTATCCCCCCGGCCTGGCGTCCAGCAACTGCTGGGCTGTCCTGCCTTTTCCTGGGGCTGAGATGGTTCTCCTGTTTTTCCTTTGCAGCTGCTTCGACCTGTGTACCAGGAGGATACTATCCCTGAAGGTGAGTGGGCCTCTGCTGTAGGGCCCGCCTAGCCCAGAGAGATGGTGGAGACCAGGAGAGGCCTGGCCTAGCCTCTTCCTCTAAGTTGAGAGGCCTTTCTGATGGAGTCAAGGTCACCCAGCACATTGACACAGACTCTTTCCTCCCTCACTGAACCAGTGTCTTTCTTCCTTGAAGCCAGAACTGAGAAGGAAGAGAGGGGATCTTACCAGGACAATCTCAGGCATTCAGTTGAGGTTCATCCAGTTTTATTGAGCAACCAATACCTGTTAGGAGCTGTGGGCAACATGCGTAGGCCTGCATGGAAGGGAGTCATGGAGTTTGGAGCTGGGAAGTCTCAAATTGGAGGTTTAGCTGTGTAACTTTGAGCAAATCATATCCCCTCACTAAGCCTCGGTTTCTTCACCTGTAAAATAGAGCTAATAATTCTTACCTCCAAGGGTTGTGGGAAGGATTATGTGAGAAAATGGTTGTGAGTAGCAGCCTATATATGGAGGGAGGGTACACAGAGGGTGGTTGTCTTTGAAGTGCACAGGTATCTGCTGTTTCACGCTGTCTTTCCCTTTAGCCTTCAAATCTTGGCTGGGGACTGAAGCTGTGCTTCAAACCAGTTCCTCCTCCCACAAAGCCTGAGATGTTTGTCCTGATGTTGGAGCTGGCTGGGTATCCCGTGAGGCCCTCCATGGGTCTGTGGAGAGCTCTGGCTCAAAGTCCAGCTGGCGCCTGTAGAGTAGAGACCAGCCAGGTGGCTCGTGATGCTCACCTTTGGTGTGCTTTGAGCCCTTCCTCTGGTGCCTTCAGGACACCCTTGAACTCCTTCCTTGATAGTGGAGGCTGTTTCACGGTCACTCACAGACTTGCTTCCTTGTCGTTTTCCTCTATCAGTAGCGTGACGACCATGCTTACAGTGGGTACGTGGAGAGTGCTTGTGCCTTGCTGGGTGCAGAAGGTTCCCATTAGGCTCAGGGTTGCTGATGGACATCACCTTCTTTCTCTCCAGGCTGGAGCATTTGGGCAATTGGGCCTGGTCTATTGGAAATGAATCTATGTTCCTTGTGGGGAGGAGTCTGATAGAGATTCAACCATGAGTATTTAAAAAGCTTTTAGTCGCCATATTAGGTGAGAGTGAGGATGCTACTTCTAATAGGGGACTTGGTTAAAGGCAAGGCCCGAGCCTGGCTCATTTCTGTGGGTCTGTCCCGTGCTGGATCCAGGACCTGGCAATACTCAGTCAAATTTCTGTTGAGTGACTGAAGGATAACTGTGGCTGCCTCTAAGCATTTGGAGGCTGGACATGGAGGAAGGGAGCTGGAGGTACATGTTGGCTGTAGTGGGCACATGGGCACGGCCAGGTCCTTCTTAGTCTGAGAGATCCCTCTGTGTCTTCCAAATGGCTCCCAAATGGTATCAATGTTTTCACTCCCTCTGAAGGTATAATACTTAGTGAATCAAGAAGGGCATGGTCTTCTTAGCTGTAGGGAAAGGGGCAAGTGAGGAAATGATGATGATGTTCATAACAATGGTAACTTTTTGAATGCATTGTATTAAGATCTTGACCTTACTTCATTTATTCTTCATAATAATAATCCTTTTGGTATCCAAGGCCATCTTTGCTTTTTACCAGGGATCAATTCTTGATAGCTCTCTGTCCTAGCATCAGAGGAAGGGGTGAAATTCAGGGCACAAAGTGTCCCTCAAACACACTTGGAGTTGTCCAGAGATAAAGGCCAACTTCTCAGTCCTCCTCCTCTGGCTG
Source organism: Nycticebus coucang (assembly GCF_027406575.1). Classification (NCBI taxonomy): domain Eukaryota; kingdom Metazoa; phylum Chordata; class Mammalia; order Primates; family Lorisidae; genus Nycticebus; species Nycticebus coucang. The sequence goes on along the minus strand of NC_069781.1, from coordinate 24,351,246 downwards.
GGCTGTCAGGAGGTAGCCTTTCAGGAGGAGCGTTGAGCCATTCTGAGTTGAATAGGGTCTGGTGCCCTTCCGGGACCTGGGGCGCCTGCCTGGCTGTGGTTGGCATGTTCCTCAGGGCTGCTGGTGCCCTGGGCATTGTCCCCTGCCCTGTGAAGGTGGCCTGGCCTTAGATTTGCTACTTCAAGGGTAGGGTGGCTGTCTTAGAATCCAGGAAGAAAGCTGGGTAATTACTATGTTTGTTTAGGGAAGCAGGTATTAGAGAAACAGGGAGTGATAAAGGGGTTTGGATCAGAAATTGCACAAGGTAGCAGGTGGGAAGTAAATGAATTTCCTTCACAGAGCTCAGTAACTGGGTTGCAACCTGGCCTGTTCTAAAAAAAGATACTTCAAAAACCTGTTTTGGAGATACACTCCTTGGCACACATTATCCAGAGATGGGTGGAGACTGGGGCACTAGGACGAGTATCACCCGGGTTGGGTTGATTCTGACTTATATTACTTACTGGCCAAAGTCACTCCACCATTCCAGGCCTCAGTTTCCTTGTCCATAAAATGGGCCTTTTCTCTCCGAGGGCCGAGTTCTGTGTCAGGTAGTTTATTTGTGACTCTTGAGGCCTTAGGTAAAGATTCTGTTATAGCCCTGGGCAACCAGTCTATGGAGGGGAAGAAATTTTTTTTTTTTAAATTCTCGAGACTAGGGGCAGCATTGGAAGACCATGACCTTTTAAATTGTTGTCTATTTTGCCTCAGTCCTCTGCTTGTCAGTCCCCTGCTTGTGTGGTTTTGCCTTCTCTGGTCTGGGCTTGGCCGTGTTAAATTAGGCTGTCTAGATCCAGGCTGACCCTGGGGGGCTATTCACAGTGTGGTTTGAGGCCAAGCAGCTGCACCTGTCCTTCTCCCAGCCCTGATGGGTGGATTACTAAACAGCTTAGGGTTTGTGAGAATCCCTCACACACTCATACTCCAGTAGGATCCCTTTCCTATCAGGTGTCTGTGTGAGCCTCCCACTGGCCCTGGGGCAAGTGCAGCAGCCATCTGTATTATGTTCACTTTGCCGTGGAAAAACTCTGACATGGGGGAAGGGGGCGGGGGGAGGGGAAGAACCTGCTGGGGTTGCAGAGCCAGTCCCTGACTTGGGGAGTCAGGGATGCAGCTCCGGTGTCTTATCCAGCTTCAATCCAGTGCAGATCTTGATGCTCAGGATGATTATTTCAGCTGTGCACCTTCTTCCTTTCATCTGCGCCCCCCACCTCATTCAGGCTCATGATCTTTCTATTCTTCAAGGGACTCATTGAAGAGGCAGGAAGTGGTTTGACTTATCATGGTTTGAATACTGGCTCCCAGATTCGATTATAATCAGTGGTCACTTGTTGGGGGGAGTCAACTTGTTTTTCTCACCCGGCTTGGTGAGAAGGGGCACAGTGGGGGGAGGAAGCAAGTGTGAAACCTTCTGAGTTGAGTGTTTCCTTTGAGGCCGTGGGCCTTGCGTTGGTGGGGAGCTTCCCTGAGATGTAACTGGGGGCAGGCCACCTGTTCACCACTGGCTGCCAGGGCTGGGGGCAGCGGAAGGAGGCCTGGGCCCTGGGCCCCAGGTTGGGTACCCAGGTCAGGGAGGACCTGTCAGTTCCACCTGGCAGCAGGGACCTCCTGGAAGGGGCCAGGCATGTGTGGAGCCTGATTGCTCTGAAGTTTGTCTCCATCTGTTTGTATCCAAGAATCCCTGACTTTTCAGCTAATCTATGTTTTGTCCCTCTGCCCTTTTGATGGGACATGATAAAGTCCTGCTCACCACCCCTTGTTCAGGTAAGAGTATATGTCCCCCTTAAAGGGACCCCCTGCAGCTGCACTTCTGCTCTCTTCCCTGAGGGTGGTTTCTCTTTTTCTTTCTCTCCTTTTTCTGATGACAATAATTTGTGACTTGGTGGCTAAGTAGAAGTACCTCCTGGATGTGGTGAAGTCTGAGATTCCCAGAGTTTCATGGGACTCCTGATTTCAAGTAAAAGAATCACAATAACAAAAGCAACAGTAAGTCAGCAGCCAACTTTTATCACAGGCTTCATAGGTCACAGTCTCGTCTAAAAACTTGGACTCTTTGTATTCTCACTGCAGTGAGCATGGTGCTATTGTTAGAGTTGAGGAAACCAAGACCCGGAGGGTGAAGTAAGTCACTCAGGGTCCCCAGCTACTATGTGGGGGAGCAGGATTTGAATGTAGCCATTTGGCTTCAGAGCTTGTACTCTTTACAGAGACCTGGGCAGCAGGGGCCCCTTCTACTCTAGACTGACTGAAGTGAGCCAGGTGGTTCCAGTTCCCTCGGCTGGAGAGGGCCGACTCTGATATATCCTGGGAGAGCCCTTGGTCTCTGCTATCACTACAGAGAATGTGCCTTTGTGCCAGGGGGCTGGGAAGTAACAGAGTGGATGAGCTGGGCTGGTCCTGTGCAGGGAGCAGTGGGGATGGTGGCAAGACAGGGGCGGGGCACATGCCCTGCCACACAGAGTGGTCATCATTCTCCCCAAATGATTTTCCCACATGGGACTGTGGGCCCAGTGAAGCCAGATGTTCTGATTTTTCAAATAGGAGATATTTCTTGATTTTTAAAAGCATGAGGTCAAGCTGTAAGTCTGCTTTGGGCCTGGATCAGCAGGAGGGGACTGCTGCCTCTATCCTAGTTGGTGGCTTCCAGCTCAGCTCCGGGCCCTGGAGTTGCTTGTCAGCATACCAGCGTCTCTCACTAGAGTGGGAGGGAATTCTTTGAGGCCCGAGACTCGTCTGAAGCCTCCCTGTAGTCTCAGAACCGTGCCCAGGGTCCAGCCTAAAGTCGCAGCCCAGTAAATGGTTGTTGATGGAATGAGTCTGTGTTCCCCATTTGCGCAGATGAACAGGCATTTGCAGTGGTGCTAGAAATGCCTCACAGTCCCCCATCTCTATTCCACAGAATCTGGGAGTCCTAGTAAGGGGAAATCCTACACGGGCCTGGGCAAGAAGTCCCGGCTGATGAAGACGGTGCAGACCATGAAGGGCCATGGGAACTACCAGAACTGCCCAGTCATGAGGCCACACGCTACGCACTCCAGCTATGGCACCTATGTCACCCTGGCCCCCAAAGTCCTGGTGTTCCCGGTCTTTGTTCAGGTGAGGTTGTGTGTAGCCTCTAGGGTTCCCTCAGGAGGAAGTGAGAGAGAAGAGTGCTTTTGCCCCAGAACTCAAGAATGCTGCCTCATCTGAGGCCTGAGGGAACCCTTTGGGGCTTGGAGGATGCCTAGGAAAATGTGGGTCCAGGGGAGCTCAGCAGTAAGAGAGTCCTCTCCATCCTCCTTCTAACGTCCCCTTTATCTGGAAACGAGGCAGGTGAACAATAGCTGCTTGTTGTAATGTCATGGGGCCGGTTTGCTGAGGCTTCCACTTCCTGGCTCACCTAGTGGTGGTGACCGAGGGGGACCTTGAGGCCTGGCACTGGTGTCATGTCTGGTCTCCTTGGTCTCTATGAACATGTCTGGCCACTATTTTTTTTTTTTTTTTTTTGCAGTTTTTGGCTGGGGCTGGCACCTCCGGCACATGGGGCCGTTGCCCCACTCCTTTGAGCCACAGGTGCTGCCCACATCTGGCCACTATTAGTGGCCTGAGATTCATTATACCTCCCTTCTTCTTCTTCCTCTTCTTCTTCCCTCTCTTCCTCTCCATTTTTCTCTCGTCTTTAAAAATAACCTTTTAAAAATAAAAATAACCATTGATTCCATCACCCAGATGTAACAATGTGAACATTTAGATGTCTTCTCTGTGTGCATGTACACATTAAAAACGCAAAACACAACAGATCTTATTCTGTATTTTATATCCCATTGCCTCTGTTAAATAAAAATCATTGACGTCATTTCCTACATCATTAAATGTTCTCTGAGCCTGTGTTTTATGGAGGTTGCATGTCCCTCTATTATGTGGACATACTACATTTATTTCACCAGTCCCCTGTTCAGATAGTATGTCTCCTTTTTTGCTATTGCAAATAACTCTATGATAGAAATCCTTGTGCATAAATTGTGTTTCTGGTTATTTTCCTTGGGAGTGATTCCTATAAGTAAAATGATTGGGGTCATGGGCTGTACGCATTTTGAAGGCTCCTTAACTTACAGACAGAAATGTTCCAGAAAGATCCTATTGCTTCATCCTCTTATTAGCAGCAGGGAGGTGACATGGCCCTTAGGGCTTTGTTTCTGACCATGCTTTTCTCTTCTCCCTGACATCCCGGTCTGAGCCTATTAGTGTCCAGTAGACCTTAGAACTCACTGTGTTAGGGCACAGCGCATCCCTGGCAGGCCACATACCTCTGCTTGGACATACCGTTGGCGGGATGTGGCCTTTGCCTTTCTGTTGGTCTCTTTCTAAGGATGTGGCACAAGTTCTTGATGTCTATGGGGGCTAATTTTCATTTTTATTTTAAAGTTTTCATAAGAAATTAAGTATGGTTTTTTTAAAAGTTATGAGAATGTTTAAATTGTGAAATATATCAACTAAAGATGACATAACACTTAAATGTCCAGTATAAAGAATAATTCTTCTTGACCCTAATGTCCTGTCTTCCCATCAGAGGTTCCCACTAGCCTGACTTTAGGGTAATCATTTCCTTGCTTTTCTTTGGTTTTACCATCTCTGTATGTTTCCCTAAATAGCATGTTTTGTTTTGCCTCTTTGGGATGTTATGTGATTGTACTGTGTCTATTCTTCTGGGTCTTACTTCTTTTGCTTCACATTGTTTATAAGAGCCATCAGCCTGTGATGTTTAGTTGATTTTAATTTCACTATCTTTGTGTGATGTCATGTGCTTAGAGGCCATATTATAAATATACCTTCACAGGGAAAATTCCTGCCGGGTGATCTAGAGCTTGGGGGGCTTCCTCTGGGCTGGGCTGGGTTGGGTGATGGGCTGGGGTGAGATATTTGAGTGAGAACTGGTCCCTGGGGAAATGATGGCTGAGGAGGCATCAGGTCAAGTGTATTATGCAAGCAGAGTAGGGACTGACTTGCCCTTGAAGGGACTCAAGTGACCAAATCTCTTGGCATGTGGCTCTTAGGATGCCTCCTCGGGCATGGACAGGACAGCTGGGAGAATGTGTGGGACCTGGAAGGGCCCTGAGGAGCCCTGTGTAGGGGACAGGGAGCTGGGGGTGAGGTCTGCAGGTGGCCTAAGCATGTGATGGGACTTCCTGCCAGAGATCATAGCTGTCATGGTGAGAGTTGGTGGGGAAGGTGTCAACAACAGTTCTGCACAGGACAGGAGCGTCTGTCTTTGTTTCCTTCTTGCATATGAGGGGGCGTGTGGTTCTCAGGTTGGGGGAGGGCTGGCAGTCTTCTCTCTGTCAGAGGGCTCTCAGTGGCTAGCTTTGACAGGCCCCCTCCGCCAGCAGCCCCACCAGGCCTCTTGGAATTGCCCTCTCAGCTCAGCCTCACTCTGCTTCAGCCTCTAGATCTCTGTAACCCTGCCCGGACCCTCCTGTTGTCAGAGGAGCTGCTGCTGTATGAGGGGAGGAACAAGGCTGCCCAGGTAAGGCTCTCATCTGTTTTCCCAGGTGGTATTTCTTGGCGGGCTTCACTGGTTTCCTCCAGGCCATCACTTTTGTCTCCTCATAATGGTCTTAGAAGTGTACAATCTCAGGGTAGAGGAGAACCAAAAATTCCCCCCATCCCTGCTGGCCCTCCTTACCAATTGGCTGCCCAGCTTTTTCTTAAACATGTCCAGTGATCGGGAGCTCACCTCCTCTCAAAGCTATTTAATCCATCTTTGTGGCTAGAAAGTTTCCTCAGCCCCTAAAGACAGCCTATTGTTTACCCCAAGAAACAGAAGAATTTGCTGTGGTGTTACTTGGGGGGGTGTGTGTGTGAGAAGATTAAAGCTGTTAGCCCACAGTGAATTTTTAGAGGAGTATCTGTTACCCAAGTTTTCTAGGTCTATGTTAAATCATAGACTCTGACACATGAGTCTATGATTTTTCCTGGGTTACAGCTTTGCCAATAAGGTGCTGAGGTGGGGCCATGCCACTCTTCCTGGGAGAAGCCCAGGCTTTCTGATAATCGGGAGACTACTAGTCCCTGGAGCTGGTCATGTTCCAGCTCAGTCACTGAGTTTAAAACCACATGGAAACAGAAGTTGGTGAGCTGGGTTCTGGCTTAGCTTCCTGGGGGCCATGGGTAGGGCAGAGGGCTGCTGCAGGTCCGGTCCTGATGCAGAGCTGGCTTGGTTGAGTCAAGCGGCAGCTTGGGGTAATGGAAAGATCAGGAAACTTGGAGGCAGGAAGCCTCCATCCAGCCCCAGCTCTACTGCTGGCTCCCTTGTTCCTCAGTCTTCCCATCTGAACAGTGGGTATGTGTGTATTTGAGGTAGCCAGGGCAGGGTCAGAGGTTGACTGTTGTCTAATGGCCCTTTCAGCCTCAGCCATTCTGGGATACTATGTGTGATTGTGGCTGAAGCAGGAAATTGGTTTTGTTTTTTAAACAAGCAGACCAGGACTTATATGTTCCAAATGAACCTTGTCTTTTTCAAGGGAGCTCCCTAGGGACACTGTGTGCTTATTTCTACCCCTCGGCATTGCCTACTATATCTCTGGACTTCCTCTTCTTTGAACCTCCTCTTTGGGAAATTTCTTAAAAATATCAGCACACTTATCTGAGATTCGGCCCATCTTCTGATCTACCTCAGTGGGAGTGAAACATCATCTGCCAAGGGGGATTTAAGTTTCAGGAATGAGAAATCATCGCCTGGAGCTGTATTTGTGAATAAATCTGTGACAGAGCTAAGTCAGGTGTCCAAGGGTCAGAAAGTAAGGTGTGGCCATTAGTTCACCAGACTCCTAAGAAGGCAGCTAGAAATGACAGCCCCCTGTAACATACGCATATGTTACATTTTGCTCTTCTCTTTGCTCACCATTAAATCTGCAAACATGGAGCACCTATTGTGTATCCTCACTGTGCAGGCATTTTATACACTTGATCCCAATTAGTTCTCATAGCACCCCCATGACAGGCATGGGTGTCCAATCTGTAGTTGGGACAGCTGAGGTTCCAGGGAGATGAAGTGAGGCCTGAGGGTCTTAGGGCTGGCAAAGGACGGAGCCAGGATTAGCAATGCTTTCCATGACCCATGCTACTGCTGGCATGTTTGTTTAAAAACAAACTAAGGACCACAAGCTGAAACCATAGCCTGGTTATAGTTATCATTTGTCCAAAAAAATCTTTGCTCATAGCTCTTTGGAGTCTTAGAGACTAAGAGACTCACCCTCCTTTCTCTGACCTCCCTGCCTTGAAGATTGAAGGAAGCTATTTGAAAGCAAGTGAAATAGATACAATCCTTTTTCTTGAAGTATTATAGCAACTAAATATGTGGATCCTGGTACCCTATCATATTACTCAGGCCAAAAATATAAACCAATTCAAGAAGGATTTGGATAAATTCGTAGAAACTCAGTGTTGGTTGGGCCCTCAGGAGTCATCCATTCTAATTATTTCCTGTGACTTTCCAGCTAATGGTTTTGGTCAGTTTTTGAATCTGCAGGGGCCGGAGTCTGGGCTCTGGTTTTATTACTGGAGAGTGGGTAAATCGTAGGACGTTCTCCCTTATGCTTAATAGAAGTCTTCATTTGTGGAATGTCCCCCCTTGGTTCTTTGTCCCTTCTCTTTGCTGGGCATGCACAAGTTTGCTAATTTCTGTGAGACGGTCCAGTCCTACACACTGAGCTACTCTCATCATTTCCCTTCCCAGAAGTTACAAAGTTGATTTAGGTGCCTTGAGGTTAAATGAGCATTTTGGAACTGCCTCATTTTTATTGATATAATACAGTACAACACAGGACAACACTACAATACAATAGTTACTGAGCATCTACAGCACAGCCAGGCACAGCATTGGGTTCTAGGAATACCGTGAAGCTCAGAACAGACACACCCTCACTTTACACACTGACTCATGGAGTTTAACATTAACTAAGGCATCAAGGTCTTTTCTACAAACCCTGCCCTTAGTCCAGATTCCCAGGAGGAAGCTTAGTTAGGGCCACTTAGGAGAAGCCATCCTCCAAATTGTAAGGACTTCCTAACCAAGGGATCCCTCAACCCTTTGGAAAAACAGATGTGTCCTTGGAGCAAGTGTGGGGAAGACACCTGGGGACCTCCATGGCCTGTTGCAGAAGGCAGCAGGTAACTGGGCCATGGGGATGGGCATCAGTCCGCTGTAGCTGCTGTGGCCACCACTGGATCCTGGTGGGACAGGAGGGGTGCACATACCCTCCCCCGGCAGGCTTCCCCTTCTGCCTTGCCTCCAGCTGTGTGCCAACTCTGGCCTTTCCCTGACCCGACCTTTGGGGAAATTCTTCGTTCATGCCTTAATCACTTCCTGTCTAGACCATATTCTCAGCTCTGGGAGTCTGTGCGGAGCTGTGGCCTGGTCCTTTTCTCACCTTGCCAATGGCTCCTCCCTACTGACCCTCCTGCTAGTCTTCTCTGGGCCTGGATCATCATTTGAATTTCTAGGTTGTTTCCTCTCAGTTCTTCCCCTGCCCGTTTCTCCCTGGGTCTGGAGGTGATGAGTAGATTTTCCTTGAGTCGGGGACGCATTCTGCAGAAGCTGGGGAGTTTGACCTGTGATGCCGGCTAATTTAGAGCCTTCTTTGCATTGCTTGGACTTTGAGGTCTTCTCCTCAGACAGCCAACCCCTTGAATCTTTCTGAACTCTGAGATCATTTTCTTCTCCTCCCTGAACTTTTTTTTTTTTTGTCTCCTTTGCTCTTATTTTTGATGCGAATGTGGCTTCTTCCACATTCCATAGGCATACTGCTGCCTATCTATATGGGGGGGGCTTTAGGGTCTGCCAGGCCTGAGTAATAGTCCCTGGTTGTGTGGCTATGGACAGGTCACTTTGCCTCTGTGAACTTAGGGTCCTCATCTGTAAGTGAGAGCAATGGTGTTATTTACACAAGCAGAAACTAAGTGTTTCACAAATGGAGGCTTCTCTTGTGCTTCATTGAGACAGGGCTGTGGTGGGAAGGGATTGGGTAGGGCCGCCACCAAGATCCTTGCCAGCCTTTGTGTTTGGGCCCCATTGGAGAAGCTGGAGCCTCTGAGAGCTCCTGCTCAAGGATGTCCCCCTGTTGTCTCCATGGCCCAGATTTCCTCCAACCACTGTATTTGTGCTATACTCAGGAAGCCAAGTGATCCTTTGAGGCATTTCATATATATTTAAATTATAAAATAACAGTCTCATTGCAAAATAATGCAAATTAAACCAAAAAATATAAAGGAAAATGCTATTTCCCAGAGTGAGGAGTGGGTTGAGTATCTTAGGTATTTTTTTTTTTTTTTTGTAGAGACAGAGTCTCACTTTATGGCCCTCGGTAGAGTGCCGTGGCCTCACACAGCTCACAGCAACCTCCACCTCCTGGGCTTAAGCGATTCTCTTGCCTCAGCCTCCCGAGTAGCTGGGACTACAGGTGCCCGCCACAACGCCCAGCTATTTTTTGGTTGCAGTTCAGCCGGGGTCGGGTTTGAACCCGCCACCCTCGGTATATGGGGCTGGCGCCTTACCGACTGAGCCACAGGCGCCGCCTATCTTAGGTATTTTTAAAAAATGTAAACATCAGCTCAGCGGCTGTAGCTCAGTGGTTAAGGCACTAGCCACATATGCCAGGGCTGGTGGGTTCAAATCTGGCCCGGGGCCTGCTAAACAACAATGACAACTACTACAACAACAAAAATAGCTGGGTGTTGTGGTGGGCACCTGTAGTCCTAGCTACTTGAGAGGCTGAGGCAAGAGAATTGCTTAAGCCCAATAGTTTGAGGTTGCTGTGAGCTGTAATACCACGGCACTCTACCAAGGGCAACATAATGAGACGCTTTCTCAAAATAAAAAAAAGTAAACATAGATGTGCAGATGTATTTTATAAAATTAGATCATACTTGAGGTGTTTTGCACATTGTACTATTTTGACTTATGATAGATTTCTATTTCTGTACTCATAGCTCTACCTTTTTTATAGCTGCATCAAATTCTACCATATGAATTTGCATAATTTATTTTATCCATCCTCTCTTGATGGGCATTTATGTTATTCTTTCTTTACACGACAAAAATGCTGTTGAAAATATCCATATATGTTCATATTCATATATCCTTAAAAAGTATTTCAGTAGGACAGAGTCTTAGAAGTAGAGCTGTGGGGTTGTCTTTAAAAGTTTGATCACTAAATGTCAACTCAGTGCCCGCCAAACCCTTCTGGCTAATTCTTCTTACTCCAGAAGAGATGAAGTGTCGGGTTTTGACACCTCAAGGGAAGTTAGCATAATTAAATTAATAATACTTTGTTTTCTTGGGAGAACCTAAAATTGGCCTTTTTGACTAAAGGCCACGGTAGGATTTACAAAACAAAGAACAGTGTACTCTTTAGTGGCATTAGAGGATCAAGTGGATTTTTTTTTTAGCATGAAACTATGCTGAGCATGCCTGTTGGTTTACCTATAATGTCTAAAAATAGCTTTTACTTTTATTTTTGGAGCAGCTAATGCATAAAAGAGAGAAAAGTTATGAACATGTCTGTATTGGAGCGTAAGTAACTGGCTTTTTCTTGAGCTGATTTCTCATTAATGCAGTTACAATTATCTTCAAGACATTTGGTAATACCACTGTACGCTGCATGCCACTTCACTTCAGTCTAGGGAGAGCTTGTGGAAAAAGCCAGTGAGTGATGAGGCAGGGACTCTTCTCCCTGTTTGAACTGATGAGAAAACTAAGGCTTAGGGGGGCTCAGGGAACTTCACCAATTTTTTTTGTGTGTGATTAGTTAGCGACAGAGCTGGGATAGGAGCCTCATGACTTCCGACACCAAGTCCAGTGCTCTTTCAGTCAGACACTTACAGTAGAATTAAAACAAATATGGAACATCTTATAGCTCAAGGTCAGTTCCAAGCTAAGAATGTGGGGCTGGAGACTCCAAGGCATTTGGTCAGAGAAGTGAGCCTGGGGGCATCGGGCTGTAGAGAGGCTTGCCGAGACCATCTGCAGGGAGGCTGATGACCTTTTCTTTTTTCTGCTTTTTCCTATTCAAAATGTAGAAAAGTGGAGGGTGAAAGAGCCATCTCCACTTCAGGTCAGGTCTCTACCCTTGGCTGTAGCCATATCGCACCCCACTCCTGGTTCTGCCTGAGACAATGAGGATGAGTGACCTGAACCTTCAGGGGAGGTTGTGGCTCCCAGCCTCCCGGAACAATAAGGCAGCTAGTTTGCTCTCTTTCCATACAGGTGACCCTGTTTGCCTACTCGGACCTGCTGCTTTTCACCAAGGAGGACGAGCCTGGCCGCTGTGACGTCCTGAGGAACCCTCTCTACCTCCAGAGTGTAAAGCTGCAGGAAGGTAAGCAGGTGCCCAGGTACCCGGGGCTTCTCCCCATGTGCCCCGAGGCACGCTGCTCCAGGAACCCTCTGGGACCTGGCACTCAGCTGTCAGTGGGGCATTTGAGCATGTGCTGTTGGGCTCTGTTTCTTGGCTGGTGCTCTCAGATACTGGCATGTCTTCTAGGCTGGCAAGTCTTCTGATATGCCCTGAGCTTTTCAAGGAGGCTTTTTGTTTTCTAGACACCTTCTGGGGAAGCTATGGAGCAGGGTGGGAAGAGCTTTGGACTCAGACAGACTTGTGTTCAAATCCTGGCCCTGCCCCTCCCTACTTTCCTCATGTAAATGGGGATAATAATAGCATCTCAGAAGGTTGTTGTGAAGATGAAATTGGGTCATAAATGCAAAGTGCCTGGTCCACAACAGGTGCCCAATTAGTGCTCGTTACCACCCCACAGATCTGTGGACAGAGACCACTGTTTCTGAGCTGTCCAGCCTGAGCCCAAGTACCTGGGCATAGGTGCCTGTGGGCACATGAGGGAATCTCTAACCCAAACTTTCCACCGTGCCCTCCTCTGCTCTGGGGACGGGAAGCCAGCTGGGAGTATCTGTCGGCGGTTTGGTTTGGCGCCTGAGGTCTCTGCTGAAAGGGGCTCAATTTCCTCTCCCAGATTATGAAAACAACAACAGACCTGTTTGAGGGTGGGTGACAGGGGCAGGGAGGAAAATATTACCCAGCGAAAGAATTCTGTTTTGTCGGGTTTTGCTCCAGGAAAACTTCCTGACTGTTGCAAACCCATCCTGTGTGCTTGGTGCCCTGGCTGTTCCTCCTCCTTGGAAACCCGGTCAGTGTGAGAACCTCCACTCTCACTTCCCCACGGGAAGCCACTTACGACTTCTCTGGCTCTGGCTTTCTCCTGCCCAGGGAGGGGAAAAACGAGTCACATCACTTGGGGACAGCCCCTCCCTCCTTCCCGGTGGGCTCAGCCCAACCAAGGAGCAATGGGAAGGAGCAGTCCTCTGAGCCACTCCAGCTCAGGCACTGGTGTCCCAGGACCGCCCATGTGCCTGCCAGAGGGGGGCAGGTTAGCGCTCCAGCAGACTCTGCCCTGGGCTTCCTGCTGCCTACCTGTGACTGCCCAGTTTTCCCCACATGCCCATTCTCCCCGTCCCCTCCCAACCCCAGCTTAGTCACATGAGGGAGTACTGGGCAAGGGGCAGTGCTCAGCAATGCATCCTGGTGGGTGACAGGAACAGAACCCTCACTCTGAGTGCACACTACAACCAGTCTGGGGCCACAAGCTCAGGATCCTGGTTTGCTCAGCTTCCTGCTACAAGAAGGGAGGGAAAGAGACAGGGGCTCATGCTGGCTACATGTTGGAGGTTGGGGCTAGGGTGGGGGGAAAAGGGCAGTAGCTGGGTCTGAGGTTCTGGGCTTAGTGCTGCTGCTGCTATGTGACTTTAGCTGGTCCTTTCTCTCTTCTGGGCTTTAGTTTCTCTGCCTGGGAAGTAAGGCTTGGGTCAGCCCTTTTGAGTTTCTTGCCAGCTCTGACACCCCCCCCCCCCACAGAACCCCCAAGGTTGCTCTCAGAAGCCAGGCAATGCCCATACACCATCTTGCCTCCACCCCTCAGGGGACCTGATTAGGATTGGGGGTGTGATGGCCAAGGTGGGGTGTGGGGCCTGGAGGTATTACAGAGAAACTCTCTAGATGCAGAGCTGGGTGTGCAGGCTGGCTCCCAGGGCTTCCTCTCCCAGCAGACAAGGGTTGAGGGTGGCCAAGGCAATACTTCTCAGGAGAGATGACCACGGCCATGAGAGCCCACTGGGTTGGTGTGGAGAAGGGTCTGTGTGTGTGCCCTGGATTTGTTGGGCAGATAGTTTGGCACAGACCTTAGGCCTGACATGGTCTTGGGCAGACCTCCTGGGAGCCTGAGAGTTGCTGAGAGGGAAGAAGGAAATGGCTCCATGACACTGAGCAGTCAAGGTGCACATTCCAATGCTTAGATTTTTTTTCAGGCACCAGTGAGCTCTTGCCTCTCTCCCTCTTCTATCCCCACTCCCCTGAGACAGGCTTGTGGGTCGCGAGGTTCCCGGAAGTTTAGTGACCCCTTCTCCTGCAGTCAGAGTTGGAGCCACAGGACCCAATGTTCTGAGTCCTGGCGTCCGATTTCCTGCCTGCCTCCCCTGTGCCCCAAGAGACCCATTGCTGCAGCAAGGGCCAGAGCGAGGCTTTTAAGAGATGCATTTGGGGCCTTAGCTGGAGTCTCTGTTGGCAGAATGGTCTCTGATTAACATTACTCATGCCTCCTTGGTTTCTTGTTTCAAGAAACATGTATGCAGAGTTCAATTGGGGGTAGAGAAAAGAGTAAACAAGGAATATACCCTTTCTGGCTGACTCGGCTGGTAAGGCCTGGCAACGGCTGCCCACTGGCAGGGGAGAATCAGCCATCTTAGGGACCAAGGACTCCTTCATGTGACTTGTCTGAAGAATCTTTAGCACCACTGGTCAAGTACTTCCAATACCCAACATGGGGCACAGAACAATGTGGCTAGTGCATGAAAGTTTGTTGGGTGAATGAATAAATGACTAAAAAGGAGACCAGAAATAGCTGCTCAGCTCCAGAGCTGGGGGTGTACCCGTTCCTCAGGGCTCCTGGCTGGTGACCGTTTAAATCCTGCTCGCCCTCCTGCCCAGCTTCCCCCAAGCTCCAGCAGGGCTTTGAATGGCAGGGTAATGGGAACAGGGAGAGCTGGCGCTAACAATTGCGACATCTCCGGTCAGACGGGCCCATTGTGGTCTCTTCCTGCCTCCGCCGCCCTGGTTTTGGTCTTCTTTGTGTTTCTGCCTCCTAGGCGGCCAGCATCACGCCCACAGTATGTCCTCCTGGCCTGCTCAGGTCTCTCAGAAGTGGCCCGGAAATGTTCAGCTGATGCTTGGGCTCTCTGCCCCCCTTGGGGAGCTGGGTACCCAGTTTCTAAAACTCATTTGTTTAGGTCCTAGCTGCTGGGACACTTGAAATTAACTTTGAATCGACATTTCTGAGCATGTCCTGTGAGCCTACCTCAGTGCCGGCCACTGAGGTGACAGCAGTGGAAGGGCCACCTTTCCATCTCTGCAACTCGTTAAGTGTGACACCCTGGTCAGGATCACAGGCCACCCTGGGTTCAAATCTCAGCTCTGTCACTTACTGCCTGCCTTGTACTGTCTGTCTGAGTCCAAAGCTCAATCCAAGTTGTTTCCCTCCCTGGGCCTCAGTCTTTTTATCTGGAGAGTGGAGACAACACCCCCCTGACTTGCCTCAGAGGGTGGAGAGGGTTTGGCGAGTGACTGAGTTTGGGATCTCAGGCCTGGTAGGAGAGGGATCTGGGAAAATGGTGCCGGGATCAGACCTGTGCTCTACTTAGCCCGTAACTGTGATCTCCCCTACGTGGTTCATGAATTCCTTGATGGGAAGTGAGGTCCACTCTGGAAGCAAATGGCTCCTTGTTGAATTTCAGAATGGCAGAAATAGGGGTATGTTGAAGGCCAACCCACGAGGTCCCAGTTCTGATGCTCCTGCAGGGGCTGTGGCGTCTGTCCTGGTCAGCCTCTGGGCAGCCTGCTGTCCCGAAGCAGCTGCTCCTCCCTGGCATCCTGGGCTCCCTCAGTGTGTTGTTCTTTTGTGAGGCTCTGAACCGGGCTGAGTGCTGCTCCCATCTTGTCCTTTTCTCCAAGTGCTGCCAGCACAAGGCTGGGATGGGGAGCAGATCGTGGTGAAAGTTTATAGTAATGCAGGGAGGTCAGAGTGGCGGGGTGGGGGTGACCAGCAAAGAAAATTTGTCAAGGCAATTCAGCAGCCATGCCCTGCCCTAGGGACTGTGTCTTCCGGTGTGTTCTCCCATCCTCACCTCCTGTCTGCCTGAAGCTCTCATGTCCTGGGCTTTCCCCTCCCTTCCAGACCCTTCTCTTTCCTCACTGCCAGCTTCTGGACCCCAGATTTCTGTTGTTTTCTTACATAGATCTTTGTGGCTCTCCCTTGACACTAAGGTCTGCTTCTGGAAAGGCAGGGAAACATCCCAGTATGTTCTCCTAAACAGAAGAAACCACCTCTTGTTATCTCCACCCTCAGCAACACAAGAACCAGCAGAAACTTTGAAATGAGTATAATTGTGATAGATGTGTTACTTAGTTCAATGTAAGCATTTCACATTGTATATCAAAGCAGTACGCTGAACCCCATAAATGCATCAACGTACAAAGTTATGATTTAATAAAAAATAATTAAAATAATAATAATAAAGAAATTACAGCTTTTGTAAATACAATGAGTTCTTAGGCAGGGCTTCCTTTCTCCTAGCCCATCTCTAGGTGGGGAGAAGCAGAAAGATTTATTCTCTCAAAGTCCACAGTGAACCCTCCATTTATAAGCTGTTTTTTATCTGGCTCTGGCTGGCAGCCCCTGGCACTCAGATAATTTTGTCTAAGTAACTGTCACATGCTTGCTGCCAGGGGACCTGGCCTTTGCCCCCACCAGGGCCCTCTCTCACTGCTTTTCTTAGGAATTGGCTTGGCTCACAATCTCTATTTTTACGTTGCCACCTTCTCTTTGTAAAAAATGTTGGTTCCTTTGACAGTGCCTTTGCTTCAAGTATGTATTGAGGGGGCTGCTTTGAGCCCAGCACTGGGCCTGGTGCCATGAGAAGACGGGGGACTGGGTAGGGCCTACGCGGTGGGCATTTGAGAGGAGAGTGTGTGGTGGGTCAGAGTGTGGCTCTGGGGCCACTTGTTTAACCCATCTGTGCCTCGGTGTTCTCACTCGAGTCATGGGTGACAAAAACTCTGTCTACAGGGTTTGTCCTGAGGGTCGAGCTTATTCATGGAAAGCATTTAGAACAGTAGCTGGTGTGTGGCACTGTGGCACTCTGAAGCTCTAATGCCCTTGAAGTGTTTGTTGTTGCATGTGCTATGTGGTTGCCTCCCTTGACAGTGACAGCCTGCCTGTGAGGCCAATTGCTTGGTGGGGAATGTTGCCAGGTCCCGAGGAATGGCTGTAGTGCTGAGCACAGGCATCCAGGAGGAGGAGGCAGGGTGGCTTCTCGGTCACCTTGCTTGTTGTCGAGCACAACTTGTGCTTCTCCATCTCCCTGCCTTTCTTCACCTCCTGGAGAGCCTTTTCTTCTCATCTGAGCCCAGCTTCAACAGCTGGAGGTCATCTCTCTGTGCTTCTGCTTCTGAGGCACTCTGAGCAGACCATCTGCCCTTAGGCCAGGATTCTACCTGACCTCTTGTAGGGAGGAAGGAGCAGCCCACAGCCCCTTCCAGCTGCCTCCCAGGTAGACAGGGCTTGGCCGAGGGTTGCTGTTGGGGTCCTGGACCAAAGGTGGGGGAGGCTCTAGAAAAACACACAGAGGGCTTGGGGTCAAGCCCCAATCTGGAAACCATCTCTGGGCTCCACTCTGGCCATGACTAGGTCTCCCCCATTGCAGGGCCCACCTAGGAACTAAATGGCTCCTTGTTGAATTTGACAATGGCAAAGGCAGTTGGAGTGTTCAAGGGAAAACCCAGATGTGTACTTCCTCCATTTCCGTCACTGCAGGGATCACGGAAAGGAGACCTTCTGGGATGGATGACAGCTCCCTGCACCTGACTGGTGCCCAGAGGCTACTCCTGACTTCTGCTCCTGAGTCTGAGATTTCAGCATTCCTTAGGCCAGGCAGCAGAGATCTTATACTTGGTTATGTATTTAGCCCTTTCCTCCAGAGACTTCTTGGCCTCCTTGTCTGCCTTGTTCTCCCTCTTTTTCCAGAAAGCACACCACACACACAGCCTTCTGGGCAAGACAGCTGACGGTGCTCCTGCAAACTGCCATTAATCAATTCTAATGCAAGGCTTACTTTTGTTCCCCTCAAGGTTCTTCAGAAGATCTGAAATTCTGTGTGCTATACCTGGCAGAGGTGAGTCCTTTCCTGTGTGTTTGCGGAGAAAGATCTGTGATGTGGTACTTGAGGGGAGATGTTGGGCTGGGTGCTAGACCAGGGTTCTGGTGTCATCCTCATGCAGTGATGCAGGGCAAGTTCAGATTGGTGGTTTCTTGCTTTGTAGCATGGGAATATCAGCCCCTGCCCTTGCCTGTCTTACCTCTGGCAAGGGCAGGGGCTCTAAGTGAACAAGAAAGCACTTAGATCTCTGATTCAGCACCCCCTGACCTCCTGCACTGCAAGAATCATAAGGATGTGGCCTGGCAGCTGCAGGTCACCCTGTTCATCTGTTTCCTGTGCCTGCCTCTTTCTTCCACTTTTTAAGGAAATACTAGCCCCGACCTCTCCTCCTGTGTTTCCAGAGGCCTGAGGTAACTTTGCCTGGGCCAGATAATACAGACTACACCAAGTGTTTGTGTTTGGGGCTGGAATGATGCTCACTCAGTGTGATTGACATTCCTCAGTCTGATCAGGAGCTTGGGTGGGCAGTGCTACGCCTTGGCTGAGCAAAATCCATGAAACAATGTATTGCTTGTTATGGTTCAGTAGATAAAATATAATGAATCCAGGGGTTTAGCCAAAGAGGTCCATGATGATGAAGAAGATGAGACACATAAATTCTTTTCAGTTTTCAGTGAAATTTCTATTCTCAACTGTGGGTCTCTGCTAATGTAAACAGGGTGGTGTCTGTTCTAAGCAAGGGCTCATTCTTGCCCTCTGCCTCCACTTAAGTTTGTCTCATCCAGCAGTCCTGGGAACCTGTCTTGTTGGAGGTGGGGCATAGTCTATACTGGCTGGCCAAGAGGAATGCATCCTTTAAGAAGGAACTGGGGCCCTCTTTGGGACTGAAAATCATTCCTTCAGTTCCCAGCTAAGGTAAGAGGTGAAAGGCCTTGGTTTAGTCTTTGAACAGATCCCTGAGGGAGAAGACAGTTGATGCTAAGTTAGCTTTCAGGGGAGACCAGAAAGTTCTAAAGAGGCAGTGGACATTGCTGGAGCTCAGCTGGGGGCCCAGGCTGCCTGGAATGGCTGACCTGAAGACACCGATGTCCTGCTCTGTGTGAGCTACGTTCCCACTGGGGCATAGAAAGTGGCTGGTGGCGTCACTTCTGTGCTGGAAGGTGTTTAGTTCCATAGAGCTAAGCGAGCAGAGTGCATGTAGGAGAAGCTGTGAGCCAGGCTGGGCTGTTCCTCCAGCCTCACGCTCTGGGTTCCGATTCTCTCAGGCAGTCCCTTAAAGGAGGCGCCAAGCTCTTAAATGACAAGAGAGCTTCCTTCTGGGCTGGGTTTGTTTTTTTCCCCAGAGAAAAGCACTTTGACTCCATGGGTTTCCAGGGATCTACCTCCTAGCCCTTCAAAGATTGATGAAGGGTTATTGATTTGGGGCTTTTTATTTCAGTAAAGTGCCAGGTGATCTGACTCTGAGGGCTTAGGGGATTGATCTCACAGGCAGCTAGAAGCTTCTCTCTTCTTTTAATGGGTTGCTGTTTATGAGAGGCACATCTGTAATGCAGAAAAGACAGAAGACTATCTCTGTAGTTGGGGATGTTCTCAACACGGGTGGTTTGGGATCCCACGGAGAGCCCCAAACTCACACCTTAGTTGGAACTTCTGATAAGTGGTTTCTCTTCATTGCCTGACATGTAAGTAGCACTCAGAGAAGAAATGGGGTGGGGGGGGGGAACAGAGTCAGAGCTTGACGAAGTTTTTCCACACTGCACTGAGAAAGCCCCAATCACCTGAGTGGTGGTAGCTCTGGGGTAGTCCTAGTCCTTGGCTCTGTGTCTCTATTCCTCTGGACAGGCGTCTCTGCAAATCCATGGGACAGATGCAATTCCTATAGAGGACGAGGGGCATTGGCTCAATGGGCACATTGGTCAGGGACCATTCTCTAATCTAGATCTGAGGCTGGCTCCATTAATTTAAGAGTCTGGGCCTTGGAGTTAAGAAGACCAATTTGAATCTTGGCTCTACCATTTCTGGAGTGATCTGGAAGTTACATATTCATCTCTGAAACGAGGCTGATGAGGCCTACCTTGCAGGGTTGTTGTGATGATTAAATGAGATTCAATAAGATAGTGCATCTAAGCACTTAGCCCTGAGCCTGGCACACAGTGAGTGCTCAATAAATGGTAGCTATTATTATTGTCAGCTTCCTAACAAGGGGAAGAGCTTTTCATATTCATTTACTCTCCATTAGAGACATCAGAAATGATTTATTGATCTTTTCAAAAGAAAGCTAAGAGGAATATTTCACATTCTTGGTAATGTGCATATAAAGTTATACAAATATGGCAAAATTGTAGGCTCTGGAGGAGGCGGAATGTAAACTGTGAATCTCTTCTCTTTTGAAATTTCCTGGGGCTGATGATATAACCTATCTGAGCCTCGGTTTTCTCATCTAAAAAATGGTAACAGCTGTTTCTTTCCTTCCTCTGTCATAGAGTCATTAGGAGAATTGAATTAAATGAGAAAATGTTTGTCAAGGCAAATGAATCAACTTAAATCATGGCTGAAGAGGTTTGGGTTTTTACTAAGATAAAGTTAATTCAGGAGCAAGGATGTGAGGCAAGATGGGGATCTTGGAAGCAGCCAAGAGAAGGGTGGGCGACTGGGTGGATTTGAGTATGCCCATGTTTAAGTGAGAAGAAATCCGGTACTTCTGGGTCTGGACTGTGCATCTGAAAGGTCTGTGCTTGGTTGACCTCCCCATAGTCTGCCTGAGTGAGTTCTGTGAGGATGCCCTCAAGGCAACTTATGGCCTTGACCCCGGATCCTGGTGTTGACAGCACAGTGCATATCAGCAATGAACCTGCATTGATAAGTTGGGTTGCATACTGGATTAAAAGAGATAGTTCACATGTGAGAGCAGCCAGGCAGGCAATGAGGGTCCCCAGGTGACAGAGTTAGCCAGAGTTAGCCCTCCTTGGAGGGAGCAGCCTTAGTGTTCTTGCTCTCTCAGCTAGGCCAGTTTCCAAGGCTTGGGCCTCCCAGGAATGTTTGCCTATCTCAGCTAGCCAGCTCCTGTCCCAGGGCCAGGCCTGAGTTTAGGTCCTTGGAGCGTTGTAAGCCATCTGGGCTCTCCAGCATTATGGAGGTTTTCAGCTTCAAGTCCTCAGAGCCAGGGACTCAGCCCTACACTCTGCAGTTGAGACAGACAATATGGCTTCCATCCCAGGTGGGGAAACATGGCTTTCCAAAGGGTAGGGTAGGGGAGGGTGGTTCTTGTGATGTCAGTAAAATGGGGATAATTACAGTAGTTGTGGAATACATATCAAAGCATTTCTGTGCTTACTCCAGGTAATGAGGCGTGAGGGCGATAGCTCAGTGTTAGGGGTAGATGGCTCTCTCCCTGTTGGAGACACACTCAGCGTGGGGAGCTTTCTTGTACTTTGGTAAAGAGGAGACCTCCATCCTGGAGCTGAGAGTGGTTATACAAAAAGCTGCCAGTAAACTCTGCAGCTTCTCTGAGACCCCCTGGCCTACAGAGTTCCTTTTGAAGGTTTTGCATTCTGGTTGCCTCTGGGGCCAGTCTGCCAGGGAGAGCATTCTTGCCAGCCAAGGGTCTGGCAGCCTCACCGGGTGGTGAGGAGGCCTCCCCAGGGTTTGGAGATGAAATCCCAGCGGAAAGTTCTTCAAGCCTTTGAGTTTTCTTTCTGCTGCTCATTGACTATGAGACTCAGTGAGGTCCTCAGTCACTCTGAGTCTTGGTTATTCCCTTCCATAAAATGAGAATAACTCTCCACGCCCTCCTGCTGCTTCTTTGAATTGCTATGATCAGAGTGAGATCATCAATGGGAAAGTTCTGTTTAATTTATTAGACCAAAGGAATTATTAGTAAGGCAGAATCCCTGCTTCAGAACAGAAAGAGGACATTGAGGCTCAGGGAGATCAAGGAATTTACTGAAGCCCACATGGCTAGATAAAAGCAGGGCTGGCAGGCACAGGTCAGGGCCGGCTTTTTGGACCACAGTTCCTGCCTCTCCCCTAACCTTCACAGGGGAGCACAATGAGAACGGGACCAGAGGGCCCTCTGTCCCCCAGCATCTGTCTCCCCAGGCTCCTCCCTGGGAAATCTTGAGGTCTTTTTCTGGGTGTGTCCTTCTCTTAGAAGGTTCTGGGAAGTGGAGGGACTCTGTTGTTAAGTGGAAGCTCCCAGGATCGCCTCAGTGTACCCATCCAGTTTCCAGAAGCCAGCAGATGGGGCTTTCTTCCCTTTCTCCTCCATGCTTTTAGGAAGATCATCTTCTGAGTACTTTTGGGCAGGAGAGGCATGGCTGGCACCCTGGGGACACTCAGCATGGGAGGTAGCCCCACCCTTTGTGAGGTTGGGTTGGAAGGTAGGGTAGACAAAGTCCCTAGACGCTATTAGAAGATGCAAATAACCATCTCCAGCTTAGGGCCTTGGCATTTGCTCTTTCTGGAACAATTTTTCCCAAGCACTTTCCTCCCTGGCTCCTTCTTATAGTTCAAACTCTAGCTCAAGGGGCACCCCTTCAAAGAGGCTGGCTCCTTCTTATAGTTCAAACCTTACCTCAAGGGTTACCCCTTCAAGTTTATAATTCACCCCTGGCTGAATTATAAACTCTCTTTTTATGACTTCTGTGACATTTACACAATTTTTAATTTTACTTGTCCCTTGGTTTCCATAGGGGATTAGTAGGGGATTAGTTTCAGGACCCCTGTGGATTCTAAAACCCACAAATGCTCTAGTCCTTGCTATAAAATGTCATGTAACCTATGCACCTCCTCCCATGTACTTTAAATCATCTCTACGTTACTTATAATAATACCTAATATGTGCTTTGAAATATTTTCCATCTACTCTTGGTTGAGTCCATGGATGCAGAACCCACAGATATGGAAGGCTGGCTGTGTATTATTATTATTTATTGTCTCGGCCCTTGAACTTGAGGGCAAGGACTTCATCTGTCTCACGTAGCTCTTTATCTCTGGTGCCCAGGACAGGCCCTGACACAGAGCAGGTGCTCAATAAATACTTGTTAAATGAACTAGATCACCAAATATTAATAATAACTATAGCTACTATTTATTGAGGCCTGAGGTTGTCCTCATTGCTTGCTCTGCAGTAGCTCTGAGGGTGAGGTGATTTTACTGTTGTCCCCATTTTACAGATGGCTTATAAATTCCTGAGGTAGACAGCCAGGAAGTGGCAAGGCTGGAATTTGCACCACGCCTGTCCAACTGCAAAACAGGGAGGGACTGGATGGAGACACTGTCTTTTCTCTGTTCCAGGCCATCTAACTCATGCTTCCTGGAAAGTTCATTTAGTCTCAGCACTGTGGGGTTGTAATCAAATCCCAGTGGAGTCAGAAAGGCCTTGCCATCCCCGATCAGAGCAGGGCAGGGAGTGGGTGGTCACCCTGGACACGCGGCACTGTTCTCACCCCGACTCCAGCTGCTTCAGGGGATGACCCCTGGGCTCCCCACAGCTCTCTGGTGCTTGCGCCAAGGCTGGCCTGCATTTGACCTCATCCCGGCAGTTACTCCAGGCAGCCAGAGCTTACCAAGGCCATTACTTGCCAAGCAGTGTGCTAGGCCCTCGTCAAAAAGTCCAGTTGGGCAGAGGAGTCTGTAGCGCTTGGCAAAGCGGATGTGAGTTTAGCACCGTGGGAGATGTTGCTGCCCTCATCTGAGCCGTCACTTATCAGACCCAGAGATGGGCTAGGCAGCAGGGCTGCACGGGGTTACCTGACTCTACCCGCCAAAGACTTTCCCAAGGGACTTGAGTTGCTGTTTGGGTTCTGTTGGTCTGTCCATTCATCTGCCTGTCTAACCTTGGCCTGGTGATCAGATAAGTGTGTTGTGAGGGAGGCAGGTTCTGTCAGCTGAGAGGAGAGTTCCTGGCTCCACAGAGCATCAGCCAAAGCCTTGGCCCTCTGGGTTCTTCCAACCCCCCACTGCTGCCTTGTGCTGCCTGCCCCGGAGGGTGACCTCACTGTGTCTGTCTTGTAGCTCCCCACAGGCCTCCACTGTGTTGGGAGCTATGCCTTCTTCCCTGCCCCCAACCTGTGCGCTGGCCAGCTGGCCCCTGAACCCACTTCCCTGCTCCCGGCTGCCTCGATGTCACTGGGGATTAGCGTGCATTATGGTTTTTGGTGGACACTCCCCTCTCTGCTACAGCCTCGCCCTCTGGAGCCCAGGGATGGGCTTGGGCCTGGGAGCCCCCTGAACCAGGGAGCAGTCTTGACCATCCCTTTCTCTGTTTTCCCTGACGTCAGAAGGCAGAGTGCTTATTCACTTTGGAAGCACACTCGCAGGAGCAGAAGAAGAGAGTGTGCTGGTGCCTGTCGGAGAACATCGCCAAGCAGCAACAGCTGGCAGCGTTGCCCCAGGAGAGCAAGGTAAGGCCTTGCCAGTGGCGGTGGCTCCTGCAGCCTTGCTTTCCCTCAGTGAGCCTGGACCCTCGAGCTTCTGCATTGGTACTTGGATTTGGGCAATGAGCTCTTGGCAAGGGGGCCTATGCCTGACTGTCTCTCCCTGTTGGCATTACACTGGATCTGTTGAGTGGGTTCGACATTGCTCGGGTAGAGCGAGAGAGCCAAATCGAGCAGGACCCATCAATCCTCCGCTCTGTTCTTCTGTTTGCCTATGGCAAGGTTTAATTTGAGCTGGGCTCCCTGCTGCTGCCTGGCACGCACTCCCCTCTGCCATTGGGTAGGCTGTGCCCAGGGGCAGTACACTGGTGTTTAACATTGGCCTGAGGCAGCATAATTGAGGGGATGTTTGCAGCAGGAGCTGTTATACATTACAGTTGCATGCAGGCCAGAGCCAAATGCAGCCGAATTTGGACTGCTGGGGCCTGGGGATTGGCCAGCTGGAGCATCAGAGAAGATTAGAGACTCCCAGTGGAGGCTGATCTGGGCCAGGCACTGCTCAGCCCCTGCAGTGCCTGGGGAAGGGGGAAGGATAGGAGGTTGGACCGCAGCCTTACCCTTTGACGCCTGGATGCCAGCTACAAGGCACAGTTATAGTCCCCCATTTGTGAGTCATTCAGATCCCTTCTCTTGCTTAAGGTGCTGGCCATTTTGGAATTTGGTCTGGTTGGCTGTAAAAGTTATGGAGGTGGTTGCTGTTCTGGATCTGGGGGAAGATGGATGAAAGTGAGCTTCAGTCTATAAACTTGCCACCTTATTACTTCCTCCCGGTGTGTCCAGGACCCATGTGCCATGGCAGCAGGCCTTTGGAGAGGCCATTGGGCAGGAGCTGGGGAAAAGGTGATTGGTGGTCTCTCCTGAGGGCCAGTGGTGGTGGCAGCTCCCCAGCTATCTCCAAAGAGAGTGATGATCTGAGAATTGACATGATCTGAGATATAAAAGTTACCTTGTTTTATGTCTGCCAAGGTCAGGAATAACTTTGATAAGGGCAGACAGTGTCCTGTGGACTTCTGAACCACACTCCGCCCACTGAGTGGCAGTTGTGACCTTGGTCAAGGCCCTCTACTTCTCTGTGCTTGTTATCCCCCTCAGTAACCTGGGACAACAGTTCCTCCTCCGAAGGGTCGTTGTGAGAATCAAATGAGGGGGTGTATATACAGTTCATAGCACAGTGCCTGGTATGCAGTTGGTGCTTACTCAACCACAGCTATGGGGAATGCATTGCCCCTGGCCCTGGTCCCAGGTGGCTTGTTGCAGCACTGAGTGGAATTCTTTGGCAGGTTCTACTGAGCAGAGACCTGTCACGTGTCTATTGGCAGTCGCCATGCCTACGGGCTGTCACTGTGCCTATAGACTGTCTTGTCCCATTGATTCTGTCCCATTGAATCACTCTTCAGTGGGGAAGCCCCTGTGACATCCAGTGGCTGGACTCATGCCCCAAGCTTTCTTTTGTCTGGGCTTAGTTCTTGTTTGAGGATGGAAGAGCTTTCTGGATCCACAGTGTGTTTGTAGCAGCCTTTTTTATGCCTTGGAGAATCTCCCCATCCTCAGGTCTGGGAGGACAGTGGGCTATTAAAGGTGCATTGTTTCTGAAGCAGCTTCCGGTCCCTGTAGGGCTGCGGGCTTGGATGGCTGACCCTGGAGGGGGATTGATGGCTGGGGGTGGCAGGGCCATGTCAAGATGTCTGGGCATCCTGGATGGGTAACAGTTTGGACACCTCTTTAAATCAAAGCTCTTCAAAGGAGAGTTCAGTGGAGAAGCTGGGTGCTGGGCAGGAAGAGGGAGAAGCACGGGTTGAGTGTGAGGACAGTCCCAGAATTGCTTCTTGGGCCTGTGAACTGGGCTCTGCTCCAGACTTGCACACTCCACTTGGCCCACCCTCCTGGGAGGGCTGTTATGCAACTGTCCTCTGTTAGGCAGGCCCCTGGGGTCTCATGTCTCCACCTCCACAGTAGCACTCAGAGTCTCAACAACTCATTTCTTCTAGTTACTTACAGAAAACTTCCTAAGAGGAGTTCTGGTCAGTATGATTCTCTCGAGCCCTGCATTATTCCAGAATGCTTTAGAGACCTCAGTGAGTGACTGGGCCCAGATGGCTGTCCATCTGGCTTACCCCATCATCCCCCTGTGCTCAGCTGTGTTTGGTCCTGGAAGCCTCAGAGTGACATGAGTCTCCTTCCCGAGAGCTGGGCCACAGCTTTTCTACTAAGGTTGCTGTCCTCCAGGGGGGAAGAGTGAAGGCCAAGCAGAGCTCAGAGGCTGGCTTCTTGCTTTGCTGGCATGAAGGGGCCTGCATACCGATTTGTTGTGAATCCTGACTCAGTAGCAGGCCTTTGGATGCCTTTTTTGTGCTCTTTCCATGAATGCTCTACCTTCTATGCTGAACAATGGAAAACACTGCCTGCTCCTGCTCCTCATCCCATTCCCCATTCAGATACCTCTCAGGAGGCAGAGGGATTTGTAAGGCAATTCCCCAGACTCCACCACTGCCCCTTCTTAACCCCTGTCCCCTGCTCCTTTCAACAGTGTTTGCTGACACCTTGGGTTGGAAGATTCTTCAAACATCTCATGGAATGTACAGCTGTTCCCAAATCTACAAAATATAATAAGTACAATTTGCTCTGAAATGAAATAGATGCTAGTTGGAAAGAATGCAGGGAATTGGAGGAAGGCGAATTCAAAGAACAATAGAGAGGCAGGTGTGTCACTGTCATGTGACCTTTGACAACTACTTCCTGCTGTGGCTTTGGTGGCCCCATCTGCACATTGACCTAGAGGCTCTTTCCATCTCTTTAAGCAGGCACAGGCTTTCTGTGCTCTCTGGGGGCCTTGCAGCATGGGGAGTCCCAGGTAGGCAGGCAGCAGCTATCTGGCATCCCTTCTCTGGGGGTGCAGTGCCTTTCTCCTGCTCACTCTCGATTGACCATGGTAGGTAAGAGCGGCTCTGAGTAGGCTTGAAGGTTCTCTCCTCTTCCTGTTGAAGTAAATGACCCGATTCCTCTCCTATTCCAGTCTCCTACTCCCGTTTGACCCCCTCCTACCTACCTCTTCAGAACTTTGCCCTCTCTCCTGCTTCATTACCTGTCATTGGGGGGAATCTTCCTTTCTTCTGTTCTGCCTGGAATATCTTGTACTAAACTCCCTGCATGGCGACTGCTGTGAAATTTCTAATCTAGAATAATGTAGAAGTAGTCCCACCTGTGGTCACTGAGGTTCTAAGCTAGTATGGAGAGGCAGTTATATATTGTTTTGGTTTTCAAGCAAATATACATAATAAATGGCTTCTCTGTACCGGACACTGGTTTAGGTCCTTTGGAGTCACAGAGATGAAGGAGACCTAGTCCCTGACTTTATGGAATTTTCCTTCTAATTGGAAAGAGGTGACAAGGGCACTGGTGGGGTGATTCAAGCACTAAAGGCCATACATTTGGGTCCTGAGAATAGCCAGTGGGTCCTGGCTATCCCTTCATCGTCCATGCAGTGAGCCTGCAGCTGAGCACCCTCATGTGTATGGTGCTGGGCTGGGCTCCGGGAAGCCTGGGAAGAGTAGGCTTCTGGCTGAGCCCTTAGGCTGAGAAGGGGGTCTGAAGTGTGACGAGTCCTGGCCCCATTCTCTGGGCAAGCCAGGGCTCCATGGGGGAAATGCACAGAGAATCTGTCCTGCTGTTTCCTTGGGAGATCACAGTCTATCTACTGGCAGAGACAGATATGGCAACATATAGTTCAAAATAACCTAGTAAGTCACACGTCCTTAGGTGAGCCACCTTTTCATCAGTAAAGTGGATGGATTTGCAGGGTTCTTATGAGGATTAAATCCATAATGTGCTTGGTGTACAAGAAGAACTCTATGAACTAGCTGCTATCCTTATCACCGCCATTATTTCTGAGTGATGTCTATATAGGAAGATTCATCTGGTGGCCTTGTTTACTGAAGCTGCGGCTGCTGCTCTGAGCACAAGTGACGACTGCTCCATGTCACTTCCTAGTAGCCACCTGCCATATTCCAGGGCCCAGGCAGGGAAACCGAGGCCTCCTGGGTCAGCTGTGGCTATAAGACTTCTCCTAGATGTGAAGCTGAGGTGCCCACCACCTGGTCATCTCCACTGGGGCCGCTAGAGACAGGGCCCCTGAGATACCAGGGTCTGTCTGAAAGCCTTAGAAAGGAGCAGAGGCAGGTCCTGGAGTCAGGCAGCCCCGCCTGAGTAGACAGCGAGCTAATTCCAGTTCTGTCTGGTTCCACAGAAACTCCACCCTTACGGCTCCCTCCAGCAGGAGATGGGGCCTGTCAACTCCACCAATGCTACCCAGGATAGAAGCTTTACCTCATCAGAACAGACTCTGATTGGCTGAGCAAAACCAAGGGCGGGACTCTGCTTCTGACAACTTAACCCTTTCTTGGGCATTCCCTACCACACAGTAACCTCACCTCAACTGGACCCAAACTGGAAGACCAAGATGGTGGGCCTAGGGTCATCTGAAGGGAGAGTTCTCAAGGTTGTGTGTGGACTGGCAACAGAAGGACCACAGTGGTGTGAGAGGCCTCGTGGGCATGTGCAGGCTGGCAGCAGCAAGTCCTGAGTGGAGAAGACGCAGAAGCTTATTCTCTCCAAGGAAAAGGAGGCTAAATGGCATCTGGGCTTCCAATGGTGGTTCTAGCACCTGCCTTGGGGGCAGCAGGAAAGGCTGAGAGGGGTCACCCCAATGGAGAACAACGCCACAATCCACTGCTGTCAGAAGACACCTCCACCCTTCCACTCATTTGTCATCTGTATAGTATACACTTACGTATTCATTCATGAATATTTTGGGGACATCTACTTTATGCCAGGCCCTGTGCTAGGAGCTGGGCACACGGTGGAGAACAAGATGGATGTGGCCTCTGCTCTCATCAAGGTTTCAGTCCTAGTAGGGAATGCGCATTAATAAATGACTCTAACACATGCACATGCACACACGGGATTATAAACTGTGATAATCTATGGAGGAAAAGAACAGCTTCCTTTCAGAGGGACTTGAACTTAGATTGCTATGTGTGGGGGTGGGGCGGGGAAGGGCATAACTTTTAAGCCCAGACCTGCGGGCTGAAAAGAAGTTAGGGACTGGGAAAGATTGTTCCGGGTCAGGGGAACAGCTTGTGAAGGACACTGAGATGAGGAGGAGCTCAGTGAGCTTGAGGACTGGAGAGCAACCCTGTGTGGCTGGGGCTTCTTGAAGGACAAGACGAGGTGGGTGAGGGCCAGACAGTAGGGATCTGGCAGTTAACACCTTCTTGATTTCATTCTAGATACAGTGGGGAGCCATTGAAGGCTTTTGAGAAAGAGAGTTCCAGATACATTTCTACCAGATCAGATTGCATATAGTCCTCCAGTTGAGGGGTGATGGTAACCTGTCCTAGATGGTGACTGGGGAGGTGGGTATGTGAATGCCAGTCTCTGGGATGACTCCTTGCCCTGTCCTACCGTCTGCCCTCACCCTCCCCATGTCTTGCTCTCTCTGTGGATGTGTAGATTGGGGCCTTTTTCACAGACCCCTTTTCTGGCCAGGCCTGGGCTGGGACCAGTACTGTGTTCTGGGAGTGTTCCTGGAAGTGGGAACAGTGAAATCTCCCCCAGCCCGGCCAAGGTGGGACTGTTCATGGTCCTGAAGGTCTTAGCAGGAGCTGCTTATGCTGTCTTTCTCTTCCTGTGCTGAGCAGTTGGGTGAGAGGCTGGAACACAGTGTCCTGGAAACTGACTTGGTTTGCTTTTTGTGGAGCTCCCACATATGGAGAACTAGGGCTAGGTGGGGCTCAGCACCTCTGATGGAGACTGTCCTGCCACACGGCTAAAGGAAGACCTACCAAGGGGACAGTGATTAGAGTCCGGCTTGCTCACTGCCTGTTGCACTCCTAACTAGAGCTCAAGATTGGGCAGTGCTGATACTCTTTTCTAATTGGCAGAACTAGAGGGAGGGAAGCTCAAGGCTCCAGATCTGAGGGACATGGCTCATGCATAGGAAAGTATCTGTAAGATCAGGGTCAGGATAAAGGGGATCAGAGATGGCTCAGGCCAGAGAAACTTCCTGACCCTGGACACACCCTGTGTTGTGTTACTAAGACCTCAGTGTCTTTAGAGAAGGATTCTTGTTCCCTTGTGAATTTGCTCAACTGCATCGGCCACTGGAAGCCCACAAATGGTGGCCTGGAAGGGAATAAGTCTCCTGCCTCTCACTTATCCTCCTCTCAAGTTAGGGAAGATCAATATACTGAATCAGCAGTCTAATGGGGGATGGGATGGATCTACCTGTGGTCAGGCTAATGCCCCCACCGAACAGGGGACCAGTGATACACAGTGTCTCTGTCAGCCAGGGCTCAGCCAGAGGGGGAATTCTGAGAGGCTGATCAGCTGGGTCTGCGCAGACAGCAAGCTGCACTTTGATTTCATTTGGTTCCCTTACCAAATGACATTAAGGGGAATGTGAGGCACAGGAGAATCGCCTGTCTGGGAAGGCAGCCAGCTTGTCTTTCTTGGACCTGGTGACCTACCTCTGTCTGTCAGACAGGTATAGAGGACAAGAGCTCTGGTCACAAAGAAATGGACAGTCTGAATGCAGCACCCAGCCCTGGGTCTGATGAGACTTTCCATCTGGCCTATCCTGACGAGTGGACACTCACATCAGGGTTCCAGATGGAGCTGCTGGGGAAGTGGACATCAGCTTCTGGTGGGCCCTGGGCTGGTCTTCCCAACGAGTGTGGTGAGCCACAGCACCATTGCTGCTCTGCCTCTCAAATCGATGGAACAATCACTTTGGCTCCACAGGCTTGAGGAGATGAAATATGAACTCTACAGCGTCCCAGTCCATCCCAGCTGTCCAGGATGATGAACAAGCTATCGAAATTGCACTGGAGAGTCATAATCACGGGAAACATTGCTGAGCCCCTCCCCACCACATAAATCATACTAAGAAGCACACAATGGCCTCTTTCCTGATGGACCAATTGTCTTGGTTTGTTGTCTTAGGCCTAGAAGCTGGGAGGATGGGAGCACAACCATTTATTGTTGGAAAGGCCATCTGTGTGATTTGAATACAAAAGTGATTCTTCTAGTTCCCCACACATACTGGTATCCCATTTTCATGTCTTTTTTATTTTTGTTTTTTGTTGTTTTTTAATAACAGGCTCTGATTTTTGAAACTCTTGGTTTATCCTGTGAGCTGTCATGCCTAAGTCTCTACTGATCTGAGTCTTTTGGCCCTTTGGGAAGTGGGATAACATGGACCTTTTGGAAATAATGACACTTATTTATGTATATCTTGTCTTTTTATTCTTTATTTAAAATTTTAAAAATAAACTTGACCAAAGCCCTCATTGGTCACACACAGCACCAAGGCACAAACAGTGCTCTGCAAAGTGGAGGGGCAGACACTTTTGCAGTGTGGGGAGGCTCCACAGTGAGGGCATGGCCTTGGGAGATGGCAGCTGGGGTCCCCAGGCATCATCTGCCTTAAGCCTCCCAGCAGCTTCAGTGCGTGGATGAAAGAGACCAAGGCTCCAAGAAGTGAAGTGATGTCTCCTAGGCCACATAGCTAGTAGGACACCAAACTCTTCCTTAATCCATGGCCTTTCAACCTAATCCCTCGCTCTTTCCAGGTGCAAAGTTTTGCCTTCTAGGGATGGAAGAAAGAGAAATCAATCATCTCCTCCAGCCTATCAGAATTCAGCCCTTCAGGCTGTAGTGGGGATGCTTTTAGGACAAATAAAATGAGAGGACTTATTCTTCACCCAGTAGAAGAATTTGTTGAAGTTGAATTCTCAACTTCCAGAATTTGTTTTCCTTGAGGAATGGCATAGGCTGAAAAGATCAATCCCTTTCCATAAGATTTGAAAGAAGTCTGATATGAAAGCCAAGACTGAACTCCTCAAGACAGGCTTTCAGGGGGTACTGTAATAGTTAGGTTACGCCCCTTCCCCTTTTGAATTTGGTATTCAGGATGATCAGCGGACACAATCTTGGGTACTTGGCAGTGGTGGAATGTTGGCCAAGGGCAGAGAGGGATGGCCTCAGGCTCCCGCCTGGCAGCGCTGAGCGGGAGAATGGAAGGAGGCCTTTGACCTGAGCCTAGTTGAGGGCGGGGAGGGAGCCGGCCCCTGCCGACTCCACAGGTTTTTGTGCCTAGATTTTGCTGATTGACTGGTTTAGAACCTCAGCCTTAAGTAACTGGGAAACCAGTGGATTGGATTTCAGCTATTCCCCCAAAGATGCAGACTCTTCCCTAAAAGGCTTAACTGTTTCCAGGCAGCCTCCAGCCCTCCCCGAGCCTTCCTTGCTGCTGCCCTGGCTGTGGATAGATAGACTGCCTGCTTCACTGTCTTGCTCTTGGTCTCGGCCATCTTGCTAGGTTTGTTAGCTGTTAATGAAGACAGCACAACCTTGCCCTCTTTCTCGTCTTCTTCTTCTCTTCCCCCAAGACTTTCCCCGAATAAGGCCACCCAACATCTTCCAAATTGTTCCCAGATCCTTGGTTTAAGGGTGGAATGATAACACTAGGTAATTTGATGAGCAGTTATACTCTGAGCCGGGCATGGTGCCAAGCTTTTGACCTACATTGTCTCCTTTAATCCTGGCTGAAGTCTTGTGAGCTTTGTTATTCCCGTTATATATTTACTCTCATCATGCCCATTTATAGATGAAGACTCTGACTTTTAGAGAAGTTAAGAAACTCGCTCAAGGTCACACAGCTGCTGGGATCCCAGCTCCCATGGTCTTCCCCCTTCCCATTTCCATAGTCTTTTGCCCATTCTTAGCACAGTTCCTCCTGGGCACCTGCTTTTGATTATTCTGCTTTACTGATGCTTTCTTGGATGGTCTCTATGGACCATCCAACCTAGGAGGGCCAGGAGGGCTGGCAGTCACACTCCTGCTAACGCCCATTTTGGGAGGCCATTGTCTCCAGAATAAAGCCTGGGCATTGCACTTCTGCTTTCTACCTGGAACCTGACCACACCACACTATTTCACCTTCTTTGAACTCACTGGGCACATCCGTGTTTAAGCTGTTCCATCTGCCTGATGTTGCATGCCTTTCTCTGCTGTTTTCTGTTCTCAACCTTCAAAGCTTAGCACCTCCTTGGAGACACCTTTCTCAGGCATGCATCTGAAGTCATGGCTTCCCTCCCGCTTTATGGTTCCATATTTTGTTCATTCTTAGCTTCGTTCCTCCTTAGCACCTGCAGGACTGTGAGCTCCTTTGAGAGCAAGTGGAGGTCGTATTTTATTTGTCTTTGATCTGTTGTTGCCTGTCCTATAGTAGGTGCTCAGTAGATGTTGTAGAATTGAATTGGGCCATCCAGTCTAACCCTCCCACCTTCTAGAGTTTAGAAGTGGAAACAGGCTCAGAAAAGGAAGTGATCTGGCCAGGGTCATGGGACTAGATGTTGTCAGAGCCAGAACTGGATCTTAGGTGTCCTGACTCTTTTGACTCAGAGCTTCTTCCATTGCATCTCAGCTTTGCAGAGACCAAAGCATGGATCTAAAGTTGGTTTATGAAGGAATCTGGCCAGGTTCACTCCAGGGTCACGGATACTACCATATTCCCATGCTGATATCAGGGAATCCCCAGAGGGGAAGGAAGCCTAATCAGGACCACTGCTATGGTTCTTTTCCTCAGATTTATGGGACTTCTCTCTTACTGAGACCCTTGTCCTCAGCAAAAGCCAGAATAGCATTCTGAAGGTCCTGGCTTAAATCTTGATTTTTGCTGACACTCTCTGTGTGACCTTGAGAAAATTACTTCATATCTCTGATCATCTATCTGTTCCTTTGCCAAGGAAAAGGAAGGATCGAATTTAGATGGTCTTCAAGAGTCATCTGATTCTAAAACATCAGGACATAACAATAAAAATAATTGTCAATTTGCTATTTCCCTCAAAAAAGGCAGAGACCTTGATCTAGGGCAAGAAATTGGTTCAGGTTCTTCATCATTGTCACTGTCTCAAGACAGGCATGAGTTCCATCGAAACAGTTCTATGAGGGGTTTCCGAGGGGAGCATGGGCAGAGTAAAAAGCCTTGGGACTCACACAGGCTAAGGGAAGAAAGAAAACAGACATTTTAGTCTTTATGTTGAACCAAGAGTGTATGTGTGTGTGTGTGTGTGTGTAAATGTACCTGGTTAGTATTGGTCATGTACTCATAGCACAGATGTATACTTATACACGAAGGGGTCCTCATCACAGACACTCAAATTATAAGCACATTGCTGCCTCCTTTCCCCCCAGATCTTTCTACCAGGTTCCTCTGTGAGACCAGCACAAGGAGCTCTCTAACCCAACATCTTCCCCAGCCCTCCTTCCTTTGGGCTCCTGTGCTTGGGCATCACCCCGGACTCTTTTGTTGGAATTTTACATGTACATGTACACACATGTGTCCTTTAACCTTTCCAACTATCAGTCTATGGTATCAGCCTGATTTGCAAGTGGAATTTGTGGTACTCAGTACACATGGCCGTTAGTTTATAATGTGGTCAGAAGTTTCCTACAGACTCTTCCCCAGCAGTTGCCACTGACTAGCATGTATCTTCTTTTGCTCAGACAAAGCTAGTCAAGATGTATATTTTTTAAAGTTGTCTTAAATGTTAGTGGTTTTCCATTTTGGTTTAATTCTATTACTGCAACATAGTTCTCTGTTGTTTCTCCTTGGTGGGAGAACATGAAGGGTTAAGGAGCCTAGCCAAAGATCACCATTTATAACACAGTTTTCAATGAAAAAAAAAAAATGCATTCTGAGACCCATAATCAACACTCAGATGGACTTCGGGAACATAACCCAACACTTACAGAAAAGCTGAGAATAAAGTATTTATTTTATGAGTAATTAGAGTTTTAGTAGGAATCTTTGACTATGGCCCTGGTAAACGTTTGCTCTCCACCACTGAGTGAATTAATTAACAAGCTGATTTATAGAAACCAAGACCAGGAGAGGCTAAGGGCACACAGTGGTGACTTTTTGAAGATTTTACTGGGTTGGGGGTGGGGAGAGGGCACAGATGGTCTTAGGGAAGCTTTCGACGTTCTCTCACTAAGCAGCCCACTGTGTTGTCCTTAGGACATATAAGTCACCACTTTGGCTGTAATGGACATGGTGAGAAATCAGCCCAGCTAATGGTGTGTGTGGGGGGAGAGGTTGTCTAGTGGGCTGTCCTGTCTATAAATTCCTGCTGTGTGCTTGCTGGAGCAGAATGAATGTGTTTTACCTGGAGCTATGAGCATGGCAGGATTGGTGGAGATGCTCCCTGCAGTCTGTTCTAAAAATAGAAGCGGCAACTAGAATGGAGCTGAGGGGAAGAGGAGGGGGCTCCTTTGGTAGCTGGGGGTTGCCTCTCCCCCTTCCCCTTCCTGCGCTCTCTGTGAGGAAGTCCCACAGATTCACAGGATCTTTCTGGGAGGGTCCTGAGGCCATCGGTCCTTACACCCCCTCACATGAGAAGGCCCAGAGAGGAGAAAGCACTGCCCAGCAGTCACCGGGTCCAGGGAGAAAGGCCCAGATGGCAGGCTGTCATCTTCTCCCTGTTTCATCAAGGTGGGTGCAAGTCTTGTGAGTTTTATCACTGCCCCTGGGTGCACAGGGTCTGGGAACTCCTGATGCTGGATGTGATTAGGCTTTCTGAGAGTCGCCCAGCAGGCCAGGAGTCCCTGGCTAGTCCACCCTGAGCCCTGACTTTGGCCAGCTGGCCTTCCAATGCCATGCCTTCCTTTACTGACTTGTCTTCCTGTGGCTTCCTGGGCTGTCTACAGGGAGGGAGGACAAGGCCCAGCATAGAACTGGCCTGCAGGAAAGAGGGCTCGGTGGCTCAGGACCTTTGTCCTTCCTCGGGTACAAGCAGAGGCGGCTAAGGCAGTAGCAAGGGCCTGTGGGTTTAAAGGTAGGAAAACCAGATGTCAAATCCCAGCTCTGCCTCTCAGTGGTTATGGGATTACTAGTGGGTCACCCAGTTTCTGTAAAATGAAAGAATACTAATCTCAAAAGTCAAAGACGATGGTGTGTGCCAAGCGTCTGTTGTAAGGGCTGGCATGTTTGCCTCTCCACAACTCTCTTCCTTGGGGCTTCTATATATGGGGGCATAGCAGGGTTTTTTTTTTTTTTTTTAACACAGTTGACTTTTTTTGTTGTGTTGTTGCAAAAGCAATTCATATAACTGATGTTTATTAGGAAGAAAACATTAATACACACAAGCCCAGAGAAGGAAATGAAGTCCATCCTTAATTCCAGCACTCAGAGATAACCACTGTTAACATGTTGGGTTGCATCCTGTCAGATGTTTTTTTCTTTTAAGAGACAGGGTCTCCCTCTGTTGCCCAGCCTGGAGTAGTAGTGTGATCGTGGCTCACTGTACCTTCAAACTCTTAAGCTCAAGAGATCCTCCTGCCTCAGCCTCTTGAGTAGCTAGAACTACAGGAGTGTTCCACCACATCTGGCTAAGTTTTAAATTTTTTTGTAGAGACAGAGTCTCTTAGGCTGATCATAGATTTCTGATTGCTTAGGCTGATCATAGATTTCTGGCCTCAAGTGATCCTCTGTCTCAGCCTTGCAAAGTGCTGGGATTATAGAGTGAGCCGCTGCGTCTGCCCCTGTCAGGGATTTGTTTATATGCACATATATCTTATTTTCAAATTGGGGTTACTGGTGCAATTTTTTAACCTGATCCCCCCCCCATTTAACAGCGTTGTGTATCCATGTTTCCATGTCAATAAATATTCTTCTGCAAGATCATTTTTAGTGCCTTCAGAGTATTTTATTATGTTGATGAAACATGCTTTATTTAAATAATCTCCAGTACTTCAACATTCAGGTTGTTTCCAATGTTTCCTTGTTACAAAAATCTGAGATGAAAATCCTTATAAGTTTATTTTTGTATCTTCCGCTTTCAGTTCAACCCCTAGTTATGTTTGACCCTTAACACCTGTGGCTCAAGGAGTAGGGCACTGGTCCCATATGCCGGAGGTGGCAGGTTCAAACCTAGCCCCGGCCAAAAAAAACCAAACAAAAAACAAAACAAAAAAAAAAACAAAAAAACCCCCAAATATTTGTTGAATAAATGAGCATTTTGTTGGTATAGAATTCTGGTAGAACAGTTTCTGGGTCAAAGTGTATATATTTGTAAAATGGATTCTTGATCCTGTTGCTAAATTATTCTTCAAAATGCTTGTACCAATTTCTAATCCTATGTTAGATTGACTAGTACATTCTACTTTGCCTGAATTTTTACCCTTTTTAGCACCAAAACGTCTTGTTTCCAGGGAAACTCCTCAGCCAAACCGATTAAAATGAGATAGTGTTTGCCTGTGGCTCAAAGGGGTAAGGCACTGGCCCCATATGCCAGAGGTGGCGGGTTCAAACCCAGCCCTGGCCAGAAACTGCAAAAAAAAAGAGACAGTCTTGATGACAGAATGTCTGTTCCCCCACATCCTCACCAACACTGTATATTGTACGTTTTTAAAAATAGTTTAACTTCTTTGATTACTAGAGACATTGAACTTTTAGTCACTTGTATTATTCAAGTCTTTTGCCCATTTTTCTATTGGGCAGTTTATAGTTTAACTAGTAATTCACTAGTAAGAGCTCTTCACAGGGCAGCACCTGTGGCTCAAGGAGGTAGGGCACTGGCCCCATATGCCGGAGGTGGCGGGTTCAAACCCAACCTCGGGCAAAAACTACAAAAAAATAAATAAATAAACTTGCTCAGTAATTACTACTTAAAAAAAAGAAAGAGCTCTTTACATATTAAAGATATTTGTGTGTTAGCCTGTTATTTTTATTATTTCTTTAAACTATAGATGTTTCTGATTTATAGATAGTCATATCTACATTTTGTTTTGGTAACAGCTTTACTGAAATATAATTGAAATACCACACAATTCACCCATTTAAGGTATACATTTCAATAATTTTCAGTATAGTCACAGACTTGTACCACCATCACCATATTCAATTTTAGAACACTTTCAGTATCTCAAAAAGAAATCATACCATTTAGCTATCACCCAACAATTACCTCATCTTCTCCTGCCCTAAGCAACAACTAATCCACTTTCTGTGTCTGTGGATTTGCCTATGTTGGACATTTCATATAAATGGGATTATGTCACATTTTGTCTTCTGTGACTGGCTGCTTTCATTTAGCATAATGTTTTCAGGTTCATCCGTGTTGTAGCATGTGTTGGTACCTAATTCCTTTTTATGACTGAATAATATTCCATCGTTTGGCTGTAGCATATTTTGTTTAACCATTTATCACGTTGATAGACATTTGAGTTGTTTTTACCTTTGGCTATTATGAATAATGCTGCCATACATATTTGTATGCAAGTTTTTGTATGAGCATATGTTTTTATTTCTCTTGGGTAACTGCCTAGGAGTGGAATTGCTGGGTCAAATGGTAACTTTGTGTTTAACTTTTTGAGGAACTGTTGGACTGTTTTCCAAAGTGACTGTACCATTTTACTTTCCTATCATCAGTGTATGAGGATTCTAATTTCTCAAATTCTCTAATTTCACATCCTTGCTAACACATTATTTTTCCGCTTGCTAAAATTTTAACTATCCTAATACCTATGCAGTGGTATCTCATTGTGTCTTTGCATTGCATTTTTCTTCTTTTTTTTTTTTTTTTTTGTAGAGACAGAGTCTCACTGTACCACCCTCGGTAGAGTGCCATGCATCACACAGCTCACAGCAACCTCTAACTCTTGGGCTTACGCGATTCTCTTGCCTCAGCCTCCCGAGCAGCTGGGACTACAGGCACCCGCCACAACGCTCGGCTATTTTTTTGTTGCAGTTTGGCTGGGGCTGGGTTTGAACCCACCACCCTCGGTATATGGGGCCGGCGCCCTACTCACTGAGCCACAGGCACCACCCTGCATTGCATTTTTCTGATGACTCATATATACATATAAATTAAAAGCTACATTGTTTGCTTTTGGTGTTGTAATATGCACCCCAGGATTATACACTACTCGCTTTTCCCCCTTGCATTTTATGTTTTTTTAGTTTTCAACTATAAACATTTTAATCTGTATGGAATTTACTTGGTTTAGAGTAGGAGGCAGAATATTTTTCATTTTTCCCAAATATTTGCTCCACTGCTCTTACTTTATATTAGGGTAAGTATTCTCTCTCTCTCTCTCTCTTTTATTTATTTATTTTTTTTGAGATAGAGTCTTGCTCTGTCAACTGGGCTAAAGTGCCATGGCTTCAGACTAGCTCACAGCAACCTTAAACTCCTGGGCTCAAGTGATTCTCCTGCCTCAGCCTCCCAAGTAGCTGGGACTATAGTGCTCAGCACGACTGGCTAATTTTTCTATTTTTAGTAGAGACAAGGTCTTTTGCTCAGGCTGGTCTTGAACTCCTGACCTCAGGCAATCCTCCCATCTCAGCCTCCCAGAGGATAAGTATCCTCTTATTTGTTACTCAAAAAATCTTTTCTTTTTTTTTAGTTTTTATTATTTTATTTTATTAACACATTTTTAGATCCTTTTTTTTTATTAAATCATAGCTGTGTACATTGATATATTCATGGGGCATCATTCACTAGCTTCACAGACCATTTTGACTGGACTCACAAGTAGAAGCTGTCAGAGAGGACAGACTATGTCCCTTGGCAATCTGTTCCTGGCATTTTTCTTTGGCCTCCTTCATTCTCTTGGCCAAAAGTGTAGCATATTCTGCAGCCTGGTTATTTACTTATTTATTTATTTATTTTTGACACAGAGTCTCACTGTCACCCTGGGTAGAGTGCCGTAGCATCATAGCTCACAGCAATCTGAAATGCTTGGGCTCAAGTGATCCTCTTGCCTCAGCCTCCTAAATAGCTGGGACTACAGGTACCCCCCACAACAGCCCACTAGCTCATCTGTTTTCAGTAGAGATGGATCTCACTCTTGCTCAGGCTGGTTTCTCCTGAACTCAAGAGATCCACCCATCACAACCTCTCAGAGTGCTGGGATTACAGGTGTGAGCCACTAGCACTGGGCGGGTCTTTCTTATTAGAATGCTGTTTCTTTGGAGTAATATGCTGGTGTTCATGTTGCAGACCATGTGGAGGAACAAAATGCTGAATCTTATGTTCTGTGGTCCTAGGTTTCTTACCTTCTTTAAGGACTTTCTTACAACATATTTGCAGACTTCTTTAGAGAGATTGAAAAATTTGCAGATTTTGCTTTTTTGGGCCTCAGCTGACGAAGCACCATAGTATCAGTCAGTCCAGGAGTATCCTTCTCTCTCTCTCTCTTTTTTTTTTTGCAATAATCAAGCTGAGAATACTCAGATTGCACAATGAAAACCTCAAATAGATTGTGCTTTTTTCCCTCCAGTCTAAAATAGGAATGCTTTCTTACTCAGTAGCAGGCAGAAATGGCTGCAGGTCAAGATACTCCGCTTCATGGGGAAACCGTTCTTATTCCCACCACTGATTCAGACCACACAGCCCTTCCATTCTTCACCCAGAGCACAGAGCGACTTCTGTGGCCAGATGCTTCTCATAAAAAGTATGAAGTTTGCATTCATTGTCCATGTCAATGAGTTTCTGGCAGCCACTGGCTGAGAAGGAGACATTTGGCTTCATCTAGAAGCAGCTGATTGCCCCGGGGGCGCCACCCAATTCAGTATACTTCTTAATTATAATTTTATAATCCAGTCCTCACCTCCTCCATGCCCCCCCCAATCTCATTGACAGTTTTTCTGTAATTCTATTAAAGATTATTCACCAAATATGGAAGTATTGAAGTCTATACAATAGTGTCTTCTTATCCCCAATAGGATTGTCTCATAGTTTATGCAAATCTTCTTTTGAGATTTCCCAAGCAAAGTTTTGGGAACAAAATTTCTTATGGGTCTTATTTTTTTTGGTTAAATTTATTTGAGGTAATTAAAAAATTTAATTTATATCATTAATAGGAAATTTATTTATTTAGCATTATATGTTCTTTAACTGATAGTATATTTGTATAAGACTTGTACCAAAAATCCTAAACATTAATGAACTGAATAAAATAAACTTCCTATTCTGCTTTTCCCCATCAGTAGCCATTAATTTGTGTTTGATGTATTTCCTCCAAATCTTTTTTCATGCACATATCTAGACATATACTGTGTTTTATTTTGCTACGTAATGTCATATTGGTATACATCAGTTTCTATTACTCATCTATAGAAACGTAATATGTATATTACAGAAATCTTCATCAATAGGACGTAAAGTTTTCTTTCTTCAGTTTTTTCTTTTTTTTCCTTTTTTCCTCTTTTTTTGCCCCCCACCTTTTTTTTCTCTTTATTTTTAGTGGTCAGTGGATGATATTTTATTTAACTTACTGATGCACAATTAGATGTTTCTAATGTTGTGATAGTCTGAGCTATGCTGCTGCTGTAAACATCCTAAGAATGTCTTAATATATTACATCTTTGTTCCACTTTTCTTTGGAACAGTGTGCCAAACACTACTAAAGGCTCTAAAAATGCTTTCCTTCTGTTTATACATATAATCTGTTCAACACTATTGTAATCATCCCCCATTTTATAGATGAAAAATAAAGGAACACAGAAGCACAATTTGCATCCTATTAACCGTGAATGAGACTGCCTGTTTCCCTATTTTCTACCTAACATGGGATGTTACTATTCTTTTAATTCTTTGTTTTGGTATACAAAGTGAAGTGAAGAATTGTAGTTAATCTTAATTTGCATTTATTTGTTTGGGAGGTTAGGATTCTTTTTATGTTCATTAGTTGTCCAAGTTTCTTCTCCTTTGGCTTATCAGTTTATATCATATGCCCAATTTTCTACTGGGACTTTATCTTATTTGTAAGATCTCTTTATGTAATTAGAATATATATTAAGTATTTGCTTATTATATAGATTGAAAATGTTTTTTTAGTTTGTTATTTGCATTTTAACTTCATAGTTATATAGTTATCTTTTTTTTTTTTTTGCATTTTTTGGCTGGGGCTGGGTTTGAACCCACCCACCACCTCCGGCATATGGGGCCGGTGCCCTACTCCTTTGAGTCACAGGTGCCGCCCCATAGTTATCTTTTATCATTTAGAAGTAAACATTTTTTTTTTTTTTTT
Organism: Nycticebus coucang; assembly: GCF_027406575.1. Taxonomy (NCBI): domain Eukaryota; kingdom Metazoa; phylum Chordata; class Mammalia; order Primates; family Lorisidae; genus Nycticebus; species Nycticebus coucang. The sequence goes on along the minus strand of NC_069781.1, from coordinate 24,309,421 downwards.
GGCAATCACATATTTTTGTAATCAAGTCTTTTGGGGAGGTTGAGGACTATGTTTCTAAGTCTTTTCCTCCCCTGAGATTGTTCCTCTATCTTTTCTTCAGGTACTTTTATCTTTTAATTTTTTACGTTTATATTTTAACTTCATCTGCAATTGATTTAGTGTCTGGTGTCAGATGAAACTCTCATCAATTGTTTTCCCCCCACCTGTTCTCTGAAGACATTAAAGTCAGAATTATTTAAACAAACAAACAAAAAAATTGTTTTCCCCCCAAATGGTTCACCAGTTAAGCCAATGCTCTTTTTTGAATTGTCCCTTTTTTCACTTGTCATTGACCATGTTTCTACCTATAGGTGGGTTGGTTGTTGAACTCTTTTGTCCCCTTCATTAATCTGTCTATTCCCACATCAGGTTGAGACTTAATTGCTGTAGCTTCATAATATATCTTAGTAGTATTAAACATCCCAAGGGCAACCCTCATTCTTCTGCAAAAATCCCCTTTGGAGTTATACACCCTAATTCTAGTCTGCTAGTGGTTTTACCCTAACTCATCTTACACACATATTTCAGCATCAGGAATTATACCAGATCTACAGTGCAGGCCCTTACCTCCTCCATCCCATAATGATCATGTCAGCTGCTCATCGCTCACGTCACACTGCTCTTTGTTTCCCTATATCCCTCTCCTGGGTATTGTTGAAATCATCTGGAATTTTAGTTTATGATCGTTACTATTCTAAAACATCAGTTCTATTTTATTTGAAGAGTCATTTATGTAAAATTACATTTAACTCTCAATTATCAGTAGTCAAAGCTCTCCATGTTTCCGGAATCATTACTTGCCCCTGTCTCTCTTACGCTGCATCATCTCATTCTGGACCTCTTGATTTACATTCACTTTTGTATGGAGAGCTTTCTTGAGTAATTTTTCCAGAAAGTGTCTGTGGGTGGCATCCTTTCTTAGTCCTTATAAGCCTGAAAATATTTGTCCTCATGTTTGAGTCATAGTTTGCTTGAATAGAACATTCTAGGCTAACAATCCTTCTGTCCCAGAAGCCTGAGAATGCTCTGTGGTCTCCCAGGATTTAGTATTACAGGATTTATGTATTATAAGAAGGGCAATGTTCACTTCATCCTGTAAATTTCTTCTGGAAACAAGCAGGATTCATTCCTCTTTCCAACCTTTAGAATTTAGATATTTCACTTGATATTTCTGGTTGGTTGTTCTCCTGGTGATTGTTCCTGGTACTAACTAGGTAAGCCCTTTCAGTCTGAACACCAAGTTTTCCATTTGATCAGGGGAGTTCTCTATTCATTTTTGGAATTGTTTATTTTCAATTTGTTCAGTCCCCCTCTTATCTGGAATTCCTACTACAAATATTACTAATGTAATAATCGTAATGGCACCTAACTTTTATTGAGTCTGCCTTCCTTCTACTATAATATATAATCTTCCCACCACTATTGTTATTATTTTCATTTTATAGTTGAAGAAACAAAGGAACAGAGAGGTGAAGTGGACGATACAAATTCTCACAGCTGGGAGGTGTAGGCTGTGATCAAACCCAAGTATCTGGCTCCAGAGCCTATGTTCTTAGCTACCACACTACACCCCTGACTGTCAGGCCCTAACCCGGGTTCCCCCTGCTTCACCCCCAGGGCTCTCTAGTGAAAATGCTGAGTGTTGACAAGTGGAAACTCTATAACCAGTAGGGGAAAACTGTACCAAGACCAGATGGCCTTTAGGCATAATTGGACTCAGGGGCTTAAGCAATGTCACCAAGACCATGGCCTTGTCCTCTCCATCTCTTGGTTCTACCTACTTAAGTGTTGGCTCACTCCATTAATGGCAAGAGTATAGCTGCCAGCTGTACCAGGGTTCTAGCCTAATACCTTGATTCCCTCAGTCATTCCAACAGTAGTCCCTGGGCCTGAGTCTCATTGGCCTGGGTTGCATCACGTCCCCATCCATGAAGTCATTGAAGACAGTGGTATGGGTTAAACTAATTGACTGAGGCCTGGGGCCATGCCCATCTCTGGAGCAGAAGATGGGTCAGTTCCGTGTGAATCGCCTAGCTTGAGAATGGGGGAGGGAAGGTTAGTTCCTCAGGTGGCAAAGAAGGGTGAATGGAGACTGGTCAGGCAGATTTCAGATGTCCTTTACTTTGTGGTTCAGCAGTCAACATGATCCTCATCCCCACAGAGCTAGCAGTCTAGTGCAAAGGAAGGACGACAGACATGAACCATGAACAACATGTAATTAACTGCTGAAAGTGACACAAAGAGCACTATAAGAGCACACATCTGAAGGACCTGGTTGGAGACATGAGAACGGCTTCTAGGTCGGGGAAGGGGTTTGGCATCTAAGGGTTGTTCTAGGTGAGGCTCTTAGGTAGGCTATTGTAGGTGGCAGCATGACGAAGGGGAACAGGCATGAGGTGGGACTGGAGGTGTGTTCAGGGCCAGAGAGTGGAAGGTCCTAAGAAGCTGTGGGAGGGAGTTTGGCTTCATCCTGAGGGCAGTGGGAGCTGCTATGGCAGCAGAAGTGCTGTAAAACGCTCACGCTAGCCTCGCCAAGGGGAATGGTGAGGAAGAAGGCAAGGTGAGATGCAGGGAGCTGTTTGGAGTGACTGCCCTCCTCCAGGGACAGAAGGTGGTGGCTTGGACTGGCTCAAGGCACCAGGGACTGAGAGATGGGAGAGCCACCTGCTGGGATCTGTAGGATTTGCTGATTAACTGGATGGGGAGTGTTTGGGAGAGGGTGAAGTGCAAGAGCCTGGCTCAGACAGGCGGGCAAATGGTGGTGCCACTTTCCGAGCTGTGAGTGGTGGAGCTGGAGCTACTTGTGTGACAGCATTGAGTCCTGGTGGAGGTGGAAGGATCATGATAGAATCCAACTTAGTGAGTTCTCATAGAGATGAGACTGTTTCAGTGAAGGCTTCTTGTTAAACTACCTGTGAGGAAGGATGTTATGCTTTTGTAGAATTACACCACAGGTGGTTTGTTATGCTGTTTTGACAACTCTGAACTGGCCTATCAATGAGACCAGTCCACTGATCTCATACTTGGATGCAACAATGTCAAGTGGCCATGAAAGTCTCAAACATTCTCAGTTTTGCTACTTACCTCACTGCAGCCTGATAATGAGCAGCCCGTGAACCAGTACCATCCTATGACCACATTTTGAGTGGACTGATCTAGTCCAACCTCAGTGCACATTTTAGAGTTAGGGAAACTGAGGCTCAGAGAAGGGGCTGGCCTCACCCCTGGATTTGCAGAAGGCAGCAGCAAAGTTAGCGTATTAGTTTTGTCTTTCCCTGCCGATCCTCTGTTTTGGTGGTCCAGTCCAAGCAGTGGGTGGATCTGGGGGAGTATAAGGATGAACTGTGTCCAGCAGCCAAGGCCACAGTGCTGGCATCCCCAGGGCTGAGTCAGTGGCTGAGTGCACTTCTCGGGAACATGGGCTGTCAGGATACAGCCTGGCCCTGAAGCTGGCACAAGTACACTGGGTCAAGGATTGCTCCCAGAAGCCTAAAATCTCAGGCCAGTGTATGTACAGCTGGTTGGACTGGAGCCACCAAGGGAGATGGCCGTGGCTCCTGGCCATCTTGTGCTATTGCAGCTGCCCAAGGTCACGCTAAATATTGCTGAGGTGACTGCAAAGTGTGCCCCAGGCTGGAAGCAGAAGCCAGCCAGCGGCATTCCTCAGGGCCAGCTCTGTATGGGGGACAATGGGTCTCTTGGCTTTTGCTGCTGGTGGGCTTCTCTTTGCTGTGGTTGGGAGCTACCATTCCCATTGGTAGGCAGGGAATTGTCCTTTGCTGCCTGAAGTTGCTGAGGAAGAAGTAGATGACATTTAGGGAACACAAGGTGGGGACAGAATAGCTAAAAGCACAGGCCTGGAGGCCATGCTGCCCATTGGGCCACTGCTTTGCCATGTAACCTTTCTATATCTTCATTTGCTGATCTATAAGGTGGGTGTGATGAGAATAGCCAGCACCCTGAATGTCGATGATCATCAGCTCCTAGCACATGCTCCATACAGCTAGGCCCTCATCTACTAGCCCCCCCCACTGATATTATCACAGTTAACTTTACCATTTACATTCACCCTTTAAGGTAAGTTCTGTCCTGGGCGGCTCCTGTGGCTCAGTGAGTAGGGCACCGGCCCCATATACAGAGGGTGGTGGGTTCAAACCCGGCCCCAGCCAAATTGCAACAACAACAACAACAAAAAAAGGTAAGTTCTGTCCTTTTGTAGATGGTAGCAACGATGACAACACAACAGTGATGGCTCTCATTTATTGAGCACTTACTGTGTGCAGGCACTCCACATGTAATCACCTTATTTAGTCCACCTCAGGGCCCGGGGGCAGATGGTAACAGCCCCATTTTACAAATGAGGAAACTGGGATTCAGACATTAAAGGGACTTGCCCATGACAATTCACACTCAGATTTTTTTGGACTCCGAATGCTGTGCTCTTTCTAAATATCGCTGACTGAGCCAATTCCTTTAATCAGAAAACCTGGAGGGGCATGGGAATGCCCATTATAGGGGAGGAGTGGGGCTGAGGCCACTGGACACCCACTTCCTTTAGTCTTTAGGAAGACTGAGGCCAGGAAGGGGAAGAGGCTCAGTCGGGGTTCTTTAGGTTATAGTCCAGAGCTCCCTGTGAACTTGAACCTGAGGATACCTGCTCTGTCTTACCCCACCCAATCACTTGTTGTAGGTGTCCCAATAAATAAGGCACATGCTACCAGGAAGAGCAAGGTTCATGTCCTTAGCAAGCTCCCTGACCTGGTCTTAGGGTCTAGAGGCCAAAACATGTCAAGACAGTCTCTGCCTGGAGCATCAGTGCCAGAATTTGCCAGGCCCACCCTTTAAGTTCCACCCCAGGAGCAGGCTGCTGCCTGCTAGCTCTGTAGCCTTAGTTCCTAGTGCAGGCTGCAGCACATAGTAGGGGTTCAGTGGTTATTAAAATAACTAAAGCTTCTCAGTTGACTGTGTGGTGGGGAAGGCCTTTCTATGTAGAGTTTGTAGACTCCCTAACCAGAGTTGTGAGCCCCAGTGAGTAACAGCCCAGAACTGCTTAAGTGGCTAGCAGATTCAGACAGGGTCAGGGTGAGTTTCAAAGGGCAGCCCAGGGTCATCACTTCTTATGTAGTATGTTGGGACATCGGGACAGGGCAGGGCACTGCAGGAGGTGAGGCAAGTGTACGCCCAGCACAGGCTCAGGTGTCTAGGTGTAGTGAAAACCTAAGCAACTACTGTCAGGGGCCAGAGGGTGGTTTTACTCTGTCAAATGCTCTGGAATTCCTGGGACCACACCTCTCTCTGGTTTCTGTCTGGTTTCTGCCATGGCAGCATCTCACCCCTCCCCATTCTAGAACAAAATCACAGTGGACTTTGGATCAGAAGGCAGGATGGGGAAGCTCATTAAATAGCTTCTTTCTCTGAGGGGGGCATTGCCGAGGCTTTACTTCCCCCAGGTGGAGTCTACCTGAGGGAAGGTGAGTGGGCTTCTGTCTGTGCAAGGCTCATGACAGGGTCTTGGGGAACATAAGGCCAGGGGTATTGGGCTTAATGGTGGTATTAAGGAAGACAGTGGTGCAGGCTGTTGGAGAGTGGCTGCTCACTGAGGCTGCTTGTACTTCTGTAGGGGCCTCTGTGGAGTCTTGGGCTCTGCCTGGGGAGTGCTACTCTCCAAAAATGAGAGGTGGTGCCCTGCTGAGCCTCCTTGCTCCCAGCCCTGGGAGCTGCTTCCTGAGCAGTGGGGATTTTGCTTGTGTGGTTGGGCCATATGGCCAGCTGATTTCTTAGTGTAACCAGTGGGCTAGCCTGTGCTGTGGACTGCCCTGTATGGTGGGCTAACCTGTGCAGTGGGCTAGCCTGTGCTGTGGACTGCCCCGTGTGGTGGGCTAGCTTGTGCTGTGTACTGCCCTGTGTGGTGGGTTAGCCTATGAAGTGGGCTAGCCTGTGCTGTGGACTGCCTTCTGTGGTGGGCTAGCCTGTGCACGGGGCTAGCCTATACTGTGGACTGCCTTGTGTGGTGAGCTAGCCTATGAAGTGGGCTAGCCTGTGCTGTGGACTGCCTTGTGTGGTGGGCTAGCCTGTGCTATGGGCTACCCTGTATAGCGGGGCAGTCTGTTTAGTGGGCTAGGCCATTTACTGGGCTCCCCTGTGCAATGGTGCAGGACACAGTGGAAAGTGGACTGAGCTACAGATCAAGTTAACTTTGTACTTATTAGTGCATGACCTTAAACAGGTTTCACAATCTCTATGCCTCTGTTTACCCATCTGTAAAAAGGGGGTATTAGAAATGATATTTGATAGGATTATGAGAATTTGATGAATCAATAATCAGAAAGTACTTAGCACAGTACTGCCATGTAGTATCAGGTGTTTGTTATATTATATAAAATAATTGACCCAATGAATGGGGCCCAGTTGCCTAGTACAGTTGCTGATTCCTGTGGCATGTGGGCCACCTAGATCTACTGCTTCCTAGACCCCAATTCCTCCGGTACCAAACAGTGCCATCATTCACGTACATCTTAGAAACATTAGGATGCAGTTAAAGGAGCAGCAGACTGCGAGTGGCCCCAGCCCCAGCCCTGCCACTCACTGGCTCTGTTTCCTTGGGAAAGTTACTTTCCCTCTCTGGGCCTAAGTTTCTCTGGCTGTACATGGGAAGTAGTAGTGAAAAATCTGCAACAGCCCTCTGGCTTCGATAGCTTGGCTGACGGTGATACCCCCATCCTGCTCCAGGCTGTGCACTGGGCGCCACCTGCCGTGGTGTTTTGTCTGGAACTAAGGGAAGGCAGAGGGCAGTGCCTGCTCTAGGGCTGCCCCATCCACTAGGTGTTCTTTTAGCCTGGACCGGCAGGCTCCTGGGCCTTTGGGCACTTGATTGGTATTCTGGGCCTATCCTGGCCCCAGTGCTCTGGGTTGGTAGAGCTGCCCTGCCTGTCACCACACCATGTCTAATTATGGACTCATTAGTCTGTCTCCCTCACTGCATCCCCAGGGCCCAACACGGAGACCACACGCAGTCCGTGCTCTGGAACTATTTGTTGATTGAAAGAAGGTGGAGTCCCACCTGGAGTTAGACAGGACCTCTCATGTCAAGGAACCCTGAGAAATCTTATCCCAAGTCCCAGAAATTCCATCTTGGGAACCAGCCAGCCCCCTGGGAATTGGCCAGCTCCCTTGGAATTGGCCAGCTCCTGAGACTTTGTTATCTGGGCCAAGGGTGGGCCCTGCTTCCCAGGAGCCTGCAGAATGACAGCCCTCCAACCTGGAAGGTTCTTGGGCCGAGCACAGACTGCCTTAGTTCTGCCCCAGGAAGAAGATGAAGCACTGGTTGGAGTTTGTAAGTGATCGACTCAGATGAGACTGTTCTAGTCAATCTTAATAAAGGATATTTGCGTACAATGGCATGCATTAGTGTGCTTGTAAGTGTGAGAGACAGTAGACATTCCTGACATAAGACTACCATAGGCAAAGGAAGTGGCAGAGGGACATTGCTTCAGCCTGGGTGGCAGCGGTGGGATGGGGTGAGCACAGAAGGATAGGGGCCCCTTCTGGCCGTATTTTTCCTGTGGTGATGTCCCAGGATGCCTGCCACTTGAGTGGGAGTCAGTTATAGGGTAGGCACTCCCAACCTGGGCCCCAGGCGCAGCCCAGGATGCATGGGTTGATATCAGACAACAAGCTGTAGTGGCATCGGAGTACAGCATGGTGCTGCAGTGGCAGGGCTGTGCAGCGGCTAAGAGAGGGTGTCTGGGGTGGGAACAACTGGTCTTCAATCCTGGCTTCACAGAGCGCTAGCTGTGTGAAGCTTCCTTTGCCATTCTGGTGCTTGGGTCTTCATCTGTAAATAGGATAATAATGGTCCTCTCTTCACAAGGTGCTGGTAGGTAAGGATTAAATTAATTCAGGCAGGCAGAGCTCTGGGAATGGCCTGCTTAAGAGATGGTGGTCCAGAGTCAGTTCATCGAATCCTCTGTTAATCCCACAGGTGGGCAGGTCATGGGTTATCAGTCCATTTCACAGATGAAGAAACTAAGGCCCAGAGGGAGAAGGGATACCCAGTCAGCCAGTGCTTGAGCTGGAGCTGGAATTGGGAACCCTTCCTTCTCAGTATAGCTCATTCCACTGCCCCCCATGGCTCCACCGTTAGTGCTGTCTCTGTCATCTGTGCTGCAACTCTCGAGCTATTGTAATGTGCCCTCTCAGCCAATAAGGGGAGAAAAGCCTCAAGCTCTCTGTCTATCTTGCATTTCCCGGAGTTTGGCAGACAAAAGTGCCCTCTAAAAATCATGTGTGTCCAGCTGTGCTGGATGGTGCTGCTGGGAGGTGACTGAAGCTGCCACTCCTCCTCCCGGGAGGCGGTCACATTCTCTGAGTCAGAGTCAGCCTGTGCTGGCTGCAGGACCCTGGGTTCAAGTGCAGCCCCCTCATTGGAATGAGAGCAGCGAGGAGTTGGGGGTGGAGGTGTGACAGGGAAGGCTCAGCGATTGGCTCCGGTCCTTCCAGGGAGCGGCAGCGGCTGTGGCTTTGCCTTTGCACTGCCCCAGCCCCCGAGCCCTCAGGATGTGTGTGGGGTGGAGCCGGCTTGGGATCCTGGTGCCAGGGGGTGCCACGCTGAGGGATGGTCCTCTCTCCCTCCGGAGGAGCACTTTGCGGGGCAGCTTGGGCCCTGGGGGCAGGCCACAGGGGAGCTAGGGCCCACGTTAGTGAATGCGAGAGCGAGAGCGTGTGACCGAGGAGCCAGCTCTGCCCCTCTCGCTGAAGGACGGGCTGGCGAGGAACTCTCTTCCTTGAGACATCCCTTACTCCTTCTCGGATAAAAGTGGTTTGGGAAACCACAGAGTTTTCTGTTTGATGGAAGAAAGAAACCCGGCCTCTCTCCAGAGTGGCGGTGGCCGGCTGGACAGGGTGTGTGTTTGGGAAGGACGCTGGAGGAGGAGGAGGAGGAGGAGGAGGACAAGTAGGAGGAGGAAGAAGAGGAGGAGGGATGGGTGATGCAAGGGTTTTGAAAACGCTACCTAGACGTGGGAGGTGGAACCTGGTCATTCGGTTCTGCTTTTCCTAGCAGGTATCTGTCCTCTGGGGAACTTGGTTGGGTAAGTCCATAAATAGCTCTGCTGACACAAAGGAGCTCTGTCTGGGGAAGGCGGCCGCTTGACACGGCCGCCAGGAGCTGCCACTGCCACGGCCGCCTGCCCGCCTGCGGGAGGAGCTGGGTGGAGAGCCTGGCGGGCGGGTAGGAGCGGCAGCCAGGAGTCGCCTGGGTCCCTGCCGGAGTGTGCTGGGTAGGTGTCTCGGTGACGGGGGGGGGGGGGGGGGGGGTGGTGGGCGGGGGGCTCTTGTCCAAGCCATTCTGTGCCCCCGTTTCTGTTGTTTCTTCCCCAGGGCAGCCATTGATAGACATGTTGCAACCAAACCATTTGTGTTCTGTTCTGAGATAGCACTCTGTGTGTGTGTGTGTGTGTGTGTCTCTCTGTGTGTGTGTCTATCTCCCTCAAGGCTAGGGTGCAAGCTCTCACTGTTTGCTACTCCCACTTCTAGGCTGGTCAGCCAGTTTTTCTTTCTGGGAGAGACAAGAAATGTTTGGTGACTGAGAGTCAGGACATTGCATGAGGAGGCAGTGTCGGCTATCGTGTCAGGATGTCGCACAACAGGCACCAGGGATGGCCATTCCTGCCTAGTTCCACCGGCAGGGAAGAAGGTGGTCTCCGGGGCTGGTCTCTCACTTGGCTTCTGCAGAATGTCTGCTGGAAGCGCAAGCTGGGATGCTCTGTCTCCCAAGCTCAAACCCCTTGGGAAGGGGCCTGCACCTGCTCCCTTGGGTCCAGCCAAGAGCCACAACGAAGGGGATAGTGGTTAGAGACGCTCACCGCACTGAGCTAGCCACTGTGAGTGAGCCAAGGCCAATTCTTCTGTCATCCTGGAGGGGCCATATCTCTACTCTTATCCCAGGGTGTCCAGGAAGAACCCTTAAAAGCTAGGACTCAGGGCTGGAGGATGAACCTGGGCCCAGAAAGGAAAGGGGCCTTGTCCAAGTTTGAACAGCAGGTCTGTGTCTGAGCCAGAACCAGAATGGAGGATTTCTGCCTCTTAGAACAGTGAGTACAAGACATGTGAGAAACCATTACCCTGACCTGAGCTCAGTAATTCAGCTTTTAATCTGACACTCTGGCTTGAGATGCCTAGCTGGGTGTGGGGACACTAGGCCCCTCAGCAACTCTTGAAGACTTTCCGCACCCTGCTGCTCTGAGTCCTTAGGGCTGGGGGGCTATCTGGCTCCCCTATCATGATGGCAGAGTGGGATATCCAGGAAGGAGCTGCAGAGGCCTGCCCCACTGATGCCTGCGGGATCCCAGCCAGCGCACTGAATAGTCACAGTTTCCACTGGGGCCCCTTGAGTCCTCTGCGCCCAGCCAAGGGGCACCTCCCTCTTCCCCAGTCCTAGCACGTGGCACAGCTTGGCCTAGGGCGGGCCCTCCAGGGAGCCAAGTTCCACAGCAGGACTTGGTCCAGGCCTAGCCTGGCATCTTAGCAGTAGGCAAGGATGGAAGCAGTTGGCAAGGATGGAAACGTTTGAGGCAACTGACCACCCCTAATGGGGAAGTCTCCAGGGCTTTCAGCCAGACATTGTTGATGGGGCTTCTGATTATAAGGACTTGATTATCAAGAAACCACCATGTTTCCTTGTCTTTGCACATACTGTTCCATCTGCCTGGAAAGCTCCCCTCTTAGCTCTGGGTCTTATTTTACCCAAACTTCTACCACTAGGGAAATACTAAAGCTAGAATAAGTCTGTCTATTCGTGGTAGCACCCACAGTCCTTGCTTCATGTCCTATTTATGCAGAATCTAGGCTTTATTCGTCCCTTAGTCCAAAAAGGCTGGCCTGGGGCCTGGTTGGAGAGGGGTGTTGAGTTGTACTGGCTAGGGCAGGTTTCCTTGAGCATAAATACTGCTGTGCAGGTCAGCTCTGTCTGCCCATCTCCTAGCTCTGTGCCTGCAGAGAAGGCCTGGTGAAGAGTTCCTTCAGGAGGGGCCTAGTCTCTGCATGTCAGGGTTGCAACCACAGGGTTGGGGGTGGGTCTGAGGGAAGATGAGGCAGGGAGAATTTTGGTTTCATCCTGGCTGAGGCCATAGGAAGAGCCTGCTCGAGGGTCATGCTAGGCTGGGTGGTGTCCATGAAGAGTGGAGGGAAGAGCCCTGGCTGGTTCAGATGAAATGCTCATATTCTTTTGCACAGACCACAGGGGCTTGGAGCTAAGTTCCCTGGACCCTCTTGGAATGGTGCCAACCAGGGTGGATCTGGGGGAAGTTGATTCTCAGCCAGTGGTCTCCATGGCTCCCTCAGAAGAAGCACAGCTGAGGAAGGAGTGCTTGTCTCCTGCTGAGTCCCTGGGAACCCTGAGAGCTGCTTCCCATTTGTTCTCCCAAGACCCTGGAGATGGCCCCTTTTGTTTGCCTTCTTGATAGGGGACTGAGGCAGGAGAGGAAGCACTTGCCTGAGGTTGCATGAGACTCAGCAGCAAGGCAGAGACAAGAACTCAGGTCTCTGGTTCCCCAGCCCAGGTCTTTCCCAACTGCACCACATGGATGTCTCAGTGTACGTGAGTTTCATCTTGGGACTTCCTTGTTCTTGCACTCACCAGAAACTTGTCCCTTTTTGGACTTTTGGGCTTACAGACTGGAATCCTGCTATCCTTTGCAAAAGCAATGTGTATGACTGAGAAAACTCTTGGCCAATAGGCTAGAAGCTGAAGAACCTTCTAGTCCCTGCTCACCGATGATCTCAGACAAATATGTCTCTTTCTCTGGCTCAGTTTCCCTGTTGGGACTGGATGAGGTATTGCCGACCCCCTTCCAAACATCCAATTCTCTGATTTTCTATCGACACTCTCCTCTTCCTGGGTTCGAAGAGCTAGTAGCTAAGGGCAGGGTCTAGCTCAGCAGGAAAGCAGCCACCAACCTGTTACTTGGAGGCTTCTGGGCAGAAACCTCATGCAAGCTGCAGCCTAGGCAGAAGCTGGGAGTTTGTTGTTGTTTGTGGAGCCAGGCGGTTTCCAAGATGTTATTGCTCAGGGAAAACCATCATTCCTCCCAGGGATAAACAAGGCTGCTTATGGCTCAGCCCCTTAAGCCCGGAGAAGCTGGAGCCACTCACAGCAGGCCAGCTAGGCTCAGCCCCAGGGAGCCACTGCCTTCCCCTGCACAACCAGCTGTACCCTGGCTTCCAGGATTGGGGTGGGGGTGGGGTAATATGGGGGAGGCTGGGGCCTTGGGAGATCACAGTTTTCAGCCAGAGAGGAGAGGGGAGATGGTCCCAGGATACCTCTTCCTTCTGGCAATGGGCCTAAGCCATCACTCCAGATGTATGGACAGCTGCCAGGTGTTCCCTGTGCTCCAGATGGCCTAAGACTTCTACCCTCTCCCTGCCCTCCATGGGCCAGCCTACTTGCCCCTGCCACTGTGGCTCAGGCTGCTGCTGGAGAGCTGTCAGCAGCTCCCAACTTAGAAGGGGGCATGCAATAGATTACTTGGAACTAGGCATGCTTTTTACCACAAATCCAGGGCTCTTTGTGGTAGCCTCAGTACCTCTTTTTAGGGTTAGCCTTGGGCAAATAACAGAACCTCAGGAACTCAGGTCACTCAGGTCAGGGTGACAGAGGTAAGGGAATGAAGAGAGAGGCAGAGAGAGGTCTTGGCAGAACCTCTGGGGACCAAATAGCTGGTGAGAACCTTGGGAGAAGGCTGGAGGTGCCAGGAGGAAGATTGTGGAGTGGAAGGTGGCTCTGCACCCTTCAAGTCCAGGATCATAACTGATGTCCAGCCAGAGCTTGACACCTTCAGCTCTCAGACTTCAATGAATGGAGTTCCCAGTTGATCCAAATGGTGGCTTTGTACTGTCCTCTCTGCCTTCCCTTCTCTCTCCCTCGCTTTCTTCCTCCCTTCCATGTGTATTAAGCACCTACTATGTGCCACATACTTGTTAGTTACTGGAGGTATGGATACAAAAGGTCCATTTTCTAATTTAATGCCAGGGATGAGCAGGTAACAGTGACAACACAGCTTTCATGGCAAGGCATGGGGGGCTGTGGGAACTCTGGGGGAAGCATCCAACCCCACCTGCGAGCCTCAGCAAAGCTTCCTGCAAGAGGTGAGGTTGAATCTGCTTGCACAGATGCTTGCACATTGAAGGGACAGTTCCCTGTCCCCATCTGTCCACCCTTCTGAGGTGTAGCTGTTCTCCTCCTTACCTAGGGAAGCTATCTAGTGTGCTCTATGGGAAGGTGGGCTCTGAACTTGAGAGCAGGCTTTCTCCTGCCTGACTGAGGTGCACCCTTGGACAAGACACACAGGAGTTGGGAGGCCTCTCCTGCCTCCATTTCTTCAGGCAGTGGTTCAGCCTCATCCGATTGAGTGAAATGATACGCACGAAGCACTTAGACGTGGTTTGTGCATGCCAATTCAAGGTCGTGTTAGCAGTGGGGGTGCCCCTTCTCTCATGGGTGGCTGTTACGAAATTCAATGAGGTAGTGGAGGTCCGTGGCATGAGTCTGACACAGAGTAGAATTCAGCAAACAGGAGGCGTGTAGTCACCTTCTGCAGGGGGAAAACTGTTGGAATGTACAATCAGAGATGTATACAAAGGGCAAGGAGCTCACAGAGGAAAGAGCCACTGCCTCAGACGGGGGAGCAGAGGAGGAGATATAGGGATGAGTGTTTTTGATAGTTTTTAAAATAAACTTTTGAAGTATGGCATAATTCCAGAAAGATTAGAAGTATACAGCGGATAAATTTTCGCAGTGAACATAACTCATGTAACCCCATCCTGGACAAGAAATAGGACATTCCAGTACCCCAGGAACCCTACCTGCCCCATGCTCTCACTTTCAGTCACTATGGCCTCAAAGGTGACCTCTATCCTGACTTCTGTCACTGATTAGTGTTGCCGGTCTTGAGCTTTGCATAAGTGGAATTATCAAGTATGGTTTTATTTTTTGAGACAGAGTCTCACTATGTCACCCTTGGTAGAGTGCTGTGGTGTCACAGCTCACAGCAACCTCAAACTCTTGGGCTTAAGTGATTCTCTTGCCTCAGCCTCCCAAGTAGCTGGCACTACAGGTGCCCACCACCACACCCAGCTATTTTTGTTGTTGTTATTGTTGTAGTTGTCATTGTTGTTTGGCAGGCCCAGGCTTGGTTTGAACCGGCTGGCCCCATTGTATGTGGCTGGCGCCCTAACCACGGAGCATGGGCGCTGAGCCAAGTATGTGTTTTTTTTTTATGCTGATTCTTTTTCATCAGCATTTTGATGATAAGGTTCATCAGTTTTATTTTATTAACTTTTATTTTTGTTCATTCTCATTGCTCTGTGGCTTTTCATTGTGTTGCTATTTCACAGTTTATTCATTCTACTGTTGATGAACATTTGTCTTGTTTCCAGTTTGAGACTGTAATTAATACTGCTGCTGTGAATATTCTTGAACGTGTCTTTTGATGCACTATATATGGTTTTTGTTAGGCAAATAAATACCTAAGGTTTGCACTGCTAAGTCATAGAGTTGTATATAATTAGCTTTCTAGATACCATCATATTATTTTCCAAAGTGTAACACCGAATGAGAAAGCCTGTTACATGTTCTTTCCAAGATTACTGGTCATGGATATTGTGCTATTCCATTGTGGTTTTAATCTGCATTTCCCTGATAACTAATGAATTTGAGTATCTTCTCATATGTTGATTAGCCATTTGGATAACCTCTTTTGCAAAGTGCCTGTTCAAGTCTTTCTCCCATTTTTCTGTTGGATTTTTTTTCTGATTGATTTGTGGGAACTTAAAAAATATTCTGGATATGGGTTCATTGTTGGATATATACATTCCAAATATGTACTCCCACTCCGGGATTTGCCTTTTTATTCTTTTTTTTTGTAGAGACAGAGTCTCACTTTATGGCCCTCGGTAGAGTGCCATGGCCTCACACAGCTCACAGCAACCTCCAACTCCTGGGCTTAAGCCATTCTCTTGCCTCAGCCCCCCGAGTAGCTGGGACTACAGGCGCCTGCCACAACGCCCGGCTATTTTTTGGTTACAGTTTGGCCGGGGCCGGGTTTGAACCTGCCACCCTCGGTATATGGGGCTGGCGCCTTACCGACTGAGCCATAGGCGTTCTTATAAGGGTATATTTGAAGAACAGAAAGTCTTAATTTTAATGTCCAATTTGTTAATCTTTACCTTTAATGGATACTGCTTGTTGAGTTCTTTTCTTTGCTTATTACAGGGTTATGAAAATATCCCTATGTTATCCCATAGAAGTTTGATTGGTTTATGTTTTATATTTAGACCTAAAATCCATTTGAAATAGATTTTTATGCATGGTGTGATAGAGAGGTCAGACTCATTTTTCTGGGTAGATATTCAGTTTATTAAAAAGATCAACTGGGTGTGGTCCCTCACCCTTGTAATCCAGCACTCTGGGTGGCGAAGGCAGGAAGATTGCTTAAATCCAGGAGTTCAAGACCAGCCTAAGCAATAGCAAGACCCTATCTCTATAAAAATAAAAAACTTAGCCAGGTGCATATCTATTGTTCCAGGTACTTGGGAGGCTGAGGCAGGTGGATTTCTTGAGCATAGGAGTTTGAGTTTGCAGTGAGCTATGATGATGCCACCACTGCACTCATAGCCATGGCAACAGGCTAAGACCCTGTCTCAAAAAAAAAAGTGAATAGACTCTCCTTTCTTACCATAGGGTGATGTCACCTTTGTGAAAAATTGAAGGGCAATACACGTATGGATGTGCTTGAGTTTTGAAGGGTGAATAGAGGTTCTCCAGGTGTATAGGGCTGGGGAGGGTGTTCCAGGCAGGAAGTACAGTGTGAGCACAGGAGTACAGTGGCTTTGGAGGCAGAGAAGAGAAATGGTGTGGTGAATAGGTCGGTAGGGGCAGAATATTCAGGGTTTGGGGCGAGGACTTTATCTCAGCGTGCTAGAGGGGTTTGGAGCAGAAGAAGACTATAAGCAAGTTTGTCTAGGTCTGAGGAAGATGAGAGAAAGTCCCATGATGGGGAGGCAGGGGTGTGAATTTGGAGCAGACTATAAATCCAGCCAAACCTGCTGACGTCACTCCCATCACTCCCGCCTCCCCAGGAGGCAGCGATGAGGTGGAGGGGTCCTTGGTTCTGGGAGCATGAGGGCTATGGTTGAGTCCCATGTCCAGATGTCCACCCAAGTGTCCTCAGGTAGAAGAGCCTTCCTTCTACTCCCCTGCCCCCCGCCCAGTGTCCCCAGTACAGCAGGCCTGTAAGGAGGAGGTATTTTTGGAACTGGGACAGACAGACAAGGCAGGGGTATCTCTGGAAAGGGGGACCTTTCTGCTTTTCCTGTCCTTGATGTACCCACAGGAGACCTGGCCATGCTGTGGGCCCTGAGATGTGACTCTCCTAGGCTGGCTGAGATTCAGAGCTCGACAGACACCCCTGGGGAGAGTGAGACCCAAGGAGGGGAGTGATTGGCCCAGGCCACACAGTGAGCCAGACTGACCCAGCCTGGGAGAAGGTTGGGCGCAGACTTGTCTACCTTCCCAGTCTCCGAGGCCTTGGTATGAGCCTCAGTTTCCTCCCCTGAAATGTGCAGCTGCTAACACTCCTGTCCTAGGCCGTGGTGAGGCCAGAATGTGTCACGTGCCCTTTCCCAGGATTGGATGCAGGGAGGGGAGATGGTGATGATGATGGGAGTGGTAATTGCTGGGCACCTGCTATGTTTCAGGACCCATGCTAAGGTCTGTATGTGGATCTTTCCCAGCAGTGGTGTGGTGTAGGTACTGAGTATTTGTATTACCATTTTACAGAGAAGGAAATCAGGCCTTGATAGGTTAAGCAGCCTGCACAAGCGCACGGGTCTAGGAGTTGTAAGGGCCAGATCTGCCCTGTCTCCAGCCCCCAGTTCTTAACTGGCAATAGGCTCCCCTCCCACCTCTCCTGGTTTGCAAAGTCCTCCCTGTTCTCAGAGGTGTCATTTGGAGTAAAGCCTGGTGCCCACTCATGAGGAAGAGTCAAACCATGGAGAGGAAGGCAAGGAACAGAGGGCACTGCTGTGTGCCTCCATTTGCCCCATGGCATCCGGCAAGGGAGGTGTCACTCTGCCTCCGAGGGAGGCATCACCAGGTTAGGAAGTGAGATTTAACTCCAGGCCTGCCTGACTCCATATACTTGCCTTGTGACCACACAGCCATTTGTGACCTTACCTGGGGTTTCCCTGGTGTGACAGAGGTTCTCTGCTTACCCTAGCACAGAATATCACAGAGAAGCCACATGCTTCTCCCCCAGCCTGGAAGTGGTTCCTGAGAGGGAGACAGAGCAGGAGGGTCACCAGGTATATGGAATTCTACACACCCCTCCCCTGGGTGAGTTGGACTCCTGCCTTGTGAGTGAGATCAGGGCCTCTGTATTGCCTTCCACTGCCCAGCACAGTGCCTGGCCCAGGTAGGTGCTCAGGAAGGATCCTTTGGAGGAAGGGAGGGAGGGAGAAAGGAAGAGAAGAGGGCAGGAAGGGAAATCATGGGAAAGTAGAAAAAGCAGGGCCCTGCAGCCAGGAAGACCATGGTTTCGATTTGACTCCTCTGCTCATTTGCTTTGTGGTCTTATATAAGTTACTGAACCTCTCTGAGTTTCCTTATTTGCAAAAGAGGGCCCACAATACTGACCTCATACGGTTGTTGGAAGTGAGTTTCTGTTGAAGTCACCGTCCCAGTGCCAGGTGCACAATAGATGCTCAGTGAATGATGTCTCTCTCCCCTATCTTTTTCATCATTATCTGTTCTCTGGATTCACCTTTCCTCTCTCTACAGCAAAGAGTAAATACTGCTGTCAGGTAAAGTCTGAATTTGAATTCCTTAACATATCCATGCTCTTGTCCCCTGGAACCACCTGCATTTCCTGGAACGTTTCATGCTGTCTCTGGTTTTACTCAGCCCAGAATCTCCTGTCCCCCATTATCTCCTGACAGCTGGCCCAGTGTCTCCTGCTGCCTCTGGGCAGGGACGGGTGGGTGGGAGATTGACCCGGCTGTCCCTGAGGCCCTGGCTCCTTCAGGGCGGGGACTGTGTCTTGCCATCATGTGGCTGCAATGCCCAGCACAGGCTCTGTAGGTATTTGCTGAGTGACCCTAGAGGGGAAGAGGTGTGAGTAAGCCTGGGACATGATTCTGATGAGCCAGGACCTGCCCAGGGCCTCCAGAGCAGGGCAGGGGCACAGAGCACACAGGGGTGGGGCAGGAGAGCCCCAAGGGGCCTGGAGCTCACCTTCTCACAAGGCATCAGTTCCCATGAGCACAGGAAGAGTTCAGGAAACCCCCTGCTCTCATTTCCCTGCCTTTTGGAGAAGAGAACTGGAGCCCTAGAAAGGGTCTTGGGGGCTGTGGGTGGGGGCAGAGACTATGAGTCCTGAGACCCCGAGTGGAGAGGGGGAGAGGCAGGACTGTGATGGGGGAGGGCAGTGCGGGAATCCAGCCCTTGAGAATTGCCTCCCAGCCCAGTGAGAAGCCGGCCATCCAGGTGAGTGGGTGGGGGATCTCCAGCAGGCTGCAAAGGGCATGATGCCCTTCTGGTTGGGCAAGTGACAACGCCAAGAGTAGGGAAGGTTGCTAAGAGGGCCCTCCTATCTTCTCAGTTCTCAGGGATTCCCCTGCTCTGAGTATCAGTTTTGTCCTGAGTTTCTGAACTGGAGTGAGCTACTTCTCTGTGCCTCAGTCTTGCTTTCAATGGAATGGGTATGATCCCTGCTGTGGTGTGTTGCCCTCCTAAGCTTCTGACAGACCTGTGAGGAGTTGTGGGATTCTTTAGAGATAAAGAAGTTTCAGTCGGTCAAATTCTTTCTTTCCCCCTCTCTCCCTGCAGTTGGGCCTCTGTTCTATGGAGCATGAGGGGTCAGCTGCCCTCAGGGAGTGGCTTCCTGTCTGCCCTGAGGTCTTCTGTGTGGGCTCCCTTACCGAGGGAGTGCTGTATGTTAGGATGGGTCCAGGTGAGGTTCTGGGCTGGATTTTAGTCCTGATTCTGTTGCATGACCTTGGCATATCACTTCCCTTTTGTGGGCGTCAGTTGCCTTATCTGCTACCTGATAAGAATTGTCTGGGGAATTAGAAGTAAAAATGCCTGGGATCTACTCATGGGGAGTCTGAGCCAGTATGTCTAGGATTGGGCTCAGGTACAGGTTATTTTTTAAATGCCTCTCAGGTGATTCTAAAGTGTACCTCTCTGCTGAGAACCAATAATCTAGATCAGGGTTTTTCTAACTTTAATATGCAAGTGAATCACTTGGGATCTTGTTAAAATGCAGATTCCGATCTGGCAGGTGGGGTTGAAGTTTAGAGTGTATTTTGCATATCAGGCTGCTGGTTCAGAGGCCATGCTTTGAGTATGAAGAGTCCAGGTGGTCCCGTGAAGTTCAGTGGATTGCTCATTTATTCATTCATTCTTTCACTAATACTTAAGCAGGGGGTGGTCAAATGTGAAGCTAGAGACAGACAGAGATATAGAGCCCAGGGTCCTCCAGTGCTACAGAATTTGGACTCTATTTGAGAGGTACTGGGAGTCACGCCAAAGTTTCAAGGAGAGGAGTGGTAAGTTCAGATGTTCATTTAGAAGGCTCTCCTGGCACGGCACAGAGAATGACCGAAGAGTCTGGATCACCGCTGGCAGGTGGGCATCATGGGGATGACGGTGGTCAGGAGGAAGGTGGTGGGAGTGGACGTGGAGAGAGTAGAAAGATTTTTGTTTTTAAAACAAATTGATAAACGTTGTTTTTTAGAGTAGTTATAGGAATTCAGTGCGAAGTATAGAGAGTTCCCATATGCCCTCTGTCATCCCACACACAGCCTCCATAGGGGAAAGATTTTATTTGTTTGCTTGTTTGCTTGCTTTTTGGCCAGGGCTGGGTTTGAACCCTCTACCTCCAGCATAGGGGGCCAACGCCTTACTCTGTTGAACCACAGGTGCCACCCATAGTGGAAAGATTTTATAAGTGACAGTTGGGAGGATTTGAGGATTGACCATGGGAGTCGTATGAGGAAGAGGAGAGAACGATATCCACCTCCCTCACTGGGCCACTGGAGGTGGCATCATTGATACTGGGACCCTGAGAGGACCGATGGGCTTGGGGGAAGGCCATGCATCCAGTGTGGGGTGGGTGAGGCTGGGGGCGTCCAGAAGATGGTCTCCACCCCCAGCCCTGGGGCTGCAGGTGTACAGGTGTCTTCTCTGTTCCAAGGCTGGGCCATGCCCTTTCCTGGACTGGGACCTTTGCATACGCTGCTTCCTCCCACAGTGAGACCCTTCCTGTCCTTTGAGAAGGTTTTAGTCCGGTGTCTTTTCTGACACTCCTCTTTATTGTGTCTCACAAGCAGATAGTGGTTTGTATTTATCTTATTTTTATGTGGGTGATGACTTGGTTAATGTCTGTCCTTCCTCTCTAGCCTGCAAGCTGCATGAGGACAGGGATCGTGTCTTCCGTATTCCCTGTGGCATGCACAGAACCCAGAACAGAGGATTTGGTGAATACTTGCCTGTGTTGTCCAGACTCTGGAGGGCGTCTGCGCTGCCAGTGAGGACTGGGGGTCGCCAGCTGTGGCAGCCAGTGCTTGTATACTGAGGAGTGGGCAGGGCATGAGGCAGCATGCAGGACTGAAATCAGGGGGTGCCTGGAACAGGTCCTGAGGGACAGGCACAGAGGCCCACGAGGGAGTAGAGAAGGAACCAGCGGAAACCCAGGGAGGAAGATGTGAGAGCTAAGCTGTATGGGTGATTGACTTCTTGAGTGCTTATGTGTGTCGGCATGGTGCTGAGCTCTGGACATCATTAGCTCATTCATTCCTCCAATGGCACTGTGAGGAGGCATTACTAATCCCAAGTTATAGCAAAGGAAACTGAGGCACAGATAGATTGAACCCAAGGTCGCCCAGCTAGCGTAAGTGTGAAGTGGTGACCAATATTCAAAGCTCTCACCACTGTAACTACCTCTATCCTCTTGGACTTTGGCAAAGTCCAAGAGGAGGAGAAGGGACAGCCTGGAGGGCTTCTGGGCTGGGGCAAACGCAGTGGGGGGTGGGGGCAGTGTCCAGCCTCTGGGTGTCAAGAAGCCAGACCTGGCATAGCTGGGCTGAGGCTGGGCCAGGGTAGCTCGGCAGTGGCTGTGTAACCATGGTTCCTGAGCAGCGTCAGACCAGGCACTGGAAGCTGGGAGCCCAGGGTGTGCCAGACCCAAAGGAACACCCCACCCCGAAAGTCAGAGCCGGGCAGGAATTCTGTGAACTGCTTTCTCCGACAGCTTTGCAGTTCCCAGAGCATTGTCCTGTCCTTTCTGAGACTTGGTCCCTGAGGCTCTCTGGAGTTAACAAGAGGCAGGTGGCATGCTCCCCCCCTTTCATGGCAGAGAAAACCAGGCTTGGAGAGGCAGTAGCCTGGGGTCACACAGCTAGCAAGTGCAGAATGGATCATGTCCAGTGCTCTTTCTGTAAAATCCTGGCTGCATAAGGGCAGCCCTGGGACAGAGGCAAACCCAAGCTCCCCCTGCCCCCCTGAAGCAGGAAGTGGTTTTTGAGGGCAGATGCAGAGCTGGTTTCTGGTGGACATGATGAATCACTGGTGTGAAGGTGACAGGTTGCCTCTGGGTCAGCAGACCTGGCCCTGCAGTTAGCAGCTGCGTGATGTTGGACAAATCACTTCCAGTAGCCTAGCCTACCACCACACCAAATCCCATAGCTGGTGGGGGTCTAGGACCCAAGCAGGAGCTCTGGGTGTCATAGCTGCCATCCTCCCCTAGCCTGTTTGAGCTCAGGATTGGATTTGGGAGAGGATTTGATTTAGATCCTAAACAGAGGCTGTATTTAGAGGGCCTAGTCCATGTCCCATGTGCTTCTACCAGGTGAGACATGGGCAGAATTAACCCACAGAAGTGTTGGATGAGAGAGACTCTGACCCTGGCTGAGAAGGCTGGTCTCTGGGGTGCTCTGGCTGAGCGCCCTCAGCTGCCACACTTCCTCCGTCAGAGAACTCACTGCACTCCTAAAAAACAGTCGTCTCCCCTGTGCTTTTCCGAATTCACTGAGGGCAGAGGTTCTGTCTGACTTGTTCCTGGCTGTCCTCTCGGTACCCAGCTCAGTGCCTGGGGAATGAATGAATGCATGAACGCACACGTGCCCAGTCTTCCCCGCCCACATGTCTGCCCGCCCTGCCCACAGCAGGTGAGATGTGGCATGGTTCTGACCATGTCATTCCATTGCTCCCGGGGCAATCCACACCCATCATTTCATTCTGAGACCTGGCCCTCAGGCGTGGCTCCTCATCCACCCTGATCCTCCCCTATGCTTCCCACCCCCAACCCCCCGGGTTCTCAAGTTTCCTATGTTTGCTCCAGAACCTTCCTCAAGCCACTCTCCACTCCAGCTCTCCCAGGAACACTGGCCTGACCAAACCTGCACTTGGTTACTGCTCACACAGGCCTGCCTGGAGTGCAGGAAAGAGCCCATGAGTCCTGGGCCCTGTTTGCCAGCGTGTGAGGGTGTCCGGTGGGGGATGGGCCCAGGTGAGGTCCTCAGGCAGCGTTCCTGGCCTCTTTCCACTGAGGGCCCCAAACACGTGTGTGTAAGGGTCCCAGGAAAGAGAGAGAGACCTCGGACAGGGGACACAAGCTCTGATTCCGCATCAGCCTCTTAATTCTTAGGTAGTTCTTTTACCCTCTGGAGCGTTGGTTTCCCTATCTCTAAAATAAGATGAGACTCTTGGTGGCTCTTATTGTGTGGGATGCTTTTCCTGGGCCAGGTGCTTTGAGGAGACTGGTGATGGTCACGTGAGCGCAGTGTGACATGGCTGGGTTCGGTTTTAGATGAGGAAACAGGCTCTAGGGCAGTGGTTCTCACCTTCCTAATGCTGCAATGTACTTTCATTGTTAAAAAGGGGTTGTGACCCACAGGTTGAGAACCACTGCTCTAGGGGTTGAGAGGCTTGGCTAGAGTTGCACAGCCAGAAAGTGGCCCCATTGGGATCAAAATCAAGGTCTGACTTCGGCATCTGACCATACAAACTGCTGGGCACTCTGAGAGACCTAAAATCTTGGGTGGTTTCCCCTAAACCCTCTGGGTAGGAGCCCTTTGGGGACAGGCACCCCTGCTCGAACAGCACTTCCGCTCCTGGCTGTTTGGTTTGGCCTGGATTTAGAGCAGGGTTGGCAGAGGCAGGCTGACTTGCATTTCTGGTTTTGGGTTTGTTGCTGCACTTTCCCCTAGGGCTGGGCGGGCTCGGGGCTGACAGTCACTGCTGGGACAGGCTGGGCCCCACCCCCAGCACCCAGGAAAGGGGAAATGCGGTCTGCTCCCCTCTCTGTGCCACTCTGTGCCAGGCCCTGAGGCCACCCGGATGCTGCTTCCTTCCTTCCGTCTTTCCCAAGGACTATCAGAGGCAGGTGGCCAGGGTAGGGGTTGGCTGTCTGGCTGTTGGGGAGGGTCATGCGAATGTGGGGAGTTAGGGAGCTGGCTGTGGGCAGTGTGTTTCCTGATGGAGGCTGCTTCCAGGAGTGGGGGCAACAGGCTGGAGATGGGGCTGTTCCTGGGGAATGAGATTGGAAGTGGGCTTGGAGAGAATAGAGTCAGAAGGCTGGGGTTCTAGTCCAGGCATAGTCCCTGGTCACTAAGTGACTGTCCAGCTGGGCCCCCAGTCTTCCTGTGTGTTCAATAGAGACCCTTTCTGTCCACCTGGGAGCAGCCTCATGGGGCTAGAGTGCCCTTAGTTTCCAGGTGGGCTCTGGATCAGGAGGCCTGGCATCACAATCGCCAAGTTCCACTCTGGGCGTTTGGCAGGGTTTGTTTCTAGGGCTACATTGAAAACATGCCACTGTTTGAGGTCCTTAATGTCAGAATTTCTTTTAGATCTGCTTTTTAAAATCACCACCACCACCACCACCACCATTGCCACCGCCATCCCCATCATCCTCTCCTTTGAGAACTTTACACTCTCTGTATTATGTGTTCCTGGCTTGTCACTTGGGCACATTGGTTATCCCATTTCACAGGTGGAGATGTTATGGCCCAGAAGACTAGTGACTGGCTCTACCTGACACCTTGTGTGATTCTAGGCTGGCCTCTGTCTCTCCTGGGCCTCAGTCTTCTTGTCTATGTAGTAGGGATTTGGGATTGCTGATATTTCAGAGCATGAGGCTATGAGGTCTGAAAGGTCCCTGGGTGGGGTCACCTCCCAGCTGACAACCGAATTTTCAGGGCAAGAGGGTCACAGGGTCGGTGGGCACTTGTCTTTGGCCTGGAAACCAGAGCCTGAGGTTTGCCCTCCCTGACCCTGGCCAGATCATCCTGGAGTCCTCCGAGGCCTCTCCTCCCTTGCTCAGTCACCCTCTCCACTCAGTCGGGCTCCACTTTCACTTTCATGCTCCCAGGCAGGGGCTCTTACCCACAATGTGCTTTCACGTTTGCTCCAGTGTTGCCGAATGCCAGTGTGACTCTGACACTTGTGTGCAATACCCTGCAGCTGTCCTGTGCCACAGCTGGTCACTTACTCCCACTTACTTCACCATGGCAGACTCCCCAGGGCATTGGCTGAGGACCCCCCACTTCTTTTGATGGCAGAGCAACTGTGCAATAGCGGATAAGTCACTGCTCTTTGCACTCAGTTTTCTCATACATCAAATTGACATTAATGGTTTCTATAACAAGAGATTTTAACCTATGTTCTGGAGTATTTACCCATGAAATGTTCCGTGTGTGTGTGTACACATATGTATGCACACACATTCCACGCATCTGACCAGTGCCAGGTAGGTGTGGGATTTTTCTCTTTCATTAGTTGTATATGACTATGGCTTCTTGAAGGAGAAAATCTGGGCCCTAAATAGTTCAAGCTCCAGCATTCCAAGTCCTTTAGTGAGAGGGGCCCAGCCCAGGCCTGAGACCTGCTTAGCTGTGACACCATTCCTGAGGTTCTCTGGGCCCTGGTCTTCTTGTGAGATATAGTTGCTTTTCCAACTTTCACCAAGGGAACAATTTTTTCATTTGCAAATGAAATCTACTGCCATAACCCAGCAAAAAACGTGCGGCTTCCGAGGGTCAATGTGTGAGGCAGGAAATGCTTTTCTGCCTTTATTTTTATTTATTTTTTTGAGGAATCCCTGCGGTTTCTCCAAGCAGTTTGAAAGTCACTGGGTGGGTGATCCCTCAGGGAGGTTCTGTATGTCTGTTACATTTGGTTAGTCCAGGTGTGGGCAATGTTTTAAAGTTCTGCTTTCATTCCATTTTAGTAGTTTCAAAGATACGTAAATACTCCAAGCACATTCTTATTTGAATGACTCACTAGGAATTTTTTAAAACTTTGAGTCAGGTAGAAGAGACCCTTTGGTTAGGTTCAGTACTGCTCTGGCTTAGGGGTTTGGCTGGATTCTGGTCCATGGAGGCAGAGGCTGCTGGCTTCTTTACTTATAGAGGGAACTTCACCCATCTCGCCTCTTTTCCTTTCTGTAAAATGGGGACAGTCTTAACTTCACTTATGGGGCTGCTAGGAAGGCCGTATGAGAGAGGGAGCTCACGCTGGCATGGTCTTGGATGTATGACAGGAGCCAGATACATGGTCGTTACCTCCTCCTCCTCTCCCCTCAATGGGCCAGGTTTTTGATGGAGGAGAAACTTAAAGCAAGCAGACAAGGGTGAGACCGTTCTGCAGCTAAGCCAGATGGAGTTTCAGATGGGAGAGTGTGGGGTTCAGCCATACCCTGGTTTTGTATCAGCCTTTCTTGTTTTCTTTTTGTTTCCAGATGTTTGAGACAGAGGCAGATGAGAAGAGGGTGATGCCCTTGGAGGAAGAAAAGGGGTCAGGTGCTGAGGACCCCGCACCCAGCAAGGACCCCTCTCCTGGCCAGGAGCTCCCTCCAGGACTTCCACCTAGCAAGGACTCCTCTTCTGGGCAGGAACTTGCTCCTGGCCAACAATCACTATCCAGTGAAGATGCACCTACCAGCAAAGAACTCCCTCTAGGGCAAGATGCCCTGCCAAGCCAGGACTCCCCACCATGCCAGGAACCCCCTGCAGCCCAAGACCTCCCACTCTGCCAGGACCTTCCTGCCAGTAAAGAACCCCCTCCTCACCAGGACCCTCCCCTCAGCAAAGACCTCTCTGCGGTCCAGGAACCCTCTGCCGAGGACCTGCCACCCTGTCAAGATCTGCTTCACAGCCAGGACACCCTGCCAGCCAAAGCCCTTACTGAGGAGACTGTGGGCTCTGGGGACCCACCAGCAGCCACCAGGGACCCTCCTGAAACCTCTAGGCCGACCTTCGTGATCCCTGAGGTCCGGCTGGATAGTGCCTACAGCCAGGATGCAGGGGCAGAGGGAGGCAGCTCCGGAGATGAGGAGGACGCAGAGGATGCTGAGGAGGGGGAGGAAGGGGAGGAGTACGAGGACGAGGACACAAGTGACGACAACTACGGAGAGCACAGTGAGGCCAAGCGCAGCAGCATGATTGAGACGGGCCAGGGCGCTGAGGGTGGCCTCTCGCTGCGCGTGCAGAACTCGCTGCGGCGCCGGACGCACAGCGAGGGCAGCCTGCTGCAGGAGGCCCGTGGGCCCTGCTTCACCTCGGACACCACCTTGCACTGCTCTGACGGCGAGGGCACTGCATCCTCCTGGGCCATACCTTCACCCCGCACCCTCAAGAAAGAACTGGGCCGCAACGGTGGCTCCATGCACCACCTTTCTCTCTTCTTCACAGGACACAGGAAGGTGAGAAGCCTAAGGGGGAAGGGAGGATGGGTTACCTGTGATGGGGGCTGCGGGGAATGTCCCATCCCTACTCTTCTGTAAGCCTCTCAGTGAACCTTCTACCCATGTGACAGAAGATAAAACTAAGGCCCAGAGGGACCAAGAAGGCAAAGCCTGGACTTAAACTCAGGACTCTAGGACTCCAGATGCTGTGTTCTCACAAGTTCATTGAATTGCTGGTCCCCCCAGAAAGCAGAGCAGGTGTGGCCTCGCCCAGGCTATTGCATATTGGGATTTAAAGCCCTGAGATTGTAGTTGGAGAAGTAGACTTACAATTTAGATCTGGTCCAGGCCTAGCCATACTAGAACTCCATCAGCCAACAACAACAATGACAACGCTTATTTATTCTGTGCTAGCATTATTCTAAGCAATTTACGTTAACTTCTTAATTCTGGCAGTAGTCCTATGAAGTGGGTAGGATTTTGTGCCCATTTTGCAGATAAGGAAGCTGAGGCACAGAGAGGTTATCTAACTTATCCTAGGTTACAAATGTCTGAATCAGAATCAGAATCTGATACCAGGGCAGCTAGCATTCTTAACCATCATGCTATTTTCCTCTTGCAAATATCTATAAGTAGATAAGTAAGTGTTTATTGATTTCCTGCTGTGTGCCAGGCCCTATGCTCTGTGGCACAGCAGGGGCCACAGAAAAATGTGTGAGGCTGATCTCAGCTTGAGAGAAATGATTTATCTGTATGGGCTTTGAATGTGGCCTAATAGTGAATAGACTGTGCCATGGCCTTGAAACCCACCAGCCAACATTAGTCCAGCTCTATTTCTTACTCATTGTATACCCTTGGTTAAAACAATCACCCAGTTCCTAAGAGCCCTGGTTTCCTTCTCTGAAAAGTAGGGGCTTGGCCAGGCATGGTGGCTCACATCTGTAATCTTAGCACTCTGAGAGGCCCAGGCGGGAGGATTCCTTGAGCTCAGAAGTTTGAGACAACCCCTTGATTGCACTAATATACACAGCTATGATTTAATAATAAAAATAAATAAATAAATAAATAAATAAATAAATAAATAAAAGAAGTTTGAGACAAACTGAATAAGAATGAGATCCTGCCTCTACCAAAAAATTAGCTGGCCGTGGTGGCAGGTGCCTGTAGTTCCAGTTACTCAGAAGGCTGAGGCTGGAAGGTCACTTAAGCCCAAGAGTTTGAGGTTGCTGATGACGCCACTGCACTCTAGTCCTGAGGACATAGTGAGACTCAGTCAAAAAAAAAAAGAAAAAAGAAAAGAAAGAGGGAAAGAAAGAAAAAGAAAAAAAAAAGAAAAAGAAAAAGGCTAATAGTACTCATGTTCCAGGGCAGTAGAAAATAAACAAGAAAAGGCTGGTGCCTAACAACATTAGCCATATTATCACAGGCTGTTGGAGAATGCTGGTTCCTGCTCTTCTTAAAGTATAATAGCCAGTACAAGGTATTGGTATGACAACTGTTGTGAGGCCAGGTGGCTAAGTGGTCAGTACCCGCGGACTGCAGCAGACCCTCAGAGATCTGGAAGTTTAGGAGGAGGTTATCCCAGGGCCTAAGGCCATCAGGGAAACCTGGAGAAAGATGCTGCTCAAGTCAGCCTGAGGTTGAGCAAGTTTGGAATAAACAAAGAGGATAAGGCAGGCATTTCTTTGGCTAAAGCAGGGAATTCATTAAGGGTAGCAGATGCATGACACTCATGCCACCATTCCTCCTCTAAACCTGTGGCAGACATCACTAATGGATCAACATGTTTCCTTACCAAGTTAAAACATAGCCTGACAAGCTTGCTTCGCTTCTTAGCCCTTAGCAATATGATAAACCTGGCAGTAGAGTCACCTTCTACTGAAAGGTGGTCAGTCAAGAAGGGTAGACTGGGGCCCTCCAGCAAAAGGCCTTGAACTTTGGCCCAGGAACTGGGACCAAATCTCAAAGGAATTGGAACTGAATGTCAGTTTCCTCAGGTGTAAGCATGTGTGGCTCTCAGACATACTTAGTGTTGCTCCAGAATCACCAGGGGGAGGTTATTAACATATGATTCCCAGCCCCAGAACTCTGGAATCAGAATTTCCAGGGGTGTTACCCAGACCGTACATTTTAGACAACCTTCCCACGGGGATCATAATCTCATGAAAGTTTGAGTTATCACCATCTCAGGTCATTTATTTTCTTCTTTTTTTTTTTTTTTTTTGTAGAGACAGAGTCTCACTTTATGGCCCTTGGTAGAGTGCCATGGCATCACACAACTCACAGCAACCTCCAACTCCTGGGCTTAAGCGATTCTCTTGCCTCAGCCTCCCGAGTAGCTTCCTTCTTTTTTTTTTTTGAGACAGAGTCTCACTATGTCACCCTTGGTAAGAGTGCTATGGCATCACAGCTCACAGCAACCTCAAACTCCTGGGTTTAAGCGATTCTCTTGCCTCAGTCTCCCAAGTAGCTGGGACTACAGGCGCCTGCCACAACACCCGGCTATTGTTGCAGTTGTCATTGTTGTTTAGCTGACCTAAACAACAACGGGTCTGGGTTCGAACCCGCCAGCCTGGGTGTATGTGGCCAGAACCCTACCCACTGAGCTATGGGTGCTGCCTCAGGTCATTTCTTGATGCAGCTGCTACAGGCCAGAGTCCAGGACTCCCTTACCAAGGTGAGGCCTCAGGCTCACTTGGACCAGGTCTGGCCACTCCTCTCTGGAATGTGGCTGAGGCTCTAAGGCCCACTGCTGAAGTCTTCCCAGGTCTGCGCCCCCAGCCACCTTTACTCCATTAACGTATTTATATATAGAAAAATTCACACACTCAGGCGTACACGGCTATGTAGTTCCCTAGATCAGTTGACCTCAACTTCTATTTTGGGACAGATGCTTCTGCCAGGGAGTCCAGCCAGCCTGGAGCAGTCTCTTCTGTCTCAGCTTCCTCCTTTAGGTGCCCCATGTTCCCACTGGCATCCACCCTCTTTTGGCCTGTCACTTCCTTTCTTAGGCTTGAGTGACTGAGCTGGCAGGGACCTCAGAGGCTGCCCCCTGCTTGGTGGTGGCCACCCTTCCATGTGACTCTCGCTTACCAGGCCATTATCCAGCTCCATCACCACTCACTTGTGACCTGGCATGAAATGCTTCTCCCTGGTCTCAGCCTGCCCACTGTGGGATGAGTACCACCCCCACAGGTGAGCAAAGAGGCCTGGTGGCACTTCATGACTAGTGGCTTGTTCCTATCCTCCACTCCTTCCTCTTCCTCCTCAGCACAAGGCTACTATTTATGGAATGCCCACCAGGTGCTGAGTGCCTGGCACCGCCCTAAATACTTCACCTGCATAGCCTATTTGACAGCGACCCTAGGGAGGAAGTGTTATCACCATGCTCATTTTGCCAATGAAGAAATCGAGGCACAGAGGGGCAAGCACTGGCCCAAGGCCTGCTGCCAGTGAGGGTTGGAGCTGAGCCTTCCCCAGGCCTCTGTGACTTTTTCCCAGATCCTATAACACTCATACTGAGGAGGGTCTGGGGGTGGGGGCTGGCAGAGGGGAGGCAACAGGTTTCCTATGGCTTTCGTCTTCCTGGCTTTGGCCTGGCTCTCCTGGGAGGGGAAAATCAGCTGATGGTGATGGGCCGCTATTGCTAAGCAAGGCCAGGCAAGAAGTGAAGAGGAGAGGGGTGATGTCTTCAGGCTGTGGAGTCAAACAGCCCAGGTTCAAGTCTTGGCTTTGCCTCCTCTTTCCTGGCTCTGAGGCCTTAGCCAAGTTGCTTCTCTCTCTGAGCTTCAGTTTTCCCTTACAAAATGAGAACACTAAATCTTCCTGGATTTGTCCCAAGGATTCAAAGTAGCAATATAGGCCAGATCCGGTGGCTCACGCCTATAATCCCAGCACTCTGGGAGGCCGAGGTGGGTAGATTGCTTGAGCTCAAGAGTTTAAGACCAGTCTGAGCAAGAGCAAGACCCCATCTCTACTAAAATTAGAAAAATTATCCAGGCATAGTGGCACATGCTTATAGTCCCAGCTACTCGGGAGGCTGACGCAAGAGGATCACTTGAGCCTAGGAGTTTGAGGTTGTGAGCTGTGATGCCAGGGCACTCTACCC
The DNA here is from genome assembly GCF_027406575.1 of Nycticebus coucang. NCBI lineage: Eukaryota > Metazoa > Chordata > Mammalia > Primates > Lorisidae > Nycticebus > Nycticebus coucang. The sequence goes on along the minus strand of NC_069781.1, from coordinate 24,278,539 downwards.
AAGGCAACAAAGTAAGACTCTGCCTCAAAACAAACAAACAAACAAACAAACAAACACCCCCACCCCACCCCAAATACCAGCAAAGTAGCAGTACACAGAAAGCTCTGTGCCTTGGCCTTGGGCTGGTCGTTTGTGCTACTGTGTGATAAGCTGAGGCTTCCCAGCATGCCAGCTACTTGCCACTCAGTCCCAATGCTGCCCTCTAACCCCTACCAGCAATTTCTACTGGGAGCAGGAATGTTAGAACCAGACAGATCTTAGACATGATCTGGTTGACCATGGTCACCTCACAGATGGGCTGACTGAAGGCCCCGGGGTTATCCAGTGATTCATCCCCTGGGGCTGGCTGTCCACACTGCGTTGTCTCATGGTGCCCCCTGCTGCCAGACCCTTGCCTTCCTGGCTGCTCCCCAGAGGCCCAGCAGCAGATCCACAGGCCTACAACTGTCCTTTCCTTGGGGAGCCAGTGAAGCCCCAGACAGTAAATTCTGTGTTGGATGCTGTCAATGAATTCTCTCCCAGGCTGGTTTGGCTCAGCACAGGCTCACAGGCCATTCTTTGACAATGGACAGAGCGCAGTGCGGCCCTTCCCTGACCATGCCTCCTTCCTCCCCTGCAGGAGACTGGCTTGGGCAGAGGCTGTCAACAGTGGGTGCCAGCCTCCTGCACTTCTGCCCAGACCAGAAGTTAGACCAGAGAACCCTGAAAACACCTTCCAGCTCTAAGATGTGATAATCCCTTCAAGTCTCCTATTTAAAAAAAAAAAAATCCTATAGAAGAATTATTTCCTGTGTGTGAACAAATAAGTACAGAGTTTAGATCCACCTTTTTCCATGTTTCCATGGAGGCTGCCAGGCTGGACCAGGTCAAAGAGGGCAGCCATGTGTGGCCAGGTGGCCTCAGAAATCAGAGCAGGACGAGGAGGGAAACCAACGAGGGCCCTGCTCACAGAAGGGCCTTCAGTCACTGGTGGGCTCTGGAGCCAGACCCAAACATCTACTACTTTCCAGCTCAGAGAGCTCAGGCAAGTTCCCAGACTGCTCTGGGCCTCGGTTTCCTCAGCTGTAAGCTGGGACAAATGACAGCACATTATCTTTTAGAATTATTGCCAAGATTCAATTAGTGCCAAGATGAAAGCATTTTGGCACAGTGCCTGGCATGCAGAGGGTGCTCGGTAAACAGCAACAAAGACACTCGCTGAGTTACTGAGCACTGCTCTGTGCAGGGCATGGTGCTGGGCACTTCACCTGTCATGACTGATCCTCACAACAGCCCTGCAAGGTAGGGCTGAGGAAACTGAGGCACAGAGAGCTAAGGTCAGTTAGCTAATAAGTGATTGAAGTAGGCTTCAAATCTAGGCAATTTAGAATCTACACTTTTAATCACCACTATAATTACAGTTATAATTACAATAAGAATTATAATTATTATTCCAAGAGGCAGTGAGCTGCCTGTCCCTGGAGGTGGCTGGGTGAGGCAGGGCAGGCCCCCGGGGTTTCTCCCTGCAGTGCAGGAAGGGCTGGGTGACTCTGGGCTGGCCTCCATTTGCCTTTCAGTGGTCAGGGTCACAAGATAGTGGGGAGAAGATGGGAAGAAGGAGACTCCCTGTGGAGAGTCTCTGTGCACACTGGGCTGTAGCTACAGGAGAGAGGAGTCTTGGGGGCCACTCTGGCCTCCCTGAAGACTTGGGGAGTCCTGTTTTTCCATCTCAGTTTCTTCCTGTCCCATAGGGCTTCGTTGGTGCTGGGGTGTCCCCAGCTTTCGGAGGGCCAACTCCCAGGGTCAGAGCTGCCCCGCCCCTCTATCAGTCTGTTAGGTTAGGGCTGATCCCTGCCGAAGACGATCTCCTCCCAGCAGTGGAAGGAAGAGCCCATTTCCCAGCAGTGCAGAGGCTGGGGGTGGCCGGCAGGGCGGGAGTGGTCCCCAGGCCCATTGTGTGGGACTGATAAAGTGCGGAAGCCAAGGTTAGAATGGGAGGAAGCCCAGGGCCCCAGGGCCCTTTCCCACGGGTGGGGGCCTCGGGCACTGCCTGGCCAGGGCGGTGTGACTACAACCTGTATGTACACTGGGGTGACAGTGGTAACACGCAACCAGGCAGTGCATACTGGTTACTGAGGGCTCTCTGGGTGTGGGACTGGGCCATAGGGACCACTCTAGTGAATCTTCCATGAGGTGGCTGTCATCATGCCTAAGCTATAGCTAAAAGAAACTGGAAGCTGCAAGGCTAGGGAACTTCTCCAGAGTTGGTAGAAGCAGGATTTATACCCAGGCCTGGCTCCAAACACTAGCTCTGAATTCACACATCATATGTTGTATGCCTCTGTGTGCACGTACACACACGCGTGTTTACAACTCTGGTGGGGCAGCATTCTCAGGAAGGAGGCAGCATTTCCTCTGAGTCTTTTACACATCCTGAAAACATTCGCATGTGCCCTGTTGTTGCGTTTGATAGCATCCTCTGGTGGAGAAACATAGTCCTTGAATTCAGATGCACATTCTAGTTCTGTTGCTTAAAGGCTGGGTATCCCTGGGCAAGTGACTTAAATTCTCTGATCCTGTTTACTTTATGGATTCATTGTGAGGATTGACGAGGCAGGACATGTGTTTTGCCCATTTCAGGGGCTGGCCTATAGTATGAGCTCCATAAATGAAAGTGCAGTTCATCCAGCCAGCCAGCTTTGAGTGGGTGCTCCATGAAGGAGCTTCCCCTGCTGGCATATTTGAATAAGCCAACTTCTTTTTCGAGAAATAAGGACACAACATTGAAAGCTTGGCCCATCATCTTTATTTTACAGAGGATGTGGGTCTCACGAGGAGTCAGAGCTGAGACCCACATCTGGTAGCCTCCCGTTTGGGGACATAGGTTCATGCCAATCCTACTCTGATCTCTAGCTTTACTGCTCTCTCAGAGTATTTCATGGACTTCTGCTCCAGGGTAGCACTGTTGTGGTCCCAGGTCCCCTTGAATGAGGACACTTAAGCAGAAGCAGAGAAGGGGGGTGGACAGAGGGTGGCCCTGATCAAGATGGGGGACTCTGGTGCAGTCTGGAGGAGAGGAGGAGACTGGAGCATTTCAGACAAAGGCAAAAATGTGGGGTAGGTCAGAGTCTGCAGGCTGCAGCAGGGCTCTGGGGATCTGGAGAGCGGGGCCTCCAGACCCGTCCTTCCCTGTCTGCTCCCCCAATCCCTTCATCCATTCATTTAGTTGACAAATTTGATGGATTGAACTCCTAACATGTGCCAGGCCCTGTGAAGGTGACCCAGGAAGACAGAGGCCTTGCTCTTGGGAACTTAGAGCTGAGCAGAAGAGACAGATTTGGAATAAGGCATTTGGGGTGTGGTGGGGACCTCAAAAGAGGTAGGAGGGTACAACCTTGATCTAGAAGGGTTTTCCAAGGGAGGAGGCATTTAAGTTGCTTACCTGAAGTCTAGGTCTCACCTGAAGCTGGGTCTTAGGAGGAAAGAGGGGCAGGAGAGTCACAAAAGCATTCTGCATGGGAGGAATGGTACGTGAAAGGCCTGGAGCGAGGGAGACGAGACAGGTGAAGACAGTCCATTTTGTAGAAAGGCAATGGAGGAAGTTGCTGGAGCAGGGGCAAGGCTGGGGAGACAACTAAAGGAGTTGGAACTGGTGTTAAAAATGGACCTTTCTGCCCCCATCCTATGATGGTGGACCCTGACCTGTTGAGTTGGGACACTCCTGCGGGAACAAGGGAGCTGTGGAAAGCTGTTAGGCAAGGTAGGTGCTCTCAGGCCTGGATAATGATTCACTTTACACTCTGCTGACCAATTCCAGGCCTCCTTTGAGTGTCAGAATCCAGTTAATTGTTATGAATACTGGTTTTAGAAATTAAGGAACAGAGGTTCAGAGAGGGACAGTGATTGGCTGAGTTACAAAGTGGAAGGCTAGCTGGAGTCTTCCTCTCTGGCCTGTCCCCCTGCCTGCCACAAAGCCTCTGTCATAAGCGCCATCTCTCTGGCTTCTTCCCAGCAAGTTGGGTTCCTGTTAGCCCCAGGAGGTGACCTCTTTGGCTGGAGGCTCATTACACACCATGGACAAGCTGTTCCCAGTAGTGGGGTCTCCCTCCCTTACCTGTTGTGCGAGAGGTGGGGTTTAGGGGTAGGGAGGGCTGGTGGCAGGTGCTATTGGATCCCTGAACCTCTCTACTTGAGCAGCAGACCTGGGATGAGCTAATTGCATCATGTGTATTTTTTCTCCACAGATGAGCGGGGCCGACACAGTTGGGGATGATGATGAAACCTCCCGGAAGAGAAAGAGCAAAAACCTGTACGTTGGAGAGCTCCACGGCTCCCATCCTTGTGGTCAGGGAAACTCCCTGCATTCCTCTTCCTCCTCTGCCCACAGGCTTATCTACCCTCTTAAGGGTCCAGGTGGGGGGAGGAGGCTATGTCCAGTCCCACCCACAGCCCCAGACAGACACCAGGGAATAGCACCTTGGGTCACCAGGGTCCTGACCATTCATTCAGGAGGCAAAGTGCTGCTTTAGCGCCTGGAAGACACAGTGAGCCAGAGGCAACCAGCCAGATTGCCTTGGCCCCAGCCCAGCCTCTGGGCAAGCAGTGGCCAAGTGGACAACTCCTTGGGTCTCGGCTCATGAATGACCTGAGAAAGGGTTGAAATGATGGGTTCTTGTTTCTCCTCCTGAGCTCTTGAATGCTAACCATCCTGAGCATTGCCAGGAGGGGGCGCTGCTGGCCCATCTACTGTATCTAGTGCTTCCCAGCCTTTCCAGCATGCTCTGGCCCCCTTACATTTATGGAGGTACCAATTAAAAAGTTATTTGTGGATGGTTCTTCTGTAGAATAGGGGGAGGTCCAGGGGGAAGCAAAGGGTACACAGTGACCTTCAGGGGAGCCCTCCCCCACCCGTCCAGGTCCTGTGGCATCCAGGCCTGGGCAGGAATTGGGCCTGGAAGAGGAAGACAGAAGTGTTTTCCAAGTGTTTCCTGAGACCCTCTTTCCTGGCCTTGACCTTGGTTGGGATCCACTTGCCTAGAAACCCTTTCTAGCCCCAGCTCCTGTGACCTTTGCAGTTTTCTGCAGCAACTGTAGGCATCTCTCATTCTGTAGCCAGGAACAATTGTACCTTCTAGGCAAGGTGAAATGCACAAAGAAAAATGGTCCTTTGCATCACTAACCTCTCTTAACATTTGTAGGATAGGGAAGGGTCCATTCAGCACCAGAGCTTCTGTGGGTAATGCTCCTAGGAGTTGGGGGCAGTGCATGGCAGTGGGGGACAGCCACCCAGGGTGCTGGAACTGCCCTATCTCGCAGACACCAGCCTTTCAGAGTAGGCACTGCCTTTTAAATTTCCTGAAGCTCATGCTCTTCAAAGCTTAGGTATAGACTCTTAGTATCTGGGATAATAATAAAAATAATTACCGACATTTATTGTGCCCGGCACTGTTCTCTGTGCACTACATGTATGATCTAATTTAATCTTTAGCAATACTTTTGTTTTATATTTGCTTTTTTCTTATTTACCTTACCCTTATTTTACAAGTGAGTAAGCTAAGTGCAAAGAGGTCAAGTTACTCTTCTACATCACAGAGCAAGAAAGTGCTAGAGCTGGGATCAGGCAGGCCCTGGTAAAGCTGTGATGAGAAACCTGACAAAAGGCACACATCTGGTAACTGCTGGAGCTGGGACTTAAACCCTGGGCTGTGTAGCTCCGGCCTCCACCTCCACCTGCTAACGCGTCCCTTCCTTGTTCTAGGTGTCCCAGTGGTCTTAGTGCTGTCTTAAGCGTCAATAACTTCAGACGTATAGATGCTGCAAACTTGCAGAACACATTTGAAAGTTTAATGATTTAAATTTCTTTTACATTTACGTCACTTTGTGATTTCTGAATGATACATCTTTTCTTTTGATTTTTTGGTTTCAGTCAGCATTTTCCATCTTCAGAAGGACAGAGACCGAACATTAAAATGAAAGAATGTATTATTCAAAAATCACGAAACTAAATATACGCACACAAAAATTAAGTAATTAAACTTTCATGCAAAGCTCTTGTACATTCTTTGGATTTGTACTCTGAAGTTACTCAAGCTTAAAACTGCTCAGACTTCTGCGACCTGCTGTATATCCCTGGGTGGATAAATCCAATGCCAGGGCCTGAGGCGAGAGGCTGGCTGCCAGGCGCTCCTCTTTGGGAGGTGCCCAGTGTTGGGGTCTGGGGACAGGAATGTGACGCTTTTAACCCCTTTCTTCCCGGCATCTTTGGCAGATGCTGAAATCTGCTGCCTCCTGGGGGATGGTGGCGGCAAGCGGTGGTGGTAGTGGTGTGGCTAAAAATGGTTCTGGGCTAAAAATAGCCAGTCCTGCCACCCTGGTAGGCAGAGCCTGCCCTCCTCCCTCCTTCCCTCTCAGCAATTTGCTGATTTGCTCCTCTGCCCTCCCCCACCCTCGCTGCCATGGTAACGGGGGAGGCTAGTCACAAATAACTGGGTCTGGCTTCCTGCCAGCGCCGCCCCCAGAGGCTGTCCCTCGCAGACACATGCCCCTTTCACAGCTCCCTTTCAGGGTTGGCCTGGAGGAGTATTTTTTTCCGCTCCCTCTCCTGGTCCCTCCCATTTCCTGGCTCCTCCTGTCTGAGTCCCAGTCCTGGCTTGTGCCTGGGAGTCCAGTCATCCGGCTGGGATTCCAGCGAGCGTGTGGCTGCAGCTGCACCACTGCTGCCCGCTGCCTGGCGTGTGGGGGTTGAGGGCAGGAGGCTGAGGGGTTTGCAGAGTCTCCTGGGGTCCTAAGGTGGGGGGCCCTACAGAGATGCTCCGAGGCATGTACCTCACTCGCAACGGGAACCTCCAGAGGCGACACACAATGAAGGAGTAGGTGCCCTGGCCCACCCACACCCCGCCACCTGGACTCGAAGGGGCCCAGTGTGCCCAGTGAACCAACTCCCTTTTCTGCTTCTGCCCGCAGAGCCAAGGACATGAAGAACAAGCTGGGCATCTTCAGACGGCGCAACGAGTCCCCTGGGGCCCCTCCGGTGGGCAAGGCAGACAAAATGATGAAGTCATTCAAGTAGGTCCCCCAGCACCCCTCAGGCGCTCACTGGCCCAGGGGAAGCAGAGCTGAATGGTGGGGGTCAGGGGGAAGGGGTCTGTTGGCTCAGTCTAGCTCTGGGGAGATGGAGGCTCTAGTAGAGGGAGCAGCTGCCCCTGGGGCAGATGGCCAGGCAGGCTGGAGGTGGGGGCTGGATGTGATATTGGCCCCAAGAGAGGGAGTGGTCCTCCCTCCTGGGCTCCCCAGCCAGGCTCAGGCTCAGTTGCAGCCTGGGCCCAGGTGGCTGACAAAGGCTGCCCAGCCCCAGCCTCTCTCACTGCCCAAGCCTCATGGTCCCCTCTCTGTGTTCCCTCCCTCACCCCCAGGCCCACCTCAGAGGAAGCCCTCAAGTGGGGTGAGTCCTTGGAGAAGCTGCTGCTTCACAAATGTAAGTGGGGGCCAGATGGCCTGTGTCCCCTCCCTGTGTTCTCTCTTTCCTTCTCTCTTGTCCACTTATCCAGATCCAGAGAGTATGTCTGTCCTGGAGAGGCCTGCATCCCTCTCTCCTGAGCCCAGTCAGGTATCCTTGCTGTTGGGGAGAGCTGGGCCTGAGCTGAGGCCCTTGGTCTGGCCTCGGAACCGGCTTCTGCCAGCCCCTCCCTGCCTGTGGGAGCTGGCACTGCCTGCTAGAGGCTCTTGGGACCTGTATGCTCAAACCCATATTCCTAGAATAACGATAAACAGCTCCCAGTACTAAGGATTTACACTGGGCCAAATGTGCCTGCCGTCTTCTGGGCAGGATCCCATCAGATCCTCCTGCTGCTCCAGGACATGGGATTGATGGTCCCCACTTTACAGATGAGGATAGTAAGGCACAGAGAGGGGAGAGACCTGACCAAGACTCATGAAGAGGCAATGGCAGGGCTGGGACCACAGCTGGTGCTCCTACTAAGCTCCCAGCATGTCCATCCTCAGGCCCCAGGAGGGTAAACTGGGGTGTCCTAAGGGTAGGGGGGGCTGGTTCTGCGTCTCACTCCGAGGTCTGGGCTTCTCCTCACAGATGGGTTAGCAGTGTTCCAGGCCTTCCTTCGTACTGAGTTTAGTGAGGAGAACTTAGAATTCTGGCTGGCTTGTGAGGACTTCAAGAAGGTCAAGTCACAGTCCAAGATGGCAGCCAAAGCCAAGAAGATCTTTGCTGAATACATCGCGATCCAGGCGTGCAAAGAGGTAGGACCTCAGGTCCCCAGCTCCCATTGTCCAGTGGTCCTTCACTTGTAAGGCAACAGCCAGCAGCTCAGGAAGTGGGGAGACCTACCATGTGCCCATAGAGGGGAAGAGGCAAGCCAGGACCAGGGGAAGAACAGAATCCTGATTAATAATAAAAATGGTGGCTCAGCACCTGTAGCTCAGTGGCTAGGGCACCAGCCACATACTGGTGAGCTGGCGGGTTCAAACCCTGCCTAGGCCTGCCAAACAACAATGACAATTACAACAACAAAATAGCCAAGCATTGTGGCAGTTGCCTGTAGTCCCAGTTACCTGGGAGGCTGAGGCAAGAGAATAGCTTAAGTCCAAGAGTTTGAGGTTGCTGTGATGCCATGGCTCTCTACGGAGGGTGACATAGTGAGGCTACGTGTCAAAAACAAAAAAAAAACAACAAAAACATGGCCACTGTCTTCAGCACTGCTGTGTTCTGGGCACATGCTAAGCCCTTGATGTATGTGCTCTTGTGTTTAATCCTTACAACAACCTGTGAACTAGATTTTGCTATTATCTTCATTTTATTATTTATTTATTTATTTTTTGCAGTTTTTGGCCGGAGCTGGGTTTGAACCCACCACGTCCGGCATATGGGGCCCATGTCCTACTCCTTTGAGCCACAGGCACCGCCCTATTATCTTCATTTTAGAAAGGAGGATACACTCTCAGGGAGCTTAATCATAGTAATTGACATCAATTACTCAATAGTGCCTACTGTGTGCAAGGCACTTTATGTGGGTGATCTTGCTTTATTTTCACGACTCTGAGGAATGCTAGCCCACTGTTAAGACAACTGAGGTTCAGTGCAATCAAGTGATTTGCTTTAATTCGTACTCCCAGGTGTGGCACTCCTGGCCTTTGAACCTAGGCAGCCTGACCCGAGGGGATATTGTTTTCAGGCCCTATAAACTCTGCCATCCTTACAATAGTGACTGACCCAGGATTTGAATCCTCTGGCCTGAGGGTCTCCAGGAGAACTTTAGAGAGGCTGGATAGGTCCCATTCCCAGTATCTGGCCCCTCAGGTCAGCCCCCAACTCCCACAGGCAGCCCTGACCCTCTGTCTACACAGGTAAACCTGGACTCATACACACGGGAGCACACCAAGGACAACCTGCAGAGTGTGACGCGGGGCTGCTTTGATTTGGCACAGAAGCGCATCTTTGGGCTCATGGAAAAGGACTCATATCCTCGTTTTCTCCGCTCTGACCTCTACCTGGACCTTATTAACCAGAAGAAAATGAGTCCCCCGCTTTAGGGGCCAATGGAATAGAGCTCAGCATTCATACCAGGCAGGCTGGGCCTCCTGCCCACCTGCCTCCCTACCCCCTGCGACGGAGGGGGCAAGCAAGCCCCCAGAGGCTGCGTCTCTGGACAGAGAGATGGACATTTGGAAGCGATGCCTGGACCAAGAGAGACCCAGGCTACCGGAGGAGCAGAAGGATTGGCCCGGTTGGGTCCCCGCTGCCCCGGTACGAGGGAGGCCCAAGGGTCCCGGCAGGTCAGGGGCCCCATCTAAGCCAGATCCAGAGCTGCCGCTCCCTGCTGCAGAGACTTCGGAGACTTCATGTTGACCAAGTTCCTTAAAGAACTGGCTGGTGGTGCAGGAGGCCCAGGCTTGGGCTTTGGGCCCCTCCTGGGGGTCCACTGGGACTCACAGCTCAGACCCTTGCCTTGGGTTTTATTTATTTAAACAGTAGTTGGATGCTTGGCGCGTCATCCTGTGATAGGAAACTCTTGCCTCATCAGTTTTCCTAATTTACAAGTGCAATATTTTAACCAATGCCTTGTGAAAAGCCACCTTGCAGAGGTGGACACCATTTTTCAGTTTCAGGGGATTTGCTGGTCCCAGCACCAGTGGCAGGCAGCTGTGCCTTCTGGATTGATGAGGCCTGGTGGGACACTGCAGTCTGACCACACACAGAAATATGGTACCCCCTGGGTAGGGTGTCCTGTGGGGGCTCTGGGAAAGCCTGGCACCCTCAGACCACACAGTAGCCAAGTTCTGGAGCAAATAAAAGGCCTGTGTTATTGTTCTGGACGCTTTTTGTGTGTTCCTGGTTTTGAGTCTTCCTGGAGGGCTGGGGGAGGGGGTTGGTCCTTGGGCTGTTGACCCAGCTGCTTCTCCTCTCTCGCCATCCCCTGCCCCCATCCTGGAGCCAAATACCCAATAAGCCAGTGGAAGCTGCTCTCTGCTTCCTCAGTGCCGGGTCCCAGGCCACAACTGTTCCAGTGGTCATCGCATCTCCTCCCTAAGCTTGGAAGGTAGGGCTTATATCCATTTCATGGATAAGGAGAGTGAAGCACAGATGGGTAAGCTGACTTGTCCAAGGTCACACAGCCTGCAGGTGGCAGAGACAGGGTTCAGCCTAAGCCTGATTGCTGTGCTACAAAATGCAGTTCCCATTTGGCCACCAGCTGCCTACATGTCCTTCAGCAAGTTCTTTTGCTTCTCTGCCCCACCACACCCTGAGGTTCTAAGAGAACTTTCAGGTGGTACAAGGGTGATTGGTGGAGGTGGACTGGGCCAGGATCTTGGGCAGATGCTCCATGGTGGTAGGCTCATGGAGGCTTTCTAGAGGGAGGTGACAGGAGATAGGACTCATAGGAAGTCCTTCTGTGGCCTTCCCCAGTGCCTTAGTTTCCCCTCCTGCTTAATAGGAGATGCAAATTTAGGAAAGGCCTGTTCAAAGGCATGCTTCAGGGGAGGACTTGGACCACTTGCCAAGAAGTGGGTAGAAGGGGCCCAGAACCCAGGCTAAGCTGATGCCCAAGATGACACCTTCCAGGGGCCAGGGGCTGGGGCCAGGGTATGGGCCAGCGCAGTGATTGGCTCAGCTGGGCTGACTAAGGTGAAGCTAGATGCAATTGGTGGAGGGGCTGGGCCCTATTTCCCTGAATCTTATTCCTTGACTGGTGTCCTGGGGTCAGGTCTGCTCAGTGGAGACTTGGAGACACAGAGGACACGGGGCCGTGCAGTTACCCTTCTCCCTACCTCTCCTTGCTGGCCCAGGGCAAGGGCACACCTGTTCGCCCCCCACACAGTGAGAGGATCAGAATGGGTGGTCTCTGGAGGCCATCAGGAAGTTTGGGGGCTGAGCCCTCCTCGGGGCTGCAGGGGGCTCAGGCTGGAGCCTGGGTGTGGAGTGGGTCCTTGTTCTTGCTCCCACTTGCCCCTGGCGGGAGGGAGTGGAGGGAGAGGTGAGCCATCTGACAACACTAGTGACTGCACCTGACTTTTCCTCCCCAAGTGCAAATAGGATTGGCTCCTCCTGCTCACCCCTGAAGCTTGTTTTGGAAAAACCTGTATGCCAACAGTAGCCAGGGTCAGTAGATAACCCCCTTCCCTCTGTTCCCAGGCAGCCCCACCCCTCCAGGACTAGCCCTTACTAAACTGCATCAGAGTCAGGTGCGGGGTTTTCTGTCTCCAAAGGCTGCTTGAGCTTTGGAATCCAGAGGTCCTGAGTTTGAGTTATCACCTTTGCTACTGACTAGCTCTGCAATGTTGGGGAGTCACCATTCCTCTCTGAGCCTACAAAAATGGGAAGAGACTATTTCTTCTCAGCACTGGATCAAGGACCTAACCTGGGGCCAGGCATACGGAAGGTGCTCGATACACGTTGGCAGCTTTTTCCCCAAACACCTGAGTGTGGGCACATTCAGCCAGCCCTCTTTGGCTTCATAAACTGTGAAGGGCTTTCCCACTACAGAGGCCTGGGGCCTCACTGAGGCTGGAAGAGTCAGAAGAGTTTTGCTCCTAATTCTGAGCAGGGGCACCTGCCGGGTTTCTTCCAGGCCTGAGATTTGGGGACCTGAGAGCTGGAAACTGGAGCCCAGAGAGGACTATAATATTACTCCCTGTCTCCCCTAAAATGGTTAAAATCAGAACTGGGTCAGAGCCCAGGACTTCCCGGCCTGATCTGGCCTCTCGGTGGCATCTTCTGCTTGGAGGAGCCACTGGGTCCATGAAGAGACTCACTGTCCTCCTTCTTTAGCTTCTAGGACAGTGATTTTCAATCAGTGTGCTGTGAGAGGATCTAGGTGTGCTGCAAAAAATTTTAAATATCATTAATTGACATTTTCAAAAGAAGTTCAAAAGCACAGTAAGTACATTCTTTTTTTTACTCTTTTTTCATCAACATAATTTAAGTGTGCAACAGAAGTTTAACTATAGGTTCAAGTGTGTAGGAGATTAAAAAAAGGTTGAAAAACACTGTTCTAGGGACTCAACCTTGGGCCAGGCCCTATACCTTCCAATCCTAGTTGCCATGGAGACCAAAGTCCAGGAGAACAAAGTCAGGCAGATGAAATTCCCATTTTGGAAGGCCCCACTGCCTGGTTTCCATTACTCACACCCTGGTTCCCTTGGCTTCAGAGTAGCTTTGGCTGTGCGGAACAGCTGGAGAACAGACTGGAAAGGTGCCTGGGTTTCCTGGACGACCTTGGATATGTCCCCAGCCCCCTTATGCCTCAATCCCCTCAACCTGTGCACTGTGCTGTGTGGACTGGTCTCCATTTTTTTTTTTTTTTTCTTTTTGAGCCCTCAGTAGAGTGCTGTGGCATCACAGCTCACAGCAACCTCAAACTCTTGGGCTTATGTGATTCTCTTGCCTCAGTCTCCCAAGTATCTGGGACTACAGGCGCCTGCCACAATGCCCGGCTATTTTTGTTGTTGTTGTTGTTGCAGTTGTCATTGTTGTTTTAGCTGGCTTGGGCCAGGTTGAACCTGCCAGCCTCGGTGTATGTGGCCGGCACCCTAACCCCCGAGCTACAGGTGCCAAGCCCAGTCTCCATTTTTCTTTCAATTCAATGAAGGAGCACGCTCCTTGGCCTCTGTATGGCAATTCTAGGCTGGCGAACGTGGAACATCAGCGCTGTGAGGTCATTATGCTCCACTACCACAGATGGGAAGACTGACGTGCAGAGAAGGGACATAGCACAAGGTAGAGGAGAAGGACCTTGGAATAAGGCTCTAGGGCTCAGCTCCTGGCTCTACCACTTACTACTAGCTCTGAGTTTTTGAATAAATCATGTAACCTCTCTTTGCCTCAGTTTTCTCATCTATAAATTGTGCATATTGGCACCTAACCCAGAGTTACAATGACTAAGTAAGGTCATGCATATGGCAAGTTTAGTTCTGCACCTGGCATGGAGTATACACTCTTTAATTAAATGTGAGGGTCACAGGGTGAATGGCCATTTTCCAGTTGCCCAGGCCAGGACTCTGTCCCCAGCCAGTGCAGAGGGGAAGCCTTTAGTTTCTGGCCCCAGATTTTTGTCCTTCCAGGAATGGTTTTGCTGGAGGACGAGGCCAGCCTGTTCCAGGGAGGAAGTCAGAAACAGCCTGTCCCCTGATTGCTGCCCAGTCTCGGCCTGGCTGGGAGCAGTTTGGGTCAGCTGGCAAATAGGGTGTGGACGGGTGGAGAGGGAAGAGGGCAAAGCGGTGCCTCTTAATTGGATGCCAGCGGTGGGGCAGGGGATTCAGTGTCACCTGTGTCAACTGCAGCCAGACTTCTTGTGGGCAAGTCAAGCCCCGTGTGCTCGTGGCTGTTGCCTTGTGAATAGCACGTACTCTTGGCCTGGCTTGGGCCTAGACTCTCCAGCCTGGAGACCATCTCGTCCAAACCGCTGCTCAGTACTTGGGCCTGTGAGCCTCTTGGGGGTTCTAAAGTTCTCTCCATGTCAAGCTGGGATCCAGGGTTGTGGGAGGGGAAGGAGGGGGAAGTCAGTATTAGCCCCCATAGGTCTCCTTGCCCAGGTGACCACCTGGAGACTCCCTAGATTCTCCAGCCTCACCCCTCCCTTCTGCTCTCACCTTCACCCAACTCCTCTGAGCTCCTGACCCCACCTCACGGCCTTTGCATCCACTGGTCCCTTTGCCTCTTGTCCCCTCCCCTGGTCCCTCCTGCTGACACCCTACCTTAGAAGGCCTCTCTGATTCAGTACTCTTCCCCACTCAGCCTCAGGCTCCTGACTACACCTCGTGGAGCTTGCAGGCCTTCAAGCAACCGACCCTGGGTCTCAGAGAAGCTGCTTGTGTGATGTTGTTGTGGTTACAATCAGCAACATCTGTGGAACATCTGGCTTTGCCTGTCCTCTCCCTGGCCAGGCCAGGAAGGAGAGAAGGGGGTACCCTGGGCCCCCTGCACTGTGGCACCCCTTCCTCGAGTGGAGATTGAGGGGCAGCTGTGTGTGCTGTGGGTATAGATGGAGTAGGGGTGTGGCAGGGTGGGGCAGGGCCACGCCAGGCGGTAGATGGAAATAATAGCTCCAGCCACACAGAGGCATGCACCAAGCACATGTCACGCCTTATCCCCTTCAGTCCTCACAACAGCCCTGGGAGGAAAGTCTGAGTATTATTTTCATTTTACAAATGAGAACATCAAGTTTCACAGAAAGCAGACAGCACATCCTCGCCGAGCAGGGACTGGGATCTCCATCCCTAACTTCCAGGCGGCCTCAGCCACACCTTTCTGCCAGTCTGCCAGGTGTGGTGGCTCTGCTGGAGCAGCAGAAGGGAACTTTTGACCCAGGATCTCATTGGCCTGGGGGGCAGAGCTTTCTAAGGAAGGCTGAATAGGGTGAGCTTACCAGGGTGGACATATTTGGTCCTGAACTTATTTTCTATTCTCAGTAGGGTCGTGTGACAAGTTGCCTTACCTCTCAGAACCTCAGCTGTCTCAGTTATGAAATGGGATTAATATCCTGGGGCTCGTGTGGGCTCAGTGACATCGTGAATCCCAAGAGGGTGGGGTTTGGGTCTAGGCCTGGCATAGGCTATGCAGGTCCTACTTGCCTGCTGTTTCAAGGGTGATTGAATAGAACCTGCTGTCAGGTAACTGGCCTAGCAGCAGGAGTTCTGGGCTCTGCTCTCAGATCTGTCCCAACCACCCCCCCGCCATGACCTTGGATGAGGCCCCTCTTCTTCCTGGTCCTTAGTTTCTTCTCTTGAAATCCAAGCAGAATCCAGCTTTTCCTCCTGCTAGAAGGGGGATCTTCCAAAGGGGCAGATGGTGCTCTGTGTGGTGTGGGGGCTGGAATCCAGGTCTAGGCGCCCTGGGTATGTGGAGTGTGAGAGTGTGTTTGGGAGTTGCTAGGGCTCTGTTAAGCCCTTCCCCAGGGACCTGGAGGGCTGACTTAGATGGAGTAGTCTGTTTACCACATGCCCCAGGGCCTACAGGGTTCATGCCCTTGGGGACACTGCCCTGGTGTCCTCAAGCCAGGCTGGGCTCCAATCTGCTGGTTATTTACAAGCTCCTGCCCTGGAGGCAAAGTCCCCCCACTTTACTCCCACCACTGAGCCCAGGGGCCACAGCTTCCCCTCAGGGGAGTCAGCTCAGTTTGCAATGCCTGGGAGCAGGTATGAAAAAACAGAGGAAGTGGTTGAACAAGGGCAGGAGGACTGGAGGAAGGAACCCAGCCTATCCATCTGGGTGGGATGTCAATTTTTGGCATGTCCCTGTCCTACCTGGGCCACTTTCCCCATCTGAGAAATGGGTGGGGAGTGTTCGAGGTACTCTCCAGGGGCTGTGAAACCCTGACACCTCAGGCTGCATTTGCTTCTCACTCTGAAGGGTTCTCATAGCAGAACCAGCTCCGTTTCTGGAGTTCTGGCACTCCAAGGCAGGGAAGGAGCATGGGCTGTGGAGACTGCAGACCTAGGATTGAGTCCAGGCTCAGATGATTCTATACTGTGTGACCTCAGGCAAGTCACTTAGCCTCTCTGAGCTATTGTTTCTTTGTTTATAAAGATGGAGTAATAATAGTTCTTACCTAATGAAATTGTTGTGATAGGATAAAAGCAGCTGTGAGCTCTACACACAGCCCCGAGGGTCTGCCTTGGGGTCCTAGAATGTACCAGACCCCCTTCTACCCAGGGCCTTTGCATGCGCAGTTAGTTCCCTCTGCCTGGAACACTCTTTCCCCCTTCTCTTAGTTAATAATGATAATGATAGCAATAATAACCACTGGTGTTTATTGAGCATTTAGTATTTGCCAGGCACTGTGCTAAGTACTCGACTGACATTATCTTCTTTCTCGTTCTGTGAGATAAGAGCTTTTACTATTAACCACTACAGTGTATTGGTCTGAGGGCAGGTCTTGGAGCCAGATTGCTTATGGGAACTCCCAGCTCTTCCACTTAGTTGAGTGAACTTGGGCAAGTTACTTCCCTTTGTGGGCTTTAGTTTACTCACCTGTATCTGGGGATAGGAATGGAGCCTGTACTATAATATAGAATAGCTATAATAAGAATCAAAAGAGTTAATACCCTTAAAGTGCTTAGACCGGTACCTGGCACATTGTAAATGTCATATAAATGTTTTGTTACCTAAATCTCTACTTCTCAGAGAAAAAAGCCCCTAGGAATGGAGCGATTGTGCTTTGTCCAAGGTTACAAGGCAATGAGAGATGATGGGATTTACACTCAGGCTGGCTGGCTCCCCAGCTGGTGCTGTTGAGTATCAGGCTGTATTCCTTCCCTCTTTACCCTCAAAGCTCAATTTAGATGTCACTTAGGGAAGCCGCCCCTAATATTCATGACTGGAAGAGTGCCCCTGTTGTCTGCTCACAAAGTGCCTTGAGTTTTTCTTTCATGGCCCTCATTGTAGGCTGTAATTGTATGAACATAGGTGTTCATGAATTTGCTGTCTGCTCCTCTGGACCAGGGTGCAGGCACTACATCTGTCTCACTCCTCACTTACATGGTAAATGCTTAATAAACACCTATTTAATGGATAAAGGCCATGTATTGCTTAGCATGGTGGGTCACACAGACAAGCTCACGAAAAGCCTGGATGAGAAGCCACTGTGTTAAGTAAAGATCAAGTTCTGCTGTGAGGGACAAATACACAAGATAGAAGTTTATATCTCTCCAACATAAATGAAATTCAGATTTAAGGATCCAGGGTTGGTGTATTTTCATGATACCCAGGAAGCCAGATTTTTTCTATTTTGTCACCTTGCCATCCTCAAAATATAGCTTCTACCTCATGTCCAAGATGGCTGCTTGAGCTCCAGCCATCATGCAAGGGTAAAGGGGCCAAGAAAGAGGGGTGAAAGGTGAATACAGTTATTTTCTAGAGAAGGTGCTCAGAAACTGTTACATGACACCTTCCCTTATATCCCATTGTCCAGAACTTAGTCACATGGCCTTAACCTAGTTAAAAGGAAGGGTGAAAAGTGCAGTCTTCATCTAGATAGCCATATGATCAGATAAAAATCAGAGGCTCTAGTATTCTGGTTAACATAAGGGCATAACAGACACTGGGGACAACTGTCTGTGCCACAGTCACCAGTGACAGACATCTATTGTCTTAGTGCTGTGGAGAGGAGGTGGGGCATGTGGGTATGTATCAGTCAGCTACTGATTAATAATGCTGCGAAACAAATGAGCCCAAAGTGCAATGACTTGAAATAACAATCATTTATTCTCTGTCACACTTCTGCACGTCAGGAAGAGCTAGGTTGAGCTTAGATCTGATCCACGCCCAGCGCCCCCCAGCAGAAGAGTTGTCATCTACCTGGGAAAAGTTTTCACTGCACTGAAAACATGACACTGAAATAATGATATACCTATATTCACAGGAAATTGCAAAGATAGTACAGAGAGGTCCATGTACCCTTCATCTGAGTGCATCCCAAATGAGTGTATCTTATATAATTATTGTATGGTATTAAAACTGGAAATTGACCTTGGTTCATCTGTGGGTATAGTTCTATGTCATTTTATCACATGTATAGATTTCTGTAACCACCACTGCAATTAAGATGCAGAACTATCCTATCATCACAAAGCTTTCCCTTGATAGCCTTTTGCAGCCACACCCATCCCCACACTATCGCTAACCACTAATCTGTATCATTTTGTCATGTCAAGGATGTTATATAAATGGAATCACACAGTATGTGATCTTCTGAGATTGCCTTTCTTGACTCAGCATAACGTCTTTGAGAGCTGTTCAAGCCACTGTGGGGATCAATAGCTCAACCCTATTTCTTGCTTAGTAGCATTCTGTGGTATGGAAGTACAACAGCCTAACATTCATGAAGAACACTTTCATTGTTTCCAGTCTTTGGCTGCTATGAACTATTGTCTAGAGAGTTTTGTGTGGACGTAACTTCATTTCTTCGGAATAAATATCCAGGAGTGAAATTGCTGGGTTGTTGGTAAGTGTAGATTTGGTTTTTACGAAACTGCCAAACTATTTTCCATAGTAGCTGCACCGCGAGAGATCTAGTGTCTCTACATACTTGCCAGCATTTAAATGTCCCTATATTTTATGTTAGCTATTCTGATATATGTGGTGCTGTCTCATCCAGGTCTTAATTTGCCTTGCCCTAGTGGCTAGTGATAATGAACATCTTTTTATGTACCTACTGACCATCTGTATATCCTCATTGATGAAATGTCTGTTCATGTCTTTTGCCCATCTTCTAAACAGAGTGCTTTTTTACCACTGGGTTTTGAAAATACTTTACACAGTATACATATGAATCCTTTGTTAGATGTGTGATTTGCAAATAATTTCTGTCTGTAGCTTGCCTTTCATTTTTCTAATGGCGTTGTTTGCAAAGAAAAAGACTTCTGATGAAATCCAATTTATCTTTTTTCTTTTGTGGATCATGCTTTTGTGGTTATGATTGAGAACTTTTCACTAAGCCCTAGGTCTTGAAGACTTTCTCCTATGTTTTCTTCTAAAAGTTTTATAGTTTTACATTTACATCTATAATCCAGTTTGAGCTAGCTTTTATGTAAGATGTGAAGTTTAGGCAGAAGTGCATTTTTTTTTTTTTTTTTGCATAGGGATAGCCAGTTGCTCCAGCACCATCTGTTGAAAAGACTATCTATCTTTCATTGAGCTACTTAAAAAACAAAACAGCTTTATTGAGATATAACCATATGTGGTACAATTCACCTATTTAAAGTATACAATTCAATGATTTTTAACATATACAGAGTTGTACAACCATTTTTTTTCACAATCAGTTTTAAAACATTTCATCACCCCTCCATATCCATTCTCCCAGCCCTGGGAAACCTATAACCTTCTTTTTGTCTCTGTAGATTTGCCCACTCTAGACATTTCATCTAAATGAAATGAATCACCAACTGTATATGGTCTTTTGCAACTGGCTTCTTTCACTTAGTATAAAGATTTCAAGGTTCATCAATGCAGTCACATGTAACATTGCCTAGTTTCTTTTTATTGCCTAATATTCAATTGTGTAACTATATTTTATGTACCACAGAATATACTACATTTTAATTATCCATTCATCAGTTGATGAACATGTGGGTTATTTCCATTTGGGGGGTTGATTATGAATAATGTTACTATGAACATTTCATGTACAAGTTTTTTGTGTGGACACACATATGTTTCCAATACTTTGGGGTGTATCCCTAAGTGTGGAATTGCTGGGTCATAAACACAGTCTACGTTTAACCTTTTGCAGAATGGCTAAACCACACCATTTTACATTCTCACCAGCAATTTGGGAGGCATCCAGTTTCTCCAGCTTTCCACCAGCACTTACTATCATGTCATTTTCATTACCACCATCTGAGGGGGCGTGAAGTCCTGTTGGTGAATTGCTTTTGCAGCTTTGTCACAAATCAGTTAGTCATACCCATGTGGCGCTCTTGTTGTGATGATCTGTGTTTCTGTCTCTCTGCCAACACCACACAAGCGTGCTTATTGTACTATATCGTAGGCCTTGAAGATAGGTACCGTGATTCTTCCCATCAGGAAAAGGCTGGCCTGGCATTCAGAGCCCTTTTCATCTGAGCCTGAATTTTCTTTCCCTTGAAGACTCTCCTCTTGTTCTGCCACACAGACTTCCCATAGCCTCTCATGGTCACATTCAGCCCCTCACCCCGAGGCTTCTGCAGTCCCTGCCACCTGGGCTGCCTTTCCTTATTTCTCTTTGTCTGGCCAACTCCAGCCTGTCCGTTTAGACCCTTTCTTCCTCCCAATCTGCGCAGGCGGAGCCCCGCTTCACCTCTGACCTCTGACTCTGACAGCTCTGAAAGTGTGCACCAAGGCTCTGTCACCCCTTAGGGAATTATAGCCAGTCTTGAATTTTCCACTAAATATTTTGCGGGTGTGAGTTTGGGCTCTCCAGTCAGGGGGATCTGGGAGTCGGCCAAGTTGGACTTCACCCAAAGTAGTGGCCAGGAAGAGCACAGACACCTCCTGACCCCCGGACTGAGAAGCAGCTGGACACAAACACCCAGTGGGGCTATTTTTAGCTGCTGGTTCCCGGCAGGCCCAGCCTGGTGTGGGCCTGGAGGGAACAATGAGCCTTTGAGTCTTATCTGAGCCCTGTGCCCTGTAAGGCCCAGAGGAAGGGACCCATAGGGCAGGGGCGGACAGCGCTCAGAAGTAGTGAACAGAGGTTGCCCCGCCCCCGTGCCTCAGGCTGAGGGGCAGGAAAAGCTTCTGCCCCAACCCCTTGTCAAGCTTCCTGTGGGTGTAGGTGCTGGGCCAGCTGGACCCTATGCTGAGCACTGCATGTTCTCTCACAGAGGCCTAGTTCAGAGAGGCCAGGAACTTGCTCACACACAGCAAATAAGAGGAGGAGTTGGGATTCAAACCCAGGGCCTCTCGGTCTGAGACACTGCAGGGGCTCCCAAGGCCTGCCTTCCTCTTCTCAGGCCCTCTCTAGGACCTGTGGGCCGTAGTCTCTGCTCCCCAATGATTCTGACTCCATGTATGATCCTGGGCAAGTCACTTGTCTTCCCTGGGCCTTGGTTTATTTATCTGTAAAATGGGGCGGGGACACTTTTGTTCAGGTTGTTGGTAGTAGAGGCTTAAACCACAGGCTGAGTGGGATGGTGCGTCACAGAGGTGGGGGACATGCATTGTAAAGACCCCCCCCCTTCTAGTATTTGATGATTTATAAAGCATGTAGATCAAAGTTCTTTTTTTCTTTTCTTTTTTTTTGAGAAAGAGTCTCTACTTGGGGTACAGTGCTTATTGTATCATACCTTACAGCAACCTCAATCCCCTGGGCTTAAGCAAGCATCTTGCCTCAGCCTTCTGATAGCTGGGACTACAGGTGCCTGCTGGGCTAGTTTTTCTATTTTAATGGAGATGGGATTTTACTCTTGCTCAGGCTGGTCTTGAACTCTTGAGCTCAAGCAATCCCCCACAACCACCTCCCAGTGTGAGCCTCTGTGCCTGGCCCAGACCAAAGTTCTGTTCATTCCTGGAAGATGTTCACCCAGGAAACATTCTCCAACCCTCTCAGAGGTGTGGTTCTAGGGTTCTGGGCTCTGGGGGTGGACAGGTCTCATCTGCCAAGTGCCTTTGGGGAATTCACAATTTGGCAGACTCCTAAACAGGTGATCATAGAGCAATAAGGTGCACAAAAACATCTCTGTTAGCTTGCTTGGGCTGTTACAACAAAGAGGTCTAAGCAACAGAAATTTATTTTCTTATGGTTCTGGAGGCTGGAAGTCCAAGATCAAGGTGTTGGCAGGGTTGTTGTCTTCTGAGGGCTCTCCCCTTGGCTTGTATTTGGCCATCTTCCCTCTGTGCCTGTCTGTGTCCTAACCCCCTCCTTTCATATCAGTCATATTGGATTAGAAGATAGTCATTCCTACCCTCATGGCCTCATTTTAAATTAATCACCTATTTAAAGACCCTATCTCCAAATATAGTGACATTCTCAAGTATTGGGGATTAGGTCTTCAACATATGAAATTTGGGGAGGGGATCACAGTTCAGCCCATAACAATGGAGATCTAAATAACTGACAGCAGTCGCTTTTCCATGTGGGCAGATAGTAAATCCTATCAGGTACACTTCTCATTGAATAGCTTTGGCATTATAACATGAAAGAGATGTGGGGATCTGGGAGGGAAAAGGGAGTTTCCAGAATATTCCCAGCGGTCAGATCTCCCAAGCCCCAGCTGGTGGGGAGGGATGGTTGACAAATTCCTGAGAACTGCAATGTCTGTGCTGAATGTCAAGTTGGTTTGTGCCCAGCATTGGAATTGCTCCCACCACCTCCAGAGTATCAGTAAAACCTGTTGTCCAAATTAACTCTGCATTCCCTGGCCTTTGGGTTAAAGTGGGAGCTGGGGCGTCTCTAGAATGGAGCTTAGCAGGCTACTGGGGCAGAGGACAGCTGTGGGTGCTGAGGACAAGGAAGAGCAGAGTGAACAGCCACATCTATAGGAACTGGGGAGAGGACACACCTGGTGTGTGGGGACTGGAGCTATCTCATCCTGATAAGACAGGCTTCTCCACCTGGGAAGAAGGCACCTACATTGGCCTGGAGAAGTAGGTGGCAAGGGAGGCTTTCTGGAGGAGGTGAAACCTAAGGTTGGTCTTGACATGTGAGCCATAGATTGGCAGAGAAAGGCAATGGCATTTCAGGCAAGGGACCCTGTGAAGACAGATGCCTGGTGTTTCTGCAGATCCCAGGATACATCTTGCTGAGCAGTCTCCATGGGCCAGGCCCTGAACTAAATTATTCCCACAGGAAGGGAAAGCTTGTGTAGGACGGTGAGCTGACTGGGGCCGGTGCATGGGGTGCAGGCTGAAGAGGTGCAGGAGAGACCACAGGGGTGCTGACCAGACCGGCAGGGGCCTGGAACGCCCAGCTGCAGGGTAAGGACTTTATGACTTTAGTGGGGAGCCTGGAGACAGTGATGGGTCCCCATTGCAAGGGTAGGCACAGAGCCCTGAACAGGACCACAGCATGGGTGTGGGCAGCTAGTAGGTCAGGGAGGGATACTGCAGGCCCGGTGGTTGGTATGGATGCCAGGGGCATCTTGACCGAAGGCCCTACTGTTCCTGAAAGCACTTGCTTGTGACTTTCCAAGAACTGCTATTTTTCCCTAGCAGCTTCTGCTGAGGCCAGTAGGAGGGACCTTTGGATTAGTCAAACCCAGCTTATAACTCGTGGCTGACTAGGGCAGCTGGAGACAAGAACATGATACACACCGACCAAGTGCCTCCCTTGTGCCATGTCCATGCCAAGTACTTCATGTGCCCACATGTGGCCCTCCTAGCCACCCCCAAAGGGAGCAGCAGGTATCCTCAACTTACAGGGGAGGAAACTGAGGCTCAGGGAGGGAGGAAGAGTTGCCCAAGGACAGAGCTGCTAAGGCCTTGAACCTGGGTCTTTTTTTTTATTTACCACAAAGCTCATCTCCCAAGAAGCTCCATTGCACCCTAGCTGGGCTGCCTTGGTTTCTAATTGGGGGGTGAACCTCTAACAGCTCTTTCCGCCTGGGGACAAGAAGGGATAAATGAGAAAGAAGGTGCCTGGCCTGGCTGAGCTGCTGGGAAAGGGAGAGAGAGACACATGCCCATGTCCCTGGTGTGCCCACCTCCTCCAGGCTCTGGTCCTGGGTGGGGCCTACATCTCTGCAGACGAGAAAGAGGAGGCAGAGCCCCTGGGTAAAGCTAGACCCCTACAGCACTGGATGCTGCCCCTGACTTCCCTGCCTCAACCTCAAAGCAAGAGCTGCTTTCCTGCTCTAGAGACCTCTGTTCTCCCAGTGGCTGGCAGGATCCTGCCTTCACCTCTTCTCCACTCTGAGCCTGTTTCCTCCTCTGTTATAATAGGGGGAGTGATGCCCCCTTGAAGGGTGAGGGTGAGGAGGAAATAGGCCATGTCTGTAGAGAGCCCAGGCCCCTGAGAACCAGCTCCGAGTGCTACTGCTGGGCTGTAATTATCGTCTCTGGGCTTGTTATGGCCTTTGTTGCTGTCACAGCGTCAGCACTTCTCTGCTGCCCAGCTCCTCCTCATGGAAGGGCCTCAAAGGCTGGCTCCCCATGGGGAGGACAGAGCTGTGCCTTCACTCTGTCCTGTGGGTGACACGGGGCCCTGTACTACTCTGCACTGCAGCTTTGCAGCCTGCGGCTATTTGAGCCGGGGGTGTTTTAGGACTGGGTGTCACAAGAGGGAAAGACCAGTCCATGGGGGGCTCATGGGGAGCCAGTGCCTGGCATGGGCACTTTCCGTTTGACGGTCACGCTTCACTCAATCAATTGCCCTGGAAAGATCTCAGAAAGGTGCCAGATTGGAGCGTGTGAGGAGCAGGGACCCTCTTCCCAACTCAGCCTCTCTCTCCTCGCTGCAGATGTGCTGCTGGCCCTGATTCCAACACACACACACAATAGACACACACAGCACACACACAGCACACACACCACACACGGCACGCATAGAACACACACCATATGCACAGCATACTTTGATGCACACAGCACACACGTGCACAGCACACAGCAAGTACCCACAACACGTATCAAACAATATATAGCACACATTGCATACACGACACATATACACACAGCACACAACACACAACACATACAACACGTATCGCACACATGCACCCCACTTTATACAAGGCACACATCAAACACATGTACCACACAGACAACACAGACCCTACCACAAATACACATAGTCACATAGGGACACAATATACAAACATGCAAAACACAACAGGTACACACCTCTCAGGTCACATCTGATTCACACACATTACATACAGATTCACACACCACCATGCATACCCACATCAGCAGAACACTGGTGCATTTGGCACCTTTGGATTGAGAAAAGGCATTTCAGCAGAAGCTCTAAGAGGTCAGTGGTGCTTAAACTGATTTGGTGTTTTGGTATTTCATTCATCCCAACAGCATGTTCAGATAGTTGAAAACCATTCATGCACTAGATTGTTTATTGCAGCTCAATTTACAATCACCAAGATGTAAAAGCAACCTAAGTGCCCATCAACCTAGGAATGGAGTAACAAACTGTGGTATATGTATTTTGGGGAATACTATTCAGCCATAAAAAAGATAGAGACTTTACATTTTTTGTATTAACCTGGATGGAGTTGGAACACCTCTTTTATAGTAAAGTATAATAAGAATGGGAAAAAAAGAATCCAATGTATTCAATACTAATATAAGTCAGTAGATGAACAAATACATGCCCCCATAAGAGAAAAACGCAATTCAAGCTGGGGGGAAAGGGGAAGGTGGGGGGGAGCAGAAGAGGGAGGAAGAAGAGGATGGTGTGGTCCCACCTAGTGGGCACAATGTACGTGTATATGGCACACCTCCTGGGTGTGGGACACAATAGGACTTCACCTAACAAACGCAAACATTATAACCTAACCATTTGTGCCTTCATATTAATCTGAAATAAAAATAAACAAAAAATAATACCACCCATTCAATGATGCATCACTTTCTTTATTAGTTTCAGATGTGCTCAGGTCTTATGGATTTAGGCACCTCATGGAATGCTGTGCAGCCCAGGGTTCTAGGGAGGCACAATCTAGTTATCCTTTTCCAAAAGTACTTTGGGCTTGAGCCAATAATGGTGGCGCCAAGTCCCTCTTGCCCCTCTTATGTCCTTAATCCAGCCCTTTCCTCCCAGCATCACACACCTGAGGCTGTATGTGTGTGTGGTGCAGCACGTGTCTGCGCATTTATGTGTATTGGGTGAGAGTGGTGAGCACTGTACCTGCCAGCCTCTCACCTTGGCCTATCTATGAGCTCATAAACTGCTGTCCAGAAGGATCCTCCTGTGGAGAGACCTCCTGCCCAGCTCCACCCAGATGAGAGAGCAGATGGAAAATTGGAGCAAGCCCTCATCTTGGGTCAGGGAAGAAAATATTCTTTTTTCCTCTTCTCGCTAAAAATATGCTCAGGGCTTTTTTGAGCCTTGATGCAATAAAAACCAGCTGTGGCTCAGAACAGCCCCCGCAGCCTTTGCCCAGGGAGAAGGAAAACAAAAACAGCCGTTAGAGGCGGGATCCAGGCCCATGTCCAGGCGCTGGGCTCAGCCTCTAGTCACCTCCGACTTGGAATTGCATCTCAAATGGGCACCAAACAGTCACTGTTTGTTCATCCTGGTGTGAGCTTGGTGCACCAGGGTCATTTGGCTCTTCTTGTTTTAATTCTTGTTGCTGAGGATGAGAAGCTCACAAGAGGTGGGTGTGACTTGGACTCCGCTGCCAGATACCTCCCCATCTTGTGGAAGACAGATGGTTGCGTGAGATACCCAGAGTCGGCCTGAGAGTCCTCTTGTAGCCTAGAGCAGGGAGAGGCCATGTCTGATCTGGGGAGCAGGAAGGTTTCCTGGAGCAAGTGACATCTGGATGGCCTTAAAGAAGAATGGCCTTCTAGGAGGAGGAATCCAAATCAGCAAAGGCCTGGAGATGGGGACAGTGGTCACTGTGTGCTAAATGGTGACCAGATTGGAAGGCAAAGGTGGGGAAACAGAGCAAGATCAGCTGAGGAGGTAGATTGGGACCCTGGATACTGGTTGAGATGTTCATTGGGTGATGGGGAGCCAAGGGAGGTGCTTGAGCATGGGAGTTTGGAGCTGGGCTGCTTGGAGGATGTTTGGAGAGCTGGAACTGAGAGCTTTGTTGGGGAGTTCCTTAAAGAAGGAACCATACCTTCTAACTGGGCTTCCCAGTGCCCTGGTTCCTCCCACCATAGCACAAGCCTTTGGAGGAGAGCGTGGAGAGGACCTGGGGTGTGCAGTCAGGGCACTGGCTTCTAGTTGTCACTCTGCTGTGGACATGTGTGCACATGAACAGACTGTCCTTCTATGGCTTTAGTTCCCCTCCTGCAGAGATCTTTCCCTTTCCCTGGAATGTCAGTGCTGCAGGGCTTGTCGTTGTCCAGGTGCCCTGTTGTACAGGGACTCTGGACTCCAGAGAGGGGAAGAGATTGCTCACTACCACCAGCACTCCAACAGCCAACAAGGCCAGGACAGGATACCCAGGCTCCAGGCTCTGAAGGTAGATTTCCTGGTGTGGATTTGTAGTTCTTGGGGCCCCCTGGGGCTAGCCTCTGGCAACAATTCTGTTCCGAGAGCTGCCTGAGAGCTGCCTCTTCCATCGGTCTTGCCGCAGGGAAGAGGGAGCCTGCTCTTCCTACCTGGGGCAGGAGCTGTAAGCAGCGCCAGGTGGGAGCTCCTCGAGGCATCTCATCTCATTTCCTCTTGCAGCAGCTCGGTAGGGGTGGGCTTGTCACTCATTTTTGCAGAAGATAAAACTGGGGCCTGAGAGGTGGATTGATGCCCCCCCCCCACCAGACCAGCAGCTTACCAGCTAGACTACCAAGTAGAGCCGGGATGTGCCCCCTTAGAGCCTCTGGCTGCTCTGCCGTGGGCACCCTGTCCTTCCTGCCACACTCCTGCTCCCTCCAACCAGACTGGAGCCATGTGACAGCGTCTCATTCACTGTGGGATCCCAGGGCCCCAGGCCAGGCACAGAGTGGGTGCCTAGGAAATGTGTATGGAATGGACACGCGGCCTGGGCAGACAATGCAGGCTGGACCAGCACCCATCTCCTCATCCAGAATCCTTTGCTGGCCGGGGGAGCGTCCCTTCTTCAGGCAGCCCCAGTGAGGGCCTTTCCACACCTTCCATGCAGCAACTGAGGCAGGGAACGTCTCCCTGCTTGGGCAGCTCCCTAAAGGCCTGTGCCCCCTGCCCTTGCCCCCCGCCCCCACCAGCCCAGCCAGCCCAGCAAGGTGAGTGGGTACCAGGGCAGACACTTAGAGGTAAGTGTAGGGGACATCCAGTAGCTGCCTGAGACCAGGGAGCCCAGAGGAGAGGTTGGGACAGGGGGCTTGGGCACCCCTGAAAATTGAAAAATAGCCCTGCAATGGCCAATGAGCTAAACATCCTTATGTGACATGTGTGGCCATTTTGCTGGCCACGTTGCTTCCCAGACAGATTCTGCCCCTGGCCCTGGTGCCACTGAGTGGTGCCAGCTGCAGTCCCCGGAAGCAGGAGCCTCCTGGCATGGAGGTGGATCTGCCACCCTCCCCGCCCTCGGCAGCTCGTGATATTGGCCCCCATAAGGCCCCTCTGTCATGAGGGGTACCCCCTTGCTCTGCCCCAGCCTGTTCCCCGCCTGCCTGCCATCTGCATCTGCCTGACTCCTGCTTGGTCCTAGTCCCCTCTGTAGCCTCTCTGAGCCCCACAGCAGCCTGGGGCCGAGAAAAACTGATAACAACCACAGCGGCTTTCAGTACCATTTCCTGAGCGCTGACTAAGTGCTGCAGGTGTACGGAAAGCTTTGCATTGCTTATGCCTTTTAATCGTCAAGATACACCTAAGAAGCAGTTCATTATATAGACTCCTATGAGAAACGCATGGCCCAGTCACGGGATTTTATTCAGTAGGTGTCAAATTTGTCTTGGAATCACCTGGGGAATATCTACATGACTTGGTGCCTGGGTCCCACCCCAGGGGCTGTGGTTTGATTGCTCTGGGGTGTGGCCTGGGTTTGGGAAATTTTAAAAAGATCCCAGAAGATTCTAATGTGCAGATAAGTTTAGAAACCATCACCTCTCTTTCTCAAAGAGAATGAATGAAGGGACTTGAAGGAAAGAACCAGCTTTATTAAGGTATATGTGGCGTACATGGATGGCACATATTCAAAAGATACGATTCGGTTCGTTCTTTAACCATTTTAAGCGTACAGTTCTATAGTATTAAATATATTTACATTGTAAATATATTCTCAGTTTCTTGCAAAACTGAGACTCTGTGCCCAGTAAACAGCTCCCCGTTCTTCTCCCGGGCCCTGGCAGCTCCCATTGTACTTTCTGTGTTTCTGTCTGTGCAACTCCAGCTAACTCATCTAGGTGGAATCAGCCGGCATTCGTCTTTTTGTGACTGACTTATTTCACTTAAACAATGCGCTGAAGATTCATTTGTGTTGTAGCACGTGACAGGACGGCCCGTTTTCTTTACCCCTCCATCAGTTGACAGACACATGGGTTGCTTGCACCTCTTGTGGAGTAATGGTCACCTGGAATAATGCTGCACGACTTGGGGCGGGGGGAGGGGTGTAAACATGTCTTCCAGACCCTGCTTTCAAATGTTTTGGATCTATACCCAGAAGCGGGATTGCCAGACTGTATGGTGATTCTATTTAATATGTTTTCCATAGCCGCTGCACCATTTATTTTACAGTCCCTCCAACAGTTTCTCCATATTGTTGTAATGTTCTGTTTTCTGGATAGTAGCCATCCGCATGGGTGTGAGGTGCTATTTCATCGTGGTTACAATGTGCATTTCTCTAATGATTAATGACGCTGACCAATTTTCTTGTGCTTGTTGGCCATTTGTAAATCATCTTTGGAGAAATAATAAAGGGACTTTTTTTTTCTTTAAAGACAGGGTCTCATCACTCTGTTGCCAGATCACTCCAACTTCATACTCCCGGCTTTGAACAATCCTCCCCCCTCAGCCTCCTGAGCAGCTGGGCCCACAGCTGCATGTCATCACACCCACCTAATGCTTCTAATTTTTGTAAAGACAGGGTCTTGCTATTTACCCAGGCTGGTCTTGAACTCTTGGCCTCAAGTGATCCTTCTCGAGTGTTGGGATTACAGGTGGGAGCCAGTGCACCCAGCCTGAAGGGACTTTTTACTGAGGCGTGGCTGCAGGGTAAAGGACCCCCGAGGGATGATGATGCACGAGAAACTAGTGAAAGCAGGAAGTTGTAAGCACTTTTAGGCCTGGAGGCAAGAGTTGTAAGCACTGGGTATCAGAACCTCAGAGCAGAAGCTGCAGAATAGGGGCTGTCTGGCCAGGACTGGGGACCCTGGGACAGGGACACAGCCACAGCCAGAACTGTGGCCCAGCAGAGGGAGCGGGAAGGGTTCCTGACCTCTCTCTTTCTTCCTGCTGCCTTCTGCTTTCCTGCCTGGGTGAGCCCAGCCTCCTGGGGCACAGAACAGGGCAGGGAGGGGTAAGAATGAACAGTGGGGTGTCAAATAGAAAAAACCCACAGAGAAGTGTCTGTTGCAGACTCCATTTTATACTTATGGAAACTGAGGATCATGTATGGCACAGCTTGGAGAGCTGAACTCTGATCTGGGTGATGCGAGGCTGAATGTTCTAACCATCAGACAACACCATTGCCAGGCAGTGCTCAGTGAGGGAGCACTAAGAGGGGAAATGCTTTTTTAGCCACAGTGCCAGCTCCTCCCCTGAGCTTGGCCAAGGTCCATCTGCCTCCTTCTTCCATCTAGAAAGCAACTGAGCTGAAAGGTGACTCTGTTCTTGATGGGAGTGGGGACAGGACTGGGAATTGTTACCTGCTAAAGACAGCCAGCTCCTCCAAGTTCTGGCCCCATGTGAGCCACCAAATCCTAGAGTTGAAAGAGCCCTCACAGACTCTCTGGACCAAACAGCTCATTGTCCAGGAGGAAAAGCTGAGGCCCAGACTCATGCCTTGGACTAGAACCCAGGTGTCCTGGCTGCCGTACCAGGGCTCCTTCCAGCACAGTCTGAGTACACTCTGCTCACCAGAGCTGATCGTTTTTGGTCCCCTTGTCTCTGGGGAGCCCACAGATGGAACAGTGGCCCCTGTGGGTCATTCTCATACATCCAATACAGTAGGTCCCACTGGCCTGCTCTTTGCCAGCACTCTGCCGGCTCAGGGTGCTCTGGCCAACTCTAGACCAAGAAAGAAGCTGGGTTGGTGGGCAGGATGCACGACTGGCCTTCTCAGGAGAAGAGCCTCGTTCCAAGCATACTGGTGGCCTTGGTGGCCTCTGTGGATCGGTGGAACAGGGTGCCTCCAGACCCCAATTCTGGGCTCCTCGCACCAGGAGATCTCTTTTGTGCCCCTGGAAGACCAGAAGCCCTTTGAGGCTTGACTTTGAAGATCTTGACTGTTCCAATGGGAGGGGTGCTGAGCTGTAGCCGGGGGTGGTCTCTTAGAGCAGGGACGGGAGCTCCGAAGTCCAGAAACTGTGCTGAGAATTGTGCTGAGCCTCGTGAAGGTACTGGCCCCAGTGGTTGGCATGCTCTCAGTCCTTTCTTCCTGCCCCTTCCCTGGAGTTCTGCCTGGCAACCACCGCTGTCCTGCATTTTTGCAAGGTGATGTCATCGGCGGATAATGGTTTTTCCGTTCCTGGTGGAGCAGGAGTTCCAGATATGGTGCGTTGCAGGAGGGGCTTGAGAGAGCTTGTCCACCCTGCAGGCAGGGGGCCTGGGTAGACCCCTCCCCTCCCACAGCTGTGTCTGAGGTGTAAGGTGGGGCATTGTCTCAGGCCTCCTGGACTCCCCAGCCTGAAATGATCAAAGCTGCAGAGACTCCAGGAAGCCTCTCCTGACTCCTCCTTGTACAGATGGGAGTCTGAGGCCCAGAGAGGGAGAGAGGGGGCCCTGCCCATGCTCACACAGCATTTAGAGTCTGACCTAGACTCCCAATCTCTGCAGCCACTCGCCCATAGTTCAGGGTTTTCCAATCTCAACACTATTGACATTTTGGGCTGAGAAGTTTTGTTGTGGGGGCTGCCCCGTGCAGTGAGGGATGTTTAAGTGGCATCCCTGGCCTCCTCTACCCACTAGATGCCAGTAGCACCCCTCCCAAGTTCTAACCACCAAAAATGTCTTCAGATGTCTCCAAAAGCTTTTGCTTATGGGACCTGTTATCCACCGCAGGCGGGAGAGGGTTCCAGAGTCTGAAGCCCAGGGGACGCTTTGTCTGAGGATCTGACTTCATGTCAGACACCTTCAGGATGTTAAGGCAGGCCTGGAGGGGGCCGTGAGGGCCTGGAAAAGGCCCAGGAGCTCCTTCTGGCTAGGAATACTGACTGCTTCCTCTCACCACTTTTCTTGGAGCAAAACTGCCAATTTATTTTCTTGGGGAAATAAAAATAAATGCTGGCTTTTGTAATCCCATCCCTGATCCCATCTGGAAAAACCAGGCTCATGGAGCTTGGCCACTGAGCTCTGCGGGCTGTGTCTGGCGGAACCCGTCGTTACAATGGGCCCTCGAACATCGGAACAGGCACAGCTGACATTTCCTTTCCTGTTACATGGCTCCTTGGAATGTGAGCCCCAGGAGGCAGTCCGTGGGCAGAAGGAATTTGGTGGAAAAAAGCCCTGGAAAGGCCAGTGGCCAGCTCGGCTTTTGACTTGCTCTGTGACTTTGCGCGGTTGCTCTTTTCCTCTCTGGGACTTGCTCTCCCCATCTGCAAAGTGGGGGAAACTATGTGTCTCAACATGGGGTTCATGAATGCCTGCATCAGAACCACTTGAGGAGATGTTAAAATGCATATTCCTGATGCCTTTCCCAGACCTCCTGAGGTTTTTATAAACTTTCAAGTGATTTGGATATGTGTAACTTTTGGGCCAAGGACTGTGAATTGCCCCTCTCCCTTCCCCAAGTTGAACTCATTATAGTTCTGCAGAGTCTCCTGCCTTCCACCCACCAGTAACCAAGTGTCAGGGTCTCGCTTAAGGCAAGAGGGTAAAATCACATGGTGGGCAGGGGCTGGGCATTGCTCCTGAAAATTATCTGCTTTCAAGCTCTTGGCAGGTTCCCGGAGGTCCTTCATCCAGCTGAAGTCACTGTTAAAGCGCTTTATTCCTCCAGTGATGAAATTCTAGCTGCTAGTTACAGAGATGGCTTTCAAAATTGTGCCATTTATTATTTTTGTTGGACTGGCTTGTAAACCGATGTATAGTCATACATCATTTATAGTGCCTTATTCCACAAGAATGCATTTTCCAGATGAGGTCTATTTTTTTTCTGTTAAAAACTTAAAACCTTTCTTTTTTTAAAAATGGAAATCCTTCCCAATGTGTTACTTATTTATACTATCTTAAATGAGGGTGGGGAAAGTGAACATTTTACTCATTATCTGTGCCAAGGGTTGTCAGAGGGAGCTTCAGCATTGATGCTTTTAGGGACTCCTGTGTGGTCACTGTACCCCTACACTGAATGTCCCTCCAGGCTGATTAATCTTGTGTCTGCTTCTAAAAGTTTTGCTCTCTTGTATTTTTACATTTTTAAAGATTTCTTCCTCACAAGACGTCAGTCGTAACTTCTCAGCATGTCATCACAACTCCCTTGTAATGGAAAACCAATAACTCACATGTATCAGAACTGTATGCTTCACACGTGTAAGAATTAACAATGAACGAGAAGATTCTCTAAAGAGTCAAGGGCATGGTCTTTTGAGATTTACTTTAGCAGCTGGGAGTAGGGGGTCATTTTTTTTCTTTCTAATATTCAGCCTAGTACCAGATGCTTCCTGATAGCTTTCTGGATAAATAGGGAATAAGTGTAGATATATCTTTCCATGTATCTAATTTGCATTGTGGGTGAACTCATTTTGTTTCTGCATTAGAGATGCTTTCGTTTCCTCCTCATCTCACCTGGTTCTTTGAGGAGCTGCTCCAGCCCACGCCCATGGATGACACGTGGTACCTGACACGTGACTCATGATGCATGACAAATGATCCAGCCCACTGGCCACCTCATGCCACTTGGGCCAATCAGATTTTCTGCCAGGAAATTTGCAACTGGCATTCAGAACTGGAGAAGCTCACCTGTGGGGAGCTGAACTTAAATCGAGGTGACTCAGGGGCTGAGGCCATCAGAAGGAGCCATCCTCGTGGGCCTTGGGCAAGCCCAGAGTGAGTCTAGAAGCCAGGCCCTGGAGGGAGTCTTCAGGGTATGTGTGGGGGTAGGGGGGAGACCTAATCAAGTCATAGAATTCAGGGCAGGAGAGCAGGAAGGAGCCTTATCTTCTCCCTGCATTTGGGAGATTGAGGCCTAAGGAATTGGGGGTTGGGGTAGAGATGGACCCAAGGTCACCCACAAGGTGACTAAGCTGGCCTTGTGCTCTGCCATGGCTATTCTTTTTTTTTTTTTTTTTTTTTGTGGTTTTTGGCCGGGGCTGGGTTTGAACCCGCCACCTGTGGCATATGGGACCGGCGCCCTACTCCTTGAGCCACAGGCGCCGCCTGGCATGGCTATTCTACTTCTTACTCCAGCACCTGGCTCAGGATGGACAGGTTCTGTCTCCCTTCTCTCTCTTTCTGCCAAGTTCTTGGAATCTGAAGACTAGGTAGAGGCAGGCACAGCATGATTTGCTCCAAATGTCTTCCCAGCAGCTCACCGTGTCTACAACTCCACCATTAGATCTTCCATTTCCAGGAGTAACCCTGGGCAGGTGTATAATTCCCCACTGTGGGTCTTATCCACAGTGGGGAATTAATTAATAGTCTGAGGAGCCCAAGATAGGGAAACCCACCTTTGTTGAATCCCCGGGCAATTTATACCCACCACACAGCCTTATGAAGATTAGTCCAATCAGACTCATTTTACAGAGGAGAAAACTAAGGCTCAGAGAAGTGAGGTGACGTGCCCAAGATCACAGAGCAAGTCAGGAGCAAGACTCCAATCTGTTTCCAGGGTCTCTTTGCTCTAAAGCAAGCTAAGCTGAGCAGGGAGCTGAGGAGGTGGGGTGGTAACAAGACGAACTTGTCCCATGGAGTCATTTAGTGGGATGAGTTATGGCTTGGGACTTAGAACTAAATAGTTCCATAACTTTATTTACCCCTTTCTAGGCCTCAATTTCCTCACCTCCAGAGTAGGAGGGGACTGGAAGTACTCTGCAATCTCAAAAAACTCTATGGGCTGAGAGTGGGCACAGGCTCTAAGGCCAGAGGTAGGAGGACCCACTGGAAGTTGGAACTGTCCACCCATGGTTTAGATTCCAAGTGACTAGGCGGGAAGAGCATGGACTCTGGATCTTGACTGCCTGACTTCAAATCCCTGTGCTGGAGGTTAATTAACTGTTCCAGCCTCAGTTTTCTTATCTGTGCAATGGGATAATAATAGTAAGAATTAAATTAGTTAATGCCTGCAAAGTCAGAACAGTGCCTGGGACCAAGTAAATGCTCAATGTGTATTAATTATTACTATCATTTCCAAGGCATGCCAGTGCCCCTTGGGAGTGAGAAGATTGAAGCTTCCTATCTGACCACCTCCAATCTCTTCCCATAGGCAGTGGCAGCCATGGGATCTAGCAGCGGGCCCCTGTGGGCTTGTTTTCTGGGCAGAGTGAGTCCATGATCACTCAGACATGACACATGGCCTGGCCATCCCCACTGAGACCGCAGGCAGCCAGGCCCAGGCTAAAAATACACTTTCATGAATGGGGCCAGGGAGGGCCATTCTGGGACCCACAATTAGCATTTGTGCTAAAGCTAGTCCCTGACTCTCCACCCATGTGCTTCGGTAACTCCCTCTGTGCTGCTGCCCCAGGGGAGAAGCACCCAGGTTAGGGGGATTGTGGGGAAGGGCCAAGGGGGCTGGGAGTGGGGGTACACATTTGATGGGTCCTCTAACAGGTAAGGAGCCAGCAGAGTGAGTAGGGTAGGAGCTAAAGTCACCTAATTCCCCTACTATTGAGTAGGGTAGGAGCTAAAGTCTCTCCTTACAGTGTAGGAAATGGACTTTTCTGGAATTCACAGCAGGGGATATAAAGTTAAATTTTGACTCTGGGTCTGTTCCACCTTCAAAGTCTACTCCCCTCCACCTGGTGTCACATGGCAGCCCCCTGGGGAGGAGCCCTGACTTGGCAGGGGGTGGCTGGCCTCAGCCATCTGTCTTCTCTCCCGAGACTCATGGTATGGTCATCTCCTGAGGATCAGAGACAGGAACTGCAGGCCCAGCTCAGGGGGCAGCAGAACCTGAGCTGAGGCTGAGCTGTAGACACACTGATGGGGCATGCGGTGGAGGATGTGGCTTGGGGTGGGTGGTTGGACAAGCAGGTCCAGGACAGGAGAGGCTGAGGCAGGCAGAAGTCATGGGGGTGCCTGTGGCTCCTGTGGACGGAGCTGATGAGTGGCATCCCTGGGATGTGACCTGAGTGTAGCTGCCAGGTGCGGAAGCAGTGGGGGGCAGGAACTTAGGCCACCCATGGGTGCCTTGAACCTGACCAGACCGCTGCCCTGAAAACATCCTTTCCAGGCCACCCTGCTATTTGGGTGCTACTTCCCCACCCCCACTAGAGCCCCTGGGAAAGAATGACAAGGTGGGACTTGGGGTTCAGGGCCCCAGATAGCAGCATCCTTCTGAGAGTATTAGGGGCCCAGGGGCAGGGAGAAGGTTAAGTCTGAGCTATTCCACTCAAGGACCTCTCAGGCTCCTGGACATGGGGACTACTCTGAACTCAGAAGACAGTGCCCTCTTTCTTGACCCTGGAAGAAAGAGTGCCTACCAGGGAGGGTCTAATCCTCCAGCTGAGAAAAAGCAGATGGTAACAATGGGTGACCCTGTGCTTT
Organism: Nycticebus coucang; assembly: GCF_027406575.1. NCBI lineage: Eukaryota > Metazoa > Chordata > Mammalia > Primates > Lorisidae > Nycticebus > Nycticebus coucang. The sequence goes on along the minus strand of NC_069781.1, from coordinate 24,242,168 downwards.
AGGCTTCTCAAGCCTGGCATATGGGGCTTGTAGATTTTGGGAAGCTGAGGCCTGTGGAAATTTGAGAATCTGGGAAACTTTAGAGCTTTGGGGGATCTATTGAAATCTTGGAAATTTTAGAACTTTTGGATTCTTTAAACCTAGAGTCTTTTAGACTCTTGTGACATTTTGGAATGTTGAGAGATCTAAGTTTGGGGCTCTGTAATTTTAGATGGAAGATGTCCTCTTGGCATAGAGGTGGATATGTGACAGATGACGCGTGACTCAACCTCTCCCCGCCCCTAGCCCTCAGAGGCCAGCATTTCAAATATCCCGGTTTTGTGAAGTTTTTCCTTTCCTATTTTAAAAATAAAATTGCACTGATTATCTTAAAAGGTTGATGTGTTTTTCAAACAAATGACAATCATGATTTTTGCCTCTCGTGTCACAGATTTGCCGAATATGCATGTTGAGATGAGAAGCAAAAGTCACCTACTTTTACAGGTGAGGAAGCTGAGACCCAGAGAGGATGCAGATTTTGCTCAGAGCCCTAAGTGCTCTGGCTGGGGCTTTTCCAGAGACTTTCTACAGATTTTCTCCTGCTTCGAGGTCCCCTCTCTGCAAAATGGGGCTGGGGACTTGTGAGCCCGGCCCAGATCCATGTGCCTGGAGTGTGGGATGCATGTAAGGAGTGGAGGTACTCTAGGTCACTTCCAGCAAGCAGGCACAAGAGGAAATGAGGGAAACAGAATCTCCACTGTGGCCCGGCCAGGTGCTCAGAGCCTGGGAAGTTTCTTGGAGGTGTGGAGAGTTTTTCAGACTCAGGTTACTTTGCTTTCCCAGTCGCTTCCTCTGCTCCCCTCCCCTCCTCCTCTTCCTCTGCCATGTCATCTCCTCCACCTTCTCCTGTCTTGTGTCTTCTGCGCCCCAGGGCCTCTGTCTCCCCTGGTCCTCCTGCCCTGAGGCTCCGTGAGCTCGTGGCTTCTGTAGGCCCAGCTTCTCTTGCTTTTCTTTGCATATCCCAAAGGGAGGACTTGATGGGTTTGGAAGTCCCCCACCAGGAAGGGCCATGGATTAAATGAGCTCTGATTCTCCAGTACTAGTTGGGGAAGTCAATTCACTTGGTCACACTAGCTCTGGGAGATAGCACAGCCACCCTACAGTTGGCATGCGGTCTCACAAGATTGCCCTCACTATAGCTGCCGTCATAAGTCCATCTGACCAACTAGCTATGAATTTGGAGGTTCCCACAACCCCTCCTGGAGATAATTCACTAAAACAACTCACACAGCTCAGGGAAGGGCTCTACTCACTATTAATATTATTGGTTTATTTAAAGGATACAACTCAGAGCAACCAGAGGGAAGAGATGCAAAGGACAAGGTAAGAAGGGTTTGCACAGAGTTGCCGTGCTCTGCCAGCGAGTCCCTGTGTGCACCAGCCCAGAAGCTCTCCAAACCTGTTGGTTAGGGATCTTTACAGTAGTTTCATTGTGACTGATTAAATCACTGGCCCATCTTTCCCCCATGGAAGTGGGGGTGTATGTGCCTCTGTTAGTTCCTCAAGGGCTTTGCACATGCTGTTCCCTCTGTTTGGATGTTCTTCCCCATCTCCTACCCAAAGCCCTGGCTGGCTCCTCCTCCTCTCTCAGCCTTGCGCAGCCATCCACTCTGAATGACACCCCCCTCTTGCATTTTCTTGCTACTCATCATTATGTTACTGCTCCTCAGCCTTTCTAACGACAGACTTATTTGCCTGATGGTTTAATGAATCACTAGGCTGCATACACTAACTAGGAGGGCAGGGATTGGATCTATTTTGTTTTGTTTGGCACTATACAATAGTCTGCCTTGATGGAGAGCTGTTGACTAAGTCAATTAATGTTGTTAAATCAGAGATGATTATAATATACAGAGGCTTCTATGTATGAGTGAATTAGAAAAAATGGAAACTTGAATTTTCAAAAATAGCCTATTTAAAAATACCTTATAGGGATCGACAGCGGAATTTGTATGGCCATTAAACTCACAATGTGAAAGCATATTTATGACCGACAGCATTAATCCTTAGGGAAATGCAAATCAAATCCACCAGGAGGTACCTCTTCACACTCATAGGATGGCTATAATTTAAAAAAGAGGGAGAAAGAGAGACAAAATAACCGGCGTTGGTGAGGATGTGGAGAAACTGGAATCCTCAGACATTGCTGGTAGGAATGTAAAATGGTTCAACCACTGTGGAAAACAGTCTAGCAGTTCCTCAAAAAGCTGAATTATTATACAGCCCAGAAATTCCCCTCCTAAGTATAGATCTAAGATAAGTAAAAATATGTTCCCATGAAAACTTGTGCATGGATACTCACTGCTCATTATTCACGATTTCCAAAAAGTAGAAACAACTCAAATTTGATCAACTGTGATGACTAAATAAAAGGTGATCTATTCATATAATGAGTATTATTCAGCCAGAAAAAGGCATGAAGTACCGATTCATGCTACTGACCTTGAAAACATTACGCTAAGTGAACAGCCACATATTATAAGATTCTATTTATATGATCAATCCAGATGGAAAATCCACATACATAGAAAGGAGATTATTGGTCACCAGGAGGTGGAAGGAAGGAGAATTTGGACTGACTAGTAACAAGTATGAGGTTTCTTTTGGGGTTGATGAGAATGTTCTGGAATAGTTGGGCAACGCAGAGGATTTACTAAGAGCCACTGAATTGTGCAATGTAAAGCAATAAATTTTGTGTCATGTGAACCGTATCCCCCCCAAATAAAAGCATGACCAATGATAGAAAAAAGTGCTCATGGTTTAGTAAAGGGAAAACACAGGGTGTATAACTTAGTTATGGTATCTGTTCTCCATACCATAATTTTTTAAAAGTACAGTATTAGGATGTATGTGTGTGTAGGGTGGGGGAGAAATGCCACATTTGTCTTGATTTTAAAAATGACCTGAGAAAGAACTCTCCTGTGTCTCCCTTCACCTCTTCTCGGCTGCTCAAATCCTGGCTGGGTTGAAACTGCACCTTGGAGTAGGGGGTCTGGGGCACGCGGTGGGTGGGAGGGGTGGGGATAGAAGGAGCTGACTGTTGTCTCTATTTCTGGACCAGAAAATTCTTCATGGGTCTGGGTAGTCTCCTGATTGCCTCAGACTGTGTTTGCAACTTAAAGGAATTGTCATTACTAAGACTGAACAAAACCCCTCCCGCCTCCCCCGAACCCCACCCCGCATGGAGTTGCTCCATTGACTACATTTTAAAGAGATAGTGGGCACAAAATTAAGTTGTTTTGATTACATCACTTGTTTGGCTATTCAACCTGTTGGTTCTAATACAGCGGTTCTCAACCTGTGGGTCGCAACCCCTTTGTAACAATGAAAATACATCCTGCACTTCAGATATTTACATTATGATTCATAACAGTAGCAAAATTACAGTTATGAAGTAGCAACAGAAATAATTTTATGGTTGGCGGTCACCACAATATGAGGAACTGTATTAAAGGGTTGCGGCATTAGGAAGTATTAGGAAGGTTGAGAACCACTGTTCTAATAGTTTTATTTCTGTGCCTGCTATGAGCCAGGCATTGGGCTACTACAACAAAGATTTCCCTCATTTAGCCTTAAAAACATCCTAGAGTCGGGCCTTATCCTTCAGATGATCCAGAATGAGAAACTGAAGCCCAGAGAGGTTAGGCTGCATGTCCTTGGTCACACAGTGGTAAGGGACAAGTCTGCCTTTCTGAGCCTCCATTTCCTCATCTGTGAAATGGGGATGCTGTGGTTTGCACTCTGTAAGGATTAATGTGCAGAGATGAGTAGAAGTGCTCTGTGCACAGTAGGAGATATAGTCAAGGTTCACACCTTCCTTCTTGAGCCTCCTCTTCCCAGGGCCACCTCCCTCCATATGCCTGCACTGTGTCTCTGGGTGGGACTGGACCCGGGTGTTTGGCCTGGTGGGTCCTACATCTGAGAGGCACGGGCTTGCTGGCACACTGAGGTTTTGGGTTCTGGGAATCCCCCCTCCTGTCCCCTAATCCTTCATCTCTGAGCAGCTGACAGCAGGAATCTGCACAGCCAGGCTGGAGGGGTCCTGGGCTCTGGGAAGGGCTGCTTCCTCCCCAGAGATTTGTCAGGGCTCAGTCTGCTGGCCCAGCTTTTCTCGGGCAGCACTCTGCTTTACACCTCACTTAATGCTGGTGTTTCTGGTTTACTGGTAACCAGGCACAGAATCTGCCGAGTCCTCAAAACATGAGAGGCTGAGGTTTGCTCTGCTGGTATCTGGCTTCCTGCTGGTCCTTGCCAGGAGACTTAGGTAATTGCAGAAGTCTGGATTGAGAGAGGCCCTTGTCCCCTGGTTCCTAGATAGCCTCAGCTTCCCACTGGGAGAGTTTTTCCCCAAGTCCCCAGCCAGGCCTTCCAACCTCACTTGCTGTGTGACCTCAGGCAGAGACCTTTGCCTCTCTGGGCCTCACCTCATGAGCCCATGTATACAGAGAGAGGATTGGTTCTCCACCCATTGTGTGTGCGCGCGCGTGTGTGTGTGTGTGTGTGTGTGTGTGTGTATTCGTGGTCTGTGAAGGAGTGTGTGTATGTGAGAGATGGGGAACTTTGGAAATAGGTGTCATTTTAGGTTGTCATGATGCTAAAAGTGGGGTGCTATTGGCATTTAATGCTGGGAAGCCAGGGATTCTAAGTGTCCTGCGAAGCTTAGGATAGTCCTACATAATGAGGGCCAGTTGTGCCTCACCGGGAAATTCTGGGTGGGACCATTTCTGAGGTCTATGACTTTTGATATTGTAGGATTGGTACTGGAAAAGAGCTTATTGCTACTTGATCTGAGGAAGAATTTTCTTTTGCTAATGTAGCTATAATCACTTGAGTCTACCAAAGACCGTGTACAGTGCCCGAGAATGAAGAAGCCTCTAAAAGCTCCCCTGCCCTGTCAGAGGGTGGGGCTGGCTCCCTGGAAGGCCCCTGGATGTGGGTAACTGTGGGAAGGTTTGGGATTAAGGGATGGAGGGAGCAGAATTCCCACCCTGACAGACAGAGAGACCCTGGAGCTGGGGGAAAGAAAGGGAGTGTGGGGTGGAGTTGGGGAGGAGGGCATGGCTGAGTACTGGGCCCTTGGAAGGGGGGCCCTATGAGGCCTAGTGAACAGAGGAAAGTTTCTGGAAGTATGGGGTTGGGCAGAAAAGCAGGTTGAAAACCAAGAGATGCAAACGTTCAGGGTAAAGTGTGTTTTGCAGTTTCCATCACCAGTTCAGTCTACACACACCCGTATGTGTCCTGGGAGAACAGTAACTGAGGAAGGGGCCACTAAGATGACCCACAGCAGGACAGGTGGCAGTTGGGCGACTCCGCAGGGTGGCATCAGTGAGGAGCAGAGAGACCACAAGGAGGCTAGAGCCCCACAGTGAAATCTCAGGGCTGAGTGAGGGGCGTGTGGCTTTACTGCTAATAATGATAACAATGTTCTGGTGTTAATGCAACATTTCCCCCATGGTAGGTTTGATGAGGCCATGAGTTCCAGTGGCCAACCTACCAGGTTCCCAGTTTGGTTTTGGGCTTCTGAGTCCAATCTCAGCCCTGCCTTTTACTGGTGGGTGTGGCCTTGGCAAGTCACACACACTCCTCTAAGTGTCAGCTTCCTCCTCTGTGAAATGGGAGTAACGTAAAAGCTTCAGATCGTGCCTAAAGGAGGCTGAGCCCAACTCTCCCTTTCCGTGAGAGGTTGCCAGGGTCAACATGCTCCACCTTCTCTGGGGTAGGGAGACTGCAGCTGGCATTTGGGTTTCACAAATGTCTCTCACCTAATGCTCACAAGGCAAATATTCTACTTCCCACTGCACAGCCAGAGAAACAGAGGATCAGAGAAGGAAAGCGGCTTGCCTGAGGCCACACAGCTACTAAGCGCTGAGCCAGATTTGAAGTCGAGTCTCTCCTACCACCCAACCTTCTGCTGCTTTAGGAAGCCTGCAGAGCTGTCTGATGGGAGAATAGGCTGCCTTGAGAGGTAATGAGCTCCCCATCCGTAGGCAGACCGGAAGAGGATTTTTGCTCTGGGCAGGAGTACAGATGGTCTCTGGCTCTCTACGATTCAACCCTGTGATGCAGTTTTAGGTTTTGGGAAGGGTTGTGGCGATTACTGGTGAGCTTCTAGGTGTGGGTCATGGGGTTTGAAGGCTGGGGATTGCTAAGAAAGCTGGCAGACCCTCAACAACATACAAGGTGAGGTGTGCTCATCTGTGTGTGTGTGTGTTTGAGAGTGTGTGAAGGACAGAGCAGAGAGAGCGTGTGCTGAGTCAGCAATGCTTTCCTTCCTTCCCTAAGACCCCTGCCCTGATGGTTAAGCCACACTACGGGAACAATCTAGACTCAAATTTGCAGTGACACAGAACATGGGCACAAAACTTCCGAAGGAAGGTGACAGGGAGGTCTGGGTGACTACTGGGTCCCCGACATTCTTTACCAGAAGGCCTGACTCTTCTGTTCTCTGGGACTGGCCAGAGGGGACCCTGCCATGGCAGACAGGGGAACAAGGGCCCCACAGGTGGGCCCAGTGGCCTGGGAGCCACAGACAATGCATCAGGAATCTGGTGCTACCAACTCACTGGGTGACCCTCTCTCCCTGCCATCTGTCCAAGAAGGGCCTGTGCTAGGCTCATTCCTGCCCAGTATGGAGGGTCTTGGAAGTCTGACTCGAGTTCCTAGGAATTCCCCAAGCTGGGAAGACTCAGGAGCATTTCCCTAAAAGGACTTGTGGGCGAATGAGTGGTCCAAAGAAGCATAATTGCATCAAAGACGAGGAAAACAATTGAGTGCAGAAATTTCCTGTAGGAAAGGTACCAGGGACATTCCTCAGTTGCCGGGGGTGGGGTGGGGGGGTCGGGGGGGAAGGGTTTCGGGGGTGGGGAGGGTGGTGCTTTCTTCCTGCTCAGGGCACGTGACCTCTCCGAGGGAAGAGCTGCTCCCACCCATACCTCCGGACTGAGTGTGGGAAAATAGGCTGGAATTATATCAAGAGCCATTAAGGTTAAACACTTAGTTCAACCAGATAAAGCGGTCACTTGGGTCCCTTTACTCTGAGAGGGATTTGGCCTGAAGTTGTAAACAGGTTTAACGAGGCTTAGAGAATTCTGCACACTGTGAACAGAAAGGGAGAAAGAAGTAAGGAGAAGGTGAGGTTTCAGATCAACAATGAAGTAGGCGCTGGCCATCTTCCTGGGCTGCGCAGGGCATCTTGGCAGTGGGTGCCTGGTTTCCATTCCTCAGACATCTGTAGTACATGGAAGAAAGAATCTGAAAACTAGAGTCAAAAGCCCAAATAAAAGTCAAAGTTCAAATCCAAGACATAATATTGAACTCATGCTGGGAGCCAAACCCCTCACATGCATGAGATCACGGAATGCAGGAGAAAATAGCAGTCAATACCCCTCTTTTGTGGAGGGGGCTGTGGGCTCAGAGAGGCCATGTCCATTACCCAGGGCCACATGGTTTTCCCCACTGTGCCACAGATACCCATACTTTTCTCATTCTTTCTCTGTGCCGACAACGGTGCTACGTGGTAGAGGTTCCAGGGACAATAGGCCACACCCAGAGGCTAGGCAGATACTCTCTACAGCCAGTTTAGAAAAGGAATTCCTGCAGTTGGGAGCTCAAAATCCCAGACCCAAGGCAGTGGGAGCTCCAGGCAAGGCTGCAGGGGCTGGAGGAAAGTGGGCTCCAAGAGGGAACGGGTGGTTAAGGCTTTCTGTGGGAAGGTGGTCAGGGGCTGAGGTGGTCAAGGAAGGTGAGGACAGATGTCTCTATTCTAGGATTGGCCATGGAAGGGTGGTTCCCTAGGGACCGACGTTGTTGAGCCATGCACTGAGCACTGTCCTCAGAGGCATGGTGGCAGCGTGGCTGGGGACTTGGGCTTTCAAATCAGGCAGATCTGTACTCCAAACTGGCTCCAGCTCTGTGTGCCTTTGGGAAAATTATTAGCCCTCTCTGAGCCTCAGTTGCTCCTACTGTTAAACAAGAATAATACTTTCCTTGCAGGGATTTCTGTGTGAAGCATTTGGCCCAATGCTTGGCACATCAGAAGCACCCATAAATGGAAGCTCCTATTATTTAGTTTATGATTGGTCAAGCCCCTCTCTGCATGCTCCCAGGCCTCAGTTTCCCCAGATAACAGGATGGCCTCTGAGCAGCTCTGAGAGGCCAAGGCTCCATCAGATTCTAGGCAGGGGCTAACCAGGGCCCAGTCCCCACGGAGATCAAATTTCCAGCCCCTCAGTGGAGCCAAGTAAACACAGGGGAGACAGCGCGGCTCCCTTAGTCGCCCACTAACAACCAGATTCCGAAGCCACTGCAGCCGCGGCTGCCCACTCTGATTGCATCTGGCTCCAGCATCCCCAGGCCCTGCTGCTGTCACCCTCATGGGACCCTGGGGTTTGGGGTGGGGGGGTGGCCAACATGGTGCAAGCCAGGCTCATGGTGGTGGTGGCCAGGCAACACTGTCAGCTGCGACCACAAGCAGATGGCTTGTCTCTTGGAGCTGACCTTTCCAGCTGCCTCCTCCCTCTGTTGGTGACTTCACTGGGCCACTAAAGCTGCTGACAGATGAGAAAGAAACCAGGATGCTAAGGAAACTCTCTCCTCCAGCTGCACCCTCATTTCTCTGAGGTCAAGGCCAGTGGCTTCGGTTTTATAGCCTTTACATTCTTCTTCTATTCTCTGGCTTTTCACTTTCCAGGAGAAATCAGCATGTATTTACTGAGCACTACTCATGTACTAGGCATAGGTAAGCAAGATGTGCAATTCCAAGCATGCAAGGATTTCATAATTTTGCCTGATGAACTCCTACCCACCCTTCAAAACCCAGTAAAGGATTAGGGGTCAGATAACCTCTTCCAGCTCTCCATGTTTCTATTTTATGCCCTTCCTCACTGGTTCTCTGGACTTGGCCATGTGATCTTTCAGCTGCTGGTAAGAGGAACATGACCAGTCTCCTACCCTTTTAAGGACCTTCACAGAGTGCTGCCCCCTTGCCCTCTCCCACGCACCATTCCTCAACAACCCATATTCACCCTTCAAATGTCACATCTGTGTAATCACCACCATGATCAAAATATAGAACATTACTATCACCTCTGAAAATTCCCTCCGGACCCTCCCGCTCCGGGCCTTTGTCAGTATTGATCTGCTTTGTATCACAATAGACTCAACTTGCCTTTTCTAGAGTTTCAGATAACTGACATCATACAGCATATAGTATTTTGTGTCTGGCTTCTTTTACTCAGGACAGTATTTTTGAGACTTACCCACGTGTGTATCAGTAGTTTGTTAATTTTGATTGTGATGTACCATCCCAGTTTGTTTGTACAGTCATTGGTTGATTGAAGTTAGGTTATTTCCAGTTTGTGGGTACTGTATGATGAACCAAGCTACTGTGAACATTCATGTACAAGTCTTCTTGTGGACACGTTTTCATTGCTGTAGGGGAAATACTTAGCGGCAGCACTGCTGGATCATGTGGTAAGTAAGTATATCCTCAAGTTTATAAACAACAGCCAACCTGTTTTCAAAGAATCATTTTACATTCTCACCAACAATCTGTGAAGAGTTCCAGTTGCCACATCCTGTCTGCACTTGATGCTGTCAGGTGTTTCAATTTTAGCCCTTCTGGGCTGTGTGTGTGCTGGCATCTCATTGTCATTTTTTTTTTTTTTTTTGTAGAGACAGAGTCTCATTGTACCACCCTCGGGTAGAGTGCCGTGGCATCACACGGCTCACAGCAACCTCTAACTCTTGGGCTTATGTGATTCTCTTGCCTCAGCCTCCCGAGCAGCTGGGACTACAGGCGCCCGCCACAATGCCCGGCTATTTTTTTTGTTTGTTTTGTTGCAGTTTGGCCGGGGCCGGGTTTGAACCCGCCACCCTCGGCATACTGAACCCGCCACCCTCGGCATACCTTACTCACTGAGCCACAGGCGCTGCCCTCTCATTGTCATTTTTATTTGCATCTGTCTAACGAGGAATGATATCAAGCATTTTATGTACTTATTGGTTATTTGTGCATCTTTTTGATGAAGTGTCTATTCAAATATATTTCATATCAAATTGTCTTCTTATTGTTGAGTACAGGGAGTTCTTTATACATTCTGGAGACAAGTCCTCTATTAGAATCTTGTGACTCTTGTCCTGTGGATGTTTTCTCCTAGTCAGTAGCTTGCCTTTTCATTTTCTTAGCAATGTCTTTAAAGAGCAGAATTTTCAGTTTTGATGAAGTTAGCTTACAGAGTTTTTATTTTACAGTTAGTGAATTTTGTGTCAGATCTATTTTTTATTTTTGCCTAATCCATGGTGAAACAATTCCTTCCTTCCTTGTTTTTTTTGGAAACAGAATCTTGCTCTGTCACTGGGCCTGGAGTAACATGGCATTATCATAGCTCACTGCAATCTCAAACTCCTGGGCTCAGGTGATTCTCCTTCCTCAGCTTCCAAGTAGCTGGGACTACAGGTGTGCACCATCATGCCAGGCTATTTTTTTCTATTTTAAGTAGAAACAGGGGTGTTGCCTAGGCTGGTCTTAAACTTCTGAGCTCAAGTGATTCTCCTGCCTCAGCTTCCCAGAGTACTAGGATTATAGGCGTGAGCCACCACACCCAGCCAAGATTTTCTCCTTTGTTTTCTTCAGACATTTTATTTATTTATTTATTTCAGAATCACCACCTGATTTATACCTGAAGTGGGGTATAAATCACCACCTGATTTATACCTGAAGTGGGGTCCGAGTCTTTCTTCCAGGTGGCAAGCACCTACAATAAGTTAGTTTTGGTAATTTCTGTCTTTCAAGAAATTTTTTTCATTGGATCTGAATTGTCAATCTTATTGGCACAAAGTTGCTTATGACATCTCCTATTGCATAGACTCTGACAGGATCCTTCGGTGCCGAAAGGAAGTGGCACCCATGGAGTTGGGTGACCTATTGCACAACAAGTCCTGAGTACATCGAGACAGCATCTGAGAACAAAGTTAGTTGCCAGTCAGTATTGTGTGGGAGCCAGAACATCGTTCTTAGTGTCAAGACCATTGTGATGAATGACTGTATTATCTGAGGGGATCTGGCAAACTTAGGGTACCACTGTACTGTGAAGACTCCTAGCACCATCAGGCCAGCATTCAAGAAATTCAGCAAATGGGGGGCCGGTGTGTGTTAAAAGACAGCTGCAAAATTCTTGACAACACAGTATTACCTCCAGAAACTGTGGTCCCACCGTTCACTGTCTTCTCAGTGTGCCCAGCACTCTCCTCAGGGGAGCTCCTGGAATGTACCTCAGGAGCTGACGATTGACGTCACCAAGAGCTACTACCAGAAGTTTTTGCCCCTGACAGAAGTCCAGTGTCTTTGTCTCATGTCTCGGATCTGCTTGAGGTCTAAGATGAACTTGGGGACAAAGTGAGCCAGTCAGAATCTACAAAGAGCTCTTGTGTCTTTGACACATTCCACCCTTCTTACAAAAACATTCTTGAGCATTTCTCAATCCTTCAAAGCTTTAAGTTCTTAAGAATTTAATAACAGGACTGGAGGAGTTGTCTTCAAATGCTGTGCTTACACCTTATCTATTAAGTCACTTCATACTATGATCTGTGGAACACGGCGTCATCTGTTTGCAATACTCCAACCCCTCGGGCCTGTGGATGGCCAGATCCTGTCTGAAACAGGCCGACAGAGCAGCAGTGGCGCCCTCCCAGCCTGGAGGTTATGTAGCCGCTGTGCTGCTCCTGGTAATGCACTACCCACGCTGAGCCCCACTCACACAGATAATGCTCAGCATTCCTTAGGCTAACACATTTGGCTGGTTGCTACAATTGCTCATAATCCTGGGGAAAAAAGTGTTTGGGACTTTTCAGTGCCTAGATTCCTGTTGATTAATAAAACTGGAAGCAAGGGGTTAAAAAAATATGACATCTTAGTATCCCATTAGAATCTGTAGAGATGCCTCTTTTGAAGCCACAATATTGGTAATTGTGTCTTATTTAATTAATTTATTATTGAGACAAAGTCTCACTTTGTTGTCCTTGGTAGAGTGTCATGGTGTCACAGCTCACAGCAACCTCAAACTCCTGGGTTCAAGTGATCTTCTTGCCTAAGCCTCCAGAGTAGGTGGGACTACAGACGCCCGCCACAACACCTGGGGTTCTTACGCTTGCTCGGGTTAATCTTGAACTCCTGAGTGCAGGCAATCCACCCGCCTCGGCCTCCCAGAATGCTGGAACCCGGCCTTATTTTATTCTTGATCAGTTTGGTTAGAGATGTATTAATTATTTTCCAAAAACTTATCTTTTAATTTTATTGATTTACTTCATTGAGTTTTGCTCTTTTATTTTTAATTTTTTCCCCATGTTCCCCCATTCACAATACAGACCAGGCATGGGGCCTGGGCTCAGGTATATGTAGGGCAGGCTTACTCTGCCTCCTCTTTAGTTACAGTCAGTGTGAGAACAAGCCTGTGGCGAGCACCAGGAGGTGAGTTTTGCTCTTTTAGTTCATTGATTGCTGTTCAATAATATTTCTTCCCTTCTCTTTCCTTTGCATTTATTTGCTCTTTTTCAAGATTTTTTCGGTGGAAGCTTAGATCATTCATTTTAAATATACCTTTTTTCTAATATAAACATTTAAAGGTATAAATGTCCCTTTAAGCATGCTTTTACCTGCATCTCACTCATTTTAACATATTGTTCTTTCACTTTCATTTAGGTCAAAATGTTATCTGATTTGTCCTGTGATATCTTCTTTGACCCATGTGTTACTTAGAATTATTTATTTAATTTCCAAATATTTAGAGATTTTCAAAATATCTGTTACTGTTACTGATTTCAAATTTAATTCTGCTGTGGTCAGAGATCATACTCTGCATGATTTGGGTCTTTTTAAATTAGCTGAGACTTTTTTTTGCAGTTTTTGGCCGGGGCTGGATTCGAACCCGCCACCTTGGTATATGGGGCTGGCGCCCTACCCACTGAGCCACAGGTGCCGCCCAAGCTGAGACTTTTTTATGGCCCCACATATGGTCTGTCTTAGTGAATGCTTCACGTGCACTTGGAAAATGTGTATTCTGCTACTGCTGGGTGAAGTGTTCTTTAAATGTCAACTAAGTCCAGTTGGTTGATAGCATTGCTTAGGACTTACAGATCCTTAACTCATTGTTTAAATCAGTTTCATTGTTTTTTATTACATGAGAAGTAACATGCATATTATGAGAAAAATCAGATGATTCAGATGTAATAAGGTATTTGATAAGGCAAAACTTAATTAGTTTTTTTAATCAAGAGAAGCAGGATCACAAAATCATCTTGAAGCAGATGTTTTAGTTAACTGAGAATATTTTGAATGGCCCTTTTAATCAGGCTTTTAATCAGAAGTTAGGACTAGAGGGCTTCAATCTTTGGGGTTTAGATCTCTTACAAATTGAATGTAGAAGTAACTACTTATATAACAAACTTGTCAGAGATAGAATGGTGCTCTCCCTGATTCAGAAGGCCATTCAGAGGATTCCTCAACTAACTAAGGGATTTGCTTCAGTTGCAGAGTGGATAAGGTGGTTCTACTCAAGGGCCCAGGGCAGGAAAGGGCCATGAGACCCATGGAATAAAATGATCTTATGGAGGAGAGTGCCTAGGCATGTGAGCGGCAGGCCTGGTTTTGAGACCACTGATTGGGCAAGTGAACAGGTCTTATCTTCACTGGATATAGTCTGGTTTACAAGTAGGTTACGATGTGTATGCATGGATAAAACATTCACAAACTCCATGACTCATGAAATCTAAAATCCCTGTCTTCTATAGAAACAAAATCTCTGTGTTGGGAGGGAGGGATGCCCCAGAGAGCTGTCTCACCAGAACTCACCCCAGCAGGGCAGACAGCAGCCACAGGGTAGCCATCTGCTGAGAGCTTCTTTCAAGCCTGGTACTGAACAGGCAGGTGAGTCATCTCTTACCAAATCCAGATGAAGTGGTCCCTATTGTTGTACCCATTTTAGCTATGAGGAGGTGGGAATTGAGAGTCAAGGGAATTGCTTCCTGTAACACAATTAGAGTGGAGTTGGAATCTGGATCCCAGACAGCCCAACTACAAAGCTTCAAGCTGGAGAGGTGGCCTAATCATGGAGCCCCCTGAATACCGGAGTAGTATGTTTGTGCTTTATTCTGAAGGCAATGGGGGAGCCATAGAATATTTCTGAACAGAGACAGGAGGTGGCTTGACCAGGAAGATCCCTCTGGTGGCTGGGTGGAGGCTACAGGTGGTGGGTGGTTACTTAGGAAGACGTTTAAGACAAACAATCACAGTTAAGCCAGAGTCGACCCTGAGCGCTAGGGGTGAAAGTCTGATCAGGAAATTGGTGTAGAGGAGGGAGGCAGATTTTTCATTCAGTGTTAGAAATGGGTAGAAAGGAGATTGAACCGGGAGGTGACTGGCAGGGTCAGAGGCATGGTGTGTGGATGTGGGAGATTGGGGTTGGGCAGTGGATTTCTTTCCTCTTGGGTGAAACTGATCTTGGTGGGCCCATTCGTGTATTTGCAGCCAGCTGTGGGTCAGCCAGGTGGTTCTGCTGATCCTGACTGGGCTTCTTCACTTGTTGTGGTTGATGGGCTGTTGCTTGGTCCAGATTGGCCTTAGCTTGGATGGCTTAGACAACCTGGCTCATTCTCCATGTCCCTCCCTCTCCAGCAGGCTTGCTGAGGTGAAGGCAGGAACCCAAAGGAGCAGGTAGAGTCCTAAAGCACGTTTTCGACCTTTTCTTGGATCAAGTCTCCTAACATCCTGCTGCCGAAGCAAGACAAGCCAGATCCAAGGGTGGAAAATAGACTCTGCCTCCTTAGTGAGAAGAACCAACTTCAAGGTCACTGGGCAAAAGGTCTGGACACGGGGGAAGGAGAAAACTTGGGGTATCTTCGTCTCTGCCCCCCTTTTCTATTTAGGGCCTTCTCCTTTTCTGCCACCTCCCTGTTTTCATGACCATTCCAGGGGCAACAGCACAGCTCTGCTTCTTTGGATGCTGTCTGTTTGGGGGAACAAAGTAAGTACTCAGCAAATATTTGTGTATCAGCCAACAAATTCTCATGGCCATGTTCTTGAAGACAGAGGAAGGACTCTGTGCCTCTGAGTGGTCAGTACCCTTTCCCTATATTGCCACACTCAGAAATAGGGTCTGTAGAAACCAGCTCCCAGGCCGGCCTGTCTCCTGAGGCACTCTATGACCCTGAGGGTGCCCTTCCCATTAGGAGCGAAGTTCCCAAGGCTTGCTGAAAGCTTGCTGACCTAGAGGCATTCCCTTGCTGGGAAGTCACACTGCCCTGGTTAGAGAAGGTTGGGCCATTCTGCCCCAGGGGATGCACAAGGTCTTGCTCTACTGCCCTTTGCTCTTAAATAGATTTTATAACCACCCTGCTGAGGGAAGACTTCTAGAGTATCAGAACTCTGGCCTTGAACCGCTGTGGGGTATAGCTGGGCTGAGGCAGCTCAATGGGGCATGACAAGAAGGGCCCTGGACCCCAGTCACACCTCTTAGGTCTGTTCCACCCACCTAGTCCCAATGGAATTCCAGCTCCATCCCTCTCTGTTGTAGCTATAGGGGCGTCTAGAGACCTGCCCAGATCACCATGTGGCTCCATGCGTTGGTAGCGAGGTATCCAACTGGGACTTTTCCCTCTCCCCATGCTGATGTCTGTAATAGTAGTAGTAATAATAACAATGTTAACAGCAACTACTATTTACTTGGCACGTACCACATGCAAGACATAGTGCACTTAATGCTTGTGTGACTTGGTGACATCCTCATCCCATTTCATAGATGAGGAACCAGAGAGAGCAAGGGCTGTGTGTGAAGTCATACCACCAAGGGGAGTGAGGATTCAAACTCAGGGCTGTCAGAAGCTGTTGCCCTCTAGCACCGCCTAGCATTGCAGCAGCTCTGGCCGGCCACACCTCCGGCCAGCTTCCCTCTCCTCCCTGCTCTTGCAGGATCTGTACAAACCACTCCAGGCCGAGAGCAGGCCTGACTACTAGTGTAGGGGTGGGAGAGACATGTGTGAGCTACAAGTGTTTGCCCTGCCAGGGGCCTTTGTTTCCCCCATAATGGGACCCAGCAGTCTCTCCAGACCCTTGAGAGCCTGCGAGGCTGTGGGCCAAGTCCTTGGCAGAGCAGCTGGCCGGGGACACTGAGTGGAAGTTGATGTGCCCTGGCGCCTCTGGCCCGGTGCCCAGAGGAGCCTCTCCATCTGGAGCCCTCAGGCTTGGGAAGGATGCTCCATTGTTAGAGCTGTGTTGGGGCTGAACTCAGATGACACTGCCTTGAACCAGAATATTTTAATCTGTTTGGTTTAAGAAAGAAATCAAGCCTTCATTTTTGTTGTGTATGCTAGAGCAGGCTCAGGCCAATGGTAGTTAGGATTGACACTCAACCTCTGATACAACTTATGGATGGGGAATCTGAGGCCCAGGCAGGGGAAGACTTGCCTGAGGTCACCTAGCACTTTGTGAACCAGGACGCGCTATACCAGTTAGGGTATGACGACTGGGGCAGACCTGGGTAGGGTCCTCATCCTTCCTTTGGCAGGGTACATGTAGGCATCTTGTCTTGCCTGAATGTGGACCTTAGAGCCATGAGGATTTCTGGAAAAGAAACCCCCACCATTCTAGGAAGAGGAAAGACAGAGAGGGTCCACCTGTTGAGGCTCCTTCCCCATTTACTGGTAAAGGTGACTTCCCGAGGGAAGAGAGAAGCCTGCTTTTCTATAGTCATCCTGCTTGTGGGGTCTTTTGAGAGAGAGACAGCTCCGAACTGGGATTGGGAGCCATGGATTCAAGTCCTGAATCTGCCTCTGATATACATTGTGACTGTGGGCAAGTGGCTTCCCCTCTACAGGCCTCTGTTTTTCCGTCTGGAATATGGGGATGATAGTATCCTCAGGTCTAGGACGGCAGAAAATATACTTTGAAAGTCTCATGGATTGTCCATTTCTGGAAGGTGTCCAAAGCCCTTTGGGGTAGGAAGAGCAATATTCTGTCTGGAAGGGAATGGACAGCTCAGAGAAGTGAAGTGATTTGCTTAAAGACACACAGCATCCATGGATCAATGCTGTGGGGATGGAGAGAAGTTTCCTGATTTCTACCTCTGTGGTCATCTCCTCCCTGGGAGACCCATGGTTCTCTGCCAGACTCCACAGGGACGGCAGACATAGCTTCAGCCTGGGGGTTCTCCACCACCCCTCTTGAAGGAGCCAAAAGTGAGGGCAAAGGTGAAAGCATTGAAACTTGCTTTGCCTGCCTGTTGGAATGGGCTTCTGAGGTTTGACACTATTCCTGGCCTGTTGGATGCCTGCAACATACCTAGTAGAGAGTGAGGCCCAGTAGCCTGGGCTTGGATGGCTCCCTGACGGGAAGCTTACTGCTTAATCAGGCATCTTGCCTCCCCCCAGGTTAGCACTGACTGTGAGCAAGTCTCTCCTGGGCTGAGACCTGACTCCATGTCAAGGCTCTCCTGCTCCCTACCCCCTAGGCTATGAACAGGCTGCCCCCCAGCCCAGGTGGCCCACAAGCCCTGGAAGTGGGCCTCTTTGAGGCTGCCTGGTCCCAAGAGCCTCCCCTTCCTCTCACCAGCCCCTGGCACAGAAAAGTCTCCTTTCCTGAAGCTCTGGCTTTCCCAGAGCAGCCAAGTAGAACCATTCTTCTCTGCCCCGGCAACACTTGAGGGGACCCCTGGCCCTGAAAGCACCCCACATCCTGCTGATCCTACTGGAAGGATGCCTCCCTCCTCATGGGGGAAGGGATGAGACTTATGGGACAGGCCAGGAGGAAGACTCATTGGTCCAGAAGTCAGAACACCTGAGTCTGAGTGATGCTTCTGGCAACAATTTATGAGCCAGGTGATCTCGGATCAGTTGCCTTGCTTCTCTGGGCCTCATCTCATCTGTGTAATGGGGGTGGCCATACTCCCTGACCAGCAGGCCCCACGGAGGAGGTGGTTGAAGTGAAAAGCCTTTCAGATGAAAGCCCTGGACACAGATGAGGATTGGGTGATGCACAAGCCGCTCACCCAGGTGAAACGGACAAATGTGAGCTGCAGCTGTGAACTCCTAGCTGCCCTTCTAAACCTCCGCAGCTGTGGACAAGTTTGTCTCTGCCCCACAAGTCCTTAGGCAGGTGTGACAATGACCTTAAGATCCCTGCTTCACCAACTTCACAGACTTCTCAAATCCCCGTCGGGCTGTCCCAGGGAGGGACATAGCATCAAGGGAACCAGGTTCCTCTCCTTATCTGTCTAAAGGAGAAAATCAACATTCCATATCCTCAGCGTAATGTGATTCAGGGGAGACTCATGAATGTATGGGAGGGTGCAAGTTGAGTTGTTGGGGGGAACAGGATGTTCCCTAAATTGGGGAATGTGTTTTGAAGGTGGAGGAGCTCACAGCAGTCAGGTTGGGTCTTGTCCTGGGCTGTGGGATATGCTGCTCTTGCTGGAAATGCTCTACTGGAAGCTAACCTGGGAACCCCGTGCGACATTCTGTAGGACATCTGGACCAGATTCTCCAAGGATTTAGTCTCATGAGGAATAGAAAGGAGGAGACACAACAGACAAATGCCATGTATGACGCTGGATGGGGTCCCGGGCTGGGAAAATATAGATCCGTAGGGCTGCAGTACCCGTCCCCCAGGCCATGGACCAGCACCAGTCTGTGGCCTGTTAGGAACCAGCCTTACAGCAGGAGGTGAGCAGCGGAAGCTTCATCTATATTTACAGCTGCTCCCTCTTGTTCACATCCCCACCTGAGCTCTGAGTCTCCCCAGCCTTAGACTCTCACGGGAGAGAGAACCCTACCATAAAGTGCGCATGCTCACCAGGATCGGAGGTGGAGCCAAGACGGTGATGCTGGCGCTGGGAGCGGCTGCAAAGACAGATTATCATTAGCAGAGACATTTGACTGTACAGAGACCCTAATAAATCAATTGCTTGCAGACTCATGCTGGAAACCATCCCCCTGCCCTGTCCCAGTCTGTGAAAAAAACTGTGTTCTGTGAAACTGATCCCTGGTGCCAAAAAGGGTTGGTGCTGCCACAATAGAGCATGCTTGGGGCCAGCTGGGGGATGTGGGCCTGGATTGTGTGTTGGGTGATGTTGCCTCATCAATGTCAGTTGTCATTTGTATGCGGCACTGGTGTAGGATTCTCCTGAGAGAATGTGGTGGAAGTATTTGGGGGTGAAGTATTATGATATCCTTGGCTTACACACACACACATTTATTTATCCTGATACAGGGTCTCATTCTGCCACCCTGGCTAGAGTACAGTGATGTCACCGTCCCTCACTGCAACCTCAAATTCTTGGGCTCAACCATCCTCCTGCCTTGGCCTCCTGAGTAGCTGAGACTACAGGTGCACCACCACACATGGCTCATTTTTCTATTTCTTATAGAAATGGGGTCTCACGATTGCTCAAGCTGGTCTCAAACTCTTGCCCTGAAGAAATCTTCCCGCCTCAGCCTTCCAGAGTGCTAGGATTGTAGGCGTGAGCCACCGCACTGGGCCTAGCTTACTTTTAGATGGTTTGGCAAAAGAGCAGAGAGAATGTGCATGTGTGTCAGAGAGAGATGGGGCAGGCACATAAGATCCTGACGGTAGAACTCAGTGACAGGTGTCCTTTGAACTAGTCTATGTGTGAGAAAATCTTCCAGATTAAAAATTGTGCAAATAACTGTAAAAGAAAAAGGCCCTGAAAAGCCAGTCTGTGACACAAAGGCTGAACTTACATCACAGTTCAAAAAATAGACCCCAAAAGGTCCTAAATACCTTCTTCCCCACCCACCCCTCAGAGCCTCACTTTATCATGGAAGCTGCCTCCCTCTTTCTGCCCACACCCTGGCTCACCTTCCTGCCTCTGGGCCTTTGTTGAGCAGCCCAGTCTTTCTCAATATTCTTTTGGTGGCTGGGGGCACAGGTTTGCAGGTTCGATGGCTGGTATGATGTCTTACTCTGGCATTTACCTGTCATGTGGATTTAACCAGATCACTTAAACATTTTCATGCTTCAGTCTCCTCATCTGTAAACTGAGGGAGAACATTAGTACCCACCTCACAGCACTGTTGTGGGGATTAAATTTCAGAACACCCATGGAGCGCCAGGTAGATAATAAGTGCTCAGTGAATAAGGCAACTGTCCAGGGCAGGTTGTCCGGCAATGTTTTTGGAACATCCAGCTAATGAGGGCTGGCCCCGACTGTAGCTTCCCAGGCATCCCTGACTGTTTGTTCCACCACTCATATTCCTGGGCCACCTCCGGCACGTGTGATGGATGCACCAAACCACCACCTCGAGCTTTGCATGGCTGTGTCTGTTACTGCTGGCCGCCAGGTAGAAGCATTTAATTGCATCTGCTCCACTTTCTCCCTTGCTCTCTTTCTGACTTGAAGGGTCCTGCCAAGCCAGCATGGAGGTCCTCCCTGTATCTGCTGTGGACTCCGCATGAGTGAGAAATAAATCTCGTAGTTCCAAGCCTGCTGGATTTAGGAGTTGTGTTGCTTCCAGTATAACATCTATTCTGACTGACAAAGCAGGGTGGCCCTGTCCCAGGCTAAAGCTCCCTGGAATGCTCATCCAGATGAGGGTCAGTCTTAAGTGGAACTTTCCAGGCGTCTCTGACTACCAGCCAATGCCCTCACCCTGTTAGGAGCCTCTGTGCTCAGCTCTGCTGGCCCCCAGGAGGCCCCTTCCCCTGGCTGAAGGCCACTGAAATGGGATAACAGAGAGAGCCCCCTCACTTCCCCCAATATCAGCCGCATCTGCTGTGGGACATTTGGTCATTGTCCTAGTCTAGACATCAAAATTAAAATGTCTTATCAGCTCATACTCTGGGGAAGTTGGGTCAAGCAGTGTCAGAGCCAAAATTCCTCTGCCTCTGGCCCAGCTGCTGCTACATCAGAGCTGAAGCTTGTTGGAAGGGAAATGAGCCATGAGTGACAGAGCCTGGGTGGGGAATCAGAGAGCTGGGCTCTAGCCAAGGCAGTTGTGTCTCACTGTGTGCGTTCTGGCTAAAGATTAAGCAGTGCTACGCTTTCCTGCCTCAGGGCCTTTGAACAGACTCTTTCTGGGGGTGGCAGCTCTCGCCATCTCCCTCTTCACCTGGTTAACTCAGCCTCAGTGTTCAGGCTCACTGAATTTTGCATGCTGCCTTCTGCACAAAACACCCTCCTTTAATTACTGTTTCAGAGACTGTCTCCCTGCTGGGTCTGTGCATCACGAAAGTGGCAATCTGGTTCCTTTCGGGGGTGGAGGAGGAATGAGTGAGGTGTGTCTGCAGGATGAGAGCCTACAGCTTCCCTGGCGCCCAGCAGGAGGGTGGCTTTTAAAGGTGTCCAACCTGTCTCCCTCTCCCTGCTGGTGGTGGGACACCCTCCACTAGGGTTAAGTGGGGCCTGAGAAACACAGCCCTGTTCTTCCCCCTGGTGTCCACTTCTAAGATAACAGCCTCGGGCGCTTCTCCCCTCCATGAAGGAAATTGAGTGGCTCATCTCCTTCATTCCTGACTCAGATGTTAACTGATCGCAGAGATGCAGCTGGATTTGAACCTGGTAATAATAATCACAGCTAATAACTGCAGAACCCCCAAATTTGTGCCAGTTGCTGCTAAATGCAGTGCTTTTTACATATATGTTGTTTTATCCTCACAACAACCCTATTGTTACCCAGTTTGCTGATCGGGAAACAGAGCACCAAGAAGTGAGGCAACTCCCCCGAAGTCACTTAGCTACTGGGAGGGGGAACCAGGACTTGAACCCAGTTTGGCTCCAGAGCCTGTCTTCTTAATACTGTCAGACAAAATTTAGAAGTTTTGACATCCAGGGCTTCAGGGAGGGTGGCCACAAACACAGTGCACCCCTCTCCTCCCACTCAGCCAAGAAAGATCAGCAGAGCCCATCCTGGGCAGTCTCCTGTCCCTAAACCACCCGAGGTGGCTGAGTAGCTTCCTGTCCCACAAGCTGGAAAGAATGCCCAGGAGAGTGTGGCATGGATGGCCCCTGCCCATAAGGAATCCTGAGGGGCTGGCTGGCAGTGGGAACAGAACCAAGCCACAGGGCTGTGCTGAAGGAGGCTCAGAGGGCAGGGGGGCTTCTGGGAAGAGGTGAGGGGTAAGGTGGGCCCGGAGGGTTGAGCAGGATTAGATGTATAATTCGGTGGGAGGAGCAGAAGCAGAGGGGCAGGTGAGGCTGTGAGGACTGTGAGTTTCAGGGCTTGTCACCCAGGCAGGGGAGCTGCACCATTTGTGGGAGAGGGGCCCATGGTCAGATCTGGGCTTTGGAAGAACATTTGTCTTTAGAGGAGGAGATGGACTGGGGTGTGGTGGGGTGGAGGGACCTGACAGAGAAAGTGGGGGTTTGTTGCAGACAATCAGGTCCCGGGGAGGGCAGAGGCAACAGAATTGAGGGTAGGCTTCAGAATCATGGTGCCCCCTCAACACTTTGGTCCCTCCAGTTCCCTCCACTTCACCCATTCCTTGCTGTTGCTTGGCTGCCCCAAGCCCAGTTCCATCACAGGAGTGCCTGTGCCACCCTCTCCATGACTGTCGCCTGGAGCTTCCCTTCCTTCCTGTCTCTGCTCCACATTCATCTTCACCCAGACACTGAGGTCTTCCCCAACTCCCTGCAGTAAAAAAGCAGTATCCTGGGCCCTCCCTGCCTCAGGCTTCTCCCTAATGCTCACCACCTTCTCCCTCTGGTTGTCCCCTGCACCCGCCTTAGCGCACAGGAGCTCAGTGCCTGTGGGCCTTCCAGGCGCGGTGTTGCTGGCTGTGGGCAGCTGCTTGACCGAATCAGCGGCTCCGGTATCCTTTGTCCCGGCTTCCTCGGCTCCGGAGAAAGACGCTCAGAGGGCAGGATGGCGGAGGCTGGAGAGTCCACATACACACGTACATATATGTACAAATACACACATGACCACAATTCACACACGACATGCACGCACACACGTGCACACACTTGCTTAAATACACAGTGCCCATTCACGTATGCACACATGCGCTTCTGACACCTTGACTCTGACCTCTGCCCTTCATCGGGGTGGTGACCATGTAGCCTCCAGATGTGGCACACAGATTGACCACTGTCTATGGCTGTGGCCATAGCCACCTCCAGCGCTCTGTGGGTGCCTGTGGACTCAGGGCAGAGTGAGACGCCACCAGTCCTCTGCTGCCACCTTGTGGTCGTTTCTCAGATGGCATTAGTCTGCAGCTGAGGCCAGTCTCCGGTTCTAGTCCCATCTGAGGCCCCAGGGCTGCATCCCTAGGGCTCCTGGAAACTCGGGGCCATCTCCCAGCTTTGTCACCCCCTGGAATAGGGCAGTAGCTTTGCCAGGTGCCATGAGTGACTAGTGGGGTCTGGAGCAGAGTGGGGCCCACCTCTCCCCTCCTCCCATTGCTCCATTAAGCCTTCCTACCCTGCTCTGCTGTACTCACCTTCAGGCCTCACAAAGCTGTTTGCTCTGTGGGGACCCCACAGCGTGAGGACAGACGCTGACCACTCTGCTCCGTGTTTGGGCAGCTCGCATGGCCCCTGGTGCAGACAGTGCTTAGTGAATGTGAGCTGGAAGAAGAGAATGGGGGAGAGAGAGCCAGGAGGAGAGGGAAAAGGGGGGAAGTGGAGGCAGGGAGGGCTCGTTCACTGGATTTTTCCAGTTTAAGCTCTGACAGTCCACGTCCCAGGAAACCCCTCTGGCTTGGACAGTGTCCCCTAATGTCATCCTAGTAATAGGGCAGTGGAAGGGGAGGGGTATTTTCTGGTGATGGGGTGCCTGGAATGGGAATGAATGACACCACTGTCTGCTCCTGAGGTTGGTTGTGGGCAGCAGACAGGCCACGGTATGTGGATGGTCTTGCCAGGGAGGGGTGGGGAAAGGCCTCCTGAGGAGGTAGGGGCAGAATAACTCTCGGGCCGTTACCTGTGCTTTGCTCCCACAGTTGCCTTCCCCTTAAACAGAGACTCCCACCACGGCACTCCACTGAGGAGTGGAGAAGTATTCTATTCCCATCAAGGGATATGGGCTTTGCCAAAAAACAGAGCTTCTAGACCTTCTTTTTACCACCATCAGGTCTCAAACCTGATAAGGCGTAAAAATTGGGGGGAGAGGATTGTTTAAAATGTAGATTTCTAGGCAGACCCATCTGAGATTCTGACTCTGTGTATTTCAGGCTGGGGCGTCAGCGTCCAGCTGATTCTCATGTAGAGGGTTGAAGAAGAAATGATTCAATGACAGCTGTTAAAGCTCAGTAAGCCTTTATTCAGGACTCTTGAGATAGTACAAGGAGTACTGCAATGGGGGAGAGAAATTGCGCTCGACCCAGAGACTGTATGGGCAGGTGGGACTGTACAGCTGAGGAGCAGGGTGGATGGAAATTTACTAAGAGGAAACCCCAGGTGAGGGGAATTCTGGCTAAACTGACCTACGGGCCAGGGTGATGGGACATCACCTGGAGGAAGGGGAAGGATGAGGAACATGATCAGATATTGAGGATGATCAGTTATCAAGGATGTGGGGTTCTGGCTAAACCAACTTAGCAGGTTTCTTTTGTGAAAACTGGATTTTACAAGGAAGTACACAGTAGGGTGTGGAAGAAGCTTCAAAAGGCTGAGTGAAGTTTGGCCAAACCAAGCATCTTTGTCACAGGTGACTTGAAGACCATGAATGGAGGATGGCTTCTGTAGGGACGGGCGTAGGGAGATGGCATTGCAGTGATCTTGCCACCTTTAAGGACCTCCTTCAAGGGCATCAGCTCTGAGGCCCCTGGGTGTGAGGGTTTTCCTCATGCGGGTGCCAAGGTCATATGTCAAGAAGAATCAGAATGTGTGCAGCTGGCCACATACCAATGTGGACAGGCATGGCAAGCCCACCACGCCCAGGAGAAGTGGAGTTAGCAAATTCCTACCCCCAGAGGGGATTCTTTTTTTTTTTTTTTTTTTTTTGAGAAAGAGTCTCACTTTGTCACCTTGGGGTAGAGTGCTATGGTGTCATAGCTCACAGCAACCTCAAACTCTTGGGCTCAAGTCATCCTTTTGCCTCAGCCTCCCAAGTAGCTAGGACTATAGGCACTGGCCACAAGCCCAGCTAGTTTTTCTGTTTTTTTAGTAGAGGCGGTAGGGTCTTGCTCTTGGTCGAGTGGGTCTTGAACTCCTGAGCTCAACTGATCCACCTGCCTCAACCTCTCAGAGTGCTGGGATGACAGGAATGAGCCACTGCACCTGGCCCCAGAGGGGATTAAAGGAAAGATGGTATTCATCTTTCATGCTATTTTGCCTCTTTGTTTTTACCAATTTAAATGGAAGTCACAGAGGTTCTGGGGGGTTCTGCTACCTGGAGAGGGTGCAGCCTATTTAAATGCAGGAGTGAATTTGCTAAGATGTTGGGGGCAACTGGCGTACAGTCCTTGAGACAGAAACCCTGAAGTTCCTTCACAAAGAACTCTGCCCAGTTTTGTTCCAACGCATGGAACAACTTGCTCACCCCTGTGCATGTGGGCTTGTCTGTCTGTCTGCT
Source organism: Nycticebus coucang (assembly GCF_027406575.1). Lineage (NCBI taxonomy): Eukaryota > Metazoa > Chordata > Mammalia > Primates > Lorisidae > Nycticebus > Nycticebus coucang. The sequence goes on along the minus strand of NC_069781.1, from coordinate 24,216,611 downwards.
TGCATTTTTGAAATGCAGAAAGATCATGTTTACTTTTATTTTATATTTGCTAATGCTACATTTTGGAAAATATATATTCTGGGTTTATTTGACCAGTGAAGACCATTAAATCTTCCAACAGTGTTCTCTAGTCATTTATATATTTTGAGCTTTCTCCTTCTTTTCTTCTTAAACTCTGTTGATATTATCTAGGGTTTGGGGTCCAGGTTATAATTAGAAGATTTTTGGCCTTTTGTTACATAACTACCCTTATGATGATATGCTGTATTTTGACTATTTTCTAGTCTGTATTGTGGCCAGGTTTACAGCAATCACTCAGACTTCTATTTTGACTAATCTTTGTGCCTGCAGCCAGTCCCTTTTTTGTATCATGATTTCTCCATGTTTGTGCCCTTAATTTTGTCTCATCCCCCAATAGGTTGGAGAACTTCAAGTAATTTTTTTTTTAAAGAGGCACAGAGGTAGTATATTTTCTGAGCCCTTACATACCTGTGAATAACTTGTGTCTGCTTTCTGACCTAAACGGTCAGTTGGCTGAGTTTAGAATTCCTGCTTTACAACATTTTTCCAACTTTTTAGATGCTGTCTCATTGTCATCTGATAATGGCTGTGTAGTGAAGTAGTTTGGAAGAGCATAAATTCTAGTCCCAGACAGCCTATGGCCAAATAACAGCTCTGTCATCAGCTGTGTGACATGGGGCAGATTGCTTAACTTCTCTGGGGCTCAGCTTGATCTATTATTAGTAGAGATGACAGTTATACCGCCTGTCTCCCAGAGCTGTGTGGAGGATTGAGTGAGCTGATGTATGACATCCTTAGTTCTTGCCTGGGACATAGTAAGCTGGGGGTGAGTGTGATTCTCATGTGCATATTTCGGGTTGCACGGACACGTGTCCACTTTCATTCTCCACCGCTTCCTCCCTGCTTCCTTGGCATATAGCTGCCTTTTCTGCCTGGATGATGTGTTAGGACTTTTCCTTTTCTTTTTAATTTGTCCTTTTTGATCCGTATACACATTTCCTTCTGCAGCTCAGAATACTTTCCGCGCTGCCTCTTTGATCACAACTTGTTGCGTTCGTTCTGCGTTCTCATTCTTGAACACCATTTTTTCATTCATTGTCTCTCCTTTGTTCCCCATGTCCCCAAATGGATCTTATTATCAAACATCATTTTTACACATGTGTCTTTTTCCTCTGTGCTCTTCCTCCACATCACCAGTTCAGTGTTCTGCGGTGTCCCTTCTGTCGAGTGCCGCCGCCACCAGTGTGGGCTCGGGGCCTGCCCTGTGCTGCTGGAGTCCTTGCCGCCCTTCCCCGGCTCAGCCTCTCCACACATCTCCTGCTTCCTGTCGGTTCCCTGCCCGCTTGCCCTCTGCTGGGGATGCCTGGGCCACCTGTGGGGGCTCATCTCTGGGGCTGCCTCCTCTTCATTCACAGAGAGCGTCGATCTGGTTTGCTCCTTCTTACTCATCTCCAGGTGAGGCCAGACCATGGCTCTGTCTTCTCTTCCTCCCTGATCAACTCCTCCCACCCTGTAGCAGGGGTTAAGTTGTTGTTTGCAGATAGTGGCCAAACTTTGATTTCTCTGCAAGTCTCCATATAGTAAAACTTTGTCTTCTGTACCTTCCTCCCGCCTCCAATGTCTGCTTCTTGTATTCTTAGCACTGTCAGGAGCCCCCCACCCTCCACCACTAAGGGAGCTACTGTGGCCATTTCCTTCTCCTGCCCTAACATGACCTCTCAGAAGTGTGGTGTCATTACCAGTGTTCTCTTTCTTCCACTCTTGTGCACCTTTTGAAGGTTAGAGACGGACCTCTGTCCTGGGTGGCACAGGCCCTGGGCCAGGGAATGGGAGTCGGGGAATTGTGAATATTGTCCAGTTTTTTCTCATCCAGATAGTGCTTTGTATTGGGAACAGAATTGTGTGACTCCCTTCTGAAGGCAATTTATCAACTCCAGTGTGCCCTCGTGTTAGACCCAGAATCCCTTATGTTCCCCAAGCTCCCTTCCATCTCATCATGTCCTCCTCTCTGACCTGAGTCTCCATACTGCACTTGAACTCTACGTGGCTTCCGGGGTGCTTGGTGTTCTCCACAGACCTCTGGGCTTTTACACAGTTTGCTCACTGGGGCTGCAGGGGCCTCCCCCCACCACCCTGTCCCTGCTTGGAAGAGACTAAGATGGGACACAGGTGCATGTCTTCCATGAACCCTTCCCAATGCCCCCCCACCCACCCACTGGATGAGATCTCCTTCCCCCTCTCCCGTACTTCGACACATTCTTTTGTCAATTCATTCCCTACACATTTCCCGAATCCTATTTTTTTCAGGCACATCTGAGGCCCTGGCAGCACAGAGCCTTACACAGCCCTGCAGGGACAAGGCTGACTCACCCAGCCTCCAGGGCTCCAGAAATGCTCCTGACACGAAACAAAGGGGCCTGTGCTCCCCTGTCAACCTGCACTGTGCTGCCACTAGCAGGCAGCACCATAATCGGTGTCGGGGTTCTGGGAGAAGAGATGAGAAGGGACCACAGCCTCCACAGGCTGCTCCAAAATGTTCTGATTGACTGACCGAGGTCCTTTCAGCTTTGCCTGTCCCTGCCCTGCCCTAGGACCACACTTCCTGTATAGTTTACTTTTATTAAAAACATTTTAGAATCTAGGAAAGCCGGTGAGGGCAGAGGGAAGGGAGGGGCCTTCTGGGATGATATAGAGATGAACAGAGGTGATGAGCAGGAGGTTCCAGCTGAAACTTGGAAGGTGTGTCTAGGAAATGCAAAGGTGGAACTGACATTATACAACTGGACGCTTTACTCATCTATCCTTTTTTCTATTAGCATTTAAAAAACCCTCCAATCCACCCAATTGCATAAGTTGCTTTAAGAAATCTGAAATGATCTATCTTTCCAAAGACAACCCAGTGTCCCTCTGCTCCTGAGAACTGAATGTAAAAATAATCACCAGCTCTAGGGCCTGAAAGCCACCTGGAAGGGGAGGAGGAAGGACTGGGGAAGAGGGCAGTGCCAGCCTCCGCAAGGTGAGGTGGGCAGAAATTAACATCCCACACTGCCCACTGCGGAAGTGTCATTTAACCAGGTTAAAAAAAGCTATTCCCAAACAGGCTCCTCCTGACAGCCTCGGAGCTAATGTGCAAGCAGCCAAATGTGTGTATTTGTGGAGTTGTAAGTAGGTCAGATATTTCTGTCGCTAATTATTACTTGTGAAAAAATATGTCGTGAGTTTGCCGCAGGGAGAGAGTATTGGAAGCAGCATTGATCTTCGGAACCTCCAGCTAGACTTATCCTTACAGGGCTGGTATCCCAAGGACTGCCGGAACAGGAAACGGTGTCCTATATCCAGGTGTCTACACAGGGCAGTTGTGAGAACTCCAGCAGGGAGTGGAGAAACCCAGGCTGTAGCCCCTGATTTTAACTTCCCTCCCTTGGGCTTCCGTTTTCTCACTGGGTTGGATTTTATCTTCAGCAAAAAGGTTCTGATTCCACTAACTCTTCAGTGGAAGGTTTTCTGGGGACCTGGGATTTCCCTTCTGTTTTAGGGATAAAGGTCATTTCCTGTTCTGGCAGGTATAGGCAAGAAATTTGTTTAGAACTATTATTATCAGAATTTTCTGGCATCATTTATTAGGTGCTGCAGAAATTTTGCTGCAGCTAGATCGGACCCACATGCCTAAATATTTGCTGAGTGTTAAATCTGTGTTGGCCATTGTGGGAGGCATGGTGGGCACACTAACGGACATGACTCTGCTTACTCGTTTGTGTATTTAGGATAGGTGGCCTCTTACTGAGTTTCAGAGAGTGACTTGGTTTGTTCAAGGTGACACAGATGAGAAGTAGCACAGTTGGGCTTGAACCCAGCCTGACTCCAAGCCCTACTGTTCTTTCTTGCTCTCTCCCACACCAGCCCCCACAGCTGTACTCAGTGAGCTGTAAAAGGACAAAGATGCCCCTCCCTTCCTCCCAGATGCAAAGTCTGGATACCAGGGCAAGACACTGCTCTAATTAATTTTATTTTACAGGCTCTGAGACTTGTCAATGCTTTATGCAAAGTTATGCAGAATATGCAAATCAGGAGTGGCTCCAGTTGCGTTGTAAGCACTAGGGCACCTGTGATTTTCTGATCTGAAAAGCACTGCCTGCAGAGCCTGCTGGTGGCCTGGGCAGTGGAATGAGTGTTGGGCTCATCTCTACAATGTCACACCTCTTGAGAGTCCTCTCTAAGAGTTATGTCCAGGAACTGGAAGATAAGTGTCCCTGCCATGTGGAGGGGACTAGCCTCCAAGACCTTAGCAGCGATGAATTTATTTGAATTTAAGGTTTTTGCTTTTGTTTTTAAAGCAGGTGGGCCTCAGTTCTCTTACCTTTATAATGGGTGAGTTGGTCTCAATGAGCTTTAAGTTCCTGTGATAATTCCAGTGTTCAGATTCCTATATGCAGGCTTCTGGAAAGTACTGTCCTCTCCCTTTTGCATTAATACTTTCTTACGCTGCGCTCTGCCTCCTGCCCAGCATCCTCCCCCTCACTTCTGTGCGTGTGCCCATGGTGGGTATCTGGCCTTCCAGGACCTGCCTAGCCCCTTCCTGTCTCCTGTGCTTTGCACATGCTGTTGCCGCTCCCTGGAATGCCCCTCCCTTCCCCAGATGTCCAACTTACACTTGTCCTTCAAGGGTCAGTTCAGATGGAGCCACTCCTGCACCCTTCCCCCCAGCTTTCTCCACAGCACTTTCCCAGCAGGTTCCTGGTGTACTTTTTGAGCCCACTGGGGACAGAGACCCTCTGGTCTTCTCTGTACGCCCCCATGCACATGGTGCAAGATTGTTGCCAATCAACTGTCCTCAATCAACCTTTGAGGAATTAACAAATACAAGAGTAGATGTGCCTACCTATTTTAGTTCAGAATTTTCCAAAGGAAGCAGTTGCATCGAACTCCCCCCTCTCAGTTTGTGACTTTAGACTAAAAATAGGTAGAGGGACACCAGGCTCTTCCAACTCCCTAATATGAATTTTAATTTTTAATAACTTGAGAAATCAGTGAACTATACCTATGGGAAAATGATGAGGAATCAGCCACATAAATTAATGGAAAGTATTTGTTCACATTATCTAACCGTATTAAGTGTGAATAATAATTAATTATAGATTCTGCATGCGGGCTTGTCTTAGAGCATTCTTTAACTCAATGTGAAGGAATTTAAAAAGTCATTCCTCATCCCCTCATCCTCTACCCCAGGCTATAACATAAAAGGCAATAGGCAACGAATTTTCCATAATTTATGAAAATCATCATCTTAGAGAAAAAAATAACTCTTATTAGGAGCATAATAACTTGGAAAAAGAAGCTGTGCTCAAATGTGCTTGTTAATGCTGTTGTAATTATCTGACCCACCACCCTCCCTTTCCCCTGCATTTATTCATTCTTTCATTCATTCACTGTGTACTCTGCGATGTACGGAGAGGTGACACAGCAAGTGAATAGGAGCATAAACTCTAGAGCCAGAGCGTCCCAGTTCAAATCCAAGCTCATCTACTTTTCAGCTGTGTGGTGTTAAGCAAGTTGCTTAACCTCTCTGTTGCCCCAGTTTCCCCATCTATAAAATGGAAAGAATAATATTACCTATCTCATAGGACTGGTATGGGAGGTAGATAAGCCAGCACATCTGAAGGGCTTAGCCCAGAGCCTACGCTAACTCTCGTTGTGGGCCTGGTGTTGTGCCGGATGCTATTTAAGATGGACAGGCTTTCTGGGCCCTTGGAGAGTTTGCTGGAAGGGATTGGTGAGTTAAATAGATCATAAATAAGCAAGCACATCTTAAAATACAAATTGTGTGTGTTATATATGGAAGTGAGTGTAATGCTACGATAGGGAATAATGTGAACACCGGACGTGGGGGCGGGCAGGGCCAGCTTCTCCGAGGAGGGGATGTTTAGGTGACGGTCTGAAGGGTAAGAAGGAGCTAGCTGAGTGAGGAGTTAGGGGCAGAAGGTCTGAGGTCGCACCTCATGTCCTATACTCTCTACCTGGGGTGCCCTTCTCCATTTCAATCTTTTATTTATTTATTTATTTATTTTGGAGACAGAGTCTCACTTTACTGCCCCCAGTAGAGTGCTGTAGCATCACAGCTCACGGCAACCTCCAACTCTTGGGCTTAAGGGATTCTCTTGCCTCAGCCTCCTGAGTAGCTGGGACTACAGGCACCTGCCACAATGCCTGGCTATTTTTTGTTGCAGTTGTCATTGTTGTTTAGCTGGCTCGGGCCAGGTTTGAAACCGCCACCTTAGGTATATGTGGCTGGTGCTGTAACCACTGTGCTACAGGCGCTGAGCCCATTTCAATCTTTTAAAGCATGGACCTATTGTATCAGATGCTGAGACATACCACAGAGCCATCGTGGTATGTCTTCTTTTCATACAAAAGAAAACAGACAGTGGTTCAAAATGAGGCTTGTGTGTGCTTGGGGACATGATAGTAGTTTGTGGTAGAGAAGGTACTACAAAGCAAAGGGGAAAGAACAGATCCCTCAGTGACACTGGCCCACTGCTAGGAGAAAAGGCAGCTGGAGTTCACCTGGCCTCTCACAATCCAGATGGATCAAAGAGATGAAGTTAAAACTCCAAAGGGAATGGGAGAAACTGGGCATAACACATAATGGGTAGGAAAAACCTTCCTGATTAAGACTGAAAAGGCACAGACAATGAGGGGAAAAAAATTGTTATATTTGGTGACATCAAGATTAAGGATTTCTGGCCCATCAACCCATGAATGGATCAACAAATTGTGGTATATGTATACCATGGAATACTATTAGGCCATGAAAAAGACAGAGACTTTACATCTTTTACGTCTCCTTGGATAGAGTTTTTTATTTATTTATTTATTTTTATTAAATCATAGCTGTGTACATTAGTATGATCATGGGGCACCATACACTTGGTTCATAGATCATTTGACACATTTTCATCACACTAGTTAGCATAGTTTTTGTAGCATTTTCTTAGTTATTTTGCTAAGACCTTTACATTCCACATTTACTAGGATTCACATATACCCTTGTAAGATGCACCGCAGGTGTGATCCCACCAATCCTCCTCCCTCCCTCCCCTCCCTTTCCCCCTTCTCCCTATTCTTAGGTTGTAACTGGGTTATAGCTTTCATGTGAAGGTCCTACATTAGTTTCATAATAAGGGTGAGTACATTGGGTACTTTTGCTTCCATTCTTGAGACACTTTACTAAGAAGAATATGTTTCAGCTCCATCCATGTAATTGGATAGAGTTGAAACACATTTTTCTTAGTAAAGTATCATAAAAGTGTAAAAGTAAATATCCAATGTACTCAATATAAAACCAATATATAAACAATGACATGTTCATATGAACAATAAACCACAAATATAGTCTAATACAGGGTTGGGGGAGGTGAGGGGGACGGGGGAGTGGGGAGGATGATTGGCAGCAGGAGGGAGGGCATTTGGCAGGCAGGCTCTCACCTACTGGGCTCAATTCAGGTGTATACCCCCCTCCCCATGAGGGGTTCTTTTACAATTGGAACTTTACCTTGGAAGTGAGAACGATGTAATCTAAAAATTTGTACCCTTATATTAATTTGAAAGAAAAAAGAAATAAATAGAATACATGAATTAACTGTCAAAAAAAAAAAAGATTAAGGAGTTCTGTTCAGTGGAAGAGAGCACAGACATGAAGTAGGCAAACAGAAGTCAAGCTGGGAGAAGACGTACTGTGCCTGACACAGAAAGGGATTGCTAGCTACAATACACAAAGAACACCTTCAAATCAGTAGGAAACAACCCCCTAGGAAACTCAATACAAATGGTCAAAGGATCTGACTGGGGGGTTAACAGAGGGAAAAGAAGATCAAATGGCTAACTAGTACCTGAGGAGAGGCACAGACGTGCTCAAAATCCAGGACATAAAATTAAAGCAACACCTAGAAACCTCCTTCTAAACCTCTGAAGTGGTTCAGGAGAAGGGAACTCCTGCCTGGGCCCTGCAGGTGGGAGCTGAGGACAGTGCACAAGGGTAGCTGATGGAGGGGTCAAGGGGCTACTCAAAGCCAGTGAGTCCTCCAATGACAAGCCTTGTGCCCTGGCCTAGGAGGTGGTGTGCCTGGAGGAAGTGGTAATGGGATACTACATATTACGTGTATATGTTTGTAGATTTTCCTCAATGGCTCCTGGCTCATAACTCCTGCAGCCTTTATTATGGTAAACAAAGTTTTCCTCTCTGACCTTCTCCTGCTCTCTGTTCATGTGCCCAAGGCAGAACTCTAATCTGACGGTGAGTGGGTCACAAGACCCTCGTGTCAGAGAGGGTCCTGCCCCATGCCCTGGAGGAAAGAATCCTACAGAGAGGGGCCAGGAAAATCTGAACAGACAGGCCTTGCTGGGTTTAGATCATGCCCTTTTTGTCCAATCATGTTTCTACATGGTTTCCCTCACACCTGTCAATGGTGTCTCAATAAAAGGCCCAAGAGGATGGTGTTCAGGATGGCTGAACACAGGGAGGTCCCTGCAGGGCGGCATGCCTGGGGAGGGCATGGAAGCTCCACACCCCTTCCCCTACCTCACCCTGTGCCTCTCTTCCCTTGTATTTTTTGTAATATCCTTTATAATGAACAGGTAAACGTGTTTCCCTGAGTTCTGTGAGCTGCTCCAGCAAATTAATTGAACCCAAATAGGGGGTTAGAGTAGCCCAACTTAAAGTCAGTTGGTCAGAATTTCTGGAGGCCTGGACTTGAGATTGGTATCAGAAGAGGGATAGTCTCAGTCTTGAGGACTGAGACCTCAGCCTCTGGGATCTGACGCTATCTCCCAAAAGATGGGATCAGAATTTAATTGAATTGGAGGATATCTAGCTGGTATCTGCTGCAAAATTGATTGCTTGTTTGTTGGTAGAGAGAAATCCTCCACATTTAGTCACAAAAGTCTTTTGTGTTGGCTGGGCATGGTGGCTCACACCTGTAATCCCTATACTTTGGGAGGCCAAGGCAAGGGAGTTTGAGACCCGCCTGGAAAACATAGCAAGACTCTTATCTCTGCAAAAATTTAAAACTTAGCTGGTCACAGTGGTGTGTGCTTATAGTCCCAGCTACTCAGGAGGCTGAGGTGGGAGGATCATTTGAATGCAGGAGTTAAAGATTACAGTGAGCTATAATTATGCCATTGCACTCCAGTGTAGGCACTAAAACAAGACCTTGTCTCTAAAAAAAAAAAAAGAGAGAGAGAGAGAAAAGAAAAGAAAAAAAAAAAGGTCTTCTGTCTCTGTTGATTGTTATTATTGTTCCAAACAAATTCTAAACCCTCTTCTAATCAACACAAATCACCACTTGCCAGCCAAGTGATGGGTCTACAGGGCACTTGGAAGGGGCACTTTTCCCAGTTTTCTTACAGGTGCCGTTTAGAATATAGGGCCCTGGCATGGTTAAAGAAAATTAAATATTTACCCATGATCCAGCAAGATGCCTTCTGATGTCTAGCTCAGAGATGTCTCACAGAGGACAAAAGAAACCCCCACGAAACCATGGAGCAGTGTAGTTTGGACATCAGGGACTTTGAGGCCACCTGGGTGAGAAAAGTGAGAAAAATGTGGCTACACACGATGTGAGATGGTGCCCAGTTATGGGCAACTGTTACAGGCCCCTGAACATACCTTGGTGCTGAGTGAGAGAAAGAACCAGACTGAGAGCTACAGCCTAGAATTAGTCATGTTATTTAAAAACATATATACACAGAATAGCACAATGCGTTTTATAAGGATTCATGCATATTTTAGAACGTATATCAAATGCATCAGCCAGGATACCTACGGGGGAAGGGAATAGGAGAGGGAATCAGAGATCAAGAAGGAAAAAAAATTAAAAAATAAAAAACCCCAATCCTAGGAAAAGAGGCTAACATAGTTCAACAGTGAATGTGCTGGGAGCAGAGGTGACAGGGACCTTTGCTCTACTCACCTGAGTCTGATAACAAGGGGAAAACAACAAAACTGAAACAAATGCAGAAATCCCACCTGTCCCTGAGGCTCACAGCTTTCCGCTAAGGGGCGAGACCATTTCTTTTCCACTCTCCATGTCCCTGCACGTACTGCCCTTTGCCTGGGGAACCGCGCGCCACGTGAAGACAGAAATGTTTCTCACCCTCCTACCAGTTCCAACAGCAGGCCCTACTAAGAGCTCGCTGGACTGATCTTCTATTTCTTTATATATCAGAGCAGCATGAAGCCTCCATACATTGATGAGAATGTCAAGTATGTGAACTACAGAAAGGGGAGAGTGACAGATAGACCTGAGAATCAAGATTTTAGGATTCTGGTCTCCTTGCTGTCACCAACCTGATGGGTAACAACAAGCAAATGACTTTTCCTCTCTTGGGACTCTGTGTTCCAGTGCCAGCTCCTCAGCGGCAGAGACTGGATAGTTTCCCCCAAATCACTTCCCTTTTCCTCCTGGACCTCCAGTTAGCCTGTATTTCTCCACGCCATCATGCCATTGGGTTCTGGCCAGTAGAATGTGGCCATAAGAGACCTACTCACTCCCAGGCCTGATCCGTAAAAACCTGCTCAAGTGATTCTCCCTGTTCTTACATCCTCTGCTGGCTCGATGCAGAGGATCTAGAGAGCCCCCCCTAGAAGGAACCTGGATCCCTGTGTCACCACTTGGAGGACAGCCACCCAGGAGAGCTTTGTAACCAGAAACACCTGTTGGATGGTTACACAAGCAAACTAAAGTTTCACGGTGTTTTGTTTGTTATACCAGGTGACCTCCTGACTAATGCATTTCCTTTTGGTCCATGTGAAATGTTATCAGAGAATTCCTTAAATTTGTGTAATGCTTCTCCACTTTTCATGATTGATATTTTGTGACTCAGCTCTTTTATTCTAATCGGAAGTATTTGAATAGCCTAAAATAGCCTGAATATCTGCAAAGAATCAGTTTCAGTGCTGGGGTCCCTCTGCATCCACTCCCTGTATTTCATCTGCTCTCTTGGAACTAAAGGGAAAAAGCAAGACCCATGGTGTTTCTTCCTCAAAAATGCTTTCATGAGATGTTGGGTGCGGTGGCTCACTTCTGTAATCCTAGCACTCTGGGAGGCCAAGGCAGGTGGGTTGCTTGAGCTTAGAAGTTCAACACCAGCCTGAGCAAGAGCAAGACCCCATTTCTACTAAAAATAGAAAAATTAGCTGGACATTGTTCTGGGTGCCTGTAGTCCCAGCTAGTTGGAAGGCCGGGGCAGGAGGATTGCTTGAGCCCAGGAGTTTGAGGTTGCCGTGAGCTATGATGTCCTGGCACTCTACCTAGGGGGACAGAGTGAGGCTCTGTCTCAAAATATGTATATATACGTATGTGTATTTGTGTTTGTGTGTGTATTTATAAATGCTTTCTTGGTCCCCTGTCTTTTTCAGGATGAAGACAAAGAGCCCATGCTTACAACGCCCCACAAAATCTGGCCCCTGTTGGTTTCTTCTGTCTGCTCTTCCCCCTTGAGTCTGTGGTTCAGCTGAGAGAAGCTGTTCCTCTCACATGCCAGCCTCAGTTGGGTCACGTGCTGTTTGCTCAGCCTGGCATGCTCTCCCATGTTCTCTTTCTCATCTTGGAGGGCTCAGCTTACAGCTCACGTTTCCTTAGGGGCCCTGGACACTCTGACCGTCCCCTCTAGTCTACATTCTTCCCCATTGCTGTGCTCACTTTTCACAGCGGTCATCACAGCTGCGACTCCTTCTTTCATCCGTGTCTTCCCCACTGAACTGTCAGTGTCAAGGCCCAAGGGAGGGAAGGCCCAAGTCTGTCTTGCTCCTTGCTGGATCCCCAGTACCTGGCACAGCCCCTGGCTCATTGCCAGTGCTCATAAAACAGTCACATGATATTTATCAGTGGGGATATGTTCTGAAAAATGCATCCTTAGGCAATTTCCCTGTCGTGGAAACATAGGGTGCACTTGCAGAAACCGAGATGGTGTAGCCTAGTACACACCTGGGCTAGATGTTCGAGCCTATGGCTTCTAGGCTACAAGCCAGCATAGTATGTTACTGTGCTGAATTCTGTAGCAACTCTAATATAATGGTAAGTATTTGTGTATCCAAATATAGCAAAGGTGACCAGGTACAGGGGTTCGTGCCTATAATCCTACCACTCTGGGAGGCCAAGGCTGGAGAATCACTTGAACTCAGGAGTTGAAGACCAGCCTCAGCAAGAGTGAGACCTCTATCTCTACTAAAAACAGAAAAATTATTGGGGGGGTTTGGTAGGCATCTGTAATCCCAGCTACTTGGAAGGCTGAGGCAGGAGGATCATTTGAGCCCAGGAGTTTGAGGTTGCTGTGAGCTAGGCTGAGGCCATGGCACTCTAGCCTGGGCAACAGAGCGATTCTGTCTCAAAAAAAAAAAAAAAAAGAAAAAGATTAAAAAATAAATATAGAAAAGGCACAGTGAAAATATGGCATTAACATATTATGGAGCTACTGTTGTGTGTGTGGTTCATTGTTGACCAAAACATTGTGATGTGGTGCATGACTGGAGTTGTTGAACAGATGGATTAATAAGTGAGCAAATCACAAGAAAACAAGTGTGTGTTGTGTGTGTGTGAAGGGCCATACCTTGTGTCACTCTAGGGGAACAAATGGACTTCTTGGAAGGTATCTTGTCTTTCAAAGGAACAGAAAGGTCATTGTCGGTGAATTCGGTTCCTATGGTTTAGGGCCTCAGGTCTGTGAGTCCACAAAGCCAAGGTTCACTGTGCACAGAGAAAGATCCCATACTGGGCACCAGCGTGGGCTGCTGAATTCTAGATCTTGATCTGAAGCTGAGACTTTTTAAGAACACAAAAATGAAGCCTAAGGTTGTGGACAAGGGAGTCCAATGAACACTGGTGACACAGGCGGGAGGAAGATCCCTCACTGCTGCTGTGTGCCCGTTTTCAGAGGCCCAGATTCATCTCCAAGGTAATTGTTTTCTCTGTAAGTCCCCTCAAAGCAGCCTTTTGTGTCTCTTGATTGCCACACATGATGACCTTTTTAGATCTGCTAGAAAAAAGACAGAACGCTCCGACAACACAGGGTTCTCACGCCCGCTCTCTCTGGCTAATTATAACTTGTATCATCAAGAGACCCATTTCTGAGGATTAATAAAATGAGATACCAAACAGTTGGTTTAAGTAACAAATAATGTCCGGGAGCGCATCACCAAAGGATCTGTTCCCTCAGCCCAGCAAGATCGTTAAAGCCCAGGCAGGGAGATCCCAGGACCCCAGCACAGTAAGGACTGAGCCCTCCGATGCTGCTGCAGGGTCTCCGTGTGACCAGGGCTGCTCCACCACACCAGCTGTGGCCTCAGTGTGAGGCCTGGCAGTTTACTGGTTTCACCCTTTTTCACCTCTAGTAAGGGTACCTGTGGCCCTCGACCTGCCAGTGCTGCCATACTAGTGAATGGTATGACTGTTACCTTCTTCCAATGACAGAATTTATAATTTTTTCCCAATGCATTCGCTTGGTTTTTCTTCTCTTTTCTCTTTCCAATTTGTTCTTTTCCGCTCATCTAAGATTCCAGCTGGGTCACTATCTTGGAGAGTGGGAGTGAGGTATCTTGAGTCTCCCTCCTTCCAGGGGACTCTGTGCTGACCCAGTCCCATAGAGAGTGGGCCCAGCCAGGTCAGCGAAGGTCAGAGGCTGCTGCCACAAAAGGCCTTATTCAAGGGCAGGGAGGTGGCGGCCAGGAGGGAGCAGCATGGTGTCACAGGAGGGTAGGGCCGAGTGTGGGCTCCCAGTGGCTGCCACCTTCTCCTGGGCTCCACTCTGCAGGCCAGCCACCCCAGGGCAGGAAGAGGTGCCCAGGCCTCCTCTTGAGTGATCTAGACTCCGAGCTTTGCGAAGGCCCTCATGGCAGGATCGCTGTACCCCTCACCAGGGATCGGTCTTCTCGGCTCTGTTCCTACAATTGTCTCAGCTGGACCATCCCAGAGGGATTTCCTGGTGAAGCCAGTCTGTTGTTGTTCCTGTTGTTTTGTGTTCACCCGGCCTTCCTTCCCAGCCCCTCATTCCATTTATTTATTTATTTATTTAGTTAGTTAGTTAGTTAGTTTTTAGTTAGTTAGACAGAGTCTCACCCTGTCACCTAGGCTGGAGTGTGGCAGAGAGGTCACAGCTCACTCCAACTCCTGGACTCAAGTCATCCTCCTGCTTCAGCCTCCTGAGTAGCTGGGACTACTGGCACCTGCCACTACCTCTTACTAATTTTTACTTATTATTATTATTTTTTAAGAGATGGAATCTGGCTATGTTGCCCAAGGCTGGTCTGAAACTCCTAGCCTCACATAATCCTCCCACCTCGGCCTCCAGGTGTGAGCCACCACGCCCACCCTAAATCCTTGTTTCTGGGGACTGCCCCTTCCTTCCTTTATGTGGTTCAGGCAGGGCATCCCCAAACATTTTGGATTTAATTGGTCTGGGACGCAGCTTGAACATTGAGATTTTAAAGAATATCCCAGGTGATTCTCAAATTTAGCCAAGTTTGAAAACTATTCCTTCTCCCCCTGCCCCAGGATGGGTGTAGAAGCCAAAGTGGGCCAATCAGAGTCCTTCCCTGGGGTTTTGCTGTAGACATAAGATGGTCTCTCTTTATTTTCTTGTGTGTGTGTGTTTTTGAGACATAGTCCCGAACCCTTGCCTGGGCTAGAGTGCAGAGGCGTCATCATGGCTTACAGAAACCTGCCTCAGTCTCCCAAGTAGGGTCTCACTGTGTTGCCCAGGCTGGTCCCAAACTCCTGGCCTTGAATGATTATCATGCTTGGGCCTTTCCAAGTGCTGGGATTATAGGTGTGAGTCACTGTGCCTGGCCTGGCCTCCCTTTATGGCTACTCGTGGGACTTGTGTCAGCTTGCCCCACTCAGCCCCCCATCCAGCCCCTATAAGGCTACTCTCTCCTCACACCCTCTTCCCAGCCATTCAGGATCACATGGAGCCCCTGGGTCACAGAGCTGCTTTCTGGACATGGGTCTTTGTGTGCAGTATTTCTTCCTTTTAGATGAGCTTCTTTCTCATACAGTCCTCTGAACTCAAAGACTTACCAAGCATTGCTTACTCTGGGAGACTGTCCCTGTGCAGTGTGGTGCTGCTCCCCTAGATAGCCACTGTGTGTCCCTCTACTGAGGAGCTCGTCACCGCCTTGCAGTCGTCTGCCTACACATCTGGGCTCCTCTAAGGCAGGGTCTGTGCCTTGTTCCAGCACATCCTCCTGTGTTTAGCTCACAGCTGGGCACAGTGTGGGCATCTGATAAATCTTTGTTTGGTGAGTCATTTTGGCTCCCAGGAGCATGGGGGAATTAGCTAGTGACAGGGAAGGGGGCTCATCCTGCTTCTCAGGGCTCCTAAGAAGGAGGAGAAGATGGAACAATGTAGAGGGAGTGTCACAAATCCTTGGTGGGGGGTGGGTTAGAGAGGGAGGAGGAGAGAGAAAGAATAATATCATCCATCCCAACTCAACTCTCCTGTCCTTCTTCACCTGATAGACATTTTCTGTTGTTTTCTTTTTGAGAAGAGTCTCACTATGTCGGCCTCAGTAGAGTGCCATGGAGTCACAGCTCACAGCAACCTCCAACTCTTGGGCCTAAGCAATTCTCTTGCTTCAGCCTCCCATGTAGCTGGCCCACCACAACATTGTTTTTTAGCTGGCCCGGGCTGGGTTCAAACCTGCCACCTTCAGTGTATGTGGCTGGCACTGTAACCACTGGGCTACAGGCACCGAGCCCTGACAGATGTTTTCTGAACTCCTCCTGTGGGCCATATAGGGGAAGTTTCCCAGAGATGAATTCAAGACTAGATGATTAATGAAATAGTATTGTGTTTGCAAAGCAGATCTTTCTGTGCAAATCTCTATTATTCCCTCAAAGGGGACGGCCAGGCATTGCCCTTGGTAAGCAGCACCGCCACTGCCTTAAGAAACGGGGTACCCAGGCAGCTGTCCGACACCTTTCAGGTCTCTCTTGATAACACCTGCTACTTTTCTCCCTGGGAATATTCCCAAGTGTGCAGCCATTAAACTGCAGACACCCCGACATCGCCTCTTGATTTTTCTCTCTATGACCCAAAACCAATGAGGTCCCTTTTTCTGTGGCCTAAGGGGAAATCAGAAAAACCATGAAAAATTACGTTTTATAAATATGGTGCTTTATAAAACTACATTTTATAAAGCTACTAAAAAAAGGATGATGAACAGGAACACACAATGGGAGCTGTTTTCAGTTAAGATTATAAATCCAATTCAAACTGGCTTAAATAAGCAAGGTAATTTATTGACTAACTGTATCAGAAATGTGTTTGGCTACACAGATAAGACAAATTCTGAGTAAAGTTGGTATAAGTAAAGGTTTTATTTGTCTCCCAGGATGTTCAGAGGTGGGCAGTCCTGGGCAGGAGTGAGAACGGGACAATCTCTCCTTTCTTTCTGTCCTATAACCCCAGGTGATGCCTGGGGGTTGCACGATGCTGGAAATTCCCTGCTGAGCAGACGGGTGGGTGGGAGTGATGTGTCCCACAATTCCCTACTCACAGGGAGAAAAAAAAACAGAAATGAGAAAATAGAAGGATGTACCACCGGCACAGCTCTGATTATATTTCTCTATCAGTTATCTTTCTGTGTGACAAATCATCCCCAAACTTAGTGACTGAAAACAACCAGCACGTATTGTAGCTCATGAGCCTGTGGGGCAGCTTGGGAGGTCTGCCCATCTGAGCCAGGCATGGCTGATCTTGGCTGGCTCAGTCGTGTTTCTGTGGTCAGCTGGTGGGTCTGTTGGGACTGGCTAATTTCTAGAGTGGCCCCACTCATCTGTCTGGCATCGGGGGCTGTCAGCCTGGGTGGGGGCATCTTCTGTCTCCTTGTCTCCGGCAGGCTAGCACCAGCTTGTTCATGTGATAGCTACACAGAGTTCCAAGAGACGGAATAAAAACACACAAAGGCTCCTGAGACCTAGGTGCAGGCCTAGTACAATATCACTTCCTCCACTTTCCATTGGTCCAAAGTCATGAGGTCAGCTCAGATTAAAAATGGAGAAATAGGCCTCACCTCTCGTGGGGAGGAGCTGCAAAGGCAAGGCTCACGGGGAGTGGATGGACGGGGAGTGGTGTGTGGTGGTCCTGCAACAGTCGGTCTGCTGTGGTCTCCTTGGCTGGCCTGGCTCACAGGGCCACCTTTCCCTTCATCAGGGCTTAGAAAACCGATCTTTGAGCAGTTTCAGCCTTTGTAGAGAAACTGGCCAGAGCAAAGAGACTAGAAATGCAGGCAGAGGCAGCTGGCCACCACATTCACGTACTTGGGAGATGCGGGTGGAAGCGGCTGATGGCAGGGCTCAGGATGTCATCTGGATATTTCTCTCTAGCACAGGGGTCTGCTCAGCTCTGTGCTGGGAAAGTGGCAGGTAAGGAAGTGTGGGCGGCCCAAGATCTGTATCTTCCCAGTTCAGCAAATCCAGTGGGAAGAGAATGTTTCTTTCTCAAATTCCCTGGGTTGATCCCAGGGAAACCTCTGGCTGCTTTTGCTTGGACCAGGTGCCCATCCCCTAAACACATCTCTGCATTGAGGGCAATGGGGTGTCCTTACTGACCAGCCTGGGCCTTCTGCTATTGCCTCTGGCTCTTGGAGGGGCAGGCAGAGGTGTCAATGGTGACAGCCACTCTATCCGGGCTGTATAGACAAGAACCAAAACAAGTGGGAGGAGAGAATGTTGAGCATGCAGAGCCCAGAGCCCTCTGTCTACTGCAGTAGCTGAGCAGACGGGTGGGTGGGAGTGACGTGTCCCACAATGTCCCACGATGTCCCACATTGTCCCATGCGCTCTGGTGTGAGCAGGGTTGTGGTTGAAATCTTGTGTCCTGGGGAGGGGCTGGATGTTCTAAATCTCCCCCTGTTTGAGGCACCCTTACCCCTTTGTCTTCAGAACCACAAAAGCATTTCAAGGCCGAAGTGAAAAACCCTGAAAGAAGAGCTGGGACGCCATTCAACTATTGGGCATCTGAGTGCCCTGTGAGCTTGTCCAGACCCCAGGCCTGATGTGCGCACGGCCGAAGGGCTTCGGAGCTGAAGGCTCAGGATAGAGAATCAGACAGACCTGAGAACTCCAGCCAGCATGCGCCTCTGAGGGCCACATTTCTGGGATGTCTAGGGCTGCTCTGAGCAATAGAGGAAGGTCCCATGATATAAGTCTCAGAAACGCTGGGTAAAGGAAGTTCACTTATTCACTCATCCAACATGCATTCATTGAATATTTATTATGTACCAGTGTTCTAAACACTGCAAGCACATCGGGGAACAAAATAAACAAAAATCCCTGCTTGGGATTTAAACAGGGTTGTCCAAAAAAATTGCCCATAAAATTTCCAAACATAGGGAAAATGGGAGATTGTGGCTAAATGTACCTTTATGTAGAAAATATTCATTACAGACTTTTACAAAGAGCTGGCCAACATGTAGAGAATATTTTGTAATGAATATTTTCTAAATAAAGGGACATTTAACTATAATTTCCCATTTCCCTATGTATGGCAACTTAAGGAGTGACTTTTGGGACACCCTGTAGTTAGCAAGGAGGTTGAAGAGTTTTCTCTTCCAGACAGTACTTCTGAGAACCTTTAAGACTCTAATGGGCATCGCCCAAAGTGGGTAAGGCATGCCTTGTTTTCTAGTGTTATCGGACCCTGGGAATTCTGGTTTTGAGGGGCACTTACAGAACTGACATTGTGAGATAGACTTGGAGAAACACTAACATCATCCAATCTCTTCTTGTGTATATGGGGAAACTGAGACTCTATTTAAGGTTACCAGGCAGAGCTGGTGCTGGAGCCAAGGTCTCCTGACTCACTGCACAGAGCTCTTCACACGCTTTCTCCTTGACTCGTGTTCTCCCTCCTTTCCTTCCCCCACCTGCTTTTGCTTTCTTCTTTCTTTAAGGCCAGACCTGGCTTTAGAACCCTAGGATTTGGGCGGCTGAAACGAGTAGAGATGCTTGAGATAAAGAGCCGGGAGCTCCCATGCTCTCCACGGGTCACCCAGGCTGGCATCTTGCGGAGACGTCACACCCTTGACCACAGGGGTCACGTCCCATGACCTCTCCCCAAGTCTGGCCTGAGCCTCCCCAGCTGTGCAGTCCCTTGGGAAAAGACGAAAATTGGAACATGGGAAAAAAAGTGACACTTTAGGGGGAAAGGCACTTTAAGAACATACAGCCAACGCATCTGTCCTGGGGAGGTTGTCTGCTTTCTTGATTACACCTACCGAGGGATTTACACTGTGGACATCCTTGGCTGCTCTGATGTCCCCTTGTCTGACCTTGAAGTATGGGGACTATCTTTGCTATCTGGAATCTGCAAAGAGCTTGCAATATCTTGGGGTGTTGCTAATACAGGGACCAGGCCGGTGGGCAAGGGGTTAAAGCACAAAGCATGAACCTGAGGTATAAGGAAGCAAAATCATCCATATGATGTTGGCAGTTGGTGGAGCTGAACTTGAACTCAGGTCTCACTGTTCCCCACAAAACACCCACACTCTTAACTAAGAAGTGAATTGTCATTATAAGCCTAAAAGCTCTTTACTTGTGAAGTAGGGACATGGATTTCAGTTCTGGAGGTTTAGAGGATCAAATGGAATACTCTTTGTCAGAGAATGTTGACAGCAGTAAAATGAGGAGGGACAGTGTCACCTGTAAGTCTCCCCTATTTTAGGTGCTTTCAAATATTATTGCAATAATAAGCATTACATTTTGCTGCTAAGGAAACGGAGGCTCAGTGAGGTGAAACCTCTCACCCAGGGCCACTTGCCTGGCAAATGACTCTGGCCAGAGTCAGACTGAGACCTTAGTTTGTCGGAACAAAAAGCTGCATTCTTTCTGCTGCCTGCCATGGCCTGTCACAAGCACAGGATTATACAGTTGAGAGCGATTCTTGAAAATAATCTATGAATTTATCATTCAAGAGCATAGGCTGTCTTATCAGCCTGAAAGGGGTGCTCCCGACCTCTATGACAGCCTGGCATCCTTCCCTTTCTGGAATTTTCCACTTCTCCTTTCCTCTTGCTCTTGTTTCCTGAAAACACAGAAACCTTATAATGAATAATAACAACCAGCTTCATAAACACAGCCCTTTCCACTGGCTTCTTTCTTTAATAGTGCAGCTTTGATTTCAAGACATTTCGACAACCCCCAAATGATTTTAACATTTTCCCTAAACTGGAAAAATAAAAAAATAAAACGCTCGACTGGGTAGAAAAGGGAAATTGTATGTTCTTTTGTTTACATGAGTGTACAGAAAATCATTATAGGTCTCCATGTGGCTTTGGTGATTTTCCATTGTGATATTGAAAGAGAAATGGATAAACTGGAGTTTGCAACCAATCTCTAGGGATTTCTTTTTTATTTGGGTGACCCCTGAAAGGCTTCTGAGCAAATAGCTACTTTTTAAGGAAAAGAAGAAATGCTTGGGGGGAGGCAACCATTAGCAAGAGTTCACCCCGATGCTAACTTATTCTGATGTTTGCTTATTTTTATTTTTATTTAATCTGATGTTTTGATGCAATTGTTGGTATTTTGGTTTTGACCTTAAACCATTATAATTCATCTTGGTCATGCCAAGAGAGGCAATGGATTATTAGTGACCAAGAAGTACCCTCTTTTCTTAAATATGACCCTTGCCATTGAATTGATATAGAGCATCTGAGGGAGGGGTGGTTGGCAATGTACCAGTCTTAACTCTCTTTGATCATAATTTATTTCTTTGATGCTTGGAATAGGAACTTTATTTCCTCTTGGCCAAGGTTTTTACAAAGAGGCCTTTAGGTTTCAGGAAGAACTTGAGCCAAGTCTTGACCCATGAATTCTGGAGGCAAAAATATGGAGATTCAGAATGAAGAATTGCTTTTCTAAAATTCCAAGCTATATAAATTCTAGGTGAAGTAGACTGAGCACTGGATTGGGAGTCAGTTGATGTAGTCCTCACACACATCCTAGAAAGGAGCTTGTTATTATGTCCATTTTAGAGATGAAGGCAGTGAGGTATGGAGAGCTGAATTAACTTATTCAAGTCAGCAAGTAGTAGAGTCTTGAATTCAAGTGCAGCGGGTCTCCCTGCAGGGACTGCAATATTAATGACCAGCCTAGAGCCTCTCTGGATCTGCTGTATGACCCTCCATTCTCTAAGCCCCAGATTTCTCTTCTCCAAAATAAGGGGACTCAGCTGGATGATCTCTAGAACACTTTCTGGCATTGATCACATATAACATTTCATTATCTTCCCAAAAGTCCAGCAGGCATCCAGACTTTCATAGGGGATCATGGTCAAATTTGGTCTTCAGAGTCAAAGAAAGAATTTCATATGAATGGAGAGAAACCATATGTTTTAAAAGCACATGCTTTTCTGTTGGTTCAATCATCACCATAATTCGATGAGGTAAGTGCTACTTTACAGATGGGGAAAGTGAAGTTCAGAGATGGGATGTGGCTTGTCCCAGGTCATGTAACTAAGAAGTGATGGGTCAAGGAATAGCCTCCAGCTTCCCACAGACTCCTCTGCTTCCCCCCATCAAAGCATGCTTGGTAAACACCTGTTTGTCTGTGTACAATCTAGACCATGAGTTCTAAGTGGCAGGGATCATGGCTTAGTCTTCTCTGTATCTGTGGGTGCCAGTACAAGGTCTGGCCCAAAGTAGATGGCCAGTAAGCATTGTTGAATGAATGAAGAGATGATTTTTTTTTTTTCCAGTTTTTGGCCGGGGCTGGGTTTGAACCCACCACCTCTGGCATATGGGATCAGTGCCCTACTCCTTTGAGCCACAGGCGCCACCCAAGAGATGAATTTTTATAAATGAGCCCAATGTAGCAGAGCTCATTCTATCCACTGTGCTAACTGTACAGGGGTCTCAGATGGAAGAAAAAGAGGGTCTCAAAAAACATCTTCAGCTTGATCCAATTCAGTTCCTGCTCCCAGATGCCCACCCTCCTTCACAAATTCATAATTAAGCTCAAATTATCAAAATGTTTTGTGGAAATTCTCCTATTCTTTCTAGAGCAACACCTACAGAACCAGGAAGACCACATTCCTTACTCCTGCTGCCTGCGATGTTGAAGTAGAAAGCTAACTCTGGAGTTTTACTGTCATGTTTGTGCTCCTTGGTGTTCAAAATTTCCTATAATGATATTTAAAAGGGAAAATTAATATTTAATTTTTTAAAGGTAAGATCCATAATGAGATTGGATCTTTATCTTTCAACACTTTGGAAAACAGAAAAGAGGTATTGGGGGTATCATGTTCTTAAGAAATGTGGCATTGAATTAAAGAATACTTGAGAAGAAAGAAAAAAAGCAGCAAAGCAAAGCTCCATCTGGCAAAGGCTGAGCAAGTTGGAAACTGCCGCTACCGCTGATGACCACAAGAGGGCGATTCAGGGTCATCCGGAAGGCAAAACTTAAGCCGTAGATCCACCTCCTGGTGGCTTCAAATGACCAATGGGCAGATTCTAGAATATCAGCGACGAGCCGGAGTCCAGCATCTCACAGTTTACACTAGACTCTTGTCCTCCTCATGTCATCTGAGCCTCCCAAGGCCAGTTCTTTCTGTGGTGCCCACCCCTGTGGGTATTTATGGTTCTGTCTTTGCTTAGGGGGGTGCACCTGACATCCATTTGTGTCCTTGTGCGGGTGTGGCTGCGGATGTGGCTGCAGATGGCAGAGATGCAAACCGCCTGCTGCAGCTGTGCAGCCCCCTAGTGAAGATGCAGCACCCCCGCTCTGCCAACTGCACCTCGTTTTTGAAACTCAGGGTCTGCAGCAACCGTAGTACAGACATTTTCACCAGCCTGGTCATGATCAACCTGTTTTGTCAAAGTAGAGGAAGCAAAGCAATGAATGGACAGCCTTGCACCATTCCTCCTGGGAGGAGTCACGTGAGTCCTGTGGTGGGCGGGCAAGGAGCATGCCTTTTCTCTATGACACTGGTAAGAACAAGTAGGGAATCAACCTGGCTGATACCATTAATAGGTCATCTCTTTTAGGATCCTCAACAGCCTAGCAAGGTGGTATCACTCTCCTCATTTTACAGATAGGAAAACCGGGGCTAAGAGAAGTTGAGTCATCTCTGCAAACTAGTACAACCTCTATGGAAAGAAGTATGGAGATTCCTCAAAGAACTAAAAGTAGTCCTTCCATTTGATCCTGCAATCCCCTCATTAGGTATCTACCAAAAAGAAACAAAAACATTTTACCATAAGAACATTTGCACTCGAATATTTATAGCAGCACAGTCCACAGTTGCGAAGATGGGAAAATAATCTAAGTGCCCTTCGACACATGAATGGATTAATAAATTGTGGTGTATGTGTACCATGGAATACTATTCAGTCATAAAAGATATGGAGATTTTTTTATATTTTGAAACAACCTGGACAGATTTGGAGAATTCTCCTAAGCAAAGAATAACAAGAATGGAAAAACAAGCATCATATGTACTCAGTACTAAATTGAAACTAGTAGATTAACAACTACATGCTCATATAAGAGAAAAAATTAATTTCAAGTAGGGAGGAGGGGGAAAAGGGTTGGGGAAGTTCCCGCCCAAGGGGCACATTGCACAGGTATATGGCCCACTTCCTGGGCAAAAGATAACACCTGCATCATGGACTTTGATGGTACAAAAACAAATTATGTAACCTAACCATATGTACCCTCATATTAATCTGAAATTTAAAATAAAATAAAATGAAGTTGTCATCTGTTCAATGCGACCCAACTCTTCAAAAACACACAGAATCAATACTTTAACCCTAAAAGGGTTCGGGTCATCTGCCCAATGTCATCTTGCTCTTCAGAAACACACGGAAATACAGATTTTAACCCAAGAAGGGCTCCAGGCTCCCTTCAGTCCCACCACTGCCTCGACTGAGGCAGGGACAGGCCTGGGGGTGATTTTCAGAGAAGTCGTGAAAAGCTAGGCTAGCTGGGACTCATGCTGTAACTCAGGAGGGCAAATGACCCACTCCAGAATTCCAGCGGGCTGTGAGGAGGCCCCTCTCTGGTTCAAGTGTTCACGTGTTTCATGAGCTAGCGTGTGGAATCTGTTCTCTTTTCCCCCATTAATGCATGCTGTACTTACACTTCTTAGTATAATTACTCTGCAGTAATTAACAAGGGAAAATAACACATCTGGGTCTATACTGTGGCTCCAAACAGATGTACAAGATGCAGAGGCATGTGGAGGTCCTTTCAGTTATTTGACAAACCTGCCCTGAGCACCTACAGTGCCCTAGCCTGTTGAAGCTCTGCAGTCGGGCAGGGAGCCAAGGGAGCAAAACCCCCCCATGAGCAATGAAGGAGGAGTCTTTGGGGGGAGAAAGGGCAAGTGCCAAGGCCCTGGGGTAGGAGTGAGTTTCTCACAGTGAAGAAGGTGAAAGGCCAGGGTGGCTGAAGCAGTGTCACATGGTAGTCCAGGGAGTGAGACAGCCAGAGAAGGGGCGGCTTAAGAACCTGTGGGGCTCTGGAAGCCACCAGGAAGCAGCTGCTATTTGAACCACAGTGGGAAGCCTGTGGGGGAGCTTTAAGCAGCCTCACAGCAGAATATGATTTTGCATATTTCAGAGGGGTTTGGAACTGTTCTTCTTATCTGTGTGGAGAATAATTTATATGGGCATGCAAGAGAGGAGGTGGGGGGAATAGCTGGGAGCCGTTGCTGTGACAAGTGACGCGGGGCATTGTCCAGGGTTGGGTGGTAGAAATTAAGAGGACAAATTTGGGGCATATTTTGGTGTTGAAGCCCAGAGGATTCCCTGATGGATTGAAGGTGGAGGAGAGAAATAGGAATTAAGGGGCATTAGGTCAAGGTATGAGTAAATTATAGCTGTTCAGTTTCAGACTTCTGGGAATCCATTCATTTGCTCACTCATTCATTCATTCAGCAAACACTGGCAGCCTGCTCTGTGCTAGGCCCCGTGGATTGCACATGTCATCTCTTTTAAGATCCACAATACCCTGGGAAGAGGGTATCACTCTCCCCATCTTAGAGATGAGAAAGCTGGGGCTCAGATAAGTTAAGTCATTTGCCCAGTGCCACCCAGATAGAGCAGTGAGCACAGGCCAGTGGGGTCTCTGCCCTCAGACACAACATAATCAAGTGCCAGACAGGGTAGGTATGAAGTGACAAACTAGATGAGGGAAGGCTGGACGTTTGGGGAACAGAGGGCAGCTCCCTTGGGAGCTAAACAACACACAGGGGAAAGGGAAGGAAGGAGATGGGTGTTTCAGGCAGAGGGGGCAGCACAGGTGGGGATGTTGTGACCAGCAGAGGCACCTGTATTTGAAGGGAGGGTGATGTACGATGCACCTTGGAAGGAGGCCCCACCACATGGGCATGAAAGGATCAGGGTCCATCCTGGAGCAATGGGAAGAATCTCACAGGCTGGCACAGGAGCATCAGGACTGATTTAGTGTGTCTGAGACCCTGTTGGTTGCAGCTGCAGAGACGGAGAGTGAGAGGGACAGCCTGCAGGCCTGGTTTTGGGTTCAGACACAGGATGTGGTGATGTTTGGATGTGAAGAAGAAAAGAGAGGGAGGAACAGAGGATGAGTCCCCTGTTTCTTGCTTGAGCAACTGGGCAGCTAGAGAAACCATTTACTGAGAAAGGGAAGACTTAGGGTTTGGGGGAAAAGATTAAGAACTCAAAATTTGATAGGCATTCTGAGCAATGAACCAGAGTGAAGGCAGAGAGAGATTTCCCCACGACTAAGGAGGCAGCAGCAGCGTGCGGCTGCAAATCTCAAAGATACCTAACTGGGGGTGAGACAAGCTGGAGTAAGATTTAGTTTTGATTCTAGGAAGATAAGATGATGTGGTATATCTTGTATCTGGAGTTCCTGGAGTGAAAGGCACACTCACCACACACGTGTACATGCATAAAAAAACTCTGGAAGGCTCCACACCACTCAACCTCGGTTTTTTTAATCTCTGGGGGTGCTGAGGATAGTGGGTGGCTTTTCTCTCCCCTCTTTGTTCTTTTTGCATCATAACACTATATTGAACATGGATAATTTGTGTAATAACACTTCCTAATAAATTGAAAAGGCCAGGGAGACGGTGGCAAGTTTCCTTTTTATTTACTTTCAAAATCTCTCTCCTCTCTCCCTCCCCATTCCTCCAGAGGAGCCCAAAGTTCCTGCCAGGTGGGCCTGGGAAGCGGGTTGTTTGGGAGAAAAAAGGCAGCCCTGGAACTCTCCTGACACCCAGGATCCCGAGGCTGGGTTTAAAAGGCCCCTGGTAAAGTGGCCAGACCCTGACAAGGCCTTCCTGTTCCCGGTGTGAGTGGATCCTTTAACATCTTCTCTCCAATTCTCGGTCATGTTGGAGGGCACTGGGGGGTCCAGCAGGTGCAAATGCCTGGCGTCAAGAGACCGTGGAAGTTACCTACTGCAGAGTAGATAAGACTAAAAGTGAAAGTGCAGCCAGGAATTGGAGGCCCTCCGGAGCCCGGCTCTCCCAGACCTTGGGAGCCATTGTAGTTGAGAAGAACAGGACTTCAGGGGAGCCACTTGCCTTTGCTGGGCTGAGGTTGGAAGCCAGACCTCTTAGGGGGCCTGGGGAGGCACAGGCCCATTCTCTCCTGCTCCTTCCAGCCCCCACCTGGTAAAGCCACAGGACACCCCTCTGGGGCTACCCAGAACTGAAACAGGAGCCATTCTAGTGGGAAAACTGGGAACTTCTCAAAGACGGAGACCAGATTTATCCTGATAATTCTTGGGTCCTCAGTAAATGCTGCTAGGGAGGGACAAGGGAAGAGGAAGGAGGGAGAGAGAGGGAAGGAGGGAGAGAGAGGGAAGGGGGAGAGAGAGGGAAGGGGGGAGGAGGAGGGAGGAGGGAGTGTGGGTGCTGGCCTGGCACCACCTGTTGAAGAAAGGGGTAACCCCCTCTTCTGGGAGTGAGGATCCCTGGGTCTCTCCTTCTTCCTGGGGCCTCGGCTTCTCCCCAGCAGGGTGGGATGGGACCCGAGGCCGCCCGGCGCCCTTTCTCCCGGCTCTCTCCTTCCTCCTCTCTCTGTTCCCCAGTTTGGGGAGTTGCTGGCTGCTTGGTGAGGTCCAACGGGCGGGTAGGCAGGGGTAGACACCTTGGTGGTTCGGGAGTTAATTGCTTCGTTCGAGCCACCCACACGAGGATCTTGGCACTTTCTTGGCTTCTCTTAATTCTGTGCCGGGTCCTCGGCCCCCTCCTCCCTCTCCGCCCTCCGCCCGTGATCTCTCCCGCTCCCTGTAAACGCTCCCGGAGGGGCCCAGCCTGGCCGCCGCGGGCGAGTGTAAGTGGGGACGTTTCCAGGCAGCGGGAGCCCAGTGCTCCAGGGCACGGAGGCCGGTGATCTGCGGAGTCAGCGCTTCCGCGTGAGCGGAGCGGCCGCTGCGGCCTGGGTGCGGGGGGAGGAGGGGCAGCGGTGGTGGGGACATTGGTGGTGGGGACAGCGGTGGGGGGAGGAGCGCACACTGCAGCCCGCACACTCCACACTCCGGCTGGGCGGGCCTCACTCTCATCCCAAATGCCCGCTCTCCTCCTGCCCACACCCGCGGGGACCCTGGAGGGGGAGCGCGGGCCGGTGAGCTCGTGCGTGGCCTTAACCTCACTTCTCTGGTCGCTCTGGTCTGTTTCCTCTTTAGAAAGCTATAACGACTCATAATAGTACTGACCCAGGGAATGAATGAATGTTTGTCAAAACCATTTTGCAAACAAGGTTATGCCTTTGATATGTGTGGTGTTGGGGGAGCTCACTTTGCCCTCTTCACATGTGCTGAAGTGACAGGCTTTGGAGTCAAGCCACCTGCGAATGACATTGAGAGAATCACTCAGCTTTCCTGTGCCTCAGTTTCCCCTTACGTGAAGTGGGGATGGTGTTTGTGGGCCCAACTGTGAGTGGTTTTAGAATTCAATGTGTTGAAATGTGTGAAGTTCTTAGGTCCCAAAGTCTGGTTTCCCCACATGCTGAGTTCCCCTGTCTTGAGCAGCCCCAGAGGAGTGACTGCTGTTACAATCACCTCATTTTGCAAGTGGGGCCAATGAGGTCCAGGGCTCTGGGTGCCTTTCCCTCAGGTGCGCAGCTGACAAGTAGCCAAGTCCATGCCTGCAGACTCCCTCTGCTGCTGCTTGACGGTGACAAGCAAGCTGGCATCCCCTTGTAGCTCTTCTGTTGGTTTCAGCTCCTACCTCCTTTCCAGACTTTCCCCCTGAGGATAAAGTGTAACTTCAGGACAAGCAGAGATGCCTAGGACCGGACCAGCTCTGAGCTGTAGTTTGAGGTCCCCTGTCTTGACTGTGCAAGAAAGTAGGCAGAACCCTGGGCTCCTGCTGGCTCTGCAGAGCAGAGCAGAGCAGAGTTCCCAGGTCTTGGAGTCAGACAGAGTAGGTTTGAAGTCTGCCTCCCTGTTTATTTCTGATGTCAATACCTCATCGCTCAGAGCCTAGTTCTGAAGGTAGCATCTACCTTGTGGGGTAATGGCAAGGCTTAGAGATGATTGTGCAAAGTCCCTCCCGAGTAACTGGCATTTAGGGGTGCCCCTGCAAACTCCTACCTTCCCAAAGTCTGATTTCCCCACATGCTGGTAATCAGGTGGCTGGCCAAATGAACTTTAAATGCTGTAGCACATCTAATTTTCCCAAAAGGCCAACTTTTTTCTGGGAGCTCTGACAAAGGAGGGGTCAGGGAAGACTGACTTGGTGCTAGTACCTAGATCTTAAAAGACCCTTCGGTATGTGTCCCAGATGAACTAACAAAGCTGGGAATGCTGAGTGTAGGAATGAATGAATGAATATGCATTCACCCATGAGTCTCCTTCTCATTGCTGCTGCCTCCTCCAGGCTACCACAGGCCAGACAGCCTCTGGGAGTTGTTGATTGTTATTATTATTTATATCTTCATATCCCATTTTACATTAGGATGCTGCCACTTCCTGCTGCTGGGCCCCTGGCAGACATGAACAGTCAATCAGGGGCTCCCGCTTACCCCTTGTTGTCCTCAGAATGTGTCTCCATTCAGCATTCTAGAGAATCACTGCCCATCAGTTGAAATTATCCCAAGAACTGAGACTCACTTAGCTTCCATGGCTAGCAAGTTCCCTAACAGTGAAAAATTCTTTTTATTTTATTTTATTTTATCTATTTATTTATTTTTGATAGAGTCTCTCTTTGTTGATCTTAGTAGAGTGCTGTGGCATCATAGCTTACAGCAGCCTCAAACTCTTGGGCTCAAGCAATTCTTTTGCCTGAGCCTCTGGAGTAGCTGGGACTACAGGTGCTGGCTACAACGCCCAGCTATTTTAAGAGATGGGCTGGTTGTTCAGGCTGGTCTCGGACTCCTGAGCTCAGGCAATCCATCCACCTTGGCCTCCCAAAGTGCTAGGATTATAGGTGTAAGCCACCACATTGTGCCCCCAAAATTATTAAATTCACTTGAAAGGTTTGCAGAGGAAGAGGCAAACGAGCTAGGCTCAGGGCCTGGTTTTCTGACACCCCCCTACACCAGTGCTTTGCATGCAACATTGGTTAGACTGCTACTTCATTCAAAGGTTGTCCCATTTCTCTGACCTACTGAGATAACCCCAGACACTGTGAAGTGTAACATACACAAACAAATGCTTCCTCTATGCCACACTTTCCTTAAAACTTAAAAAACACCCCAACAATCACCCAGCAGTGGCACTGGCAATGAGATCAGGCAAGATGGAGTTCAGGTATCAGCTGGTCGCTAGAGCCAGGTACACTCCCTAGATCACAGAGTAGGGACAGAGACCTCAGGGAGGCCCTGCGCTGTAATGCATTAATCACTCATAACAAAGACTCAAATTTATTCTTATCTCTAAATAGAGAAATGCTTTTGACTAGCAAATTGAACATTTCCCTTTTCATCACTGCAAAGCCTGAATTTTCTCTTGATTTGTCACTTGCTAGACAAAAGGTACTCTTCCTGGAGCCCAGGACAAGCTGTGGCACCCCCTATGTCTGTGGTCCCTGCTGCCTGGATGGCCAAGGCCTTGCTGAGCCACTGCAAGCCAGGGAGACCTAGCCGGAACCACGTGACTTCCCATGTGACTTCCCGGAGCCTCTGTCCCCACCTTTTGGAGAAGACAAATGCCTGTCACAGCTTGGCTGCCCCTGAGCTGCAGGGGGTGGGCTTGGGGAGTCAGTTACTAGTAACTTTAGGCTAATTACATTGCTTCACTGGCCACATTTTTTCTATTTACCCAAATAGTGACATTTTCTTTGTTAAAGTGTTGAGCAGAATGCACTCATTTGCCATTTGGTCCTGAGGAAGCAGGAACTAAATTTCTCAATCACTTCACCACCAAGTAATTGCTATTGCCCAAGTGTGCATGAGTCCCAAAGTCAGCTTAGTGCTCAAGGCCACCCAAGCCAAATCTGCCATTTAGAGTTTGGCATGACCTGCTCACTGGGGCATGACGCAGTCTCCTGATTCCTGGCGGAGTGCTTTCTCTGCCAGCAGAGAGGTCCTCCTTTGTCCCCAGCCATGGTAGGCTAAATGATTCTCCCTCTCCCTGGGCACAGGGGCAGAGGTGGTCTGCAGGATGAACGCTGTCTGCAGTCTCAGGCCAAGCTACTCTAATTACTATTAAAATTTAGAAATGCTGGCTCAGCTCCTATATCTCAGTGGTTTGGGCACCAGGCCACATATACTGGGGCTGGGGGGTTTGAATCCGGCCTGGGCCTGCTAAAAACAACAACAACAACTACAACAACCAGGTGGGTGCCTGTAGTCCCAGCTACTTGGGAGGCTGAGGCAAGAGAATCACTCAAGCCCAAGAGTTTGAGGTTGCTGTGAGCTATGACACCATGGCACTCCACCAAGGGCGACATAGTGAGACTCTGTCTCAAAATTTAAAAATAAATAAATAAATAAAATTTAGAAATGCGTATTTCTGCTCTGTGGTAGACAAATAGTTGAATTTTTGTCCTTTTCTTGGCCAGGAGGATCCCACAAATTTGTCACAGACAACACAAAGCAAAGACTTGTCAGGCTAAGGGATTTTCCTGTGATCAGGAACCTGAGAGTCCAGTTATGAAACAGCCGATCCAGCCCCCAAACAGACAAAGCTCTGAGCTCTCTAAACATTATCTCCTCTTCTTAGAACTGTGCTGAGGCCCTCCCAACAAAAGCACATGGGAAGAGATAATGAAGATTAAGGGAGAAGTTTCAGCAGAGCCCAACAACAAAATGGATTAACTAAGATGTTATCTCATCAAACCCCATAGCAGAAATGGCCCTCTAAGAGAAGAGCCATTCACAGGGACAGTGAGCAGATTGCCCATAAAAATCATCTTGTGGATTATCTAATCTAAGAGGGTTTTGGTACTTAAGGCAAGACACAGGCTTAGGTGCTATCAGAGCACTTTTCTGCTACTTCCTTCCTGTTGTTACTGTGTAGAAAATGCATTGAGTTCCTTCAGTGAACTGGCCTGGCCGGCAACCTCAGAGGAGTGCGGTAGAGACATTGAGGCCTGGAAACTCGGCAGCCTTGTTTGGGTGATTCTTCCTTGAGCCTTTCAATTTAATTTAATATGATATCATTGCTCATAGAAATATGATATCATTGCTCATCATTGCTAGCTGGGGACACCAGTTTGGCAGTTTCTCAAAGAGCTGAACAGAGTTACCCTATGACTCAGAAATTCTACTCCTAGGTATATACCCAAGATAAATAAAAATACATGTCCACACAAAAACTTGTAAACAAATGGCACTATTTATAATAGCCAAAATGTGAATAAACACAGCCACACCATTTGTCAAATGAACGAATAAATAAAATGTTGCATATTCATTCAATAGAATGTTACTCTGCAATGAAAAAAAAAATAAAGTGCTGATAGATGCTACAAGATGGATGAACTTTGAAAATGCTATTCTAAATGAAAGAAGGCTATCACAAAAGACTACCCACTGTATGATTCCATTTATATGACATGTCCACAATAGGCAAATCTATAGAGACAGAACAAAGTTTCATGGCTGCGGGGAGGAGAATAGGGGGTGACTGTTAGTGGTTATGGAGTTTCTTTGGGATGAAGTAAAAATGTTCTAAAATTAGATTATGGTGATGCTAGCACAGCCCTGTGAATTTTCCAAAATCATTAAATTGTACATATTTTTTTGAGATAATTTTGCTCTGTTGCCCCGGGGTAGAGTACCGTGGCCTCAGCTAGCTTATAGCAACCTCAAACTCTTGGGTTTAAGTGATCCTCCTGCCTCAGCTTCCCGAGTAGCTGGGACTACAGGCACCTGCCACAGTGCTCACCTACTTTTTCTATTTTTAGTAGAGATGGGGTCTCTTGCTCTTGCTCATGCTGGCTTCTAACTCCTGAGGTCAAGGGATCTACCTGCCTCAGCCTCCCAGAATGCTAGGATAGCAGATGTGAGCCACCACACCAGACAAATTGTACTATAAATGGGTGAATTGCATGGGATTTCTGCATTGTAGCTCAGTGAAGCTGTTTGAATGAAAGTTATGGGTGAGCGGGAAGTATCCGGCAGGTGATGTCTGAGGCCTGTGGTGTGAGCAGGGGGAGTAATGTTTGGGACTTTCTGCTACTTCTCCTGGAGAGGAGGAAGGGGGCAGAGGAAGAAGTATGTAGTGAACGAGCGCTTCACCATGGAGGAGAATGGGCAAAGGCTCCAGGGAGCGGGGAACGACTCCTGGAGCTCAAGGGAGGGCAGGGCGGGCGCTGGAATAAGGCAGCAGAGCTGGGAATGAGGTGGGCCAGGAGTTATGAGCAGAAAAGATCAACAAGAGGGGCGGCGCCTGTGGCTCAGTGAGTAGGGCGCCGGTCCCATATGCCGGAGGTGGCGGGTTCAAACCCAGCCCCAGCCAAAAACCACAAAAAAAAAAGATCAACAAGAGAAGGAAAGAAACTCCAACTCTGCTAGCAAGAAATGGAGCTCCACTCTCAATCCCTGGTCTTAAACTCTTCATTTCTTGGGGGAATCAGACAGCGAGTAACCTGGGCATGAACCCAAGTGTGTAGGCCTGACTTCACCCCGGCCATGAGCCAGAGTAGCTCAGAATTCAGGCTAATGAACTGTGTGTGCCGCCCCTGCACACTGATCTGTCACCCACATTGGCAGGGGCAGGGAAGACCAATGTGGCAGCCAGTTTCTCCAGACACACACATGCTTGTGTCCATACATGCATATGAGCAGGAGCTCACAAACGTATGCGTGTGCACACAAACACAATGAGCACTCACAGACATGCACACAATCATACAAATGCACACGGAGATAAGCTCGTGGATAAACAGTACACACGTTCATGGGGCATGTGTTAGCACAAACACAGGCACACTCACATTCACATGCATACACACGTCCCCACACACAGACATATATACATGCACAAGCACGGTGCTTTCACATGCATATACACACACAGGCACACACATCCGCACGCATACACAGACATCCAGCATTGACCACAGGCTCCCTTTTCTTGTCTCCTGGAGCTCGGCAGGGGTGCCCAGGAACCTGTACATTCCAGACAAACGAGCCCAGTCCTCGTCCACCTGGCTGCCCCTTTTATCGCTCTTTCCCAGCTGATTTACTCATGTCAGCAAACATTGCTTTTAATAACAGCGTGGGCATTCTGCATTTTCTTCTGGGTGGGAAGATTCATGTGCATTACAGCCCGTGTGGTTTGTCTTTTCCTTCCTT
The DNA here is from genome assembly GCF_027406575.1 of Nycticebus coucang. Classification (NCBI taxonomy): domain Eukaryota; kingdom Metazoa; phylum Chordata; class Mammalia; order Primates; family Lorisidae; genus Nycticebus; species Nycticebus coucang. Next base: position 24,182,863 of record NC_069781.1, on the reverse strand, counting down.
TGTCTCAACTTGGTGTCTCATCTATAAATTGTGGTGTCACAAATGTTCAAAAGTTGTTTAACTTCTGGGTACATTTCCTTCCCTTCCTTTAAAACCTTAAGACCCTTCTGATATCAGCGCCTCCTTCTGCAGGGGCTCCCAGCTCTGATGGCGTCATCTTGACACTTGACTTCTTTTTCTCGAGTATTGAAGGCCCTCCATTTATAATCCCAGCTTTGCTTCTGGGACAAATGTCTAACCTTTCCTGGTCTGAATTTGCACCTCTGGATAATGGAGATGATACCTGCATCCTGCCAGGTGATCAAGAACACTGGACAGGCAGTGAACACACCAGCATGGGGCCTGCAGCTCGTCTTCCCATAGGTCTCTCATCTGCAGTGCCAGGACAGGGTGAGACACATGGATACTGGGGGGATGCCAGCAGAATGGCCAATCTTTCAAATGACAGTCTTTAATATTTGACACTTGTTCAGAAGAGGCACTGGTGAGGGGCAGAGAAGAAGACCCTCCAGGGAAAGTCCTTGGACTGCAGCACCAAAGAACTTAGCGCCACCCTGGTCTTGCATACCCTGGCTCTGGATAGTTGTGGACACTCTTGGGGTCTAGTGAATGACCCAGCTGTTGGTTGAGAAGGTCCCCGGGGATAATACTCCCCACATGGATGACTACTTAGAGTATTCTTTCTGAGCTGCTATTAGAGTTTGTGTCTTTAGGAAACTTTCAGGCTGGCCCCACCTTTTAATCAGGTTTGGGCTATGGAGTGAGGCTTAGCAGAGCTAGCCTGGAATATTCCAGAGATACTTGAGGATGGGTTAGATCCACACTTCATGATTTGGTTGTTTCCTACCTGTGGCATAGCCCTATCCAGAGGTGATGTCTCCGCCTCCTCATACACCGCCGAGGGCTGCCTCCTGCTCTCAGAATGAAGTACTAATTCCTCAGCATTCAAGGCCCCCCTTGACTTGGGTCAGCATGACAGCCTCTCCTACTGCTTTTCATCAGCCCTTGGAGGTTGCTGACCCGCTGCCCTGCTGGCCTGACTGTTTGCTGCTCCTAGCCCTGTTGAATCCCTCTGCATCTCCTCACCTTGACCTCACCTTGACCCTGCAGTGGACATGCCTGACTTCCAGGAACTTTGCTTACCTGAGGGTTTTCTGAGGACACAGGGCCTACTCTGGCTGCCAGCCTTGCTGAAAATTAGGGTTCCCTGTTCCACCACCATGTCCCTCACTCAATAACTGAGGGGAGCAGGGATGTAAACAGTGCAGCTCCCTTGCTCTTTGACGAGGTAAATTTAAGGCTGTGTCCTAGGCCAGCTCCAGAGTTTTCCAGGGAGATTAGTCACCAGTTACCAACAGCACTGATGGGCTTGATAAGGCGCCCTTAGTAGGCTTCCTCCTTTCTCTCACTTCCTCGCTTCCTAAGGTGCCTTTCTACCCTCCCAAATAAACTTGTGCAAAATCCCTGCCTTAGGCTTGCTTCTAGGGGAACCCAAACCAAGACAGGGCCTCCTTCTGGAACCCTCTGCCCTCAGCCAACTCCACATAGCAGACCCTCAAAGCCCCGTCAGTGGGGACCCCATCTGAGATATGAGGTGTACTAATAGCTAGGACTCAGCGCCACACACATGCTGAGCACTTATATGTTCTAATCACCAATGCTCACAGATTAGATGGACCATCTGAAGAGGCTCTTATTATTACCGTCATCATGCAGATGAGGAAACTGAGGCACCTTGTCTTAGGCCCTACAGCTAGAAAGTAATGGAGTTGGAACATTGTAGAGATAATGCCTGAGTTTATGGAGACAGAACCCAGTGGTCTGCAGAATTGTTGATGTTTATACCTGTCTGGGCTCCTGGTTGTATATGTCACTTTTCTTCCTTTGTGATTTTGGATCAACTTTATGAAGTGGAGCACAAAGGCCTAGCCTGGTGGCTAGCATGCCTTAGGCCTTGAGAGCTTTTCCTAAATGACACTCCCAAACCACCTCTCACCTGGTGCCTCTCACAGCACCGTGTTTATTCCTTCCGTGGCACCTTTACAAGCTATATTTATTTTTATTTTGCTTTTAAAAATTTGTTGCTTTAAAGTCTATTCCTTTCATTGCACTTTGTATTCAATAAGCTGCAAAAGAGGAGAGTCCAATGTATTGTGGTTTTGCGTATCCTTAGCACTGACCACAGTGCCTGGAGAATAGGAGGCATCCAAAAATATCTGCTAACCAGTGAATGACCCAACGGATCATCAAAGGGAACTGGAACCTTCTAGGTCGCGTTAGGGTCTGAGCTGGATTGTCTTCTCCACAACCTGGCTCATCCTCCTGGAACAGGGCTCAGGAACAGTAGACACTTGCATGCCCAAGTAACATGCAAATGAGCAGCAGAGGACAGTTTCTAGGTGGGGAATTCATGTCCAGAATTTGCTTCCTGGAAGGTGCCCCCAGATTTTAGCTTTGTCAATCCAGGGCCCAGACTGTCGGTTGCCCAGTTGAAACAGCTGTGAATACTAAATGAGACACATGGCTCTGAGATTCTTTGATCGGTGGGATGAGTATAAATTTCAATAATAATGGGACGAGTATAAATTTCAATAATAATGTGGATGCATGCCTCAGACCTATCAATCATTACTCCTCTGCTGCCCAGACGCTGCTCAATGTCAGACACCTGCCTCCCAGACGGATTCTCTGGAATGCAGCTATACAACCAAAGGCCGCTGGCCACCACCGTGGGCAGTCCCCTTCCCCTGCCAGGCCTGTCTCCCTGTCTTCACCACAGAGGGGGATGTGGTCTAGATAGCTTTGCTCTGATTCTCCAGGTTTCAGAACTCTGAGCACCAAGATGGCGCATGATGAAACGTCTTTTCTTTGCTCTCTGTCCATCTGGTGCCTACACAACTTCCTGCAGGTCTAATTATGGCCCCCTTTTCTTAAAAATGCCTATAATGGCTCCTTTTTGCCTGGCTCATTTGGGACCTTACTTAATCTGGTCACCACATCCCTTCTCCCTCACTCAGTGGCTGTCGAGGTGGGAGCCCTTTGATGCTTCTCTCCCGTCTTCTACCTCCTGGCCGCTCCTCCTGGCCCCTCGCCGTCCCTGGGCCTGAGCATACCCAGTGTCTGCCACAGTGCCCAGGACACAGTAAGTGCTTTCTCTCCTGCTTAGGACATAGAGGAAGGCTTCCGCGGCACAGCTACATTTGTTTCATGGGGGCAAGGATTTGGACATGAAGGCACTACAGTATCAGGAGAGAGGAGGACATTTCAGGTTGTAGATGCAGCAGATCAGAGGGACCGCTGAGTAAGAGCATGGGGATCAGGGAGGGAGAATCTCCCGACTGGGTGTTTTAGGCGTCCAGCCCACTGGGACTCACAAGACCGGATGAAGGCTGGTCTCATGGCCACCTCTGAGATGCGATATAAACATTTGCTGGCCATCTCTCCTGTGCCATGTTCTTGGCCAGGTGCTAGGGAGGAACTTATGAGATATTACAAACATGGAACTACAGTAAAAGGAAAAAAAAAACCTGTGTGCTAAGAAGAAAGATAGAAATGAACACCTGTTGGGCACCCGCTATGTCCTAGGCACTTTGTATTCATTCCTCTTCAGGTGGATCATGTTTCCAAGGTGCCTGCCACAATATCCCATCCCCCATGCTCTTTTGCAATGTGACCACACCACTTTCCCTTCAAGAGTAGGTGTATATTTCCCCTCCTCTTGAATCTGTGTTGACTGTGTAACTTTTGAGACTGGACCGTAAGAGACCGGTCGAATGTCCACTTTGCTGCCATGAATAAACCCTACGAGGAGGACCGTCTACATCTGACCACCAGAGACCATGCTGTCAGGAAGCCCAAGCTATCTTGAGGCAAGAGGCCATGGAGAGGATCCCCAATACGTCAGTTGCATCAGTGAAGCTGACTGGTTGAACCTTCTAGTCTAGCCCATTCACCAAGCAGGAGAATGACCCTAGGAGACACCTTGCAGACCAGAACCACCCAGGCCTAACCCCCTAACCCACAGAATCATGAACATATAAAATTATTTTTATAAGCTGCTAAATGTTGGGGCAGTTTGCTAGGCTGCCATAGGGAACCAAACGATCTCTTTAACACTCTTGCATAATTCCCAGAAGCTGGTCGTGTATAAGGAAACAGGATCAGAGGTAAAATGACTAGTCCCACATCAAATGCAAAGCCAATGGCAGAAGCGGATTCAAACCCAGGCCTGTGTGACCCCAGGCCTTGCCAGGTCCCTCAGTCTTGGTGTTGTCAAAGGGCAGAGGCTCTGGTTCTGCTGAACCTTCCCCTCTGGGCAGGACAGCTGGGGGAGGATTGGGGGAAGGAGGACTTTTCTCTCTATTCTTTCTACCTTTTATATTTTGAATATATTACCTTTTCTAGAAAGAACAAATAAAGGTAGAATTTTTATTTACAAGAGAATAATTGTGGTGTGTGTGTATGTTAGGGTGGGAGCCCATGAAATTGGAGACCACTTCACAGAACAGCAGCATTTGGGCTTGGCTCAGAATGAAGTGGTTCCCACCCCTGGCCACACTCTGGTGTCACCCGCAGAGCTTCAGAATCCAGGTCCCTCCCCGAGGTGCTGTGTTCATTGGTCTAGGGCAGGGCTTAGGCTTTAGGATTTTTATAATTCTCCCCAGGTGGTTCCAATGTGCAGCTAAGGTTGAGAGCCAGCTGTTCCAGGGGAGACCAGGACTCTGTTTAGCTGTGGAAGGCTAAGGGTGGGCGAGGGGGCTATGCCGAAAGGAGAAGCATGAGCAGCTGCAGGGTGGAAGTGATGATTTGTGTGAAAAAGCATGAAAGAGAATTGCTATGGGGGTGTAGAGGCTTAAAGTAAAGAAAACAACAGAGCTGACAAAGCAGAGTGGGCCTGCCTTCTGTGCCCTGGTGTGTACACCATTGAGTGGAGTCAGAGAAATGATCGGTTACAGAAGAAATTCACGGGAGGGGTGGCAATGATTAGGCTGGTTAGAGGAAGAAATGATATGCGGTGCAAAATTGCCCACTGCATGGCTTAAGGTGGCTGCAAGTGTCAGGGGCTCCCTTCTAAAGCAGGTGCAGCAGATGGTGACCTCAAGAGACTTGCCTCGAGTTTTAAGGGAAGGAAGGTCCCAGGCAGACTGGGTCGGAAGGAGGCAGCCTGGTGTTTTTGGAGCCTTCAGGCCAGGTTGAACTGTCAAGCCACTGGGGGATCACAAACAGATCTCAACCCCCTAACCCTTAGCCCTGAGATTCAGGATTCAGATGCCTTTGGTTGCTGGTGGAGCAGAGGGGTTGCTTGTGGAATTGCACTTCTCTGGGGGTGCCTACCAGATCAGAGCAGTGGCTATCAGACATTGGTGTGTCACAATCACCTGAGACACCACCAGAGAAGGCCAGGCTCACTGGGGGAGAATAGGGCCTGAGCCTCTGAATGTCAACCGCGTTTCTCTGGGCGATTTTGATGGATACCAAGATCAGAACCACTGCATTAAGGCACTAATGCTCCAATGTTGGGGAATTAAAAAATAGTGTCAACTTGGTCGCACGCCCAGAGATCCTGATTTAATTAGTCTGGGGTGTGACTTCGGTGTGAGGAATTTTTAAATCTCCCCAGGCTATGCTAATGTGTAGTCAAGTTTGAGAACCATTGGATGAGGGAAACTAAGAACAGACTCAGGTCTATGTGGGAATTCAGTATATGATAAAAGTGAAATTTTAAGATCAGGGCAGAAAGGGCAAATTTTCAGTAATGAGGCTGGTTCAACTGGCTATACCTTTTTGAAATAAATACAGCTAGACCTTTTCTCATACCACAAACAAGTTCCAGATGGATTAAAGACATAAATGTAAAAGATAAAATAACAAAATTTCCATATAGAAAAATATTTTCATAATTATAGGATAAGGAAGGGAGGGCCTTTTAAAATGTACTAGATCCCAGAAGCCACAAAGGGAAAGACTGACAGATTGGTTGTCCCCCAAATTTAAAACTCTACTTGGGGAAATAAACAATAAACAAAGAAGACATATAATATACTAGGAGAAAATATTTGCAACCTATATAACAAACCAAAGGTTAGTATTCATAAGGTATTAACTATGCTTTCAAATAAATAAGAAAAAGACAAAAACTCAATAAAATTTGTACATGATATGAAGAGGTAATTCTCAGAAGAAGAAATACATATAAAATATAATTTTATATGCCAATAAATATATAAAAAAGATGTTCAACTTCATTAATAATGGAATAAGCATAAATTAAATAATAGCTATTTTCTACCTATCTGGTAAAAACATTAAAAAGATTGATACTACTCATACTACAGAGGATGAAGGAAAATGGTAAATCTGTAATATTGTTGGCAAAAGTGTAAATAGGACTTTTGGGGAGGGCAACTTGGCATTAACTATCAAAATTTTAAATAGGTCTACCCTTGACCATGAATCGCACTTCTAGGAATCTATCCTGCAGAAATTCAGTTTCTGTGGGACATTTTATTCTGTAGAATTCCTATAGAATAAGCATATGAGGTTGGTGTACCAGGATGCTCAGGGCAGCAGCGTTTTTCATAGTGAAAAACTAAAAAGAACCAGGGTCCAACAATACAAGAGAATGGTTAAATAAACTGTTACATAGCTGTTGGATGGATTGCTGAGCAACTATTATGAACAGTGAGCAGGGATCTGTTTACTGACAGGGAAGAAAGCAAATCACAAGATAAGATGGGTATTAACAGCTACTACTGGGTGGCGCCTGTGACTCAAAAGAGTAGGGCGCCAGCCCCATATGTTGGAGGTGGCAGGTTCAAACCCAGCACCGGCCAAAAACTGCAAAAAAAAAAAAAAATCTACTACTACATATGGTGTTTGGGGCCAGCAGTAGGTATGGGAATTAGTCAATTATGGCTAATAGTTTCTAACATGATCCACTTTTGCAACATGTCAACTTGAGTTAAATTTCAGGTAACACCATGAAGAGTCTCTGAAGAGATTGCATCTCTGAGACACATGGTAAAGAAAGCGGGGCTTGTCTTTATGCTTTGAAATAAATGAAAAAAAAAAAGAAATATAAAGATGATGATGATGTAGCCAGCATAGCTAAAGTGCTTTATGTGTGGGGCCCAGCCCTGTTCTGAGCCCTACACATATGTGAATCCAGACAGACTTGAGTTCAAATTCTAGCTTTGTAACTTGCTAGCTCTGGGTCCCAAGGGAAGTCCCTCCCTCCCTGTTCTGAGTGTCAATTGGTAAATAAGTTGGTAAATAAGGATACTGCTTTAAATGAGCCACCGTGGCGAGGTGCCCACTTTGTACACATAATCGCCCTCCACAATTCACTGCCAACCTGAGGTCACTTTCTTTAACTAACCCTCATCATGTGGACTCAAAGTTTAAACTCAGCCTATTTACCGACTTCCTTTCTTTAAAGCTCTGCCAACAACTTTCCTAAGATTTATTCATTGTTTGGTTTCAATTTTCTATTCTTGAACTCTTGGGGCAACTTCCTGGGCCTTGAATTCACTCGTTGTCAATTTTATTACTTCTCAGTATAAGTTGTCCAGCCCTCCAAGACCCATCAAGGCCTCTGGCTGCCTGTGACATTTTAAATACTAACTTTGGGGTTCTTGTCTTAACAGAGAAATTAAGTTCAAATTGTGGCTCTTTAGAAATACATAAAACATGAGCTGGGCTTTTAATGGAAAAGTCACCTTCTCATAAGCTCTGCTGGGCACGGCTGGGACAGGCAGCTTTAATCCCCTCCCTTGTTCAAAATCAAGAACAAATATTGTTTTACCCTTTACCAAGATGACCTTGGGCCCATTTTTGTTAGCAGTGAAACTGCAGTGGGTGCTCAAATGCAAAATTGAGCAATTGAGCCTGTGATGGGGTCATCCTACTGTAGCTCATTAAGCAAATGAACACAGTGCATTTAAAGTGGAAGGAGTGGGTTAGCCAATGAAAGGAATGTGGAGGTGTGGAATTCAGGTATCTGTGGAGTCCGTGAAGGCAGAAACCTCCCTCACATATTCATATGTTTAGCACTGGGCTGACACATAAGGAAATGTATGGCTAGTGAATTTGGACTGTCAAATGATTAACACAATCTGTTACAGAAGTCCCCTCACAGAGGATGTTCTGGAGGACACAGGTCATCTGGCTGACCATTTAGACACAAACACTGACATTTTGGTTGGACAAACCCAGGTCTGACACCAGGTTAGTGTCAACACATAGACCCTGGGTGAAGCTGTCAGGCTCTGAGCTGGCCTCTGCCAGTTACTAGCTGTGTGAACTTGGGGAAGTTATTTGACTCCTTTGTGTTTTATCTGTAAAAGAGGAATAGAAATAATAATATTTCCCTTATAGCATTGTTATGAGGATCAAATGAATTAACTTAAAAAAAAAAGATTAGAAAGATACCTGGCAATATGTTTAAAACTAAAGCCAGGGGCTAGCAAAACTCATGCCCAGTCACTTATTCCCATTGACTTTCATTGATCTTTAACAGACAGGGACACTATAAGCCAAATTTCCCTTCCTATAAGAATTTTTAATTTGGTGGGAAATCATAAGATTAGTGCTCTGCCCTCCAAGCATCTTGTGGAACTCTCAGGCTGTGGCAGTGTCACTCCAGAGCACTCCTATGGTTTCTGTCTCCCCTGCCACAGTGGTCATGGAGGGAGACTCAGATGGAGATGGGAGTTACAGGACTAAAGCAGCATGTGTCACGGAGTCACTTTACTGGTGCTGCAATTGTCACCGTGATTTAGGGGGCACAAAATCCTCTAGCTCTAAAAATGCCTCCTTCACCTAGTCATAGTGCTGGAACCCCCTCTCAGTATTTATCTATCTTTCTACCATTAAAGCACAAAGTATTTCCACCCCAGGCAAGGACTGCTTGCTGTGAGTACATGGATTTATCCTTCTAATCTCTTAAATCTCACTGCGCTTGTATTTACTTCTTCAATTTCTGCCTTCCCTATTAGGTTATGTGGTTAATTTTATGTGTTGACTGGACTGGGCCACAGGGTGCCCAGATATTTGGTCGAACTTTATTTGGGGTGTGTCTGTGAGGCTGTTTCTGGATGAGGTGAATATTTGAATGAGTAGACAGAGTAAAGCAGGTGGACCTCCCTGATGTGGTGGGCCTTGTCCAATCAGTTGAAAGCCTGCACAGAACAAAGAGGCTGACCCTCCTGCCTGTCAGAGGGGCCTCCTTTTGCCTGATTGCCTTAAGCTAGGGCATCAGTCTTTTCCTGCCTTTGGACTCAAAATTAAACATTAATTCTTGGTTCTTGAGCCTGCTGGCCTTCAAACAGGAACGTACATTTTTGGCTGTCCTGATTCTCAGCCTTTGGACTTGAACAAAAACTACACCATCAGCCCCTTAGCCCTCCTCTCTCTCCAATTTGCTGACTGCACATCTTAGGACTTGTCAGCCTCCATAATGCGTGAACCAATTCTTTATAATAAATGCCTTTACACATGTATAATGTTATGCATTTTTATGTAGAGGATGCCAAAAACAGTGTGCACATTTCAAGAAAGGAAAACACTGTATTAAAACTGTGATATTCAATACTGATAACTTTGTTATCTTGTATATTGTATCTTGTATCTCTTATAATTGCAGAAGTCAAATATGACTCGAGTATTACAATTTTCATACAGTGTTTTCCTTTTTAAAAATATGTATGCATTTTTGGCACTGTGTGTGTGTGTGTGGGTGTGTGTATCTCCTATGGGTTTTTACTCTGGTGAACCTTCATTAATACAGACTATAAATTCAGTGATAGCAGGAATCTCTCTGTGCCTCAGCTTCCCCATTTTTGAGTCAGGTGAAGGGCTGGCATTCATTCAATATTGTTGAAGGGAGGATGTCTGGGGGAGAAGGGATCTCTGTGACAAAGCCATACCCTTGAACTCACAGTTCTTCCAAAGCCCTTAAGGCAGAAGAACTGTGGAGTTGGTGATTAACATTTGAGATTTGGGACTTTTTTTTGGCTTGCTTTCTTTTCAGCATCCTTCTCTCTGTTTTGGTGGATCTTTGGGCTCTTAATTCCAAAATCTGTTCTCTGGTGGGGGACACACTCCATTTGTGTGAAAAGCCAGTGATGATGTAAAATACTCTCCTGGTGCTCGACCTGGACTGGGAATTCAATAGCTGTTATTTGTGCTTATTGAGTGGCACTGGAATCTCTAGAGAAAGGTACCAGGCCCATTTTACTGCTGAACTCACAGTTGTGGAAAGGTTACCCAGGAGCACACAGCCACAGGTGGTAGAGCTGGGGTTCACTCACCATCTCTGGGACTCCAGACCTCATGCTTTTCCCAAAGACTTCTCAGAGCGGATTGGATCACTGCCCCTACATCTTTACTTCTTCCCTTAAGAGTTGTATGTCCTTACACTTGCTGTGGCTTCATGGTGGGCAGAGCAGACCTCCCCATCCCTTAAGTTGGGCTTGGCCATCTGACTTGCTTTGGCCAATAGAATGTTAGCAGGTGTGATGCTGGTAGAGGCCTTAAAGGTGTGGTTTGACTTGGCTTCTTTGTGCTCTGATCCGCTATGAGGGGAATCCACCCAGAACAGCTGCGGGTGCAAGGAGCATATTGAATCCAACCCAAAGTGCGCACCCTGGTCAGGCTGACCTGCTACCTGGAGCACAGCCAAGCTGGTCAACCTACAGCTCATGAGGAAAAAAATGAATGATTATTGTTGTAAACCCTGAGTTTGGGGTGGTTTGTTATGTGGCATTAGTACAGCAATTGCTGACTAACAAACCCACTTCCCTAAGTGAGTATTTTTCACATGGCTCAAGTGGTGGGACATGGAGAGAACCACAATGTTTGGGTCCATGGCAACTGTGCAATTACTGGTTATTGGGGACATTACTGGTCCCCACATCCCCCTTTTCCCTAGGTTTATGGGACACTTTCCAATCTTCGTGAAATTGGTCAGGGCCATGTTAACATTTCTGGCTTATGAAATATGAGCAGAAGTGCCATGCGGCACCCTCAGGCTGTGGCAGAGTCACACTGGCCACTCCATGGCTTCTGCTTTCCCTGCCATGTGGTTGTGGGGGAGCCTGAGATGGAGCGGGGGCCACAGGATCAAAGTGGCCTGTGTCAGTCACTTCATCGGGACCACGGCGAGTTTTCTTCAGCAAGAAATAAACTTGTAGTGGCACGATACGGAGATTTGAGGACCTCCTTCCTGCATAACTCAGACCACTGTGACCATGACCAGAGTGAGGGAAGGCACTGAGGGGAGATGCCCTGGCAACTTGCTCAGTACCCCAGTTCAGTTAGTTCTCCCCCAGTAGGGACAAAGGCTCTGCCACAAATTACTTCAAGACCCAGGAACATCCCTTGCCCATCTTCCTCAGCTTCCTCAGTGGTCACTGGGGGGTCCACTGGCCCTTCCCCAGACTGCTGCTGACCCTCAGGTGATGTGAATATATTTAGTGGGGGACAGCATCTGTGGCTCAGTGGGTAGGGCGCCGGCCCCATATACTGAGGGTGGCGGGTTTAAACCCGGCCCCAGCCAAACTGCAACAACAACAACAAAGAAAATAGCTGGGTGTTGTGGCAGGCACCTATAGTCCTAGCTACTCAGGAGGCTGATGCAAGAGAATTGCCTCAGCCCAAGAGATGGAGATTGCTGTGAGCTGTGATGCCACAGCACTCTACCGAGGGCAATAAAGTGAAAAAATAAAAAAAAGAAAAGAAAAAAGAAATTCAGTGGGATCTCACCCTGGGAGAGACCACACTGGTGTCAGCAGGCAGGGCTCTGGGGGCAGAGCTGGGGATCTTCAGGCTTGTTGCAACACTTGACATACTTGCAAATAGGCATTTGGAGTCCCTACTACCCAGTATTTCTGTGAAATCTGCATCACAATGCCAAGTCCAGAGAACAGAGATTTTTGATCAGGCCCCAGGAAACCACATGCCTCATTTTTGAAGTGCAAGGCTTGTCTGTGTCCTGCTGACTCTTGGTCAATGTTAAGAAGTGGGAGGTGGGAGAGCTTTGCCAGGTACACAGAAATGAACATAGCAGCGATTCTGGCCTCTCCTTGCTAGGCAGCCAATTAAATAATAAGATGACACCCCCCCACCCCAGGTAGGAGAGTGACAGCTATGGGATGTGGGGGGAGAGAGAGGGAGGGAGGAAGAGAGAGAGAAGGGTCAGCAGGAGAATCAGATCAGGGAGGACTTTCTGGAGGAGGTGCTGTTGGGATGGGTGCACATGTTGTGAAGGGCAGGCAGAATGTCCACGGGAGGACTGGGAGCAGCATGAGAAAATGCGCTGATAGCACCTTGAGGGGCACAGTGACAGCAAGAGGATGGTCTGGCTGTTTTGGAGGAGAAGAGGCAGGAATACACTGCAATAGTGGAGAGCAGATGCTCTAGGCAGACGAACCTGTCTTTGGATCCTGGCACCAATCACTTGTAGTGTGAGTTTAGACAAGTCATTTCACTTCTCTGAGCTCTGGTTTGTTCACCTGTAAGACTAGGATAATTATATCTATCTTAAAGAGAGCTTGTAAAGATAAAACCACGTGCTGTAGGTAAAGGCCTTAGTACTTTGACATGTGTTTTGTAATCCACGAAGGGTAGCTAAGGATGGTGGTCCAGGAGACCAGACTGACACAGGGGAGGCAGATCTGGGTCTCCCAGTTGGCTGTCCCCATCTGTGTGGTTGATAAACCTTGTGTTTACCTGGAAAGATCAAAGCTTCTAGAATCAGGAAGTTCTGTGTTGGAGTCTCAGCTCTGCCACTTCCTGTATAAATAACCCTGTCCTGAAACCTCCCAGAGCCTGTGTTCCCTTCTCTGTAAAATATAGGTGCATTAGAATCATGGTTACAAGGACTGGATGCCCTTGGCGTGACCTTGAGGAAAGGAGGGTTACTGTAAGAATACACAGACTGGAGGGCATCAGAGCTTCCGTCTCACGGTCTTGTCTATTCTCTAGGGAGATTGGCTCCTTCCTGCCTTCACTGCCTACTGATTTGGTCTTGAGGGCGGCAGGGGATTGAAAACTCTATGGGCGGAAGAGTTTAGGGCCCCCTACCGGTGGTCAGGCTATGTGTGGGTCCTCTGTGGCTTAAGTGCCTCCCTGGACCAATAAGTGGCTCCTCTACACAGGAAGGCCTGAGTCGATTTCCCCTGTGGAAGGGTGGCTTGGCTGTTGGGTAGGGCACCCCCAATGTGGGGATGCTAATTTCCCTCTCACAATGTTCTCCTGAGAATCTAGTGAACCAGTAAAGTGACCAGTCCTGATCCTGACCATGTGAGTGTTGGAAAGGGTTTGAGCAGTACAGTCTCCAAGGATAGAGAACTGAATGGAGAGAATAAAAATGCAACCAAGAGAATAAAAATCAGCATCCTTGGCAGAAAGGAGAGCTAGCATCTGCCCTTGGAAGCCCACTCTGGGAATATCCAAAAGGATGTGAGAACAGGTGGCTGGGGCAGTGTGGATTAGAGAGGTGCTGCCAGACCAAGTTTGAGAGGTCTGGATGTTAATGCTAGCTTTGCTGGAGATTTGCTGTGTGGATTTGGCTTGATTTCTTAACCTGTCTGGACCTTGAAGTTCCCTCGGCTATAAAGTAGATATAACTACACCTGTCTGACTTTCTTCCATGGCTGTTACATAGTATATGCATCGAAATCTAAGGTCACTGACGAGATGTAGTGATAAGAGGGCAGGCAGCAGGTCCCCATACTACAGAGATGGGCACTCAGAGGATTAAGCAATGCTATTCAGGATATGCTGTTTGAGCTGGTGTCAAACATAGAGTCCTGGGCCAGCCAAAGGTGGGGGGCGGGAGGGGATCTACATCCTCAGTGCAGCCAGAAGGTCCTTTCTAATAAACACATTGCACACTGTCACTCACCTTCCTGAAGCCAAAAGACCAGCAGAATCTTTCAGGACAAGTTAGAAATATTTATCAGGATCCTTTAAAAGGCAGCTATGCTCAGTGGTTAGGGCCCTGGCCACAGGCACCAGGGCAGGTTCAAACCTGGCCTGAGCCTGGTAAACAACAATGGCAACTACAAAAAAGAAAAAAAAAAAAAGCTGGGTCTTGTGGCATGCACCTTGTAGTCCCAGCCACTTGGGAGGTTGAGGCATGAGAATCGCTTAAGCCCAAGAGTTTGAGGTTGCTGTGAGCTGTGATACTATAACACTCTACTGAGGGCAACATAGTGAGACTCTGTCTCCAAAAAATAAGGCATCTATGTAGGGTTCAGAAAAGAGCCCAAGTTTAGGAGTAAAGCATCCTTACCCTGCTCTGTCCTCACCTGTGGGCCTTATGTTACCCAATCACATCAGCTTTCTGAGCCTCAATCATATTCCTTCCAAAACATCTCTGCCTCTAAATGTTGGCATATAGAATTGTGAAGTCTGAGTATATGTCTGGCTCATAGTAGACATTTAATGATATGGAAGCTATTATTATGAGTACTTGTAATATAGTGCATGGAAGACCACTTTAGCATCTTAGCAAGTTGGCATCGTAACAGGTAGCAGAGTCCCTTCTTCAGGAGGAACCATCTCTGTTTGGGGAAATGCCCCGTGATGTCCCCTAAAGAGGAGGATGTGAGAGGATGGGGCACGGTTTGTTCTGAGGCATGAGCAGGCATTTGTGGTCTGTGTCTGGCAGAGAAGAGTGGAGAGTGGGACAGGGAGGGCACCCAGAGGGAAGGTGCTGAGACAGGCAGGGGAAAGGCGCCGGAAACCCTCTGTGGGGTGCGAGGGCCAGCGTCCCCACAGGGAAGGCTCCTGTTCCACCTTGATCTTGTTCACTTTCCTCAACATAAGTGCTTCCTATCTTGGCCCACCTCCTGGACCTAGAATTACCTACTGTGGTCATCGGTGCTTTGGGGTTAGAGTCTGGTGGGAAGACAGTAAGTTAGAATACTAGGCCTGAACAGACCTTCGTGACTGGTCTGTGATGAAAATCAGAGATAGCAGGGACAGCCTGGCCCTGGGGTCTCACCAAATCCAAATCTCAAGCCAGCCTTGTGCAGCTCCCTCCTAGTCATCCTCTTTGGGGGATTAAAACAGGTTTAATCCTAGGGGGAGGGAGCACCCAGCTGACATCTGAGGTATATCTGAAGTATAGTGATACCTACGTTACTGAATCCTTGTATGTGCCAGGCTCTGAGCCAAGAACTCTACACACATCCCTCCAGTCAGTCCTTATAACAATCCGTATGAAAACCAAAGTCCAGAGTTTAAGACACCTGTCTGAGTTATGGAGCTTGTCAGTATGGGGGTCCAGATTCAAGTGTTGGTGAAATGGCTTCAGAGCAGGCCCTGTTAGCCACTGCTGGGAAGGGCAGTCAGTTCTGTGAATGGATGGACAGTCAGTGTTACAAACACACAAAGCCAGAATCAGGTGCAAGGGGGAGATTTTAGACATATCTGTGTAAATTTTTGGCACAATAACTATCAAAAAATTAGGTACAACTGGAACCAACTGGCTACTGGGAAAAACTCCAATTAGCATATATCACATGCTAAAATAAATCCCAGATGCTTATTAGCTTAAATGTATGTGGGCGACACCTGTGGCTCAGTCGGTAAGGCGCCGGCCCCATATACTGAGGGTAACGGGTTCAAACCCGGCCCTGGCCAAACTGCAACCAAAAAATAGCCGGGCGTGTGGTGGGCGCCTGCAGTCCCAGCTACTCGGGAGGCTGAGGCAGGAGAATCGCTTAAGCCCAGGAGTTGGAGGTTGCTGTGAGCTATGTGAGGCCACGGCACTCTACCGAGGGCCATTAAGTGAGACCCTGTCTCTACAAAAAAAAAAAAAAAAAGATTTAAATGTATGCAAATAAATAATCAGAAATGTGGAATAATTTGATCTTCACTTTGTAAGATTATTCTAAACATATGTATGAAGACAAAAACAATGAAAGAAAAAAATTCATGTATTTAACTAAAATTTTGAAAATTCTGTAAGGCAAGAATAACTAAACAATTTGAAAGTCTAATACTAAAAGGGTGAAAATAGTTACAATAGAGATGGCAAAGAGCCAAGAACCCTTGAAAATTAATAAGAGCAAAGATGAAAAGGGAAGAGATAGGAAAAGGCAGTCCAATAAATACGTGGCTAATGAACATATAAAAATATTCACCTTTGCTAATAATAAAATAGGTTCAGATTAAAATAATCCTTTATTCTCTCACTATCTTATCCATTTTGTGCTTCTATAACAGAACACCACAAAATGAGTAATTAATAAAGAACAGACACTTATTTCTCATGGTTCTAGAGGACAGTAAGTCCAATATCAAGGTGCTGGCACCTTGTGTGTCTATAAAAATACACATGGAGAACAATCAAAATAACAAAGAAAGCGATTTTACAGGATGCAGACATAGCTGTCTTTAGAGGGAAATTCATGACTTTAAGCACTGTTACTTTCAAAAAGAAAAGAGCAACAAATTTTATATACTAGGAAAAAAACAAAAACCAGCCAAAGAAAAAGGGTAAGACTCTCATAATAATAAAGATTAAAGTTGAAGTAAATAAATTAGCAAACAACACCAAAAACTCAAGTGGAAATAAAAAAAATAACCAAGAGCTAGCTCTTTAAAAGGACTTATAAAATACGCAAACCTCTGTCAAATCCAACCAAGGAGAAAAAGAACACATAAAGTATAAGGGGGCATAACCACCAATACAAAAAAGATTAACAGAGACAGTTTCATATTCAAACATTAGAAACATCTTTTATTTTTATTTTTTTTATTTTATTGTTAAATCATAGCTGTGTACATTAGTGCAATCAAGGGGTACAATGTGCTCGTTCCATATACAATCTGAAATATTCTCATCAAACTGTTCAACATAGCCTTCATGGCATTTTCTTAGTTATTGTATGTAGACATTTGTATTCTGCCTTTAGTAAGTTTTGCCTGTAACCATTCTAAGATGCATCATAGGTGTGGCCCCACCCATTACCCTCCCTCTTCCCTAACCTCCCCCCTCCCTTCCCCTTCCTTGCCCTTTCCTCATAGTCTTGTGCTTATAGTTGGGTTATAGCCTTCATGTGAAAGCTATAATTTAGCTTCACAGTAGGGCTGAGTACATTGGATACTTCTTCCATTCCTGAGCTACTTTGCTAAGAAGAATATGTTCCAGCTCCATCCATGTAAACATGAAAGAAGTAAAGTCTCCATCTTTCTTTAAGGCTGCATAATATTCCATGGTGTACATGTACCACAATTTGCTAGTCCATTCGTGGGTCAGTGGGCACTTGGGCTTCTGCCATGACTTAGCAAATATGAATTGGGCTGCAATAAACATTCTGGTACAGATGTCTTTGTTATATTCTGAGTTTTGGTCTTCTGGGTATAAACCTAGTAAAGGAATTATAGGATCGAATGGCAGGTCTATTTTTAGGTCTCTAAGTGTTCTCCAAACATCCTTCCAGAAGGAACGTATTAGTGTGCATTCCCACCAGCGGTGTAGAAGTGTGCCCTTTTCTCCACATCCACGCCAACATCTCAGGTTTTGGGATTTTGTTATGTGGGCTACTTTTACTAGGGTTAGGTGATATCTAAGAGTAGTTTTGATTTGCATTTCTCTGATGATTAAGGATGATGAGCTTTTTTTCATGTGTTTATAGATCGTGCGTCTGTCTTCTTTAGAGAAGTTTCTCAAGTCCCTTGCCCACCCTGAGATGGGATCGCGTGTTCTTTTCTTGCTAATACGTTTGAGTTCTCTGTGGATTCTGGTTATTAGACCTTTATCGGAGGTATAACCTGCAAATATTTTCTCCCATTCTGAGGGCTGTCTGCTTGCTTTACTTACTATGTTCTTGGCTGTGCCGAAGCTTTTTAGTTTGATCAGGTCCCAGTAGTGTATTTTTGATACTGCTTCAATTGCCTGGGGAGTCCTCCTCATAAAATATTCACCCAGGCCGATTCCTTCAAGAGTTTTCCCTGTACTTTCTTCAAGTATTTTTATAGTTTCATGTTTTAAGTTTCAATCTTTTATCCAGTGAGAGTCTATCTTAGTTAATGGTGAAAGGTGTGGGTCCAGTTTCAATCTTCTACAGGTTGCCAGCCAGTTCACCCAGCACCATTTGTTAAATAGGGAATCTTTTCCCCACTGAATGTTTTTAATTGGCTTGTCAAAGATCAAATAACGGTAAGTAGCTGGGTTCATCTCTTGGTTCTCTATTCTGTTCCAGACATCTACTTCTCTGTTTTTGGGCTAATACCATGCTGTTTTGATCACTATCCATTTATAGTACAGTCTCAGGTCTGGTAGCGTGATTCCTCCTGCTGTGTTTTTATTGCTGAGTAATGTTTGGCTATTCGAGGTTTTTTCTGATTCCATATAAAGCGAAGTATTATTTTTTCAAGATGTTTAAAATATGACAATGGAGCTTTAATAGGAATTGCATTAAAATTATATATTGCTTTGGGTAGTATAGACATTTTAACAATGTTGATTCTTCCCAGCCATGAGCATGGTATGTTTTTCTATTTGTTAACATCTTCAGCTATTTCTTTTCTTATTTATTTTTATTTTTATTTTTTTTGCATTTTTTTTTTTTGGCCAGGGCTGGGTTTGAGTCCACCACCTCCAGCATATGGGGCCAGTGCCCTACTCCTTTGAGCCACAGGCACTGCCCTGCTATTTCTTTTCTTAAAGTTTCATAGTTTTCTTTGTAGAGATCTTTCACATCCTTTGTTAGGTATACTCCCAAATATTTCATCTTCTTTGGCACTACTGTGAAAGGAATAGAATCCTTCACTGTTTTTTTGGCTTGGTTATTATTGGTATATATAAAGGCTACAGATTTATGCATGTTGATTTTGTAGCCTGAGACATTGCTGTATTCCTTGATCACTTCTAAAAGTTTTGTAGTAGAATCCCTAGTGTTTTCCAGATATACGATCATATCATCTGTGAAGAGTGAAAGTTTGATCTCTTCTGACCCTATGTGGATACCCTTGATTGCCTTTTCTTCCCTAATTGCAATGGCTAAAACTTCCATTACAATGTTAAAGAGCAATAGAGACAATGGGCAACCTTGCCTGGTTCCTGATCTAAGTGGAAATGATTTCAATTTAACTCCATTTAATATGATATTGGCTGTGGGTTTTCTGTAGATGGCCTCTATTAGTTTAAGAAATGTCCCTTCTATACCAATTTTCTTAAGTGTTCTGATCATGAAGCGATGCTGGATATTATCAAAAGCTTTTTCTGCATCAATTAAAGAATCATATGGTCCTTATTTTTTAGTTTGTTTATGTGTTGAATTACATTTATAGATTTACGTATATTGAACCAGCCTTGACACCCTGGGATAAATCCCACCTGGTCGTGCTGTATAATTTTTTTTTTTGATGTGTTTTTGGATTCTGTTTGTTAGGATCTTATTGAGTATTTTAGCATCAATATTCATTAGTGATATTGGTCTATATTTTCTTTTCTTGTTGGGTCTTTCCCTGGTTTGGGGATCAAGGTGATGTTTGCTTCTTAGAATGTGTTGGGTAATATTCCTTCTTTTTCTATATTTTGGAAGAGGTTTAGTAATATAGGTACTAGTTCTTCTTTAAATGTTTGGTAGAATTCTGACGTAAAGCCTTCTGGTCCTGGGCTTTTCTTTTTAGGGAGATTTTGTATAGTTGATGCTATTTCAGAACTTGATATAGGCCTGTTCAACATTTCCACTTCATTCTGGCTAAGTCTTGGTAAGTGGCATACTTCCAGGTATTGGTTGATTTCTTTCAGATTTTCATATTTCTGAGAGTAGAGTTTCTTGTAGTATTCATTAAGGATTTTTTTGAGTTTCTGAGGAGTCTATTGTTATTTCATCTTTACCATTTCTGATTGATGAGATTAGAGATTTTACTCTTTTTTTCCTAATTAGTTTGGCCAAAGGTTTATCTATTCTATTGATCTTTTCAAAAAACCAACTTTTGGATTTATTGATCTGTTGTACAATTCTTTTGTTTTCAATTTTATTTAATACTACTCTAATTTTGGTTATTTCTTTTCTTCTGCTGGGTTTGGGGTTGGAGTTTTCTTCCTTCTCCAGTTGCTTGAGATGTCCCATTAAATTATTAACTTCCTCTCTTTCCGTTTTCTTGAGGAAGGCTTTCAGTGCTATAAATTTCTCTCTTAGGACTGCCTTTGCAGTATCCCAGAAGTCTGGTAATTCATGTCTTGATTGTTGTTTTGTTCAAAAAATTTGGTGATTTCCTTCTTAATCTCATCTGTAACCCATCTATCCTTCAGCATAAGGTTGTTTAGCTTCCATGTTTTTGTATGGGTATGCAGGTTCCTGTTGTCATTGAGTTCAACTTTTATTCCATGATGCTAGGAAGATGCAAGGAACAATTTCTACTTTTTTAAATTTGCTGAGATTAGATTTGTGGCCTAGGATGTGGTCAATTTTGGAGTATGTTCCATGGGCTTATGAGAAGAATGTGTATTCAGTTTTGTTGGGATGAAATGTTCTGTAGATGTCTGTTAAGTCCATATGTTGAATGGTTAAGTTTAAATCTAAAATTTCTTTGCTTTGCTTCTTTTTGGAGGATCCATCCAGTACTCATAAAAGGGTGTTAAAATCTCCAACTACTATGGAACTGGAGGAAATCAAGTTGACCATGTCTGTTAGAGTTTCTTTTATAAATTGTGGTGTGTTCTGGTTGGGTGCATAAATATTAATAATTGAAATCTCATCATATTGAGTATTATCTTTAACAAATATGAAGTGTCCATCCTTTTCCTTCCTTATTTTGGTTGGTTTAAAGCCTATTGCGTCTGTGAATAGGATCACAACACCTGCTTTTTTCTGCTTTCCATTTGCCTGGAGTATAGATGACCATCCCTTCACCTTGAGTCTATATTTGTCTTTTAATGTAAGATGCAATTCTTTTATGCAGCAGATATCTGGCTGGAGTTTTCGTATCCAGTCAGCCAACCTGTGCCTCTTTAGAGGACAATTTAAACCATTCACATTAATTGAGAATATTGATAAGCCTTTTGAGAGTCCTGTGGACATTTTTAATCCTTTTGCGACTGTGGAAATTGGTATTTGATCAGAATTTTCTGGGTGGGTTTACTTTTGTGGTGGAGGATTACGCTGGTCTTTGTGGAGGATAGGTCTGAGGATATCCTGGAGCGCTGGTTTAGTTATGGCAAATTTCTTCAACATGTGAATGTTATTGAAGTATTTAATTTCTCTGTCATAAATGAAACTCAGTATAGCTGGGTACAGGATCCTGGGTTGCAAGTTATTTTGTTTTAGGAGATTAAAAGTCGATGACCATCCTCTTCTAGCTTGAAAGATTTTGGCAGAGAGATCTGCAGTTATTCTAATATTCTTGCCCTTATAGGTGATGGTTTTCTTTCATCTGGCTGCCTAGAATTTTCTCCTTGATATTAACTTTAATGAAATTGATTATGATGTGTCTGGGAGCTGTCTTATTTGGGTTGAGTCATGCTGGAGTTTTGAAACTGTCTGGTATCTGAATTTCAGAATCTCTTGGCATGTCTGGAAAGTTCTCCTTCATAATCTCATGGAGGAGAGACTCTGTGCCTTATGAATCCACTTTGTTGCTTTCGGGGATCCCTATAAGACGAATATTGGTTTTCTTTGAATTATCCCAGAGCTCTCTGAGACAGTGATCTGTTTTTGTCCTCCATTTCTCTTTGAGAGTTTGGGAGCGTTGTCTTCAATGTCAGAAATCCTTTCTTCTGCTTGCTCCATTCTGTTACTGAGGGAGTCTACTGTGTTTCTCAGATCTTTGAGGGCTGCAACTTCTTGTCTCAATGTGTCAAAATCTTTGGTCATTTGGTCTTTGAATTCGTTGAATTCTTGAGATATCTTTTGGGTTACTACTTGGAATTCTAATTCGATCTTATTTGCTATCCAGATTCTGAATTCGATTTCTGACATCTCAGCTATTTGTTTGTGCATGGGATCTTGTGCTGTGTCTGCCACATTGATCCTTGGGGTAGTTGATCTACTCTGATTATTCATATTGCCAGAGTTTTTCTGTTGATTTTGCCTCATGATTGTTTTTCACCATTGCCTCCAGCCGTCCTCATAGTTGTGGAGGTGTCTCTCCAAGATTAGACCCCAGCTGGATCACTCTATTGTTGCTGGATCTTTGTACGGAGTGACCGTGTATAGTTCGTCTTGGGCTGCCCCAGCCAGGGAGTTCTGGTTATGGAAGCAGCTCCAGAGTGTGACACACCTGGATCCAGCAACAGGGCAGGAGGTGGTGTGCATGGTTCTGGGAGTGCCTGGCACCCAGTGGCTTTGGCACAGAGAGCCCAAGGCTCCAGCAGTCTCTGGCCAGGAGAGCGCAGAGGCAGGGAGGGCTCGCTGCTACCAGAGTCCCTGGCCAGAAGAGTGGGCCAGTGTGGAGGCAGGGAGGTTACAGAAGGGAGGATGCAGGGTTGTGCAGCTCCCGCAGTTCCTGGTCAGGGCATGTGGAGGCCTGGCCGGCACGGGGTGTGGGTTGGGGGTTGTGGTGCAGCTCTTATGGAGGTCCGAGCGGCACCAAGCCCAGGAGTTTGAGGTTGCTATGAGCTGCGATGCCACGGCACTCTACCCAGGGCAACATCCCGAGGCTCCAGTATGCCAAAACCGGTCTCACTCTGCCCCTGAGGGTTAAGGCTATAAGGCAGCTCAGTCCCCACCTTTAGGCTGCTCAGTCACCTAGCTCCCGCCCGATCCTTGCTCTGCAACCCTGAGGGCAGAGCTTGATGGGGCTGTTCTCTCACAATGGCTCCCTGCGGCCCACAGCCAAACACTATTAGCTTCGTCTGGCTCAGGGGCTCAGTCTGGGGCCCTAGACAACGCTCAAAGTTCTCTGCACTCCTGCTCAAGCCCTCTCCAAGGCAGTTCAACTGAGTGCCAAGTCCAAAAACACCAAAACAGTTCACAGGTAAGGCCTTTCCGGTTTGCAGTCTCACTGCTGCTTGTACTTATGGCTGCCGGCGGGATTAGGTTGATCGAACACAGGCAACCACTTGCCAGTTTTCCACTGTTTTTGTCCTCCTCTTGGGGTCCAGAAGTTTCTCACTGACATCCTGTATCCTCAAAGGGATGATTATGGGCAGATGCCACCAACCAGAGATGCCTGGAGTCTTATCTCCCCAAACTCACCCTGCCCAGTTGCAGGGAAGCTGTTACTCGGCCGCCATCTTGCTCCATCTCTGTGTAGAAACATCTTAATGAAAATGGATAGTTTTCAACAAATTCCTAAGCTCCCATGGGCCTCAAAATAGGCACCTCATTCATGTGACAGAAATCAGCCACCAAGGAAGCCCAGGCAGAAGGAACTCTCCTTCCTGTCAAAGTGTCCCAGGCAGCTTTTCTTTCCTCATGACAAAATACAAATTAATTAAATAAAGAAATCAAAAGGGAAACTTCCTCCAGTGGCTCAATCAAGCATGTAAGGATTGGCCTCAAAATGTTATTAAGACACATCAGGATTGCTGGGTGAGATGACATCACTTGACAGAGGTTGTGATTTTCCTCCAAGCCACAAAACAAATGCAACCATTTCTGGAGGGCCTCTGAAGTCACACATGGCCTCTTGTGCTTGGCGAAGCTTCACATCTTGGAGAGTGCTTCTAGGCGAGGCTTGTGTATCTAGGCACGCTCAATTTCTGGCCAAGTTCCAGCCTTTGAGACAAAGCCTTCTTCTCACAGATCCTGCTTTGAGGATCCCACTAAAACTGTTTCATGTTTTAATAGCCTATGACCCTGGGCCCTGAGTACCTTGTCATGTTTGTGGATAACAATAAAAATTGAAGAGTGTGGGCATTTCCTTGTACAGTCTTTGCTCTGATGTTTGCTAACTTAGTCTGGGTCCTTGTAAACACAAACAGATGTTCATAATCATAACTGCAGCATGAGTCTTAAAGTATGTCTTTCTTAACATCCATTTACAGGAAACTATTGTAGATACCAAAACCCAGTGATGGTGATCAGATGTTACCTATGTAGATTACTGCCCACCACATCATACTTGTTGGGAGAGAAATAATAATATGTCATAAACAATTTTTACTTAACATACACTAATTTCAAAATACAGCACCAGAAGGGAAATCAAAGGGAAAACATGAGTTAGGGAGACCATGTTTCATATCCTCCCCCAAAGCCCCAAAGATCATTTAATTCTAGGGTATCGGAATTAAGAACTTGAGTCTTTTCTATCCCCACATTTCAGCCCAGCCAGGGTCACCTGCATGGGCGAGGGAGCTGACAGAAATGGTGAAGATATATCAAAGCTGTAGCAATCAAAGCTGTGAAGGCAGACAGAAACCCATTTGACTCTTCAGTGAATACTAACCACCATCAAAGAAGCACACCCTGCAGGCACTGTGTGGATTTCAGGGTTCTCTAGAGAAATAGAACCCAAAAGTTAGAGGTGTGGGGGGGGTGGAGGGGCGAGGAATTGGCTCATGCAATTATGGAGGCTGGCAAGTCCAAAATCTGCGGTTAGACCAGTGGACTGGGACCTAAGGAAGAGGCAGTGTTGTAGCTCTAGTCCAACTAGAATATGGAGGCAGAATTCCCTCTTCCTCAGTGGCCCTCAGTCTGTTTTTCGTAAGGCTTTCAGCTGACTGGGTAAGGCCCCCTTGAGTTAAGGAGGGTAATCTGTTTTACTTAAAGTTTATTGATCTAAATGTTAATCTCACCTAAAACATACTTCCACAGCAACATGCAGACTGGTGTTTGACCAAATATCTAGTTCCTGTGGTTATGTTGACACATATGAACAAATGAACCACCATACTGAGCCGGGGACATGTGTGCAGAGGGTTTGTAGGTGAGTGCTCTAGGAAGCAACACCCTGGGGATAGTGAGGGAAGCAGGGTGGGGCAGAGAGGCAAGTCCACAGCAATGCCTTTATAACAGAGGCCTCAGTGGATCCCACTGGGAGCTTGGGTTAGCTCTTGTTGTTCCCACTGAATCAAGGCAGGGATGCCTGGCTGTTATGCCCTGGCATCCCAGCCAATCACTAGATGGGGGCTGCCTCCAGGTAGGGACACAGTTTCAGAGTGCCTGATCTGAATGTGTTCTCCAAATTCATATGCTGAAGCTTAATCAGCAGTGTCATAATATTAGAGGTGGGGCTCTTAAGAGGTCATTAAGTCATGAGAGCACAGTTTGCATGGATGAAATTAGGATCCTTACAAAAGACGTTGATGGAGGATGTTCATTCTCTTCTGCTGTTCTGCCATGTGAGGACGTAGCAACAAAATGCCATCTTAGATACAGACAGCAGCCCTCACCAGACATTGAATCTACTGGCACCTTGATCTTGAACTTCTTCATCTCCAGAACTGTGACAAATCAATTCCTGTTCTTTCTGGATTATCAAGTTTAAGTATTCTGTTATAGCATCACAGACTAAAAACAGAGAGAGTCTGAATTGGGAGCCCTCAGTCCCCAACTCTTCCTGCACCCTGGGGCATGAGTAACTCCAACTTGAAGGAGGAGGTTGGGCGACCTGCCATAGCATCCACCATACAGATATCATCTCACTTTATCCCTCACAGGGGCCCTGGCCATGATTATCCCCACCTTACAGATGAAGAAATGGAGGCTCAGACCAGTGGAATAACTTCTAAAGCTACAAAGCTGACATTTGGCAGGTCCTGGATTCAAATTCAAGCCTGACAGGCTCTAAATTAGTCCAAGCTGTTTAATCACTCAGGTTTGAGATTTGGATCCTTATCTTGAATTTATCTAGAACAGAGATTCCCAAGTGGGGAATTTATATTCTTCTCCTTAGTTGGATTGTGGGGGATCACCCTTGGCAGCTGAGCTAAGGGACACATACCACTAATACTTCACAGGTATCATTCTACTCAATCCCTCCAAGGGCTCTATGAGCTAGAAACCACTGTTCATGTTGCTTAATAGTGAGGAAACTGGCACAGAGAGGGTGAGGAACTTGCCTGGACTCTTACTGCTGCCAAGTGGTGAAACTGGAGTTTGACACCCAGACCAGCTGAATCCAGAGTCCAGGCTTTGAACCTCTGAACTCCACCAAGCACCCCAGATAAAGGATTATAGGTGCTCAATGGAAAGCAATTGGGAGGGATTGGAAGACTCAGAGAAGACTTCCTGGGGGAAGTGGCACTTAAAGAAAGTAACAGCTAACAAGGATGGGGCATCTACTTCACTCAGGCTCCTGATCTGGGGAAAATGTGGACATCAGGAAGAACTAGAGAGGGCATTATGGATGATGGCTCTGCAGAAGCCAAGGCAGAGAAGTGGAACCCGAATATAATGTGCATTGGTAACAATGTGAAAAATGAGCCAAATGGTGCAGGGCCTGTGACAGGCCTGAGAAGCCAGCAAGAACCAGGAGTGCTGTCCCCAGTGCCTCCATCACTGCTTGTTCCTTAGCCCTGGAACACGGGAGGAATGTTTCTACCTCCTGGGCTTTGGTGTCTGACACACTGACCCACATCACAAGCAATTGCACCATCTGTTCCAGCCTCCTTGGCAGGGCCTGTTGGCTTGGTGGATGTCTTCACTGAGTCTTATACTTGGGTGAGCAGACAGGAGATCGTCCAGACCAGAGAGTTCTGTGCTTCTCAATTAACTGGCCCTTTCCACTGCAGTTTCCCCAGAGCCTGGGCCCTGTTCTGGAGGCCTCCATATGGGATGGGTAAGATTGAAGCTGGTAAAGGAAATAAATAAATGGAGGGTACAGAGAGCAAAGTGAGCAGGGTATCTATGTGGGCCAACCATCAGTTGCTCATTTATTTAATCAATAAACACTTCTTGCATGCCTACTGAGGCCAAGTGATTTATAGGAAGGAAAGTATATCAGCCTGGTTTTAAGAGGTGACAAATAATGCTAGACCTCTCTTCTTCCAGATGTTCCCCCAGGGACGAACACATGACCAAAAACTGGCCTCATCATGTTCATCTTCTCCTTTATGGACTCCCTGTCCCCACTAAGGACACCGCCAGAAACCCAACTGCTCAAGCCAGTGAATGGGCCATATCTTGATTTTTTTACACCCTCACTGTCCATATCCAGTGAATCTACCCCTCCTATGGGGCTGCCCCTCTGAGCAGCTATTCCCCATTGTTCTGACTAAGCTGTGATAAGAGCCCATCACCTCTGGCTTGGGCCTCTGCAGCAACCTCCTGGCTGGTATCTATTTTCACTCTGGCCTCGCTGCTGTCTATTCTCTGCACTGTGACCAGAGGCATCAAATTGGTTGTGTTACTTCAAGACTTAAAATCCTTCTCTGGTTACCCAACTGCCCTCCGGACAAAGTATCCAAAGCCCTGTGCTGTGGACTAACTTATGTCTCTCCCTCAAATTCACATGTTGAAGCAATCAGCCCCAAAGTGGACTGAATTTGGAGACAATGTCTTCAGGAGGTAATGATGGTTAAATGAGCTCAGAAGGGTGGGGCCCCAGCTTAGTGTTTTTAAAAGAGGAGGAGAGTCAGAAAGCTCTTTTTTTGTTATGTGTAGACACAGTGAGAAGGCCACCATCTCTAAGCCAGGAGAGTCCTCACTACAAACCAAACTGGAACCTTGAGCACAGACTTCCCAGCCTCCACAACTAGGGGAAAGTAAATGTCTGTTTTTTAAGCTTCCCAATCTGAGGTATTTTGTCAGAGTGGCCAAGCAGATTAATACCCTCTGCGTGATCTGTCCACTGCCATCTTTTTACAGTTTTTGTCTTGAAATCTATTTTATCTGATAGAAGTATAGCTACTCCTCTTCTTTTTTTTGCTTTCCATTGCATGGAATATCTTTTTTCTATTCCTTTATTTATTTTTCAGTCTATGTGTGTCTTTATAGGTGAAGTGTGTTTCTTGCAACAACGCATGGTTAGTCTTTTTTTTTTTAGCCCATTTAGCTGCTCTGTTTTTTTTGTTTGTTTGTTTTTGAGACAGAGTCTCACTAGGTTGCCCTCAGTAGAGTGCTGTGGTGTCACAGCTCACAGCAACCTCAAACTCTTGGGCTTACGTAATTCTCTTGCCTCAGCTTCCCAAGTAGCTGGGACTATGCCACAATGCCTGGCTATTTTCTTGTTGCAGTAGTCATTGTTGTTTAGCTAGCCCGGGCCAGGCTCCAACCTGCCAGCCTTGGTGCATGTGGCTGGTGCCGTAACCACTGTGCTATGGGCGCTGAGCCTGCTCTGTGTGTTTTGATTGGAGAGTTTAGTCCATTCACATTTAATGTTATTATTAATAGATAAGGACTTACTTCTGCCCTGTTGTTGATTTTCAATTGTATTGTGGTCCTCTATTTCCTTCTTATTTTCTTATCTTCCTTTGAAAAGTCATTTTCTGTGGTATTGTGTTTTAATTTCTTGCTTTTTATTTTTTGTGATTTGTTGTAGATTTTTTGATTTGAAGTTGCTGTGAGGCTTGCAAAAATAATTTTTATAATCAATTGTTTTAAACATATGACAAATTTGCTTAGAAATTAACAGATACACACAGAAACCTAACAGAAATTCTATCCTTTAACTCCCTCTCCCCCTACTCTTAATTTTTTATTGTATCATATCTTTTTATATTCTCTATCTCTCAAAAATCATTGTTATTTTTGATGGGTTAATCTTCCTATTCAATAGAGAAGTGGCTTATACACTATAATTACAGCAATAGAGTATTCTGTATTTGTATGCTTACTCTTACCAGTGAGTTGTATACCTTCCAAGATTTCTTGTTGTTTGTTAACATCCGTTTCTTTCAGATAGAAAAACTCCTTTTAGCATTTCTTGTAGGACAGGTCTGGTGTTGATGAAATCTCTCAGTTTTTGTTTGTCTGTGAAACTGTTTATTTTTTCCTTTATGTTTGAAGGATAATTTTGCAGAATGTAATAAGCTAAGGCTATAGGTTTTTCTCTTTCCCACTCTTAAGCACTTTAAATATGTTATGCCACTCTCTCCTGGCCTATAAGGTTTCCACTGAGAAGTCTGCTGTGTAGTGTCTTGGGATTCCTTTATATGTTATTTGCTTCTTTTTTCTTGCTTCCCTTAGGACATCTTCCTTCCTTAGGACCTTTGGAAGCTTGATTATTAAACTATCAAGGTAGCCTTGTTTAGGTTAAATATGCTTGGCATTCTGTGTCCTTCTATACCTAAATATTAATATCTTTCTCTGAGTTTGGAAAGTTCTTTGTTATTATTTCTTTGAATAAACTTTCTGCCCCAATCTTTTTCTCTGCCTCCTTTTTAAGGCCAATGATTCTTAGATTTGCCTTTTTGAGGCTATTTTCTACAGGTTGCAGGTGTGCTTTATTCTTATTTATTTATTTTTCCTTATTTTCTTCTGACTGTGTATTTTCAAACAGCCTGCCTGCAAGCTCACTAATTCTTTCTTTTGCTTGGTCAATTTTGCTGTGGAGAGACTCTGATGCATTTCTTAGTTTATCAATTGAATTCTTCAGCTCCAGAATTTCTGCTTGATTTTTAAAAAATGATTTCAATTTCTGTTAAATTTCTCTGATACGCATCTGAATTCCTTTCCTGTCTGTGTTGTCTTGAAGGTCCTTGAGCTTCATGAGGACAGCTATTTTGAATTCTTTATCAGAAAGGTCGCCTATCGCCATCACTCCAGGATTAGTCACTGGTACCTTAGTTAGTTTGTTTGGTGAGGTCGTGTTTTCCTGAATATTTTGATGCTTGTGGATGTTGTCAATGTCTGGCATTGAAGAGTTAGGTATTTATTTTAGTCTTCACAGTCTGGGCTTGTTCGACCTCATCCTTCTTGAGAAGGCTTTCCAGATATTCAAAGGGAACTGAGTGTTGTGATCTAAGTCTTTGATCACAGCAATCATGTCAACACTGGGGATGCCCCAACCCCAGTTATGCTGTGACTCTTGCAGACTCCTATTGGTACTGCCTTAGTGAACTCGGGTAAAATAAGAGAGATTTCCCTAGATTACCAGGCAAAGTCTCTCACTCTTTTCTCTCACTCTCTGTGCTGGGCTGCTGGAGTTGGGGAAGGAGTGATGTGGGCTCTCCCTGATGGCCACAAATGCCAGGTCACACCTGAAGCCCAGTATCACCCCAAAGCTGTGGTGACTGTTGCCTGGCTACCTCTGATATTTATTCAAAGCCCAAAGTCAGCAGGTGGTGAATCCTTCCAGGACTGGGTCCTTCCCTTCTGGGCAGTATGTTTCCTTCTGGCCTAAGGTAGGTCTAGAAATGCCTTCCAGGATGTAAGGCCTGGGCTGAGGGACTTTAGGAGTCTGCTTGGTATTTTATTTTACTGTGGCAGAGCTGGTATCCAAGTTGCAAAACAAAGTCCTCTGAGCTCTTCCTTTTCCTTTTCCTAAGTGGAAAAAGACTCTCCTCGAGCTGTGCTGTCCATAGATGGGGGAGTGGGTGACACAGCTACAGGCTTGGCCATAGCTGCTGGTGTCTCTCGGGGTCACAAGAACCCCAAGTCCACTGGCTCTAAGACAGTGCAGTTGTAGGAATTGCTGAAGGACTGCAGCCTTTGTGTCTTGACTGCTTTATGAATTTAGTTCAAGGTCCAGGCTGCTTTATACCTGCCAGTGATGGGGCTAGCTAGAACTTGGGTTTGGGGGCAGAGGATTTCTCTCTGGCCAGGTTGGTCTCTGTTGTCACTGGCAGAATTCTTCCCAGTGCCATGTTCCCCTATGCCATGGTGGGCAGGAGTTCTAAAACAAGGTCCCACAATCATGTCACTCTCCCTCCCTGTGGCACACAGATCCTCTCTCTGCTCCTTGTGCCATCATGGCCCTGCCAGTGAGGGAAAGGGATGGCACAGGCAATGCAAGCCTATCTTGTCTGTCACCTTCTGTGCCTTTGTGCTTGATATTATATTAAAACCAGGTGGTATGATTGCTCACCTGATATTAGGTTGTTCTGAAGGTGCTTGCTTCTTGCATGGATAGTTGTTGAAAGTGGTGTTGGTGCAGAGGGATGATCGCCTGAGGTTTCAATTTGGCCATCTTGTTCCTCTTTCTCCACCTATAATTGTCCCTTTTTAATCTACTTTTCAATAACTTAAGGACTTGTTAAGCTATTTGCTAAAAATTCTTTCTTCAAAATATAGTATTTCTGACATACTTTTTGAATGCACCCAAGACACAAAGGACAATCAATTGTAAAGCCTTTTTCTGTCTTAATACTTCAAAGTTATGGATCAAGGAAGACAGGGATGGATGATATTCTAACACAAGGGTCCTTAAACTTTTTAAACAAGGGGCCAGCTCACTGTCCCTCAGACCGTAGGAGGTCTGGACTATAGCTAAAACCAACAACAACAACAACTATGAACAAATTCCTATGCACACTTCACACATCTTATTTTGAAGTAAAAAAACAAAACGGGAACAAATATAATCACACCGCTGCATGTGGCTTGTGGGCTGTAGTTTGAGGACTCCTGTAAAAAGTATTTTTTGTGAAATGCTGACAATTTGATTAGTATATAGAGCCCCAAAAAGATGGCAAGAAAGAAGAAGATACAAAAATGGATTTCACGCATGTTCAAATTTTCGGTGAGTTCTTCTTAGGAAACTGGCTGGAGGTGAATTGATCCATAACTTATTAAAATTACAGGGAAATTACAAAAAACAAATAGCCACATTAGGGTAGTGCCATTTTTGGTATTTTTGTTCAAATTTTTCTTTTATTTATTTTCCCTCTGTCCTCAATTTATTTGGAAGAAGTTTCTTCCACAAATATGATTACACTGTAAACACCAAAAAGGAGAACTTTTGACAAATTCTGTGTTCAATTAAGCCATTTCTATTGTGAAAGGAAAGAGGTCAGTTGTTACATTTCTTGTGACCTTCTAATGAGACAACATGTATAAGTAAAGAAAATTTGGGATGGGCTGCAACCGAGCTAAATTGCCCTGCCTAAGAAGAATGGGAAAGAGGTTGAAGGTACAGGAATCTAAGCACTTGGGCAGATACTGAGAAAGGAAAGGTCCAGACAAACAGCGGCCCTTCCTAGTTGATTGTGATGCCAAAGAAAAACTGGGGATGAGAATGGAAATCCCATGGGAGTTTAAGCTGTTTGTCATATGGTCTCAGCAAACACTCTGTTTCTCTTACTCTATCATCAGCAATAGCTACTTTGCTTATAAATCCTTTGAAATGACTGAGATGCTTAATGACAAACCTGAAGAACTTCTGGGTCTTATTTCAAGATTCGCCCAGTGCAAAAACCAGGACTTCCCCCAAAATATGGGTTACAGCTTGCTATTTCAGCATCTCCGTATGAATATACCAGGAAAGGAGGGAAGAAATGGGAGAGAAAGATAGGAATAAAAAAACTGTATAACAACAGTTTTATATTATCCTTGCTAGTTTAAAATCAAAATTATTAAATTTATAGTTCAAATTACCATCAGAAAAAGAAATGATGGGGAACTTCAAATAAGCATTTCTTCAAAAAAGCAATATTGGTTGCTAAAGAATCCTTTAAAGTCAAAGGAAGAAAGATATTAAAAACTTTAATTTGTCAGAATAATTTTTATTTTCTTTTTAATTAAATCTGATAGTCTCTTATTATTAAGGTCATCAGTTTAATCTATTTACATTTATGTGATCCTTGATTTCTTTTTACTTATTTTGAAATTATTATCATTTTTCTTTGTTTCTTTTTTCTTCTTTCTTGCTTTCTGCTGAATTAATAAAGTTTTCTGTATATTTCTCCCTCCACCCTACCCTGCTGATTAGAAAGCATAGAGTCTGACAGGCAAAGGAGCTCAGGACTATTTTCCTAGCACTCTGGAAGACCAAGGAGGATTGCTTGAGGTGAGGTCCAGTCTGAGCAAGAGCAAGACTCATATCTACTAAAAATAGATACAGCTGGGTATAGTGGCACATGCCTATAGTCCCAGTTACTTGACTGCCTGAGGCAAGAGGATCACTTGAGCCCAGGAGTTTGAGGTTGCTGTGAGCTAGGATGACATCATTGCATTCTAGCCTGGGTGACAGAGTGAGACCTGTCTCAAAGAAAAAAAAAAAAGAAGAAGAAAGCTTAGATTTTATTTATATTCCTTTAGTGGTTACCTTTAAATTTTCAATATATATTTAATGATCAATTTTTCTAATACAATCTAAAGTTATTCAATATTTCTAGTCATCTTTTGGTAAAATATTGATACATTTGTTCTCATTTAATAACCAATCATCTTGTTACTGAAGTCCAGGTATTAGGTTTCATTTCTGTTTAAATTATAAAAAATGATACCATTACTACATGCAGTCAATAGTTAATTTAATTTGTCAACATATTTCATCAATTTTGATGTTCATCTTGTCTCAGTCCATTTGGGCTGTTAGAGCAAAACACCATAGACTGGGTAGCTTATAAACAGCAACAATTTCCCTCAGTCCTGGAGAGTTCAAGATCAAGGCCTCGCAGATTTTGTGTCTGGTGAGGGCCCATTTTCTGGTTCATAGTTGGCACCTCTGTGTCCTCACATGTTGGAAGGGGCTAACTGGCTCTCTGGAGGTCTCTTTTGTAGGGACGCTAATTCCAATCTGGAGGGGTTTGCCATCATGATCTAATCACCTTCCAAAGGTTCCACCTCCTCACACCGTCACTTTGGCAGTTAGGATTTCAACATATAAAATTTGTGGAGAGACACACAAATTAGGACTGTAACAATCATTTTCTGTGCATTCTATTATCTTTGATTTAAAATTTCTTCTTGATATACAATAATTGAGAAATAAAATATACATCTGGGGGAAAAAAAATCTTTGTTTTACCATCCCTCTGGAATGATAATTCAACTTAGTATAAACATCTAGGTTGGTAGCTACTTTCCTCAACACTTTCAAGTTAATTATTTAATTTTATTTCAGCTTTCAATTTGACTTTTAGAGCTGCCTCTCATCAAAAATTTCTTTAGTAGCTTTTAAGGTTTTCCCTGTCCACTGAAATTTTTTTTATAATGTACCTAGGTGTAGACTTGCTTCTCTTCCCAGTATTATGTAATTTCAATTTTAGGACTCATATGTTTCTTTACTAATAAAAACTTTCGAGGCATTATCTCACTAAATACTGTTCATCCTCTATTCTCTCCTCTTTTCTTCTAGGTACTCGCTTAGAAGTATGTTGCATCCTCTGAATCCATCCTCTTTCTCTCTTAACTCTTCATTTCTCACTGTTTGTGTGTATAATCTGCTTCATTGTGCTGTGTTCTAAATGAATTCCTCTTTACTATTTTCTGATTTACTAATTATCTCTCCTGCTGTATGTACTGTAGAGTTTATTCTATCTCCTGTGTTTATAATTTAAATGGCTACATTTTCACTTCTGAGATTTATAATTGGTTCTTTTCCATATCCATCTGTTCTCGTTTTTTTCTACCAGCCTTTGTGTCATAAATTTTTATTTCTTTTTGACAGATAATAGCCTTCATTATTTCACTAAGTAAACATACTTATTTTAATGCTTTTTTTTTCCAGATTGGTCCATTTTATTAATTTTGATTGCAGTTAATATATGTAATTATTAGTTTTGTTAGCCATCTTTCTTAGGATTAGTTTACTTCATATAGATTTTTGTTGATACTTCATATACCATAAAATTCACCCTTTTCAAGTACATATTAATATTTTAGTGGTTTTTAATAAACTCACAAGGTTGTTCAACCATCACCACTATCTAATTACAGAATATTTGGTAAGCCCTAAAACAGACCCCAGATTCATTAGCAGGCACTCTTAGTAACCACTTATCTACTTTCTGTCACTATGGATTTGCCTATTCTGAATATTTCATATAAATAAAATAACATATGATGTGGCCTTTTGTGTCTGGGTTTGTCACTTAGCATAAAGTTTCATCTTATAGCATGAAATCAGTTACTTTATTCCTTTGAAGGGCTGAATAATATTCCATTGGGTGGTTAGACCACAAGTTGTTTATCCAGCTCCCGTGTATGTGGCTGGTGTGCTAGCCGCTGAGCTATAAGCACCAAGCCATTGAACATACCCCGTTTCCCCGAAAATAAGACAGTGTCTTATTTTAAGGTATGCTCCCAAAGATGCGCTAGGTCTTATTTTCTGGGGACGTCTTATCTTTCCTGTAAGTAGGTCTTATTTTCGGAGGATGTCTTATTTTTTGGAAAACAGGGTAGTTTAAATGGGTGATTTAAAGTCTTTGTCTAGCCAAGGCTGCCCATTGTCTCCACTGTTCTTTAACATTGTAATGGAAGTTTTAGTCACTGCAATTAGGGAAGAAAAGGCAATCAAGGGTATCCATATAGGGTCAGAAGAGATCAAACTTTTGCTCTTCGCAGATGATATGATTGTATATCTGGAAAACAGCAGGGATTCTACTACAAAACTCTTAGAAGTGATCAAGGAATACAGCAGCGTCTCAGGTTACAAAATCAACATTCATAAATCGGTAGCCTTTATACATACCAACAATAGTCAAGCTGAAAAAACAGTTAAGGACTCTATTCCATTCACAGTAGTGCCAAAGAAGATGAAATATTTGGGAGTTTATCTAACAAAAGACGTGAAATATCTCTATAAAGAGAACTATGAAACTCTAAAAAAAGAAATAGCTGAAAATGTTAATAAATGGAAAAATATACTATGCTCATGGCTGGGAAGAATCAACATTTTTTTTTTTTTTTTATTGTTGGGGATTCATTGAGGGTACAATAAGCCAGGTTACACTGATTGCAATTGTCAGGTAAAGTCCCTCTTGCAATCATGTCTTGCCCCATAAAGTGTGACACACACCAAGGCCCCACCCACTTCCCTCCTTCCCTCTTTCTGTCCCCCCCCATAACCATAATTGTCATTAATTGTCCTCATATCAAAATTGAGTACATAGGATTCATGCTTCTCCATTCTTGTGATGCTTTACTAAGAATAATGTCTTCCACGTCCATCCAGGTTAATACGAAGGATGTAAAGTCTCCATTTTTTTTAATGGCTGAATAGTATTCCATGGTATACATATACCACAGCTTGTTAATCCATTCCTGGGTTGGTGGGCATTTAGGCTGTTTCCACATTTTGGCGATTGTAAATTGAGCTGCAATAAACAGTCTAGTACAAGTGTCCTTATGATAAAAGGATTTCTTTCCTTCTGGGTAGATGCCCAGTAATGGGATTGCAGGATCAAATGGGAGGTCTAGCTTGAGTGCTTTGAGGTTTCTCCATACTTCCTTCCAGAAAGGTTGTACTAGTTT
Organism: Nycticebus coucang; assembly: GCF_027406575.1. Classification (NCBI taxonomy): domain Eukaryota; kingdom Metazoa; phylum Chordata; class Mammalia; order Primates; family Lorisidae; genus Nycticebus; species Nycticebus coucang. Next base: position 24,146,654 of record NC_069781.1, on the reverse strand, counting down.
GCAGTCCCACCAGCAGTGTAAAAGTGTTCCCTTCTCTCCACATCCACGCCAGCATCTGCAGTTTTGAGATTTTGTGATGTGGGCCATTCTCACTGGGGTTAGATGATATCTCAGGGTTGTTTTGATTTGCATTTCTCTAATATATAGAGATGGTGAACATTTTTTCATGTGTTTGTTAGCCATTCATCTGTCGTCTTTAGAGAAAGTTCTATTCATGTCTCTTGCCCATTGATATATGGGATTGTTGGCTTTTTTCATGTGGATTAATTTGAGTTCTCTATAGATCCTAGTTATCAAGCTTTTGTCTGATTGAAAATATGCAAATATCCTTTCCCATTGTGTAGGTTGTCTCTTTGCTTTGGTTATTGTCTCCTTAGCTGTACAGAAGCTTTTCAGTTTAATGAAGTCCCATTTGTTTATTTTTGTTGTTGTTGCAATTGCCATGGCAGTCTTCTTCATGAAGTCTTCCCCCAGGCCAATATCTTCCAGTATTTTTCCTATGCTTTCTTTGAGGATTTTTATTGTTTCATGCCTTAAGTTTAAGTCTTTTATCCATCTTGAATCAATTTTTGTGAGTGGGGAAAGGTGTGGGTCCAGTTTCAGTCTTTTACATGTAGATATCCAGTTCTCCCAACACCATTTATTGAATAGGGAGTCTTTCCCCCAAGGTATGTTCTTGTTTGGTTTATCAAAGATTAGGTGGTTGTAAAATGTTAGTTTCATTTCTTGGTTTTCAATTCGATTCCAAGTGTCTATGTCTCTGTTTTTGTGCCAGTACCATGCTGTCTTGAGCACTATGGCTTGGTAGTACAGACTAAAATCTGGTATGCTGATGCCCCCAGCTTTATTTTTGTTACAGAGAACTACCTTAGCTATACGGGATTTTTTCCGGTTCCATACAAAACGCAGAATCGTTTTTTCCAAATCTTGAAAGTACGATGTTGGTATTTTGATAGGAATGGCATTGAATAGGTAGATAGCTTTGGGAAGTACAGACATTTTAACAATGTTGATTCTTCCCATCCATGAGCATGGTATGTTCTTCCATTTGTTAATATCCTCTGCTATTTCCTTTCTGACGATTTCATAGTTTTCTTTATAGAGGTCCTTCACCTCCTTCGTTAGGTATATTCCTAGGTATTTCATTTTCTTTGAGACTATGGTGAAGGGAGTTGTGTCCTTAATTAGCTTCTCATCTTGACTGTTATTGGTGTACACAAAGGCTACTGACTTGTGGACATTGATTTTATATCCTGAAACATTACTGTATTTTTTGATGACTTCTAGGAGTCTTGTGGTTCAGTCTTTGGGGTTCTCTAAGTAAAAGATCATGTCGTCAGCAAAGGGGGAGAGTTTGACCTCCTCTGCTCCCATTTGGATTCCCTTTATTTCCTTGTCTTGCCTAATTGTATTGGCTAGAACTTCCAGCACTATGTTGAATAGTAAAGGTGACAGAGGACAACCTTGTCTGGTTCCAGTTCTAAGAGGAAAAGCTTTCAGTTTTACTCCATTCAGTAAATATTGGCTGTGGGTTTGTCATAGATAGCGTCAATCAGTTTTAGAAATGTGCCACCTATGCCTATACTCTTCAGTGTTCTAATTAGAAAAGGATGCTGGATTTTATTAAATGCTTTTTCTGCATCTATTGAGAGGATCATGTGATCTTTATTTTTGCCTCTGTTAATATGGTAGATAACGTTTATAGACTTGCGTATGTTAAACCAGCCTTGCATCCCTGGGATGAAGCCTACTTGATCATGATGAATGACTTTTTTGATGATAAGCTGTAATCTATTGGCTAGGATTTTGTTGAGAATTTTTGCATCTATATTCATGAGTGAGATTGGTCTCAAATTCTCCTTTTTGTTTGGGTCTTTTCCTGAAAATGTCCATACTTCCCAAAGCAATATACAATTTTAATGCAATCCCTATTAAAGCTCCACTGTCATATTTTAAAGATCTTGAAAAAATAATACTTCATTTTATATGGAATCAGAAAAAAACCTCGAATAGCCAAGACATTACTCAGAAATAAAAACAAGGCAGGAGGAATCATGCTACCAGACCTTAGACTATACTATAAATCGATAATGATCAAAACAGCATGGTACTGGCATAAAAACAGAGAAGTAGATGTCTGGAACAGAATAGAGAACCAAGAGATGAATCCAGCTACTTACCGTTATTTGATCTTTGACAAGCCAATTAAAAACATTCAGTGGGGAAAAGATTCCCTATTTAACAAACGGTGCTGGGTGAACTGGCTGGCAACCTGTAGAAGACTGAAACTGGACCCACACCTTTCACCATTAACTAAGATAGACTCTCACTGGATTAAAGAATTAAACTTAAGACATGAAACTATAAAAATACTAGAAGAGAGTGCAGGGAAAACCCTTGAAGAAATCGGTCTGGGTGAGTATTTTATGAGGAGGACCCCCCATGCAATTGAAGCAGCTTCAAAAATACACTACTGGGACCTGATCAAACTAAAAAGCTTCTGCACAGCCAAGAACACAGTAAGTAAAGCAAGCAAACAGCCATCAGAATGGGAGAAGATATTTGCAGGTTATGTTTCCAACAAAGGTTTAATAACCAGAATTCACAGAGAACTCAAACCTATAAGCAAGAAAAGAACGTGATCCCATCGTAGGCTGGGCAAGGGACTTGAAGAGAAAATTCTCTGAAGAAAACAGGCGCACGGCCTACAGACATATGAAAAAATGCTCATCATCTTTAATCATCAGAGAAATGCAAATCAAAACTACCTTGAGATACCATCTAACTCCAGTAAGATTAGCCCATATCACAAAATCCCAAGACCCGAGATGTTGGCGTGGATGTGGAGAAAAGGGAACACTTCTACACTGCTGGTGGGAATGCAAATTAATTCATTCCTTTTGGAAAGATGTTTGGAGAACACTTAGAGATCTAAAAATAGATCTGCCATTCAATCCTATAATTCCTCTGCTAGGCATATACCCAGAAGACCAAAAATCACATCATAACAAAGATATTTGTACCAGAATGTTTATTGCAGCCCAATTCATAATTGCTAAGTCATGGAAAAAGCCCAAGTGCCCATCCATCCACGAATGGATTAATAAATTGTGGTCTATGTACACCATGGAATATTATGCAGCCTTAAACAAAGATGGAGACTTTACCTCTTTCATGTTTACATGGATGGAGCTGGAACATATTCTTCTTAGTAAAGTATCTCAAGAATGGAAGAAAAGGTATCCAAAGTACTCAGCCCTACTATGAAACTAATTTATGGCTTTCACATGAAAGCTATAACCCAGTTATAACCTAAGAATAGGGGGAGGGGGGAAGGGAGGGGAGGGAGGGGGAAGTGGGCGGAGGGAGGGTGATTGCTGGGATTACACCTGAGGTGCATACCAAGGGTATATGTGAAACTTAGTAAATGTCGAATGTAAATGTCTTAACACAATAGTTAAGAAAATGCCAGGAAGGCTATGTTAACCAGTGTGATAAAAATGTGTCAAATAGTCTATAAAACCAGTGTTTGGTGCCCCATGATCGCATTAATGTACACAGCTATGATTTAATTAAAAAAAAATAAAATCTTTGTCTAGCAATATCAGTACTTAGTCTTCCTCAGGAAAGAAAGACTATTGATTGCATTTTTTTCCTTGTGTATGGGTTATATTGTCTTGTTTCTTTGCATGTCTCATAATATTTTGTTAGAAACTATATATTTTAAGTAATATGCCATAATTTGGCAACTCTTAAAATCAAATTCTTCCTCATCTCTGTAGTTTCTTATTTTGTTGTTTGTTGTTGTTTTTGTTCATTTCTTTAGTGAGTTTTCTGAATGAATTCTATAAAGTGTGCATTCTTAATTGTGTTTTGCCATTGAAGTCTCTTCTTGGTTACCTTAACAATGAGCAAATGATTGGATAGAGATTTCCTTAAACTCTTGTAATAACTAAGGCTCTCTCCAAGAGACTCTACTGTCTGTGTGCATTGGGTCATGTGGTCAGTGGTCAACTCTGTTTTAGCTTTCACTTTTTACTTGAGCAGAATTTCAAACTCAGCTCAATGGGACCTTAGGACGAAGCTTAGTGGGATCTTAGGACCATTAAGCATATGAAAAGCCCCAAGCATATGAAAAACCCTATGCATGTGTGTGGCCTAGTTCTCAGAAACATGTCAAGACTTTTTAAAGTCCCTATGGACATCTTGTGCCTAGTTTTTCCTTTTAAGGTTTTTTGTTTGTTTGTTTAGCCTATTGTTTGCCCCAATTATCTGTCTAGAGAAGCCACAAATTTAATCAATTGCCTCTAACTGTTTTTAACAAATGCTCCCTCAGGAAAAAGGCATTTTCCACTGTGTGGGCTTAGAGTCAGGTCAAGCAAAGACAGCCTTTTAAGTGGGATCTTCCAGGCAACCATTTGACAGGTCAAATGATGACATTTCTCAAGAAATGGGGCATTGAAGGAGATTCACCTCTGTTATGCCCCTCTAGTGGCAGTTAGACTGGTGGTTTTTACTATGATTTTAGGCTGTGGATTTTCAAAACTGCTGAGGAGTTGGAGAGCATGAGATGGGAATAGAGCAGTTTAAAACACTTCAATACTTGCTCTCCTTACCAAGATTTAAGCTATTTTTCTTTAATAAATTCTCTATAGACTGCTGCAAGAATCTTATTAATTTACAGAGTTTTGAGTCAATTCTGAAATTTTTTGCCAGTTTTCTCATGAATTTCTGAAATTTCTAAGTGCCATTTTTACCATTATCACTTTATCATGTATGTTTTTGAATTTTGATTTACAGGCTCATTTTGAGTGGGAAATCTCTTCTTTCTCCCTGCATTCTTCCATGTCTAGTAGTTATGTGGCTATCCCTAACCAACCCTGTGGGACCCTTGCCTCAGAACCAGGTATTGCATTAGTAGTCTGGGATTCTAGCCTCATAATGACATTGGGGATGTTGCAGGTACTTTCAAGGCAACAGCTTGACTGATGTCATGGCTCCAAGGACCTGTCCTCCTTCTATATCCTTAAGCTTGTAGTTTCATATAAGATGGAATTGGAAGCTATCAGCAGACATTTCCTGCTTCCTTTCAAGAGTGGAGGGTATTCATTCAAACTCCTGGTTTGGATCAGTGGGTCTGGCTCTAGTTGAAAGCTGTTACTTCTTATTACACCCTTGGATCCAAATTCCCACACTTACTTTTTGCTTCCCAACTATGAGACCAGGGATCTCACTATTACAGGCCCTTCTTCCTACTTTTATTTCTAGTCCATGAGATTCGTTTCTTGTTTTTGAGCAGGTATATGCCATTTAAATTTTTCCTCTTTACATTTTGTTTATTGTTGCTATATGTGTAGCACAAGACAATTGGAGGTTGCAAGGGTAGACAAAGCACGAACAAATAATGTCATCTTGAGTATACATTGTATAAGATCTGCCATCATTTAAAAATTTAAATTATTTTTCAATATGAGACAGTATCTATTGACTTTCTGCCCTGATGGATGAAGAAATTAGCCTAAAATGATTAAAAATGACAATACATATCTACGTCATGCTTGCGCACTGAAGGACAGTACTCCTGAGCATGTTTCTCTGACAAAACTACTGCTGCTGCTTTCAAAATGTTATAAATACACCAAGCATTTATCTTGATTTACATTCTAGAAAAACACAGAAAGAAGGCACCAATCACCATAATAAGAAATTTTTCTTTTTCTTTTGTCAAGCATGTTTTATGAGGGTGAAGAAGTGGCTCTGTGGAGGATAGAAATAATTCCCAGAAAAACCATGATTCCATCCAATTATAATACTTATATGCATACATATAAGCCTGGATGAAAAACTGTAATGCCCAATTGAGCAAAACTTCACTAACTAGAAGTGTAAGGAATAGATTAGCCTGATCCAATTTGACCAAGCTTTACTGACTTTTACAAGGTACATCTTCTTGTGCCAGGCATTGAGGGGATTACAGAAGTGAGTGAAAACCATTTATGTTCTCTAGGGGAGGGGGAGGAGGAGTAAAACAACTTGAAGGCATACAGTGTGGTCTATGCAAACTGTATATCTTCCAGTGAATTATTTCTGGGTGTAGGCCTGAGGATTGGGTAATTCCTATGGCACCTGAGTGTTTAAGAACAACCTTCTCTATCCTGTTGAAGACCCCACCATAAGGAAAAAAATGAGCGGCTATTAGTGGCTTTATGTGAAATTTTTCCATTGGCTTTTTATGGATCAACTCAGTTTTCCAAAAATGGAAATAACAATCAATTGGCTAGAGACACAGGATAGAGTAATTCGATTATTTTAATATTGAGATCTGGAGGTGTGGAGAGACAGATATAGATCCAGAAAAATCTCTTTCTAATAAACAAATAAAACCAAACTTTCTCTTGAGTTTGTAGGTTCTCTCTAGTTAGAGATAAGATGTTGGAGAGGAGTGTAGGATGTGTCTTCAGGGGAAGATGGCTGATACTGGCCTGGAGGTGGGAGACCCCCTTCATAGGCTCTCCTAAGTGGCCTTTAATCTGCCTCTTCCAAGCCCTGGTACACTAGGCCCCCCACTGTCTTTATAGAACAGAGTCTAACTCTGCAGTCACCCATCTGAAACACTTCCATAATTTTCCACTGCCTTTAGGATAAAGCCCAAATTATGTAACCACCATAAAAGGCCATGCATGGTCTAGATCCTACCATTTTCTTTCACACCAACCCTCACCCCAGACTTGGCCCCAGACATACCCAGCTCCTTTCAGGTCCATGAATTCATCCCAATTTTAGGCCTGTCTCTATGCTCTGCACTCTACCTGGAAGTGCACCCCTGCCCATCCTGCTTCCAGGAACCCTTCCTCCTATGATAGTGGTGGACAGCTGGTATTGGCTAAGACAAATCTGGCAGCATATGCCAGGGACCAAATAGCAGTAGCTCACATTAAATAGTAGTTAATGTCTTTCTCACCTAAAAGTCCAAGATAGTATGAAGGCTCTGCTTTATAAAGTTGTCTGCATGCAGACTTCTTTAATGTTGTTCCATAATCTGAGGATGGCATATTCTTTATCTCCATTGTCCAAGGTGGTTGTCTATTTATCACTGAGACAAACAGTCAAAAAGTCAGTTATAAGGGAAGGGTTCTTGGAGGAAGGGCAGGTATTCCTCCTTCAAGGGCATGACCTGGAAGTTGTGCAGGACACTTTTACTCACTCCCTGTTAGCCAGAACTGACTCACATGGGCACATGCAACTGCAAGGAAGCTGGGCAATGTCATTTTCATTCTGGGAAACCTCTATTTTTATGAGAGAGAAGGGGAAAACTAATATTAGGGAATGGCTGGATATGGATGACAGCTGTGAGAACAGAAAGGCCAGCCATTGTGGATGAAGATGAAGACTTAACCACTCCAACAAGGAAAAAGGTGACATCAAAGATGGAGAAATGGCAAGGAATGTTGAAGAAATGAGTAGTAGGAGCCAGGTTATGATGAACTGGAAAATGTTCCCACATCCAGAACACCTTTACTCATGTAAATCTCCCTGCCTGAAATGCCCCAACATTCTTTCCTCATCTCCAGGCCCAATTTGTACTTGATTTCCTTATGGACGTCTCTACTGAAAACTCCGGTCTTTCTCCAGTCTGGATCTCTGTCTGGGCCAAATGATTATCATCTTTTATTGATGCCTCTAATGAAACAGGTATTTTATATAGGTATCTCATTTTCTTCCCACCACGCTCTTGTTAGACTTTAGGGTTTCATTAAAAATTACTTCTCCCTCCCACCCACCCCCTTTGGAAATGAGGACTAATTGAGAAGTAAGATCCAGCAGACAGGCAAATGGAGATCAATGTTAGCTTTTTATTGATAAACTGTTTTAAAAGCATGGCTTCACACTTGTGGAAGGGCTGGCTTTAGTAACCCTTTACACATCCAGTAAAGACCGTGGAACAGCCCACCAGGGGGGAAGTGTGGGGTTCAGAGTCATCCACCCTACTCAGGATTCTGCCTAACACTGGTGTGAACAGAATGGATATAAAAAGGAAACATACCGGTTGCAAAGCCACTGAGAACTCCAGGTAGCTCTCACATCCCTCAGCCTGGCGGAAGGGGAAGTGGTGAGGCAGGAGGCCAGGAGTGTTACTCTTTTGATGTTCCACCCACATGGAAACGTGAGGCAAGAGGAATGAAAGTTCCTGCCAATGGGATGGATTGTTTTGTCCGTGTTATAGGCAAGGAAAGAAGCACCATGAGAAGAACCATGATTTACTAGAGTCACCAAGATAACCTTGGCCTTCAGTCACTAGCTCCAGTAGCTTGTAAACCCTTTTAAAAAAGCATTGCAATAAAACATCTCCACCAAAGCCGCTGGGGAAATGTCTACTTATTAAAACACTCAGCAGAGAGTTGGGTCAAAGGCTCCAGGTTCTGCTCTATGTTTGTTACTTTTTTGTCCTTGTCTCAAGACAATTCTCCCGGGAACAGGAACCAATGATGCTGCCCAGGGACCTTTTTAACTTTGCTGCTTCTAAATGTTCTTTGGTTGGGTTTATAGTTTGAGACAGTTTGTTGTATTTTTTTGAAATTCGCTTTCTCCCTTGAGCCTCCTACGGGAGGGAAGGACTGGGTGGTGAAGAGACTAAACTAAGGGCAGAGTAGGATTAAGGACCCATGAGTGGTCCAGGCTGGAGGTTAAGTTGGTAACCCTTCAATGAATATCTTAAATATCTATCTGACATGTATTTCAAGGGGGTGGTCGTGTGCCGGCAGGTCCGTGGTGGGGTGGCGGCAGCGGCAGCAGTGTCGTCGTGGGGTGGGGGTGGGGGGGTGTCAAGAGTCGTGGGGGCTTTCGGGGTCCACGTCCCCAGGTCACGGCGGTTCGCCGCCCGCCCCCAGCGGCGGCCTGGCCGGTCCCCCTCCCACCACCCCGCTCCCCTCTCTCGTCCTCGTCCTCGTCTTCCGTCGCGTCCCCTCCACCCCGGTCCTCCTCGGCCACCGTGTGCCGTCGGGGCGCAGGGGATCTAACCCGTCCTCGCCTGTGTTCGGGGCCGCGCCCCGGGGCCGTGTTCCCGGAGAAAAAATAAAAATAAAAAAAAATTATACAGAAAATTAGAATTGGTGTCAACATTCAGAAAAATGCCTGCCCGACATTTCCCATTTTTCTGTGATCCTTATACTGTCTGCAATTTTCCTATGCAATTTACTAAACTACATAACTTTTTGGCAAGTATATATATATATATATATATTATTAAGTCATAGCTGTGTACATTAATGCGATCATGGGGCACCATACTGGCAAGTATATTAAATTATTTTATATTTTAATAGTGAAATAAGTCACTTGTTCTCAGTAAACAGCCGTAGTCCGCGGAACACACCTTTACAAACCTGCAGGCCACTATGTCCTGCCCACTGGTAAGAGGGGGCTGTGCTTGGAAGAAGCATTTTACTTTTATTTTCCACTGGAGGGCGCTGTCTACTTTGGTGGAAGCAGAACCATGTTTCATTTCATCAGTTTATTCTAACAATTTTTTAGTTCCTGTTATGAATTCATACCCTGGGCGGTTGTCTGGCAGCCCACTCTTTAATCTGGCTTTTTCCAAGGTCTCAGGGGAGTTGTGTCAGGGCTCAAATGAGACCCCAGTGAGTCTGATTTCTACTGAGCTGGGCCACTGCATTCAGAGTTCTTGTCACCCTGAATAAGAAAAGCATTTTTACATCCAGTGCTAAGCCTTATCCCAGCTTCACCCCATACGTGTGTATCTATTAACATTTCCCTACTGTCAATTTCTGTGTCTTTGCATCCTTTGCCTTTGAAAAGATACAAACTGGGCATCTTTCCTGTGGAACCTGCTTCCTAGCTCACAACTTTTACCTCTGGATCCCCTGTCATCTGATCTCCCAACTTACCAGCACATGGCTTTAGAGCAGGGCTCTGCAAGCTTTAACATGCAAAGGAATCACCTGGGCATCTTATGAAAATGCAGATTCTGATGCAGTAGGCCTTGGCAGTGGGGCCTGAGAGCCTGCATTTCTAACAAGCCCTGAGTGGTTACATTTCAAATAACTAGACCTTTTTTTTTGAGACAGAGTCTCAAGCTGTTGCCCTGGGTAGAGTGCTGTGGCTTCATGGCTCACAGCAACTTCAAACTCTTGGGCTTAAGAGTGCTTAATTCTCTAAGGTGCCCACCACAATGTCCAGCCATTTTTTTTTTGTTGTTGTTGCAGTTGTCATTGTTGTTTTAGCTGGCCTGGCTGGGCTCGAACCCACTAGCCTCGGTGTATGTGGCCAGCACTCTACCCACTGAGCTATGAGCACTGCCAAATAACTAGATTTTACCTCTTTGTGCCATTCAGGAGTTTTCACACTCAGGCCCTGCCCTCCATATATGCAAGGATGGAGTCCAGTTAGTACCCACTCAGACCCTGGCCTCTTGCTTTGTCTTCATAAGTTGCTCCTGCAGGACCCTCTCCCTGGCTATGTCCATCTCTCCCTTGTTGGTGAGCATGAAGCATGCTCTGCTTGTGTGCTTGTGTCTGCTACATCTGTCCCCTAAGTTCTCTTTCACTTTTATTCTGTATAATTTCCTTTCATTTCTCTGATCTCTCCTTTTCATTGAGAACCCCAATCAGGGTACAATGAATGATATGATAATGGCAATGACGGGCATCACCTACACACAGAGCACTTCAAGACAGTTCAGGTAGAGGCTGTGGGCCAGGGCTCCATAGTCTGCCTGCCTGTGTTCAGATCCTGTCTCTTCTACTTCCCAGAGGAGTGGCCTTGGGCAAATTACTGTGTCTTAGTTTGATCATTTTCAAAATGTGTCTAATTCTGCTTTATAAGGTCCCTGTGAGGACTAAAGGAGATAATATTGTGTGAGGCACTTAGAATAGTCCTGACACATAGTAGGTGGCTGATAGTGGTCAGCAATGTTACCTTCCTCAATCTTGCTAGGAAAGCGATTTATTGTTCTCTCGTTAAAGGCCCAATGAGGAGGAATGACTGCACTTGACAGCCTACAGCAAGTAGGTCCACATAGCAGTGAACCAGCTCTGACTCCAATCCAGTGCTTATGGCTTCTACACGTGGAGTTTTATTACCACAGCTCACAGCCCTGAGTGTGACTGTTTCCCCAGCATCCCATGATCTTTTGTTCTCTCTTTCCTTCTAATGGATCACTTCCAGCCAGGATGATTCATGGATCTGGGCCTGCCTGGCTCCCATTAACTTCAGGGAAAATCATAAGGCAAAACCCACATCAATCAAGTCTCCAAATTACTTATTTATCTTTGCAGGTGACACATGGATTAAGATAAACGTGGAATGAAGTGGGTATTATAGGATAACTATTTAGATTTATAAAAATTGTGTAAGCACTTATACCAAGTCTCCAAATGGAAGTTTGCTCTGTTTTCACAATCTTAGCATAAACTTCAGCTTATGTCAGAATGTCACAATAGAAAGGCTTTGAAGCTTGACGTCTGAGGGACTGGGTCTCTCAGCTTCACTACTTGCTAGACTTGTGATCTTGAATAAGCCCTGTAACCCCTTAGAATCTATATTCTCATTTTATTCTTTATCCTTCCAGCAGACCAAAGAGTTATTATCCCCATTTCACAGATGTGGAAACTGAGGTACAGAGAAGGTAAGTAACTTGCTTAAGGTGACATGACTACCAAGGCGGAAGCAGGGCTTCAGGCCCCAATATCTGAGTGCAGAAACCACACTATCTCCTAAATGAGATGGCAAGTCCAAAAGCAGTAGGCGCTGAGTAGGAGCTTAATAAACCTTTACTGAATCTGAGACTTGAGGACAAAACTCATGTCTTATTAATCCCTATTCTTTATAGTACCTAGTTCTCAATTAATAGCAGTTAAGTTGCATTATTGCCCCGTGGAAATGGTTCTGTTTTTATTTAATGATTTGCTTAGCTGCATTTTAGTATGCAGACCACAATGCTTTTTGTACAATGTCTTCTGGACTGCGAGGCGCAGGCATTCATTATTTTATGAGACGCATATGTCATGCATAGCACAAGCCCTTTCCTTAAACCAACACAACATGCAAATAGAAATTTCATGTAAAATCACATTCAGACAGTCTCAAAGTAGAAACAGATGTCTGAAAAATATGAACGCCAGGCTTATTAAATATTTTATCATCAAATATTTCATACATTTCAAAAATGTCATCTGTGAAAACACAGAAATACCGCCTCAGGAGAACCAAAATATTTAATCACTTTCAAGAAATTCTTAAAAATAAGTCTTCACCTCAGAACTATTCCAGGCAGAGAACAAATTTCCAGGTGCTGCAAGCTATATTTATTATATTTTCATCAAAATCAGTAACCTAGATGAAGGAGATACAGTAATCAGTAAGGTCATTATTAGGTAAGATAATGACTTCTGAATGAATTCTCTCATTAATCTCATTACAAAATGGTAATGGTACCTGACTAATCATGCCGGAGGGGAGAGCAATGTTGAATCAGAGCAAAATTAAGGCTGTAATCACAGAGCTGCCCCGCCGCTTCTTCACGAGAGCCTGACTTGGGTTTGGGGACTGACTTGAAGCTCCTCTGTTGGGGTGGACGGTTGATCTGAAGGTCGGAGCGTCCTATGCGGAGAGGGGCAGTGTGAGAACCCTGAGCAGCAGCAGAAGTTAAGAAAAAGTGGCCTCTTCCTCCTCCTGTCACCTACTTCCAGGGTGCCCTGGGACAGGCCTATCTCTGGGCTCCATTTCCAGTCCAGTGGCAGCCAGCATGGCCTTTAAACACATACGTGAGGCCACACCATTCTCAACAATGGCTACCATCTCACTCAGGGACAAGCCCAGATCCTGGTGTCACCTGCCTCCGTTGCCTTTCTGACCTTATCTACTATCTTTCTCCCTGCCACTTGCTTAGCTGTCCCTTGAACACACCAGGCGTGTCCTTGCTGTGGGGACCATATCTGAACCCCACCCTATGTATCCACATGACTCAGCTCGCCTCTTTCAAGTCCTTGCTCAAATGTCCCCATCAGTAACACCGACCTGACCACCATGCTGAGCACTGCGAGCTCTCAGTCAACATTCCCGGCTGTGTTTTCTCGCTCACAGCCTTACTGCTTTCTGACACACTGTATGATTTGTTAAGCTTTTTGTCTGTTTGTCTCTCCCATGCCTGCTGCCCCCACTGGAACGTAAACTCCTTGAGGGTGAGGGTCTTTGTAGACTCCTATATAGGGCCTAGCACGTAGCCGTTGTGAAATGACTCTTTGCTGAATATGGAGTTTATCACAGGCTGGTGGGTTCCCAACCTTGTCCCTTGGACACTAAGGGAGGAACTTGTGTGTGAGACAGATGGTCAGGGATGACTAGAGTGCACATTCACCTTCTCTGTTGGTGGCACTGGCTTTGCTTTTTTATCTTTTTAGATAAAAGCCACATCAGGTCCCATTATTTCCATGAGAACTGGCCTGAGGACACATGCTGGGTGGCAGTGTCCAGAGAGGGGGAAATCTCAACAGCCAGAAGAGATGGGCCGGACAGAGTAAGATGGAATTGACAGAGACAAAAGGGATGCCTTGACTCGGAGCTCCAGCCTCAGTGGACAGGAACAAAGATGGGGTGTGGGATGATGGGACTCCATAGGCGCCAGCATGCAAAGACCTCAGGGGTCTCAGCAGAGGAGGATTCCAGCTGCTTGACTAGATTCCTCATGAGAAATAAGACAGATGATAATCTCACGTGAACCTTCACTGGTCAGGCCCACCGGGTCAGGACTATGGTCTCACTCTTTGTTTCCACTGGTGTTTGCGAAGAGAGGATGGAACATGGTAGGTGCTCGATAAACGCTCTATGACCTAAGCTCTGAATTAACACTGGAATATGTTTGTTTCTATGTCCCATTTTACAGGGAGCAATAATAAACTGTCTAGTGTTAGGAGTCTGAAACCTTATCACTTAAGGGACAATGAAAACACAGAGGCTGTTTAACCTCAATAATAGAAGGAAGGATAGAAATAAGCCCAGTCTTCAATAACTGCAGGGCCAGCATGTGAAAGTTGCATTACTTTTATTTTATGTAGCTGTAGAGCAGGGATTGTAGGTAAGTGACCCAAGTGTCACCATCTACCCCTTCCAACTCAGTGGCAAACATCCCTAATTGATTGTGGACACTTTCGATATAGCCGGACTAAGCTTCAGAATCTCAACACAGTGCTCCAAACTCCCCCACCCACACTGCGTGGAGCTGATACACAAGATAAAAATGTGACGCATTGTCTAGAACACAGCACTAGGCAGTGATCAAAAACCCTTTCATGCGAAGAAAAAACATTTTGTTAGAAGCAAAGATGGCGAGGAGGTGGAGCAAGATGGCGACCGAGTAACAGCTTCCTTGCATCTGAGCACCGTGAGTCTGGGGAGATAGGACTCCAGGCATCTCTGGCTGGTGGGATCTGCCTATCATCATTCCTATGAGGATACAGGGAGTCAGCGAGAGGCTTCTGGACCCCAAGAGGAGGACTAAAACAGTGGAAAACCGGCAAGTGGTCGCGTGTGTTCAATCCGTCTAAACCCGCCCACAACTGTAAGTTCAGTAGCAGTGAGACTGCAAACCAGAAAGCCCTTACCTGTGAACTGTTTTGGTGTCCTTGGACTTGGCACTGAGTTGAACTGCCTTGGGGAGGGCCTGAGCAGGAGTGCGGAGAACTTTGGCGGTTGTCTAGGGCTCCAGTCTGAGCTGCTGAGCCAGAGGGAGCTAATAGTGTTTGGCGGTGGGTCACACGGAACCATTGTCAGTGATCTGACCCGGCAAGCTCTGCCCTGAGGGTCACAGAGCTAGAAACGGGTGGGAGCTGGTAACTCAGCGACCAAGTAGCCTAAGGGTGGGGTCTGAGCCGCCTTGCAGCCCTAACCCTCAGGGGCAGAGTGAGACCGGTTTTGGCACAATGGGTAAGTGGATAGCCACTTCAGCAGTGATTCCAGCGAGAAAGCTGGGAAAGCTTCTGCTCAGCAAGTTTACAAGTTCAAAGTGCCTTTTAAGTGGGCTGAAGAGAGATTTAAGGTGTCTACCTGCTGGGGTTTGAGAAATCAGCAGCCTCCAGTCGTATCAGAACTGTGATTAACATCTCATACTCCAGAAGACCACGTGTTGCCCAGACAATATTCAATAACATATACAAACTGCTTTGTTTTTGGTTGTGTATTTTTTTCTTTTTTTTTGTTTGGTTGTTTTTGTTTGTTTGTTTGTTTATTTGACGTTGTTGATGTTCTTTTGTTTTTTAATTTCAATCTTTTCCATACAGATCCCTTTTTCTTTCTCAACTTTTCTAGTTTAATTATAATTTCCCATTGCTGCCTTTTTTAATAACTAGAACTTCATTTTTCCTAGTGTTTCTACCGCTATCATTTGGTTTTTCACCCAATTTTATCCCCGTAAAGTTTTATGTTTGCTTGTTTTGGTTTGATTTGTAGCATTTTTGTCTTTCCTCTCTACTTGGTGGAGGTGGGGTACTGTGTCTGATCAGGTTAGCAAAGAGCTGCTGACCTCAAGGGAATCACCCAACTGGGCACACCCAGAAGGTGGGGTTTTTTTAAGGTTGTGTCAAAGTACCCTACTGTACACCTATATTGCCCTGTCTCCCTCTTTCTGTGCCTCTCTTCTTTTTGTCAATATTCCTTATACCCACCCCCTCTCCTTTATCTTTCTTTTTTTTCTTATCACTCGGTCCTCCTTTCTTTCATCCCTTTTTTGCTCTTCAACCTTCTCACCCTTCTGGTCCTGTAACCTTTAGTCCACAGGCACAAGAACTTAAAGAGCAAGAGGAAGTGAAAGGAAAATTAGGGCAAGGAAACAGATAAAAGAAATCACTCATGAGGAAGAATCAGCAGAAAACTCCAGGCAACATGAAGAACCAGTCTAGAACAACCCCACCAAGGGACCATGAGGTAGCTACTGCAGATGATTCCACCTGTAAAGAAATGTTAGGAATGACAGAAAGGGAATTTAGAATACACATGTTGAAAACAATGAAAGAAATGATGGAAACAATGAAGGAAATTGCTAATAAAGTGGAAAATAACCAAAAGGAAATCCAAAAACAGAATCAAATAAGAGATGAACGATATAAAGAATATAAAAAGGATATAGCAGACCTGAAGGAACTGAAACAGTCAATTAGGGAACTTAAAGATGCAATGGGAAGTATCAGCAACAGGTTAGACCATGCAGAAGAAAGAATTTCAGAGGTAGAAGACAAAGTTCTTGAGATAACTCAGACAGTAAAAGAGGCAGAAAAGAAGAGAAAGAAAGCAGAACGTTCACTGTCAGAATTATGGGACTTTATGAAGCGTTCCAACATACGAGTTATA
This sequence comes from Nycticebus coucang, assembly GCF_027406575.1. Classification (NCBI taxonomy): domain Eukaryota; kingdom Metazoa; phylum Chordata; class Mammalia; order Primates; family Lorisidae; genus Nycticebus; species Nycticebus coucang. Next base: position 24,130,295 of record NC_069781.1, on the reverse strand, counting down.
GGAATTCCAGAAGGGGAAGAAGAATGCCCCAGAGGAATGGAAGCCATACTAGAGAATATTATAAAAGAAAATTTCCCAAACATCACCAAAGATTCTGACACACTGCTTTCAGAGGGCTATCGGACCCCAGGTCACCTCAACTCTAACCGAGCTTCTCCAAGACACATTGTGATGAACCTGTCCAAAGTCAAGACAAAAGAAAAGATTCTGCAAGCTGCCAGGAGAAAGCGCCAGTTGACCTACAGGGGCAAATCCATCAGAGTGACCGCAGACTTCTCTAATGAAACTTTCCAAGCAAGAAGACAATGGTCATCTACCTTCAATCTACATAAACAGAACGATTTCCAGCCCAGAATTCTGTACCCTGCTAAGCTAAGCTTCAAAATTGACGGAGAAATCAAATCATTTATGGATATACAAACATTGAGGAAATTCGCCACAACAAGACCAGCTCTACAGGAAATACTTCAACCTGTTCTGCACACTGACCACCACAATGGATCAGCAGCAATGTAAGAACTCAGAAATCAAAGGACAGAACCTAACCTCCACACTGATGCAAAAGATAAAACTAAGCAATGGACTCTCACCAAATAAGACGAATAGAATACTACCACACTTATCAATTATCTCCATAAATGTTAATGGCTTGAATTCCCCACTGAAGAGACATAGATTGGCTGACTGGATTAAAAAACACAAGCCATCCATTTGCTGTCTGCAAGAAACACACCTGGCCTCAAAAGACAAATTAAAGCTCCGAGTCAAGGGTTGGAAGACAATTTTTCAGGCAAATGGAATTCAGAAGAAAAGAGGAGGTGCAATCTTATTTTCAGATACATGTGGATTTAAAGCAACTAAAGTCAAAAAAGACAAAGATGGTCACTTTATATTGGTCAAGGGAAAACTACAACAAGAAGATGTTTCAATTCTAAATATTTATGCACCCAATTTAAATGCTCCCAGATTCTTGAAGCAGACCTTACTCAGTCTGAGCAATATGATATCTGATAATACCATCATAACAGGGGACTTTAACACTCCTCTTACAGAGCTGGACAGATCCTCTAAACAGAAATTAAACAAAGATATGAGAGATTTAAATGAGACCCTAGAACAACTATGCTTGATAGACGCATATAAAACACTCCACCCCAAAGATAAAGAATATACATTCTTCTCATCAGCCCATGGAACTTTCTCCAAAATTGATCATATCCTGGGACACAAAACAAATATCAACAGAATCAAAAGAATTGAAATTTTACCTTGTATCTTTTCAGACCATAAGGCACTAAAGGTGGAACTCAACTCTAACAAAAATGCTCAACCCCACCCAAAGGCATGGAAACTAAACAATTTTCTGTTGAATAACAGATGGGTCCAGGAAGAAATAAAACAAGAAATCATTAACTTCCTTGAGCATAACAACAATGAAGACACAAGCTACCAAAACCTGTGGGATACTGCAAACGCAGTTTTGAGAGGAAAATTCATCGCTTTAGATTCCTACATTCGAAAAACAGAAAGAGTGCGCATCAACAATCTCACAAGAGATCTTATGGAATTGGAAAAAGAAGAACAATCTATGCCTAAACTCAGTAGAAGAAAAGAAATATCCAAAATCAAGTCGGAGATCAATGAAATTGAAAACAAAAGAATCATTCAGAAAATTAATGAAACAAGGAGTTGGTTTTTTGAAAAAATAAATAAAATAGATAAACCATTGGCCAGACTAACTAGAAATAGAAAAGTAAAATCTCTAGTAACCTCAATCAGAAATGATAAAGGGGAAATAACAACTGATCCCACAGAGATACAACAAGAAACTCTATGCCCAGAAATTTGACAATGTGAAGGAAATGGATCAATATTTGGAATCACATCCTCTTCCTAGACTTAGCCAAGAAGAAATAGACCTCCTGAACAGACCAATTTCAAGCACTGAGATCAAAGAAACAATAAAAAGTCTTCCAACCAAAAAATGCCCTGGTCCAGATGGCTTCACTCCAGAATTCTATCAAACCTTCAAGGAAGAGCTTATTCCTGTACTGCAGAAATTATTCCAAAAAACTGAGGAAGAAGGAATCTTCCCCAACACATTCTATGAAGCAAACATCACCCTGATACCAAAACCAGGAAAGGACCCAAACAAAAAGGAGAATTTCAGACCAATCTCACTCATGAATATAGATGGAAAAATTCTTAACAAAATCCTAGCCAATAGATTACAGCTTATCATCAAAAAAGTCATTCATCATGATCAAGTAGGCTTCATCCCAGGGATGCAAGGCTGGTTTAACATACGCAAGTCCATAAACGTTATCCACCATATTAACAGAGGCAAAAATAAAGATCACATGATCCTCTCAATAGATGCAGAAAAAGCATTTGAGAAAATCCAGCATCCTTTTCTAATTAGAACACTGAAGAGTATAGGCATAGGTGGCACATTTCTAAAACTGATTGAAGCTATCTATGACAAACCCACAGCTAATGTTTTACTGAATGGAGTAAAACTGAAAGCTTTTCCTCTTAGAACTGGAACCAGACAAGGTTGTCCTCTGTCACCTTTACTATTCAACATAGTGCTGGAAGTTCTAGCCAATACAATTAGGCAAGACAAGGAAATAAAGGTGAATCCAAATGGGAGCAGAGGAGGTCAAACTCTCCCTCTTTGCTGACGACATGATCTTATACTTAGAGAACCCCAAAGACTCAACCACAAGACTCCTAGAAGTCATCAAAAAATACAGTAATGTTTCAGGATATAAAATCAATGTCCACAAGTCAGTAGCCTTTGTATACACCAATAACAGTCAAGATGAGAAGCTAATTAAGGACACAACTCCCTTCACCATAGTTTCAAAGAAAATGAAATACCTAGGAATATACCTAACGAAGGAGGTGAAGGACCTCTATAAAGAAAACTATGAAATCCTCAGAAAGGAAATAGCAGAGGATATTAACGAATGGAAGAACATACCATGCTCATGGATGGGAAGAATCAACACTGTTAAAATGTCTATACTTCCCAAAGCAATCTACCTATTCAATGCCATTCCTATCAAAGTACCTACATCGTACTTTCAAGATTTGGAAAAAATGATTCTGCGTTTTGTATGGAACCGGAAAAAACCCCGTATAGCTAAGGCAGTTCTTAGTAATAAAAATAAAGCTGGGGGCATCAGCATACCAGATTTTAGTCTGTACTACAAAGCCATAGTGCTCAAGACAGCATGGTACTGGCACAAAAACAGAGACATAGACACTTGGAATCGAATTGAAAACCAAGAAATGAAACTAACATCTTACAACCACCTAATCTTCGATAAACCAAACAAGAACTTACCTTGGGGGAAAGACTCCCTATTCAATAAATGGTGTTGGGAGAACTGGATGTCTACATGTAAAAGACTGAAACTGGACCCACACCTTTCCCCACTCACAAAAATTGATTCAAGATGGATAAAGGACTTAAATTTAAGGCATGAAACAATAAAAATCCTCAAAGAAAGCATAGGAAAAATACTGGAAGATATTGGCCCTGGGGGAAGACTTCATGAAGAAGACTGCCATGGCAATTGCAACAACAACAAAAATAAACAAATGGGACTTCATTAAACTGAAAAGCTTCTGTACAGCTAAGGAGACAATAACCAAAGCAAAGAGACAACCTACACAATGGGAAAGGATATTTGCATATTTTCAATCAGACAAAAGCTTGATAACTAGGATCTATAGAGAACTCAATTTAATCCACATGAAAAAAGCCAATAATCCCATATATCAATGGGCAAGAGACATGAATAGAACTTTCTCTAAAGATGACAGACGAATGGCTAACAAACACATGAAAAAATGTTCATCATCTCTATATATTAGAGAAATGCAAATCAAAACAACCCTGAGATATCATCTAACCCCAGTGAGAATGGCCCACATCACAAAATCTCAAAACTGCAGATGCTGGCGTGGATGTGGAGAGAAGGGAACACTTTTACACTGCTGGTGGGGCTGCAAACTAGTACAACCTTTCTGGAAGGAAGTATGGAGAAACCTCAAAGCACTCAAGCTAGACCTCCCATTTGATCCTGCAATCCCATTACTGGGCATCTACCCAGAAGGAAAGAAATCCTTTTATCATAAGGACACTTGTACTAGACTGTTTATTGCAGCTCAATTTACAATCGCCAAAATGTGGAAACAGCCTAAATGCCCACCAACCCAGGAATGGATTAACAAGCTGTGGTATATGTATACCATGGAATACTATTCAGGCATTAAAAAAAATGGAGACTTTACATCCTTCGTATTAACCTGGATGGACGTGGAAGACATTATTCTTAGTAAAGCATCACAAGAATGGAGAAGCATGAATCCTATGTACTCAATCTTGATATGAGGACAATTAATGACAATTAAGGTTATGGGGGGGGAGCAGAAAAAGGGATGGAGGGAGGGGGTGGGGCCTTCGTGTGTGTCACACTTTATGGGGGCAAGACATGATTGCAAGAGGGAGTTTACCTAACAATTTTAATCAGTGTAACTGGCTTATTGTACCCTCAATGAATCCCCAACAATAAAAAAAAAAAAAAAAAGAGGTACTTCAAATAACTAAGCCTTCAAAGAATAAACCTTTGGGTATGGGCTTCTGATATCACTGCTTAAACAACTTTAAGACCAGACAGTGGGCTGAGTCAGGATTTCTACAACTCTTTCAGTTGAGAATTTAATGAGAAATTTATGAGATTAATACCCCAAGATGCAGTGGAACATGAGTTACTGAATGAACTGATAAAGAATTATTATTGTTCTTGTTCTGGAAAAAAAAAAAAGAAGAAGAAGCAAAGATGGCGTAAGTTCCTGGGGTGGGGATGGGGCAGGGAGTTTCTCAGCATTGGTCAAGGGGAGGCTGCCTCTCCCCCTTCCTTCCCATGAAAGGAAAGCATCTGAGTCCTCATTGGTATGTGGTGGGTGCCTTTCCAGTGTGGGGAGTTCAGAGCCGTGGTGTTATCTGACAAGGCACCTTAACAGCTGAGGACAGTCACTGGTGCTCACAACAGGAAGCACGAGGCACCTCAATGTGTTGACCTGCTCTGGAAATGCTTCGTGGTTGCTTCCCAGAAGCTTCTGCCATTTCCCTTGCTAACCAGGTCTCCACTTGAATGGCTCCTGCTGGTACCGCATCCCCTGGGTTTGGGTTCATATGTTCATATTTAATGTCCAGATCCAGTGGTTCATCCTGTAGCCTCCCTGCTTTGGGTCCCTTTGTCCCTCACTGTGGGTGCCTGTGAGGAGCTCACACCCCAGCAACCTCAGCGGTGTTCCCTGCCTGGTTGTATGGGAAACTGTTCCCCCATGTGATACACATCAGGAACTGGGCTCTCTTGGCCTAATTATTCAACACTAGAATTTCTTCCAGCTGCCCGTGTGGGTACAGGGGTGCCCTATAAAGGTGTTGCCTCCCAGAATAATGAAGGCACTTTGCTTCAGCTTTTAACCTGCACTAGATACGACACCTTTCTACCACCTGTTCCTTCCCAGTCCCCATCCTGGGAGTGCCACTCTCAGAGAGACCACGACACTGGAGCCTCTTCTTGGTACATTGCTTCCTCTTTCCTCTTCTTCCTTTTCCTTCCCCTCTGTCTCTGATGGGAACTTATTGATACCCTTTGTCTTTTCTGTAATAAGAAAACTTCCATAATCTGAGATCACCAGGCTCTGGTCTCAATAGGAAAGGAGCATTTATACTTTAACAAGCTTTAATCTTTCTCAACAAAGCTTATCTTTCTAGCTTCAAAACTCTAGCTTGATTTAAGATAGATCAATGGCTCATAGGTGGTACCCACACCTTTTCCTGAAGAAATAAAGATTGATTTAATGGATGGAGAGTCACAGGACAACATGACTCACGGGGAAGGAAAAACACACGATTTTCTCTCTTAAAAAGTTATTTTTTAATGGCACAACCGGAATTCACAAAAAGATTTGTGTTCAAAGGTGTTTATTATATAGCATTATTTGTCATTAAAATAAAATTGGAAACAAATTGAAAGTCCAACAAAAGGGGATTTTAAATGACATCATAGAGTATTGTTCATTTAAATGGGTAAAATTGTATGATATTGGCTGAAGAAAGCACCTTACAAAATATTCATGGCATATTCAGTATGATTACATTTTATAATGAAGTACTTAACTGTCGATCTCTGGATAACAAAATGATGAGTGATTTTTAAAAATTTTTCTTCTTTGTGCTTTTTCATATTTTCCAAATTACTATGGAACATTTGTTAGTTTTGTGGTCAGGAATCAACAATAAATGCTCTGTTACTTGGAGAAGAAAATGCAGGTGACCCCATGATGGGAATGATGAGGGCACAGAGGATGAGATTGTGGTCCCGTGATCGGTCCCAACTTTGGCTTCTGGCCCCCTGATGTGATGTTAGGGTGGAAAGACCTTCTCCAGGCTTGGTGGTTCCCAATCCCCTGGACAATGGCCAGTTATCCCACCAGCACAGAAGTGCCTGCTCCCCAGGAAGTCTTCCCACCACAGAAACACTCCAATTTATTAAAGAACCCTGGTGCCAAGAGAGTTTCTGCCTGTGCGCAAATCTTGAGTACCCTGGAGCTTCAATCTTTTATGAAATAGCTTTTCATTTTTTCCTTCTTTACTCAGGGCTTTACAAGTCACTAAGTGGTTCTTCGTACATCAATTTTTAATCTTGTTAAGGTTTTTATTTCCACTTGGACAATCCTCAGTTCATAAATAACACATCAAAAATTTGCTCCAAATTCTTCCGTAGGTTTTGTTTGTTTGCATTTGTTTTAAAATGGTCTATTGAGAAGGAAGAAAATGGTGACCACATCACTGTTGTGCATGTCCTTTGTCTGCGTATGAACTTTCTGTGGCTCCCTATTGCCATCCAGAGTTGAACTATATTTCTCTGCATGATTCTCAAGGCCTGCCGTGACCTGGCCCAACCATCCTTTTTAGCTCAGTTCCTCTCTTCATTCTCCCAACACACCAAGAAGCCAGGAACAAAGGAGGAGGCTGAGGCAGGAGCCTCTGCTCACCCCATGTCCTCTGTTGGGAGGGCTTAAGAAGACTTGGAGTGATTTTGATTTAACATGTTTCTATATAGTTCTATGTTTCAGTTTCAGTTTCAGATGCACTAAGTCTGCCTGGTTCCTTTATAGATATGACTGCAGTTTAACAAACTCTGGACTTGAGGTCAGACAGGTCTGTGTTTGAATTTACACTCTGTGGCATTGATCAAGAATTGATGGCTTCAGTTGGGTGCGGTGGCTCACACCTGTAATCCTAGCAGTCTGGGAGGCTGAGGCAGGAGGATCCCTTGAGCTCAGGAGTTTGAGACCACCCTGAACAAGAATGAAGCCCTGTCTCTACTAAACATAAAAGAAAATTAGCTGGGCACTATGGCAGGTACCTATAGGCCTACCTACTCAGGAGGCTGAGACAGGAGGATCACCTGAACCCAGGAGTTTGAAGTTGCTTTGAGCTAGGCTGATGCCATGGTCTAAGCTGGGCAACAGAGTGAGACACCCGGTCAAAAAAATAAAAAATAAAAAAAGAATTGATAGCTTCATTTATTTATTTATAACACAGGAGAGTAGTGCCCACCTAACAGATCAGTTATAACAATTGGATACAATTGCACATGTGAAACTGCTGATAATCGGCCTGGCATATAGCAGGACTTTAATAATCGTGAAATCTAGGGCTGAAGCAATATTTGTATATTCAGTTGCTTAAGTGTGTTTGAAACACCTGTAGACTCACCACCTAGATTCAATAGTTGTTAACATTTGGCCAAATATATGCTTTCTCTTCCTATGTCTATCTGTTCATTTAGCTATTATCTATCTGTCTAGATCTATAGAACCATCTCTCTCTTTCTCTCTTTGGCTGAAGTACTTGAAAGAAGTTGCATATTTAATAATTCTTCAGCCCTCGTGTGTCTAAAAAATAAGAATATTCTCTCTTACATACCCAAATGCCATTTTGCACCTAAAAACATTAACAATTCCATGTTATCATCTAATATCCAGTCCTCATTAAAATCCCGCAACTACCCCTAAAATGTCTTTTATAGTTTGCCCCCAAACATGATCCCATCAAGGTTCATATATGGCATTCGGTTGTTACATTTAATCTGGAACATCTCTCACAGGCCTTTACTGACTTTTGGAAATATTAGGTTGTCAGAGAATGTTTCACATGTTGGAGTCATCTGACTGTTTCCTAGTGGCATAATTTACTGTTTTCCTCTATCTCTTACATTTTTCATCAACTAGTTGGCATAGACTATAAATCCTCCTAAAATGGTAAAGTGAGGGCTTAATTTTTCTCTTTCATTACCAGGTTTCAGAGCCAGGAGTTGGAGTAATGGTCTCTTCCAGTGTTGGCATCAGTTTCCTCTTCCCTGACTGTCTCTGTCTCTCTGCCTGCCCCACTCCCAACCCCCATTATTCTGTCTCTTTAAGTATTCGCTCAGGACTTAGGATTTTTTAATTCTATCCATCCCTGTGTCCATTCATGAATTCATCTAGGTATGATGCAAGGATCCAATTCTATGTTTTCCCAAGTGACTATTTAGTTGTCCTACATCTTTTATCTTAAAGTCTGTATTTCTCCAAGAATTTGAGATTTCTCCCCCCTGCCCCCCACTTTTTTTTGAGACAGAACCTCACTTTGTCACCTCAATAGAGTGCTGTGGCATTTGTCTAGCTTACAGCAACCTCAAACTCTTGAGCTCAAGCTATTCTCTTGCCTCAGCCTCCTGAGTAGCTGGGACTATAGACAGGGTCTCACTTTTGCTCAGGCTGGTCCCAAACTTCTGAGCTCAGGCAATCCACCTGCCCCGGCCTCCCAAAGTGCTGAAATTACAGGCATCAGCCACCGCACCCATCCCAAGAAATTCCTCCTTTCATATCAACTTTCCATGTGCACTGAGTTTATTTCTAATTAAAAAACATTTGTTCCATTGATATATCTGTCAAATTATGTGTTACTACTATATTATTTTAATTTTAGAGGCTTTCTTATAAATTTGAAGATCTGAGAGAACTAGTTCCCTTGGCTATTTCTCCGAGTTTTGTCATTTTCTTGGCTGCTCTTGCTTGTTTCCACATGAACTTTAGAATCAAGTTTTGTAATATTAGGAAAAAAGATGTTGGCATTTTTACTGTGATTGGGCTACATTTATTATTTACCTATTTATTATTTTGGAGGTATATTAAAATGTATTATCTAAGACATGTACTTATGGAGATGATCACATTATTTTTCTTCTTAGAATTACAATAATTAGAGTTACATTAATTTCCTAATATTGAACCATCCTTGGACTATTGTAATAAAACTTGGTCATATGTATTATTTTCAATGTACTGTTAGATTTCTGAATAATATTTTATTAAGATTTTTGTATAGTTATTGACAAATGAGATTGGTCTGTATCTTTATTTTTTGTACAATATGTGTCAGGTTGGGTATCAATATTATTTATTACCACTGGCTGTTTTTGTTTCTTTCATTTTTTGTTAAATCATAACTTTGTACATTGATGCATTTATGGGGTTCAGGGTAATGCTTCAATATACAATGTGAAATGCTTACATCAAACTGAGTAACACATCCATCACAATTATACTCTTTTCTTAATAGTTTTGAAATATACCATTGCATCATGCACATTAGGTGATGTCCCCCCCAAATATCCCCCCTCCTCCCATATTCCCCCCTCTTCTTCTCTCTGTCCTCTTCCCTTCTACTTTCTGGACTATAGTTATGTTTTGCCATTCATATGAATGTGTAGGTGATTATATATTGATTTAATAGTGGTATTGAGTACACTGGATACTTTTTTTTCCATTCTTGAGATAACTTTACTAAGAAGAATATATTTCAGCTCTATCCAGCTGAACATAAAAGATGTGAAGTCTCCATCTTTTTATGGTTGCATAGTATTCCATGGTGTACATATACCACAATTTGTTAATCCATTCATAGGTCAATGGGCACTTGGGCTGTTTCCATATCTTGGCTATTATGAATTGGGCTGCAATAAACATTCTGGTGCAAATGTCTTTGTTGTAAAATAATTTTTGATCATCTGGGTATATACCTAGTAGAGGAATTGCAGGATCGAATGGTTGGTCTATTTTTAGTTCCTTCAGTGTTCTCCAAACTTCTTTCCATAAAGTTCATATTAACTTGCATTCCCACCAGCAGTGTAGAAGTGTTCTCTTCTCTTTGATCCATGCCAACATCTGTAGTTTTGGGATTTTGTGATGTGGGCTAATCTTACTGGAGTTAGATGATATCTCAAAGTGATTTTGATTTGCGTTTCTCTGATGATTAAGAATAATGAGCATTTTTTCATGTGTTTGCAGGCCATGCGCCTGTCTTCATCAGAGAAGTTTCTATTCAAGTCTCTTGCCCACATAGAAATGGGGTTATTTGTTCTTTTCTTATTGATTAGTTTGAGTTCTTTGTAGATTCTAGTTATCAGGCCTTTGTCAGAGGCATAACCTGAAAAAATCTCCCATTCTGAAGGTTGTCTGTTTCCTTTACTTACTGTGCTCTTGGCTATGTAAAAGCTTTTTAGTTTGATCAGATACCAGTAATGTATTTTTGGTGTCACTTCAATTGCCCGGGGAGTCCTCCTCATAAAATATTCTTCCAGGCTAATTTCTTCAAGTGTTTTCCCTGCACTCTCTTCTAGTATTTTTATAGTTTTCATGTTTTAAGTTTAAATCTTTTATCCAGTGAGAATCAATTTTTGTTAATGATGAAAGGTAGGGATCCAGTTTCAGTCTCCTACAGGTTGCCAACCAGTTCACCCAGCACCTCATTTGTTAAATAGGGAGTCTTTCCCCCACCAAATATTTTTGATAGGCTTGTTGAAGATCAAATGACAATAAGTAGCTGGGTTCGTCTCTTGGTTCTCTATAAATCTACTGCCCTGTTTTTGTGCCAGTACCATCTGTTTTGATCACTATAGCTTTACAGTACAGCCTGAAGTCTGGTAATGTGATACCTCCTGATTTGTTCTTATTTCTGAGTAATGTCTTGGCTATTTAAAGTTTTTTCTGATTTCATATAAAATGAAGTACAAGATCTTTAAAGTATTACAATGGTGCTTTAATGGGTATTGCATTAAATCTGTAGATTGCTTTGGGTAGTATGGACATTTTAACAATGTTGGTTCTTCCCAGCCATGAACATGGTATGTTTTTCTATTTGTTAACATCTTCAGCTATTTCTTTTCTTAGAGTTTCATAGTTCTCCTTATACAGACCTTTGACGTCCTTTGTTAGGTAAATTCCCAGATATTTCATCTTCTTTGGCATTATTGTAAAAGGAATACAGTCCTTGATTGTTTTTTCGGCTTGACTATTGTTGGCATATATAAAAGCTACTGACTTGTAAGTATTGATTTTGTATCCTGAGACACTGCTGTATTCCTTGATCACTTCTAAGAGTTTTGAAGTTGAATCCCTGGGATTTTCCAGGTATAGGATCATATCATCAGTGAAGAGTGAGAGTTTGATCTCCTCTGACCCTATTTGTATACCCTTAATCACCTTCTCTTGCCTGATTGCGATGGCTAAGACTTCCATTACTATGTTGAATAGCAGTGGAGACAGTGGGCATCCTTGCCTCATTCCTGATCTGAGTGGAAATGTTTTCAATTTTACACCATTCAATATGTTATTGGCTGTGGGTTTGTTGTAGATGGCCTCTATCAGTTTAAGAAATGTCCCTTCTATGTCTATTTTCTTAAGTGTTCTGATCATGAAAGGATGCTGGATATTATCAAAGGGTTTTTCAATTGAGAGAATCATATGGTCTTCATGTTTTATGTTATTGATGTGATGTATTATATTTATAGATTTATGTACGTTGAACCAACCCTGTAACCCTGGAATAAAACCAACTTGATCATGGTGTATAATTTTTTTGATGTGTTGTTGAATTCTGTTTGCTAAGATCTTATTGAATATTTTTGCATTAATATTCATTAATGATATTGATCTATAATTTTCTTTCTTTGTTGGATCCTTTCCTGGTTTGGGTATCAGGGTGATATTTGCTTCATAGAATATGTTGGAAATATTCCCTCTTTTTCTATTTCTATTTCTTTCTTTTTCTAGAATTTGGATGTGAAGCCATCTGGTCCAAGACTTTTCTTTTTTGGGAGATTTCCTATGGTTGATGCTATTTCAGTGATTTATATAGGTCTATTCAAGATTTCTAATTCTTTCTGGTTGAGTCTAGGAAGGTGGCGTGCTTCCAGGTATTGGTCCATCTCCTTCAGATTTTCATATTTCTGGGAATAGAGATTTTTGTAGTAATCATTGAGGATTTTTTTTTTTAAATTTCTGAAGTGTCTGTTGTTATTTCTCCTTTATCATTTCTTATAGATGATATTAGAGATTTTACTTTTCTATTTCTGGTTAGGTTGGCCAAAGGTTCATCAATTTTGTTAATTTTTTTTAAAAAAACCAACTTTTTGTTTCATTGATCTTCTGAATGATTCTTTTGTTTTCAATTTCATTTCATTCTGTCCTAATTTTGCTTATTTCTTTTCTTCTGCTGGATTTGGGGTTGGAATGTTCTTCCTTTTCCAGTTGCTTGAGATGATCCATTAAGTTGTTGGCTTCCTCTCTTTCTGTTTTCTTGATGAAGGCTTCTAATGCTATAAATTTCCCTGTTAGGATTGCCTTTGCAGTATCCCACATGTTTTGATAATTTGTGTCTTATCATTTTCCTTTTTTTGTAGTTTTTGGCCAGGGCTGGGTTTGAACCCACCACCTCCAGCATATGGAATCGGCATCCTACCCCTTTAAGCCACAGGTGATGCCCTTCATTATCATTTTGTTCCAAAAATTTGGTGATTTCCTTCTTAATCTCATCTTTGACCACTTATCATTCAGCCTAAGATTATTTAGTTTCTATGACTTTGAGTATGAGGATTCCCATTGCTATTGAGTTCAACTTTTATTCCATGGCAGTCTGAGAAGATACAAGGAATAATATCTATACTTTTAAATATGCTGAGGTTAGACTTGTGTCCTAGGATATGATCTATTTTGGAGGATGACCTGTGGGCTGATGAGAACAATGTATATTCAGTTTTATTAGGGTGAAATGTTCTGTAGAGGTCTGTGAAGTCCATTTGTTCTAGTGTCAGGTTGAAGTCTAATATTTCTTTGCTTAGTTTCTTCTTGGAGAATCTATCCAAAACTGTCAAAGGGGTATTAAAATCGTCAACTATTATAGTGCCAGAAGATATCAGGTTATTCATATCCATTAGGGTCTGCTTTATCAATTGAGGAGCATTCTGGTAGGGTGCATAAGTGTTCATTATCTAAATCTCTTCATATTGGGTTTTCCCCTTTACAAATATGTAGTGACCTTCCTTATCTTTCTTTATCTATGTTGGTTTAAAGCCAATAGTATCTGCTACTAAAATCGCAACCCCTGCTTTTTTCTGGTTTCTATTTGCCTATATTATACAACTCTATCCTGTCACCATAAGTCTATTTTTATCCTTTAAGGTAAGGTGAGATTCTTGTATAAGCAGATACACGGTTGAGTTTATGTATCCAGTCAGCCAGCCTATGCCTCTTTAGAGGACGATTTAAACCATTCACATTAATTGAGAGAATTGATAAACCTGGTTGTGTTTTGGGTGTCATGATTTTCAGATGCCCAGTGGACATTTTTCATCCTTTTACCACTGTGGAAGTTGGGTTTTGTTCAAAAATTTTTCGGTGAGTTTACTTTAGAGGTAGAACATCGCGCTGGTTGTTGTAGAGGATGGGTCTCAGAATATCCTGGAGAGCTAGTTTAGTTATGGCAAATTTCTTCAACATCTCTATGTCATTAAAGTATTTGATTTCTCCATCACAAATGAAACTCAGTTCAGCTGGATACAGGATCCTGGGCTGGAAGTTTTTTTTTTTTTTTTTTATTGTTGGGGATTCATTGAGGGTACAATAAGCCAGTTACACTGATTGCAATTGTTAGGTAAAGTCCCTCTTGCAATCATGTCTTGCCCCCATAAAGTGTGACACACACTAAGGCCCCACCCTCCTCCCTCCATCCCTCTTTCTGCTTCCCCCCCCCATAAACTTAATTGTCATTAATTGTCCTCATATCAAGATTGAGTACATAGGATTCATGCTTCTCCATTTTTGTGATGCTTTACTAAGAATAATGTCTTCCACTTCCATCCAGGTTAATACGAAGGATGTAAAGTCTCCATTTTTTTTAATAGCTGAATAGTATTCCATGGTATACATATACCACAGCTTGTTAATCCATTCCTGGGTTGGTGGGTATTTAGGCTGTTTCCACATTTTGGCAATGGTAAATTGAGCTGCCATAAACAGTCTAGTACAAGTGTCCTTATGATAAAAGGATTTTTTTCCTTCTGGGTAGATGCCCAGTAATGGGATTGCAGGATCAAATGGGAGGTCTAGGTTGAGTGCTTTGAGGTTTCTCCATACTTCCTTCTAGAAAGGTTGTACTAGTTTGCAGTCCCACCAGCAGTGTAAAAGTGTTCCCTTCTCTCCACATCCACGCCAGCATCTGCGGTTTTGAGATTTTGTGATGTGGGCCATTCTCACTGGGGTTAGATGATATCTCAGGGTTGTTTTGATTTGCATTTCTCTAATATATAGAGATGATGAACATTTTTTCACATGTTTGTTAGCCATTCGTCTGTCATCTTTAGAGAAAGTTCTATTCATGTCTCTTGCCCATTGATATATGGGATTGTTGGCTTTTTTCATGTGGATTAATTTGAGTTCTCTATAGATCCTAGTTATCAAGCTTTTGTCTGATTGAAAATATGCAAATATCCTTTCCCATTGTGTAGGTTGTCTCTTTGCTTTGGTTATTGTCTCCTTAGCTGTACAGAAGCTTTTCAGTTTAATGAAGTCCCATTTGTTTATTTTTGTTGTTGTTGCAATTGCCATGGCAGTCTTCTTCATGAAGTCTTCCCCCAGGCCAATATCTTCCAGTGTTTTTCCTATGCTTTCTTTGAGGATTTTTATTGTTTCATGCCTTAAGTTTAAGTCCTTTATCCATCTTGAATCAATTTTTGCGAGTGGGGAAAGGTGTGGGTCCAGTTTCAGTCTTTTACATGTAGACATCCAGTTCTCCCAACACCATTTATTGAATAGGGAGTCTTTCCCCCAAGGTAAGTTCTTGTTTGGTTTATCAAAGATTAGGTGGTTGTAAGATGTTAGTTTCATTTCTTGGTGTTCAATTCGATTCCAAGTGTCTATGTCTCTGTTTTTGTGCCAGTACCATGCTGTCTTGACCACTATGGCTTTGTAGTACAGACTAAAATCTGGTATGCTGATGCCCCCAGCTTTATTTTTGTTACTAAGAACTGCCTTAGCTATACGGGGTTTTTTCCGGTTCCATACAAAACACAGAATCATTTTTTCCAAATCTTGAAAGTACGATGTAGGTACTTTGATAGGAATGCCATTGAATAGGTAGATAGCTTTGGGAAGTATAGACATTTTAACAATGTTGATTCTTCCCATCCATGAGCATGGTATGTTCTTCCATTTGTTAATATCCTCTGCTATTTCCTTTCTGAGGATTTCATAGTTTTCTTTATAGAGGTCCTTCACCTCCTTCGTTAGGTATATTCCTAGGTATTTCATTTTCTTTGAAACTATGGTGAAGGGAGTTGTGTCCTTAATTAGCTTCTCATCTTGACTGTTATTGGTGTATACAAAGGCTACTGACTTGTGGACATTGATTTTATATCCTGAAACATTACTGTATTTTTTGATGACTTCTAGGAGTCTTGTGGTTGAGTCTTTGGGGTTCTCTAAGTATAAGATCATGTCGTCAGCAAAGAGGGAGAGTTTGACCTCCTCTGCTCCCATTTGGATTCCCTTTATTTCCTTGTCTTGCCTAATTGTATTGGCTAGAACTTCCAGCACTACGTTGAATAGTAAAGGTGACAGAGGACAACCTTGTCTGGTTTCAGTTCTAAGAGGAAAAGCTTTCAGTTTTACTCCATTCAGTAAAATATTGGCTGAGGGTTTGTCATAGATAGCTTCAATCAGTTTTAGAAATGTGCCACCTATGCCTATACTCTTCAGAGTTCTAATTAGAAAAGGATGCTGGATTTTATCAAATGCTTTTTCTGCATCTATTGAGAGGATCATGTGATCTTTATTTTTGCCTCTGTTAATATGGTGGATAACGTTTATAGACTTGCGTATGTTAAACCAGCCTTGCATCCCTGGGATGAAGCCTACTTGATCATGATGAATGACTTTTTTGATGATAAGCTGTAATCTATTGGCTAGGATTTTGTTGAGAATTTTTGCGTCTATGTTCATGAGTGAGATTGGTCTGAAATTCTCCTTTTTGTTTGGGTCTTTTCCTAGTTTTGGTATCAGGGTGATGTTTGCCTCATAGAATGTGTTGGGGAAGATTCCTTCTTCCTCAGTTTTTTGGAATAATTTCTGCAGTACAGGAATAAGCTCTTCCTTGAAGGTTTGATAGAATTCTGGAGTGAAGCCATCTGGACCAGTGCATTTTTTAGTTGGAAGCTTTTTTTATTGTTTCTTTGATCTCAGTGCTTGAAATTGGTCTGTTCAGGAGGTCTATTTCATCCTGGCTAAGTCTAGGGAGAGGGTGTGATTCCAAATATAGATCCATTTCCTTCACATTGTCAAATTTCTGGGCATAGAGTTTCTGGTAGTATTCAGAGATGATCTCTTGTATCTCTGTGGGATCAGTTGTTATTTCCCCTTTATCGTTTCTGATTGAGGTTATTAGAGATTTTACTTTTCTATTTCTAGTTAGTCTGGCTAATGGTTTATCTATTTTATTTATTGTTTCAAAAAACCAACTCCTTGTTTCATTAATTTTCTGAATGATTCTTTTGTTTTCAATTTCATTGATCTCTGATTTGATTTTGGATATTTCTTTTTTTTTTTTTTTTTTTGGTTTTTGGCCGGGGCTGGGTTTGAACCCACCACCTCTGGCATATGGGACCGGTGCCCTACTCCTTGAGCCACAGGCACCGCCCTGATTTTGGATATTTCTTTTCTTCTACCGAGTTTAGGCTTAGATTGTTCTTCTTTTTCCAATTCCATAAGATCTCTTGTGAGATTGTTGATGTGCTCTCTTTCTGTTTTTCGAATGTAGGCATCTAAAGCGATGAATTTTCCCCTCAAAACTGCTTTTGCAGGATCCCACAGGTTTTGGTAGCTTGTGTCTTCATTGTTGTTATGCTCAAGGAAGTTAATGATTTCCTGTTTTATTTCTTCCTGCACCCATCTGTTATTCAACAGAAGATTGTTTAATTTCCATGTCTTTGGGTGGGGTCGAGCATTTTTGTTAGAGTTGAGTTCCACCTTTAGTGCCTTATGGTCTGAAAAGATACAAGGTAAAATTTCAATTCTTTTGATTCTGTTGATATTTGTTTTGTGTCCCAGGATATGATCAATTTTGGAGAATGTTCCATGGGGTGATGAGAAGAATGTATATTCTTTATCTTTGGGGTGGAGTGTTCTATATGCATCTATCAAGCATAGTTGTTCTAAGGTCTCATTTAAATCTCTTACATCTTTGTTTAATTTCTGTTTAGAGGATCTGTCCAGCTCTGTAAGAGGTGTGTTAAAGTCCCCTGTTATGATGGTATTATCAGATATCATATTGCTCAGACTGAGTAAGGTCTGCTTAAAGAATCTGGGAGCATTTAAATTGGGTGCATAAATATTTAGAATGGAAATGTCTTCTTGTTGTAGTTTTCCCTTGACCAATATAAAGTGACCATCTTTGTCTTTTTTGACTTTAGTTGCTTTAAATCCACATGTATCTGAAAATAAGATTGCAACTCCTCTTTTCTTCTGAATTCCGTTTGCCTGAAAAATTGTCTTCCAACCCTTGACTCGGAGCTTTAATTTGTCTTTTGAGGCCAGGTGTGTTTCTTGCAGACAGCAAATGGATGGCTTGTGTTTTTTAATCCAGTCAGCCAATCTATGTCTCTTCAGTGGGGAATTCAAGCCATTAACATTTATTGAGATAATTGATAAGTGTGGTAGTATTCTATTCGTCTTATTTGGTGAGAGTCCATTGCTTAGTTTTATCTTTTGCATCAGTGTGGAGGTTAGGTTCTGTCCTTTAATTTCTGAGTTCTTACTTTGCTGCTGATCCATTGTGGTGGTCAGTGTGCAGAATAGGTTGAATTATTTCCTGTAGAGCTGGTCTTGTTGTGGCGAATTTCCTCAATGTTTGTATATCCATAAATGATTTGATTTCTCCGTCAATTTTGAAGCTTAGCTTAGCAGGGTACAGAATTCTGGGCTGAAAATTGTTCTGTTTAAGTAGATTAAAGGTAGATGACCATTGTCTTCTTGCTTGGAAAGTTTCATTAGATAAGTCTGCGGTCACTCTGATGGATTTGCCCCTGTAGGTCAACTGGCGCTTACTCCTGGCAGCTTGCAGAATCTTTTCTTTTGTCTTGACTTTGGACAGGTTCATCACAATGTGTCTTGGAGAAGCTCGGTTAGAGTTGAGGCGACCTGGGGTCCGATATCCCTCTGAAAGCAGTGTGTCAGACTCTTTGGTGATGTTTGGGAAATTTTCTTTTATAATATTCTCTAGTATGGCTTCCATTCCTCTGGGGCATTCTTCTTCCCCTTCTGGAATTCGTATAACTCGTATGTTGGAACGCTTCATAAAGTCCCATAATTCTGACAGTGAACGTTCTGCTTTCTCTCTCTTCTTTTCTGCCTCTTTTGCTGTCTGAGTTATCTCAAGAACTTTGTCTTCTACCTCTGAAATTCTTTCTTCTGCATGGTCTAACCTGTTGCTGATACTTTCCATTGTATCTTTAAGTTCCCTAATTGACTGTTTCAGTTCCTTCAGGTCTGCTATATCCTTTTTATATTCTTTATATCGTTCATCTCTTATTTGATTCTGTTTTTGGATTTCCTTTTGGTTATTTTCCACTTTATTAGCAATTTCCTTCATTGTTTCCATCATTTCTTTCATTGTTTTCAACATGTGTATTCTAAATTCCCTTTCTGTCATTCCTAACATTTCTTTACAGGTGGAATCATCTGCAGTAGCTACCTCATGGTCCCTTGGTGGGGTTGTTCTAGACTGGTTCTTCATGTTGCCTGGAGTTTTCTGCTGATTCTTCCTCATGAGTGATTTCTTTTATCTGTTTCCTTGCCCTAATTTTCCTTTCACTTCCTCTTGCTCTTTAAGTTCTTGTGCCTGTGGACTAAGGGTTACAGGACCAGAAGGGTGAGAAGGTTGAAGAGCAAAAAAAGGGGATGAAAGAAAGGAGGACCGAGTGATAAGAAAAAAAGAAAGATAGAGAAAGGAGAGGGGGTGGGTATAAGGAATATTGACAAAAAGAAGAGAGGCACAGAAAGAGGGAGACAGGGCAATATAGGTGTACAGTAGGGTACTTTGACACAACCTTAAAAAAACCCACCTTCTGGGGGTGCCCAGTTGCGTGGTTCCCTTGAGGTCAGCAGCTCTTTGCTAACCTGATCAGACACAGTACCCCACCTCCACGAAGTAGAGAGGAAAGACAAAAATGCTATAAATCAAACCAAAAGAAGCAAACAGAAAACTTTACGGGGATAAAATTGGGTGAAAACCCAAATTATATCGGTAGAAACACTAGCAAAAATGAAGTTGAAGTTATTAAAAAAGGCAGCAATGGCAAATTATAATTGAACTAGGAAAATTGAGAAAGAAAAAGGGATCTGTGTGGAAAAGATTGAAATTAAAAAAACAAAAGAACATCAGCAACGTGAAAATAAACAAACAAACAAACAAACAAAAAAAAACAACCAAACCAAAAAAAAAAAGAAGAAAAAAATACACAACCAAAAACAAAGCAGTTTGTATATGTTATTGAATATTGTCTGGGCAACACGTGGTCTTCTGGGGTATGAGATGTTAGTCACAGTTCTGATACGACTGGAGGCTGCTGATTTCTCAAACCCCAGCAGGTAGACACCGTAAATCTCTCTTCAGCCTACTTAAAAGTCACTTTGAACTTGTAGACTTTCTGAGCAGAAGCTTTCCCAGCTTTCTCGCTGGAATCGCTGCTGAAGTGGCTATCCACTTACTCAGTGTGCCAAAACCGGTCTCACTCTGCCCCTGAGGGTTAGGGCTGCAAGGCTGCTCAAACCCCACCCTTAGGCTACTTGGTTGCTGGGTTACCAGCTCCCACCCGTTTCTAGCTCTGCGACCCTGAGGGCGGAGCTTGCCGGGGCAGATCACTGACAATGGATCCGTGTGACCCACCGCCAAACACTATTAGCTCCATCTGGCTCAGCGGCTCAGACTGGGGCCCTAGACAACGGCCAAAGTTCTCCGCACTCCCGCTCAGGCCTTCCCCAAGGCAGTTCAACTCAGTGCCAAGTCCAAGGACATCAAAA
Source organism: Nycticebus coucang (assembly GCF_027406575.1). NCBI lineage: Eukaryota > Metazoa > Chordata > Mammalia > Primates > Lorisidae > Nycticebus > Nycticebus coucang. The sequence continues at coordinate 24,109,811 of NC_069781.1, read as the reverse complement.
CAGTTTCCAGGTAAGGCCTTTCTGGTTTGCAGTCTCGCTGCTACTGAACTTACAGTTGTGGGCGGGTTTAGACGGATTGAACACACGCGACCACTTGCCGGTTTTCCACTGTTTTAGTCCTCCTCTTGGGGTCCAGAAGTCTCTCGCTGACTCCCTGTATCTTCATAGGAGTGATGATAGGCAGTTCCCACCAGCCAGAGATGCCTGGAGTCCTATCTCCCCAGACTCCCGGTGCCCAGATGCAAGGAAGCTGTTACTCGGCTGCCATCTTGCTCCGCCTCCTCAGTTGTTTTGTTTAAGAGACTGAAGGTTGATGACCATTTTCTGGCTTGAAACATTTTGGCTGAGAGATCTGCAGTCATTCTGATATTTCTCCCTTTGTAGGTGATGCTTTTCTTATGTCTGGCTGCTTGCAGAATTTTCTCCTCTGTCTTAACTTTGGCAAAGTTAATCACAATGTGTCTAGGAGATGCTCTATTTGGATTGAGTCTTGCTGGGGTGCTGAAACTGTCTGCTGTCTGAAGTTCTGTATCTTTTGCAATGCTTGGGAAATTCTCCTCCAAAATCTCTTGGAGTAGAGCATCTGTACCTTTAGGGCCTTCCTCTTCTCCTTTGGGAATTCCTATATGGTGAACATTGATCTTTTGGAGTGATCCCACAACTCTCTCAGAGAATGATCAGTTTTTGCTCTCCATTTGTCTGCCTCTTTGAGTGTTTGGGGGCATTCGAAAGTTTTGTCTTCAGTTTCAGAGATCCTTTCTTCTGCCTGGTCAACCCTATTACTGAGGGATTCTACTGTATTTTGGAGTTCCTCAACTAAATTTTTCGTTTCCTTGAGCTCTGCTATCTCTTTTCTCATTATGTCCATATCTTTGGTGACTTGGGCTTTGAATTCATTAATTTCTTGAGACAACTTTAGAACTACTCTTTGGAATTCAATTTCTATCTTTTCTTCCATTCTATTTATCTTATTTGCAATCCATATTCTGAATTCGACTTCTGACATTGCTGCCATTTGTCTGTGTGTGGGATCTTCAGTTATATCTCCTTTGTCATTTCTTGGGGGAATCGATCTACTCTGGTTATTCATGTTGCCAGAGTTCTTCTGTTGGGTCCGCACCATGTTTATTTTCCACTGTTTGGTTATTTGAACTTGTAGGGTGAGGTTGAATTGGGTTTCACAGGTAGTAGAGATAGCCCCTTACCAAAGCACTGGGCTTTGTAATCATGGCTTATCTCCTACAACCTTACAAAGGCCCCTTTCAGAGTTTTCACCAGAGACTCTGAGGACCTACTAGGTGAGATAGTGCAAGCTAGCTCTGTTTTGATATCAGTCAACCTCTACCCTATCCTAAGAAGCCACAGTATTAGGTTTAAATCTCAACTGTGAAGAGATACAAACAGCTGTGGTGCCCAGCCTCCACCCTTCAGTTATTTTCCACTACAGAACTTCGATGATCAACCTCAGAATGTCCCTATCTGGACAGCCCCAGACACGGGTTCCAATTAAATTGTCTCAGGCAGTGCAAACCCTGCTCAACAGAGAGGGGCTCAAGGGTCTCCAATAGCATAATTGGAGCCAGGGATCCACACTCCTGCCCACCAGAGTCAGTCCACACTGTTGTCCGCTTCTCTGCTCACAGGCCCAGTTGGAGCCAGGGGCCATGCCCCCGCCCACCAGTCTCAGTCCACACCCAGCTAGCCTCTGCTTGCCAGAGCAGTTGGAGTCAGGGGACCATGCTCCCACCTGCCAGTTTCAGTCCACTGCCTGGCAAGCCTCTGTTCACAGGCTCTGTTGGAATCAGGGCACCGGCCCCACCCTCTGGTCTCAGTTCAACCCAGCTAGCCTCTGCTTGCCAGACCATTTGGAGTCAGGGAGCCATATCCCTGCCTGCCAGTCTCAGTCCACTGCCTGGCAAGCCTCAGTTCATAGACTCTGTTAGAGTTAGGGCACTGCATCCCTCACACAGGTCTCAGTCCTCACCCAGTAAGCCTCTGCTCACCAGCCCCACTGGAGACAGGGGACCATGCCTTAGTCCTCAGGTCTTGGTTCGCACCCAGCAAGCCACTGCTCCAGGGGTCTGTTGAAGTCAGGGGACCACACCCTTGCTCTCAGGTCTCAGTCCATGCCTAGCAAGCCTCTGCTCAAAGGCCCAGCAGGGGCTGGAGAACAGCCCTGTCTGCCAAATTCAGTCCACATGGGACAACCACTCTCCCACTGTGAGGGCTGTCAGAGCCAGGGGTTCTGCACCCCATCCTGCCAGACACAGCCCAAACTGAGGGTCAACACCACCACTGGCTGGGCATAGTCATAACCAGGGGACTGCTCCTCCTCCTGTCAAGTGTCCCTTTCTTCCCACACCCTCTTTCTTCCCCATTAGTCACAAATTCCATCCTGATGGCTGGTGATCCACACTATGCCCAGATCTCTCAAGACAAGACCAAACACTCTGTGTTCTTCAGGGGGCAGAACTTCAGACCACCACATGAGCCATGTGAGGGAGAAGGGTGGACTGGGAGTTTGGACTTGTGGGGGAAAATATGTGTTCAATTTTATGCCTGTTGGGGTGGTGTCTAGGTTCATAAGTGGGACCTTCCTAGAGAAAAAGACCTGGAGTTTAGCGGCTCTCTCTAGCAAGGTAAAATGAGAGGTCTTTTGTTCCCTGATCGTTCACAGATAGCCTGCGGCAGGCCTCCTGCTTGGGGGAGGGGTCTCCCATCCTCTAGTTGATAGGCTTTGTACTTGAAATTTGTTTTCTTAAATGCTCTTCCTTGGAGTTACAGCTTGCTGAACTTCTTTCTTGGCTCAGCTCCCCACCTTTGGCTTCATAGAGTCTGATTCTGTCCAGTTTTCCTTCCTCTGCTCAGGAGCCTCTGCTGAGGGATGCTACCAGTCGGCCATCTTCCCAGAATTCCCTCTGTTTCTTTCACTTTTATGTTACTATACCTTGTTTAGCTCCTTGGTAACTCTTGTCGTAACTTACATTCAGATATTTATTTATTTGCTTTCTAATGTATTGTGTTTCTCTCCATTAGACTGTAAATTCTATGAGTACAAAGATCACATCTGTGTTCAATTATTTCGATACTCAACCATGCCAGTGTGCTGGACATGGTAGGACTGCAATAAATATTTGCTAAATGAAATATGTCCAGAGAGGATAGGCAGTTAGCCCAGGGTCACACAGCAGTTAATGAAGGATCCAGAATTAGAATCCTGGTCTCTCCATGTTGACTGCTCCATTTATTAGCAACTTTGCCTTAGCATGGAGAATGCCATCCTCTCTCACTGGGGGAAGAAGATAGATGTTCTCGCTTATTTTTGCCTTAGTTAACCTTCTAAAAAATGTCCTTACTCATAGAACTAATGTGGGGAAAACTTGATTTCAAGAAAATTAACTACCTAAACTTCAAACTTCCAAAGTCAGCCAAGAAACCAAATTCTGTGCTCAGCCAGTGGCCTAAGGAACTGACCAGCAGAGATCTGGGGACAGGGTAGCCATGGTCTAGGGGCTCCAGACATTCAACCACTTTCAAATCAATTGATTTGCACTGAGGATTTACTAGGTGATGGGCAGGGCACTGGACAGTGGGGATTCAAAATTGAGTAAGATGGACATTTCCTTGCCTTCTGTGTGCTCTCAGTGCTTGAAGTCACCACAGATAGACCATGTCATATGTTATGAAATGGAAAGTACAGCTGAACCATTCTCAGTGCCTAGGAATGCAGCATTCTAGGAGGAAGGGAGTTGAAGGATGAGCAGGAGTTAACCAGATGATGGACATAGGAAAGATGGTGTAACAGGGAGAGTGTTACGGAAGTGCCCAGATGTGAGAGGGAACAAAGCCTACTGAGATAATCCCAGGGGCTTCAAGACAGAACCCAGGGAGCTAGCTGCATGGTGGAATGGCAAGAGGTGAGACTGGGGTTAGACTACAGAGGGCCACATGCCAAGAGTCAGGCTGCGTGATGCAGAAGGCAATGGGGAGCCAGGCCAGAGTGTTCTCCCCAGGGCTGATGTGAATCACAGCATCTGAGTGCAGAAGAGACCTTGCCACAGTCCAGTTCAACCACCACTCTGCACTGGAAGCCCTCTGGAAGTCACATACCTCTAGTGATGGGAAGCTCTCTTAGACAGCCTTTGTTGCTGGGTTGCTCTGATTGGAAGACAATTCTTCCATATGATGATAGCCAAAAGCTGTAGTGTCCCCTCTGAACAACTGCTTTTTCTTCTGCTATTATCCATCTCTGGGCTAACATCCACCAAGACCTTTGGCTATGACAGTGATGTTAGAGGTCATGATGCTGGAAGGTGCTGCTGATCCTCCCACAAGTCAGCTTAAACAAGCTTCTCTTGAGAGTGGGAACCACTGCACAGAACTCTTTTGAACCCTCAGGGGTTCCAGTGGACAACACAGCAGACTGCTCACCACAGAGGACACTAACAAATAAGCATGCTTGGTTCTAAATAGAGTGGTTTTTGTGGCAGCTGCTGCTTCAACACAAAGGACCAAATCAATAGCGGCTGCTGGGACACTGGTCCCACTCCTGAGTGTGCCCAACTGCATCCACCCCTCCTACCCTTGCTGACCTTGACTCTTGGCTTATGCTCTTTGTACCTAATAATACGTAGTTACCTCCAGTCACTCCAGTTCCTAGTTCTTGGTTGATATGGTGACCCAGTTTTTGGCTTACTGTATCTTGGCAGACTGCAGAGGCAGATTGCCCTCGCCCTGAGTCCTCACTTCATCTTACACATTTGCTCAGCTGAGCCCCTCATGACACTGAGTTATTAAACAAATTCCACCAAATGGAAGTATCTGCCACCAAGCACATTTCACAAGGGAAAGGAGAATTTTCATCTATCAAAAGCACATTTATTTCAAGGGGGCCTATCACTCACTGAAATTCACAGGAGAAAGAGAGTCCCAAGAAAATCAAGGGCATTTGCATTACAATCCACCTCAATGCCCAAAAATATCCCGCTGAACATGCAGAATTTCAAGGAAAAGAGTGTGTTTTGCTTATTTGCAGGAAAGAAATGAATGTTGAAGAGAGGGGGGAGGTGTGATTTAAAAATCTCAGATGCACTAAGAATGCGTTTTGTAAATGTTGACCAAAGAATCACCTTTGACCCTGGCCCTGGCAGGGGTAACCAAGGATCCACTCACTGTATAGAGGGAAAAGTGCTGGGCTGTGGGATGCACCCACAGGGTTTGGAGTTCTGGCTTTCCTGCTTGCTGGTTGATCTTGGCCTGTCCTTTTCTTTCCAGGTCTTTAAGAATGGAGGTGCCATAAGGATTCCATCTGTGCTCTGCAGACTTGCCCTCCCAAACCTCCCTAACAGTAGAAGAAAGTGAGAAAGAACTTGACCTATACAGATGCCCTCTCCATCCTCTACCTGGGAGTGGGGGGCAATACCCACCACAGTGATCACAAAATGGAAAATGCTTTGAAGTCTTATATTTGAGGCTAAAAATTAATGAGAGTTGTATCCTACTGCATACTATTCTGTCTTTAATGTAAAAGAGCTTAAAATGATTCCCAACTGGAGAACAACAAAAGATTTTCTGCCTAACTCATGGGTTCATGAGGGAGCTGCTTGATAAAAACAATAGCTGATACTTAATACTTCCTCTAAACTAGGTATAGTACCAACAGCTTGCCAATGTTTTTTTTTATTGAGAGAAAGTACACTGCCCAAGGTCACATGACTGGAAAGTTGCAATGTAGAACTCAAAATGACTCCTGTGTGACTCCTCAGCCCAGGCATGTAAACCATACACTTTACAGTTCCAAGTTCACCAGTGCTAGGGTAAAAGGTGGAAGCAGAAAGCAATGATGTTGCCTTGGGCTGGGACCCAGGCCGTTTGTCTTCTGTCTTAGAGTCATAATATTTTAAGAATCCAGATTTCTCCTTTTATAAGCATCAGAACTTCTGGAATGCTTTCTCCCACTGTCCTTTTAGGAAGAAATACCTGTGGTGTTTCTCTTTTCAAATCTAGGAACCTCCCTCTGCTGTAGCTAAAACAAATGTGTATCAGTGTAGTTAAGAGGGCTTTCAAAGTTACTTCCTGTTTCATTACATATTTGTCTAAAATGATGATGAATCAAGCTATGCTATTTCTGGCAAAAGTTGCCTTTTTTTTTTTTATTTGGCCTCACCAACACACTGAAAAAAATCTAGTAGAAAACACTTCTGGGTAAAGTATCATTAGTGGATAATGCAATAGCTATCAAAGCCCTCATATTTTGTAGTAGCTTTGATAAAAGCACTTTCACTTACACTTCGACCCTTATAAAATTGATCCTATCTTCACAAATAGTCTTGAATTTTTTTCAAGTTGATAGTGTGCTTGATTAAAACATAATCTCAGGTTCTATCGAAAATTCTTCACCATTATTTTGACACCCAGGAATTTTACCAAAACAGTTACAAATAAAGCAATCCAGAATGTATAAAATGGCCAAATTATCAACACCTGTTTTACCCCAATGTAGAGTAAATAATGATAGTTTCTTAATGTTTTCTTGAGCATGTATGCTGAGTCAGAGCCTAAGCTGAATATATATTATTTCATTATGCAATAATACTGTGAGACTGGAATTATCACCCATTTTATATGTAAAGAAACTGAGGCTACAGAGATTAAATATCCTTGGTCTTTCAACTAGATCTCCAAGTGGGTTGTCTTAGCCCATTTGGGCTGCTATTACAAAATACCATAAACATGGAAGCCTATAAGCAACAGAAATTTATTTCTCACGGTTCTAGAGGCTGGGAAGGCCAAGATGAAGGCAGATTTGATGTCTGATCAGAGCCCGTTTCTGACTCATAGGCAGGACCTTCTTGCTGTGTCCTGGAGCATCTTACAATACTGAAAAGTAAAAATTGAAGCAATAAAAACAAGGCTCCACAATAACGGGGGTATGTCAAAGGGACACAGGAGCCAACTGACAGAGCTCTCAATGGCCCAAACTGGAGCAATCTGAGAAACAAAATGGATAAGTAATATTGTATTATAACCCAAAGTATGAAATAAAAATCTATGAATCTTTTCTTATATAGATCAGTGAATATGAAAATAAATGTGAGGAAATAAAAATCTCCTGTATAGAAGAATTCTAATTTATATAGATATTTCACTCTTCAGGAAGTGAAGCTTAACTCCCCCACCTTATGTGTGGGCTGTGCATAGTGACTTCCTCACAAAAAGTGTAATGTGAAGAGGGGAGAAACAAACAACTTTCCCTGGGAGAAACATGGAAAACATTAGTTTAGGCAGGTTATTAAGTCAGTAGTGACAAGTCATGTTGGTGTATGTACCTTTAATATGATGTGATGAAAATGTCACTTTTGCTCTGTGGTTTTCCTCCCCTGAAACCAAAACTCTAGTCTAATCATGACAGGAAAAATCAGATGAATCCCCATTGAGGGACATTCTACGAAATATCTAACTAGTCTTCCTCTAACCTTCCAAGGTCTTCAGAAACAAAGAAAGTCTGAGAAATTGCCATAATCCAGAGGAGCCCAAGAAGACATGATGACTAAATGTAATGAAGTATTCTGAAGGAGATCCTGAAATAGAAAAAGGTAAAAAGTGAGAAAATCTGAATAAAGCATGGACTTTTTAGTGTTAATAATAGGGAATACTGAGTGTGGAGTATATAAGAACTCTCTGTATTGTTGTCATAATTTTTCTATAAGTCTAAAACTACTCGAAAAGCTAAAATTTATTATTTAAAAAATCGAACAGCACCCCAGGGACCTACGGGACTCTATTAGGTGTAACATAGTGTAATTAGAGTCTCATAAAGAGAAAGGAGAGAATTGGGTAGAAAAAATTTTGAAGAAATAATGGCTAGAATTTTTAGAAACTTGGTGAAAGAAATTTACAGATTTAAGAATCTCAGTGAACTACAATTAGCATGAATATGAAGAAAACCATATCTAGGCATATCATATAAAACAGCTGAAAATGAGTATGGTGGTGATTTATAACTGCAGTGTTTATATAGGAAAGATGAAATATTAAAAATGATAAAACGCAAGATGAGAGAAAGAAAAAAATTAATCTAAGTATAGAAATTTTTTAAATTGAGAAGAAATAACACATATATAATGAAGAAGATTATTGAAGAGACTAATTGTATAGAAAAACCTCTGACAATGCTGATAAAGTGGAAAGAGAGAAAATAAAGATACATTATAAACAAAAAAGGGGAGCAGCCACCAATATAACAATGAGTACTATGAAAACTTTTATGCAAAGAAATTTGAATGCTTAAATGCAATGGAGAATTTTCTGGTATCTATCATCACTGAGTGAAGAAGAAATAGAAAACCTAAATAGTTTATTGCTTTTGAAGAAAGTGGATCAGTAGTTCAAAATATATTTGCCTTCAAAATACTAGGCTGCACACTTTTAGTAATGAGTTCTAACACTTTGTCAAGTAACAAATAATCCAGCCTTCCACAGAACTCTGTGAGAGATTACTAGATGAAGGAATGCTCCCCAACTCATTTTATGAGGCTACTCAGACTTTGGTGCAAAATAGATGTGCACATGATGAGGAATGTAAATCACACATCACTCACACTCATAAATTTAAATGCAAAACTATAAAAATATTTGTAAACAAATATAACTGTAAATTTATATAAGCATTATTAAATTGGTTATATCTCAGAAATATAAAGATGGCTAACATTAAAGGAGAAAAATTATGGGATTATCTCAATAGATACAGAAGTTATTTCCAAACACTTAACACTTACTCATATAAAAAATTGGGGACAGATAGCCGGGCGTTGTGGTGGGTGCCTGTAGTCCCAGCTGCTCGGGAGGCTGAGGCAAGAGAATCGCGTAAGCCCAAGAGTTAGAGGTTGCTGTGAGCCGTGTGACGCCACGGCACTCTACCCGAGGGCGGTACAGTGAGACTCTGTCTCTACAAAATAAATAAATAAATAAATAAATAAAATTGGGGAAAGAAAGAATAGAGGCAACTTTCTTTTTTTTTTTTTCACATTGACATTTTTATTAATGCCAACCATTTTTTAATTATTATTTTTTTAAAACAATAGCACAAAAATGTTTCAAGGAAGCAGTCTCACAATCTGATGACCTTCTGAAATACAGTTAAGCCACACCAAATATGAGTTTCTGTTAATAATACAAAAAAATTTTTTTAAGAGAAATAAAAAGGAAAAGAAAAGAAAAAAGATATGGAAGGAAGAAGGGAATGAGATTTACAGCTAAAACTCATTGGATAGGTGAGGCTTGTTAGTATGATATATATCATTGAAGCAAAGAGTGATACACACAGACTTACAGTCTTTGTTTTTTTAAACCAGTTACAACTAATGTATAGACCCCGCAGCAGTTATCAATGACTTCTTACACAAAATGAACCAGGAGAAGTCAGCATGATATTGTTGTAAAGATGTTCAATAGTTGGCTTGTCAGACAACTAGAACCATTTTTTGCAGAGGACTCCTTCAGAAAGGCCTGGCTAAAGATCTTTTATATCTATTGTCTCACCTATATGTATTTCAGGGTTCTAAAAGTCATCTTTAAAAAGAAAGAAAAAATAATGTATACCAGTTTCTCTTATTTAATGTGGCTCTGAAAGATGTTTTCTTATTATTTATCTCTAAGAAGGACACCGGGGGTGAGGGTTAGGGGTTGAACTAAAGGGAGGAAAAACTCAGAACAGGGTATTTTTTTTTTAACCTTTTTTTGGAGGGAGGGTAAAGGGTCACACAGAAGGGAAGGCAAGGAGGAAACTACAATCCTTGGTACAGATTGAGTTATGCAGGAAAATATATCTTCCCGACCAGTCCCCATGCAGAGGCAACTTTCTTAACCTGATAAAGGAATGAGAAACATAGAGGCAAGCATCATATTTAGTGACAAAGTGTTAGAAGCAATCCATTTACATTGAGGAAAAAGCAAGGAACCCGGTAACACAACTTTCATTTAGTATTGTACTAAAGACCCTAGCCAACCCGTTAAGATGGGCAAAGAAATAAAAAGTAATATATTTGGAAAGGATGAAATAAAGCCATCATTTTTTGCAGAGTCAATTTTTATTTTTATTTTTTTGCTATTTTTGGCCAGGGCTGGGTTTGAACCCGCCACCTCCGGTATATAGGGCCCATGTCCTACTCCTTTGAGCCACAGGTGCCTCTCCAGAGTCAATTCTTTTTTAATTAAGAAAACTTAAGAAAATCTTTAAATAAACTATTATAATTAAGTTTTGCAAGATTTCAGGATGTAAGGACATAAAATTAGTCATATCCTGTGCACCAGCCACAGACATTAGAAAATAAAATTTTAAAGTTTGTGATAGTTTACAGGACTCAAGAAGCATAGGAATAAATCTAACCAAATATGTGCATAGCATTTGTAGGGAAATAGTTAATCTTTTATTGAAAAGAGTTAGAGACAGATATAACTTAAGTGGAGAGAAATACCATGTCCATGGATAAGAAGTCTCAATATAATATTGTAAATTCCCTAAAATTAATTCATAAAGTTAGTGTACTTCCAGTTAAAACTTTATAGATTGTTTTGTGGAGATTGACAAGTTGATTCTAAAAATGTATAGGGAAAAGAAAAGAGTCATGATAAGTACAAGTTTGAAAAAGAAGAACAAAGAAGGGGAATGCTCCAGTGGATATCTAGTCTATTTTCATAGTTTTAGCAATTAAAATTGTGTTTACAATCAGCATAGAGAAATAAATTAGTGGGACAAAATTGAGATTTCAGAAACAGATCCATCATTCTGTGAAATAACAGAGCTGAAAGTGCAATTAACAGAGAATAATAGGGTAACTGTTTAGGACAATTGGTAGTGCATATGAAAAAAATATCTGACCTCTATCTTACACCACATAAAAAAATAAATTCCAGGGGGATTAACAAACTAATATAAAAAATTAAAAATTGAAAGTGTTATAAGAACAAATAGAATATTTTTATGAACTCAGAATAAAGATGGATTTCCTAAACAAAATGAACAAAGCACAACCTATCAAAGAGGTAATTAATTTCACTACATTGAAATTTAAAACTTTCTTCATCAAAAACTCTGTGAAAAGGTAAAGACAATGAATATATGCCCATCAAAGAATTATTATTCAGAATATATAAAGAACATCTACAAATCAATTGTCAAAACAACTCAGTAGAATAAAACATGCAAAGGAAGAGGCAATTTATAGAGGAAGATGTTAAATGGACAATAAACACGTAAGAAGATGCCAACTTCTTTAGATATTGGAAAAATGCAAAATAAAACCACAATAAGATACAATTTTACACTATCAGTTTAGGAATAATTTTAAAAACTAATAATACCAAGTGCCAGGTAGTCTCTATTTTGCTCCAGTCCACTCTGCACTGTTTGCCATCCAGAAAATGAAGTGTGTGAAGACTGTGAGCTTGAGATTTATTTCCCTGGTTCTCTCTATGCTCTGCCTAGCATTGACTATGGCTGTGTTGTTCTACTGAAGGTGACCTCTTTTATTGAGCATCTTCTACAGGTACAGTTTTCTAGAGTTCTAGTAACACTTCCATGTCTACCCCTTCAAGCCTGAGGGAACCAGTGGCTCTCTATTGTGGATTCTTTACCAACTATAGTTGTTCCCTTTATTTCCAGTTCATGAGTATGAGAAAAATCTCTTTCTTAAACTCCCTTTAATTATTCCATTTAAGTATGTCATCTTTCCTGCCAAGACTGCCTTATATACTAAAGCACTGTAAAGAAGGTGAAACAATCAGGCAAGAGAAAGAAATAAAAGGGATACCTATTCCAAAAGAGAATGTCAAATTATCCCTGTTTGCTGATGATGTGATTTTCTATCTTAAAAAAACCTAAGGAGTCCACAAAAAAACTCTTAGATTTTATAAATGAATTCAATAAGGTTTCAGGATACAGAAATCAATATACCAAAATCAGTAGCTTTTCTAACACAAATAACAATCTTGCTGAGAAAGAAATAAAGAAGGCAATCCCACTTAGAATAGCTACAAAATAATATGAAATACTTAGGAGTAAATTTAACCAAGAGGGGGACAGATCTTTTCAAGGGAAACTACAAAACACTGATGAAAGAAATTGTCAATGACTCAACAAACAGAAAAATATCCCATATTCATGGATTGGAAGAAATTGATATCATGAACATTCCCATACTGCCCAAACAATATGGAATTAGGAAAGAGCAATCTTAAAATTCTAATGGAACAACAGCAATAACAACAGCCCAGATAGACAAAGAAATCCTGAACCAAACAACCAACCAACCAACCAAACACAAAAACCCCAACTAAATAAATAAATAAACCAAAACAGCCCAAATAGACAAAGAAATCCTGAACCAACCAACCAACCAAACACAAAAACCCAACTAAATAAATAAATAAACCAAAACCCCAACAAAGCTAGAGGTATCACATTCCCTGACTTTAAATTATGATACAAGGCTATAGTTATCAAAACAGCATTGCATTAGCATAAAAATAAACACATGGATCAATGACATGTACAGAACCCAGAAATAAAGCCACATAGTTGTAGCCAACTAATCTATGATAAAGCCAACAAGAACATACATTGAAGAAAGAATACTCTCTTCAATAAGTGGTGCTGAGACAATCAGAAAGCCCTATGCAGAAGAATGAAATTGGACCTGTGTTTCTTACCAAATAAAAAAATTAACTCAAGATGGTTTAAAGATGTAAGCATAACAATACTAGGAGAAAACTTCTGGACACTGGTCTAGTAGGCAAAGAATCTGTAACTAAGACCTTAAAAGTAGAAGCAACAGAAACAAAAATAGACAAATGAGACTATATTGAACTTAAAAGGCTTTTGCATGGCAAAAGAAATAATCAACAGAGTGAAGAGAAACCCAATCAAATGTGAGAAAATATTTGCAAACTATTCATTCAACAGATTAATATCCAGAATATACAAGAAACTCAAATAATTCAGCAACAACAATAACAACAAACGTAAATAATCACATTAAGAAGTAGGCAAAGGACATGAACCGATATTTTTCAAAAGAAGACCTAGAAATGGTGTATGAAAAAATGCTCAATGTTGGGGCGGTGCCTGTGGCTCAAGGAGTAGGGTGCCGGTCCCATATGCCGGAGGTGGCGGGTTCAAACCCAGCCCTGGCCAAAAACCACACACACAAAAAAAGAAAAAATGCTCAATGTCACTACTCACCAGAGAAATGCACATCAAAATCACAATAAAATATCTTCTTATCCCAGTCAAATGGCTATTACTAAAAAGACAAACAAACACATTGGTGAGGATGTGGAGAAAAGGGAACTCATACACTGTTGGTGGTAAAGTAAATTAGAATACCCTCTACAGAAAATGCTGTGGAGATGTCTCAAAGAACTAAAAATAATACTACCATTTGATCCAATGATTCTACTACTGGGTATCTATCCAAAGCAAAAGAAATCAATATATCAAAAAGATATCTATACTGATATATTTATCATTGCACTGTTCATGATAACAAACATATGGAATCAACCTGTGTCCATCAGCAGATGAATGGACAAAGAAAGTGTGTGTGTGTGTGTGTGTGTATAAACACACATGCAATGGAATACTATTCAGGCATTAAAAAAAGAATGAAATCATGTCTTTTCCAAAAACATGGATGGAATGAGAGGTCATGATAAGCCAGGCACAGAAAGACAGACATCACATTTTTCACTCATAAATGAGTGCTGAAACATGTGTTCATGTGGGCGTAGAGAGTAGAATGCTAGGTAATGGAGATTCAGAAGGGTGGGGGCAGAGGGTAGATGATCAGAAATTCATTAATAAGTACAAGGTACATTATTTAGGTGATGGATACCCTAAAAATCCTGAGAACTACTACACAGTCTATGTATGTAAAAAAAAAATTGCACAGGCACCCCATAAATTTGTGCAAATTAAAAAAAAAATGAAGGTGAAACAATAGGAGCCCATATACAGTAGCCCATATACAGTTATGAGAGTGTGAAAGCCCTTTGGAAAATAAGTGGACAATATTTAGAAACTTGGAGTAGTGCATACTCCATGAACCAGCTTTGCCATTATATAAGCCTACAATAACTGCTTCTGTATGTTAGCAAACATGTATAAGGATGGTCTTCACAGCAATGGTGTTAGAAACAATCTAAAAACACCTAACAAGAGAAAAAGGTTAAATTGTAGGCTGGTCAGTCATACAACATAATACTATACCATAGTGGATATTAGAGAATCAGGAGTTGTATATATATTGCCAACTGGACATTCCATAGCATGTCATATATAAGGATGTCATATATAAGGATGAATCTGACAAACATAGTTTTAAGATGACAACAGGGCAGAACATACATAGAATGATATACGATGAAGCTTTAAAACATGCAAAATCATGCTGGTTATGCTCAGAGACAGAACATATATAACAAATGTATGAAAAAATGTTTGGGGATCGGAATAGTGATTACCTATAGAAAGGAGTGGGGAGAGGGTACTCCAGAGGATGTATGCAAAGGACATTTACCTGTGTTTGCAGTGTTTAATTTCTTAAGCTGGGTGGCAGGTATGTGAATATACAAGGCATTATTTTTAAACCTTTTTGTAGGTCTTGGATATTGCATATACATTTTAAAATTTACACAATAAAAGAGAAAAAAATCTTAAATTTTTATAATAAGAATGTAGAATGTTCACATGAGATTGCAATATAGATAGTGAGGATTAAAGAAGAGAAATACATTGGCAGCAAGTTTTCAAATCAAGCATATAATATGCTGGCATTTGTATATGCTTGTGTGTGCATAAATTATCTCTGGAAAGATACACTTGGAGCTGGTAATAGTGCATCCTTTCATCAAGGTGGCTGAGTGTCTGGGGGGCAAGGTTTTCAGTTTTTTTTAATCTTTTAAATTTTGCATCATATCCAACCCATCTGTCATCTATTTCTTTGAAAAATAAAATGTTTGGAAATGACTTAAGGATCTCTGTTGACTTGCTGAGAAATCATACCACACAGCCATTGTGCACTAGCAGAGCAGTGCCTGTGTTTAAAACAGGAGAAAGAGGACATGGTGTCGAGTAGTGACAGAGACCACATGGCTCTCCAAACCTAAAATATTTACTATCTGGCCCTTTAGGAAAAAGTTTGCCGACCCAAGAGATGGGATGAGGGAAGTAGGAGGAAAGACGTCCAGGGTTTGAGTTTGAGTCATGGAATGAAATGGAGGGTGTTCATGGAGCTAGAGCATGCAGGAGGCAGAGCAACTGTGGTAGAGGGAGTGGAGGGACAGGGAGGTAGTTCTAGAAGATTCTGGGTGTGCTGAGTTTGACATGCTATCGAATATCCAGTTGGCAACGTCATTAGGCAGTTGGGTATATGGATCATGAGCTGCAGAGAGAGATCAGGGTTGGAGGTAGGACTGGGAGTCATTAGCATAGAGATGCGGTGTGGAAGAGATCTCTGGGGCAGTGAAAAGGTAAGAAACCAGAGAAGTCACAGCTTTAGATGGGGTGAGGGAAAGAAGAGTTGAAAAAAAGACCGAGGAGAGGTGGTCAGAGAAATTAGGAGGAAAACCAAGAGAGTATGGAGTCACAGAAACTAGGGGCAGAGTCTTTCCCTAGAAGGGGTAACAGACACACAGATCAAACACTCCTGAGAAGGGCTGAAGAGTCAACATAGATGGTGACCTTCATAAGAACATTTCTGGTGAAATAGTGGGATTCTAGTGAGATTTTTGGTGATCAGAAAATAAGAGAAAGGACATTCCCAGGCTGGGGAGGCTGGCTCAGCAAAAAAGGGAGCCAACAAAGAATGTGCCCTACTTAGAGAATGGAGAAGAGAGGATTGAGATTGAATTCCTCCTGGAAGTCCAAGTTCAGGAGGTTGGACTATATTCTGGAGGCATTAGGGAACCAAAGCAGGTGTTGAGCAGAGGAATGTAATTAAGAAAATATAACCATTTCTTTCTAAGAAGATTGTGGGTGTGGCTTCTCCATGGGATTACTGAAATTCAGCCAGGTTTCTCTGAAGGTGGTGTTTGAAGAATTAGAGCCCAGCCCCTCTGTATCAGTCCTTGTGAAGGGGACAAATTCCTTTTATGTGATTACATGGAACAAAGCCATTTCCTGGTGTCCCTACACTTGAGACTTGGGGAAATGGGATGTGGAGGATATGGGTACCACTAATTCTGGTGAGGGTTTAATTAAGACTCAGTTTTCCCAGGCTTCTAGTACTTGACTGCCTGATGTTTCTTTAATAGGAACTGTTGATAAGTTCTAATTATGGTGGGTTATTTATGGGATCAGGTCTCATCTCTCCGCTCAATTATGTTTTGTTTGGGATATTTGCATTCTTTTACAATTCCAACTCTTAATTGAGTCTATTGTCTTCCCTGAAGATGCACTTAGTCTGGGGACCTCCATTTGTGGCTTTTCCTCTATCAGAAATCCCACCATCCTTTGCCTTTCTCTTCATTGATAAACTCAGAAGCACAGGGAAGGCAGCTCTCCTCTCCCACGTTCACAGTGCTATCTGTAATTGTACTTTTGCCTGGCCCTGCAAACTTAGCTTAAAGACTTCCTTTCATTTTGAAAATAGGATTATTTAAAACTGTGTTTGAATAATATATATCTTTAATATTGTGAGAGAAGTGAAAATTCTAGGTACTCAGAGTCAAGAGCAACATGGGGTATTCTAAACCAGAACCTGCTTAGAGATGTTTCTTCATGGAGGAGAAGCTTCCAGCTCAATATCTTGGAGATAGTCTCAGCTGTGGATAAATTATCACTGGGTCTTGGAAAGTGTGTCTCACTTCTAGACCTGTAGTACCTTGAGAATAAGGGTCATTCTATTTATCTCTATGTGTGTGCTGGGAAAAAATAATTTTAACAGTGGGATCTGGAGTTCATCTCAGGAAAGGAACAGTCTTTATTTTGAAAAATTCATTGGAACACTGCTTGGGAGAAGTTGCAGCTATGAGAGCATTAGCTGGAAGGAGACCTTGAAAAGCTAAACATTCTGTGTAACAAGGGAACAAGAATCTTGAGGTGACAGAGAGCAGAGAAGGAATAAAAATGAGAAGGAGAAAGAGAGAAGAAGAAAGAGGAGAACCCAGGCATCAAGACAAAAGGCTAGAAACTATAGATCAGGTGTCCTCAAACTTTTTAAACAGGGGGCCAATTCACTGTCCCTCAGACCGTTGGAGGGCCGGACTATAGTTTAAAAAAAAAAAACTATGAACAAATTCCTATGCACATTGCACATGTCTTATTTTGAAGTAAAAAAACAAAACGGGAACAAATACAATCACATTGCTTCAGGTGGCCCATGGGTCGCAGTTTGAGAACCCCTGCGATAGATAATAGTGACCCATGAAAAAATCCTAGTGGCAAAGTGGCCAAAAGATATCAGATGACCAGGAATATCAGTTTTCAGTAGGAAGTACTTTGTGATGCTACAGTGTGAATAACCTCCTTCACACCCAAGCCGTAAGTCAGACTCCTGTCTATATCCTGAAATCCTGTTTGAGAAAAATATTAAAAAGCAAAATTTTAAAAAGTCTTCTAAATACATAAATAACCTATTTAGGTGTTTTGGGTGACATCAAGAAAATGGAGCTCTTTGTCACTCAAGATAAGACTTAATTAGGTAAAGGGCAAAATACAAAACCAGAGGAGGGATCCTCTGAAAATCCCTGAAGATATTGGGAGGGACGCTGGATTATTAGTCAGGATAAGGACATGAATGCTGTGGGAACAAAAGAACCCAACCCACAATCTGAGCCCAAGCACAAATGCTTCTCTGTCCGATGTTCTTCATTTAGCTATAATATCTCCACTTTGGGATTCAGGCTGCTGGAGTAGCTCCGATGGGGGTTGTGGCTGATCAGCAAGACATAGGAAAAGGGGAAGATAATGAACCACTTTTAAAGTTTCTGCTCAGTAATGGAATTTCTTTTTTCTTTTTTTTTTCACTTTATCACCCTCGGTAGAGTGCTGGCGTCACACAGCTCACAGCAACTTCCAACTCCTGGGCTTAGGCAATTCTCCTGCCTCAGCCTCCCAAGTAGCTGGGACTACAGGCGCCCACCACAACGCCTGGCTATTTTTTTGTTGCAGTTTGACAGGGGCTGGGTTTGAACCCACCACTCTCAGTATATGGGGCCGGCGTCCTACTCACTGAGCCACAGGCGCCACCCTAGTAATGAAATTTCTAATTGTGTCTAATAGGTCAAAGAAAGTCACCTGTCCCTGCCCGAGTTACACTGGGTGACATGTATTTGCTGCCACAGAGGAGATGCTAATGATGGTAGGTGATCCTACCATCTACCACACATATCTCAGATGTGGTTTGAACTAAAGTTCATTTAAATCTTAAAGGATGAAGTAGAAATTTAATAAATAGTTAAGAATCACACAAGCATGTGAGTGTTTGTTGTTGTTGTTGTTGTTTTTTTTTTGACCACTCACACTGTTTCAATTTGCTGGAGAAACATTAATCCTGCACTAGCCTTGCTTGTGTGGCCTAGAAACTGGTTTCCAGGAAAGGTGCCTGTAAATCAGCTCTTTGGCTCAAATCGATGATGTCAGGACAGACAGAGAAATAAAGATGCTACTTTGTCATATAGAGCTCCTGGCCTGGTCCTTGATCACAGTTCAGGCCTCAGGACAAAGTGAATTGGACCAGCCCCAGGACACTGGGGGATATAGGAACAGATATTTCCATGACTCCAATCAACAGTTTCACGAATAACTGTTAACGTGTGTGACATACCAAGGCCATGCTTGTCTTCTTCCAATAGGACAAGACATAGACACCATCCTAAAGGATACTGAAGTCTTTCAAAGGAAAAGAATAAAACCAAACACAGGGCAAATACATGATCATTGCCAAAATAGAGACCCATGAATATTATGTGAGGCCAGTGCCAGGGAAGTCACAGTTAAGGCAGCAGGGACAGCTTCCTGGAGCTGAATGCCATTGAAGTGCCCCTGGATGGGCATTGAAGGTTGGAGAGGAGTTTTTAAATCTAGTTTTTTTTGGTGATTATAATTTTAAAACAATCCAATTTCGCTGTTTCAATTTAGAAAAGAACATCTAAAGAGAAAAAACTGTTAATAATTAGGAATACACAAATCTAGACATGCTCTCTACATAGACTATTTTACCAAACTGTGGTATTATTATATGATTCTATAAACTAGATTCCTTCCAGCATCATAAGTTGATTTTCTTTCCAAAACAATAAACATGCACTTACATTATTTTGAGTAGTTGCATAGATATTCTATGTTTGGATATGTGATAATTTGTGTAACTAATTTTCCATTGGCGAATACCCAAGTGTTTCCAACCCGGGGATGAGTAACTTTAAACATGCATCAGTGTGCACATTCATAGTTATTTCTAAAGAATCAATTCCCAGAAGGCAAATTGCAGAGTCCGAAGGTATGTGTTATATTAGGATTTTTTAAAACTAGAAATTGTCAAGTTCCAACAGATCAGATTTCAGCCAGAGCTGAAGGCAGGAATAGAGGAAATGTATGGGAAGGAGTGGCACAGGGCAAATCAAGGCCCGAGCGCCGGGGAATACAGCGTGTGTCCCGGCTCTGCTGATCTGCTTTAAACACAGCGAAACAGCACTTCAGTCCACACTGCCCACAAGGAGATGAAGTCAGAGAGGGAACTATCTCCTGTTCAGCCATAAAACCTCAGCTCCCCCGTGACTACCTACACTCTTTACTTGGATAGTGCATAGCACACAGTAGATATGTAATAAATGTTGAACAGAACTGAATCAGCGCAGAGGTCCATAACCCTGCTCTGCCTTCAAAGCCACCTAGACTTGTGGGGTAAAAATGCAACAAAGGCAAAATCAACAGAGGGGCTTAATTTATCACAATTTTGTGATTATGAAGGAAGAATTTCATCCTACAAACAACTCCTTCTTTAACTGGCCATTTACATTCTCAATTTGGATTCTATAGCTTTACAGAAGCACAGGAAATATGTCACAGGATGAAAATGTGAAATACTAGTATAACCATTTATCATTTTCATTGAAGAGGGGTATTGATTCTCTGCAATGCTCATGAACCTGGGATGCTCCCAGAATGTAAAGCTTGCTCTCCCTGACACACACCCCCACCTCCTCAGCAGCGTGTTTGCAAGCCCCAAACACTCTTCTTGGCACTAGCATGAGTGTTTTATGGGGACCAGTGAAGATCCCCTCATCTTCGGCCCAGAGGGAGCTCCTCCTCTTCCACATCCAAATCTGACCAATGCTCTAGGTCTGATTCTCAGGAACTGCGCCCCCAGGAAGCCAGACTCACTGCTTTCCTTTCCCAAACCCACTTCTTCACACAACTCAGAACCTCAAGAAACCACATGCTGCCATTTTCTGTCATTGGACTCAACCTGCCACAAGAGATCTGTTTTTATTTTCTATTGCTGCTATAACAAATTACCACAAACGTGGTGGCTTAAAAGAAGGACCCAGCACTCAGCTGGGTCTTTTGCTCAAGATCTCATAAGGTGTTGGCTGGGCTGGGCTCTTACCTGGAAACTTGAGGGAAAATTCTGCCTGTTCAGGTTGTTGGCTCAATTCAGATCGTCTTGGCTGTAGGCCCCAATCCCCTTGCTGCCAGAGGCTGTCTGTGAGAGGACTATAGAACAGTGGAGCTGGCAGGCAGTTTAGCGATCACTGAAGTCCACTTGTCTCCACCTGATTTTCAAGATGGAAAACTGAGTTCAACCAAGAGGGGAATGACTAAGATCTAGCCATTCTGCCTTCCAGGGCAGCGTTCAGTCCTTAACCCACAATGTCTTAGCTCTTTCTGTTCAGTCATCCTGTAAGCCTGTCCTTACAAACCCAGCATCGTGGCTTGTCCGGGTGTGTGCGCACAGCATGCTGGTCTGTGTACACCCAGACGCACACATGCACCTGCAATCTTAGTAGAGCATAGGGCTTGAAATCCTGGACTGTAGAGTTAGACTGTCAGGGTTCGAGTCCTTTCAATGCTAATCTTGGCCAAGTTACTTAACCTCTCCACACCTTAGTTTCTTTTTTGTAAAATAAGAATAGTAATATTACCTACTTCATAGGGTTTGGAAAATTCTCTAGATTGCCACATGTAGGGGGCTTAACCCAGTATCTAAAGCAGAGCCAGTGTTGTGAAACGGCTTGCTATTGTTATTTCCAGAAAGGTCACTACCATGCCTGCCTATTGTTCTCTTGGCTGGGAAATAATGATCTAATAAAAATAATAATCCCCTGCAACAATACTCATAAACTGAAATGCCTCGAGGGATTGAGAATAGAAGTGAGCTGTGTATAAGAAAAATTGTGTGGCTCCTTCAAATCTATTTGATTTTCCATTTGGGAAGAGAAATGAACACAGGAAAGTATTTCTCCACAATAGCAGAAACATCAGTGCAAGCACAGAGATAGATCGTGACTGTGCCATGACCTCAGTGTCAGGGACAATAGGGAGTGGTGAGGACTAGGGCAAATTGCAGAGCATTGGCCCTGTCTAAAGGCGTGCTTGCTAGTCAATATAGCTGGTTGTTGTTATGTAAAAATTTAGATCTGTGGTTGTCAGATCTCTTGATTTTTTTTTTTCAAGAGAAGCCAGAAATCTTCATTTTTTTAATGTAAAATGTCCCAATTATTAAATATTGGCTCAATTCTTTGAAAACATTGGCTGAGCCAAACAAAACATCTGTGGACCATACTCAGCCCCAGCTGCCAGTACTCAGTTTCTGCCTTATATTTATGTGCTGTAGTCACCATTTTACTTAATCCTGTGGTGACCATGTGAGTATCATCAGGACGCTACTACAGGCCCCATCTGGGGATGACATAGAAAAAAACTCAGAGGGTGGCAGCTTACTGTAGGTAACTGGGCTGATTAAAGAGAAAAATCTGAGATTAGGAAGTGGATTCTCCAAAGAAAGCTACGTCCCTGTTTCTTTTTTTTTTTTTTTTTTTTTGTATTTCTGAGATAAGTCCCTTTTGCCTCTGGGCCTCACTTTTCCCACCAGCAAAACAGGTAAAGAAAACCCATCCCATCTACAACTTTCAGATTTTGTGAAAATTATGAAATCATGGGTGAAAAGGTAGCTCATGTCCTGTAAAGTTTGGTGGAATCACATATGAAGGACCCTTATTACAATGCAACGATAGTAATACAAAAAAGCACAGAATTCTTTGAATCTTCTGTCAAGGAGAATCAGTAGATTTTTAGACTAGTTTTTAACCCATATGCCAGAAGATAATGCCAAAGTGTTGCCTGCAGTAGTAAGGAATTGGGAATGACTCAAATGCCCACAGATAAGAGAGCAGAGTGTATAATCATAGGATGAAAAGTTATGCGACATTTAAAAAGAATTCACTCTGTGTGTGTGTGAGTGAGTGTGTTTGTGTGTGAGAGAGAGAGGCAACATAGGCTGATCTTGCAGACAATATTGAATGACAAAGGCAATTTGTAGAACAAACACAGTAGGATGACATTGAAGTAAATTTTAAAAACTCACCCCAAATTCTCTGTCTTGTTCACAGATGCCTGTTGAAGTATTAAGATATGTACATGTAAACCAGAAAGATGCACATTAAATTCATAACAATGGTGGCCTCTGGTTAGGAAGGCAGGGGACAGGAGGAGATGGAGTACAAAGGACCTTGAACTTTATCCGCAACAAAGAACTTAAAGAAAAACAAACTGAAGTAAATCCAACAAAGTAGTAGCATCTGTTGATTCTGGACAGTGAGTACATGGGATTTTTTTTGGTCATTTTCTGAACTTTCCTGCTTTAAATTTTTTAATATAATTTAAAGGAATGAAGAAAAAGGGAAATGAGAAGGAAGGAGGGAAAAAGTGGGAAAGAGAGAGAGAGAGAGCGCACGCCACAGCACTCAAAGTCATATTTGGAGCTGGGTCCAAAACTGTGGTCCAGTTGTAGAGGTGTTAGAGGATAAAGGAACAATAAACACAAAGATTCACCCCTGTAACTGAGCTCCCTTTGCTCACAGCTACACCCATTTCCATGAAGACCTTCATTGTGTTATCAAGAATTCTCTTTAACCTGCAAATGGTCAGGATCTTAGGTGTGAGTGGGTGGCTCTGATTATGAACATGGAGTGTCATTGCTCTAGTGACTATTAGCTCAACACGGGGAAGAAGGAAACCTAATTTCACCCCCCAAATAACTGTCTTGATACATTTATCCTCAAGTGAGGATATGAAATGTAAAGAACTTCCACTCTGGGGTGTGATGGGGCTGCAGGCACCACTGAAGCTCCTGAAATTCACCCAACTTGGAAGGAAGCTCATAGTTCTCATCAACCAAGGAAAGAGTTTCCTGGCTTTGAGAATTAGTGGTTTTTACCTGCTGGGCATAGTCTTAGAGTCAAGAGTAGCAAAAAAAGGTGACAAATGAAGGGGTGGACAGTTTCTCCTGGGGCTTGTTCAGTGCCATCACCAATTTAAGCTACTCCTTATTGCTCACTTTATTAAACCCACCAGTGCCTTTCAAGGTGGGACATCTGCCGGTTTCTGTTCCTGCTTCCCTCCCATTAAGGAGCACTTCCCTCCAGGTGTTTCTGGTGAAGCCACATGACTCAAACATGATTGAAGTCTGGACAGTCACAGTTCTCCATCTTTCTGGCAATGGTGACTAGTTCAAGAAGTGGGCAAATGACCTGAGCAGGGCCTTAGAGGAAACTTCTCTGGAATTGCCAAGTAGAGGCTGAAGGAAGCACTTCCTTGGTGTTCACAAGTGCTGCTGTGCCTGTCCCTATTAGATGGGAAAGGCCTGTACATAGCAGGAGGGAAAGAAGCCAACACACAGAAAGGCAGAGACAAGCAGGGACAAGCAGGGACAAGAGACAGATGCAGAGAGATAGTCATGGCGGTCCAGGATCTAGTTCTCTGTTCTACGGGCTGTGGCTCTGACCCCTCCATTTCAATGGGCGACCTCATTACGCTCTGAACCATAGGAGCTAATCACTCCCCTTTCCCCCTTCAGCAAGTTGGGATTCTGTTGCTTGCAACCAAAAAATTCAGAAATTACATCAAAAATTAAGATTTATTAGAACCTAACTGTTCAAGAGCAGAGCCATGTCAACCTTATTCACTACTTTATTCCTGGTGTAGAAACTGTCCCTGGCCCATAATATTAGTTTCTCAGGAAATATTTGTTAAATATTGTATATGAGTATTACATTGTAAATGAGTATTACATCCAAACATTCCCACACAAATATGATAAGGTAGAATTATTATTGGACTCTCCAAATGGTAAGGTAAGGGCTTAAGTGTGCCCAGACTTTTAAGCCCCTGGTGCTGTGTCATCTGTCTATCTGATGGCCCCCTCCAACTGGTCTCCTTACCGCTACCCATGCAGGGAACAACAGTGACCTAAAAAATACAAACTAAATTCAATCACCCCTTGCTTCTAACCCTTTACTGGTGGCAGCTGGCAGCTACCATCACAGAGGGTAGGTTCCATGGGAGGACCATCTGCCTTGTGTTGCCCTTCAGCTGTGCCCAGCTTCCAGACAGAGTTTTCCCTGCCTGGTGATCCCCGCCCCCCAATTCTGGGAATCTGTTCCAAGTTTCTGGTGAGTTATTGGATACTCAGTTTTAAATCCTTTTCATATGCAAGTAGTTTATTCTCATTAAGAGAAATCCTATCTTCTGCTTGTTTAACTCTGTCAGTTAAATCCGTTAAGTTTATTTGTGTTTGCCCAGTGGTAAATTTTTATTGAGGGAACATCTGAAACCATCTGCAGGGAGGAAGTTGAAGCAACCCATGGAGAGTGCCCCAGCTCTGTTACTGATTTTTCTGACATCTCCACCACCCAGAACAGCTCCTTCCATCCTCCTGCAGAGGACTGCTCATCTTTGAGTCCTTTGGACTTTGGAATTTGCATAAGAAAAGCCTTGACTTGAGATTTCCTATTGTGCGCTTTTTTTGTTGTTGTTGTGAGGATCTGGGGCTAACTCTAAAGAGTTAGATTTAATGATTTCTGATGCAACATATTAGTGAACCCAGGCAGAAGATGCTGAGTTACTGTTTTTCTGCCTTCAGATAGGGAGAAAGGACACAGACCTGATCCCTCTGACTGTGAGCCTTCCCTCCTCAGAGCTCCTGCTGCACTTTGCACCTTTAACAGACCTCTGGCACATTCTCCCCTCAGTTCAGGTTCATCTGCTTTCATTCCCTTCTAGACTCTGAAAGCCTTGAGTGAATGCTTTGCACAATTTGTTATTCTCCCAAGTTTAACCAGTAAGGTATCTTTTTTTTTTTTTAATTTAAACACGTTTATTCTGAGCCAATGTGAGTCACTGTAGCCCAGTCTCAAGAGGCCCTAAGAAAATGAGCCCAAAGCAACCAGGTTACAGTTTAGTTTTTTTTTTTAATTGTTGGGGGTTCATTGAGGGTACAATAAGCCAGGTTACACTGATTGCATTTGTTAGGTAAAGTCCCTCTTGCAATCATGTCTTGCCCCCAGAAGGTGTGGCACACACCAAGGCCCCACCCGCTCCCTCCTTCCCTCTCTCTGCTCTTCCTTTCCCCACCCCTCCCTCCTTCTTTCTCTCTCTGCTCTCCCCTTCCCCCACCCCCACCATGACCTCAATTGTCATTAATTGTCCTCATATCAAAATTGAGTACATAGGATTCATGCTTCTCCATTCTTGTGATGCTAAGAATAATGTCTTCCACTTCCATCCAGGTTAATACGAAGGATGTAAAGTCTCCATTTTTTTAATGTCTGAATAGTATTATACATACATATATATGTCCATGGTATACATATACCACAACTTGTTAATCCATTCCTGGGTTGCTGGGCATTTAGGCTGTTTCCACATTTTGGCGATTGTACATTGAGCTGCAATAAACAGTCTAGTACAAGTGTCTTTATGATAAAAGGATTTTTTTCCTTTTGGGTAGATGCCCAGTAATGGGATTGCAGGATCAAAGGGAGTTCTAGCTTGAGTGCTTTGAGGTTTCTCCATACTTCCTTCCAGAAAGGTTGTACTAGTTTGCAGTCCCACCAGCAGTGTAAAAGTGTTCCCCTCTCTCCACATCCATGCCAGCATCTGCAGTCTTGAGATTTTGTGATGTGGGCCATTCTCACTGGGGTTAGAAGGTATCTCAGGGTGGTATTGATTTGTATTTCTCTAATAGATAGGGATGATGAACATTTTTTCATATGTTTGTTAGCCATTCATTTGTCTTCTTTAGAGAAAGTTCTATTCATGTCTCTTGCCCATTGATATATAGGATTGTTGGCTTTTTTCATGTGGATTAAATTGAGTTCTCTATAGATCCTAGTTATCAAGCTTTTGTCTGATTGAAAATATGCAAATATCCTTTCCCATTGTGTAGGTTGTCTCTTTGCTTTGGTTGTTATCTCCTCGGCTGTACAGAAGCTTTTCAGTTTAATGAAGTCCCATTTGTTTATCTTTGTTGTTGTTGCAATGGCAGTCTTCTTCATGAAGTCTTTCCCTAGGCCAATATCTTCCAGTGTTTTTCCTATGCTTTCTTGGAGGATTTTTATTGTTTCATGCCTTAAGTTTAAGTCCTTTATCCATCTTGAATCAATTTTTGTGAGTGGGGAAAGGTGTGGGTCCAGTTTCAGTCTTTTACATGTGAATATCCAGTTCTCCCAACACCATTTATTGAATAGGGAGTCTTTCCCCCAAGGTATGTTCTTGTTTGGTTTATCAAAGATTAGGTGGTTGTAAGATGTTAGTTTCATGTCCTGGTTTTCTATTCAATTCCAAGTGTCTATGTCTCTATTTTTGTGCCAGTACCATGCTGTCTTGACTGTTATGGCTTTGTAGTACAGCCTAAAATCTGGTATGGTGTTGCCCCCAGCTTTATTTTTATTACTAAGAACTGCCTTAGCTATACGGGTTTTTTTCGGTTCCATACAAAATGCAGAATCATTTTTTCCAAATCTTGAAAGTACGATGTTGGTATTTTAATAGGAATGGCATTGAATAGGTAGATTGCTTTGGGAAGTATAGACATTTTAACAATGTTGATTCTTCCCATCCATGAGCATGGTATGTTCTTCCATTTGTTAATATCCTCTGCTATTTCCTTTCTGAGGATTTCATAATTTTCTTTATAGAGGTCCTTCACCTCCTTCGTTAGGTATATTCCTAGGTATTTCATTTTCTTTGAAGCTATGGTGAAGGGAGTTGTGTCCTTAATTAGCTTCTCATCTTGACTGTTATTGGCATATACAAAGGCTACTGACTTGTGGACATTGATTTTATATCCTGAAACATTACTATATTTTTTGATGACTTCTAGGAGTCTTGTGGTTGAGTCTTTGGGATTCTCTAAGTATAAGATCATTTCGTCAGCAAAGAGGGAGAGTTTGACCTCCTCTGCTCCCATTTGGATTCCCTTTATTTCCTTGTATTGCCTAATTGTATTGGCTAGAACTTCCAGCACTATGTTGAATAGTAAAGGTGACAGAGGACAACCTTGTCTGGTTCCAGTTCTAAGAGGAAAAGCTTTCAGTTTTACTCCATTCAGTAAAACATTAGCTGTGGGTTTGTCATAGATAGCTTCAATCAGTTTTAGAAATGTGCCCCCTATGCCTATAATCTTCAGTGTTCTAATTAGAAAAGGATGCTGGATTTTATCAAATGCTTCTTCTGCATCTATTGAGAGGATCATATGATCTTTATTTTTGCCTCTGTTAATACAGTGAATAACGTTTATGGAATTGCGTATGTTAAACCAGTCTTGCATCCCTGAGATGAAACCTACTTGATCATGATGAATGACTTTTTTGATGATAAGCTGTAATCTATTGGCTAGGATTTTGTTGAGAATTTTTGCATCTATATTCATGAGTGAGATTGGTCTGAAATTCTCCTTTTTGGTTGGGTCTTTTCCTGGTTTTGGTATCAGGGTGATGTTTGCTTCATAGAATGTGTTGGGAAAGATTCCTTCTTCCTTGATTTTTTGGAATAATTTCTGCAATACAGGAATAAGCTCTTCCTTGAAGGTTTGATAGAATTCTGGAGTGAAGCCATCTGGACCAGGGCATTTTTTGGTTAGAAGATTTTTTTATTGTTTCTTTAATCTCAGTGCTTGAAATTGGTCTGTTCAGGAGCTCTATTTCTTCCTGGCTAAGTCTACGGAGAGGATGTGATTCCAAATATTGATCCATTTCCTTCACATTGTCAAATTTCTGGGCATAGAGTTTCTGGTAGTATTCAGAGATGATCTCTTGTATCTCTGTGGGATCAGTTGTTATTTCCCCTTTATCATTTCTGATTGAGGTTACTAGCGATTTTACTTTTCTATTTCTCATTAGTCTGGCCAATGGTTTATCTATTTTATTAATTTTTTTCAAAAAAACCAACTCCTTGTTTCATTAATTTTCTGAATGATTCTTTTGTTTTCAATTTCATTGATCTCTGATTTGATTTTGGAGATTTCTTTTCTTCTACTGACATTAGGCTGAGATTGTTCTTCTTTTTCCAACTTCATAAGATGGCTTGTGAGTTTGTTGATGCGCTCTCTTTCTGTTTTTCGAATGTAGGCATCTAAAGCGATAAATTTTCCTCTCAAAACTGCTTTTGCTGTATCCCACAGGTTTTGGTAGCTTGTGTCTTCATTGTTGTTATGCTCAAGGAAGTTAATGATTTCCTGTTTTATTTCTTTCTGCACCCATCTGTTATTCAACAGAAGATTGTTTAATTTCCATGTCTTTGGGTGGGGTCGAACGTTTTTGTTAGAGTTGAGTTCCACCTTTAGTGCCTTATGGTCTGAGAAGATACAAGGTAAAATTTCAATTCTTTTGATTCTGTTGATATTTGTTTTGTGTCCCAAGATATGATCAATTTTAGAGAATGTTACATGGTGTGATGAGAAGAATGTGTATTCTTTATCTTTGGGATGGAGTGTTCTATATGTGTCTATCAAGCACAGTTGTTCTAGGGTCTCATTTAAATCTCTTATATCTTTGTTTAATTTCTGTTTAGAGGATCTGTCCAGCTCTGTAAGAGGGGTGTTAAAGTCCCCTGTTAGTATGGTATTATAGGATATCATATTGCTCAGACTGAGTAAGGTCTGTTTCAAGAATCTGGGAGCATTTAAATTGGGTGCACAAAATATTTAGAATTGAAACATCTTCTTGTTGTATTTTTCCCTTGACCAATGTAAAGTGACCATCTTGTCTTTGACTTTAGTTGCTTTAAGTCCACATGTATCTGAAAATAAGATTGCAACTCCTCTTTTCTTCTGAATTCCATTTGCCTGAAAAATTGTCTTCCAAGCCTTGACTCCGAGTTTTAATTTGTCTTTTGAAGCCAGGTGTGTTTCCTGCAGACAGCAAATGGATGGCTTGTGTTTTTTAATCCAGTCAGTCAGTCTATGTCTCTTCAGTGGGGAATTCAAGCCATTAACATTTATTGAGATAATTGATATGTGTGGTAGTGTTCTATTCATCTTATTTTGTGAGAGTCCATTGCTCAGTTTTATCTTTTGCATCAGTGTGGAGGTTAGGTTCTGTCCTTTAATTTCTGAGTTTTTACTTTGCTGCTGATCCATTGTGATGGTCAGTGTGTAGAACAGGTTGAAGTATTTCCTGTAGAGCTGGTCTTGTTGTGGTGAATTTCCTCAATGTTTGTGTATCCGTAAATGACTTGATTTCTCCATCAATTTTCAAACTTAGCTTAGCAGGGTACAGAATTCTGGGCTGGAAATTGTTCTGTTTAAGTAGATTAAAGGTACATGACCATTGTCTTCTTGTTTGGAAAGTTTCATTAGAGAATTCCGCAATCACTCTGATGGATTTTCCCCTGTAGGTCAACTGGTGCTTACTCCTGGCAGCTTGCAGAATCTTTTCTTTTGTCTTGACTTTGGACAGGTTCATCACAATGTGTCTTGGAGAAGCTCGGTTAGAGTTGAGGCAACCTGGGGTCCGATATCCCTCTGAAAGCAGTGTGTCAGAATCTTTGGTGATATTTGGGAAATTTTCTTTTATAATATTCTCTAGTATGGCTTCCATTCCTCTGGGGCATTCTTCTTTCCTTTCTGGGATTCCTATAACTCGTATGTTGGAATGTTTCATAAAGTCCCATAATTCTGACAGTGAACGTTCTGCTTTCTCTCTCTTCTTTTCTGCCTCTTTAACTATCTGAGTTATCTGAAGAACTTTGTCCTCTACCTCCAAAATTCTTTCTTCTGCATGGTCTAATCTGTTGCTGATACTTTCCACTGCATCTTTAAGTTTCCCAATTGACTGCTTCAGTTCCTTTAGCTCCGCTATATCTTTTCTATATTCTTCATATCATTCATCTCTTATTTGATTCTGTTTTTGGATTTCCTTTTGGTTATTTTCCACTTTCTTAGCCGTTTCCTTCATTGTTTCCATCATTTCCTTCATTATTTTCATCGTGTGTCTTCTAAATTCCCTTTCTGTCATCATTCCTAACATTTCTTTACAGGTGGAATCCTCTGCTGTAGCTACCTCATCGTCCCTTGGAGGGGTTGCTCTGGACTGGTTCTTCATGTTGCCTGGAGTTTTCTGCTGATTCTTCCTCATGAGTGATTTCTTTCATCTGTCTCCTTGCCCTAATTTTCTTTCACTTCCTCTTGCTCTTTAAGTTCCCGTGCCTGTGGACTAAGGTTTCGATGAGTCCTTCTGGTACAGGACCAGAAGGATGAGAAGGTTGAAGAGCAAGAAGGGATAAAAGAAAGAAAAGGAAAGAAAGAAAGAAAAGAAAATAGAGAAAGGAGAGGGGGTGGGTAAAGGGAATATTGACAAAAAGAAGAGAGGCACAGAAAGAGGGAGACAGAGCAATATAGGTATACAGTAGGGTACTTTGACAAAACCTTAAAAAAAACCCAACCTCTAGGGGTGCCTTGTTGGGTGGTTCCCTTGAGGTCAGCAGCTCTTTGCTAACCTGATCAGACACAACACCCCACCTCCACCAAGTGGAGAAGAAAGACCAAAACGCTATAAATCAAATGAAAACAAGCAAACAGAAAACTTGACGGAATAAAATTGTGTAAAAAAACAAATAATAGGGGTAGAAATACTAGCAAAAATGAAGTTCTAATTATTGAAAAAGGCAGCAATGGGAAATTGTATTTAAACTAGAAAAATGGAGAAAGATAAGAAAGAAAAGAAAAGAAAAGAAAAAATCTGTATGGAAAAGGTTGAAATTAAAAAAACAAAACAACAACAAAATAAAAAACAAACAAATAAACAAAAAACCAACGAAAAACAAAGCAGTATATATATCTTGTTGAATATTGTCTGGGCAACAGGTGGTTTGGGCAACAGGGGTATGAGATGTTAATCACAATGTTGATATGACTGGAGGCCTCCGCTGATTTCTCAAACCCCACAGAGCGAAGACCCTAAATCTCTCTTCAGCCCTCTTAAAAGGCACTTTAAACTTCTAAACTTGGCTAACCCAGGAATGTGCTTGTCGCTGGAATCACTGCTGAAGTGGCTATCCACTTACCCAGTGTGCCAAAACCTGTCTCACCCTGCCCGTGAGGGTTAAGGCTGTAAGGCGGCTCAGTCCCTGCCTTTAGGCTGCTCAGTCACGAGATTACGAGATCCCGCCCGATCCTTGCTCCACGACCCTGAGGACGGAGCTTGCTGGGGCAGTTCTCTCACAATGCTCCCTGTGGCCCACAGCCAAACACTATTAGCTCCATCCAGCTCAGCAGCTCAGTCTGGGGTCCTAGACAACGCCGAAAGATCTCCGCACTCCTGCTCAAGCTCTCCCCAAGGCAGTTCAACTGAGTGCCAAGTCCAAAAACACCAAAACAGTTCACAGGTAAGGCCTTTCCAGTTTGCAGTCTCACTGCTGCTGTACTTACAGCTGCCGATGGGATTAGCCCAATCGCACACATGCAATCACTTGCCAGTTTTCCACTGTTTTTGTCCTCCTCTTGGGGTCCAGAAGTCTCTTGCTGACTCCCTGTATCCTCAAAGGGATGATTATATGCAGATCCCACCAGCCAGAGATGCCTGGAGTCTTGTCTCCTATCTCCCCAGACTCACAGTGCCCAGTTACAGGGAAGCTGTTACTCGGCCGCCATCTTGCTCTCTACCCCAGTAAGGTATCTTGAATTTAGCAAACTCTATAGTGATGAATGAATGAATGAATGATTCCAGGAACATCATCCCCTGTGCATAGCCACTGACTTCCCAGAGTGGGTGCTCTCTGTGCTTAGCAGAGACATCCACATGTGCATAGCCCTAGGAGGTCCAGGCAAGTAATTATTGTTGCATTTTTATGGCTCCTGTTTTATAAGGCTTTTTAAACATTTATTTTCTTATCTTCATTTTCTTTAAGGAAAAAAAATACTCACCTAGCTAATCAAAAATTTTCTCCATTGGGTTTTTTTCAATGCAAATTGCAATCTCCAAATGATGCAGAATGAAGATAACCATAGTCACAAAACTAGGCAACTCAAAATGATAAACTTTAGATTTTAGAGCAGGGGAAAAAACCTCAAAACAAACCTTTGCCTTGTCAACTCCCTTCATTACCACTCAAGATTTTTAGAATCTCATTTTGACTTAAATTTGTAATCGATTGAGCTGTCAGCTGTGAATTAGGCTGTCAAAATAGCCAGCAACTTTCCCATTACTGGAGGTAGGCAAGTGAAGGTTGGAGAACAGAGCAGGAAATCACCGACTATAATAGAATGAAAAGTCTTAACAGTGGGCTCTAGGAACCCAGAAATGACAAATTCAACTCCATAAACAGTAGAAAAGAAGGCATAGTGAAAAATAGCAGAAGATTTAGACTTAGCCCTGATACTTAGCCCTGTCACTGAGGTCTTGGAGTCCTGGCTGCAGTGACAAATAGCTGTGTGACCTTCAGGAAGTTACATAACTTCTCTGATTAAATGAAATATATACAGAGGGTGCCAAAAAAGTGTATACACAATTTAAGAAAGGAAGAAACATCAGTAAATTTGTATTGCTCAAGTCACATTTGCCTTCTGCAATTACAAGAGGTGCTCAGTATAACTTGTATCATCTTTTGTTATTGGTATATTGAGTACTACAATTTTAACATAGTTTTTTCCTTTCTTTAAATGTGTATACATTCTTTGGCACCCTTTGTATTATAAAGGACCCAGCACAGTGCCTGACACAGAGTATATTAAAATATGCTAGCCTTCTTTGTTTGTTTTTGTAAAGGAGGAGGAATATGGTCACAAAATTGACCAAGAATTCCTCCCAGTCCTGTAAGTGTTCTCATTCAGAGTGACATGAACTCTACTCCCATTTAGAGGTGGAATCTATCTCTCCACTAGGGTCTCTGGGTGTGACCACGTGAATTGCTTTAGCCAATGAGGCACTGGCAAATGTGGCGCAAACTGAGCCTTGAAAAGTACACTTAGGAATCCTGAAACTGACCTTGTGAGAGAGCCTGGTCTAGCCTGCTGGATGGGGAAGGACAAGCAGCTAGTTATTCTGTTCACTCCAGCCAATAAGTGAGTGAGGCCATCCCAGACCTGCTGGCCTCTAGTCAACCCACCAGGTGACTGTGGAATTGCTTGGTTGACCACAGATTTTTAAGAATAACAAAATGATTGCTGTTTTCAGCCACTAGGTTTTGGGATTGCTTTGTTATGCAGCAGAAGCTAACTATTACAAGTAGATTTGAAAAAATTATCTAAATAGAAATAATAGGATACCTAAGTAAGTGGAATTTTCTTTTCAGAAACCCACTTCATGGGTGACTTTGCCAAAATGTAGATGTATCTCCTGATTCAAGGGCCATCTGTGTGAATAGAACTATCAAAACAAAGCTGAATTGTCTGCCTGGATTTTAGCCAGTTTAATCTACAGAAATGCACATGATGCCTAGAACAATGAATTTTAATGCTTGGGCTGCTACATGCAAAGAGAAATTTAAGCTGTATTTACACAAGTGCTGAGTTCCTAGGAGACCCCACATGTCCTCCTGGAGAGGAGGCTGGCTGGCAACATCACTGGTCTAGGAAAGGTGGCTGTGATCCCTGGGAAAAACAGAGAAATAGTCGAACATTATTTAGACTCCCCTTTAATATTACCTAAAAAGCACCACTCTCCAGCTTTGATGTCTTGGCTGGGTAGAAATAACATTTCCCTCATCAAAAAAGTTGTTTGATCCCTGAATTCTTTTTTTTTTTTTTCCTTTTTAGATATTAACTGAGAGCATTTCAGTCTCCCCTGGGTAAGAAGCGATGAAAGAGCCAGTTGATTTAGTGAATAAAGTTATTTAATGTCATTATCATTGCAGGCCTAAATAGGGAGGACTGTCCCTTTTCTGTTGGCAATTTCATAGTTCCTGCCCTGCCCCTTACACAGCTCCGCCCAGCTCCCAGTCGGTTGCCACACCATCTCACACACGTTAATAGTAGCTCTTCTGCCCTCCAGGGCCCCAGATACACATACCAGTAGAGTGATCTTTTTAAAATACCAACTGCATGTGATGCCCCACTCAGAAATCTGCAATAGCTCCCTATTGCCTAGGCCTTGGGGACCCATCTCCTTTCTCTGCTGCATTAGTTTCTTGGGGCTGCTGTAACAAAGCTCCCACAAACTGGATGGTTTAAACAACAGACGTGTATTATTGCCTCACAGGGACCATCTGTTCCACTCCTTGCTCCTACCTTCTGGTAGCCCCAGCCCCTCAGCTAGCACATGGCTTTCCCCTTGTGCTTTCACATCACCTTCTCCCTGTGTGTCTGTCTCTGTGTCATCCAAATTCTCCCCTTTTCTTCAGGAGGTGGTCCTATTGGGTTGAGGCCACCCGAATGACCTCATCCTAACTTGATCATCTTCAAAGACCCTATTTCCAAATAAGGCCGCATTCACAGGTACTGGATGGGGGACAGGACTTTAACATCTTTTGAGGGGACACAATTCAACCCATGATGACTGTGTTTTAAGGGCTGAGACCTTATCCTTCATAGGCTGAGCCCTCACTCTCTGTCCCCAGATAATTCCTATGATTTCACAGTTCTGGCTCCTACACCAGCAGGCAGAGTTACATCTGAGTTCAAATTTTTTTTTTTTTTATTGTTGGGGATTCATTGAGGGTACAATAAGCCAGGTTACACTGATTGCAATTGTTAGGTAAAGTCCCTCTTGCCTGAGTTCAAATTTTTACAGGCCATTTATCTGCTCTGTGCCTCAATTTCTTCATCTTTAAAATGGGGATAGTAATAGTACTAACCTCAGGGGAATAGCTGTGAGGGTTATAGTGCCTGGCTTCTAATTAGTGTTCAGCAGAGGTTGATTATTATTATTTGGGGGTTCTTTCAAGTTCCCCCTTTCTTCATCCCTCCAATGAGGCTCACTCTTTCACTGTCCCCAAATAGGAGGCTGTGGCACCCCAAGGTCACACTGTGAGTCCACAGGATTAACCCCACCACCACCTCTTCCCCTGAAACCAGGGCCGGGTCCCTGCTGCCCTGCCGCTCGGGGCCTCCCGCCTGATCCTTCCACATGCTGCTCACACTCTTCCAGCTCCTTTCTGTGATCCCAAATTGTTCCAAGTTTGAGCCAGGAAAACCTTCCTGTTCTTAAAAAAATCCCAGCTTCTAGTCTGAGCTAAATATGCCCTAAGTGTTAGCAGCCGTTGTTCTGTTATGTGTTAATTTGTCACTTGGGGATACAGAGGGGACGGGGAAAAGCATCGAGCGCTGGGTAATGGTTTGGCTCCGTCTTCATCAGCATCCTAATTATTCCACACCTTTTAAATAGAGGAAGCATTAGCATTCCTAAACGGTAGAGGGGTCTGATTGAAATAATGTCTCCTGAATTATCTTTTCATAAACTGAAAAAATAACTAACTAACTGGGAAGTTCCCCAGACAGTGTCTTCCTGGGCTAATGCCTGGCCAAGGGTCCTAGGGAGGTGCATGAGGGAAGGGTGGCTGAGCTGGGGCTGGATTTGACCCCACAGAGTGCAGGAGATATTGCTGGTTCTTCTGTTCCTCCCCCTCCCATCCTGCCACATCATGTTTATCCGTCAAGGCCTAGCTCACCTGAATACTCCTCTTTCAGGAAGCCTTCCTTAACTGCATCCTTTTCTGGTTGCTTGTAGAGTATGAGCCACCTGACTTGGCTCTTAATTCTCTCAAGTGATTCCCCATTGTTCTATGCAGGTGGCCTTTGCCAGCTTGGGCGCAAATTGCTCAAGGACAAAGCCCTATTGGAACCTTGTCTTGTCCTCTCCAGCAGCCAGCACAAGCCCTGGCCAGTAAGTCTCTGTACAGCTACTGACTTAAATCTAGAGAAAGGAAGCCAGCCTGAAGTCTCAATGTGTCAAGGTCATTCCTACTGGCTCCCATTCCAGCTGCCTCTCCAGAGGTCTCAGCCAGCATTAGTGGCGTGTGAAAGATTTTCCCAATAGCCAGTGATTCCCTCAGGGAATGAGCTGCTTTATAAGACACAAGGTTCATCATCTCTAGGAACTTCAGAGCAGCAGATGGGAGACTTTCTGTGGCTCCAATGTCCCATGGCTCCAGGGTCTTGTGACACCGGGGTTCCATTCCATGTTTCATATCATTCTATGTAAGAGAAATGCCAACACCCCCAACACACACACTTTTTTTTTTTTTTTTAGCTCCCAGGCCACGCATTAAGAAGGAAATCTGTAGCCACTTTGTTAAAATTGGTACAAACAGAACATCTCACATTTCGAAACTGTCACTCCACTGAGAGTCATTCACATAAACAACGAGGTCCTCATGGGTTTGATGGCAACACAAACACCACTTGTGACTCAATTAAGGAAGCGGTAATTAAAAAGGGGGAACAGCGTGCAATCTCTCCAATGTATCTTCCCTCTGAGGCCTGGGACGCTGACAGGTAGGATCTGGGGAACTTCTGGGGGGTCTTCCCTGGGGCCTGCTCCTGCCCTGGACAGAGGTTTCCCAAGGTGAAGTAGGAAGGGAGAAAAGATAGGGACATATAGCCCTGGACCTTGGCTAGTGATCCATCTCTTCCACCAGGAAGTTGTGTAAGTTAACAAAGATTTTCATAAAATAACAAAGTGTGCCAAGGAGATAAAACGTTGTCCCCTGGAGATTAGTCACAATTTCTTGGCTCTCAAATGATGACAGCCAATGTCTTTTATTTTTACTATGTTCCAGGCACTGTTGTGAGATGTTTATAGCCATTGAATCATAATAACCCCATGAGACAGCAACCACGGGTAGCTCTGTTTTTCCAGATAAGGAAACTGAGGCCCAGACCCACAGTCTTGCAGCTAAGAGACGAAGCTAGAAGTTAAACTTGGGGAGTGCGCTCTAACCAATTGCCTCTCACTTTCTGAAATCCCCTTTCCCAGCCTGGGCCCTCCTAGTAAGCTTTTCCATTTGTTAAACACCTACTCTGTTCTAGGAATCGTGCTTGACATGGGAGATTTCGTCTTATGAAGCTTGTTCTGTAATTATCCTCATTTTACAGATGGAGAAACTGAGGCTCTTGGAGACTAAATGCCAAGCAGAGCCTGGCATCAGATCCATAGCTACCTGTCTCCAAATATTCCATCCTGCATTTCTTACTTCCAATTGTGAAAATCTGAAGGCCAAATAGTGGACCAATAATATTTCCCATTTGTATCTTGCTAAGAGTATGGGTGCAGGAAGAGACGACCCAATAAAATGCTCTTGTTCTTGAGAGTTGCTATGGATTGAATTGTATCCCCCCAAATTCATATGTTGAAGCCCTAATCCACAAATACATGTGACTGTATTTGGAGACAGAACCGTTAAGAGGTAATTAGGATTAAATGAGGTCATAGGACAGGGTCTTAATCCAATAGGAATGGTGGCCCTATAAGAAGAGGAGGAGGGGACCTTGGTCTTGATCTCTCTCTGTCCATGAACACCCACCAAAGAAAGGCCCTGTGAATACACAGCCAGCAGACACACCGAGCTTGGGCTTCCAGGCTCTAGAAATGTGAGAAAGTAAATTTCTGTTGGGTAAGTCACCCAGTCTATGGTATTTTTCTAATCTGTTTGAAGCATTAAGATCAATGCATGGTGGCAAAGCAGAAACTATGTCTGACCTACTATCCATCCTGTGGATGGACAGATGGATGCATGAATGGATGGATGGATGGATGGATGGGTGGGTGGTTGTTTGGGCGGATGGACAGGGAGATGGGTACAAGAGTAGACAGGTGGGTGGGTGGGATGGGTGGGTGGATGGATGGATAAACAGACAGATGGAAAGCTGGGTGTACATGCCATTCACTCAGAGTTAGGGACATCACTATTCTGGGGACTGTTCCAAATCCATCTTGGTAGCTTTTCCCACCCTTGCCTCTCAATTTTCATGGATGACTGAGAGTGTGGAGAAGAGCCCTCCTGGGTGTCAAAGAACCTGGATGTTTCTCAGGGAGCTGCAGCTCTGATTGCATGATCAGCAGATTAACATCAGTTCCCCACCACCACCCCCAGAGAACTCTAACACAAATACACAGAAAAACCTCATCCTCAAATTACTCCAACATATTCTTTCAATTCTATAAATCACATCCCCTGAGTTCAGGGCAGGATGTTGATTGGGAAGATTAACAGCTGTGGGGACCACACTCAGCAGCTTAGCTTGGGGCTTGGAAAACATTCTGTACACCTACCGTGTGTCGGGCCCTGTGAGGGTTCTGGGGGCCCAGAGATGACAAGGACCTCATCCCTGCCCTGGAGGAACACCCGGTGTGGAAAAGGTTTAGGAATGCTCTGCCTCTATCCACAAAGTGTCTCTATTGACCCCACATCCTTTGCCCACCCACCTAGGTGAACAGCAGGGAGACCCTGCCCTCCTTGCACAGGGAACAGAGCACTAAATGCAGGGGAAGAGAGGGCAGGGTTAGGGCAGCAGCCTTCAAAACAAAGGACTTTCTCAAGGGTCATGTCCAAAGGGCTGAAGGAGAAAGAGAAATGCAGAGAAAACACTGGATCAAAAAATTAGAGCAAAGTTATTTTCAGGGGCAGGGGTAGGGCATTGGCAGGGTAGGGATGAGGAAGTTGAATGGGAGGCAGGGCCCAAAGAAGCAAGCAGGCAGAGGGAGGGAGGGAGCCACATTTTGGAGCACCAGAGAATTGGGGTAGGTGGGAGGACCCTTGAGACAGAAGAGAGTAATGCTGCTGGGCACTGAGTGCCATACTCACGTGTGACACTCCACGTGCCCTAGATCAGGTCTGAAAATGCTGGACTAGCATTCAGCCCAGTGCTAGGTCCATGGAAAGAAGAACACTATAAAATGGGCTTATTTCCCCTATTTTTTTTCATTTAAGTTAAGATTAAATGTTAGAGTGCCAGAGTTTCAAGCCCCTTGTCCTACCATGAATTGGCCAGAGCCATCCCCGCTGTCCAAGTCTGAGTGATCCAAAGAGTGTATCCTTCATCCCCAGCTCCGCTGCTCTCAAGGGGTGCTCTGAAAATATCACACGTCCATCAGACCTCTCTGGATCAATGTCAACGTCTTTGTCTGTAAAATGCGTTGAATAAATCAGTGTGGCAAAGAAACATTTTTCAAGTGGGGTGCACTGTGCAAGTCTGGGGGGTGTGGCTGCTGGTTAGAGGCAGCATAACTCCACAACATTGGTGTAGCTCTCCTAAGGGCCAGGCACTGCTCTGAGCACCATTCATGATGTGAACCCATTCAATCATCACCATATCACCTGGAGGAATAGACTATGATTGCCTTCATTGTATAGGTGGGGAAACAGAGTCACAGGGTGTTAGGGGACCTTCCCAGGACCCTATAGCTGCAAATGCAGAACCAGCTTCCACACCTGGCCATCTGCCTCAGGGCCCAAGTTCTTTCCCACTCCAGGCTACATGGCAGGGCAGAAAGAACACACAGTCCTGGTGCCCAGGTAAGCAGTTAGAAGCCTGGCTTGGCCTAATAGCTCTGTGCCTTTGGCAACTCACTGAGCTTCTCTGGGACTATTTGTCACTCAAATGGAGATTTAAATGCAAGTACTCAGTTCACTGGGGCTGTTGGGGAGATTTCAGGACACAGTGTAGGTAAAACACTCAGCCCCATGCCTGGCACATGTTAAGAGCTAAATGAACAGCAGCAGTGGCGATGGCGAGGAGGGGGAGGAAGACAAGGAGGAGGAGAAGAGGAAGAAGGGAATGTGGTCAGCCATGGCCTGCTCTGACTGGCCTTTATTTCTGGCCTTCCGCTTGGCTTAGGTGAACCAATCTGCTGTGAGCCAAGGACAAGAAGGTCCCAGTCACCCACAGTTCCCAGGTGGGGGCTTCTCTCTCCCCCATTCCCCCCATGACAGCCCCCTCCTTCATCCCAACAGCCCCCAGAGCCCCAAGTATAAGGAGCTCCATAAACAAATCCATTTAAGCCAAGGTCATCGTTTGAGCCCGTAAATCAATAGGCGTTCCATGGCCATTTGCAGAATGAAAGGCATCATCAGCTCTGGAAAATACATCATGCAAGAGGGGCCAGGGAGTGGGAGCTGTCATCCCCACTCAGCCATTGGGAAAATCTATGTCTTCTCCTGGGCCTGGTGCTAGTGTCCCCGAGGCCTGCCCACTTGGTCTCCTCGTGGGCCAAGGGGCTATAGCTGCTGTGAGTGTGTGTATGAAGACAGATTTGTTGCGCGTGTGTGGCTTTTTTTTTTTTTGTTTGTTTGTGTTTGTGTTTTTTCTAGGAGGACATCAGCATTCTGGCAGCATCCTGAGAAATTCATCAAATTATTTAACCTTTGCTGGAATAAATAATACATGTGCTTTCTCAGGATTTATTCTGATTAAGCCGTTCTGGAGTGGTGCCAGGCCTGAGCCCGCCCCAGGAAAGGCAGGAAGGAGGCTGGTGGCACAGGATGGGAAATCAGGAGGCCAGCTGAGGGCGGAGGGGAGGGGGCGGATGAGGCCAGAGGGCCCTGGTCGTGGAGACGGACCCCTGTGAGGCCCTCCGGGTTGCTGAGTTGTTGAGGAAGAAGATGAACACCGCCGGCCTCCGCCTCTCCACCTGCAGGCTGTCTGCCTCCCTCTGAGCACCGAAAGGGAGGTGCCCTGGAGAGAGAGCTGGGCTGGGGCTCAGAGATGCGACTCAGTCTGCTGAGCGACCACTTGCATGTCTGGGACATTGAGAGCAAGGTAGCCTGGGTTTCAACCTCTGCTCTGCTCTGGCGTCTGCACCAATATGCACCTGCCTGGCCTGTACGTGCAAAGTGCAGCATCTGCCCTCAGTGAGTGCTGAGTAGATGCCAGGTCGGAACATGAATCGCTCAGAGGAGACCAGAGGCAAGTGTTGATGAAGGTCACGAGCGCTAACACCGAGAGTTTGCTATGTGCTCTAGTCTGCACACTTCCAACAAATAGCCACTTTTAAACTTCAGTCCTGTAAGGTCTGTACCATCATGATCATCTTCATTTTACAGATGGAGAAACTGAGGCCCAGAGAGTCAGAGGACCTGCTAGAGGCCCCCCAATGTATGGAAGTGCTGAGCTGGTATCTCAACTCAGTCTAGCCCCAGAGTGCCTCTCAATGACATACCATGTCATCATTTCTGTCACCTTTCCCAGGAGGACACTGCCACCATGCACAGGAGAAAGAAGGCTCTAGATTTCCAGATGCCATTGCCCATGTGAAGTAAATGGGAGAGAAGGAGATGAATTGCAGTATCTGAGCCCATGGATGACATGGAATTTGATTTCAATGTGAATCTAGATAATTTAGAGATATCAAAAGGGGGCATTGTAGTATTTGAGACTTTTGCACATACAGAAATGTCAGGAGTCCCCAGAAAGGTTCTAAAAAAGAGGACCTAGGAGCTGTCCACAGCAATTACATCTCTAGTAAAAAGTTCTGGATTCCAGGCGGTGCCTGTGGCTCAATCGGTAAGGCACCGGCCCCATATACTGAGGGTGGCGGGTTCAAACCCCGCCCGACTGAACTGCAACCAAAAAATTGCCGGGCGTTGTGGCGGGCGCCTGTAGTCCCAGCTACTCGGGAGGCTGAGGCAAGAGAATCGTTTAAGCCCAGGAGTTGGAGGTTGCTGTGAGCTGTGATGCCACGACACTTTACCAAGGGCCATAAAGTGAGACTCTGTCTCTACAAAAAAAAAA
Organism: Nycticebus coucang; assembly: GCF_027406575.1. NCBI lineage: Eukaryota > Metazoa > Chordata > Mammalia > Primates > Lorisidae > Nycticebus > Nycticebus coucang. The sequence goes on along the minus strand of NC_069781.1, from coordinate 24,067,644 downwards.
AAGAAAGAAAAAGAAAAAGTTCTGGATTCCAAATGCCTCTTTGGCTTGTTGAGCACCAGACATTTAAGCTGGTCAGTCCTGGCAGTCTGTACAGAGGTCCTGGACAGAGCAGGCCTGACTAACCCCCGCCGCCCCCGGGGCCTCGGTTTCCTTGTCTGCTGAGTGGCTGGAGTGCCTCTCTGCCCAGTCCCTCTGGCCGTGCCATTCTGTAATCACCGCATCTGTCAGCATAGTGAGGGCCAACAGGCAGGGGCTCCAGGCTGATCTTTTAGGATTCTAATCCAGCTCCACCACTAAGCAGCTGTGTGACTTTGGGTGGGTGACCTGACCTCTCGGAATTCATTTCTTCATCTGCCACGATGGGGTAGGGATAAGTTCTCCCTCTAGGCTGGTAGGTTTGGTTAAACAAGGAGATTCTTTAGAGCGCCCGGCTTGGAGTGGGGATTCCAGAAAGAGCAGGGCTGTCCTGCTGATCAAGAAGGTTTATTCAAGGATGGAAGGAACAGACAAGAACATAAATTTCAGAAGCCTGGAGGAGTGTCCAGGGGGAGGCCTCAGGGTGCCAGCTCAGACCCCAACCCTTTGGGAATTCAAATCTCAAAGCTCTGTGGGACAGAAGACCTTGGCATTTCCACAAGTGCCCAGTGGGTGCCAGTCCCTTGCTCAGGAGCAGAGTCCAGGGGTTGGAAATATTCACGATTGCCCAAGGATAAGCCCCAAATAATCTTTCTTGAAACCACATATCGTTTTCCTCTTAAAGAAACGAAATCTCTAATTAGAGTTTCCTCCAAACGTTTTCTTTTTGAAAAAAATTAAAAATGTATAAACCCTCCTGTATCGTGTATGTATATTTCACTGCTGCATAATTGGGATCTTTGTCAGTAACTGGGGTAGCAGGCGACAGCCTTTTAATCGGCTACAGATGCTAATGTAGAGAGAGACATTTTCCTCCTCTTTGCTCAACTGTTCCAGCCAGAGACTAGAGTCCTCCCTAATAAGTATTTATGTCAAAATCCTTTTTTGGGGGAGCGGGGGAAGGGGGGAGAGAGCAGCTGTAGCACAGTTGAAAGACATGGCTCTGATTACAGTCACCAGCCAAGGGAGGGGGGGGATCACTTTTAGAGTGAAACAGTGTTAATCAAGTTAATCACAAAACCCGCACTATAATTGCTTCTGCTCTCAGACAAAATTTTACTTTTATCTAAATTACTAAAGTGAGGAGAGTGCAATCCACTCTAATTTAGCTTTTGAGCTAAGGAGAAAGCGTGTGTGGAAGGCTGGAGAGGTTTTTAAACATCAGGAGAACTCATGCTATGGAATTCAACTCTCCTCTTCCCTCCCACCCTTCCTCCCTTCTTTCCTTCAAGACAGCTCAGCCCAGTGGTTGAAAACTTGGACTCCTGGATCTACTGCTTAAGGCTGTGGAGACAGGTTACTTGGTCTTTCTGTGTTCTCAGTTTATTCATCTGTGAAATGGGACGACAATGGTGCCTATCCCAGGAATGAGGGAAGATTAAGTGAATTGACAAGAATGGAATGTTAATACTTGGTGTATGCTTGAGTGTTAATACTTGGTGCTTGATGTGTGTGCGTGTACACACATACCGCCAATGCTCAAAAAGTGTTGCTTGCTATTGTTAGCCCTCAATTTTTTTTCCTCCTTTCTTTCCTATCTCCCTTTGAGCTGCCTCCTTCCCTCCTCTCCTCTGACTCCCACCTTCTGCTACCAAGCATCCACTCTGTAGGAGGCCTGACCTCCCTTTAGAGACCCATACCCTGGTTCACAATCAGTTCAAAGACAAGGGTGGAATGAGTATGACCTGAAGAGAATACAGAAGAGAGCTAGGGGTTTAAACTAGAAGGGCCTCCTTCTTCCGGAGAGGAAATCAAGACGGGCTACATGGAAAGCGTGTACTGTAGCTGGACATGGACGGACAATGCAGATGTAGAGTTAGGAAGCTGGGGGAGCAAGAACTGGGACCTACACTCCAAGTCCAAAGATCAGTGGAGTAGAGGTCTGGAGGGGACCTGCAGGGAGCACACAGATCAGGGATGCTGTGGCAGCTCGAGGTGCCATCAGGTGGGATTAGTTGAGCACAGTTCAGATGATAGGCCCAAGCTATCACTTCTGCCCTGTCCAGACCCCCAGTTTCATCCAGGTCATCTCTGCACATTGGCTAAAGCTAAATCTCACTTTCCTCAACTTCCAGGACATCCCAGATTGGATTCCATGATGGCCACATATTGAATTACATGCAATACTATGGTCACTGGCTGCCATACCCCCACCTGTCTTCCATAAGCCTCACTTTCTCCTGCAGTGGCCTCTTGGGGTCTCCCAAATTCATGCTCAGTCCAATGAGGAGCTGATGTCATCCAACTAGCCCGGAAACACAGATTAGAGAAAACACACACAGTCAATTTAACTGGCAATTAAACAGGCTCCCCTATGTAATTAGCGTCAAGACAACTCACAATTACTACAGGGCGTACATTTGCAGCCGACACTCCACATTTATATAGAGCAACAATTACTGGGCGCTAATATGTTAACAGGAAGAGGAGAAAATTGGTGAAACCATTTCAAGGAGGCAGCCCATCCTGTCCTTTTGCACTGTAAATAACTCTTTTGTAAATGCAAGTGTAAAATTAAAGAGGAAATGCTTGAAATGATGCAAAAGAAGAAAAATATTTACTCTATTAAAAGTAACTGATTGCTATTTTGAGATGACTGATTTCAGGAGACTAACTAGTTGTGCCACCTTAGTAATAACAAACGCCACCTCCTGAGGGCTTCTCTTGTGCCAACTCCATTACATACTTTACCGCATCCAGTTCTCATAATGGCCTTTTCACAGAGATGAGGAACTGAGGTCCAGGAGGAGAAATGGCTTGCTTAAGGCCGCATGGCTCACAAGGCACACAGCAGGAATGTAAATTCCAAAACCTTTGCACAAAGCCACCTTGCACACTGTTCTGTGTGTGCTACCTGGAAGAGCTCTCAAGAGCTCTCCAAACACAAATTAGGAAATGGGAAGAGAGAAGTATGGAGAGGGAGGGGCTTGCTCAAGGCCATGCACTAGCTCCAGAGCAGAGAGGGGCCTAGAGTCCGGGTTTGTCACCATTTGGCCCTTTCCACTGTACCCTATGGTGTATATGGAAAGTGATACCTGGAGCAAACCACCAAAAAACGACTTCTCTGGTGACTCCATCTTCCCTGGAACTGCTTTGTTAGCTCTGAGATCCTTGTTCCCAGGGAGAGGGAGACCTGAGATGGCTTCAGGGTCAACAGATTCTATGTGACACGACCCAAACAAGAGAACATGTGAGGCCCCAGCACTGCACTGGGAACACAGTCAGCATTTTCCTTTCTCTTTCCTTCTTCTAAACTTTAGAAACACCCTGAAAGGGATAGCAACCACTCTTTAAATTAGAAACCCAGCAGTTAGGAATACTTGGCCAGACATAATATACAAGCTTGGCTCATCATAAGTCTTTAGCAGTAAAATCTACTGACCCAAAGCATATGTCAAGTTGGTTGATGTATCTGTTAACTACGCCTGGGTAACAAACCTCCTCAGAACTCAGGCGCTTAAAAACAATGGTGTTTTGTCACTCACTCATCTGCTAGTCAGCTGGAGCTTGGCTGACCTGGGCTGGGCTGGGCTGGGTGCCCCTTCTTCTCGTTGCAGGTCTGTGGCTCCGCCTGGCAGCCCTACTCCCTGTGTCTCTTAAGCCCCTCACTAGCAGATTGCCCAGGATAGAATCTCCTGATGGAGCTGACAGAGGCTCAGGAGTGCAAGCAGAAACATGCAAAGAAGGCCTAGGTTTGGGTCTTGCACAGCATCAATTCTGGCCACATGCCACCTGCCTAGTCTCATGACCAAACCCAAGTCACATGGCAAGGGTGAGGATACAAGGGGGGAGCGAATAATTGGGAGGGAAGGGCATTCAAGTTACCACAGTGTGATAAGACAACAATGAAGTCATGCTCTTGTTTAAAAATCAGTATTTGGTTCAGTGCCTGTAGCTCAGCGGCTAGGGCACAGGCCACATATACCGGGGCTGGTGGGTTTGAACCCAGCCCAGGCCTGCCAAACAACAATGACAACTACAACAAAAAAGTAGCCAGGCATTGTGGTGGGTGCCTATAGTCCCAGCTACTTGGGAGGCTGAGGCAAGAGAATTGCTTAAGCCCAAGAGTTTGAGGTTGCTGTGAGCTATGATGCCACAGCACTCTATTGAGAGTGATATAGTAAAACTCTGTCTCAAAAAATAAATACATAAATAAAAATAAAATAAAAATCAGTATTTGAGATCAGAGGAGATTGGGTACATTCAGGATGGTATAGCTATACACAGACTTTACATTTTTTGTATTTACCTGGATGGAGTTGAAGAGCATTCTTCTTAGTAAAGTATCACAAAAATGGAAAATCAAGTATCCAATGTACTCAATATTAATATGAGACCAATAATAAACAACTACACTTCCACACAAGAGAAAAAAAAAATTAAATTCAAGTGGCAGGGAGGGGAGAGCAGAGAGAGGGGAGAGAGGGAGATTGGTAAGCTCTCACCTAATGGGCACAAAGAAAGGGTAGACAGCACATCCCTGGGTGAAGTGCTCAACTACAACTTGAACTTTGCCTAACAAATGCACACAATGTAATCTAATCATTTGTACCCTCATATTAACCTGAAATTAAAAAAAAATAAAAATAAAAATCAGCATTTGATGGGAAGGAACTGGCAGCTGGAGGGACATGACTTAAGGCTTCAGTTTATGACTCTGTAAAATGGGAATAATCGCAATTAGCTCACAGGACTATTTTAAGATTTAAATGAGCTAATCTGTGTATTTATCCAAGACCAACCATGCTTGACAAGACATACATTCAATCAGTAAACCACCACTGTCCCTAGAGTGACCAGCTCATCCCAGAGTACCCAGGACCATCCATCCTGGGAACCCCCTCACTCCAGGCAAACCAAGATAGTTGGTCACCCTAACTAATCACCAATTGCCAAAATAATACAAGTTAATCTTCACTTACTGCCACATACTGCCAGGCATGGGGGGTAGATGTTTTCATTGACTCTTTATGACCACCCTGCTCAGCAAGGAGCTGCTATTTTAATGCTACTACATTCCAGACTCAGTCAGCACTGGGAAATACAGAGGACCAAGATGGATTGTTTTTCATGGACTCTTCCCTCAAAGGGCTGACGATCTACAAGAAAGATATGAAACACGTGTACAGTAACAACCATGACACAAGGGAGAAATTGGAGAAATTGGGCTCAGTTTCTTCATCTGGCGAATCTAACTTCCCCAAGGATGATAAGGTTGGGCTTTTTAAAAATTAGCATTCACAGTCCTTTATAGGCCCACTATCTTGATAGCTGAGGTTAAGCGTTTGGCTTTGGAAATTTAGGGAAAATTATGTCGAACCAGAGTTTCCTTGACAAAAAGGAATTTGACTTAGTTCTCCCACTGGGGATCTTGTTCTAAATATATTTGTTTACAGATTGGAAAACCTGTAAATCATGAGAGGGCTGGTGGAGGCTGTTCTGCCATTCTGCTCCCTGCAATCCTGGGAATGAAAAGGAATTTGCATCCAGGGCGCTCTGGGTAATGTCAGCACGACCCCAATTACTTAGAAATGAATACAAATCAAACTTAGCAGTCTTGATTGTTCACCTCTACCCTTGCAGCTGGGCCCTTCACTTTTACGTTCTCGTTGTTTTAAAAAGTCAGAGGTAAAGTGATGTATCATCGGAAACACAGCATGTGGATGGAGTGTTACCCAAGGAAGCCAATTTGGTGCTTGGCTCTGATGTCTTCTGGGAGAGCTAAGTCATAAAGGGTATCACAGCGCCTTGGGTGGATTGTGAGTTTTGAGAACATGCAAAGGTGACCTTGAGAGCTCAGTGCCTCACGACCTCTACCCATATGAAACCCGAGGGCTCATTGGCCAGATTTCAATTTGCCTTCCCTTCAAGGAAGTTAGGTAGTTGAGTGCTCACTTTCTGGACTTACTGGCCAGACTCTGGCTCCTTTTCAGAGGCTGCAGGTTCATTCATCCTGAGCTTTACCAAGAGTTTCTGGGCCTGGGCCTCCACTCAGCTACAAAGACACCTCCAAAGACAAACAGACCAGCCTTGGAGACATAAAGCTGGATGCCTGAACAGGCAATGGAACAGCAGTGTCAGCCTAGGGAAGTCCAAAGAGAGGACCACAAAATATGTGATCAGGGAAGGAGGAGAGGGGGCAGGGAGTCAAGGGAGGCTTCTTGGAGGTGGTGGTATGTTGGCTGGGCCCCCAGTAGATCTATACCCCCTCCACCCTGAAAGGAAAACTAAGCTTTTCATCCCAGGCCTGCTTTTTATGGTTAGGGGCTTTAAGCAAGTCATCGGAGCTTTCTGGCCCCAGTTTCTTCATCTGAAAAACAGGGATGATGATTGTACCTAATTCATTGAGATATCATGGGAGTTTAATATGATAATGTGTATAATAAGCTCTAACCAATGCTATGACACCATGATTCATGCCAGGCAGTGTACTGGGCAAAGGGAGTCTACGAGAAGGAGAGGCAGACCCAGGCCCCACCATGACTATATAGTACTCGGCACATAGTTTAGGTCCATGATAGTTGTCATCATTATCACTGCATCCATTTAACTCAAGAGGTCAGAACAGAACATAGAAGAAACACCATGTGGGTGACTACACATCCCCAAATTCCCTGAGCCCCAACTAGGAGGCATTGAATCAGGGCTTTAACTGCCTTGTGTTCACAATGAGAATGAAGGAATTGAGTTTGTGGAAAGCAGGAAGTTAATCCAGCTTGCAGACAGCAAAACCCAAGCAGATGTAGGCTCCAAGTTGGAAAGAGGTCTTGGGCTGGAAGATCCTATAGTTCACCCTGATTTCCACGCTCACAGTAATGATGCCTCCCCAGTAGCCCCTGGCTGCTGACTGTTAATGGTTTCTGGGTGTTTGCCTGGCCTGGTTTTAGCACCACTACACTTTTGAAGTATCCCCTGTGATGCTTTGTCGCAGTGCCTTGGGAACTTTAGCAGGCATTGGACTCACCAAGAGGATATGTAAAACACCCCTAGAGTTTCTGACCCTGGTAGATCTGGGCTGGGGTGCAAGCCTTTGCATTTCCAATTTCCCAAGCAATATTGATGCTGCTGGCTCAGGTACTATTGGCTTAGAACATTATCCCTATTTTATAGGTGAGGAAACAGAGCCTCTGAGGCCTCTGGTGTGATGAACTGACCTGATTTGCTTGGGATTTGGGGGTTTCCAGGGACATGGCACTTTCAATGCTAACACTGAGGAAGTCCCAGGAAAATCAGGGTGACTCCACTGCCATATCTAGAGAGCACTTGAGAGTTTACAAAGGGCCTTTATATCCAGTAATACTATTGCTATTATCAATAGCCACTATTTATTGAAAACTTATCCTATATTCTAAATGCTTTATATTTAAGATCATTCCGAATTCTTGCATTGTGATCAAAGAATGAACCTGTACTATGGGCCAGAGTGTTATTGGAGGGGTAACTGGGTAAAAGCCAGGTGAAGTTCATAGAACAGGCTTAGCACTGCATGCTCAGTGTCTCCAGCCTGCAGATTTCGGACTTGCCAGCTTCCACGACTGTGTGAGCCAATTCCTTAGCAGAAATCTTTGCCCCTACCCTATCTCCAACCACCTATTTAGCCATCCTGTTGACTCTGTCTGGAGAACCCTGACTAATTTATCCTTTCTCTCAGTAGCTCCCAGTCCTCCTCTCAAGACAGGGATTATTGCAGGATGAGTCCTATACAACCTTGTTCCAAAAGCCTGTGGGTAGATGTGAAATCTGGGGCAGAATTAGAAAGCCAAAGTCAGTCAAGGCCATATTTAGGTTTCAGGAGCTCTGTGAATGATCTGATATTATATGGAACATGTATTCCTTCATTCATTTATTCATTCAGCAGATCATTTCTGCTCATCTCCTTGGGCCCAGGCACTGTGCTTATGCCAGTTGTGGGGCTACAGAGGAGAATAATTCAGTATGAGATGGCAAAGAAACCAGACAATCAACAAATGACAACCAAAAAATAGGTAGTAACCAGTTGTGCCAAAGGTTAGGTGGGAAAAGAACTCGGGCCTATGGGAAGGTCCTCAGCTCCAGGGGGGACTTCTGAACTGAGATCTGAAGAGCAGAGGGATGAGCCAGCTCAGGAGTGAGAGTGGTGTGGAGGGAACAGCAGGATTCAGGCCAGGGTGCTGCGTTAGAAAGGCGCTCAGAGAGGCAGAGAGAGGATAGTTCAGGGGGCAGGAAGGGAAGGGCCAGGTAGTGAGGTGGCCAGAGGCAAGAGGGGATTTTATCCCAAAGACCAAGTAGCCATTGAAGGATTTCAAGTAGAGGGTGACATAGTCCACTCAGGGCCACTCTTGGTCTCCAGTGTGCCTGGATGTCCCTGGTGGGGGACAGCAGTCCATGAAGAATAGTCTCTGGAAACCTGCCTACCTTTAGCCAACGCTCCCGGATATTTCGGGGTGGGGGAGACTTAGGCACCCCCTGGTGGATGGAGCGAGTGCAGCATCTGGAGAGCTGCAGGTGGGTTGGGAGATTTGAAGAACCTGGAGCCCCCAAATCCCCCCTCTGCTTCACACCCCATTCCCATCGCACATGAGTGGGTGCAGGAATTGAGTTGTCGCATCAGACTGGGCCTGGTGAGCAATTGTAATTAAAGGTCTGTCAATGTTTTCACTGGAAAGGCAATTTTCCCAGGGCATCTGTTTTTTTTTTGTTGTTTTTTTTTTCTTTCTTTCCTGAGTATAAAGGAGCTCAGGCAGGGCCTACTGATTGTGCATGCAAGACAGGTCCTGAGGTCGTTATGCAAGTGTTAATGTTCCGTTACAATATACAGTAATGAATTGGGACTAGCAGAGTAATAGCAGTCTGCGCTATTGGCCAAAATGAGTGTATTCATCTTCATTTTTTACATCTATTGCCTTGGAGAAGCTTTTATAATTAAATGTTTGGTTGCACCAGCAAATAAGAGGAAGGAAGTTTCCTAGGATGGAAAGAAAGGACCATCCCATACTCATCTGACATCAGTCCTGGCCCTGAAAATTAAAATGGCTACTATTGCTTTACCCATAGCGATGGTGCAAGTCAGATTTCAGCCCATTTACAATGAGGAACTTTATGATGATTACAATGAGCTGGCAATATGTCAAACTTCTTTTTGAGGTGGTGAGTTCCCCATTGCTGGTGGTATTCAAGCATGGCTTATGAACTGAGGAGCTATATAGGGAATTCTAGCGTTAGAGAAGGATGTCTTATTCTCAAGGTACAGGAATTAGAGGATACAACCTGCCCAGGAGCATCTTCTAGCATGGGATAAAAAGAAGGTTATGGGGGGGGTTACCAATTTATAGAACTTTAGTGGCACCTCCCTGGTAACCAGTGATGTGCTCCTCTTAGTTGACTCATCCATTCTGTTCTTTTCCAGTCATGAATTCCTGCAGGGATGGCAATGTGAGGAAGTTTTCTGAGTCATTTCTGAGTATATACTTCAGAGTAATAAAGCTGACTCTTCTTTCCCCCAATTCTAAACTTCAGACTTGTTGCTCTTCTGATGGGCCCTCCCAAGCTCAGTGAAATTTGGCAACAACTTTCCTCAGTGTTTCTAAGAAGAGCCTCCAGAGAGTGGCATAGGGATGTGGACCGGAGACCTGGCAAGGACTCTGTGACGTCTATCCCTTCTGTTTGCTACAGAGTGACCTGAACTCCGAGTACCATCTCTCCCTCCTTCTGTATGTCAGCAGTCAACTGCCAGCAAATGCTGGATTGTTTGAAAACCACTCCAAGGATTTCTGGAAATTCCTCAAAGCAATTTCAGGGTTCTCAGTGGTTCACTGACTGCATAAGTGAATGACCAAGGTAAGTAGGGCTCATTTTTTAGAAAAGTCCAGGCTGACCTCTGTGCAAGGGGCCTCAGTACCCTCGCAGGCTCTGCCGTCCCTCATCCAGCATCCCCACTGAGGGCCAAGGCTGGGAGAGCCGGAGCTGGCAGGCAGGGAAGATGCCATCTCTGTCTTGGAGGGATGTCCTGTCTACTCACTGTCCTGTCTGTCTCCCACCAGACTGTGGCTTCTCTACTTTGCTCTCTGTGCCCTATACTGCCTAGCTCAGTGCCTGGCACTTGGTAGGTGCCCATGAAATGTTTGTGAATGAATGAACAAATGCCACTCCCTCTCACCTCCTGAAGTTAGTTACAACATAGCTTTCAATCAGTCCCTTTCTTCCTCTCTCTTTTCCTTATTTGAATATCTAATTGCACCCAAACTATGACATCTGGTGTGTTTGCTACACTCTCTAGTTGATATGAAAAAAAGCCCTTTCATATCTATCAGTTCATCTGATCTGCCCATTTTAAGGGGAGAAAACTGAGGCATAGAGTCTCCAGGTCACTAGGTAGCAGAGAGAGGAGCCCGACCCTGGTCTTGATTTCAAGACTGAGGTGCTGCTGATGACACATCCCAAGCACTGCCATTTCCAGGACTGTTTCCTCAGAAAGCAGCAGCCATAGGGGGGCCCACCCCTCATTTCCATCTCACTTAGACCACCCACTCCTTGGCCCTTGCCTTCCCCTTCTGATGTCCTCATAACTGCTCCAAGACTTGTTCTGTAAGGGCTTTTCCTCAGTAGGCAATTACCTGAGTTCATATGGTTAATTGAAATATTCCTTTTCCTAGAGTTTTAATTCATCCAGCGTAGTTTCAGGAGCCACAGATAATAAGACCTAATTTATAATTAGGGCTTATCAAGAATCAGCTAATTTCTAGACCCCTGATTCCCAAGGAGGGCATGCAGAGTGGGGGCTCCTCTTCCCTTTCCAGGGAGTTGCTATCCACAAGCTCAAAGAGGCACCAGGGAGGGAGGAGAACTAATTGGGAGCTGGCCCTCCATCTTGGACAATTTATTAATTGGATTATGGGAAGTCTCAGGCCCCAGGCAAATCCCAAGGAGGCACTGCTGCCTCCCCATTTTACTGTGAGAATATTAGACACAAAGACATGAGACCCAGGTTCCAGTGAGTCTTTTAGGAGCTGGAAATCCTTAAATAAGTCACTGGGAATTGCATGAGATGGTTGAGCAGGTACATTTCAGGAGTTATTATGATTGCTCCTAGGGCCTGTATGCCAGGGGTGGGCCCAGAACACATCTAGGAAAGGTTGCTCCAATCCAGGAAACCATGTCTCAAAGCCATCGAGACTGGCCAAGATCCCGCAGGTAGTAAGAGTTGGGGTCTGCCTCCAACCCCAGTTGTCCTTGTGCCTGGTTTCCTGAGCCTTTCCTTGCACCTGCAGGTCCTAGAGGTCTTAGACTCCAGTCCCCCTGTTGCTTACCTACTACAAGTTCTACTTCGCCCTAGAAGCCTCTAAAACATCCATTCAACCATTGTGAATATAAAGAAGGGGTAATGCAGAAACAGTGGAGTGGGAACAACTTTGAAATCACACAGGCCTGATTTCATACTCATAGTCTGGCCTTTTCTAGCTTGTAAGTCAGGATCCTTTTGTTGCTTATGACAGAAACTCAATTCAAATGAGCTTAAGATAAAAAGAAATGACTCAGCACTCATAGCTCAGCAGTTAGGGCGCCAGCCACATACACCGGAGCTGGCAGGTTCGAACCTGGCCAGGACCTGCTAAACAACAATAACAACAACAACAACAAAAATAGCCAGGCATTGTGGCAGGTGCCTGTAGTCCAAGCTACTTGAGAGGCTGAGGCAGGATAATCACTTGAACCCAAGAGTTTGAGGTTGCTGTGAGCTGTGACGCCATGGTACTCTACCAAGGGTGACATAGTGAAACTCTGACTCAAAAAAAAAACATAAAAAGACATTTTAGCTTGTGTATCAGAAAACTCTAGTGTTAATAGTTTTAGGTATGGTTGAATGCAGGGGCTCCACAATGGTGACCGATCCCTCTTTTTCTCTCCAACTCTTAGCTTCTATATTCATTCTCCAGCAGGGTTTCACCAGCGGTGGGGAAAATGGAGGTGGCCTATCCCTGGGTTGAGGGAAAGGAGGTGGAATGAGCCAAGTGCATAGGCTGAGCAGGACTTCCAAGCAGCAGAGAAGAGTGCTTCTGCAAATAAAGGGAGATTGGGAGGACAAAAACCAAGTAATCTCAACCTAATCACTTACTCTTGTCTGATTCTATTTTCTGATCTGGGCAATAGTATCAATGGCCATGTTGCAAGATACAACATTAATATACAAAAATCTATTATATTTCTATACACTAGTACTTAAAATCCAAAAGGACATTTTTTAAAAATTCCATTTATAATAGCTTTAAAAAATAAAATATTTAAATAAATTTAACAAGACTTGCACACAAAAACTAAAAACATTGTTGAAGGAAATTAAAGAAGACCCAAAGAAATGGAAAGACAACCTGTGTTCATAGAAGACTTCATCTTGTTAAGATGACAATGCTCCTCAAGTTGATCAATGTAGTCAGTGCAATTCCTACAAATCTCCAACTGATTTTTCTTCAGAAATTGAAAAGCTGATCCGAAATTCACACAGAAATGCAAGGAACTGAAAACAGCCAAAACAATCTTGAAAAAGAAAAAGTTGGAGAGCTCACACTCCCCAATTTCAAAACTTTCTCCAAAACTACAGTAACAAAAACAATGTATTAATAGTACTGGCGTGGGTAGACCTATGAATCAATGGCATAGAATTGAGAGTACAGAAATAAACTCAGACATCAGTGGCCAATCGATGTTCCACAGGGATGCTGATACAATTAAATGGGGAAATAATTAGTCTTTGTCATCAGTGGTGCCACAACAATTCCCTATCCACAAATAAAAAGAAGGAAGTTGGACCCTTACCTCACATATTATAAAAAATTAACTGGAAATGGCTCATAGATCTATAGCTAAAACTATAGAACTCTTAGAAAAAAACATAGGCATGAATCTTCATGATTTTGGATTAGGCAACAGTTTCTTAGACATGGCAGCAAAAACTTAAGTGACTACATGATAACAGATGAATTGGAATTCATCAAAAAATAAAAGTTTTTAATTTTTAATTAAAAAAATATTATGAAGAAAGTGACAAAGAGAATGGCAGAAAATATTTTCAAATTGTGTGTCTGATAAGAAAATTGTATAGGGGCGGCGCCTGTGGCTCAAAGAGGTAGGGCGCTGGCCCCATATGCCGGAGGTGGCGGGTTCAAACCCAGCCCCGGCCAAAAACTGCAAAAAAAAAAAAAAAAAAGAACAACAACAACAAAAAGAAAACTGTACAAAGAATATATAAAGAAATAGTGTATTCAATAAAAAGCCAAAAATCCAATTAAAATTGAATTTTTAATTAAATATCCAAAGATATGCATACACATCTCTCCAAAGAAGATGTACAAATGACCAATAAACACATGAAGGATGCTCAACATCATTAGTTACTAGAGAAATGCAAATCAGATCTACAGTGTGATACAGTTTCACATCCACTAGGATGGCCGCAATCAAAACATGGGCAATAACAAGGATTGGTGAAGATGTGAAGAAATTGGAACCTTCATTAATTGCTGGTGAATACAATGGTACTGCCACTTTGGAAAACAGTATGGCAATTCTTCAAAAGGCAAAACTTAGGAGGCTGGGCACAGTGGCTCCTGCCTGTAATCCCAGCACTTTGGGAGGCCTAGGTGGGAGGATTGCTTGAGCCCAGGAGTTCAAGATCAGCCTGGGCAACGTAGCAAGACCCTCTACAAAAAATTTAAAATAAATTACCTGGGCGCAGTGGTGCATGCCTGTCATCCTAGCTACCGGGAAGGCTGAAGTAGGAGAATCACTTGTACCCAGGAGTTTGAGGTTGCAGTGAGCTATGATTGCACCATTGCACTCCAGCCTGAGCGACAGAGTAAGACCCTGTCTCTAAAAAATTTTTTTTAATTTAAAAATTTAAATAAGAAAGGCTAAACATAGAGTTACCATATGACCTAGCAATTCCATTCTCAGCAATTTCACTCCCAATTTCAAAAGAATGGAAAACATTTGTGTTCATAAACATCTACATGCATGTTCATAACAGCATTGTTCATCACAGACAAAAAGATGAAAACCTCCATTGACCATCAATAGATCACTGGAGAAGTAAGATGTATTTCCCCATACAACTAAATATTATTCAGCCAGAAAATGCAATGAGGTACTGATACATACTACAACATTGAAGCACCTTGAAAACATGCTATGTGGAAGAGATCTGTCGCACAAGGCCACACGTGATATGATTCTCCTTATATGGAATGTCCAGATTTGACAAATCCACATAGACAGACAATAGCTTAGTGGTTGCCAGGGGCTAGGGGAAGGGGGAATGGGAATTGCCTGTTAAGGGGTGTGAAGTTTCTTCACAGAGTGATGAAAATATTGTGAATTAGGTAATGGTTGCACCACGTGGTGAATATAGTACAACCACTGGCTTGTATGATTTAAAAAGGTGAATTGACATTTTGTGTGTTACATCTCAGTAAAGCTGTTATTTTTAAAGCAGGTGTCAAACATCTATCCTGCAGAATAGCTGTGGGATGAAATGAATAAAGTACCTGGCACAGCGAAAGGCACCCAGTAAGTAATTGGTAAGTCTTCGTTTTCTTTCCTTTCCAAATAAATAAAGCAACCTCTAATGCTTTTTTAATATTAGCTCTTTAATTCATACAACAGCCAATGAGATAAAGTATTATTAATATCCTCTTTTGACAGATGAAGGAACTGAGAATCCCCATTTCACCAACAATTTAAGGAATTTACCCAAGGTTGCATGGAGAGTCAGATGGCAGAGATGGGATTTGAAACCAAGGAGTATGACACTAGAACCAGCCTTTTAGCCACTGCCCCATTCCAGCCTTTCCTCCCTCACCACCAGCCCTCTTTCAGCAATTCCACTCCAGTCTCTAAGGTAGGACTTTGAGGCATCCCACAAGGAAGCTGCGCTGCGCTTGGCTACTCTCGGAGCAGCCAGGGTCATGCTTAAGATGGCTGGGCTGGTCTTCCTGATATTAATGAATGAGATATTCATTTCCCTGAGAATGCATCAGCCCAGGCAGACCCAGCTCTATTAATCCAAGCAGGCCTCACATCCACTTTGACTCAAAGGTTTCATTCTGTTCTGTTTCCACGAGGGGGACAGTTTATTAGTTGGTGATGACAGGCAAAGTGAACTCAGGCAGGTACTGGGTGTTGGACTAAGGATGACGATGAGTCTATTTTAAGTCACTGGAGTTCAAGGGTATCTGCCTCAGCACTTTTGTTTAAATTGATTTGTAGTCCTGCTCGCTTGACCTTGGTGCATAAAATAGTTCCAAGTGGGGGAAGAAAGAAGAGCGCAGTCCTAACTAAGAGAACAGATGTGTCCCAGCCGGCCAGCCCTCCCTCCACCAGCCAAACCCACTGCCCTGCTGACCTTGAATGTAGGCTTGGACAGTGAAGCCATCACCATGCAGTGGGAACAGGGGCCACAAAACAGTCCAGCAGAGTAGCATAGCGACCTGGATGAGGAAGACCTAGAAAAGGAAAGGATGGCCCAAGGTCAAAAAATGGTGACAAAATCAGGATTTTAATCCAGGCTGGTGTAACTATTCTTGATATTTATTAAGTGCCTGCTATGTTCCTGGCAACCTCTAATGCCTTGTCTATATTAGCCCTTTAATTCATACAACAGCTGATTAGATAAAGCATTATTGATATCCTCATTTTACAGACAAGGAACTGAGAATCCCCATTTCACCAACAGTTTAAGTAATTTGCCCAAGGTTGCATGGAGAATCAGATGGCAGAGCTGCGATTTGAACCCAGGAAGTATGACACCAGAACCAGACTTTTAGCCACCATCTCATTCCACCTCTGTTTGTTGATTGAAAGAAAACACATCAGGTCCTGCCAGGGTCTAAGCAAGAAAGTTTTGTTGTCTACACAGATCAAATTGCTTGACAATTGTCACATCTTCAAAACACCTCGTGCAGAATGGCCAGACAATATCATTCTTTGAAATCTCTTCTCTACCTAGGTTACCTGAGTGCCCAAAGCAGGACTGTGCTATACTTCATAGTAATTCTTAGAGCCACTGAAACAAGCTGTCTCCACCTGCTACCCCTCTGACCAGTCCCAGGACCTCATCCCTACTCCACTCTCCCGGCCTTTAGCTGTCCAGCTGGCTGGGGATTGATACTTGGAATGAGCAGAAAGGGCATTGAACTGGGACCCAAGACATCCACGTGAAAATCCTGTGTGCCACTGCAACAGGCACCTTACCTAACAAACGCAAACATTGCAACCTATACATTTATACCCGCATATTAATCTAAAATTTAAAAAAGAAAGAAAGAAAATTTTGTGTGTCCTTGAGTTAGTAACTTAACATCTCTGGCCCTCAAATGTTCTCATGGATATAGGTATACATGCTTTTCTCACAGGGTTGTTCTGAAGGTTCAGAGAACTTACTTGACATGGGTGGGTTTTGAACCCTGGAAAGGACCATGCATTTGAGGAGTTATTTCCAAGACAGATCCCCCTGCAAGTCATGAGGTGTAATGAGAGGCAGTGACCAGTAGGTGGCAGTGGTTCAAAGCCGCCTGCAGGATGCCAGCAAGAGCTTCCTATTAACTCTTCCTCATTAGGTGTATGGAGCCTTACCCACCTGTTCTCACACACACACACACACACACACACACACACACACACACACACACACACACACACCCCTCAGGGAGCAGAAGTGACACTTCCAAGGACCCACAACAGCACAGTGGCGGAGCCAGGATCAGATGGCGGTTGGGGTGACCTCTGAATGCATTCCTTCACCCAACCCCAATTTATTAGGGTCCCACTAGGTGCAGACGTTTATGCAAGTCCTTCCCCATTAGGGGGGGTTCCTCAGTCCTGGGGGGTTCCTAGCCCAGCCAATCTCCACACCTGGTGTCTCCCACCACTTCCTGGGCCCTATTCACTAGGATGAACACTCACCCAGACCAGAGTGGACACCTGCCAGGGTTAGGTAACTGAGAGCATCTTGGATGGACTAGAGACCAGGAAGGCTTTACTTTTCTAGCTTTCTCTGTGACCTTAACTGAGGCCCTCATTTATAGGTTGTGAAATCAAGTTAGTGGGTATATTTAATTATTTGGAAAAGAATAAAAATACTAGCATATATCTTCTATACTATAGGTACACTTTTTTTTTTAATGTTTCGCTTCTATGCATATGCACAATCCTAATATGGAAGGCAATTCATTTTGTGTATCATAGTCTAACAGGTCTGAGACTCCCATCTAAGGAAGACCCTACCGCTGTCTCCTGAGACCCTGTGTCTCCTCTCCTTCCCTCTCTTCATATCTACACATCTACTAGCCAACCCCTAGGTTTCCCAGGAGTCCCAATCTGGACATATTTCTATTGTCAGCAATTTGCTGATTCAGCAATGGAAAAGGCCTAGTAAACACATACCTTCCGTGACTTAATGAGCTGATAATGTACATGATTCCATGTTACCCTCAGTGCAGTTATGCTGGGTAGATATTATCCCATCTGCAGATGAGAAAACTGAGGCTTAGGGAGGCCTCAAAGCCAGCATATGCCAAATGGAAGCCTTTTGCCAGGCTCAGTCTGACCCTGGGAGGTAGTTGACTTCACCGACTCATCACTGCCTTGACCACAGAGAGGGCCCACGGGCCCCTTCTCTTCAGAAAAGCAACAACCATTTCCCAGCACTTCCATTTCTCTTATTCCAAGTCAATTTTAGTTTCTCTCTCTCTTTCAAGTTTGATTGAATTTACACTTAATGAATCCAACTTTGTCATTTAGGGGATGTTGGGGCAATAAGATTTGACAAGGCATGAGTGATGATACAATAAGTCGTGCTGGGAGCCCGGAGCCATCTCCGCTCCCTCCCTTGAGTGTTGGCTGCATGACTCGGGCCTTGGGAAAGCCACCCAACTCCCTGCAAGGAGCAAGATTTGGGGTGGGAACATGGTCATTTTATTTAGAACAGCCTTTTGGATTAGAATGGTAGGGTGGACAGGGATGAGTAAGGGAGAGTCAGCAAGACAGACGAATAGGTGCCGCTTCTGCTGCTGAGCTGCTTGCTTAACTGCCTCGGGCAAGTCACCCTCCCTCTTTGTTCCTTAGTTCCTCCATCTGTAAAATGGGGCCATGCATCAAGGTTGGTATTGCTTTGTAAATTGCAGGGGGAGGCTCATGTTCTTGTCAGAATTTCAAAGGTAATTGTTTGACAGCAAAATAAGTGCTTGGAAGTTCATCCTCTGCCCCTTTGTTGAGTTAAAGGCAGCTTCTCTGTCCAAGCTTCTCCATTCATGTACAAGGCCAGTAGGAGTGCCCCTGGGCAAGAGGGAGAGCGATGATCTTTGATAAGGCAACAAAACGGAAAAAATGAACATTTTATTAAAGTGAGGTTTCACTTTGGTTAGGAAAAACAACATATGCACAGAAAAAAAAGTGGTGGGCAGAAGATACACAAAGTGTTCATAATTAGGGGTAGAATTAATTTTTCTCCTTGTTTTTACCTGAATTTTAAAACCTTTTTTAAGTGAAATAAAATCACACAGAAGAGTGAATGAAATATAAATGCAGAGGCTCGGTGCCTGTTGCTCAAGCGGCTAGAGTGCCAGCCACATAGACTGGAGCTGGCAGGTTTGAATCCAGCCCAGGCCTGCCAAACAACAATGACAACTACAATGAAAAAATAGCCGGGCGTAGTGGTGGGCGCCTGTAGTCCCAGCTACTCGGGAGGCTGAGGCAAGAGAATCGCTTAAGCCCAAGAGCTTGAGGTTGCTGTGAGCTGTGACACCACTGAGGGTGACAGCTTGAGACTGTCTCAAATTAATTAATTAATTAAAAAAATAAATGCAGAGTTTAAAGAATGAATAGAAAATGGATATTTAAGTAACCGACTTCGTTGCCACCCCCTTAGAGGCCCATCTCCCTGACAGGAAGCTGCTTTTTGCCCATTATCTCTTTATTTTGTATAGTTTTACTACCCTAAGTAGGTATCCCTAAAAAACAATTTTGTTTTGCCTGTTTTTGAAATGTATGCAAACGGAATATACTGGATAGGTTTTATGGGTGTGTCCCTATCTCTGAGTCAATATGATGTCTTGT
This sequence comes from Nycticebus coucang, assembly GCF_027406575.1. Lineage (NCBI taxonomy): Eukaryota > Metazoa > Chordata > Mammalia > Primates > Lorisidae > Nycticebus > Nycticebus coucang. Next base: position 24,048,426 of record NC_069781.1, on the reverse strand, counting down.
CTACTACAAATCATCTAGCTACTCATTCTACTGCTGGTAGACATCTGGTAGTTTTATTTGTATTTTCTTTTTTTTTTTTTTTATTTGTATTTTCTAATCTTTCTACAACAAACATGTTAATACAGGTGAAATGCCCAGCACATAGTAGGTGTTCAATTAAAAATGTTTTAACAAGTGCATGAAAAGCAACAAGTCTGTCTTTTTCTAATTAAAGAAAAGTTTCAGTGGTCCTAGAAGGGTTGAGACTATGCACAGACATAGATCAAAGAGAGAATTTTCCAGATTGTCTGCTTATCCCTGGAGCTCAGAGAAGACACCTCAGGTTAAAGCAGAAGATTGGTGGATGCTATCTCCATTACCTAGAAAAGCCTCAAGCATATTTAGGCGTCCCATTTAAAATAAGAATAGAGTAATATTGAAAATGAAGAAAAATCCCCACAATCCTGGTGTTACATGTGTGATTAGAGGAAATTAACATGTACAGGAAGCATGGCAGTGGAGTAGGCGAAGCAATTAGCTGGCAGTCAGAGGAGCTGACTGAACTCCCAGCTCTTCCATAAAGTGGCGCATGGCCTAAAGATAGTTGTCCTAGCCTCTCAGAGCCTCAGTTTCCTGTAGTAGAATGGGGACTAACTCCTCAAAGGGGTGATCAAGTAGGATCAAAGGCCATGATCTTTACTGAGCTTTGTAAAGGTCCGTACAAATGCCAGTGTCCTGTGAGACTGCAGGGCCAGGAAGCTGATCTTCCAGAAGGTTCCTGGCCTGGTGTGCATGTGTGTGTTCAGGTGTGTGCGTGTCCATTTCCTTACTGTCTAGGCAGCATCACCCCCTGCCTTAGGCACAGAAGATGCAGACGTGAAAAGACACCTCTTAAAATGGTGCCTATAAAACGGAGAAGAGGCCACTTTTGTTTCTTAGAAATCTGACGTAATTGGAAAAGTTGAGGGCAAGCGTGGGAACTGGGACTGCCAGAGCGATGCCCTGCTGTCCCGTTAGCTCTGCGAGGGAAGGGGCCCTGGTTGTGCCCGGAACATAGCAAACACTCCATGTTGGAAGAAAGAATGAAAATAAAAATCGTATTTCAAAAGCAAGATTCAGAAAGAACTCTCCCTCCTCCTCACTCTTCTTTTGGGTCATAGATTTCTTCACAAAGTTATCAAAAGTCTTTGAATCTTTCTGAAACCCCACAGAGGTGCACGAAAGCCTGGTTACAACCACACATTAGGGCAGAGTTCCTGACCTTTTTGTGCCACTTTTATGACTCTTTAGCAGGCTGGACTTCTGGCCCTTTCTCAGAATAATATTTTTTTAATTTCAGATTAATATGAGGGTACAAACACAACAATGTTTGTGTTTGTCAGATAAAGTCCCTGTTGTAGTTGTGTCCCGCACCCAGGATGTGCCATATACCCATACATTGTGTCCATTAAGTGGAAACACACCCATCCCCCTCCCTCCAGAATAATATTTTGAAATGGGAACGATGCAGGTATATTTAAGTGCATATGTATTTTGATGAGAATATTTTTCAGGATTACAAAGAATGTCAGTTTTATTGATACACAGTCATCAGCACATGAAAAGAACAAATATGTGAATTAGTAATAGATACATTTCTTTAATAATGAAATAGGCTCAGTACCTGTGGCTCAAGTGGCTAAGGCACCAGCCACATACACCTGAGCCAGCGGGTTCGAAGCCAGCCCGGGCCCGCCAAACAACAATGATGGCTGCAATCGAAAAATAGCTGGGCGTTGTGGTGGGCGCCTGTAGGACCAGCTACTTGGGAGGCTGAGGCAGGAGAATGGCTTGAGCCCAGAAGTTGAGGTTGCTGTGAGCTGTGATGCCACAGCACTCTATCCAGGGCGACAGCTTGAGGCTCTGTCTCAAAAAGAAAGAAAGAAAGAAAGAAATAACATGCTCTAGCAATAGATCTAATAACTAACATAATTTTGAAATAGTGATAAACCTAAATGCTGTATCAAAATATCTGCAAAAACTGAATTGTGATAAGAAAGCATCTGTGGTTTTTACTGGAGACACACCATCTTACTGCTAATGTGATTGTGGTCTGTGACCTACATTCAAAATGGAAAAAAATGCTAAATTTCAGTTAAAAGATCAATGAAAATAAAGATGTAATTTTTTTCTTGCATCCAAGTTTGCAGAGCTCCTGAATTCTAACTGAAATCTTAAGAGCCCCTGGAGTTGTTTGAAACTGTTTTTATTAATAATGAAGTGGCCCATAATACAGCCACAGTGTCTTTTGAGAAGATATTTTTCCTTTTATAAGCACTTGAGCACACACAAAAACTCAGCCACCTGTGAAACCCAAGGTGGTGGAAGGGACACCAGGCAAGGAAGGGTTGGGGATAGGAAGGATTGCGTAGCATAAAACAATTCCTGCACATGAGCACGTCTGGGTCACGGATACTCCCGGATGGCTTAGCTGACACCGCACCCCATTACAAGTCCACACCACATTGCCCGTGGCCAAGGGGAGATGGGTCTAAAACATGCCATTTTAAGACCACAAGAAACAGCTCAGCTAGTACATAGAAGTAAATTCTGTTTTAGACACTTTTTAAATTAAAAAATGAAAAACAAAACCAACCCCAATACATTAAGCTTACCACCTTAGATCTTGGAAAACAGTTTCCCCACACCCCATGCACAAGCCCTAAAGAAGATACTGGGCAGGAATAAAAGATAACAGCAAAAATAAACAAATTAGGAAACACGAAAACAGTGGAATCAATAAATAAAACCAAGAGCTGCTTCTTTGAAAGGGCTAATAAAAAAACCCAACCTCTGGCAAATATAATCAAGAAAAGAAAAGCCCAAATGAAATCGGGAATGAGGAAGTGATTATAACAACAAATCAAAAGATTAAAAAATATCAGGGTGGGGGATGTTATACACAATTCTATAGCAAATTTGTCTGAAAGCATCAATTGCAGATGATAGCCTACAAAAGTATCTTTAAAATGCAATTGATACAACAAAGAAATGTAGATTCAATCAGCAATGGAAAATGTAGAAGAGTGATGGATTTATTAAACAATATTCCCCATCCCTGAAAAGAACATTTCTACCCACCATGGGGTCTCTGGAGAAGTCCATCCAGATTTTACACAGCAGTGCATTTCCATGTTACATAAATTATTCTTTAACATAGGAAAAGAATGGTTAAAAAAAATTGACTAATTCATTTGGCAAGGCAAATACAGTCCAGATTTTAAGATCTGACACAGTATTTTTTTTAAGGAAATAGGATCCAATATGATTTAAAAATACAGTCCCAGAAAACAGTGTTCAGCAGCACATTTAGACACTAAAACACCACAACCACAAAGGGTTTCTCTGGCAATGCAAGGGAAGTTCAGCACAAGGGTATCTATTAATATAACACATCAGATCAATAGATTAAATAATATGAACCATATGATCATCCTAGTGGATGCCAAAAAATGCATTTCAATAGATGTCAAAACATTTTTTAAAAATAGGACTGGAATGACACTTCTTAACATAATAAGAATCTATTTAAAACCAATCCAGCATCCTTTTTAATGGAAAAACATTAGAGAGTTTCCCATTAGAAAGGGCAAAAAAGCAAGAAAGCTCTGTATCACCATTATTATTTAATATTATATTGATAATTCTAGCTGATGTAATAAGACATGAAAAATAACCATAGGAGTAATTATTAGAAAGGTAGAAAGAAAGCTTCTTTTGCAGATGATATGATTATATCCTTTAAAAATGTGATGCTCCCATCTAAACAAATATTACCCTGTTTCCCTGAAAATATTGTCTTATTTTAAGTTGTGCTCCCAAAGATGCGCTAGGTCTTATTTTCAGGGGACGTCTTATCTTTCCTGTAAGTAGGTCTTATTTTCAGCAGATGTCTTATTTTTGGGGAAACAGGGTAGCAATAATAGAAAGGTTCAACAACTCTCTGCATATCATGGATACGTGATAAATATTTTAAAAATTAATAACTTTTCTAAATAAATGCAGCAAAAAGACAGGAAACAAATTAAAAATCAGATCTAATTTATAATCAAATATAAATAATGAAAAAATAAAACATAAACATAGCATACAAAAATACTCAAAATTTTCCTGGAAAGCACATTCAAAAATTTGAATGATGGGAAACATACCATGTTCCTCCATGGAAAGTCTAAGTATTACAATTTTATGATTTAATTTAAAAGGATTTGTTACAGATTTTGACAAAACGCATTTAAAAACAATTTGGAAAAGAATAGGCATAACAGTAAAAAAATTTTTCAAGGAAAGAGCACTGACACCAGATAACATTTAATAAGTCATTAAAGTACAATATATAAAATGGTTTGATACTAGAGCAAAATTAGAACTATAATTTTTTAAAAACCACAAGTCCCAAACCAGACTTAGTGACATATATTAAAAAGTGTCATAATATAGTAGGGTAAGGAAACACCATGTAATAAAAGAGTTGGAGAAGTTGAACAGTAGATAGGCAGAGAAATTAACTTAGGTCTACATCTAAAAATAAATTCCAGATTTGGAAGAGAGCCAACTGAAAAAAAAAAGAAAAAAACTTGTAGAAAACCCAGTGGAAATGAAATGGTATATTTAACCCATCTGAGAATTAATAATATTATAATAGGCCAGGAGAGAGGAAATAGAAGAAATTACAAAAAGGAAAAATTGACAGAGTAAGCTATATTAAAATGCTAAATGTATGCACACACAAATGTAAGAGAAAAAGAAAAATAATACACCAGGGAAAAGATTGATACTGAATGGGCTCTTAACTTTTTTTTTTTCTTAAACTTGACCTGGTTAGCTGGATGTTGTAAGTGCCTAAATTCCCAGCTTCTCAAGAGGCTGAAGCAAGAGGATGGCTTGAACCCAAGAGTTTGAGGTTACTGTGAGCTATGACACCCCGGCGCTCTACCCAGGGCAACAAAGTGAGAGTCAGTCTCAAAATAAAATAATAAAAGAAAAGAAAAGAAACTTGACCTATTTGAGAAGGTAAAGAAAGTTAGCACCTTCCACAAATAAATAAATAACCTCCTTTACATTTACATAAAGACACACATCCATAAACATGACAGGCAAGAACACACACTCATATGTGACTACACACACAAAATTCTCACTGGCACAGACAGGCATACAGGCACAGATGTGTAAACGGCACTTAACTCTTTTATAGAACTGGTGAATACCTTATGCCCCTCCTGAGACCCAAGGTTAAGAATTTCTCATCTGGAAAGAACAGCTTACATTAAAATACTTAAGAACACCCCAAGGCCGAATAAATAAATAAAAGTGTGACCCAACAGTTCAATGAAAAGGAAATAGAAACAGTGAATATGAGGGCAAACAATCAATAGGTATGAAATCTGTTCCAATTTTTGTCTACTAAATTATCAAATTGCTATGAAACTGATTTTAAAAAGGAAACCAATGCTGATGAGGTTTCAGAAAAATTGCCACATTGCTGATCCCTTTGGAAAAGTAACTTAAAATACCTAAAAAGAGCCTAAAATGTCAATTTTTTTACCCTAATCATTCCTTTTCTGAGAATTCATGTCATGAAATAAATTTGAGGAACAAAGCTCCGTAAAGGCCTTCATCACACCGTTTGTGAATAGTGTTAGTGTGAAAGCAGAACCCTTAAAACCTTGAAAGAGAGGGCAAGGGGACACCTAAATAATTTGGGGAATCAACATAATGCAATGGTATGGCTGCCATTAAGGTGAAAATTATGAAAACAAAATGATTATGATATGCTGAATAAAAAAGTAAAACAAAATTGTGTAGTTAATATCATAAAAATGGTAGTCAATAATTATTTTTTGTTAAGTTTTCCCTAACATTGCACATAAAAAGTTCTATTTCATGCTAAGCATGGAGAGGACATTGTGCTATTGTATAATAGAATCTGAGACAGGAAGGGAGTTTACAGGGTCGTAACGCAAATCTAGGACTCCTGACTTAATCAAATAGTGCACATGAGCTATTTGAGACAAGTGGGGTCCTAGGAACTTCGGTAATTAACATGGAGTTTCCTTCCCTCTCTTCACTCTCATTCGTCTTTCCTTCCTTTCTTTATTTTTTTTCTGTTTTTTTTCTTCTTTTTAGAGGAGTTCATCATCATGATTTTAGCCTGCTACCAATTCCATCACACACACAAAGGATTCAAAATATCTATATCAGTGCTGGAAAAAAGGGATATTTTGAAGTGATATATCAGCGAACTCAAACTGAGGGAGACGAAAGCCTCACACCATGTAATGCAGCCCTACTCTAAAATGCAAACTCCACATCTGTCTTCTTCCACTGAATCTCTAGCATCCAAAACAGTATTTGGTACTGCTCAATACATATTAGAAAGATTGATGAAGTAATGGATGGAAAGAAGACTCAACTAAGGAGTAAAAAGAATCAAGCTGGAAAATCTCAAAGCTCCAAGAAGGTTGTGGTTGTGGGGGTCCACAGGGTAGTCAAGAGAAGCAAATCATAGGAATTTCTACAGGCCACACTCAGAGCACTGGCTGTATCATTTCCTCCTTGTTCCCTGAAATGCACTAAGAGATGGTGTACTAAGATGAGATGGGTAGTCAGGCTGGTTAGAGAAGAGTAGTGTCCCCAGCTAACTGAAATAACAAAAGCAAAATATGCTTGATTGAACCCCAAATGTTCCTGCTCTATAGAGACATTTGATAGAGACATTTTTAAATTCCCACCAGCATCTGAAATTTAGGTCTCATCCAGATGCCTACGATCAGGCACTGAGATGGAGGGCAAGAAAAATAGCAGTGAGAAGTGAGCTAATCTCAAACCGAAGAGTTATTTGGTGAATTCTGTCTGCCTATGCTCACACACAGAGGGGGTCAAAAGATATGTTCTGCAAAGAACTGAGCTTCCCTGACAAATGACTGTCTTACCAATAGTTATAACCTATAATACATGATAAATTGGTTTGTTTATTTGTTTTGAGACAGAGTCTCACTCTTGTCACGCTGGGTAGAGTGCCATGGCATTGTAGCTCACAGCAACCTCAAACTATTGGGCTCAAGTGATCCTTTTCCCTCAGCTTCCCAAGTAGCGGGGACTACAGGCACCCACCACAATGTCTCCCTATTTTTAGAGATGGGGGTCTCTCTCTTGCTCAGGCTGTTCTCAAACTCATGAGCCCAGACAATCCATCTGCCCCAGCCTCCCAAGAATGCTAGAATTACAGGTGTAAGCCACCATGCCTGGCCAACACATGATAAATTGAATGCCACGAATAGCAAATGAAACATTCATAAATGTAAATTTTCTCTTTTTCTCTATATTTAAATTTAATAGATCTGAGCTTGCTCCTTTTCTAACAGATTTCATCTGTAAATCCAACCTCTGCTCCAAAAGACAAATAGAATAAGAACAACCTTGAGACAATACTACTTTCACTAGTACAAAAGAAGGAATCAAATTAGATATATAATCAGAACAAATGTTTTCTCATGAAACAGACTCACTCCAAGAAATAGAAGGAAAAAATTTAATATCAAGTTTATATTTTCCACAAGGGTAGAGAACACATTGCATTTTGAAAAAGATAATCATGTGATCCAAGATAATTTTACTTTAAGATTTAAAAGCATAACTACAGAATTGTAAAATGCAGTAGGGGCAATGAAGAGAATATTAAACATGGAAGAAAAGTAAATAAATAATTTAAGTTGTATATTCAAAAGAAGAAAATCTCCCAGAATTCAGAAAGAAGATTAGCGAAAACATCATAGTAAATCTAAAAGTGGCAATAACAGTTTAAGGGGGAAACACTCACAAAGAGCAGGTAAAAATTCATTAAAGTAACCATATGTAGCTACATCCTGATGAAATTTTTATATGTCAAACATATAGGGAAAGAGTCAAAGATTAATAGGGTTTTAATATTTAAAATGGAGTCAACCAAAATAAAATAATAGTACATGTAACTTCTGAAAGAGTAGAAAAAAGAAAGTGGAAAATAAACAATATAACCAAAAATTGAGGAAAGAAAAGAATAGACAACATAAAATAAAGACAAAATTAAGAAGAAAGATATTAGTCATCACAATAAATATAAGCAGATCAAACTTTTCCACAAAAAGACAAAGACTATCATATGTATACTAAGTCTAAAAGCAAACTCCACTTCAAATGATAATGTTTAACAGAATAAGCAAAAATATATAAGGTGACCATTAGTTTGCAAAAGCAATACAGGGAAAATATTAATATAAAAAATTGAATTTAAGACAAAAGTTTTAATGGGAAAATTGGGCTAAAATACTTCTTTTATTTATTTTTATTTTTTATTATTAAATCACAGCTGTGTACATTAATGCGATCATGGGGCACCATACACTGGTTTTATAGAACGTTTGACACATTTTCTTTCTTTTTTTTTTGTTTACACGTGATTTTTATTTATTATTTATTTATATTGCTAAATCACAGCTGTGTACATTAGCGCAGTCAAGGGGTACAATGTGCTAATTTCATATACACTCTGAAATATTCTCATCAAACTGTTCAACGTAGCCTTCATGGCATTTTCTTAGTTATTGTATGTAGACATTTGTATTCTGCCTTTAGTAAGTTTCGCCTGTACCCATTCTAAGATGCACTATAGGTGTGGCCCCACCCATTACCCTCCCTCCCTCCACTCTAACCTCTCCCCTCCCTTCCCCTTCCTTGGCCCTTTCCCCATAGTTTTGTGCTATAGTTAGGTTGTAGCCTTCATGTGAAAGCTATAAATTAGCTTCATAGTAGGGCCGATACTAGTACCTTGGATACTTTTTCTTCCATTCCTGAGATACTTTGCTAAGGAGAATATGTTCCAGCTCCATCCATGTAAATATGAAAGAGGTAAAGTCTCCATCTTTCTTTAAGGCTGCATAATATTCCATGGTATACATGTACCACAATTTGCTAGTCCATTCGATGGGCACTTGGGCTTCTTCCATGACTTAGCAATTATGAACTGGGCTGCAATGAACATTCTGATACAGATGTCTTTGTTATGTTGTGAATTTTGGTCTTCTGGGTATAAACCTAGTAAAGGAATTATAGGATTGAATGGCAGGTCTATTTTTAGGTGTAACTATTCTCCAAAACATCCTTCCACAAGGAATGTATTAGTGTGCATTCCCACCAACAGTGTAGAAGTGTGCCCTTTTCTCCACATCCACAACAACGTCTCTGGTTTTGGGATTTTGTTATGTGGGCTACTCTTACTTGGGTTAGGTGATATCTCAAAGTAGTTTTGATTTGCATTTCTCTGATGATTAAGGATGATGAGCTTTTTTTCATGTGTTTGTAGATCATGTGTCTGTCTTCTTTAGAGAAGTTTCTCTTCAAGTCCCTTACCCACCCTGAGATGGGATCACATGTTCTTTTCTTGCTAATAAGTTTGAGTTCTCTGTGGATTCTGGTTATTAGACCTTTATCAGAGGTATAACCTGCAAATATGTTCTCCATTCTGAGGGGTGTCTGCTTGCTTTACTTACTATGTTCTTGGCTGTGCAGAAGCTTTTTAGTTTGATCAGGTCCCAATATTGTATTTTTGATACTGCTTCAATTGCCTGGAGAGTCCTGCTCATAAAATATTCACCCAGGCCCATTCCTTCAAGAGTTTTCCTTGTACTTTCTTCAAGTATTTTTGTAGTTTCATGTCTTAAGTTTAAATCTTTTATCTAGTGAGAGTCTATCTTAGCTACTGGTAAAAGGTGTGGGTCCAGTTTCAATCTTCTACAGGTTGCCAGACAGTTTACCCAGCACCATTTGTTACATAGGGAGTCTTTTCCCCAGTAAATGTTTTAATTGGCTTGTCAAAGATCAAATAACGGTAAGTAGCTGGAATCATCTCTTGGTTCTCTATTCTGTTCCAGACATCTACTTCTCTGTTTTTGTGCCAGTACCATGCTGTTTTGATCACTATCGATTTATAGTACAGTCTCAGGTCTGGTAGCATGATTCCTCCTGCTTTGATTTTATTGCTGAGTAATGTTTTAGCTATTCAAGGTTTTTTCTGATTCCATATAAAACGAAGTATTATTTTTTCAACATCTTTAAAGTATGACAATGGAGCTTTAATAGGAATTGCATTAAAATTGTATATTGCTTTGGGTAGTATAGACATTTTAACAATGTTGATTCTTCCCAGCCATGACCATGGTATGTTTTTCTATTTGTTAACATCTTCAGCTATTTCTTTTCTTTAAGGTTCATAGTTCTCTTTGTAGAGATCTTTCACATCCTTTGTTAGTTATACTCCCAAATATTTCATCTTCTTTGGCACTACTGTGAAAGGAATAGAGTCCTTGACTGTTTTTTCGGCTTGGTTATTGTTGGTATATATAAAGGCTACAGATTTATGGATGTTGATTTTGTAGCCTGAGACATTGCTGTATTCCTTGATCACTTCTAAAAGTTTTGTAGTAGAATCCCTAGTGTTTTCCAGATATACGATCATATCATCTGTGAAGAGTGAAAGTTTGATCTCTTCTGACCCTATGTGGATGCCCTTGATCACCTTTTCTTCCCTAATTGCAATGGCTAAAACTTCCATTACAATGTTAAAGAGCAATGGAGACAATGGGCAAACTTGCCTGGTTCCTGATCTAAGTGGAAATGATTTCAATTTAACTCCATTCAATACAATATTGGCTGTGGGTTTGCTGTAGATGGCCTTTATTAGTTTAAAAAATGTCCCTTCTATACCAATTTTCTTAAGTGTTCTGATCTTGAAGGGATGCTGGATATTATCAAAAGCTTTTTCTGCATCAATTGAAAGAATCGTATGGTCCTTATTTTTTAGTTTGTTTATGTGCTGAATTACATTTACAGACTTATGTATATTGAACCAGACTTGAGAGCCTGGGATAAATCCCACTTGGTCATGGTGTATAATTTTTTTGATGTGTTTTTGGATTCTGTTTGTTAGGATCTTATTGAGTATTTTAGTATCAATATTCATTAGTGATATTGGTCTATAATTTTCTTTTCTTTTGGGGTCTTTCCCTGGTTTGGGGATCAAGGTGGTGTTTGCTTCATAGAATGTGCTGGGTAATAATCCTTCTTTTTCTACATTTTGGAAGAGGTTTAGTAATATAGGTACTAGTTCTTCTTTAAAGGTTTGGTAGAATTCTGACGTAAAGCCATCTGGTCCTGAGCTTTTCTTTTTAGGGAGATTTTGTATAGTTGATGCTATTTCAGAACTTGATATAGGCCTGTTCAACATTTCCACTTCATTCTGGCTAAGTCTTGGTAAGTGGCATACTTCCAGGTATTGGTTGATTTCTTTCAGATTTTCATATTTCTGAGAGTAGAGTTTCTTGTAGTATTTGTTAAGGATTTTTTTGAATTTCTGAGGGGTCTGTTGTTATTTCATCTTTACCATTTCTGATTGATGAGATTAGAGATTTTACTCTTTTTTTCCTGGTTAGGTTGGCCAAAGGTTTATCTCTTTTATTGATCTTTTCAAAAAACCAACTTTTGGATTTATTGATCTATTGTATAATTCTTTTGTTTTCAATTTTGTTTAATTCTGCTCTGATTTTGGTTATTTCTTTTCTTCTGCTGGGTTTGGGGTTGGAGTGTTCTTCCTTCTCTAGTTGCTTGAGATGTCCCATTAAGTTATTAACTACCTCTCTTTCCGTTTTCTTGAGGAAGGCTTTCAGTGCTATAAATTTCCCTCTTAGGACTGCCTTTGCAGTATCCCAGAGATTCTGATAATTCGTGTCTTGATTGCTGTTTTGTTCCAAAAATTTGGTGATTTCCCTCTTAATCTTGTCTATAATCCATCTATCCTTCAGCATAGCGTTGTTTAGCTTCCATGTTTTTGTATGGGTATGCAGGTTCCTGTTGTCATTCTGTTCAATTTTTAATCCATGATGGTATGAGAAGATGCAAGGAATAATTTCTATTTTTTTAAATTTTCTGAGGTTAGATTTGTGGCCTAGGATATGGTCAATTTTGGAGTATTTTCCGTGGGCTGATGAGAAGAATGTGTAATCAGTTTTGTTGGGATGAAATGTTCTGTAGATGTCTGTTAAGTCCATATGTTGAATGGTTAAGTTTAAATCTAAAATTTCTGTTCTTAGCTTCTTTTTGGAGGATCTATCCAGCACTGCTAAAGGGGTATTAAAATCTCTAACTACTATGGAACTGGAGGAAATCAAGTTGGTCATGTCTGTTAGAGATTCTCTTATAAATTGTGGTGCGTTCTGGTTGGGTGCATAAATATTAATAATTGAAATCTCATCATATTGAGTATTACCTTTAACAAATATGAAGTGTCCATCCTTTTCCTTCTTTTTCTTTTTTTTTTAATTGTTGGGGATTCATTGAGGGTACAATAAGCCAGGTTACACTGATTGCAATTGTTAGGTAAAGTACCTCTTGCAATCATGTCTTGCCCCCATAAAGTGTGACACACACCAAGGCACCGCCCCCCTCCCTCCTTCCCTCTTTCTGTTTCCCCCCCATAAACATAATTGTCATTAATTGTCCTCATATCAAAATTGAGTACATGGACTCATGCTTCTCCATTCTTGTGATGCTTTACTAAGAATAATGTCTTCCACGTCCATCCAGGTTAATACCAAGGATGTAAAGTCTCCATTTTTTTTAATGGCTGAATAGTATTCCATGGTATACATATACCACAGCTTGTTAATCCATTCCTGGGTTGGTGGGCATTTAGGCTGTTTCCACATTTTGGCGATTGTAAATTGAGCTGCAATAAACAGTCTAGTACAAGTGTCCTTATGATAAAAGGATTTTTTTCCTTCTGGGTAGATGCCCAGTAATGGGATTGCAGGATCAAATGGGAGGTCTAGCTTGAGTGCTTTCAGGTTTCTCCATACTTCTTTCCAGAAAGGTTGCACTAGTTTGCAGTCCCACCAGCAGTGTAAAAGTGTTCCCTTCTCTCCACATCCACACCAGCATCTGTAGTTTTGAGATTTTGTGATGTGGGCCATTCTCACTGGGGTTAGATGATATCTCAGGGTTGTTTTCATTTGCATTTCTCTAATATATAGAGATGATGAACATTTTTTCATGTGTTTGTTAGCCATTCGTGTGTCGTCTTTAGAGAAAGTTCTATTTATGTCTCTTGCCCATTGATATATGGGATTGTTGGCTTTTTTCATGTGGATTAATTTGAGTTCTCTATAGATCCTAGTTATCAAGCTTTTGTCTGATTGAAAATATGCAAATATCCTTTCCCATTGTGTAGGTTGTCTCTTTGCTTTGGTTATTGTCTCCTTAGCTGTACAGAAGCTTTTCAGTTTAATGAAGTCCCATTTGTTTATTTTTGTTGTTGTTGCAATTGCCATGGCAGTCTTCTTCATGAAGTCTTTCCCTAGGCCAATATCTTCCAGTGTTTTCCCTATGCTTTCTTGGAGGATTTTTATTGTTTCATGCCTTAAATTTAAGTCCTTTATCCATCTTGAATCAATTTTTGTGAGTGGGGAAAGGTTTGGGTACAGTTTCAGTCTTTTACATGTAGACATCCAGTTCTCCCAACACCATTTATTGAATAGGGAGTCTTTCCCCCAAGGTATGTTCTTGTTTGGTTTATCGAAGATTAGGTGGTTGTAAGATGTTAGTTTCATTTCTTGGTTTTCAATTCGATTCCAAGTGTCTATGTCTCTGTTTTGACAGCCAGTACCATGCTGTCTTGAGCACTATGGCTTCATAGTACAGAGTAAAATCTGGTATGCTGATGTCCCCAGCTTTATTTTTGTTACAGAGAACTGCCTTAGCTATACGGGTTTTTTTCCGGTTCCATACAAAACGCAGAATTATTTTTTCCAAATCTTGAAAGTACGATGTTGGTAATTTGATAGGAATGGCATTGAATAGGTAAATTGCTTTGGGAAGTATAGTCATTTTAACAATGTTGATTCTTCCCGTCCATGAGCATGGTATGTTCTTCCATTTGTTAATATCCTCTGCTATTTCCTTTCTGAGGATTTCATAGTTTTCTTTATAGAGGTCCTTCACCTCCTTTGTTAGGTATATTCCTAGGTATTTCATTTTCTTTGAAACTATGGTGAAGGGAGTTGTGTCCTTAATTAGCTTCTCATCTTGACTGTTATTGGTGTACACAAAGGCTACTGACTTGTGGACATTGATTTTATATCCTGAAACATCACTGTATTTTTTCATGACTCTAGGAGTCTTGTGGTTGAGTCTTTGGGGTTCTCTAAGTATAAGATCATGTCGTCAGCAAAGGGGGAGAGTTTGACCTCCTCTGCTCCCATTTGGATTCCTTTTATTTCCTTGTCTTGCCTAATTGTATTGGCTAGAACTTCCAGCACTACGTTGAATTAGTAAAGGTGACAGAGGACAACCTTGTCTGGTTCCAGTTCCAAGAGGAAAAGCTTTGAGTTTTACTCCATTCAGTAAAATATTGGCTGTGGGTTTGTCATAGATAGCTTCAATCAGTTTTAGAAATGTGCCACCTATGCCTATACTCTTCAGTGTTCTAATTAGAAAAGGATGCTGGATTTTATCAAATGCTTTTTCTGCATCTATTGAGAGGATCATGTGATTTTTATTTTTGCCTCTGTTAATATGGTGGATAACGTTTATAGACTTGTGTATGTTAAACCAGCCTTGTATCCCTGGGATGAAACCTACTTGATCATGATGAATGACTTTTTTCATGATAAGCTGTAATTCATGGGCTAGGATTTTGTTGAGAATTTTTGCGTCTATGTTCATGAGTGAGAGTGGTCTGAAATTCTCCTTTTTGTTTGGGTCTTTTCCTGGTTTTGGTATCAGGTTGATGTTTGCTTCATAGAATGTGTTGGGGAAGATTCCTTCTTCCTCAATTTTTTTGGAATAATTTCTGCAGTACAGGAATAATCTCTTCCTTGAAGGTTTGACAGAATTCTGGAGTGAAGCCATCTGGACCAGGGCATTTTTTGGTTGGAAGCTTTTTTATTGTTTCTTTGATCTCAGTGCTTGAAATTGGGCTGTTCAGGAGCTCTATTTCTTCCTGGCTGAGTCTAGGGAGAGGGTGTGATTCCAAATATTGATCCATTTCCTTCACATTGTCAAATTTCTGGGCATAGAGTTTCTGGTAGTATTCAGAGATGATCTCTTGTATCTCTGTGGGATCAGTTGTTATTTCCCCTTTATCATTTCTGATTGAGGTTACTAGAGATTTTACTTTTCTATTCCTCGTTAGTCTGGCCAATGGTTTATCTATTTTATTAATTTTTTCAAAAAACCAACTCCTTGTTTCATTAATTTTCTGAATGATTCTTTTGTTTTCAATTTCATTTTGATTTTGGATATTTCTTTTCTTCTACTGAGTTTAGGCTTAGATTGTTCTTCTTTTTCCAATTCCATAAGATCTCTTGTGAGATTGTTGATGTGCTCTCTTTCTGTTTTTTGAATGTAGGCATCTAAAGCGATGAATTTTCCTCTCAAAACTGCTTTTGCAGTATCCCACAGGTTTTGGTAGCTTGTGTCTTCATTGTTGTTATGCTCAAGGAAGTTAATGATTTCCTGTTTTATTTCTTCCTGCACCCATCTGTTATTCAACAGAAGATTGTTTAATTTCCATGCCTTTGGGTGGGGTCGAGCATTTTTGTTAGAGTTGAGTTCCACCTTTAGTGCCTTATGGTCTGAGAAGATACAAGGTAAAATTTCTATTCTTTTGATTCTGTTGATATTTGTTTTGTGTCCCAGGATATGATCAATATTGGAGAATGTTCCATGGGGTGATGAGAAGAATGTATATTCTTTATCTTTGGGATGGAGTGTTCTATGTGCGTCTATCAAGCACAGTTGTTCTAGCGTCTCATTTAAATCTCTTATATCCTTATTTAATTTCTGTTTAGAGGATCTGTCCAGCTCTGTAAGAGGAGTGTTAAGGTCCCCTGTTATTATGGTATTATCAGATATCATATTGCTCAGACTGAGTAAGGTCTGTTTCAAGAATCTGGGAGCATTTATATTGGGTGCATAAATATTTAGAATTGAAATGTCTTCTTGTTGTAGTTTTCCCTTGACCAATATAAAGTGACCATCTTTGTCTTTTTTGACTTTAGTTGCTTTAAATCCACATGTATGTGAAAATAAGATTGCAACTCCTCTTTTCTTCTGAATTCCGTTTGCCTGAAAAATTGTCTTCCAACCCTTGACTCGGAGCTTTAATTTGTCTTTTGAAGCCAGGTGTGTTTCTTGCAGACAGCAAATGGATGGCTTGTGTTTTTTAATCCAGTCAACCAATCTATGTCTCTTCAGTGGGGAATTCAAGCCATTAACATTTATTGAGATAATTGATAAGTGTGGTAGTATTCTATTCGTCTTATTTTGTGAGAGTCCATTGCTTAGTTTTATCTTTTGCATCAGTGTGGAGGTTAGGTTCAGTCCTTTAATTTCTGAGTTCTTACTTTGCTGCTGATCCATTGTGGTGGTCAGTGTGCAGAACAGGTTGAAGTATTTCCTGTAGAGCTGGTCTTGTCGTGGCGAATTTCCTCAATGTTTGTATATCCGTAAATGATTTGATTTCTCCGTCAATTTTTAAGCTTAGCTTAGCAGGGTACAGAATTTTGGGCTGGAAATTGTTCTGTTTAAGTAGATTAAAGGTAGATGACCATTGTCTTCTTGCTTGGAAAGTTTCATTAGAGAAGTCTGTGGTCACTCTGATGGATTTGCCCCTGTAGGTCAACTGGCGCTTACTCCTGGCAGCTTGCAGAATCTTTTCTTTTGTCTTGACTTTGGACAGGTTCATCACAATGTGTCTTGGAGAAGCTCGGTTAGAGTTGAGGTGACCTGGGGTCCGATATCCCTCTGAAAGCAGTGTGTCAGAATCTTTGGTGATATTTGGGAAATTTTCTTTTATAATATTCTCTAGTATGGCTTCCATTCCTCTGGGGCATTCTTCTTCCCCTTCTGGAATTCCCATAACTCGTATGTTGGAATGCTTCATAAAGTCCCATAATTCTGACAGTGAACGTTCTGCTTTCTCTCTCTTCTTTTCTGCCTCTTTTACTTTCTGAGTTATCTCAAAAACTTTGTCTTCTGCCTCTGAAATTCTTTCTTCTGCATGGTCTAACCTGTTGCTGATACTTTCCATTGCGTGTGTAAGTTTCCTAATTGACTGTTTCAGTTCCTTCAGCTCTGCTATATCCGTTTTGTATTCTTCATATCATTCATCTCTTTTTTTTTTTTTTGTAGAGACAGAGTCTCACTGTACCGCCCTCGGGTAGAGTGCCGTGGCGTCACACGGCTCACAGCAACCTCTTAACTCTTGGGCTTACACAATTCTCCTGCCTCAGCCTCCCGAGCAGCTGGGACTACAGGCACCCGCCACAACGCCCGGCTATTTTTTGGTTGCAGTTTGGCCGGGGCTGGGTCTGAACCTGCCACCCTCGGCATATGGGGCTGGCACCCTACTCACTGAGCCACAGGCGCCGCCCCATTCATCTCTTATTTGATTCTGTTTTTGGATTTCCTTTTTGTTATTTTCCATTTTATTAGCAGTTTCCTTCATTGTTTCCATCATTTCTTTCACTGTTTTCAACATGCGTATTCTAAATTCCCTTTCTGTCATTCCTAACATCTCTTTATAGGTGGAATCGTCTGCAGTAGCTACCTCATGGTCCCTTGGCAGGGTTGTTCTGGACTGGTTCTTCATGTTGCCTGGAGTTTTCTGCTGATTCTTCCTCATGAGTGATTTCTTTTATCTGTTTCCTTGCCCTAATTTTCCTTTCACTTCCTCTTGTTCTTTAAGTTCTCCTGCCTGTGGACTAAGGGTTACAGGACCAGAAGGGTGAGAAGGTTCAAGAGCAAAAAAGGGATGAAAGAAAGGAAGACTGAGTGATAAGAAAAAAAAAGAAAAGTAGAGAAAGGAGGTGGGTGGGTAAAAGGAATATTGACAAAAAGAAGAGAGGCACAGAAAGAGGGAGACGGAGCAATATAGGTGTACAGTAGGGTACTTTGATACAACCTTAAAAAAAAAACCACCTTCTGGGGGTGCCCAGTTGGGTCATTCCCTTGAGGTCGGCAGCTCTTTGCTAACCTGATCAGACACAGTACCCCACCTCCACCAAGTAGAGAGGAAAGACAAAAATGCTATAAATCAAACCAAAACAAGCAAACAGAAAACTTTACTGGATAAAATTGTGTGGAAAACCAAATAATAGCGGTAGAAACACTAACAAAAATGAAGTTCTAATCATTGAAATAGGCAGCAATGGGAAATTGTAATTAAACTAGAAAAATTGAGAAAGAAAAAGGATCTGTATGGAAGAGGTTGAACTTAAAAAACAAAACAACAATCAACATCATCAAAATAAACCAAAACAACCAAACCAAAAAAAAAACACAACCAAAAACAAAGCAGTATGTATATGTCATTGAATATTGTCTGGGCAACACGTGGTCTTCTGGGGTATGAGATGTTAATCACAGTTCTGATACGACTGGAGGCTGCTAGTTTCTCAAACCCCAGCAGGTAGACACCCTAAATCTCTCTTCAGCCCACTTAAAAGGCACTTTCAACTTGTTCACTTGCTGAGCAGAAGATTTCCCAGGGAAGTGCTTGTCGTTGGAATCACTGCTGAAGTGGCTATCCACTTACCCTGTGTGCCAAAACTGGTCTCCTTCTGCCCCCGAGTGTTAGGGCTGCAAGGCAGCTCAGACCCCACCCTTAGGCTACTTGGTCGCTGGGTTACCAGCTCCCACCCAATTCTAACTCTGTGACCCTGAGGGCGGAGCTTGCCGGGGCAGATGGCTCACAATGGCTGCCTGTGACCCAGAGCCAAACACTATTAGCTCTGCCTGGCTCAGCGGCTCAGACTGGGGCCCTAGACAAAGGCCAAAGTTCTCCGCACTCCCGCTCAGGCTCTCCCCAAGGCAGTTCAGCTGAGTGCCAAGTCCAAAGACACCAAAACAGTTCACAGGTAAGGCCTTTCTGGTTTGCAGTCTCGCTGCTCCTGAACTTACAGTTGCGGGCGGGTTTAGACGGATTGAACACATGTGACCACTTGCCGGTTTTCCACTGTTTTAGTCCTCCTCTTGGGGTCCAGAAGTCTCTCGCTGACTCCCTGTATCCTCTCAGGGGTGATGATAGGCAGATCCCACCAGCCAGAGATGCCTGGAGTCCTATCTCCCGAGACTCACGGTGCCCAGATGCAAGGAAGCTGTTACTCGGCTGCCATCTTGCTCCGCCCCAAATAGTTTTCAAATTCTGGAAAAAGTACGATCTAAGGGAACAGAGGTCTTCTCAAGGAGACCCGAAGGATACACCTGTGAGTCCTTTTCCTTCTTTATTTTGGTTGGTTTAAGCCTATTGCATCTGTAAATAGGATCGCAACGCCTGCTTTTTTCTGCTTTCCATTTGCCTGGAGTATAGATGACCATCCCTTCACCTTGAGTCTAGATTTGTCTTTTAATGTTAGATTTGATTCTTGTATGCAGCAGATATCTGGCTTGAGTTTTCGTATACATTCAGCCAACCTGTGCCTCTTCAGAGGACAATTTAAACCATTCACATTAATTGAGAATATTGATAAGCGTTTTAAGAGTCCAGTGGACATTTTTAATCCTTTTGCGACTGTGGAAATTGGAATTTGATCAGAATTTTCTGGGTGGGTTTACTTTTGTGGTGGAGGATTATACTGGTCTTTATGGAGGATAGGTCTGAGAATTTCCTGGAGAGCTGGTTTAGTTATGGCAAATTTCTTGAACATGTGAATGTCATTGAAGTATTTAATTTCTCTGTCATAAATGAAACTCAGTATAGCTGGGTACAGGATCCTGGGTCAAAAGTTATTTTGTTTTAGGAGATTAAAAGTCAATGTACATCCTTTTCTATCTAGAAAGGTTTCGGCAGAGAGATCTGCAGTTATTCTAATATTCTTGCCCTTGTAGGTGATGGTTTTCTTTCATCTGGCTGCTTTCAGAATTTTCTCCTTGATATTAACTTTAGTTAAATTGATTATGATGTGTCTGGGAGATGTCTTATTTGGGTTGAGTCATGCTGGAGTTCTGAAACTGTCTGGTATCTGAATTTCAGAATCTCTTGGCATGTCTGGAAAGTCCTCCTTCATAATCTCATGGAGAAGAGACTCTGTGCCTTATGAAGCCACTTCGTTGCTTTTGGGGATCCCTATAAGACGAATATTGGTTTTCTTTGAATTATCTCAGAGCTCTCTGAGACAGTGATCTGTTTTTGCCCTCCATTTCTCTTTGAGAGTTTGGGAGCATTGTCTTCAATGTCAGAAATCCTTTCTTCTGCTTGCTCCATTCTGTTGCTGAGGGATTCTACTGCGTTTCTCAGATCTTTGAGGGCTGCAACTTCTTGCCTCAATGTGTCAAAATCTTTGGTCATTTGGTCTTTGAATTCATTGAATTCTTGAGATATCTTTTGGGTTAGTGCTTGGAATTCTAATTCGATCTTATTTGCTATCCAGATTCTGAATTCGATTTCTGACATCTCAGCTATTTGTTTGTGCATGGGATCTTGTGCTGTGTCTGCCCCATTGATCCTTGGGGGAGTTGATTTACTCTGATTATTCGTATTGCCAGAGTTTTTCTGTTGATTTTGCCTCATGATTGTTTTTCACCATTGCCTCTGGCCGTCCTCAGAGTTGGGGAGGTGTCTCTCCAAGATTAGACCCCGGCGGGATCACTCTAGTGTTGCTGGATCTTTGTATGGAGTGACCCTGTGTAGTTCAGCTGGGGCTGCCCCAGCCAGGGAGTTCTGTTTGTGGAAGCAGCTCCGGAGTGTGACACACCCGTATCCAGCAAGAGGGCAGGAGGTGATGCGCACGCTTATGGGAGTGCCTGGTGCCCAGTGACTTTGGCACAGAGAGCCCAAGGCTCCAGCAGTCTCTGGCCAGGAGAAGGGCTCTGCACAGAAGCAGGGAGGGCTCCAGAGGGCATGCGGCTACCAGAGTCCCTGGCCAGAAAAGTGGGTCAGTGTGGAGTCAGGGAGGGTACAGGAGGGAGGACACAGGGTTGCACAGCTCCCGCAGTTCCTGGTCAGGGCATGCGGAGGCCTGGCGGGCGCGGGTCGAGTGGGGGGGCTTGCGGCACAGCTCTTATGGAGGTCCAGGCGGCACCAAGCCTAGGAGTTTGAGGTTGCTATGAGCTGTGATGCCACGGCACTCTACCCAGAAAAACAGCCCAAGGCTCCAGTGTGCCAAAACCCATCTCACTCTGCCCCTGAGGGTTAAGGCTATAAGGCAGCTCAGTCCCTGCCTTTAGGCTGCTCAGTCACTATGTTACTAGCTCCTGCCCGATCCTTGCTCTGCGACCCTGAGGGCGGAGCTTGCCAGGGCAGTTCTCTCACAATGGCTCCCTGCAGCCCACAGCTGAATACTATTAGCTCCGTCGAGCTCAGCGGCTCAGTCTGGGGCCCTAGACAATGCCCAAAGTTCTCCGCACTCCTGCTCAGTCTCTCTCCAAGGCGGTTCAACTGAGTGCCAAATCCAAAACCACCAAAACAGTTCACAGGTAAGGCCTTTCCGGTTTGCAGTCTCACTGCTGCTTGTACTTACAGTTGCCGGCAGGATTAGACCAATCGCACACACGCAACCACTTGCCAGTTTTCCACTGTTTTTGTCCTCCTCTTGGGGTCCAGAAGTCTCTTGCTGACTCCCTGTATCCTCAAAGGGATGATTATAGGCAGAACCCACCAGCCAGAGATGCCTGGAGTCTTATCTCCCCAGACTCACCATGCCCAGGTGCAAGGAAGCTGTTACTTGGCCGCCATCTTGCTCCACCCCCATCCGTTTGACACATTTTCATCACACTGGTTAATATAGCCTTTGTGGCATTTTCTTAGTTATTGTGTTAAGACATTTATATTCTACATTTACTAAGTTTCACATGTACCCTTGTAAGATGCACCACAGGTGTAATCCCACAAATCACCCAAAATATTTTGATAAAATAAAATTCTCATTTATAATGGTCAAAACTTAAGCACTAAATAACATGGCATCACAATATGGAAAACAAAGGATGAGAGGCTTTTCAAATGCTGCTTTATCCATGCTTTCACTTATGCCCGTGATTGAGTAACTAGCATAAGACTATTCTTCCTGTGATAAACATCTAGAAAACTGGATGGTATATATGAAGTAACTCTTTTCAGGCAACTTTTCATCTAAAAAAACTTACCAGCCTTATAGAGTGCAGAAAAATACAACCAATAGTGAGAAAAATCAATCATTTGAAACTGACCCAGAAATGATACTGCTCAGTATACAAGAGCATTAAAACACTACTCAACAGTATTACATAGGTTCAAGAAAGTATAAAAAAGTTGAGCAAGTTAAGTGAAGTCATGGTAGATATAAAAATGACCCAAATCAACCTTCTACAGATGGTAATTACAGCATGCAAGCTAAAACATACAATGGCTGGGATTAACAGTAGATTGATACTGCAGAAGAAAAGATTAGAAAGTGAAGTTGAAAAAAGAGTAGAAGCTATCCAAAATGAAACACAAAGAGAAAAAAGATTGAAAAAAATCAATGTAGCATCAATGAGGTGTGGAAAAACTTCAAGCAAACCAATATAGGTATAATTTGAGTTCATAAAAGTATCAGGGAACAGAAAATATATTTGAAAATGAATAGCATAAACTTTTCCAAATTAAGTAAAAATTTATAAACTCACAGATCCCTAAAGGCCACAAATTCCAAGTACAAGAAACAGTGAGAAAGAGAGAGAGAGAGAGAACTACACTAAGGTGCATCACAATCAAATTGCTTAAAAACAATGATAAACAAAAATTCTCTAAAACTTCTAGAAAAGAGACATATTACATACCGAGAAACAAACATAAGGATGACATAAAAATTCTTTAGAAACAATTGAAGCTAGAAGATACTGCAGCAACATCTTTAAAGTACTGAAAGAAAAAGACCATGGACATAAAATTCAGTCTAACACAAAGAACTTTCAAAAGCACAGGCAAAATACTTTCATAGACAACCCCCAGCAGTAATGAGGTGCCCTATCATGCTAGGATGGTTTCAGAGGAAGTTGACTGCAAAGCAAGGACTTTCATGCCTCTTAGCAGCACCAAGGATGTCCCTGAATGTACTGTTAAAGGAGGCTTTCTAGGGAGCAGTAATAAGGGACTCCTAACCCTCCCAGACAGGAAGGTATCAGTGGGGGCCTACTGGACAGCCAGAATGCCCAGATGGTCCAACAATAATGAGGACCATCCCACATTGTGTGGTGGCAACAGATGCTGAGTCAGAACCTTAGATTACTGCCACCACCTGGCAACGTTCAGTGTCAGAGCAGGCCAGGTAAAATCTAAGTAGCATCCAGAGTCTCAAAATATAGCACCCCAAATTTCCAGGTTTTAATTTTTTTTTTAATCATTCATTATACCAAAACCCAGGAAGGTCTCTAGCAGAATGAAACATTTTGATAAGTCTAGGCCTACACTGAGATGGCAGAGATGCTAGAATTATCTGATAAGTATTTCAAAGCAACCATCATAAAAATGCTTCAATAGCAATTATAAATGTGCTTAAAATAAATGAAACTC
Organism: Nycticebus coucang; assembly: GCF_027406575.1. NCBI lineage: Eukaryota > Metazoa > Chordata > Mammalia > Primates > Lorisidae > Nycticebus > Nycticebus coucang. The sequence continues at coordinate 24,024,845 of NC_069781.1, read as the reverse complement.
TATGGATTCCCAGCAAAGAAATAAGAAAGTCTCAGAAAAGAAATAGAAGATATAAAAAAGAATGAAGTGGAAATGTAAGAAATGAAAATAAAATAACCAAAATAAGAGACTTAATACACGGGCTTAAGAGCAGAATGAAGAGGACTGGGAAAAGAATCAGTGAGCTGGAGCGTGCAAAAATAGAACTTATCCAATCTGAAGAAAGAGAGAAAATAGACAAGAAAAAGAAAATAAGCAACATCTCAGAGACCCAACATTTGCTAAATGAAACTTTAACAAAAGATCTACTGTTCATGTCATCAGAGTCCCAGAAGAAGGAAAAGAGGGCAGAGCCAAAAAAGTAACTTTAAAAATGGCTGAAAAACTTCCAAGTATGGCAAAAGATATTAACTTTCAGATTCAAAAAGCTTTACTAACCCCCTAACAGGATAAATCCAAAGGATAAATCCAATGGCCAGGGGATATCATAGTCGAACTTCTGAAAACCAAACCAAACCCAAACAAACAAAAATCTTGAAATCTATGAAGAGAAAAGATACCTTACTAAGGAAAAAACAATTGGAATTGGAAGCTAGAGGAAGTGATGCAACTTTTTTCAAGGTATTAAAGAGAAATGTCAACTCAGAATCCAGTATCCTTCAGAAATAAAGGGTAAACCAAGACATACTCAAATGAAAAAAAACTAGACCAGGCACAGTGGCTCATGCCTATAATCTTAGCACTTTGAAAGGCCCAGGATGCAGGAAGATTCCTTCAGGCAGGGAGTTTTAGACCAGTCTAAGCAACATTGTAAAATCCTGTCACTACAAAAAAAAATCAAAAATTAGCCAGACATGGTGGTACAAGCCTATAATCCCAGCTATCTGGGAAGCTGAGCCAAAAGGATCACTTGAACCCAAGAGTCTGAGATTGTAGTGAGCTGTGACTGCACTAATGCACTTCAACCTGAGACACAATGGGTTTCTGTCTCAAAAAAAAAAAAAAAAAAGAAAGAAAGAAAAGAAAAAGAAAAAGAGGAAAGAAAGAAAGAAAAACTAAGAGAATTCATTGCAAGCAAACCTGTTTCAAAGGATGCCTGAAGGATGATCTCCAAAAAGAAAGAAAATAATAAAAGAAAGAATCTTGGAACATCAGAAAGGACACAATAGGTAAAAATATGAGCAAATGCTATAGACTTTCTTTCTGTTGAATATTCTAATTTTGTTTGGTGTTTGTGGTAAAATTATAGCACTGACTCATGTGCTTCGAAACTTGTGTAGAAACAATATATAAGATAATGACATGATAAACAGGAAAGGGTAAAGGGCCAATAAAGGTAGGTAAGGTTTTGAACTGGTGAAATGAGAACATTAGTATAATGTCATACATTATGTCTATGTAATAACTATAGATATCTAGGTAATACAACAACCACTAAAATCTATACAGAGGTATACACTATGGAACACTACAAATAACACTATGGATAAATCAAAATGGAATTCTACAAAATGTTCAAATAACTCACCAAAGGTAGCAAATAGAAAACAGTGAAATAAAAACAGTGGGGACAACAGAAAATAAACAATAAAATGGGAGACTTAATCTCTAATATATTAATAATTGCATTAAGTATAGATGGTCTAAATATATCAATTAACAGACAGATATTGGCAGAGTGGGTTAAAAGACATGACCCAACTACAAGAAACCCATCTCAAATATAATGATACAGATAGGTTGAAAGTAAAAGATTGTAAAAAGATATATCATGCAAACATTAAACAAAAGAGACCAGAAATGGCCATAATGATATTGGATAAATTAGACCTTAGAGAAATAAAAATTATCAGAGATAGTGGGAGATATTACATAATGTTTAAAAAAATCGCTTGTGGTTCAATTGGCTAAGGCGCCAGCCACATACAACTGAGCTGGTGGGTTGGAATCCAGCCCGGGCCCACCAAACAACAATGAGGGCTGCAACCAAAAATAGCCGGGCACTGTGGCAGGCACAAGTATTCCCAGCTACTTGGGAGGCTGAGGCAGGAGAATTGCTTAAGTCCAGGAGTTGGAGGTTACGGTGAGCTGTGATGCCACAGCACTCTACCCAGGGCAACAGCTTGAGGCTCTGTCTCAAAAATAAAAAATTTAAAAAATTAATTCTAAAGACGATTTAATAATTTTTAAAGTATATATACATTAAAGACAAAATTGCAAAATGTGAAGCAAAAACTAGTAGAACTTAGAGGAAAATCCAGAATTATAGTTGGAGTCTTCAACACACCTCCTTCAACAATCGATAGAATAACTAGACAGAAAATCAGCAAGAGCATAGAACTCAACACCACCACCAATCAACAGGATCTAATCAACATTTTTAGAATACTCCACTCAGCAAGAATAAGGGCATTCTTTTAAATGTCCACAGAGCATATATCAAGATATACCACATTTGGGGCCATAAAAGAAACATTGACAGATTTAAAAGGATTGGAATAATACAGTGTTGTTCACCCACATGAAATAAACCTAGAAAGCAAAAATGAAAGACAATAAAAAAATCTCCAAACACTTGGAAATAAAACAACACTGAAAAACTTCTAAATAAAAAGTAAGTAAATAAATAAATAATCCATGAGTCAGACAGGAAGCATCAAAGAAAGTTAAAAACACATTGAAGTAAATACAACATATAAACTTTTGTGGGACATAGCTAGAGAAATGCTGAGAGGGAAATTTATTAAATGCATATACATATTAGAAAAGAAAGAAAGATTTGGGCACAGTGGCACTTGCCTGTAGTCCCTGATACTCATGAAGTTGAAGTAGGAGGATCTCTTGAGTTTGAGACTAGCCTGAACAATGAAGCAAGACCCCATCTCTTTGAAAAATTTTTTAATTAGCTGATCATAGGACATGCATCTAGCTACTTAGGAGGCTGAGACCAGAGGAACTTGAGGTTATAGTGAGCTATAGTCATGCCACTATATGGTAGCCTAGGCAGCAGAGTAAGACCCTGTCTCAAACAAACAAATAAACAAACAAAAAAAAAATAGTGAATTTTACCTTCTCTAAGTTTTACATTCTCAATCTTACTTACCCTTCCGGTTTCCACATGGGATGAGGTAGCATGAAGGCCCTTGCCATATGCTGGTGTCATGCTTTTGGACTTCCCAGACTCTAGAACTGTAGGCCATACAATAGAACTGTAGGCCATTCTATTGTTTATAAATTAACCAGTTTAAGTTATTTTGTTATAGCAGCAGAAAATGAACTAAGACAGAAAATTGGTTCTGAGAAATGGAGATGTTGTTGTACCAAATATCTGAAAATGTGGAAGTGGCTTTGGAGCAAGATTAAGGGGTGAGGCAGGAAGAATTTGGAGGGGCAGGGTAGAAAACACCTAGATTGCCATGAATGAGGCATTAAAGTAAATTCTTGTGGGGGCTCAGAAGACAAGAGCTATAGGGATTTAGGGATTACTTAAGTGGTTGTGGTCAGAATGTTGGTAGAAATCTGGACAGTAAAGGCCATTCTGATGAGGTCTAAGACAGAAGTGAGAAATAACGTATTGGAAACTGAAGCAAAGGCCATCCTTGTTACACAGTTTTAAAGAACCTGGCTGTATTGTGTCCATGCTTGAGGACTTTATGGAAAGCAGAATTTTAGAATGACAAGCTAGGATATCTGGCAGCAGAAATTGCTAAGCAAAATACTGAAGTTGCTGTGTGGCTACTTTGAACCACATACAATAAGATGTGAGAGGGTAAAAAATTACTTAAAGATGGAATTCATAATTAAAAGAGAAGCAGAATAGAAAGATTTTCAAAAATTTTAACCTGGCCATGTAAAAAAAAATGAAAAAGTATGTTTGAGAGAGCAAACCAAGAGTGTGGGCAAGCAACTGTTTGCTGAAAAGAGAGTATAGATAAAAAAGACAATCAGAATAATGGGAGAATGACCCAGAAGACACTTCAGAAAACTTTGAAGTTGCCCCTCTCATCACAGGCCCACAGCTTTATGAGAGTTTCAGGGGACAGGCCATGGATGCCCTCCATGAGCTCACTGCCCAGAGCTGCCTCTGATCTCTGCTACCCACATTCTGGTACAGTGCTCCTTATCTGCCCCAGCCACAGCTCAAGTGGGCCCAGGTATAGCTTGACCTGTTGCTCCAGAAAGTACCATCCATAAATTTTAGCCATGCCCACATGGTGCTAATTCTATAAGCATGCAGAATGCAAGAGCTGCAGGGGAGTGGCTTCCTTCACTAGATTCCAGAGGATGTCACAGACAGACTGGGCTCTCAGGCAGAGACTTGCTACAGGGGTAGAGCCACCACAAAGAGCAATGCTGACCAAAATGGGGAGTCATAGTCACCACAGAGACTTCCCAGTAGGTTAATGCCTAATGGAATCTTGGGAATTGGGCCACTTTCAAGACCCCAGAACTGTAGGGCTATTGTCATGCAATGCTAGCTTGAGGGAGCTGCAGGCTCAAGACTCCAACCCAAAAGAGCTGAAGTATGGGCTAAGCCCAGCAGAGCCGTTGGGGGAGCTGTCCAATCCCTGCCCCAGCATACCGCAGATGTGGGACATTGAGTCAAAGGAGATTATTCACCTTTTTTTTGAGACAGAGTCTGACTATGCCACCCTCAGTAGAGTGCCATGGCATCACAGTTCACAGCAAATTCTAACTCCTGGGCTCAAGTGATTCTCTTGCCTCAGCCTCCCAAGTAGCTGGGACTACAGGTGCCTGCCACAGGGCCTGGCTATTTTGTTGTTGTTGTTGTTGTTGTCATTGTTGTTTAGCAGGTCTGGGCCAGGTTTGAACCTGCCAGCCAGATGTATGTGGCTGGTACCCTAACCACTGAGCTAAGGGTGCTGAGCCTTTTTTTTTTCCACCGGTTTTAAGACTAAATGCTTTTTCCTTGTTGGGTTTTGGACTTACTGGAGACCAGTTACCTCTTTCTTCGTGTCTATTTGTCCTTTTGAAATGAGAATGCCAATCCTATACCTGTCCCATCAAAGTATGCAACTTATTGATTTCATAGGTTCACAGCTAGAGAGGAATTTGCCTCAAGATGGATCATGTCTTGACTCTCACCCATATTTGATTCAGATGAGACTCCAGACTTTGGACTTTTGAGAAAGATGAAATAGTTTCAGACTTGTGGGGCTATTGGACTGGAATGAATGTATTTTGCATGTGAGAAAGGCATGAATTTGGGGGGCACAGGGGAAGAATGGTAAGGTTTGAATGTCCCCTTCAAAACTCATGTTGAAATTTAAATGCCATTTTGAGAACAAGGGGTGGGACTGTTAAAAGGAGAGTAGGTGATGAGGGCTAGGCCCTCATGAAGAGCTTAATGTTGTTGTGGGCATCACAAGAGTGCATTGTTGCAAAAGTGAATTTTACTTTCTCTGTCTCACAGTCTCCCTCTTGCTTGCCCTTCTGCTTTCTACCATGGTATGATGCAGCACAAAAGCCCTCGTCACATGTGGCGTCATGTTCTTGGACTTCCCAGCCTTCAGAAAGTATGCCAAAGAAACTTCTACTGTTTATAAATTATCCAATCTCAGGTATTCTCTTATAGCAGCAGAAAATGGACTCAGACATGTATTTATAGTACAGCCCAGAGGAAAAGACTATATGTCACACAAAGACTATGTACAAATATTCATGGGAGCTTTCATCAGAATGGCTTGAACAGGAAAAATTCAAATGCTCGTCAACTGTAGAGTAGATAAACAAATTGTGATATATCTACACAATGAAGTATAACTCAGCCACAAAGAGGGATGACCTAGTGACACTAGAGTCATTAGATAGAGGAATCTCAAAATGCCAAACAAGCCAGACACAAAAGAGTATAGTCTATATGATTTCATTTATGTGAAATCCTAATATAATCTGTGGTGACAGAAGGCAGAAGAGTTGCTGCTTGGAACTAGTATTGGATGAAGTTGCCTTGGAAGGGCCACAGGGAACTTTTTGCTATGATGGAAATGTTCTCTATCTTGATTGCAACATGGGTCACACTAATTGAAATATACATTTAAATAGGTACATTTTAATGGGTGCAATGTACTCATAAATTAATTTTGTTTATATCAATAAAGTTAACCTAAACATTTCTCAGTTTTTGATAGATCAAATAAGGAAATACAGGAACTGAATAATTATGATAGATGACAAGAAATAAAAAAGATATTCTATGAATATATTATTCTCAAATGTTCATAGAGCATTTTTAAAATTAATGATCTCATAAGTTACAAAGAAAAATATGAATCCTAAAAAAGGAGGATTTCATTGACACATTCACATTCCGAAGTGCAATGAAATAAGGAATGGGCTGCAAAATAATAAATAAAAATCACTTGGAAAATTAAAAATGCCCTCATAAATAAGCTTAAGTCAAAAACAAAATCATTACTACAACTATAGGCTAGAAAGTAATTATGATAGCACTGTGTATCAAGACATATGAGATTCCAAGGTAATACTCAGAGGATAATTCATAATTTTAATGTTGTTTATTATAAAACAAAGAAGAGACAAAATAAATGAACCGAAGATTCATTTCAAGAAGTAAAAAGGGAAAATCAAATGGATTTAACTAAAGAAAAAGAAAGGAATCAATAAGATTAAAATTAATGAATTACAGAAAATGAAAATAAGAATTAATAAATTCTAGATATGAGTCTTTAAAAATATTAATAAGACAAAGTTCTAGCAAAACTAAGCAATTTAAAAGAGAGAGAGAGAAAAGGCAAAGTAATATTTTTTGAGCAATGTCAGTAAAAATGGTGAAGCAGAGACTTCAAAAATTCTCTCTTCCACAAAGCAATGAGAAAAAATTGTCAGAATCAGCTTTTTCGCACCTCTGGAAATGAACCAAAGGCTTATAGCAATGTGGAGAGTATTTATTCAACAAAAATGGCTGAATCTTGGTAAGAACACCAAACTTTGTGGTGTTTTAATTGCATCTCTCATCCTTTAGCACTGCAATAGCCCTGAAAACCAGCATTTGGGGTGAAAACCAGCAGTTAGGTAGCTACCAGAGCAGAGCAGGTCTGCAGCTCCTTCAAAGCATCATACATGGTGGAATTTCATGGTTTTACCTGTCTGGCAAATCTCTGGAAGACCCCCATGTACAAGACTTTATTTATTTGACCTAATTCAGTGCTTGCCCAATGCAAAATGCTGAAAGGTGTTTGTCAAAAACAATAACTGGCAATTAAATTGTTTACCTTCCTGGTTTCCTGAAGTGGATCACAGTTGGAACAATAGACAAAACCAAAAGGCTCAATGGGGGAAGCCCGGGAATGAGACATTCTCAGGGGCTTTGAAAAATGCTCTGGTATTATCTTAAAATTCCAGCTGATTTTTATTTTTGTAAAAATTGATAAACCAGTCCTAAAATTTGCATAGAAATGCAAAGTACTAAAACTACACAAAACAAACTTGCCAAAGAAAAAGCTAGAGGACTCATGCCTCCCAGATTGAGATTAAAAAGTTACAGTACAGACATACATCAATGATATAGAATTGAGAATCCAGAAATAAACCTATTATACATCTATGGTCAATTAATTTCCAACAACAGTGACAAGAAGCTGTGATGGGGAAATGATACTCTTTTAAACAAATAGTGCAGGAATAACTAGTTATCTATATGCAAAAGAATGAGGTTGAATCCTACTAAACACCATAGACAAAAATTAACTCAAAACAGATCAAAGATAAAATAGAAAGGTGAAACAACCTATAAAACTCTTAGAAGAAAACATTAGTGTAAATCTTTGTGATTTTCAACTAAGCAATAACTTCTTCGATATATATCTAATATTGAAGCAATCAAAGAAAAAATAGATAAGTTGGACTTTACCAAAATTTTAAATTTTTGTGTTTCATAGGACACTCAAGAAATTGAAAAGGTAACTCACAGAATGGGAGAGAATATTTGCAAATCATATGTTTATATAATAATCATATTTCTGATATGTGACTTGTTTCTAGAACATATAAAGAATTCTTTTCTTTTTTTGAGACAGAGTCTCATTATATCACCCTCGGTAGAATGCTATGTTGTCACAGCTCACAGCAACCTCAAACTCTTGGGCTCGAAGGATTCTCTTGCCTCAGCCTCCCAAGCAGCTGGGACTACAAGTGCCTGCCACAATGCCCGGCTATTTTTTGTTGTAGTTGTCAGTGTTGTTTAGCTGGCCTGGGCCGGGTGTATGTGGCCGGCGCTGTAAGCACTGTACTATGGGCGCTGAGCCATATAAACAATTCTTATAGCTCAACAATAAAAAGACGAATAACTCAATTTAAAATAACCCAATAGGCGAAGGATAAGACTAGTCATTCTCCAAAAAGGAGACATACAAATTGTGAATACTCATGTGAAAAGAGTCTTAATGTTATTAGTCTTTAGGGAAATGCAAATAAAAAGCACAATGAGATACCACTTGTTGTCTACTGTAGGATGGCCATGTTTAAAAAGATAGACCATGAAGAGTATTAGCAATGACGCTGAGGAATTGAAACTTTCATACGTTGTTGGAAGGAATGTATAATGCTGCAGTCATGTTAGAAAACAGTTTGGCAGTTCCTGAAAAGATTAGACATAGAGTTACAATATGGCCAACCAATACCACCTTTAGATATACAAAAGAATTGAAAACATGTTCACACAAGAGAACTTATACCTAAATATTCAGTGTTAATCGTAATAGCCACAAAGTAACAACAACCAAAATATCTGTCAAGGGTAAATAGATTTAAAAAAAGAGATATATCTATACGATGAAATATTATTTAATCATAAAAAGGAGGGAAATATTGATACGTTCTGCAACATGAGTGAATCTTGATAAAAATATACATATATTTTGCAGTTTTTGGCTGGGGCTGGGTTTGAACCTACCACCTCCGGTACATGGGGCTGGTGCCCTACTCCTTGAGCCACAGGCACCACCCTGAATCTTGAAAATATTATGCCAAGTGAAAGAAGCCAGACACACAAGGCCACATATTATATGATATGAAATGTTCAGAATAAGCAAATGGAGAGAGACAGAAAGTAGCTTAATGTTTACCATGGGCTGCGGGGAGGAAAGAATGGGGACTTAATGGACACCAGCTTTCCTTTAGAAGTGATGAAAATGTTCTGGAATTAGATAGTGGTGATGATTATAAAACTGGTGAATATATCAAAATCCAGGCTGGGTACAGTTGCTCACATCTGTAATCCCAGCACTTTGGGAGGCTGAGGTGGGAGGACTGCTTAAGTCCAGGAGTTTGAGACCAGACTGGGCATCATAGTGAGACTCAACCAAACAAATTTTTAAAATTAGCCAAGTGTGGCGGCACATGTCCGTAGTCCCAGCTACTCAGGACGCTGAGGTGGGAGGATTGATTGAGGCTGAGAGTTCTAGTGAGCGGCATTAGCATCACTGCACTCTAGTCTGGGTGACAGAGTGAGACCCAGTCTCAATTAAAAACAAACAAAACAGAAAAAAAAGAACCAGTGAATTGTATACTTTAAAGTGGTGAATTTTATGGTTTGTGAATTATCTCCCAATAAAAAAATTACACTATTCTGAGTAATAAAGCAGTTTTAACCAAAGATCTAGAGAAAAACATTATTTGTAAGCACATATCACACAGCAATTACAAAAACACTATGCTCAAAATATTGGAAATTCTAATGAACTAGATTATTTTTATAGGAATCTATCTCCTTAAAATGGACTAAAAGAAATAGAAACTGGGAAAAAATAAAGGCACATGCATTAGCAAACAAAAATAAATAAAGTGGAAGATAAAAGAAGTAGAAAATCTGCATAGACTAAAAACCATAGCTGAATTTGAGATTGTTGCCAAAGAACTGTACCAAAAAAAGCATCAAGTCCATATTGTTTCATTGGTGGCTATTTTAAATTCAAATCTGCTGACATTTATAGATATATGCAGAGAAGAAAACTAATACTTACTGTGCTTTGGATTATGAATATGATTTTTTAAACTTTGTTTAAACAAATTGAAGGATAATTGAATCCAGTTGTACATTAAAAAAAATAATACACTGCCACCAAATACGGCATATTATAAGAATAGAAGGTCAATCCAATATTAAAAATCCACAATTATAACTAATCATATTAGTATGTCAAAGATGGAAAACCATTTAAAACTCTTGGTAAACCAGAGATAATTTTTATGGAATTTGATTTTTTAAATTACATCAAACCAAATGTCAGTATCACGTTTAATGGCAAAGCACTAAAAACATTACAATTAAAATCAGGAAGAAGGAAACAAGGTTGCCAACTATCAATGTTATTTAATTTCATCATATAAGTGATGCAATTAGGTGATAAACTATAATAAAAGCATGGGTGATATTCAAAATATTTGACAAGGAATTTAGTAATATCAATTAATACATACATTGAAAATATTACAACTTAGTTCCTAAGGAAACAAAGCCCTATATTGCTATCCATCATAAAATTGCTTGTTCATTACTAGAGGTTATAGTTAAAATTGCTCATCTAATTATTTTACTAATTTCCAGACCATTTGTTGATTTTTAAGAATTTCTGGCGCAATTTTTTTTTTAATACAGCCATCACGAATTGAAGGATTCTCTCTGAGGTATGACCTGATACACAAACCACACCGAATTCTTCTAACAATGTCTTAATTGGTAGTCAGTGAATGACGTGGTAAACACGTGTCTCTTAAGGTCAACAATGTTGTTCATAACGCTGACTCATTTCTTAACTTCTGGTGGACTTACAGGAATTACTCTAAAATTTGTCTAGACTTTAAAATATTGGCTCAGTGCCTGTGGCTCAAGTGGCTAAGGCACCAGCCACATACACCTGAGCTGGCGGGCCCGCCAAACAACAATGATGGCTGCAACCAAAAAATAGCCAGGCGTTGTGGTGGGCACCTGGAATCCCAGCTCCTTGGGAGGTGAAGCAGGAGAATCACTTGAACCCAGGAGTTGGAGGTTGCTGTGAGTTGTGATGCCACGGCACTCTACCCAGGGTGACAGCTTGAGGCTCTGTCTCAAAAATAAAATAAAACAAAATAAAATAAAATAAAATATTCAAGTTTTCAGGTCTTCAAAATTTCTATTATCAAATAAGGCACAAAACCATTCACTATAATGTTTTAATTACAGAAATCATCTCTCAGGTTTGGTACAGTGGCTCACACCGATAATCCTAGCCCTCTGGGAGGCCAACACAGGAGTATGGCTTGAACTCAGGAGTTCAAGGCCAGCCTAAGCAAGAGTGAGACCCCTGTATCTTACCAAAAAATAGCCAGGTGTGGTGGTGCATGTCTGTAGTCCCAGCTACTTGGGAAGCCTGAGGCAGGAGGATCCCCTGAACCCAGGAGTTTGAAGTTTCACTGAGCTATGATGACCCCCTACACTCTACCTGGGGCAACAGAGCGAGACGTCTCAAAAACAAACAAACAAAACCAAAAATCACGTATCAGTCATAATTTACTTTTGATCCATTTGGAGTGCCAAATAAAGGCCAAAGCAACTGCAATTATAAATTAAAGTACACAATTTAGTAAGGAAAATTAAAAGAAAACAAAATTTTTTTATTCTTTTGCTTTTGTCATTAAACAACAAATACATTTCTGGTAATTTATCAAATATATTTTCTCTTTGAATTAATACCTTATCTTATTTAAAGGGTATATTTCTTTATATAAAATTTCCATTTTCCTTTAGTTTCATATGTTCAAACATTTTTAATTTTTACTGCATTAATCTGCCTGATATAATTAGTAAGATTTTCTATAATGCTAAAGATGCTATTGATATTTTATTTTCTAAATTAACATAAAGTAAATTTTTAATGGGTAAATTTACATAAAGTACATTTTTCTAAATGTTGGCTCTCATTACACTATTTTTGTTAAACTAATATACTTGATATAATTTTTAGACTGCTTTTGTAATAATAGCATTATAGCCTGCCCATCATGGCCCAAGTATTCTAATTTTCATTGTTTCTGTTCCCAAATGTTCACATATATTATTACATTTTTCTTGAAGCTATACAATTCATGATGATACATTAAAAGTTCATTGAGAAAACATTCATAATTATGTACTTGCTTTATGCATTTTTATTGCATCATCCAGGGATAATTGGATTCAGTGACTAAAACGTGCCCAATTAAAACACCCAAAAATTTTCCTAAAATTTTGGCTAAAACTGTAAACTCTCTCTCCAGCTTTTAACAGGCATTGCTTATACAAAATCTAATAAGGTTTTCATGGAAATACCTCTCATAGAAACCATTTTTCTCATGTGTCAACAATAGAGTTTGATGAATTATCTCAGATGCTATTTCTTCCTGTTTCATGAGATCAACAAAAACCATTAAATTATCTTCAAAGTCTTGAATTTCACATTTTAAGTAAATTATTAAAACGATTTTATATGAAGCAGTTGAAGTGTCTTTAATAATGTTTGAAATTTTACTGCCTTGATTTATATATTTTCCAAAAAGTTGTTTTCTCATATTAGTAAATAAATATTTTTCCAACAAGCAAGTCCATAATTTAGACGGTCATGATAATCCCGTATTAATAGTGCTCTCTTTTTGAAGTTCTATTAAATATTTTATGTTGGAAAATGCTTAATTACTTTTAAACTCATAGATGGTATTTTCTAGATATTTTTCATTTGTTTTATTGACATTCTGGTATATTTTTTTTTTTTAGAAGTTTTGAGTTTTATATAAACTGATGTATAATGTTTTTATAATTTTTTTCATTGATGAGAGAAATTTTTCTTTATTTGAACCATGAGTTTTAATAGAACATAACTGCCATTTCAGTGAAATGTGGACGTGTAACACTTTCAACTTTTAATTATAAAAGTTTTGAGCAGTCTTTGATCATCTGAGTCACATTACACACTAGTGGTACACAGTCACTTGTATTATTTTCACTGAAATAGCCAAGTTGTTTTTCATTTCACTTATACAAACTATTTGGTTTATTTTGCACCATTTCCTATACAATATCAAAAGATGTGCCCGGTTCTGGTTTTGCATAATATCTAAAGCTATTCCTAGCATGATTCATTATTAATAGCATTTCCTCTTTGTTCTCCCACAGTCAGAAGATTCATGTTTATAATACTTAAGAACATTAAGAAATGTATCCAAACTCCGCCGTATCTTCAATCTGTGTTTCATTTTTAATAGTTTATCATAAAGTCTTGAATTTATAAACCCCCAAATGCTACACAATCACTATTTAAACAAAGAATTACAGCACATTAATGATAACACCAAAGTAAAAAACTAAACTACCATATTTAGAAGCAGGAGCGATCATGTCATTTGGACATAAATTGTAGGTTCTTCCAAAGAAGTATTTCTCAAACTTTTTGGCCTTAGAACCCTTTAAAGGTGTTAAAAATTATTTAGGACACCTAAAGAAATTTTGTTTATATGGCTTATATCTCTCACTACTTACTATATTAAAAATTAAAATAGAATTTAAAAATGTTTGCATTTATGCAGTTAAAAATGATGATAATAAATGTACTGAATGTTGACTTAAATAACATTTTTATGAAAGCAATTATATGGGGTGGCCATAAAGTTCATGCGCAATTTTAAATTGCACACTATTTGAAATTGCACATGAACTTTATGGCTACTCTGTATACATATTTATACATATATATACAGTGAGAAAAATGTCATTGTACTTTTTCAGATCTCTATAATGAGTGGCTTAATAGAAGTCATCTGTATTCTCAGATCTGCATTCATTCTGTTGTGATATGTGGGTCAATACAGTAGTTCTGAGATACACAAAACTCAAGAAATGTAAAATTAGCACAGATTAAAACAAAGCCCTCCCAGCAACACCAATAAGTTGAGCAATTTGAAACTTGCACAGGGGAGGCAGAAAGGATGCTGTTGACTGTGTCTCTTGGAGGTGTAATAATGCACCATTAACACAATCTGTCTCAAAATTTTCATAGTGACACATATACCAACTCTGCAGAGAGTTGTAGGTATTTTTTTTTTTTTTTGAGACAGAGTCTCACTTTGTCACCCTCCGTAGAGTGTCGTGGTGTCAACAGCTCACAGCAACCTTAAACTCTTGGGCTTAAGCAATTATCTAGCTTCAGGCTCCCAAGTAGCTGGGACTACAGGTGCCTGCCACAATGCCCGGCTGTTTTTAGTGACGAGGTCTCACTCTTGCTCAAGCTGGTGTTAAACCTGCCATAGCCTCCCAGAGTGCTGGGATTACAGGCGTGAGCCACCACGTCTGACCCCATCAGCAAGATGTTTTGAGCAGTGAGGTAAAAATATAAAGGAATAGTCATACAATCTTGAAATTGAAAAGATTCTTCTAAGCATAAAAGTGATAGATTTGGACACAAAATAATTATATGCAAATAATAAATAAAGAAAAAACTAATTAATAAGAAAAAGCTGAGCATTACAACAGCATACTTATGAATAAACACAGCCAGGAAGTAAGCAGAAGATGTGAACTCAGTTGTAATCAAAGAATAAACATAAAAGTAAGATATCAATTTTCACCTACAGTGTTGGTCTTGACAAGAGTTTTTTACTAGTGTCCTAGCTAGTGTGCAGAGAAAGAAAATGTTCATAATCTTTGATGCATCAATTCCGCATTTGATTGGAGAGGTTCATAGTAAAAAATGTTTAAAATGCTCTTACCAATATTGTCTCTCTCTTTTTTCTTTTTTTTAAAAAGACAGAATCTCCACTTTATCACCTGCAGTAGAATGTTGTGGCGTTACAGCTCACAGCAACCTCTAGCTTTTGGGCTTAGGCGATTCTCTTGCCTCAGCCTCCCGAGTAGCTGGGACTACAGGGTCCCGCCACAACGCCTGGCTATTTTTGTTGTTGTTGTTGTTGTTGTTGCAGTTTGGCTGGGGCCGGGTTTGAACCCTCCACCCTTTGGTATATGGGGCCGGTGCCCTATTTACTGAGCCACAGGTGCCACCCAATATTGTCTCTATTAATAAAAATCATAAACAACATCAGTGGTCAATAATATGAGTCTGGTATCTTCTGTATACCACATAAGAAGGGTTTGATATGTTCGTGTTATCACATTAGCAAAGGCATGATCTATTCATATGATGAAATATTATGCTATCACTGAATATATTTCTTGACTTGGAGATGGGTTTGATACAATTTGATTAGTAAAAGTGCACCATTTCAGAGAGCATACAGAACCTGATTTCATTGTTTTTAAAAAGCATATTATTTACACATCTGTATTATATTCATGTATTTTTTATATGTAAGTGTAGACAATATTCTGTCAGGTAGGCTTAAAGATGATTTTGCATTTTGCTATTTTTGCTAATCTGTATCTTTTTCAACATTAGACATGGATTACATTTGTGATTTTATATATATAATATGAGTATATGTATATAAATATTACATATACACATTAATGTTGTTAGGCTGCCGCCCATCACATTCGGTCCTTAGTACTTGAGACGCACGTGCTCTGTCAGCTCCCTGTGGTGGGGAAGAGAGGGACTGGGCTCAGGACTGGCTCAGGCTGTCACAGACTGAGGTTGGGGGCTGACATAAATGCTAAACGTGCACAAAGAGAGAAAACTGTCAAGCTGCCTCAGTGTCTGGGGGGCTGGAGCTCACCCACATGCACTCTTCTCGGGCTGGAGGGGAAGATTCCCAGATAAGCGAGGGAGCGTTGTGTGTGTTGAGTTGTCCCTTCTCCTGGACCTGTGGTTCCTGGTCCTCGCTGTCAGAGGATCAGACGCCAGTCCCTGAGAGTGTGGCCCCACACTGCCCACTCACCACTCTGATTCTGACATTCTCCATTTCTGTGTTGACGGCCCACCATCCTCCTTTACATGAGACAGTGTCACCAAGAAGGGCAAATGTGATCACACTCAGCTCACAAGTCAAATCTGCCATCCTCAACAAGCCCCTTTTATTGGAATATAGCCAAGTGACATGTCACTCCCCCCACACACACACATTATCATCTGCTTCCGGGCCTGTATTTTCCATCAGACTTTTGCTCTACTAGCCCAGAAACCCATTCAGTCTTTATCTGAGGCCCTAGCATTTGGCTAGATGCAGTAAACCTGTTACTAATCCTTAGAAATTTGAAATGAAATTTTATTTTGCCTGCTGTTCCCCAATACCATTCATTCATTCAAAGTGTTCATGAAGGAACATCTGTGCCCAACACTTGTCTGCCTAGATGGCAACCACCAAGAGCTAACAAAGACCTTGTCCATGACCAGTGAGAAGTCTGAGCACAGGGTTTTGGCATGGGTGGAGAAGGAACTGACTTCCTTCCTCCTGGTGTCCTCAGCAAGAGACACAAGGTAAGTGTTTGGACAGAGCATTCCAAGAGTGCAGGATTGGGATATGACAGCTCAGACACTTAGAAGCTGTGCAACCTTGGGCATCAAACTTTACCTCTCTGAGTCTATTTCTTGGCCTGTAAACTTGGGGCTAATGAGTGCATATTTAATGGAATATTTTTGTTATTATATGAAATAATGTATGTAAAGTTTATGAATCCAGGCTCCATAAGTGGAGATTTAGGTGTTACTGTTATTTTATTTGTGATTATGATATTGATTAGATACCTTTGGTAAGACTAAAGGACTTTGCCTGAACTCCACCACTGCCCGCCATTCCCTTTAACTGTCATGGTGACACCAAGGCCCGGAGGAGATGCAACTTGCTCAAGGTCACCCAGTGAGCATATTGTCATGGCTATGAAGACCCACATCTTCTGCCTCCCAGGCCAACAACCTCCACAAGCCACATGTTCCCTCTGAGGAAGGGTTGAGCCTTTTAAAAAGAAATTTAAGTTCTAAGAAGAAGAGATTCGGGGGAATCTCATAAGAGTGGGGACTCTCTTCTCTTGACTCGGGTTTCCCTGGCACGACTGTCTGCATACCATCAGTGGATGGGGAAGACATGCTGTTGTTTGTGATGCATGTTTTACACTTGCTAATTTCATCTTAGCCACTGCACACTGGTCCACCCTGAACAGGCTCACCGAGAAGAGCTGGCAGAGTAGAGCTCCATTTAGAAGAAAGAAGCCTCTGGCTGGAAGTCTGCCATTCCCCTGGTGTGGTTTATGAACACAGAGCACAGCGCTGGGGTGTTGAAACACCAGGGCCTGCTCCCAGCAAAACCACACCACCAGCTGGTGAGGATCAGCATGTTTCCCACTCTCCGAGGTTGTCAATCCAGTGTTTTCCTGTCCTATGAAAGTATGGACATTCTGGAATAGAGGGTACCTTTGTCAGAAAAGTTTGGGAAGTAGTGTGAACCATATTTCCCTCCTGAAAATGCTTCCTGGAAGCTGGCATAATAAAATACATGAAAAATGTTCAGAAAGGGACTTGTCATCTCACATTTTCCAAATTTATTTGATCGCAGAATATAACTGTTTTGAAGTAAAAAAATAACTACTATAGCGTGGTTGGCTCCCTCACTTCTCTCTGAGGTCTGATGAAGTGTCATGTCCTCAAAGAAGACCTCCCTGATCCCCACTAGCTAAAAAACACCCAATATCTCATTGGATTTCACCTTGATTTCTGTTTCTTCATAGCACTTAAAACATGTCATGATGTGAGGAGGTGGAGCAAGATGGCAGCCGAGTAACAGCTTCCTTGCATCTGGGCACCGTGAGTCTGGGGAGATAGGACTCCAGGCATCTCTGGCTGGTGGGATCTGCCTATCATCACCCCTAAGAGGATACAGGGAGTCAGTGAGAGACTTCTGTAGAGGAAGTCTAAAGAGGAGGACTAAAACAGTGGAAAACCGGCAAGTGCTTGCATGTGTTCAATCCGTCTAAACCAGCCCGCAACTGTAAGTTCAGTAGCAGCAAGACTGCAAACCAGAAAGACCTTACCTGTGAACTGTTTTGGTGTCTTTGGACTTGGCACTCAGCTGAACTGCCTTGGGGAGAGCCTGAGCGGGAGTGCAGAGAACTTTGGCCTTTGTCTAGGGCCCCAGTCTGAGCCGCTGAGCCAGGCGGAGCTAATAGTGTTTGGCTCTGGGTCACAGGCAGCCATTGTGAGCCATCTGCCCCGGCAAGCTCCGCCCTCAGGGTCGCAGAGCTAGAATTGGGTGGGAGCTGGTAACCCAGCGACCAAGTAGCCTAAGGGGGGGGTCTGAGCCGCCTTGCAGCCCTAACCCTCGGGGGCAGAGGGAGACCAGTTTTGGCACACAGGGTAAGTGGATAGCCACTTCAGCAGTGATTCCAATGACAAGCACTTCCCTGGGAAAGCTTCTGCTCAGCAAGTGAACAAGTTCAAAGTGCCTTTTAAGTGGGCTGAAGAGAGATTTAGGGTGTCTACCTGCTGGGGTTTGAGAAACTAGCAGCCTCCAGTCGAATCAGAACTGTGATTAACATCTCATACCCCAGAAGACCATGTGTTGCCCAGACAATATTCAATAACATATACATACTGCTTTGTTTTTGGTTGTGTTTTTTTTTTTTTTTTTTTTTTGGTTTGGTTGTTTTCTTTGTTTATTTTGATGTTGTTGATTGTTGTTTTGTTTTTTAAGTTCAACCTTTTCCATACAGATCCTTTTTCTTTCTCAATTTTTCTAGTTTAATTATAATTTCCCATTGCTGCCTATTTCAATAATTAGAACTTCATTTTTGTTAGTGTTTCTACTGTTATTATTTGGTTTTCCACCCAATTTTATCCCGTAAAGTTTTCTGTTTGCTTGTTTTGGTTTGATTTATAGCATTTTTGTCTTTCCTCTCTACTTGGTGGAGGTGGGGTACTGTGTATGATCAGGTTAGCAAAGAGCTGCTGACCTCAAGGGAACCACCCAACTGGGCACCCCCAGAAGGTGGTTTTTTTTAAGGATGTATCAAAGTACCCTACTGTACACCTATATTGCTCCGTCTCCCTCTTTCTGTGCCTCTCTTCTTTCTGTCAATATTCCTTTTACCCACCCCCTCTCCTTTCTCTATTTTTCTTTTTTTTTCTTATCACTCGGTCCTCCTTTCTTTCATCCCTTTTTTGCTCTTCAACCTTCTCACCCTTCTGGTCCTGTAACCCTTAGTCCACAGGCACGAGAACTTAAAGAGCAAGAGGAAGTGAAAGGAAAATTAGAGCAAGGAAACAGATAAAGGAAATCACTCATGAGGAAGAATCAGCAGAAAACTCCAGGCAACATGAAGAACCAGTTCAGAACAACCCCGCCAAGGGACCATGAGGTAGCTACTTCAGAGGATTCCACCTATAAAGAAATGTTAGGAATGACAGAAAGGGAATTTAAAATACACATGTTGAAAACAATGAAAGAAATGATGGAAACAATGAAGGAAACTGCTAATAAAGTGGGAAATAACCAAAAGGAAATTCAAAAACAGAATCAAATAAGAGATGAACGATATGAAGAATATAAAAAGGATATAGCAGAGCAGAAGGAAATGAAACACTCAATCAGGGAACTTAAAGATGCAATGGAAAGTATCAGCAACAGGTTAGACCATGCAGAAGAAAGAATTTCAGAGGTAGAAGACAAAGTTCTTGAGATAACTCAGATAGTTAAAGAGGCAGAAAAGAAGAGAGAGAAAGCAGAACATTCACTGTCAGAATTATGGGACTTTATGAAGCGTTCCAACATACGAGTTATAGGAATTCCAGAAGGGGAAGAAGAATGCCCCAGAGGAATGGAAGCCATACTAGAGAATATTATAAAAGAAAATTTCCCAAATATCACCAAAGATTCTGACACACTGCTTTCAGAGGGCTATCGGACCCCAGGTCGCCTCAACTCTAACCGAGCTTCTCCAAGACACATTGTGATGAACCTGTCCAAAGTCAAGACAAAAGAAAAGATTCTGCAAGCTGCCAGTTGACCTACAGGGGCAAATCCATCAGAGTGACCGCAGACTTCTCTAATGAAACTTTCTAAGCAAGAAGACAATGGTCATCTACCTTTAATCTACTTAAACAGAACAATTTCCAGCCCAGAATTCTGTACCCTGCTAAGCTAAGCTTAAAAATTGACGGAGAAATCAAATCATTTCAGATATACAAACACTGAGGAAATTTGCCACAACAAGACCAGCTCTACAGGAAATACTTCAACCCGTTCTGCACACTGACCACCACAATGGATGAGCAGCAAAGTAAGAACTCAGAAATTAAAGGACAGAACCTAACCTCCACACTGATGCAAAAGATAAAACTAAGCAATGGACTCTCACAAAATAAGACAAATAGAATACTACCACACTTATCAATTATCTCAATAAATGTTAATGGCTTGAATTCCCCACTGAAGAGACATAGATTGGCTGACTGGATTAAAAAACACAAGCCATCCATTTGCTGTCTGCAAGAAACACACCTGGCTTCAAAAGACAAATTAAAGCTCCGAGTCAAGGGTTGGAAGACAATTTTTCAGGCAAATGGAATTCAGAAGAAAAGAGGAGTTGCAATCTTATTTTCAGATACATGTGGATTTAAAGCAACTAAAGTCAAAAAAGACAACTATGGTCACTTTATATTGGTCAAGGGAAAACTACAACAAGAAGACATTTCAATTCTAAATATTTATGCACCCAATTTAAATGCTCCCAGATTCTTGAAACAGACCTTACTCAGTCTGAGCAATATGATATCTGATAATACCATAATAACAGGGGACCTTAACACTCCACTTACAGAGCTGGACAGATCCTCTGAACAGAAATTAAACAAGGATATAAGAGATTTAAATGAGACCCTAGAACAACTGTGCTTGATAGACGCATATAGAACACTCCATCCCAAAGATAAAGAATATACATTCTTCTCATCACCCCATGGAACATTCTCCAAAATTGATCATATCCTGGGACACAAAACAAATATCAACAGAATCAAAAGAATAGAAATTTTACCTTGTATCTTCTCAGACCATAAGGCACTAAAGGTGGAACTCAACTCTAACAAAAATGCTCGACCCCACCCAAAGGCATGGAAATTAAACAATCTTCTGTTGAATAACAGATGGGTGCAGGAAGAAATAAAACAGGAAATCATTAACTTCTTTGAACATAACAACAATGAAGACACAAGCTACCAAAACCTGTGGGATACTGCAAAAGCAGTTTTGAGAGGAAAATTCATCGCTTTAGATGCCTACATTCGAAAAACAGAAAGAGAGCACATCAACAATCTCACAAGAGATCTTATGGAATTGGAAAAAGAAGAACAATCTAAGCCTAAACTCGGTAGAAGAAAAGAAATATCCAAAATCAAATCAGAGATCAATGAAATTGAAAACAAAAGAATCATTCAGAAAATTAATGAAACAAGGAGTTGGTTTTTTGAAAAAATAAATAAAATAGATAAACCATTGGCCAGACTAATGAGGAATAGAAAAGTAAAATCTCTAGTAACCTCAATCAGAAATGATAAAGGGGAAATAACAACTGATCCCACAGAGATACAAGAGATCATCTCTGAATACTACCAGAAACTCTATGCCCAGAAATTTGACAATGTGAAAGAAATGGATCAATATTTGGAATCACACCCTCTCCCTAGACTCAGCCAGGAAGAACTAGACCTCCTGAACAGACCAATTTCAAGCACTGAGATCAAAGAAACAATAAAAAATCTTCCAACCAAAAAATGCACTGGTCCAGATGGCTTCACTCCAGAATTCTATCAAACCTTCAAGGAAGAGCTTATTCCTGTACTGCAGAAATTATTCCAAAAAATTGAGGAAGAAGGAATCTTCCCCAACACATTCTATGAAGCAAACATCACCCTGATACCAAAACCAGGAAAAGACCCAAACAAAAAGGAGAATTTCAGACCAATCTCACTCATGAACATAGACGCAAAAATTCTCAACAAAATCCTAGCCAATAGATTACAGCTTATCATCAAAAAAGTCATTCATCATGATCAAGTAGGCTTCATCCCAGGGATGCAAGGCTGGTTTAACATACGCAAGTCTATAAACGTTATCCACCATATTAGCAGAGGCAAAAATAAAGATCACATGATCCTCTCAATAGATGCAGAAAAAGCATTTGATAAAATCCAGCATCCTTTTCTAATTAGAACACTGAAGATTATAGGCATAGGTGGCACATTTCTAAAACTGATTGAAGCTATCTATGATAAACCCACAGCCAATATTTTACTGAATGGAGTAAAACTGAAAGCTTTTCCTCTTAGAACTGGAACCAGACAAGGTTGTCCTCTGTCACCTTTACTATTCAACGTAGTGCTGGAAATTCTAGCCAATACAATTAGGCAAGACAAGGAAATAAAGGGAATCCAAATGGGAGCAGAGGAGGTCAAACTCTCCCCCTTTGCTGACGACATGATCTTATACTTAGAGAACCCCAAAGACTCAATCACAAGACTCCTAGAAGTCATCAAAAAATACAGTAATGTTTCAGGATATAAAATCAATGTCCACAAGTCAGTAGCCTTTGTATACACCAATAACAGTCAGGATGAGAAGCTTATTAAGGACACAACTCCCTTCACCATAGTTTCAAAGAAAATGAAATACCTAGGAATATACCTAACAAAGGAGGTGAAGGACCTCTATAAAGAGAACTATGAAATCCTCAGAAAGGAAATAGCAGAGGATATTAACAAATGGAAGAACATACCATGCTCATGGACAGGAAGAATCAACATTGTTAAAATGTGTATACTTCCCAAAGCAATCTACCTATTCAATGCCATTCCTATCAAAATACCAACATCGTACTTTCAAGATTTGGAGAAAATGATTCTGCGTTTTGTATGGAACCGGAAAAAAACCCTGTATAGCTAAGGCAGTTCTTAGTAATAAAAATAAAGCTGGGGGCATCAGCATACCAGATTTTAGTCTGTACTACAAAGCCATAGTGGTCAAGACAACATGGTACTGTCACAAAAACAGAGACATAGACACTTGGAATCGAATTGAAAACCAAGAAATGAAGCTAACATCTTACAACCACCTAATCTTCGATAAACCAAACAAGAACATACCTTGGGGGAAAGACTCCCTATTCAATAAATGGTGTTGGGAGAACTGGATGTCTACATGTAAAAGACTGAAACTGGACCCACACCTTTCCCCACTCACAAAAATTGATTCAAAATGGATAAAGGACTTAAACTTAAGGCATGAAACAATAAAAATCCTCCAAGAAAGCATAGGAAAAACACTGGAAGATATTGGCCTGGGCAAAGACTTCATGAAGAAGACTGCCATGGCAATTGCAACAACAACAAAAATAAACAAATGGGACTTCATTAAACTGAAAAGCTTCTGTACAGCTAAGGAGACAATAACCAAAGCAAAGAGACAACCTACACAATGGGAAAGGATATTTGCATATTTTCAATCAGACAAAAGCTTGATAACTAGGATCTATAGAGAACTCAAATTAATCCACATGAAAAAACCCAACAATCCCATATATCAATGGGCAAGAGACATGAATAGAATTTTCTCTAAAGACGACAGACGAATGGCTAACAAACACATGAAAAAATGTTCATCATCTCTGTATATTAGAGAAATGCAAATCAAAACAACCCTGAGATATCATCTAACCCCAGTGAGAATGGCCCACATCACAAAATCTCAAAACTGCAGATGCTGTCGTGGATGTGGAGAGAAGGGAACACCTTTACACTGCTGGTGGGACTGCAAACTAGTACAACCTTTCTGGAAGGAAGTATGGAGAAACCTCAAAGCACTCAAGCTAGACCTCCCATTTGATCCTGCAATCCCATTACTGGGCATCTACCCACAGGGAAAAAAATCGTTTTATCATAAGGACACTTGTACTAGACTATTTATTGCAGCTCAATTTACAGTCGCCAAAATGTGGAAACAGCCTAAATGCCCACCAACCCAGGAATGGATTAACAAGCTGTGGTATATGTATACCATGGAATACTATTCAGCCATTAAAAAAAATGGAGACTTTACATCCTTCGTATTAACCTGGATGGACGTGGAAGACATTATTCTTAGTAAAGCATCACAAGAATGGAGAAGCATGAATCCTATGTACTCAATTTTGATATGAGGACAATTAATTACAATTATGGTTATGGGGGGGGAACAGAAAGAGGGAAGGAGGGAGGTGGGTGGGGCCTTGGTGTGTGTCACACTTTATGGGGGCAAGACATGATTGCAAGAGGGACTTTACCTAACAATTGCAATCAGTGTAACCTGGCTTATTGTACCCTCAATGAATCCCCAACAATAAAAAAAAAAAAAGTCACGATGTTTGTTTTTATATCTATTTATCTGTTTATCATTTGTCTCCCTCCCTAGAATGTGAGGTCCATTGTGGAAAATTTTCTTTTTTTCACTGCTATAGTACCAATCTCAGCACATAGTTGGTGCTAAATAGACGATGTTGAAAACAAACCTCCCTGCAAAAGAATTCAGTGTCGTGGAACTCAGTTTCCATGGATGTCAACCAAAGGGTGATCTGGAATAATTTCTTTCTGTCAGACATGAATTTCTTAGTGAACTGGTGTAATTTTAGCATGGTTGTGCAAATTAACATGAACTCTGCGGAGTGGTAAATTGATATAGGCTGATAAAATTTAGCAAAAGTGAAAGTTGTAATCAAAATTGGTACAGAAAGACCAGGTACAGTGGCTCACGTTTGTGACCCTACAACTCTGGGAGGCTGAGGCGGGTAGATTGCTTGAGCTCAGGAGGACCAGACCAGCCTGAGCAAGAGCGAGCAGAACCCCATCCCTATTAAAAGTAGCCGGGCATTGTGGCAGGTGCCTGTAGTCCCAGCTACTCAGGAGGCTGAGGGAAGAGGATCACTTGAACCCAAGAATTTGAGGTTGCTGTGAGCTATCACACCACAGAACTCTACCCAGGGTAACAGAATGAGACTCTGTCTCAAAAACAAAGAAAAGAAACGAAAGTAAAAAATTGAAACAGAAACAAAGACACTCTCTAAAATAGGTCCTGCCACGATCAGAAGTAACATCTGGATATACCTGCTTTTTGCCTCTCACTTACCCACTCCTTACTCTGTGCCAGAGAACAGACTAATCATAAAACATATTATTTCCGTTAAACCACTTTGTGAGGAAGGAATTATTGTGTGTACTTTGCAGATGAGGAAAAAGGTTCAAAGGGTTTAAGCAAGTTCCAGAAAGAGAATGGATTATCCTAGCGACGATACTGAGTTTTCCAATCTGTGAACACAGATGACTCTTAATTATTTACTTCTTTAATTTCTCTCAGCAATGTTTTCAAGTTGTTAGTATATATATCTAGCACTTCATTTGTTAAATGTAAGTATTTTACTGTGAATGGGATCATTTACTTGGCTTATATGTTGTTAGTATACAGAAATATAATTCATTCCTCTATATCAATCGTGTATCCTATAAACTTCCTCAATTTGTTCCTTCATTTAGTAGGTTTTTTTTCTTGGATTCCTTGAGGGATTTTGTATATAAAAGCTCGTATCATCTATGAATAAAGGCAATTTTCCAATTTGCGTGACTTTCTTTTGTTTTGTTGTTTTGTTTTTCGCCTTGCTGCCCTGGAGAAAACGTCCTGTACAATGTTAAATAGATATGATGAAATCAGATATCCTTCCCTTGTTCCTGATATTAACAGTAAAGTGTTCATTCTTTCACCACTAAGTATGATGATAACTATGGCTATTTTGTAGATGTCTCTCTCTTCCAAGTTTGTTGGGGTTTTATCAACAATTCTAGTTTTTGGATTTTGTCCAGCACTTTTTCTGAGTCTATTGATATGATTATGGGGAGTTTTTTCCCTTTTATCCTATTAACTTAGTGTGTTATATTAATTAATTTTTATATCTTAAACCAAGTTTGCATTCCTGAGATAAAGCTCAATTGGTCATGGTCTATAATCCTTTTAATATGCCCCTGGATTTGTTAGTATTTTGTCGAGGTTTTTTGTATCTGCTTTCACAAGATGTAGGAGTCTTTAGTTTCCTTTTCTCTTAATATCTTTGTCTGGATTTGTTTTCAGGGTAATATTGGTGTTATAGAATAAAGTGGGAAGTATTTTCTCCTCTTCCATATTTTGTAAAGTTTAGGAAAAGTTGGCATTACTTCTTTACATATATAATAAAATTTACCAGTGAAGTCATCTGGATCTGAGCTTTTCTTTGTAGGAGGAATTTTAGTTCATTACTTGTTATAGGTCTATTCTGATTTTTGCTTTCTTCTTGAGTCAGTTTTGACAATTTGTGTCTTTCTAGAAATTTGTCCATTTCATCTAAGTTGCTTAATGTGTTGACACAAAGTTTTCATAATATTCCTTTATCATCCTTTTCATTTGGGTAAAGTCTCCAACAATGGCTCCTTTTTCATTCTTGATCTGGGTTTTTCTGCCTTTTTTCTTTTCTTCTTGGTCAGTCTAGCTAAGGTTTTTCAATTTTGTTGATCTTTTCAAAGAACCAACCTTTGCATCTTTATTGGTTTTCTATTCTATTCATTCTTACACTAATTTTTTATTTCCTTTTTTCTATCTGGTTTTTATTCATTCTTAGTTTTCTAGCTTTTGAAGGTTAAAGTTTATGTTATTGATACATTACAAGGCCTCATTAGTACACTCCTTATCCCCTTAAAATTTCATGTAGACTTTGCATAATATATTGTAAGGCAAGTCTTTTTGCCGTGAATTTTCTCAGTGTATTTGTTTGTTTGTTTATCTGGGAATGTTTTCATTTAGCTTTCTGTTTTAAAAGATTACTTTGCTTAATATAGAATTATTTCTTGACAGGGTCTTTTTTCCCCAGTATTTTCAATATGTCCTTCTAGTCTCCATTATTTTAGATGAAAAATCAGGAATTAAAGGTATTATACTTTCCTATATGTGCTGAATCATTTTCTCTTGATGCTTTTAAGATTTTCTCTTTGTCTTTGACGTTCAACAGTTTGTCTATGATGCGTCCAGGTGTGGATCTTTTTGTGTGTTTCTATTGGAGTTTGATTTGCAGATGGGATATCTGAATTTATTATTCAGATCTAAAAGTCTTTTTCCTCAAATTTAGAATTTTCTGTCATTATTTCTTCAAATAACCCTCTTTTCCTTTTTCCTTCTCCTCTCATTCTGGGTCTACCTTTATATGTATGTTGATATGCTTGATGTTGTCCCCTGGGTCTCGAAGTAGTTATTCATTTTTGGTCAATTTTTATTCAAATTGACTGATTCTTTCTTTTGGCATCTTGATCTTCTATTAAAGCCCTCTAGGTGAACTTGTTATTTCAGTTATTATACTTCAACTTTTAGAATTTCCATTTGGTTCTTTTTAATAATTCCTATCTTTTTATTCAGATGATTTGTTGATGAAGTTTTTCTATACTTTCTATATATATATATATATATTTTTTTTTTTTTTAGCTCTTTGAGCACATTTAAATAGCTTCTCTGAAGTCTTTGTTAGCTAAAACAAATAAGTGAAATCACGCAGAGGAAGTTTCTATTGTTTCCTCCTTTTCTTTGCTGTGAATCACAATTTTTTTTTTTTTTTGCATGTCTCATTTTTGTTAGTGGTGTTGTTGAAAACTGAACATTCTAGAAAATATATGATAGCAACTCTAAATTCTGTATTTTGTCTCTGAAGGTTTTTAAAAATTTTGTTTGTTTTTGTTTAGTAACCTACTTGAGCTAAATCTGTCCCTCCAGTGGTATGTGGCTTCTGATATCTCTGCCCAGATTTTTAGCCTAGTAGTCAGCTAATGATTGGACAGGGTGTGCTGAAGCACCTAAAGCAAGGAAGCCTTCCATACTGTGCTGAAATCAGCGTGTGGGTAAACGAACATATTCAAGTTTAGGCCGTTTCTAAGTCTACGCCAGCATTTTCCTTCCTGCTGGTTCCCTTTGGGGCTCTAACACATACATGTGTCAGCCTCTGTGTCAGCGAGGATTGTTAATGTAACTTGTGCCCTCTCTGGTCTCTGCTGCTCATACCAGGTCTGACAATTAAGTTTGCAAACTTACCATTGTATGTTTATGTTGGCAGCACTGTTCTAACAACTTGGTAAAGTTTCAAAGGCTTGGGCAATGTCTCATGGTTGTGTTCATGTTGATGTGTGGTAGCATCTTGCTGAGTGGTGTTCATTATTGTTACCTGATTTTGTGTGCTGTTGCAAGAATGTTGGAGTGTGAATTAGAGCAATGAACGAACACTAAATTTCTTGTTAAACTTTGCAAGAGTGGAAGTGAAAGCAGAGACATGTTAGTCTAAGTTTATGGGAATAATGCTATGAAAATGGCAGTGTACAAATGGATTAAATGTTTTTCTAAGTGGAGAGAAAGCATCGCTGATGAAGAGAAGTCATGGCAGCCAGTAATGAGCAGAACTGATGAAAACATTGTAATAATTTATTGAATTGTGCATCAAAATTGTCAGCTGACTGTGAGAAGCACAGCAGACCAAGTAAATATCAATAGAGAAACAGGAAAATCTTAACTGAAAATCTTGGCCAACTCCTCATGGCTCTTGCGTCACAACAATGCAGCCACTAACACGGCACTGTCTATGAAGCCAGGAAACAAATAACTGTATTAGAACACCCTCACTACTCACCTCATATGGCCCCCAATGACAGTTTCTTTACCCAAAGATAAAGGAAATATTGAAAGGGAGAAATTTTGGTGACATTTAGGACATCAAGGGTAATATGATGACAGCTCTGATGGCCATTCCAGAAAAAGTGTTCCAAAATTGCTTTGAAGGAAGGACTAGGCACTGGTGTTGGTGCATAGCTTCCCAGGGGGAGTACTTTGAAGGGGACCATAATGATAATCAACAATGAGGTACATAGCACTTTTTCTAGGATGAGCTTGTGAACGTAATTGTTAGTCCTCATACTTGCAGCCTCAGAGAGGAATATGCTTGCCCCAACCACAGCCTTAATCTCAAAGTAGCAGAGCTAGCAGCCCTACCTGCTCATCTGCTACCAAGAAAATCCACCAATGCTGCTGGGTGTGGGTGCCTACTGCTCCAGATTGAACAAGTTCTTTTTGATTCCAGCAATGTAGCTGCCTGTTGTTACAGCCTTTCCCCTGGCAGAATCTCTGTACCAACTAAGATGGGAGAAAGATAGGGATTAGGAGCCCAGGCAAGGACACCACTCTTCCACCCTTCTTACCAAAACTCCACTAGCTTTTTCAAACATAAATGCTTCTCAGATTGTTGCATACCTTTAGTTGATTTTCAGGGTACTGGAAGGGTTGTGTTTTCAGTTTCGTCGGCCTTTATAGTTGCTCTTTCAGCAGAATATTTGCTGATCTCCTTATTTGACCATAGCTAGAAGTATGAAATTTCAGGCTACAATTATAAATCCAGGTGAACTGATTCCGAACATGTGGTTCTTTCTTCTAGACCAGGGTTCCTCAAACTACAGCCCACGGGCCACATGCGGCGGTGTGATTGTATTTGTTCCCATTTTGTTTTTTTACTTCAAAATAAGATACGTGCAGTGTGCATAGAAATTTGTTCATAGTTTTTTTTTAAACTATAGTCCGGCCCTCCAATGGTCTGAGGGACAGTGAACTGGCTCCCTGTTTAAAAAGTTTGAGGATCCCTGTTCTAGACCATGTGGGCTCCCTTAAGTTGGTTCAGCAGTTGAAATTACAAATTTTTTTTTTGCATAGATATTACTTTATTTAATACCCAGGATAATTCCATAAAATTTTCAGTTTTTATTGTTCTAGTCATTGAGCTGAGGCAATTGGAGTATAAGAGACACTGGAGACAAATATTCACAAACAAGAAAACCTGGGTTCAGAGAGGATGTTAAGCAAGGATGCACAATGAATCGATGCCAGAATTAGAACCCTGGGTCTTCTGTTTCCCAGCTGAGGGTGTTTGTGCATCATTCACCTGCTTTCTTTCGGGAGAGGATTGCAGATAAGAGTACCCCTTCCCATTCTTCTATCCCGCCTCCATCTTGCCTTACTGGGATGTGAGGGAAAACCACAGGTGAAAGGGCAATAGGTTGTTGGATCCCCCTTCCCCTACAGCAGTGGTTCTCAACCTTCCTAATGCCACAGCCCTTTAATACAGTTCCTGTGGGTCATGAACCAAGGTTGAGAACGGCTGCCCGAGAGGGTGCTGCTCTTTCTGTAACATGAATACAGGTTGCCTAGAAAGGTGATTTAAATGCTAAAGCATTTTGGATTATGCTAATTGCATATATTCTTTCGATCTAATTTTAGCAGGATTAATCTGTCTTTAATAGATGGCTATTAATAATTTATATTATTATGTTGAATAATATACTTCTGTTTAAAACATCCATCTGCATTGCTTTTTCTCAGGGATATTCCCTCCACTCCCGGGTTTTAGTTGTAGTTTGCAGCCACCTATTATAGCCTGCATGAGTGGGGATTTCATCAGGCAATTTTTAGAAAAATAAAGATCAGTTTCCAATGAAAGGAAATGACAAAAAAAAATCATAGTATGAAAATAATTGGATATCTGTGCATCATAGTTACAAAATGAAAAACAAAAATCCTTCTCAACTGCTTTGAAATTCCTCCTGCCTCATAAATGTAGGCTTTTTGGTTCCTGTGGAATAGATCTCTTGGTTTTGCTAAGGCTACCCTGGAAGCCTGTCTTGGAAGCCTACTCTTTTTGTTTAAATACAATTATCAAATTCAAAATGGAAAATGTGGTGGACAATTTTTTGGTTGCCTCTCAGACTCTTTACCCATCTCTATCTTAGGCTTGTGCCCAAAGAGGTTGACCTCTAAGGACTTTGGCATATGGCTGATTTGACCAATGGAAGGTACCACCAGGAACACAGGGCAGGAGAAGAGAGATGTCGGGGTATTTTCTCCCCCAGCCCTCCCTTGCTAGCTGTGGTTTGGCTGTAGCCTCTACCTAGGACAGAGCTCCTGTTGGTGGTCTTCTTCTGTAGCTACCATCTCCCAGGGGCCAGGTTAGGGCTCTTTCCCTTTGTTCCTCAGGCCTAGTGGTGGAAATGGCTTGACTAGCCTCGGTTGCTTCCTTTTAACCTTGCTCTTGGGCCTGGAAATAAACACTTGATGAACTTGCATTCCTCTTGTCCTGTGTTTGAATGCTGGGACCTTTTGGGACTCTGACTGATACAGAAGACCAGCTGCAGTAAAGAAAAGAGGCTCAATTAGGGAGTCCTGAAATTTTCACTTTGTTCCTAGCTCAGGTACTACTTTGCCATGTGACCTTGGGTAAATTCTTTCTACTCTCTGACTTTCAAATGCCTCATCTGTAAAAAGAGCAGTTGTGCAAAACCAGAGGCTTTCACCCAGCTTTTTGCTCGTGTATCTCCAAAAGAATTCTGGAAAACCACATAATCATATATTTTATAAATTTTTCATCATGGTTTTAAATAGTCATAAGGGATGTAATGTCTTGCATAATATAAATATTAACATTTAAAAATAAAACTATTATATCACTCTTTTAAATATATCCAATGGAATTTAAATATCATAGTGATTTTATACCCATCACCATCCATCTAAAAAATAGATGAACAAACTCTCCTTTAACAGTTAGAAATTTTACAATGCTCCTCTCTTTCTCCTTTAAATCACTTTTTCCATTCCACTTCCCCTACAGAATTTTATAGGAATGTAATATATTTTTCTGCTCTTAAGTCTCATATGGATCATCTTGGCATTGTATCTAAATCAAAAATATGTTTATAGATGGAAATCTTTAAATTTTTATATTTCCCAGGATCCTGAGGCCCTAAGGGTTAAGCGGCTTTCTGAATTGAGACATCAACACAATTCATTTTAGGATAAAACTGATCAAAATTTTAATTATTACACAGAAAAAATAAAATTAACAGGAATTCATCCTCTTACCAAGATGGATGGGGAGGGGCCATGATGTCCTGCTTAAGGGAAACTGTGCTCCCAAAATTTGGAATCAGCCTTCTCTTCGGTGCCCTGTCCCCCTGCTCCCAACTGAGGTGTTTTCCTCTCCAGAGGACTCCTCACAGTAAGATTTGGGATGGATAAGGGAGACATCTTTATTGTGTCAAATGGGAGAAGCGTGGCTGAGAAAAGGAAGGTGAGAAAGGAAATCCAGCTTCGTGCCTTCACATGGGATAGTTTTCAGGCAGGTCAGTTTTAGGAAATTGTACACATGGAAGCAGAGACTGTTGAAATGGATTATCTTAAAACTCTCTGTGTTGACTACCTCTTGGCAATTGTATTTCCAGTGGATGTGGCCCCTAATTTGAAGGCCACTGGGCTTGGTGGTGTCTGAAGGGCACCTCTTAATGGGAAGCTCTGCAGAGCCACATGGAATAGACCCAGTTCCACAGTCAGTGTGACATGGGCCACTTCCTTCCATGAAGCCTTGCACCTCAGTTTCCTCATCTGTAAAGTGGGAATGTGTACAGCTCTACTTTATGAGAATTCATTGAGATACTGTGTACAAAGCACCCAGCATATGGCAGATGCTTAAAAAGGATTCAAAGCATTCTAAATGTTCTTCCCAACTCTGAAACATTCTGCGAAGGAATCCTGGTTTCCTCCATCAAGTCCAGCTTTTAAGGCTGTGGTTCTCAACCTGTGGGTCATGACCCCTTTATAACAATGAAAATACGTCGTGGCATTAGGAAGGTTGAGAACCACCTAGGTAATATCTAAGGTAATATTTAAGGTAATACGTAATGTTCCCGTGATGGCAAGCAGAGTGCCCCAGGTCCTTTGGCTCATCTTTTTGTGTTTTGTGTTTTTGTTTTTGGTAAATTTTACTGTCTACTGTGGCTTTTCCCCCGACTTTTCAAAGAAAAAAAAGCATCTGTCAATATTTCTCTCCAGGTCTTGGCCTTTACCACCTCAAAGGGGGTGGGGGGTGGTGGTGAAATTTTCAGTGACCCTTGTGATAGAAGAAAAGGGCCAGAGATCTGTAGGCTTGGGGACCAGTTTGGCTGTCTTAAAGGGGCTTTTCCACTTCTCAGAGAAAGAATTATAATCAGGCTATGTGCAGGGCATGTGAGCCCAGAAAATGACAGTTTCTGCTTTCCAGGAATGGGAATAAAGTAGACATTCACTTGTACTCTCCTGGAAATACTGAGGTTGCCTAGGGGCCAGTTTTGAATCAGGCAACCCCATAGTTGAGCTTTCCACTGGAGAAACAAAATGAGACATTGATATGCTAAGGAGCTGCTAACTGAGTCAGTTTTGCTGGCGGCCTGCTCTGATGTGACTTTTGTGCTAACATTATTGCTCAGACACCAGCCCTGTACAATGACTACCCTGCTGACTGCCACTCTGCCACCAGAATGTGCGCCTCCCTGGCTCGGCTGGCAGGCGAAGTTCTGAATTCTCAGTTTCATTTCCTGCCGATACAGAGAAATGCTGCTATTTTCCTTTTATAAAGAACTTGCACACACAGCCTCTTGTTTGGTTTCCTTCTTTGCCATCTCTCAGGGCACAATTTTAACTTATGGAAACTTGGGTGGCTTTGTCTTAATGATTCTTTATTTTGAAATAAGTGTAGTAGATTGAATGCGTTAATGGTCCCAATTCATTATCCTTTGCTGTATCCGTGCCTTGTACCATGTAACTGTGCAGTGATCCTCACAGTCTGACTGCCAGTCCAGCTATGTGACTTGTTTTGGCCAATGGGATGGTAGCAAATGGGATCTAAACAGAGGCTTGAAACGTGCTTGCACAATTAAGCTTGAATGCTTTGTTCTTCTTCCGTCGCTAAGTGCCTGGGGACAGCGGCTGGAGGATGACAGATCCAAGTGACCCCACTCTTCTCAGCCAACCCAGATCAGCTAAAAGTCAGCCAACCCCAGGCATGTAAGCAAGCCCTACCAAGACCAAAATAACCAAATAACCTTTCTTTCTTTTTTTTTGAGACAGAGTCTCACTTTCTCACCCTCAGTAGAGTGCTGTGGCATCACAGCTCACAGCAACCTCAAACTCTTGGGCTCCAGCAATTCTCTTGCCTCAGTCTCCCAAGTAGCTGGGACAACAGGCACCTGCCACAATGCCTGGCCATTTTTAGGGATGGGATCTTGCTCTGGCTCAGGCTGGTCTTGAACCTGTGAGCTCAGGCAATCCACCTGCCTCGGCCTCCCAAGTGCTGGGATCATAGGCGTGAGCCACTGCTCCCGGCCAGAATAACCTTTCCACTGACCTGCAGACTCATGAGCTAGATTCACGCTTATTCTTTGAAGCCACTGAACTTTGGAGTATTTTTGTTAAATGGCATTACTGTGGTAATATTAATAGATAGCGGCTAGAAGTGGTGCAGTGGCAGACCTGCCCTTAAGGAGCAGAATTCAAGAGAACATTAAGCCCACATGCAACACCTCCCACAGACTCTGGAAATAGTGATAATTAGAGGAAGGAGGGAACCTTACTAAGGAGACTCAAAACTTCTACCACATCAGTGAGATTCAGCATAGCAAAGGAAATCCAGGTAAAGGCTCTTGACTCAGACTTCTGGGTCCAAAACCCAGATCCGTTTACGAGCTCTGTGTCCTTGGGCAAGTTATTTTAGCTCTTTGTGCCTCAGTTTCCTCACTTGTAAAATGTGAAGAAACAATACCTCATAAAGTTGTTAGGAGAATTGTTATTTCAAAAATTTTTAAATTTATTTTTAAGATTGACAAATACCATATTTCTATTTATGGTATATAACATGCTATTTTAAAATACATATATATGGTGGATTAAATAGAACTAATATATATGCTGCATGCTTACTTAAAATCTACCCTCTTAGTGATTTTCTTACCACATTTTCTTTATCCATTTTTTTGTTGATGGACGGTTAGTTTGGTTCTGTATCTTGGTTGTGAATAGTGCTGCAGTGAACACAGTAGTACAGGATCTCCTTGACATACTGATTTCATTTCTTTTGGATGTATACCCCACAATGGATTGCTCTATTCATATGGTGGCTCTATTTTTAATATTTTCAGGAACCTCCATACTGTTTTCTATAATGGCTGTACTAATTTACATTCCCACCAACAGTGTATCAGGGTTCCCTTTTCGCCACAACTTATCGTTTTGATAATAGCCATTCTAACAGGTGTTAAATGATATCTCATTTTGGTGTTAATTTGCATTTCTCTTATGATTAATAATGTTGAGCATTTTTTCATTTATCTGTTCCCCATTTGTATGTCTTATTTGGAAAAATGTCTATTCAGATCCTCTGCCTATCTATTTGAGACAGAGTCTCAGTCACCCTGGGGTAGAGTGCTGTGGTATCAGCTCACAGCAACCTCAAATTCTTGGGCTCAAGTGATTCTCTTGACTCAGCCTCCCAAGTAGCTGGGACTACAGGTACCCGCCACAACATCAGGCTATTTTTAGAGATGGGGTCTAGCTCTTGCTCAGGCTGGTCTCCAGCTCCTGAGCTCAAGCAATCCACCTGCCTCGGCCTCCCAGAGTGCTGGGATTACAGGTATGAACCACTGTGCTCAGTCTCTTTGCCCATTTTTAATCAGGTTAATTGTTTCCTTGCTATTGAGTTTTAGTTCTTTAGACATTTTGGGCATTAATCCCTTAACAGATGTATGGTTTATAAATATTTTCTCCAATTACATAGGTTACCTCTTCACCCTGATGATTGTTTTCTTTGCTGTCCAGGAGCTTTTTCAGTTTGATGCAATCCAGTTTGTCAATTTTGCTTTAGTTGCCTGTGCTTTTAAGGTTCATATCCAAAAATATTATTGCCCAAGGCAATGTCATGAAGTTTTTTCCCTATGTTTTCTTCTACAGTTTTACAGTTTCAGGTCTATGTTTAAGTGTTTTCTCCATTCCAAGTTGATTTTTGTATGTGGGGTAAGATAGGAGTATAATTTCATATTCATGTGCATGAATATCTGAACCCAACATCATTTATTGAAGAGATTGTCCTTTCCCCATTGTATTTTCCTGGCATCTTTGTTATGGGCGGAGCCTGTGTCTCAAGGAGTAGGGCGCCAGCCCCATATGCTGGAGGTGGTGGGTTCAAACCCAGCCCAGGCCAGAAACTGCTAAAAAAAAAAAAAAAAAAAAAATCAATTGATCTTAATGCACTTAGAATAACTCAGTGCAAGCCCTAGATAAGTATTTGTTAAATAAATAAATGAAGTGTGACCTCATTTCTGCCCATAGGCTGGTAGGTCTGGATTGCATTTGTCTTTTGGTGGGAAGGATACATTTGCATCGTGGAAGGGCTGTTTCTCATTTCATACAAGCACTGACTTCTGAAGAACTGAATACTCAAGGGCTCTCAAAAATCTGGAAAGAAATGTTTTCCTTTTGAAAATTCACGCCAATCGTGCAAATTTCCTGGGCTTGGTTAATTCATCTGACTAGGTGTGGGGGAAGTGCTCCATGTGAAATATCAGGAAGGGCAAGAGGAATGACGCTGTCTCTGGTTTAATAGGCAGGGAGAGGTACACTACATTTCAGAAAGACTTTCATTCCAAACTTTTGAAGTAAAAATTTTGATGGATGGAGAGGTAATCTTCAACTACTTGAAAAACTCAGATGAGAATACTTCTTTCTCTGAAGACTCTTCAGAGCCGTGACTTTACTGAATTATTTTTTTAAGTAATAGATGCAGATCAAATCTTATGGTCCTGCTATAAGTAAGGAAGGTGTGTGCTTGTGCGTGTGTGTGTGTGTGTGCATATATGTGCAGGGTGTTCTATCCTCCTAAAGAAGAATCTCTGCTATCCAAGGAGAAAAATTAAATATCGTAAGGCTCGGGCAAGAGCTTAACCCCTTAATACTCTTGCTGAGTGCTCTGACCACCCCTTTCCTCCCTCGATCCTTTCTCACCTTCTCCACAATAGACTTAGGTCCTTAACCAGAGACTTTCAGGAACACATAGAAGTTAAAGAGATTTGAATCCGGTAAAACTGGAAGAACAAAACCATCCCCATCCACCTAAGCAATGGAAAGTAGAGTGGTTCTTTTTAGAATTTAATTAGGTTCATATGAGCAATAACACCAAAACTCTAACAGGATTCTATGTTGCTGAGAAATTTACTGCTGGTGGTCAAGACCACACTCTTGGCACAGGAATCAACAGAAGGTCAGTGGAAACTTCCAGCAGGTGACAGTCTTGAGAAGGGTGACAGATCTGAAGATCCCACAGTGATATGACAGTCTGGGCATTCACATCTATCATGGATCATAGAAAGATCCTAATTTAAGTACAGTTTAAAAGTGGGACTCTCTGGCCAGGCATGGTGGCTCACACCTGTAATCCTAGCACTCTAGGAGGCAGAGATGGGAGGATTATTTGAGCTCATGAGTTTGAGAACAGTGCAAGAGCGAGACCCTGTGTCTACTAAAAAATACATAGAAAAATTAACTAGCGTTGTAGCACACACCTATAGTCCCATCTACATGGGAAGCTGACAGGAGTATCTCTTGAACCCAGGAGTTTGAGCTAGGCTGATGCCATGGCACTTTAGCCTGGGCAACAGATTAAGATTGTGTCTCAAAAAGAAAACAATGGGACTTTTTCTTCTATTTTTTATGGCTGTGTTAAAAACTACCCAAAAATGCAGTGGCCTTAAACAACCACCATTTTATTATGTGAATGAATCCTGTTGTCTGGAACTTAGATGGGGCATGGAGGGCACGGCTTGTTTCTATTCTGCAATGGCTGGGACCAGCATGGGAGACTCAAAAGCTGCGATGGAATCATCTGTAAGCTCTTCACTCAAGACTGTGGATGAATTATCTTATAAATAACAAATTATCACAAAGTTAATGGTTTAGAACAACACACATTTAGTATCTCACAGTGTGTGTGGGTCAGGAATCATGAGGTTGCAATCAAGGGCTAGTGTTTCTCTGATAGCTCAACTGGGGAAGGATCTGCTTCTAAGCTCACTTACAAAGGTGTTGGCAGGATTCAGTTCCTTTTGGGTTGTTGGGCTGAGGGTTAAGTTCCTTGTTGGCTGTTGGCCAGAGACTGTGCTAAGTTCTTTGTCATGTGAACTGCCATGCACATCAAAGTGGCCAGGCAGAGTACACTATACAGACTGAAGTTATAATTGCATGCAACACAATCGCAGAAGCGATCTCTTATCATCTTTGCAATATTCCACTGATTAGAAGAAAGCAACTATCTCACCCTCACTCAAGAGGAGGGGATTATTCAAGGGGATGAAAACCAGGAGGCGAGGAGAATTGGGGGCCATTTCAGAGTCTGTCTGCCACAGACTGCTTGCCAGAGTGACTACACATGGCCACTAACACAGTTTAGCTTCCTTGCACCATGGCAGCCTCAGGGAAGTTGGACTTCTTACGGGATGGCTCAGAGCTCCAAGTATGAGCTTCTAGTGAATAAAGTGGAAGCTATGTTGTCTTTCATGCCTTTGTCCAAGAAGCCACTCCACATCACTTCGAAAGTGGTCTGTTGGTTGAAGCAGCCACAATATCACTCAAATTTAAGGGGAGGAGAATTGGATGGCAGCTCTTTTTTTTTTTTTTTTTTGGTAGAGATAGAGTCTCACTGTACTGCCCTCAGTAGAGTGCCATGACGTCACATGGCTCACAGCAACCTCCAGCTCTTGGGCTTACGTGATTCTCTTGCCTCAGCCTCCCGAGCAGCTGGGACTACAGGCGCCCAGCACAACGCCCGGCTATTTTTTGGTTGCAGTTTGGCAGGGGCTAGGTTTGAACCCGCCACCCTCGGCATATGGGGCTGGCGCCCTACTCACTGAGCCACAGGCGTCACCCTAGATGGCAGCTCGTGAGGAAGAGAGGCAAGGTCACATTGTAAGAGCATGTGGGGCAGGAAATACCATTGCAGCCATCTGCCCCGTCTGTTCTCTGCCCCACCTCCTCCTATACTGTGAGATGCTCTAATCACCCCAACTTGGTGGTAAAGTCTGAAACTATCACCTAGCTTTATGAAGGGGGGTGTGGAAAATAAGAGCTGACACAATAAAAGGAAGTATGACCCTAAGGAGGGGGCCATATAACTAACTTATTATCCGAGCAACGATAACACTCTGATAGTGAAAGGGAATGTTACTAATAATTACACTGGGATAACAGGCATAAACTAGAACTGTCCAGAGCAAAGTAGGATGTTTGATCAACCCAGACCTTCCCGTGTTCCCCTTATTTCTGGATCTTGCATGGAAATAATATTGCCCTATCAGGAGGACTTTGCCTGGGAGTGCCAGAACCAGCAGTGATAAGCACAGTGGTTTGTCAAAACAGTGAGGCTAAGGGCACTGTGCAGGAACTTACTATAATAAAGAACTTGCAGTCAGGAAGGTGATCCAGAAGGAATGCAAGAAAAATCACTTTTTTAGTTATAAGGACAGAATTTTCTCCAAATTGTTTTAATACAGCAAAAGAAAGCAAATTTAAAAATTAGCTTGTATTGACTCATATACAAAAAGTTCAAGGGAAGTAGAGCTTCAGGCCTGGCTGGATCCAGGGGTTCTAACCATGTCGTAAGAATTCTGCTCTTTCTAATCTCTGAGCTCTCTTTCTTCTATGTTGACTAAATTCAGGCAAGCTTTTCTTGCATGGTACCCTTTGGCTCCTCTAAACGCAAACTGTATCCTCTTGGTAATCTTACTGGAGAAGAAAACTTTCCAGTCAGACTCTAAAATGTGAGTTTCATTGGCTTGGCCTATGACTTGTGCATCTTGAATCAATTTAGGGCCAACAGGATAGAATACCCTAGGTCATTTGCTAGTGGCCCCCAGCGCAACTCCCCCTAGAGTTCTCTACCCAGAACACACAGAGTAAGCATGGGGGAAGTCTTGCTCTCCAAGAAAAATTGAGATGCTGTCACCAGAATGAGGAAGAATGGCGAGCAGATGCCCTCTACAGCCCTCTTTCCCAATAAACTAAAGCAGGGTAACCTTTGAGAGGGAAGAGAGAAATCCACCCTTAGATCATGACTGTCAGATGCTAATCCTGGCCAGTTCTGGCACTTATTTCTCAAAATAGCTCAATGAAGTCAGTGAAATTGGTTATCTCATCACTCTTTGACAGATGCAGAAACTGTGGCAGTTTGGCAGAAGAGGAGGGCTGATGTATCAATTATCTATTGCCACAATAATGCTGTGTAACAAATTAAATTAAATCCAGATGGTCTTCTGGTTCCCTTTGAGCTCTCTCACCCTCTGGCTGTTGGCTGGGGTCTCACACATCCGGTGGTCAGCTGGGTAACTGAGCTCTGTTTCACCTTTTTCTCCTATTCTTCCAGCAAACTGGCTTGGGTATACAGTTGTCCCAGGGTATCTATGGGGAACTGATTCTAGGACCCTTGTGGATAACAAAATCTGCAGAGGCTCAGGCTCTGTACGCAAAATGGTGTAGTATTTACCCATAACCTATACACATCCTTTTATAAATTTTAAATCACTTAATGCAATGTAAATGCTATGTAAAGAGTTGTTATACTGTATTGCTCAGGGGATAATGACAAGGAAAAATGTCTGTAGATATTCAGGATAGATAGACCCATCATGGGCCCAACTTTGGTTGAATCCAAGGATGTGAAACCCACAGATATGGAGGGCTGACTATATTCTCGTGGTGAAGGCATAAGTGCAAGAGCAAGTGCAAATTTAGTTGTGAAAGCACTTTTAAATCCTCTGCTTATGTGAAATTTGCCAACATCCCACTGGCCAAAGCCAGTCATGTAGCCAAACTCAGTGTCTTGGAATGGAAAATAGATGCCATCACTTTTTGTGAGAACTGCAAAGTCACGTGATGAAGAGGGATGGAATCAAGGAGGTGTGCTGAGGGCCTTCAAGGCAATCGATGTTCCACAGAACAAAAGGGGAAGGGTAACTTCCCATGATTCTTTAAGGTTGCTAAAGATAGATGTATGGATTTTGTTTCTCAGTGGAGTTAGGATGAAATTCAGAAAGGATCAATCATCATTCTACCTTTATTAGAAAAGCTTTTAAAAACATTCCTTCTTCAGCCACTATAGAAAACTTTATGGTGATTCCTCAAAAACTTCGAAATATAATTTTTGTCTTTTTTTTTTGAGACAGAATCTCACTCTGTCACCCTGGGTAGAGTGCTATGGCATCATAGTTCACAATAACCTTAACATCTTGGGCTCCAGTGATCCTCTTGCCTCAGCCTCCCAAATAGCTGGGACTATGGGTGCCCACCACAAGGCTTAGCTAGTTTTTCTATTTTTAGTAGAGATAGAGTCTTGATCTTGCTCAGGCTGGTCTTGAACTCCTGAGCTTAGGAGATCCACCTACCTCAGCCTCCCACCGTGCTGGTATTACAGGCACGAGCCACCATGCCTGGCCCAGAAATAGAATTAAGATATGATCCAAAATTCCACTGAGTATGTACTCAACAGAATTGAAAACAGAGAATTGAACAAATATCTGTACATGGATGTTCACAGCAACATTGTTCGCTATAGGTAAAAGATGGAAACAACCCAAGTTGTCCATCAGAGCGTGAATGGATTAACAACAAGTGGTATATCCATACAATAGGATATTATCCTTTAACAGGAATGAAATTCTGATATACACCACAACATGGATGAATCTTTTTTTTTGAGACAGAGCCTCCCTCAAGCCATCGCCCTGGGTAGAGTGCCATAGCATCACAGCTCACAGCAACCTCCAACTCCTGGACTCAAACGATTCTCCTGCCTCTGCCTCCAAAGCAGCTGGGACTACAGGCGCCCGCCACAACGTCCAGCTATTTTTTGGTTGCAGCCATCATTGTTGTTTGGCGGGCCCGGGCTGGATTCAAACCCGCCAGCTCAGGTGTATATGGCTGGGGGGCGCCTTAGCCGCTTGAGCCACAGGTGCAGAGCCCACATGGATGAATCTTGAAGATGTTACACTAGTGAAATAAGCCAGACACAAAAGGACAAATGTTATGTGATTCCTCTTATATGAGGTGCCTAGAATAGTCACTCAAATTCATAGAGATAGAAAGTAGTGATACAGTGGTTACTAGGGGCCAGTAGGTGGTAGTGGAAAATTAGTGTTTAACAGGTATAAAGTTTCAGTTTGGGGGAATGATGAAAAATTCTGGAGAACAGTGGTGATGGTCGCATGTGAATGTACTTAATATCATTGAATTATATACTTAAAAATGTTTAAAGTGGTTAATTTTATGTTATGTATATTTTTCCACAATTTTTTTTTTTTTTGGAGACAGAGTTTTTTTTGTCACCCCAGCTGAAGTACAATGTTGTGATCATAGCTTACTGTAGCCTTGAACTCCTGGGATCAAGCAATCTTTGAGGCTGAGCAATCTTCCTGCTTCAGCCTCCTCAGTAGCTGGGACTACAGGTGCACACCACCACATCCACGTAATACTTTTTTAAAAATTTTTTTGTGTCTGAGCATGGTGGCTCATGCTTATAATCCTAGCACTTTTGGGAGGCTGAGGCAGGTGGATAGGTTGAGCTCAGGAGTTTGAGACAAAGAGTGACATCCCGTCTCTACTAAAAATAGAAAATTAGCTGAGTATTGTGATGGGCTCCTGTAGTCCCAATAACTCAGGAGGCTGAAGCAAGAGGATCACTTGAGCCCAAGAGTTTGAGGTTGCTATGAGCTATGACACCACAGCAATCTATCCAGGGTGACGGGGTAAAAACATTCTTTTTGTAGAGACAGAGTTTTGCAGTGTTGCCCAGGCTGGTCTTGAACTCTTGGCCTCAAACAATCCTCCCTCTTTGGCCTCCCTAAATGCTGAGATTACAGGTGTTAGCCACTGCACCTAGCCTATTTTTTCATAACTTTAAAAGAAGTTCCTTATCTCGATGCTGGTATTCAAGGTTTTGGTTGAGCCAACAATCAGCTTATATATTTTCACTACCTCATCTAACATACGTGTCAGCTGTGCTGGCTATAGAGAAAACATTAGCCTGGTCCTTTTCTTCAAGGACCTCACAGGTAAGTTGGGCCAATGGAATGTTAAAATAGTGAGGTCCCAAATCTGCATCTGCTGGTCTGGGTGTGGAGATAGGGAAACACTTACGCACTGTTGGTGGGATTGCAAACTAATATAGCCTTTTCAGAAAGAAGTATGGAGAATCCTCAAAGAGCTACAAGTAGACCTTCCATTTAATCTTGTAATCCCATTACTAAGTATCTACCCAGAAGAAAAAGAACCATGTTATCAGGTTAGTATTTGCAGTAAAATATTTATAGTAGTTCAATTCACAATCATGAAGATGTGGAAGCAGCCTAAGAGTCCATCTATCCATAAATGGATTAATAAACTGCGGTATATGTATACCATGGAATACTATTCAGCCATAAAAAGATGGAGACTTTGCATCTTTTGTATTTATCTGGACAGATTTGGAAAACATTCTCTTTGGTAAAGTATCTCAAGAATAGAAAAACAACCACCCTATGTACCCAATACTAAGTTGAAACTAGTAGTTGAGCAACTACAGGCCCCCATGAGAAGAAAACACAATTAAATCCAAGAAGAGGGGACAGGAGGGGAGGAGGTTCAGTAAGTTCTCACTTAACCTGTACAATGTAAGAGTATATGGCATAGCTCCTGGGTGAAGGACTCAACCACATCTCTGAATTTATCTTACAAATGCAAACAATATCCTTTATAGGTACCCTCATATTAATTAATTAATAGGTACCTTCATATTAATTCAAAAATTTTTTAAAGTATAGAATCAATAGTAGCCGGGCGTTGTGGCAGGCACCTGTAATCCCAGTTGCTTGGGAGGCTGAGGCAGGAGAATTGTGGAAGCCCAAGAGCTAGAGGTTGCTGTGAGTCCTGTGTCATCATGGCACTCTACTGAAGGCGGTAAAGTGAGACTGTCTCTACAAAAAAAAACCAAAAAACTAGTGAGGATAGCAAGGACCAAAGAATTCAAGATAACCAATAATATAAAGCAAGGTGATAACCACACCAATGATGGGCTGATGACCAGAACTTGAGAGATGGGGGCTTATTAAAAATACAAATATCCAGGCCCTACCAGGATCAGAATCTTGGGAGTGAGTAGAGAATGGAAAACTTGAACTTTTCAGACGATTTGGATGCACAGCTAGGGTTGGAGAATCCCTTTAAACTACACATAACAAAACTATCGTAATTTTAGGGGGGGAAACCTATTTGAAGCTTATTGGTAACACTAAACATTGCAAACACCAAAAAAACTTTTACTTATTAGAAATAAGCAACAGAAAATAATCCTGACAGACTAACACTGCACACAATAAATATTCTTTCTGACTAAAAATGGATGGAAGAGCCAGGCATTGTTACAGAGTCACACCTGTAACTCTAACACTCTGAGAGGCCGAAGTGGGTGGATTGCTTGAGCTCAGGAATTTGAGACCAGCCTGAGCAAAAGTGAGACCCTCATCTCTGCTAAAAATAGAAAAACCAGCTGGGCAAGGTGGTGCATGCCTGTAGTCCCGGCTACTAGGGAGGCTGAGGCAAGAAGTTCACTTGAACCCAAGAGTCTGAGATTGCTGTGAGCTCCGATGCCATAGCACTTTACACAGGATGACAGAATGAGACACTGTCTCAAAACTAACTAACTAAATAACTAAGTAAATATTAAAAAATAAAACTTTATGGAAGACCCTAAATCTGCATGAAAAATTTAGACAATAAATTTGTTGGGAAAATTAGACCTGGTAGGAATAACAGCTAAAAAAGAACACCCATGTTGTTAGAAAAAAATAATCAGTGAATTTTGATGCAGACAAGCCACTGATCAATGAATCCATTTTTTTTTTTTTTGGTCAAACAAATGATAAAAAGAGTTCCTTATGATGAAAATAATTTCAGTGTAAGCTTCTAGCTTTTTCAAACATTTCAGACATTTTAGTTTTCTTCTTATTTTCAAATAATTTCAAAATTATAAAAGACTTACAAGAATAGTACAAATAGAGTAGGATTCTCATACCCTTTGCTCAAATTTGCTAATTTGTTAATTAGCAGTCACATATATAATAATTG
The DNA here is from genome assembly GCF_027406575.1 of Nycticebus coucang. NCBI lineage: Eukaryota > Metazoa > Chordata > Mammalia > Primates > Lorisidae > Nycticebus > Nycticebus coucang. The sequence goes on along the minus strand of NC_069781.1, from coordinate 23,979,863 downwards.
CTTTATCTTATATATAGTAATATGATACCTGTATATATAGGCATCTACATATGTGTACACATTTTTTTCCTGAACCGTTTGAGAGTTGCTGATATCATGTGCCTTTACGCCCAAATTGTGTAGTTTTTAAGGGCAAGAACATCATTTTACACAACCACAGAACAATTATTAATTCAGAAATTTAACACAAATAAATACTCTTCTCTAATATACAATCATATTCAAATTTCACCAGTTGTTCTCAACATGTCCTTTATAGCATCCTCCCCCCGGCCACACACACACATACTCTGATCCAGGGTCCAAAAAAGAAAGAAAAGAGAAGTGAACCAGGACTTTTTTTTTGTATGTTGTTGTCATATTTATCATTTTAGTTCCCTTTAATTTGAAATAATTCTTCAGTCTTTCTTTGTCTTTCATAACATTGACTTTTTGAAGAATACAGGCCAGTTTTTTTTGTAGAATGTCCCCCGATCTGGGTTTGTCTGATGTTTCCTCCTGATTAGATCTGGGTTATGCATTCCTGGCAAGAATGCTATGTAAACGCTGTCAGCTCTTCTCTGCGCATCCCATCAGGAGTCACATGCTGGCAGTTTGTCCAATTCCTGGAGAAAGAAACATTCTATTTCACTTTTCTGTGCCTCATTCTCCTCATCTGTTAGTGGCCATTGCCGAGGGGCGTAATTGAATAGCTCCATGGCTGAGCTGTTCATTTCAGACATGCCCCACCCACTGGATAGTTTTGCAGATGAAGCCACTGAGATCAATGCCATGATTCGTATCATCATCACTAACATCTACAATCTCTTCTGCGTGCTGGCATTCATCGTTTTTTCTAACCCTCGCATAAAACATGTGTATATTGTAATCCCCCTTTAACTGTTAAGGAAACTGAGGCTCAGAGATAGTGCTATGAGATGCTCAGGCTCACACGGTTGGAAAGGGACTGAGCTGGGATTTGAGCCCAGTTGGGTCTGAGTCCAGAGCCTGAGACCTGTACCATCCCACACTGTCAGCTAACCCCATTCACAAGTGTATCTCACAGCAGAGAGGATGGATGACAGCTCAGTTCAGGGGCCTCCAGATGGCAAAGGAGAAAACCAGACGAGCCAACTCATGCCATCTTCATTTCTCTTCCTTCCTTTCCACGGCCTGGGCTCATCTCCATTCTTAGATCCAACAAACTAAAATCAAGATTACTGCCATAGTGAGCGGCATAGCTGCTAGACTTGGGGAAGCTATTTTCAAAGCTGATTTTGCTGTCTTCTTGGACAAATAACCCTGCTCAAATGAGGTGACTCCCTTGCCACTCTACCCTGGGCCCTGAATTTCTGTATATACGTTGAAATGGAAATGAGTTGGAATAGTAATAATAGCACTTCTATGTGTTGACTGCAGAACACAAATTAAGCCTTTAAATTACCCTACGTGTTAGGCATCTTATTTTGCTCATTTTGCAGATGAGAAAAACAAGGCCTTTACAGTGGCTAATCTTACAATCTGGCAAGTGCAGTGGGGAGATTCCTGTATAGCTCTAACTACAGAGACCTCAAAAGCCCTTCATCAGGATGCTGTGCTTTCTCCAGGCTTCTTGAGATGGCAGGCTCCATAGAGTAGTTTATGAAACTTACTATACATTGTGGACACGTAATAGGCATTGGCAGTTGAATCCTGGATGGGCTACTAAGATACTGCCTCGATCTTGATCCCTGGTCTGGGCCATCAACTTGAGTGCTCTCTTTCTGCTGCTGGTCTGCTGTCCTGAGTCTTCATTCTCTCTTGCTTTTCTTCCAGGACTCACCTCCCTATGGGAGGGCTGAGGGCTCAGGCACCTGCTTCTCTGAAGACATCCCCATGACTTGCAAAGATCCCTCCTAAGGAAATAAATTATTGCACCTCTTCTGCCCACTGCAGTGAAGTTGTAGATCAAATGAGAACATGCTTCTGACCTTTTGTGGAGAGATGTGGGTGGCCAAGTCTACCTGGCTGGGCTGTTACAAGAGAGCACTTCCCTCATTTTTCAGGCATAAGAAAAAGAAACCCAGCTTAAAGAAGAATTCACCATTTTTTCAAAGTCCCTGCCTTCACTCTGTCCCACCCTCCTTAGAGCCTACTGTTTCACTGGAAAGGTATCTTCCCCATCAAGACCTACCCATCAGATTTTACCCAAGCACCCAGGTTTTGTTTGGGACCTTGAGTCCTCTTCTAGGGCAACTCTTGTCTCCCAACCTCACATGCCTGTGACACAAGCTTGATGTTTGCCCTTCACTCCCTAGACAAAGGCTCAGCATCCTCAACCCCTCCTCTCCCCACATATTGCCAGAGACTGGTGGTCATTTGCCAGTGGTACACAGTGGAGTCTGTTCCATCATGGAGCAGATCTGGTCTGGCGTCCGGGGTTCTCGCAGAATATGCTGGCTCCTCTGCTTGCATCCCTTTCCCCCAGCCCTTCCCAGAGCTCTTCTGCTGTTTGCACAGCGTCTTTCATGTGACCTCGCCATGCTAATCTCTCAGTGTCACTGCTCTCACAAGTGAGAGATTCAGATGAGGCCACAGTGCCCCTGCTGAGACCAGAGCCACCTCAAGCAGTACCTAGCCACTTTCTTCTTCAGATCCTTGGGATACTCCACAAGTTCCCCATCATGAGTCTACCTTCAGTTTACCCCCTGAACAGGGATAAGCCACAACTCTGGGGGATTGCATGGTTCCTGCTGTGGTTTGGGAAATGTGTGGGTTACTTTATGAAGTGGATTTTGTCAGAAAGACTTTTTTTTTTTTTTTTTTTTTGGTAGAGACAGAGTCTCACTGTACCGCCCTCAGGTAGAGTGCCGTGGCGTCACACGGCTCACAGCAACCTCTTAACTCTTGGGCTTATGTGATTCTCTTGCCTCAGCCTCCCGAGTAGCCGGGACTACAGGCGCCCGCCACAACGCCCGGCTATTTTTTGGTTGCAGTTTGGCCCTAACCCGCCACCCTCGGCATATGGGGCTGGCGCCCTACTCACTGAGCCACAGGCGCCGCCCTGTCAGAAAGACTTTGAGCTCAGCCATGGTCCCCTCAGCTGGGACAGAGTGGAGAAGGGATACACTATCCAGGGCTGAGACCCCTGTCGAGGAGATGACTCTCCAAGATGGTGCTGAATGCATGTTGGGGTGTGCTGACAAAGGCCCGGTTCCTGTGGCCCATGTGTGGTGGAGAAACAGAAAGAGCTTGCAGTGACTCCAGAAAGAGAAGCCCGTGGCCTCAACTGCGGGGTTCAGCCCTGGCTCTGGTCCTGGTCTGCTGTGTCATCTCAAGTGGACAGCTCACCTTCTCTTTGCCTCTGTTTCCTTACCTTTAAAGTGGTGCTGACAATTTTCTCTACCTCAAAGGGTGCTCTGAGGACTAAAGGAGGTAACACAAAAGTGCCTAAAATAGAGAAAGCACACATATCAGCCAGAGGCATGGCTGGGACTCTGGCCCCTTTCAGAACGACCCGTGAAATTTTATAGGGCAGAGGTGCCCAGAGATAGGCTGTGGATGATTTCAGGTTGGGTCACCGATGCAGCACTAGTGAAACACATATAGACCTAACTTTTCTTAGAGTAGTTCATGAGTTCACAAACTTGTTCAAGGACGCCATCTAAGAATCCCTGCCCTGTATAGATTTTACCATCTAATTAAAACCTGGAGGGAAGAATGCTTCTAAGAATGTTATTCCTTTGGAATCTTTGCTGATGCCCTTCCCCTCACTGGGTTGGGCTCTTCCATTTTCTCCTGCACCTGTGCTCCCCACTCTTGGCACTGGATTACAATAGTTTTAAAAGGTGGACCTTAGACCAGCAGCATCAGCAGCACCTGGGAACTAGTTAGAAATGCAAACTCTTAGTACCTAACCTGGAACAAATGAATTGGAACCCCCAGAGTGGGGCCAAGCAATCTGAACAGGCCTTCCTAGTGATTCCAAGAATCACTGGAGTGTGAGTATGGTTACTGCAAGCAATTCTCTTCTTTATGGTGTGTCTGCCCTACTAGATCCAATGTACTTGGCACATAGTAAGTGCTTGATGAAGATTTATTGCATTAAGTTTTCCCGACTCCCATGGTAGGATTTTTTCCTTAGTAGCATCCAGCTCTGAGCTGTGGTGACTGAGACCCCATATTATTGTGGGTCCAGTTTTTTTTCTACTCTAGAGCCTAAGATCAAGCTTACCTCCACTTAACAGAGGAGGGGGCCTGGTCTTGAGGCAGTTACCAGCAACCTTCTTATAGGGATGGAGCCAGAGAGCCTTCAGACCTGGGGCATCTTGCCAGGCAACAAGTCCTAGCCACCTGGTGGAGGCAGGGAGCCCTGGGCCCGGGAGCCCAACTCTGCCACACTCTGCCACACTCTGCAGACTGCCCTGCTCTCCTTGGTATATGCCAGGCGTCCTCAAACTTTTTTTTTTTTTTGTAGAGACAGAGTCTCACTTTATGGCCCTCGGTAGAGTGCCGTAGTCTCACACAGCCCACAGCAACCTCCAACTCCTGGGCCTAAGCCATTCTCTTGCCTCAGCCTCCCAAGCAGCCGGGACCACAGGTGCCCACCACAACGCCTGGCTATTTCTTGGTTGCTGTTCGGCCGGGGCCAGGTTTGAACCCGCCACCCTCGGTATATGGGGCCGGCGCCCCACCGACTGAGCCACAGGGGCCAATTCACTGTCCCTCAGACTGTTGGAGGACCAGACTATGGTTTAACAAAAAACTATGAACAAATTCCTATTCATACGGCACATATCTTATTTTGAAGTAAAAAACAAAAAGGGAACAAATACAATCACACGGCTTCATGTGGCCCGCGGGCCGCAGTTTGAGGACGCCTGCTATATGCTGTACACCAGCCTTAGCAGAGGCTGCCAAACGTTAACCAGGGACATACTTACTGGGGCAAGAAATGGCCACTTTTAATTTTCAATGAATCCCCAACTTTTGGGAAGTGGTTGGAAGATTCCTCTTTGTTAGAGAAGGCAAGAGTTGTTTCCCAATTCCATGTCTCCCATGTAGGGCCGAATTCTCACAGTTTAATTCCTCCGGGAGAGGGTCTTCTACACAGTGACTTAATTTCCCGATATTTAAAAAAAAACAATAACTTTTTTGTTTGTACCTTCTCATTAACCTGAAATAAAAAAAAAAAAACAACTTTTATAAAGGTTGCAGGGAAAAGAATTTCTGTAAGCCTTCCAGTCTGATATTACTTCAGTTCTTTAAACATTACCAAAAAAAAAAAAAAAGAAAGAATGAAAAAGAAAAAAAAGTTTTGAAGGTGGGCGCAGACAAAAGAAACCTGTTTACCTTTAATTTCCAATGCTTTTGTTTTTAAAAAGGTATCCTTTTATTCTCCTCTTGGGAAGGGGGAAAGAGTGATTTCTGTTTACCTCACATCTCATACATGAGCAATCCTTAAAATTTTTATTCTAAAAATCACTTAGGTGTGGGAAATGCAGGTTGGAGCCTACAAGATGACAAGTAATTCCTCCTGTCACTATATAGGGTAGGTCCTCCACACTTTTAAGAAAAATCTGGTTTTGGGGAGATGAGGACGTTAAAAAAATCCCCTTTAAATCTTGTCAAATCACAAGGAAGCTGGTTTAGCTTCTATCACATAAAAACAGTCTCCCCAATTTTTCTTTTCTAAATCATCCTGACTGAGGGGTATGTGAGGCTACCTCCCTTACTTAACCTTTAATCCCCTCTTGTCTTACTGTGGGGCTAGTTTTTCAAACTTTTATTTTAAAAATTATATCTGATTTTTTAATAAACTTTTAAGGGGTAGGTAGAGAATAGTTGTTTCATCAGCATTTCACATAAAAGTAGCTCCTCAAATATTTATTTTTAAAATCAGCCTGCGGGGCGGGGGGATGGGGGGGCGCGGTTAGGGAGAGTCCCCTAACCCCTCTTGTATGACAGGAGGCCCATTCTTCAAACTTTTATTACATTAGGTTCTCCGGGAGGGGCGGCAGGGGCAGTAGGAATATTCCCATAAGCCCACTGAGTCTTTCATAAGGCCAGCTCTTCAAAACTTTTATTTTAAAAAATCATTGTGATTTTTTTTGGGGGGGGTCAGGGGGGTAAGGAGTTCCCATTAACCGTTTGTGCTCCGCCGCGAGTCGGCTCCCCAAACTTTTCTTCCAACGTGAAATTGACATTTCCGAGGGGCTGAAGGGCGGGGAGGGCAGGCGGGAGCCGGGGGGCGGGCGCGGGAAAGTTTGGGGGGCGGGCGCGCCGCGGCCCGGGGGCTGGCGGACCGGCGGGCGGGCGCGCCCCGGGGCCGGCCGGCTTTGTGTGCGGCGCGGAGGCCGGCGGCGCGGAGGCCGAGGCCGAGGCCCGGAGCTTGCGGGCCGCGCGGCGAGGCCGGCCCGGGGGAGGGCAGGGCGGCGGGGGGCGGCGGCGGCCCCGCGAGGGGCTGCTCGGCGGCGGCGGCGGCGGCGGCGCGGCCGGTGCGGGCCGGGGGTGGGGGCGAGAGCCGGCGCCCCCCCCCCCGCGCGCCCCCTGCGCCCCCGCCCCCCCGGCCTGAGCGGGGCGGGCGGAGGAGGGAGCGGCGGCGGCGGCGGCGGCGGCGGCATTGTGCGCGCACCAGCAGCCCGGCCCGGGAGGAGCAGGACGCGCCGGGGCCGCCTCCTCCCGCACGGACCCATGAACCAGCCGGGCGGCGCGGCGGCTCCGCAGGTACGGCGGGGGGCCGGGGGCATGCACCGCGCGGGGACCCCGGGGGGCTGGGGCTCGGGGCGCTGCGCCACTTCATTGCAAGATTTGCAAAATGCAAAGTGCCTGGGCACGTTTGCGGGCTTTTTGTGGGCGCAAACAGGAGGGTCGGGGTCCGGAGAACACCCCCCCGGGCGCTGCGGGGTGTGAAAAGGGTGGGGGTGGCGAAGAGGTCTTGGGGGGCCCCCACCCAGCGCCCCCTCCAGCCCCGGGCTCGGACCGGAGCCTAGAAAACAAAGCGGCGAGAGAACAGAGCAGCCATTTCAGTTTGGACAATTCACATTTTGCAAAAATGCAACCCCTTCCAGTTCTCCCCCCTCCCCCCGAAATTTGCAATTTCCCCCTGACCTTCTCTGCGCTCAGGGTCCCAGATGAACCCCTCAGGGGGGTATTTCCCTCCCGGCTCCCCATTTTTGCAACAATCTTTTTTTTTTTTAGGCCATATTTCCCTTTCTCAATTTTTTTTTCTAATTTTTCTTCAAACGGTAGTTTTTTCCCATTAAAACGACGCCACCTAGAGGATACTATTTTGTAAATAAAAAAAGAAATTAAAATTGAAAAGAAATATTTTTTATTTCTTATTTTTTCAAAAGTTTGCACTACATGGCAGTGGAGGGGTAAGGGATTCTTTTTTTTTCTTTTTTCGGGTGAAAATTTTCACTTTGAACTTTCCAGGAGCATGGAGACAATTTTTATTTCTAAAGCCAAATCCAGATAATATGTAAATGAAAATTAAGCTGGAATTTGAATGAATTCAGTTCTTGAAGGGAAGAAAGCAAAAAACCTCCTAAAAGCGAAGTCAGTTTGGCTATCCAACTCATTTTAGTTTGAGAAAAAAACTAATTGTAACGAGGAAAGGAGGGAAATTGTTGAGTTTAGGGAAAACTGGGAGAATTGGCTTTATGAAGCAATTAGAAATTGTACTTCATTGTAATTTGGATCTTGTTTAGCTCAGCGAGCAAAAAAAGACAAATTTCACTATTTGGCAATATTTGAAGTTTTTCTATTTCCAAGAAGGAAGGATTTAAAAGAGAAAATAGACCTTAAAATGTTGCCTTTGGACACACCCAAAAATTGTAGTTTTTTTTTTTAAATTTTGCATTTACATTTTACTGCATTTAAATCACAAGATTTTAAAGAAGACAGAAACTGGGAAAGTTAGAATGAAATCCTATCTTTATTTTTTTCTGTATTTGTTAGATTTTGTGTGTAGGTTTTTTTTGTTGTTGTTTTGTTTTGATGGAATAATTAAGACTGTTTTCTGATTTTGTTTCCTGAAAGCTCTAGGCATTCCTTTTTTGTTGTTGTTTTATCCAGAAAATGTCAGGAACCTTTTCTGAGCAGTATTCAGTGGGAAAAATGTAAATTCATATATTATACAAATTGAGTAGCCCACAGATTTGTAGGAGAGACCGCCATTAAAATAAGATATGCATAATTAACATTATTATGAAAAAACTAACAGTGGATTCACAGAAGCTCATTTTTTATGACATGCAACTGAATCAATTGATGAAGGCAAGGATTAAGGAATCCTTGGTAAGGAAGAAAATCTTCCCTTCTCTGTCGTGTTCACTCTTGCAATTTGAAAAATTTATTATTTTTTTAAAAATCCAGATGGGTTTCAGGCCTCTTTGATTGTGATGTGGCGATGGTAGTTTTTTAACACTTGGTATTTTTAAACAATTTGATTACTTTCAAAGGGGGGAAAATCCATTAGTCTTGATCATTTTGGGGGGTGGGGTTGTGACCAAAAAAAAAAAAAAAAGCACAAATTTTACTGACTTAACAAGAAAGGAAGATAAAAGAGAGAAGAACAGAGGAAATGAGAATTCTGATTCTTTATTCATCTTTGAGCACTTACTTTGCTGAAGAAATTGGGTAAAATACCAACTCAGCTGATTCTAGTAGCAAATTTCTTTTTTTTTAAAGGGAAAAAAAAAAAATCAAAATACAAAACAAAAGCCAAACCCAAAGGTGCTTGCCTCTGGAATATGAAAGCATATGTGCAAACATTATTTCATGTGGAGTTTCTGGCCTTAAAATGAATCAAATGAAGGTGAAAACAAAAAAAGAAAAAAAATTTTTAAGAAAACAAATAGTGACTGAATTGAAATTTGACAGATGGAAAATAAAGATACCTACTTGAAAGTGAAGGGTTATTTGTGAAAAATTAGTATCTAACTGAACTTGGGATTTTGAGCCAAAAAAAAAAAAAAGTTCTGATTTTTTTTGTCCAAAAGAAATATATTGCTAGTATTTGCATGGTGGGATCTTGGTGGGACCTTGGGTATGGGGAGCTGATGGTGGGTCACCAAGGGCAAGAACACAAAACTGTATGTTGCCAGCCACCAGCTGATCTTGGAGGAACTGGTGGCCCCTGGATTTGGGACTGGATTCCCAAACCCGTTTTGTGGAAATTTGGATTTTTAAGGGGATACTAATTTTGTAAAATATATTTGACAGTGGCAGAGGTTTGACATTTCCCATCATCGCCATTGCATTTGGGAGATTTTATTTTTTTAGTAACAAAATCCTTCAGGGCTGACTGGCCACATTCTGACATATTTGGAATGAGTCTTTTTTATTTTAAAGTAGCATAATTAAAAATCTTTTTTCTGTTGAATTATTTAGGCCAATGCCTAGGACGGTCAAGGAATTTATAATTTCCAAGGGGCTCTGGAGGCCTCATGAGGGAGAAGGCCTGAGTTTAGCAGTGCTGACTTGGGCTGGGCTGGGGATGGGTGGGTGGGGTGAGCGGGGGTAGGAGAATCTGAGAAAAAGTCAGGGTTGTAGATAACAGGTTATTTCTGGTGCAAGGAATAAAAATATTGCAGCATGTCCCTTTGTGTGGCCTGAATCTCCTGACACACAACTCAGATTCCTTCATTCCATTCTGCTGAAATTTTGTTCTGTTATTTATGGTTTAAAGGGAACCCATGGCTGGAGATTGAATATTATTTCTGTTTTTATAAACCTGTTTTTTTCTTTTTGTATAACAAATTAGTTATTCTGTGCATGTTTGTTGTAAAGGAAGTAGAGGTGCATGATGGTTCTGTTGGGGGCGGGACCTGTTTTCTTTTGTTTCTATTGGTGTCTTTTCTGGATTGAGATCTGACCTGGGCCTTGTCTCTCTCACCTCTTGTTTTAGGTGGACGTGTGACCAGAAATGGATATATGAACTAATTTTTATTAGTCCGTGTCTGTTCACCACATTCTCTTATAATACTAGGCAACATATCTGGCAAATTGGACTTGAGGGGTGGTAATTTGATGATGGGCTGAGTTATTTTGGTGAAAGATCATTTATACTCAGTTTCACAGTGGAGACTCTTATTACTTAATGTTTTGCTTTTCTGCCTAAGGAGTTTTTTTTTTTTTTTTCTAATAAGGGTTGAAATTTCAAGGGCCTGCTTTATAGCTTGACTTTGGACTAAGCTAGAGAAAAGGGTTTGCTTATACTTTCAGCTCTGCACAGACGTGAACTTGAACAAGGGCTCTTGCTTTTGCAGAAGGAAAGCAACAAAGATGGCTGGTCAGTGTAAGGCTGACCTCTCCCTTGTCCTAGAAAATAAACAGCCAATGGCTTATTTCATTTGAGAAACTGAGCTTTAAACCTACGTTAGTGTCACGCACAATTTTTTACACTTTTGACTCAGCTCTTGCTTGGCATGCTGCTTCCTCTGACCTCAGAATCCTTACATCTTCTCCTGGGAGGGTGATGAGAACTTCCTTGCTGTGTTTCACTGGGTGTATATTAAGTTGACTTTTTGTGGTTTTGATGAAATTTTGAATTTTTCCCATGTTGTAATGTTTTGTGTCATTTGTGGCTCCTGTTTTGTGATGTACAGGGAAGTGGTGTTGTGGGTATTCAGGAGCCTGAGCTCCTAAGATCTTGCTGTATGACCTTGGGCAAATCACTTTTTCCCTCAGAGCTTCAAGTTTTATGTTTGTAAAAGGAGTGCTTTAAATAAAGAGGTGTCACCTTTGATTCTAACACCAAGGGATTGTTTGTAGCTGCCTGGATCACTGTATTGAGAGGGATTCTGAGTCCACATCCAACTTCTATATTCTGGAGAGAGGGGTGCGGTCATGAAATAGTGTAATTTAGAGTGGGGAGTATACCTTTTAATTACCATTTCTGGGCTTGACATCAAATCATAGTCCATTAGTGGGGTTGTGAAGTCAATTTAGTTGATCATAATCAGCACTAAAAAAAAGAATAGAATATAGGGAACAAAAATAGCAGAGGTATAGCACTGACTACAGGTAAGTATCATCTCATGAAACTTTTGTTTCATCTCATGAAACTGAAGTATGTATGATACGAAATTTATTTTCTTCTGTGGATCATGATCAAAGATTATAAAAGGTATAGGAATGGTTGAGCCACCATGATGTGCTGCACGTATACTATACTTTATTGCTTATACTTTGTTTTCTCCCTTCGGTTAACTTTTAGGTGAATCTTGTGACATAGGTATCCTGTGCCACATGTTTTGGGTCCTGGGTGAGCCCATGTCAAGTCTCAGCTGCATATGTGGTCAGGCACGTACTCCAGTACCTCAGTTTGTTGGCCTTGGATGAGACCGGAAGGGCAGGTGGAGGTGCAGATAGAAGTTCAAAGGCAGCATCCCTGCTAGGTCCTCTTGCTGAAGAGGAAATTTAAAGTAAGGTGGAGTCCCTATCTCAGTGCGAGAAATAGCTGTCACGGTTACTTTTATTCTCTACTTTCGCTTCACACTGCCAGAGAAATTTTTCTGTAGTCAGAAAGTCCATGTTTGTACTATATTTAAGTTTTAGTCAGACTCTGTATTTTCGTGTGTGTGCACTTCTTAAAAACACCAGAATTACTGTCTTAGTCTCCTCATCTTTTAAATGTGTCCGACGAGCACTGTTCGATAGAAATACAAGTCCAGCCCTAAAGAGGAGCCACAGTATAATCTTTAATTTTCTGGTAGTATATTAAAAAAAGTAAAAAGCAGAGGACATTGGTTTTAATAATAGAGTTTAACTCAGTGTGTCCATAATGCTGTCAGTTTAACATGCCATCCCCCCACTAATGTGACATTTTACATTCTTTGAGGGGGGGCATTAAGTCTCTGATATCGACATGTATTTCATTCCTGCAATGCATCTCAATTCTAACTACCCACATTTCATGTGTTCAGTAGCCTCGTGTGGCTGGTAGCTACCATATTGGACATAGCAGGGCCAGACCAATGTTCCACGTAGTTGTCATTACTGGTTGGCCTCAGAAGCTTAGTGACATCTTTTTTTTTTTTGTAGAGACAGAGTCTCACTGTACCGCCCTTGGTAGAGTGCCGTGGCGTCACACGGCTCACAGCAACCTCTAACTCTTGGGCTTACGCGATTCTCTTGCCTCAGCCTCCCGAGCAGCTGGGACTACAGGCGCCCGCCACAACGCCCGGCTATTTTTTTGTTGCAGTTTGGCCGGGGCTGGGTTTGAACCCGCCACCCTCGGCATATGGGGCGGCACCCTACTCAGTGAGCCACGGGCGCCGCCGCTTAGTGACATCTTTCAAACCTCTTGTTTCTGTTGGTGTGACTTTCTACCTGAGCGCCACACGCCCCGAGGGATTTCTATCTATAGTGGTGATGAATTCCATCCATATAGCTCCCTTCTGGCTAAAGTGATTCCCACTTTCCTTTTATTTGTCCCTAAGTGGTCCTTTGCAAGGGTTAGGCCAGGGCCCTAAACATAAAAATGACAAGTGATGGCTAGAAACTCTGGGACGATGTGTCACAGACTGTGTGCTGTTGAAGTCGAAAGATGGGAATCATGAAGTGTTGCCTGAAAGAAGGATGTTGGTGGAAAAAGACAGCAGGTGGCCAGGACCTAGGGTCAGGGCTGAGGGAAGGAAAGAGATGAGGGGGAAGTGAGGGCCTGATGTGAACTCCCATGTCTGACCTGAAATGTAGAATCACCAGGAAATTCCCCCAGGACTGGCCTTAAGTCAGATGTGCCTTCTACCTAATTGGCAAAATGGAGAGCTGGATTTATGGTCCACAAGACCAGAGTTTGAAATCCAACCTCATGGCATGGTTAACTTTGTGTGAGTTTGTGAAAGTCGTTCCTGGTTTTGGAACCACAGCTTCTGCATCTGAAAAAAGATGACTAATGATCCTGACCTTGCTTTAGGATTAAATGAAGCGGCACATGTGGAGACCCCCAGCCAGCCTTCGGGCCTTCGGGGATGGTCAGGATGTGTGAGTTGACTCTGGACTCAGTGGCCAGTGGGTCTCCATTTGTGGAGATGGAGCCCCACTGATGGCATTTGTGAGAATTCTGGAAACCTTGTGGCTTATCTTTAGTGGGCAGTGTTAGGCAAAAGCAAAAAATATACACTTCCTTGGTTGTTGTTTTCAAACAGACTGGGATGAGACTTACTTGTCAAAGTGTTCTCCACGCTTGCATTCCAGGGATGCTCTAGCTCCTCTGAATGTTTCTGGATTTGTTTCTGAGCTTGTGGCAGTTTTTAAAAGGGATGCATCTTAATTGTGGTGAACTATGTACCTCCAAGTGAACCTCTGAGCGTCTGCTCCTGCTGGGCCTCCTGCCTGTGGTGCCTTCCCCCCCATTCATCTCTGCTCCCTGAGAAAGAGACCCCCCAGACCAGCTGCGCTTCCTCTTCTGTGGAGCCTCCCATAAAATATGCCACCAGCCACCTCTCTGGTAGAGTTCTTCCCTCCCTGTGCTCATGGTACGTCCCAAACGTTGTGGACCTGCAGGTATGAGTTGGTTGTTTGCATTTCTCTAGCCAACTTGTGAGTTCCTTGAGGGCAGAGATCATGGGTTATTATTCATTTTAGGGTCTGGCACAGAGCAGCAGCTTCACAAATATTTGATGACTTAATTCGATTTTTGGAAATAACTCAGATCAGTTGGATTTGAGTCTAGTGGCAAGGGGATGACCAATTTAGGTTTGGCCATTTGGTCAAAACCAGTGCTTTATTGGAGTACCATCAGCACATTTTCTTCTACTGGCTTCCCAGCCAATGGCTTCCTTGAATGATAAGTCCAAGGGGAATCCTTAGATGGGGAAAATGCTGCTTAGACTTTACATGTCTTGGGGGATTTTTAAAACAAATTCTCTGATGACTTTTTTACCCCTTTCTTCCCTACTCCTTTCACATAAAATGTTTCTTTAGAAAGGGGGGGGGTATCAGCCATCCAGATGATGGCTGGTGTGGTGTGTGGGGTCAGCATTTCTGGGGAGGTGCAGGGGCCTAGTGCACCTCTTCTCAGCCACATGTCCAGGAAGTGGACATTAGGGGGCTGTTTGCAGAACGCCCAGGCACATAGGCCCCTTCAACTTGAAGTAGTTACATGTATGATTTGATGCTCAACCAGACCTCCTCTTTGGTAGAATTCTGGTTTTACAGATGCCAAAGATTCTAGGAAAATGTAAGGGAGAAAATAATCTGTTTTTTCTTAATATTTTCCTGCAATTTTGATAAAATGCTATAATTTCTGACACTTTATGGCCCAGTTCAATAAGTGAGCACAGAATCCCCAGGTAGGCCATATATCCTCAATGTTCACATTCCCACATTTTCACATTTCTGGAACGAGCATGTGGCTTACAATAAATGTGTTCTTTTAGTGAATTAAGTGGATTGTTTCTCCCTCTTATTTTTTCTTCTCAAAAATCTGTTCTAAAAGAGCTGTTATAAAATTAATGGTGCATCTATCAGTCTAAGGCATCTTGGAATTGAGGAAATAGGGTGTCATACTCCTGGTGGGGTAGACTGTGACTCTAGGGTGTTCCAAACTCTGCTTTTTTCCCATGCTTTTCTCTGTGCTTGGCTTTTCCACTTGTACCGTGAGGGCAGGACTTCACCTTGGCAGGAAACCTCTGGAACTCCAACTTGGCTCCTGCCATGTCTTTAGGTGGGTTTCATAATTTTTGCTGTGGCCATCTCCAAAAAAGGGCGAGTAGCAAGAGGGAGGGAGGTGAAGCCCTGGAAATGGGTGGCCCCTTTTGTACAGTTCGTTGGAGACAAGGCTTGGCTCCCCACTCTGCTCCATCACTTAATCATTTGATGATCTGTGCCAAAGAGCTTCATTTCCCTTTACCTTACTTCCTTATCTGTAAAGTAGGGATGTTAATACTAGTGGTGGTGGTGGTGGTGATGGTGATGATGATGATGATAATGCTGCATTGGGTATGTGAGAAAAGGCTTTGTAAAAGTAGACATCACTTGTACCATGTTATTTGTATATCATCCAGTCCAGGGATGGAAAATAAGTAACATGCATGATGCCATAACCCATTTGAAGCCTGTGGCAGACATCACTAATCAATCATGGCAGTCTTTTCCAGTGGCCTCTGTCTGAGTCCTTGTTAGGATGGTGCTACCCATCAGTAGGATATGGCATGGGACATGAAGCCAGTTTTTCCTTCTTGATCCAGTCAGTCTGTGTCTCTCTCTCTCTCTTACACACACACACACACACACACACACACACACACACACACACACACACACACACACACACACACACGGGAAGGGGGAGGAGAGAAAGAGAAATTGAGGCATAGAAGGAAAGTAGAGTGACTTACCCCAAGACCTCAGTGAATAAGCAGAGGTGGAAATAAAATAAAAGCCTCAGATTTCTTAATTCCTCAGTGAATGCTTTTCCTGCTACATGCACATACCCTGTGTCAAAAGGAATCAAAATTAATTTGGTCTTGAGAAATAGCGAGAGAGTCCTGACTCCTCCTTTTCTTGTTATAATTAGATACCCTTGGGGTTGTCATTACAGTAGGACTGGATGACCTGCTTCTCTGCCTGGTCCCTGGGTGATCAGGTTTCAAAAGGGAGATGCCTGTGGCTGGGAGACTAGGGCGGGCTGTGTCCCTGGGTGGCTTCTACGGTATAGATGACATGGCAGGCAAACCCTGGGGATCCTGGATGATGCTCTGGGTGTGGGCCAGGACTGCTGTTTACATGCTTTCCGGACCACAGATGACTGCATTAGTCTACTGTGTCTTCATTTTGACATCTGGGAAATGGACTGGTAATAACCTTTCATAGGAGTGATGTGAGATAACACGTTTGAAAATGCTTTTTAAACTCTGAAGCCTTACAGCTGTTAATTTATTTTATACATGTTAATTTTTACAACTAGTACTCATCATTGATTATTGGAGCCATGTTGGGTAAATTGTGTAAAGTGAGAACCACAGACCGATGAGGTGCCCACAAGGTAAACAGGTCTCTTGTTGTATTTTATCTTTTTGCCAGCTGTGGGTTTAAAACATTTAGAATTTGTGGGGCTTTTTTTTTTTTTTTAAATTTTTAGAGACCATCTCACTTCCCTAGTAGCTGGGACTGCAGACACATGCCACCATGTCCACTGAAGTTTTAGAGAATTTTTTTGTAGAGATGGGGTTTTGCTCTGTTGCCTAGGCTGGTCTCAAACTCCTGTCCTCAGGTGATCCTCCTACCTTGGCCTTTCAAAGTGCTGGGGTTACAGGTGTAAGCCATCGTGCTTGGGCTGCCTTTGGCAGGGTCGGTGCCGCCTCAGTTGTGCAGGTGGCCTGCCTAGCCCTGGAAGGCCCTGGAGTCTGGGACCCCTGACATAGTTTGTTCATCTGTTAAGCGGGAGGGCAGTCCATTTGTAAACCTTACTGGGCTTCCTGCAAGTGTCACAGGGTTAATACAGCAGAAAGTACTTCATACACAGCAAGGAACTGGGGAAACATGTTGGCAACAACTCCTTTCTTAAAAAGGAAAGGAGGGAGGCCGAGGTGAGGATGGTATTGAGTCGACAGAAAAATGATATAAATATTTTGGCTGACAAAGCAGAATGAGGCTTTATATGTAAGCTAAAGAGAATAAATGGAATCAGGTGAGGCTGGGCTCCCCAGTCAGCTGGAGAAAAGACAGGGAAAAAACTGCTTTCTAGTGAAGCGAGCCCTGTGTTGGGAGTTGGATCTTTGATTCGCAGGGGCTAGCCCTGGTCCTGGGTGGGGGCTCAGGAGGGAACAAAACCTAATATCTCCCCAAGGGTGGAAATGGCACCTGCAAAGTGGAGGAGACCCGAGTATCTCTGGGCAAGTCCCCTGGCTCTCAGTTTCCTGGTAATGTTCAAAGTCAAAAGCTGTTTTGGCTGTTAACTGGATGTGTTACTGTCCAAGACAGCAGGCCTGAAGAGCTGGCCATTCTACCTCTCAGTTTGAGCCTGCGCCGTACAAATTCCCAGTTGCTGTCCCAACATTTTTGTGGAAAATTGGGGGAATAAGGGTGGGAATTTTTGCTGGGTGAAATTTTGCAGAGAATCTGTGTTTTCTTTTATTTTGGGCTCAAGAGTTTTGTGAGCTAACAGTATGTAAGTCAGAGCACTTGGGGGTACTCAAAGAGAATAGATAAAGCCATTTTTGGATAGTGGGGATTTTTTTTTTTAATTTCATCAACTGGGAAAAATAACTATAAAAATTTAAGTGTATTTATATGGGTGTTTCTTACAATGTATACTGGAAGAAACAGAAAGTGAAACTGATGTGAAATAAAACTGAAACTACCCTGAAATGAGGCTTCAGGGAAAGGAAGAGTCTCTAGGGTGCTACTAGCTTTAGGTGGAATTTGTTGTGAGGCTGGTCTTCATTTTATCAGAGGGGTCTAGGGCTATAAAGTTTCCTAGAGAGCATCTAATAAGCCTGCTCCAGCCCATGCATATTGCTATCCACTAGCCACATGTGGTTTTTGAGCAGTTGAAACATGGCGAGTCAATCCACATGGGACTTTGTGGATTTCTTTGTAAGAAAAAAAAAAGCCTGTAAAAGATAGCAGTAATCATTTTTTAAATATTGATTACAAGTTGAAATGATATTTTATATGTTGGGTTAAATAAGATACATTATTAAAATTCATTTCACTGGTTTCTTTTTTTACTTTTTAAAGAAAATATAATGTGGCTACTAGGACATTTGAAATTACCTCTGATGCTCGTATTATATTTCTCTTGCATGGTGCTGATATCAGCCAAACTGCTTTCTTTACAGTTGAGGAAGTGGTACCCCATGAGACCGGGAGTGGCTTGCTCAGAGGCATGTAGTGGTGACACCAGGTACCTGGACAGACTGCAGGACTCAGAACCTGGCATAGAATGATGATGTAGTGGGATCAGCATTAGCTTAACTAGGTGGTTAAAACAGGGGAGGTAATTGGGATTTTTGAGAGAGAGGAGATAGAGATGGAATAGTAATTCAGGGGGGAAAAAATGAAACTATTTCTAACTTTCCTTATCCATCCTCCTAAACATTATTTGAAACACTTTGGAAGCAAGTGGGTCCAACAAGATGAGAAAAAAAAAAAAAAAAGAAATCTAAACGATTGCCTGCTAAAACATTGCAAAGCCTGTTTAAGTGTTTGGGTTTGAACTGGGGTCTTTTTGAACCAGGGTGCAGTTCTGGGATAATTTGGGCATGGAGACCCAGATCATGTTGGAGCTGTGGATTTGAGGACCTGGAGGAGCTGGAAATGATTCTTTTGCTAAGTTGTGTGTGCTGCTGGTAATAATTGGGAAACAAGGCTTCTGGAAGATCCAGAGGGCATGCTGCTGTGGGGGCAGAGTTGCCTGGGTGGGAGGTCATCTAGCTTCTCTGACTTCAAACCTGGTTCGGAGACCTGCCAGTGGATGACTGGCCCAAGGAAGCAGTCTCTAAGTTTCCAGCCTGGACTGGAAAAATTGCCTCCTGCTCTTAGTGTTTTGAATGAATTTTGAGCCACATGTTAGCAATTCAGCCTCATATATATATATATATATATATTTTTTTTTTTTTTAAATCAGGAACTTTTGTTCCAAAGGCTAAAGTTTAGCATTCTTACTTATCTCATTTTATTTCTGAAAAATGGAATTTTTCTGCCTTGAAGTATAATCATTGCACGTTTGTTAAGTGGTTATTATATGCCAGGCATTGGACTAAGTGTTTGATATCTGTTATCTCATTTAATATAGTCACCCTGAAAAGTAGATCCTTCCTTTCTTCTTTTTTTTAATGAGAGGGGGGATGAGATTCAGAAGTGAAAGGAATTTCCCAAGGTTGCCCTGCTTGTAAGTAGCAGTTAGATCCAAATTCAGGATTCTGCCTTTGAGGTGTAGAAGCTTATCATCTCATTGTGCAGTAGGTGACTGGATTGGGACTTGAACACAGGGCCTTCAAACGGTGCTGCCCCTGCTCTTGTCTGGGCTATGGTGGGTTGTTCTGAACCGTGGTGTCTAGGGAAGCTCCTCTTCCCATTCTCTCCATGGGGCTCTGGTCTGGGGCTTCCTGGCTTTCATTCCTCAGCTCCCCGCGTGCCTCAGCGGAACAGTGGGTTGTGTGTTCCATGCGCATAAAGCCTTTAATACCACGTTTGAAAACAGTTACAGAAGGTTTGCTGTAATTAATTACATTTGACATACTTGGAATCGGGGCCTCCCAGATTCAGAATGCAAATTTATGCCCAGACAGATGTAAGGTACGCTTGGAGCCAAGAGCTCTGGCATGTCCCACCAGGGCCTGCGGCGTTGCCCGCTGCCCGATGGGACAGTAGCATGCAGTGAGAGGTGGAGTCAGGACTCACCCGGGGATGTTTGGAGCCCACAGGCTGTTGAAGGAGAAGTAGACCTGGGATTCAGGACAGCAACTGTGGTCCCCAGTCTTGGGTATGCTCCTCACCCTCTTTGAGCCTCATTTTCCTTACTGTACAGTAGGGACTTGGATGAGGTGGCCTCAGAAAGCATGTGCTGTTAGTTTGGTCAGGGGCAGGAGGACAGTTAGAGAAACAGGGCTGGGAGGACGAACTGTTGGAAATATAAACAGCTGAGATAAAAGAGGCTCAGCCCAGCCAGGTAAGCAGGAGGCCATTGGGACAGACAAGAGAGAAAGAGATACGGGGTGAGATCTGATACCCGTACGAGATGGGACTAGTTGCAGGGCTCCACGTGCAGAAGTCAGTGCTTCCACCCGGAAATGCTCACCTTGCCGTTGTGTTTGGTGTCTCTTGCTATGTAACAAATCACCCCCAAACTTAGTGGCTTACAACAACAATAATCATTAACTGTCTCATGTTTTCTAGGGGTTGGGAGTTTGGCAGTGGCTTAGTTGGTTGGTTCTGATTCAGGGTTTTTCTGTGGTTGTGGTCATATGGTGGGGTCATCTTAAAGGGTTTTCCACTCTCCTATTTTGAAGACTCATATAGCTGAGGGTTGTGAGGTGTGTGTTTGTGTGTGTATACATGCGTCTGGGTCAAGTTCTCCCCTTCTTCTCTGTCTCCCCCCACCCCATGTGTGGTTTCTCCAGCATGGAGGCTTCGTGCGTGGCCAGACTTCTTACATGGCCTCTTGAGGCTCCATGGCACAGGTGCCAAGACACAGAGCCAAGCAGTGCAGCCTCTCTTTTTATGACTAAGCCTTTGAAGTCATGCAGCATAACTTCGCCACATTCTGTTGATTGAAGAAGTTACAAAAGTGTACCCCACTTCAGAGGGAGGGATGTCAACTCCACCTCTGTGTGGAGGGGTGCCAACATCACATTGAGTCCGTAGGATGGGCTATATATTGATGTGGCCATCTTTGGGAAAACAGGCTGCCATACTATCTGTCCACCCATCCATCTGTCTACTTAGCTATTCACGGACCCATCCATCTCCCTACCACCCACCTACCCACCCATTCTGTCTTTTCACCCTTCAAACATTGGTCCTTTTCTATGACTCCCTGTTCATCTCATCTATTTGGTTCATCACCCTATATGTTTTGAGCATCTACTATGTGCCAGCTGTAGCTAGGTGCTTTCGATAATGAGCTCAAAGAAAGAATGAGTGATGTTTATAGAGAATTACACAGTGTTAGTCTCTGCATCCTCCAATCAACTCCATGACATAGAATTATCATCATCTCTGTTTTAAAGGGAGGAAACCAAGGCACAAAGAAGCCTAATAACTTGTCCAAGGTCATTCACCTAACTAGTTTCAGGACCAATGAATTCAAGACTTTCTGACCACCCTGTCCAGGCTGCTTTCAGAGGACACAGGCTCTATTCTGGTTTCTGAGTGTGAAATGTCTCACCAAGAGTTAGTTCCCCACTTCTGTTTTTTTCCCCCAAGTGAAAACAGGCTTATGTTTTTTCCTGACTATAAAAATAACACATTTGTTACAAAAACATTCAAGCAGTACAGAAAAATATGAAGATTATTCTTTTAAAAAATCACCTGAAATGCTGTTCACATTTTGGTGAACATTATTGAAGTAATTTCTACATATTTAAGTATATGTGATTACAGTTTATACAGTGCAATTATACAATGTCTGACAATTAAGTTTGAGAACTCATACCTCATTGCTGAATGTCACTGTGGTCACCTTTGAAGCGCTCCCCTGGGGAAGCTGTCCACTGACACCAGCACCTCGTCCACCTTGCAAAGCAATTTTGGAACTCTTTTTCTAGAAAGACCATCAGACCTGTTCTTGTACCAGGGGCTGACAAGTTCACTTACTTGCCACCATTCACTTACCTTGGCAGCACTGTACAAACAACTCAGTAAGGTTTTATAACCTTAGTATATCAGTGTCTCACAGCGGTGTTTGTGTTGACGGGTGGCAGTGTCTTACTGAGGGGCATCATTGTTGCATGTTGTACAATGACAACTCTGATGGCCTTCCAGAAAGTTCCAAAATTGCTTTGAAGGGTGGATCAGGTGCTGGCATAGCTTCCCAAGGGGAGTACTTTCAAAGGTGACCATAGTGATACTCAACAATGAGGCATGTAGCACTTTCTCTAGGATGAATTTGTGAACTTACTTGTTATACCTTGTATTCTATCCATCATGCTGTGCTGTAGCCTGCTAGCTTTTTTCTTTTAAAACTCACAGATATTTTTTGTCATCAGTGAATACGGATCTTTATTGATTATCGTACTGGCCACATTGTATTTCCACTCTGTGTACCTCCCCAGATTCAGTGTGCAGTCGGATTTGGGTTATTTCTGATTGTTCATTGTTACAATCTACCTTGTGAGAAATACCTTTTGACATACTTTTCCTCACTTTTGTGGCAGTTCTTCTTTACATCATTCTCTGGAAAGCTGATTGCCGGGCCACAATGGTTTACATTCTTCACGTGGACAGAACTTGCCCAGTGGAGACTGGCCATTTTACACGTCTAGTATTATATTGCCAGTATTTTTAATCTTTGATGGCCTGATGGCAAATTAATGAGGTCACGTATACATTTGTATATTTTTATTAACTACTTACATTTCTTCTTTTGTGAATAGCCTGTTCATTCTTTTTGCTCATTCTTCTCTTGGAGTGTTTATCCTTTCTTTTACATTGAAAAAAAAAATCACTTGGATTTTAGAAATTTTGACTTGGCATTGAAGGTTCCAATTCTTTTTTCTAGACTTTTTTTTTTTTTTTAATCTAGTTAATGTTACGAAGAGGAGATAGTGGTTAAATGTTTACCTTATTAGAAGTATTTGTATTTTTGTGTTTTGTATTCCTTTTTGTGTGTCATACTTAAAAAGACTTCCCCACACTAAGAATTGGTGGTGTGAGAACAATCTACAGAATGGCAGAAAATATTTGCAAATTGTACTCAGAAGATGCCCCCGAAATGTATGCACATTGTAAGAAAGGAAAAACCTACTAAAATTTTGATACTCAATATATACCAATAACAAAAGATGAATCAAGTCATGTTTGACTTCTGCAGTTACAAGAGATGCTCAAAGTGGTTACCATCGGTGTTTGGATACTTCCAGTTATGGTGAACTACTGCTTAAATAGCATTAACCAAAGCATCCAGTTGTGTGGCTGCTCGTGCCTTTTCAATTTCTTCCTGCAGGACCGCCAGTGTAGATGGTTTTCTGTGGTACCCCACATTCTTTAAAGTCCCCCATAGGTAGAAGTCAAGGGCTATTAAGTCAAGAGAATGTGGGGGAAACTCAACCACACCTCTTTGCCTATTCATTGTCCTGGCAGTTTCTTTGACTGTTCTGCTTGTAGCATGATGACGCTGGCATCCATTCAGTTAATGCCATCTTTTTTTTTTTTTTACAGAGACAGAGTCTCACTTTATCGCCCTGGGTAGGGTGCCATGGCATCACACAGCTCACAGCAACTCCAACTCCTGGGCTTAGGCGATTCTCTTGCCTCAGCCTCCTGAGTATCTGGGACTACAGGCGCCCCCCACAGCGCCTGGCTATATTTTTTTGTTGCAGTTTGGCCAGAGCTGGGTTTGAACCCGCCACCCTTGGCATATGGGGCTGGCGCCCCACTCACGGAGCCACAGGCGCCGCCCTATGCCATCTTTTGAATAAACGTCAAACTACACATTGCCACTGTAACTCAATTCAGTTTTGATAAGTAAATACATAGGTAACATCTGTTAAAATGTGTGCTTTTTTTTGGCATCCGCAGTGTATCTGGTGAGGGGTTAATGTTCAGAATGTGTAAAGAACTCCTACAAATCAACAAAACCCCAAATAACTCTTATAAAATGGGCAATGGACTTGAATAGACATTTCTCTAAGGAAATACACAAATGGCCAGTAAGCATAATGAAGAGGTAATCTACATCACCTATCATTAGAGAAGTGAAATACAAAACCACAGTGAAATATCACCTCACAACCCACTAATATGGCCACTATTAAAAAAAAAGTGTTGATGAGGATGCAGAGAAATTAGAATGATTGTGTGCTCCTGGTACAGCTGCTGTTGCAAACAGTATGGTGATTTCTCAAAATAGTAAATGTAGAATTACTGTGTGATCCAGCAATACCAGTTCTGGGTATGTATCTGAAATAATTCAAAGCAAGATCTCCAAAAGGTATTTACACACCCATATTTATTGCAGCATTATTCACAATACCTAAAGGTGGAATCAACTGAAATTTTTTATTTACAGATGAATGGATAAGCAAAATGTGTTACATACATACAGTGGAACACAATTCAGCCTTAAAAAAAGAGGAAATCCTGTCATAGTCTATAACGTGGATGAACTTTGAGGACATTTGTACTAAGTGAAATAAGCTGGTCACAAAAAAACACATACTGTATGATTCCACTCATACGAGTCAGACTCAGAAACATAGTAAAATGGGGATTACCAGGGACTGGGGAACAAGGGAATGGGAAGTTGTTTATTGGATATAGAGTTTCATTTTTATAAAATGAAGAAGTCTTGGAGATCTGTTGTGCAATGTTGTGAATACAGTTGTCCCTTGGAATCCTATGGGATTAGTTCCAGCACCTCCTATAGATAACCGAATCCACGGATGCTCAAGTCCCTTTCCTAAAATGGTATAGTCTGCGTATGACCTACACACATCCTCCTATATGCTTTAAGTCATCTCTAGATTACTTGTGGTACCTAATACAGTTTAAATGTTACGTAAATAATTGTTATACTGTATTGTTTAGGGAATAATGACAAGGAAAAAAGTCTATACATGTTCTGTACAGATTCAACCATTCATTCTGTGTTGTTTTTTAAAAATATTTTTGATCCACGGTTGGTCCAATCTGTGGATGCAGAACCCGTGGATATGGAGGGTCATCTTTGTACTTAACACCATTGGATTGTATGTTTAAATATGGGTAGGGTAGTAAAAAAGCTAAACATTTATATAATCAAACAAATCGGCAATTTGTCTTCAAGGAACATGGAGATACTGAGTGCTTTTATGCCATCTGATATATATGTAAGTGCTCATGTAGAATTATTTGTAATGCAGAATCCCTGAAAAGAAGTAAAAAAAGGAATTTATAAAATTGTTAATCCTTATTTCTTATATATTACTTTATATAAGTTTTGTTTTCTTATATTTAAATGATGTATCCATCTGGAATATATAAGGAGGAATGTAGGGATCAGACTCAGTTTTTTCCCCAAATCATGTGCTCCTTGTCTATAGCACCAGTAATTGAATGATTCATCTTTTCCTTACTGATTTGAAATGCCATCTTTATCTTACATTTCTATGTTCTTAGCTCTATCTCTGGACTCTCTGTTGTCTTGATGTATAGGTATCACGCTGTTTTAATTTTATCAGTTTAAAATCAGTGTTAACATGAGAATCATGTCTTGAGAGTAGGTTCGTGAAATAGCAAATCATTACTGCCTGCAGTGTGCACCAAGTTGGGGCAGCTCTCTGGTGGCCTCCTGCCCTGGCCACACTCACCTTGTTACCTAGACTGGCATCAGTGCTATTATAGATAAGGAAACCGAGGTTCAGTGAGGTTAGCTTAACTAAGGGCAGAAATTGGAGCCTGGGTCTGTCCAACCCTAAAGCCTATGGAGTTCCTTTTACAACACTTTATATCCTATGGATATGCGGGTTTCTTTTCCTAAGGACCATATAGTGCCTGGCACAAAGTGGTGCTGGTATGTGTTTATTGAACTGGGTGAGATGTAAATAGTTGTGGCTTATCTGAAATGCTTCCCTGGCTTTAGTTAGGTGAAGGCTAATACTGGTTTTAATAAGTTAATTTTTAGACAGTTAATCTAACATATTACAGAGAAAACAGAAAATAAGGAAATAACTCCAAATAAATTTCCGCTCTCTTATATTTATCATTAAAATTTTGGTGCATTTCCTTCTGGTTATTTTATAAGCGTATTTTTATTAAAATCACAATGTTTTAGTTTTGCTCATGCCTATTCCTTTTCATCTTTCCTGTTTAGCTGCTGCATTTCCCTAATAGTCATTTTTTAAGACTGTATAATATTCTCAGAATGAGAATAGTTTACTTAACTAATACTCTGTATGGGACATTTAAATTGGTTCTGATTTTTCATTTTTATAAAATTACACTAATGAACATCTTCCATATATACAATATTTTGAATATTTTTAAGCCATCTCTTTTTAGTATTTTCTTAAAGAGAGATTGCTGGGTCAGGGGGTTATTATAACATATTTCCATGTAGCTTCACCCTTTTCTGGTTTTTATTAGTACTAGGCTTTGGGAGTCTTTGTTAATTTGGAAAAGAATATAGTAAATTCTTTAAAAAATTTTTCTTTTACTTTATTATCATGAAAAGAGTTCATGATCAGTGAGGAAAACAGAGTACATACGCCCAAAAGAAAAGACCCGTAATTCCACACCTCTGCGATGATCTTTATTAATTTTGTATCTATACTTGGATCTTTTTTACACAAAATAAATTTTTAATAAATTATTTTAATCTCATATTTTATTAGCCAAAATTCTCTAATAGGTAGTTTTCTACATTTGTGCCGATAGTTTCTGGATGCTTATCCTGTCTTTCAAGATCTTAAACACTTTCTGAATTATCTATCCACCTGATCGACCATTACATATTTGTACCAACTATGGGCAAAAACCCTTATATGTGCCAAAGTGCTGAATCAACATGAATTTTGTTCACAGCTATCTGTAATGTGCGACGGAAAGTTCAGTGCTCTTAGACTGGTTGCTGAGGATGGTGTAGGGAAAGATGACTACTAGCAAAGAGAATCTAGGGCAACTTCTTGGAGGAAATGGCATTTGAGCTTGGCTGTATATTCGTAATTATAATGATATTCAATTCATAGATTGACGTGGGTGGGAAGGGACAACATTATGTGCTTCTGCCTAATAACATAATCTGTTTCTTTATTCATTCATGCTCCCTTACATGACTCATAGTAAAGTTTTACAGTTCTTCATGCAAGTTTTGGACTTTTATTTTTAAGTGTATTCCTAGATAGTTGATACTTTTTATTGTAATTGTGAATGGGATCATATCCCTCATTGTATATTTTGCCAGATTAATGTGGGTTTTTTGAAAAACTATTGGGCTCTGGGCGGCGCCTGTGGCTCAAAGGAGTAGAGCACAACCTCATGTGCCAGAGGTGGCGGGTTGACACCCAGCCCTGGACAAAAACTGCAAAAAAAGAAAAAAAAAAAGAAAAGAAAAACTATTGGGTTTTATGTGGTTGTTTTATTAGTGAATAATGTACTGTATGTGTGTTATCTTCTCAGTTCCAATGATTTCCTATGGTTTTTAGGTAGGTGGTAATATCATATGCAAAAGTATTCATTTTCCTTCTTATATAGTTTTGTCTTTTTTTCTCTTATGTTATGCATCGACTAGACTGTCTAGAACAGTTTGATTAATAGCAGAGATAATAAGTGTTCATGTATTATCTTATTTCTAATTTTATTGGGAAGGATTCTAGCATTTTGTAATTAAGTATATTTGATTTTGTTTTCAGAAAGACATTTTTTGGTCACTAACCATTCTTCTGAGTCACTAAGGGATTTTTATTTTTTTGATTTTCATCAAGATGGGGGTTAATGATGTGGTATAGGAGGGATTTTCAATTTTCTGCAGTTGAGTGTTTCTATTGCAATGGAGTGTGAATCATTTTTCTCCCCCACTATAAAGCTATTCAGTAATAAGAGAAAAAGAATGATGAATTAAAAAAAAGAAAAGAATGATGAATTTTTAACAAGTGCTTTTTCATTGTGTACTCACATGGCCATATGGTTTTCTTCCTTTGATCTGTTGATGTGGTCAATTATATTAATAGATTTCCTAATACTAAACTATCTTGGAAGGAACTCATTTTGTTCATAGCATTTTATTCTTTCAATAGATCTTGTCTCTAATTTGTGGTTTTTTATGTCTGTATTCATTAGTGAGATTGCCCTACGGTTTTATTTTTAGTTTTTTTTCTTTTTTTTAGTGGAAATTATGCTCGTATGGTGGGGTTGTAAACTGGAAGCTTTCCAAAATTTCCAGTGATCTAGAACATGCAGGGAAATTGATTTCAAATTATGTACTTATTGGTAATGGCTGCTGAGATTGCTATGTTGAGGAGGATTCTGAGGCCTTGTCATGTGTGAACAATTGAGTGTTTTATAAGAGTGTAGGAAATACAGGGTTTAAGTGTGCATGCCAGATGTTTATTTGTAGTCCCTGCCTGGAGTGATTTATATCGCATGGGAATTATCTATTTTTTTAAAGTTATTAAATAACTTGACGTTAAAACTCCCTTGTTAGGTTTTTGGAGATAATTATTTTCTACTGTAATCCTATCTTTAATAACTTTCGGTTTTTGGTCTTGTTGAGACTTTTTAACTATTTCTATTTTCTTAGAAATTTATTTCATCAATAATTTGAATTGTATTTGCACAGAACAAAATTTTTAAAATTTAAGAATTTTTAAAAATACAGATATGGTTACATTTCCTAATCTATTCTTTTTGTAGTTTTTTTATTTCTTGGTTGAATGGTTAATATATTAGGCTGTTTTGTTGTTTTTAATTGTTTTATTATTTCTCTTAAATTTTTAGTTATTTGTCAATTCTGACTACTTAAAATATTTCCGAATTATTATACTTTTATATTAAGTAAATCCACCTTTATGCTTTCTTTAGAATTTTTTAAAGATTCTTGAAGACTTATTTCTTTATGTTCAGTAATAAAAGTGCAATGAATTTTCCTCTGAGTATGTCTTTGGCAACATATATAAGCCTAGGTGCGAAGTATGGTTATTATTTTCTCCCTTAAATATTCTATAATTTTAGTTTTAATGTTCTATGTGATACCTTTTTTATGTGTTTATTTTTACTCATTTTTAGTTTATTGTGAGACAATGTTGTCGATAATAGGTTTGCTTTTTGGAATTTATTTAAATTTTGGTGTTCTTTTTAAATATTAACTTGTGGAAATTTTAATTTGCTTGCAAAAAATGTAATTTTGGTTTTTAGGGTTTGTTTGCTGGATACATTTATACCTCAATTTCATATCTCCAATTCACCATAGAGCCCTGGTTGTATGTAGTATTATTAAGTTTTTGTATTTATTATTTTAAGAAATTGAGTTTGTTAATGTCTTTCAATAATATAATATTTCATTTGATTTTACCTTTTGCTTTATATATTTTATTGCTGGGCTATTTAACAAAAATAGACTTGCCTGCTACATTTTATTATGGATTGTATCTTAATGTGTGAAAATATGCCCTCCTTGACCTATTTTATGCTTTCTACTTTCCATTCTGGTTTTTCTAATTTTTATAGTACATTTCCTGCTTTTACCTTTAATTTTAGAGGTCTTTATAAGGCACTTCCTGCTTTCTTTGCTGGAATTTACCTGGTATGGTTTTACATATTTACTTTACTTTTGCTCTTTTATGCACTTAAATAGCTACTGTATATTTTCTTTTGGATAGCATGTTGTTTTTTATTTTTAAAAACTTGAGAGTGTGAGATTCTGTGGTTTTTTAATATGGAACTTACCCCTGTTTCTATTTGTTCTGACTAATGTGTTTTGTTCTACCTAATTATAGTTTTTTTCCCCAAGTATTTGTATAACTAAAAGGTACTTTTGATTCCTTCTCATATGAATGGCAGCTTGGATGAATATAGCATTTTGGGTTATGTATGCATTTTATAACTCAGTGTTCTCTAAATGTTCTCTAGTCTTTTTTTTTTGTTGTTGTTGTTGTTTTTTTGAGACAGACCCTCAAGCTGTCCCCCCAGGTAGAGTGCTATGGCATCACAGCTCACAGCAACCTCCAACTTCTGGGCTCAACTGATTCTCCTGCCTCCGCCTCCCAAGGAGCTGGTACTACAGGCGCCTGCCACAGCGCCTGGCTATTTTTTGGTTGCAGCCGTCAGGCTGGATTCGAACCCGCCAGCTCAGGTGTATGTGGCTGGTGCCTTAGCTGCTTGAGCCACAGGAGCTGAGCCAATGTTCTAGTCTTATTGTTAATATTGTAGAAGATAATTCAGAGGCCTTGTGATATTTTACTTTTGTGCTTGACTCTCCACTCCTCCCCACTCAACCTTTTTGAATGCCTATCTTATTCTTTTTGCACCCTTAAAATTCAAAGGTTAGTTCAGGTTATGCTTCTATTTTGGTGTCTTAATTAGTTTGCTATGCACATGGTAGGTACTTTCAGTCTACAGATATCACTCTTAATAATAGGAAATTTTGTTCCTTATATTTATCTGGTCTCATCTGTTTTTTGAATGGCAGTTATCCATGCATGTCCATATATCCCTATTGTTTGCTTTCCATAATTATCTTTTCTTTTGATTATTTTAGTTTCTTTAAATTTTCTCCTTTGAGTTTTATAAGGGCTTCTCAGGCCAATCCTTTGCATCACTTTCTTCATTTTCTGCATTGACAGTTCTGCTATCTACTGCTTCTGATACTAGTTTCACTTCTGCAGGACATGGTTGTTCCTCACGTCCTTCTTATTCCTTGAGCTTCCCTTTTTATTTCCCTCTGTTCTTGTTGTCTTTAATTTTTTTTGGGCGCACAAAGGAAGAGTGTGTCTAAAATTTATTTCCATTTCCTAGAGTAAAACTGTGCTTTATGTGTTCCTTCACCGAATCTTGAACAGGAGCTTAGCTCCTGTTTTTGTCACCCCATTTTGTCTCCCTCTATTCATTTCATTTATTTATTCAGAATAAGAAAAGTCGTGTTTGGTCTGGTATGTATTCTAAAATGCTCAGGTCTTGAGTGGAGAGAGCAGGGCTAAGATGTCAGATCTGTGATCCAGCAGCCCAGGATAGATGAAGTAGGCTGGGACTGTGGTTATCTCAACGTGAGGTCCCTGCATTTGGCTTGGTGAGCCTACACCGTCACCAGGAAGCACAGGACGGCTTACGCCCTTTTCTTAGGAGGGTGGGAGGGTTGAAAGCCTTCACTGGAAATTACCTAGTGGCTGCAGACAGGATCTCTGTAGGTCTTGTCCCCCCCCAGCCCTGCCACTTTTGATTTTCATCTAACCAACCCTGTCTCTGGATCTCAAGGAGGGTGGCTGTCACATGGTCCCTCCTGGCACCCTTTGTGTGACACCCTTTGATTTGTCCCTACTTCCCTGACTTCTAGCAGAAATTCCTCAGTAGGTGGCTTAAGCACATAACTTCTC
This sequence comes from Nycticebus coucang, assembly GCF_027406575.1. Classification (NCBI taxonomy): domain Eukaryota; kingdom Metazoa; phylum Chordata; class Mammalia; order Primates; family Lorisidae; genus Nycticebus; species Nycticebus coucang. The sequence continues at coordinate 23,949,225 of NC_069781.1, read as the reverse complement.
TTCTAGATCTTAGGACCCCCCCTTTTATTTCCAGTTTTTTATTGTAGTAAAACATACATATTATAAAACTTACCATCTTAATCATTTTTAAATGTAAGTTCATTAGTGCTTTTGGCAAAATTTTCTTCCCTTTTAAAGGCTGAGTAATATTCTATTGTATAGCACTGTTTGTTTATCCTCTCCTCTGTAGAGGGACATTTCAGTTGCTTTGCTTTTGGCTGTTAGAATAGTACCGTTATGCACATGGGGGTATGCAGAGCTCTTCCAGACTCTACTTTCAATTCTTTTAGGTACATACCTGGAATTGGAATTCTTGGCTTATATGGTAACCCTATGTTTAATTTTCTGACAAACTGCCATTTTAAAACGTGATTAACCCCTAGTTAACCTCGTGAATACTGGGATGGGTGGTACAGGGATTCTTTCCTCCATTTTATGGATGAGTAAATGGAGGCACAGAGGACGGTGAATTCTCTGAGGAGCGGCAGAGCCGAGGCTGGAACCCAGGCTGCTGCCTCCTAGCACCATCCTCTCTCCCTTCTCCTAGAGATCCTTTCTTAGCTTAGGGGGCCCAAGCTTTGTCTCCAGTTCTCCTCAGGGCAGGATCACTCCCTTTCCTCAAGCTCTGGGTCTTCCGTTCATTCCCATTCTCTGATGTGCTTCCAGCAGCCCTCCAGTTCTTTTGCTTCTCTGGGCCTCAGTTTCTCCACCTTTAAAGTGGGCGTCTCCTTTTCTCCACTCCTGTCTAGGCAGCTCTTGTTGTATATAGCCTGCCTCTCCCAGATTCGGCCGGCCCGGTGCTCTGCCAGACACTCGCAGGGAACTGTTCTTGAGGCTGAGCGAGCATCTGCTTCCCCATCTGGTCTCAACTTTTTTCTTAATTACCCACTGAATTGGCTCTAACAAAACGCTGACAACTTGAATGAGACATTAGCTGATACATCAGCACCCGTGCCAGGGCCTCATGGGCTTTTCCGGAATATGACAAACCAGGGCCCAGCAAAAGCCCTTGTTCCCTGGCTGGAGTCCCCATTCTGACTGAGTGGCAGGCTTCAGCCAAGGTACAGGGTTATCATGGGGTCTTATAGCTCATAAATGCCACCTCGTAGTGGCTGAACTCAGGCTTAAGGCTTCCTAAGTGTCCTGTGGCTGGCTCCCAAACTGGAAGCAAGTTTTGTCCTCTCTCCTGCCTCTCTCTAGGTCTCTAATCCTCCATGTCTTTTATTCCAAGGGCCTATTCTCTAGAGTGTTTCTGTTTTGTTTTGTTTCTTCTCTGCGTTTCTAACTGGTCTTGAAGCGGTGGGACTAAGTGTGCCGCAGTGGGAGGAACATCGGGAGAGGCATTCCTGGCCTTTTTGGGTCTGTTTTTGCATCTGCATAAAAGGGGTCCAATATGGTTTAAACAGGCTCTCATTCTAACTTTCTGTGATTCTGAGAAGAAAAGGCAAGCCTTCTATTTCCTCAAAGTAGGATAAGAAGCCTGATAGGAACCCTAGGAAGGGGCAAAGAATTCAGGCTGTGGAGCCAGCCAGCCTGGATTCAAGGGTCGCTTCTGCTCTTTCCTCCCTGGGTGACCCTGGGCAAGTTGCTGAACTTATCTTTATCTGTTTCTTCTTTGTAAATTGGAGTGAGAAGGGTGTAGGTATGTCAGAAACTCCATAAGAGAGTTAGTTATGAGGAGTGAGTTAATACATGTAAACACCTGACACAGTAAGAATTCAAAGGTTAACCTGGGGTTTTTCCTTTCCTTTTTTAAACTCACATGCAGTAGGTTAATCATGCTCAGTTTAGGGTATGTGGCCTGCTTTGGCTCATGGATGGCCCTTTTTTGCTTTGTTAGTTTTTTGTTTCCCCTTGAGACAGAGTCTCACTAGTCACCTGAGCTAGCGTGCAGTGGTGTCATCACAGCTCACTGCAACCTCGAACTCCTGAGCTCATGTGGTCCTCCTGCCTCAGCTTCCCGAGTAGCTGGGACTACAGGTACGTGCCATGATGCCTGGCTAAGTTTTATGCTTTTTTGTGGAGATGTGGTCTTGCTCTTCTTCAAGCTGATCTTGAACTTCTAGCCTCAAGTGATGCTTCCATTTTGGGTGTGGTGGGGATTAGAATTACAGTCATGAGCTACCGGTGTCTGGCCTTTTTTAGTTTTTTCCCCTGTTTTCTCCATCTGCTTCACTCCTCCCCTGTCTCCAAGCCATCCGTGCTAATAATATATTTAATGTGCGTCTTTTTGTTTTTATGAGTTCTTAGAAATATGTGATATTGTTTTGTGTGCATGCTTTAAATAGTCAGATAAGTGATAAAATGTTTAGATCTCCTTCTGTTTCTAACTGTTGTCCCTCAGCTGTAAAGTTTTTGAGATCCGTCCACATTACTTCTAGCTACTGGGTGAAGCCACTACAATTTTACCTATTTCTGAGCATTTTTGTCAACATTCGGCATTCCATTGTAAGGAACTGTTCCCAGTTTATGTAACCAGTCTCCTCCTGATGGGTATTTTGGTGTTCCCAGTTTTCTGTTACTAACCAGAGAACCAGCGCTGCTTGTGGTATAGGTCTGCTGCTGCTGAATTCCTTTTGCTTGTGTACTTCTTTTTTTTTTTTTTTTTTTTTTTAATCGAGACAGGGTCTCACTCTGTTGCCCAGGCTACAGAGTGCATCCTTGAACTCCTGGGCTTAAGCAATTTTCTTGCCTCAGTCTCCCAAGTAGCTGGGACTATTGGTGCTCACCGTGATGCCCAGCTAATTTCTGTATTTTTAGTAAAGATGGGGGTCTCGCTTTTGCTCAGGCTGATCTGGAACTCCTGAGCTCATGCAATCCTCCCTCCTTCCAGAGTACTAGAATTACAGGCTTGTGTACTTCTTTCTTGTCTTACCTCTAACTGCAACCCCCAAAACTGCAGTAATCTTTGTACATGGACCTCTATGAGACCTTTTTCATGATGTGTACTAGGGTGGAATTGAGGATAGAACGAAGTAAAGAATATTTGAAGGAAGCAAAAGGAATGGATGTTTTCATGCCCCCGATTGAGTAAATCATAACTTCGCTTGGCTAGTAAATAATTAATCGACTGCCCAGAGGGCTTTCCTTGAATCTCAGCTAAGGACCCCTTTTGTTTTTTTTAACTTTTAACTTGAAATGCATGAATGAATAAATGTTCTTTGAAAACAGTACAGATGACACAGAAGTAAGTAAAGAATAAAAGTGGAAAGGGCCCCTTGACATTGTTCCTCATTCTCCTAAGCTGCATTTCAGTAGGTAAGTCTGGGTGGCAGGAAGCCCAAATGTGAGCTGTTCATACCGTTTTATAGCTTAGGTTTTCTCACTTCATTGGATGATGTGAGGTCATGCCACAATAGTCCAGATAGATCTGTATCCCTTTTTTTGTTTGTTTGCTTTTTTAATCAGTGCTCAGTATTCCATTGCAAGAATCTATCACTGTTCATGAAACCAGTCCCCTTCTGGTGGGTGAGATTTTGGGTGTTTCTAGTATTCTGGCTATTAAAACCAGAGAACCAGAACTTTTTATAGTTGAGGGCTGTTGATGATGTATTACTTTTGCTTTTGTACTTCTTTATTTTGCTGTTGTTTTTGAAAGATGTTTTTGCCGCTATAGAATTCTAGGTTGACAAGTTTTTTTCCTATCAGTACTTTAAGTTGTCGGTACTTCTTTGTTCTTCTGTGTGTAATGTCTTTTTTTTTTTTTTTTGCAGTTTTGGCTGGGGCTGGGCTTGAACCCGCCACCCCCAGTATATGGGGCCGGGGCCCTACTCCTTGAGCCACAGGAAAAATTTCTGATTACTTTCAAGCTTTTCTCTTTATCCTTTATTTTAAGCAATTTGATTATCATGTGCTAGTTTTCTTTTTGTTTTGTTTTTTTGGGACATAGTCTTTCTCTGTCGCTGTTTGTAGAGAGATATGGCATCATAGCTCACAGCAACCTCAGACTCTTGGGCTCAAATGATCCTCTTGCCTCAGTCTCCCAAGTATCTGGGACTACAGGTACCCACCACAATGCCTGGCTATGTTTAGAGATGGGGTCTCGCTCCTGCTCAGGCTGGTCTCTAATTCCTGAGCTCAAGCAATCCACCTGTCTTGGCATCCCAGAGTGCTAGGATTATAGACATAAGCCACCGCACTGGGCCTGAGAGTAGTTTTTTAAGTTTCTTTTACCTGGGATACCTCAAGTTTCTGGGTTCACATCAAGTTGGAAAACTTTTGGCCATTATTTTGTCAGATGTCATTTCTCTTCTGCCCCATTCATATCCTGCACTTTTTTTTCTTTTTTCAGGGATGCCAGTTGAATGTATATTAGGCCTTTTGAATCTGTTGCACAGCTCACTGAAGCCCTGTTTATTTTTTTCTTTTTTCTGTGTTTTGTTGTTAATCGGTTCTATTGCTGTGTCTTCAAGTTCAGCAGTCTTTTCTTTTTTAGTATCCAAATCTGTTCTTAATAGTATTTAGTACTGTTTTTTTTTTTTTATCCCAGGCATTCTATTTTTCATCTTTAGGAATTTGATTTGTGTCTTTTTTCTATCCTCTGTGTCTCTAACACGTGCTTGTGTTTTTCTCTACCTTCTTGAACAGTATATTTATGATGCTATTTTAATGATCTTGAAGTCTACTATTTATGTCATTTTTAAGTCTCTTCCTATTAATTGAATGTTTTACTTGTTTCATACCTACTAATATTTGATTGATAGACATTTTATATTGTTTGGTGCTGGATGTTTTGCTTGCTCTTTTTTTTTTTTTTTTTTACCTTTTTGTGCTTCGTTCTCTTGTATTAGTTTCCTGTGGCTGCTTTAACAAATGATCAGAGACTTAGTTGCATAAAACAACATAAATTTATTATCTTATAATTCTGGAGATCAGAAATCTGAAATGAGCCCTGCTGGGCTAAAATCAAGGTGTCATCAGCAGGGCTTCTGGAAGTTCTAGGGGAGAGTCTGTTCTCTTTTCCTGCTACTGGAGGCTGCCCACACTCGTTTGGCTTTATTCTTTCATCTTCAAAGCCAGCAATATTGGGCAGAGCCCTCCTTAGGTTGCCCAGTCTCTAGTTCTTTCTCTTCTCTCTGTTCCACTCAGAAAGGCCTTTGCATCAGACCCACTGGGACAAACCAGGATAATCTCCCCATCCCAAAGTCATCTGATTAGCAAACTTAATTTCATTTGCATGTATCCTAACACATTCATAGTTACAGGGAGTAGGACATAGACTTTTTTGTAGGGCCATTATTCTATCACAGTAACTAGATTACTTGGAAACAGTTTGCTCTTAAGCCTTGTTAGATAGAACCAGAGCAGCCTTTGGAATAGAGCAGGTTGGCAAACCTCAGGGCATGGGACAGTTCTATCCTGTCACCTGTTCTTGCAAATAAAGTTTTATTGGAACATAACTATGTTTGTGTGTGTTATCCGTCCATGGCTGCTTTCATGCCGCAATGACCCACAAAGATATTTATTTTGTGACCCTTTACAGAAAAGGCATGCTGGCCTGTGGTCTAGGGCTAATTTTTCCCCACTGTTGAGGCTATAATATTCTAAATAATCAATGTGATAACCCCATATAGTATGAATTTCTTTACTTTGGCTACTGGGAATGTGAACTATCTTTGCCCTGTGTGAGCTCTGAGAATGATTCTATTGATTCTTTCTCCAGCCTCGGGTAGTTTCCCTTTGAACCTGTGCTAATCAGTACTCAGGTGGAGCAGCCGAAGACTCAGAACCTGTTCTTTGTGCAGCTCTCTCTTCTCTGATTCTCTACCCTGAACATTGTACCTTCCTTGCTCTCCCCAAATTCTTAACTCTGTCTCCTCAATTCAGTGGGACCCCTGCAGCCTGCTTTAGTTCCCTCTGCCTGCATTGCTGCTTTGACATTCTCCAGAGAGTCAACTGGGAGAATTGACTAAGTCCGATCCAACTAGGACCCAACTTGTTTGCTTTTCTCTCTCAGAGCTTACTGCTCTGGGTTGCCTGCTGCCCAGTCTAAAAATTGTTTCATATCTTGTGGCCAGTTTCTTAGTTGTTTAAGGTGGGTGGTAAATCTGGTCCCTCTTACTCCAGCATGACTAGAGGCCACCAGTACTGCTTTTAAAAAATTAAGTAATTATATTTATTTACTTATTTTTAGAAACAGGGTCTTGCTCTGTCACCCAGGCTGGAGTGCAGTGGCATCATCTTAGCTCACTGTAGCCTCAAACTCCTGGGCTCAAGCGATCCTCTTGCCTCAGCCTCCATGTTTGGCTGATTTTCTTATTTTTTATAGAGATGGGGGTCTCAATCTGTTGCCCAGGTTGGTTTTGAACTCCTGGCCTCAGTAATCCTCCTGTTTCAGCCTCCCAAAGTGCTGGATTTATAGGTGTAAGCCACTGGTTCTTGTATCAATATTATTTTGCACTTATGAGAGTATTTTTAGAAGTTAGCATATTGGAAAGGGTATTCTGGGGTCACAGATTCTGTACATGTGTAGGATATTACCAAATTGGCTCGTGTAAAGGCTGTGCCATTTTGTACTTTTGAGAATCTCATTCTAGTAGCAGAGGTTGTAGGGACAGATGATAGACACGAAACTGCTTTGAGCTCTGTAAAGTGCTGGGAACATGATAGAGATTATGGTTCCTAAGCAAGGGCTTCTCAAAGCTCTTCTTCCTTTTACTTGGGGTTTCTGATGGCTATTTTGCTCTTCCAAGCTAGATAGTCATTGTAGGACTATTATTTCCTTAGCAAGTTGGGGTGGCTGGGGAGGAGTCTTTCTTTAGACTCCTCTTTTCTTTCCTGACACCTAATGAGCACCTGCAAATGCCAGATAGTGTCTCAAGTGCTTCATATAGTCATTGTGTTACAATTTAATTTCTTCATCACAACCTAGGGAGCTTGAGATGAAATGGAAACAGAGAGGTGGTATGGGTTGCCCAAAGTCACATAGCTAATTCCCAGTAAAGTGAGGATTCTTCTGTCTTTAAAGCAAATCTGCCATTTCATACAACAGATCATCAATTTTAGTGAGGACCCCATAGGTTGCAAGTGACAGAAATTCATCTCAAATTTGCTGAAGCCAAAGGAACATGTGTTGGCCAACCTACTGAAAAGTCTGGGAGTTAGCTAGTTTTGGTCATGGCTGGCCCAGGTATTGAGATGATGTCTTCAGAAATGTGATGCTTTCCATCTCTTAGCTCTTGTTTCCTTGTGTTGACTTCTTTAGGCAGGCCCTTCCTGAATGGTGGCAGAAATGATTATAACAGCACCATCCTTATTTCACCCCAATGGGATAGTCCAAGAGGAAAGAGAGCATCTATTGCCCAAGGGCTTCAGCAGAAGTCCCAAGGAAGGCTCTCATTGGCCCAGCTGGGGTGATAGGCTCCTCCCTAAGCCAATCACAGTGTCAGAGTGGTGTGTTGTTCTGATTGGACAGGACTCTGTCCTTTGAGTCTCCTCTGGAAGCTGGGGACTGGGGACAGCCCATTGACACCAGAAAGGACGAGATAGTTTTGTGTTGGAAAAGGGGATACCGAGCAGATAGTAAGAAAACAGTGCCCACTACACCCCCTTTGGCCTCTCAAAGCGAATTCAGCCACTCTAGCCCTTGTAGCTACAATGTTCATAGTGTTCCCTCTCTGCTCTCTCATCTGGCCTTGGTTTGGCATTGGCAGCCCATGCTCCTCCCAGGCTCTGGCCGTCTGCTGTTCCCTCTCAGCAACTTGGGCAGGGACTTGGCCCAGGTCGTGAGGCTTTTTGCCATTGTTCTGTCTTGCTGAGCCTTTACCTAGAAATCAGCACTGGGAAAGCAGGCTGGGGACACCCCTCTCTTTTATCAGACTCTACCCAGAGTTGTCTGGGACCTTCTGCCTGAGAGTTTCCTGGGCAGCTTGTCCCCCATCCTCAGACATGGTGTTTCTGACTCTGGGAGGTGCTGTTGGGAGTCTGAGAGTTTAACACAATCCGGATGATGCTTCCACATGCTGAAGGTTAAGAGGTGCAGTTGACTGTCCTCAGCTGAGCTGGGGTTTTCTGCAAAGGATTCTCCTTCCCAATTTTGACTGCTTAATTGGTTTATCCAGTTTTGAGGATTCTCCTCTTTTGTATTAGAGCTGTTCCCTTAGAATCACATGGGGGGGCATGGCAGTGTCAAAGCTGGAGTCTGCAGTGGGATCCCCTTCTGAAGAGGTCAGCGTGATTGTTTCTGTCTGGTGCTTTCTGTGTCTGAAGACGTGAATTAGAAATAACATGAAAAGAAAGGACGATGGACAATGTGCCCACATTTCTAAAGTATACTGATACCCAAAGCCAGGACTGGCTGCCAGGTTTGGGAGACACAGATAGTCATGAGAATTCTTGTGTCTTGAGCCTTTGGTTTTGGTAAAGCTCAGAGACTGAGGGTGGCGTCTATAGCTCAGTGAGTAGGGTGCGGCCCAATATACTGAGGGTGGCGGGTGGTTCAAACCTGGCCCAGGCCAAACTGCACCAACAACAAAAAAATAGCCGGGTGTTGTAGTGGGCACCTGTGGTCCCAGCTACTCGGGAGGCTGAGGCAAGAGAATTGAGATCGCTGAGGCAAGAGCTGGAGATGGCTGTGAGCTGTGACGCCATGGCACTCTACCAAGGGCGACAAAGTTGAGACTCTGTCTCTTAAAAAAAAAAAAAAGCTCAGAGACTGATGTGACAGTACATTTCACTTGCTCATAAGTTAAGACCCTCACACTTTTGTAGGAAAAAAACATTATTTTTACTCACTACGAGATTTCAAAAGCCTTTTTAGGCCAAAGAACCTTTTTGTAAATGAAGCCTTACACAGGAACTCAGAATGTTAAATATGTAGATAAAAGCAAAAAAAAATTTTTTTTTTAAATTGAGGACAGAGGGCCACATTATGACTTTTGTGAGCCTTAGGCACTTTTGCCTTTGTGGGCTACTTCCTCCATAAAAATATTAAAAATTATATTTTAAGACTGCATTGGTATGAAGATGAATATATTAATATTCTATGTTAAATGTTCTCTTTGACCTGAAAGTTCATTTCTTTATTCTGATTTTAAAAGGAAGGAAAGCATTTTTGTGTGAGCCTAAAAGGCCTTGTGTCCTGACTGCTGAGGGAGGTCGGTATGGAGGGAGACAGGTCCTTGTCTGCTTGGCCACCTCCTAGCTGCCCCCAGGATGGCTGGAGGACTGGAACCCAGTTTGAAGACCATGGTACAGGCTCTTGTCGCGTATCAGGTGCTGCTTCTGCTTTATGAGGAGCCCTAAGATGGCACACCAAGGATGGAATGTCAGATGCACTCTTATCCTTCCCAAGTCCAGCCCCCCCCCAAAAAAAACAAAAAAACTTAGTATTGTCCTTCAGTGTCTTAAGCATCTTTCCAGCCTCACCTTGAACCTCCTCTAGGGACAAAGAGCTTATGACTCCGTTTTAGTCTTCCTTTATGGTCCAGTTTATGGGACTTAAGGGTGTCAGTCACCCTGTGTCAGTCACCCTTTATACCTGTGAGCCAGTGATTCCTTTAGTGTTCAAGCCACTGCTGAGCTGGGATATGAGTCAGGAGTCTCGGGTTTGAGGCTCCATTGTTCATGGTGCCTCATGCTTTGCTTCCCTGCTGCTGTGTGACCTTTAAACAAAATCTGCCACTCTCCCTCTGAGCTTGAGGTGCCTCATTTGCAGAAGGCCGGAGTTGGAGGTGCTAATCCTGTCACCTGCCGCAGTTGTGTGATGCCAGAAGACTAGGGCGTTTCTGGGGTGGGTGGTGCCTGCAGCCCTGATGTTCTGTGACATAGAGAGCTTGCTGGCTCTTGCCTGCAGGTCAGAGGCCATAGGCCTTAATGTGTCCCTGTCCTTCTGGTTCTTGTAGGAACATTGTTACTGGGACTTTGACAACAGGTGTAGAAGAAATTCAGGGATGAGGTAGGGGTTAATCAGGTGTCTCCGAGTGATTGTTCCACTCTGTCCCCCATGAAGCTGCTGACAGATTTTTCCTTAGATCTGTTTAGGAAAATGTGGTCATCCTAGGGTCCAGTGGGCGGCTCCCCAGTGCCCTCAGGGTGGCACATACGTACTCACTCAGGTGGGGGAGAGGGGAGTGAGGATGGTGGCATGCTCCATGGCGACTTGCTGGTACACTTGAAGGTATCACTGCCTCCAGTCCTGGGCTTGTTTAGGGATGGCTGGTGGCTTAGCAGAGTGGAAATTCCCCTTCCATTTTCCTCCTGTCCCTCACTTGTCCAGCCCCTGTGCTTGGATGAGGGATGCTGCCATGCTATACCCTGCCCCCTAGTACTCCTGGCCTAGCCTATTTGTATGACCTCACCAGTCCCCTCTCTTCTCCTTATGCCCCGTCCCTGCTGTCCAAGTGGCTCTCCTAGGTACACCCATGAGTTCCCACCTCCGTGCTTTGTTCATGCTGCCAGGCCTCTTGGCTGTGACAGCTTCCCAGAGCACAGAAAGAGAGTGGGGTGCAGGACGATTCTCCATTGAGCCTGTAAGTGGGGGAGCCTCCTGCACAGTCAGGTTCTAACCCCAGGTCCTGTGTTTGTTCACCTGGTTCCTGCTCTGCCCTCTGCAATTATTGATTCCTGCCGTGAGCCAGCTGGGGAGGACCTGCTTCCGGAGCTTAGATGTTCCTGGAAACAACGACTTATTATTGGCCTAACAGAGCGTGTGTGCGCCTGCCAGGTGTGGTCTGGTGCACAAAGTTGCCGTGTCTTCAGAGGCCCGGGGATGCATTTTCCTTTTTCTTGGGTCTGGTGTTCTCCCTCTCACCATTGCAGTTTTGCTTAAATAATTCATCCGATTATCTACCAAGGGCAAAGTCACATTCCAAGATTGGTCAACTGAAGGTGCTTTTCTCCGGCCTCCCTCCTGTCCTTGGTTCACACGTGTGCGCAGGGCCAGGCCTGCTGTCCCAGCTGACCGAAGCTCACAGCATAGTCTGGCCCTCGTCTGAGGGAGCTCCACGTTAGTGCAGAACCTTCTGCTTTCTAAGCAGGACATTGTTTCTGATTTAAAAAAAAAATACAGAAAGACCAAGTTTGTTTTTCTTCATTATAAAAAACAGCAAGTGCTATTTATAGTAAAGCTGAAAAACATAAAGTATGAGGAAGAAAGAAAATCTCCTAGAGATCCCTACTCAGATACTAGCACCCTTGACTGTTTGCTTTTACCAAGTTATTTTATTTTTTTTACTAATAGGTATGATGGGTACAAATTGTCTCCTAATTAAAAAAAAAAAGTGCTTGGCGCTTGTAGCTCAATCAGCCAGTGTGCCAGCCATATACTCCAGAGCTGGCAGGTTTGAATCCAGCCTGGGCCCGCCAAACAACAGTGACAAGTAAACCAAAAAATAGCCGGGTGGTGTGGCGGGCGCCTGTAGTCCCTGCTACTTGGGAGGCTGAGGCAAGAGAATTGCTTAAGCCCAAGAGTTTGAGGTTGCCATGAGCTGCGATGCCACGGCACTCTACCCAGGGCGACAGCTTGAGACTCTTGTCTCAAAAAAAAAAAAAAAAAGTGCAGTATTATAAGGTCCATGTTTCTCAGTGTTATTGTAAATCCTGAGGGTTTTGACTTTAGGTGTTCCATGAGGTGGCTATACCCTGGTGTGCCCAGCAAGACTCTGTTTTGGAGAGATTTTGCTATTTCCAATTTTCACCTATTGTAAATGATGTGTAAATTGGTTTTATCTTTTGGATTGTTCCTTAGACTTTTTAATCTAGAAGGAATCTCAGTGATCACCCAGACCACTTCTCTAACTTCAGCTTGTTAAAATGCAGATTACCAGGCTCCAGCGCAGAGATCCTGCTTCAGGGGTGTAGGCGGGGCCTGAGAGTTGGCATTCCTGACTTGCTGACTTGCTCACTTGCTCATTGGTGGTGCTGTTGCTGCTGCTCCAGGGCCCACACTTACAGCAGCAGGAACCAATTTCTCCTTCAAGGGAAGTTGAGGTTAAGGAGATGGCAGTGGTAGGGTGGAGTGGCCATTGCTTAGGCCCAGACCAGAGAGCAGCTCCCATGGGGGGGCACTGACCCCACACCTGCTGGCCCTTGTCACCTGGGGAACCTCCAGGAGAAGGCAACATTCATCCACACCAAGGGAGCTCCTCCATCTAAATTTTATTAGGGCAAGATTTTGGCAGCTCAGGCCTGGCACATGCCAGGTACACCATGTGCTTAGCACCGGGATATAATGGGGCCAGGGTAAGAGCTAGTTTAGGAACGAAACTGTCGGAGAATTGGTGAATCATCTTCAATGAGAGCAAGTGACAGTCTTTCTGGAATGCAAGGGGTTAAACAGGCAGCAGGCACAGCCTCCCTGGAGCCAAAGGGGGAACTCAGGAGTAAGTCGGGACTGCCTAATTAATTCAATTAAACTACTTTATAAGCTCCGCTGGTGTCAGTAAATTGTTAAAGTCTATTAAAAAATCAGCAGAACGTGATGAGGGTTAGGGACACACATCACCTTCCTGGATTCTTCCCCTCGTCTTCGTCCCCTGTAATGGGGTGCACTAAAGGAGCAACAGACGGGTGTGGGACTCCCTGTCTGGTGCTGCTGCTGACCTGCTCTGTGTGCTGACACAGATCTTACCCAGCCACCTCCCCCTCCCCGGCCTTGGTTTCCCTATTTGTACAGTTAAGTGATGGACCAGCGTGGAACATTCCTTCAGTAACAGTTACTAGAGTTTTCTGATCCCTTCTGGTCTGGGCTGTCCTATACCTGAGAACTTGGGGCTCTTAAGAGACCTCCGAGATCAGAGGCAGCTGTTGTGGTAGCTACAGATGTGCTGCTTGGTCTCTGCCCTTCCTTCACAGCAGCTTCAGCTGGCGATCTCCAGGGGTGGCTATAAGAGCAGGAGACCCATGGGGGAGGCACAGATTCTGAAAACAGGAGTGTGGACAGCGGAACCCCCTACTTTTACAGGTGAGGATACTGAGGCTCACAGGTCACAGTAAATGGTGGAGTTGAGATTTAAACTTAGGACTGCTGCCCCTTGAAGTTGACTACTTTCTTTTGCGGATGTGCTTAAAATAAAGCTGTATGCTCCTGTCAAACTCTGCAATGGGTACATAACATTGCAGTCATGGGGAAGAAACCATCAGAGATGTTCTTTGTCTCTAGGCACTATCTAGAAGTGAGGAACCTGAAAGAGGGGGTAAAATCATCATCCCTGAGGGATGTAAGCAATAGCTGGCTGCTCAGTTGGGCCTCTTAGAACCATGATTCTGCAACTCTGGGCTCGGGTGTTGCGTCATTATTTTTCATCAGCTTACGCGAAGAGCAAAGTTGGGAATTTCACAGGTATCCCTTCCTGGTTGTTGGCCACTGGGGTCAGTGTCTGGTGTCTGGTCCAGTCTTGCTAGGTCAAATCAGTTGGCTAGGCAGCATTGGTTTTGAGAGAAGGTGGAGTGCTGTAGAGTGACCATTGTCCTGGCTTCCAGGACAGATTTAATTAGCTATGAATTTTAGGCAAGTCCCTTTCTTTCCTAGTCATAGAAATATAAGCTTGTTCCTCTTACCTCTGAAAGGTGGCTAAGGCAGTATGTTCCATGGATGGTCCACAGGGAGAAGGACAGAGGAAGGCAGAAGTGAGTTTAGAGCAAGATACCCCTGTGAATGGAGCACACTCTTGTCTTAGAGATTCACAGTGCCCATTGATCTTTAAAGGCTCTGAAAAGTCCTGCAGTAAAGAAAGGAGGTTAATTTTGCTTACCCATTCTCCCCCAGCCATTCTTTCCCCTTGTAAGCATACCTTTTGTTTAACATTCTGCTGGGAAAGTTAAAGAAATAAACATTTAAATATTACCTAGGAGAGGGTTTTTTTTTTTTTTTTTGCAGTTTTTGGCTGGGGCTGGGTTTGAACCTGCCACCTCTGGCATATGGGGCCCCGCGCCCTACTCCTTTGAGCCACAGGCACCATCCAGGAGAGTTGTTTTTAAAGGCGTTGCTTCTCTGGTTCTTTCTGTGATGAGAATAGCCTTTTTGTAAATTGGATAGACCAGCCCTTAGCAAGGTGGTGTCTTGCTAAGATTCCCTAAGCTGGATTTTCTTTCTTTCTTTTTTTTTTTTATTGTTGGGGATTCATTGAGGGTACAATAAGCCAGATTACACTGATTGCAATTGTTAGGTAAAGTCCCTCTTGCAATCATGTCTTGCCCCCATAAAGTGTGACACACACCAAGGCCCCACCCCCCTCCCTCTATCCCTCTTTCTGCTTTTCCTCCCCCTCCCATAACCTTAATTGTCATTAATTGTCCTCATATCAAAATAAGCTGGATTTTCTTAAACCAGAGTCCTGGTGGTTCTAGGATCCCAGAGGCCTTCTAGAATCCAGGAGCCTCTTGTTTCCCTTGCATAGGCAGGCCTTTAAGACCTGGAATGTACACTACTTGGGGGTGTCCGCGTGTGCACTTAGCCCTAGAATTGGTTGTTGTGAGGAAACCTGCCTCCCCATTAAGCACTGAGGCAGAAGAACCCATCGGTGGGATTTGAAAGTTGCCTAAATACTACAAAATCATTTGGAACTGCCAGTTTAAGATTTTTGTAAACTGCAATTGACCTTTTCCGAAGATTTACTAAGGAAAATGCTAGTGTAAACAAGATCTTCAGGGGAAGAGCTTTAAGGTGTATAAGAAGTCGATCTGTTTTTAAACCTTTTGAACAGTCTTGCTGGAATATAAACATTATGCTAATTATAAAAATACCTTTTCTGTTCAAAACTGGCATAAACAGGACGGGGGGGGGTGGGGGCAAGGGAGGAGTGTTTAAATGGGTGTTAAACCAGAGATAAAAACACTGTCTGGCCACAATAGTTGATTTAGTTGTTCATCTTTAAAAATTTTAATGACGGGTGGCACCTGTGGCTCAAAGGAGTAAGGTGCTGGCCCCATATACCAGAGGTGGCGGGTTCAAACCCAGCCCCAGCCAAAAACTGCAATAAATAAATAAATAAAAATGAAAAAAAAATAAAAATTTTAATGTCTCATATGTTTTGACAACCTGGATGCAGTGGTCATCAGGAGTAAGCAGGAGCAGACTCTCATCTTCCCAGCGCTGGCCCCCGGCCTGGTTCACTCATGAGACTTACCCACACAGCCCTGAGCTATTGAAATTTGCCTGCCTTTCAAAGAATAGTTCTCTCCAATACTTTAAGAGCACAGATAGCATAAAACTGGTTATTTCTCCTCCATTTAACCTTAGAGAAAATCTTCTACCTCACTTAGCAAAACTTTCAAAGAGAAGCAGTTTCAGTAACAGCCAGACATTATTTAATGAGCACCTACTATGCATCCGGCTAAGTGCCAGGCACTGGGGTTTGGGTGGGTGTTGAGAAATCCAACCTCCCCACTTCCACAGAGCTTACTGCCTGCCACAGTGGTCATCGTTGAGTGCATTGGAGGGTGCTTTTTAGCTACCAGCCAGGGGTCACCCAGAGCTTCTACCCTATGCTGGATCTGGGCAGAAGATTCTGAAACCATGGCAGTGGCCCTGGCCTTTGAGATCTGCTATTGTCAGAGAGGAGAAGGACCCGTTGAGCCTCAAGAACTCAGGCTCCTTTGAGCCTTGGGAAGGGGGAATGGGTGAAGAAACTGGTAGGGGGAATGAGGAGAACCAGGGACACTGGTGGTAGGAGGTTTGTGCCCTTGGTGGTGGTTACTGTTGAGACAGGCAGAGGGAAGAGATGAGGCCATCCCAGGTTCAAAGGAAGACGTAGAAAGATTATAATTAGCCAAGGCTTTGTGTGCAAATGATATTTCAGAATGCTGCTTCAATTGGGGGTGGGTGGGGAGGGTCCTCCTCATAAAATGCTTAATAATACCTTTGGAGGGATGCTGAAAATAGCAGGTGGTCTCCTTGAACCGAGTATTTAGAGATCGGTGGGACATACAGGGTGTTTAGGGGGAGTATGAGAGAAGGAAGAAAGGAGAGAGGGATAGGGAGAGGTATATGGGTAGATGGACAGTCAGGTGGACAGAAAGATGCTAGATGTCCTTGTGGAAGACCCTGAAAACCTAGGAGAATTTTGCTAACCAAGGAAATGAATAAGCCCCATGAACACATAGTCTGTAACTGTTTTATTTGTATTTGTATTTGTCATTTATTTCTATTTTTATAGACAGAGTTCTGCTCTGTTGCCCAGGCTGGTTTTGAACTCCTAGGCTCAACAATCCTCCTGACTCAGTCTCCCAAGTAGCTGGGATTATGGGCAGATGCCATTGCCCTGGGCTCATATCTGTTTTATTCATCACTGTGTCCTTGTTTCTGGCAAGGGCCAGGCATAGTATTTGCTTATTAAATATTTGTTCAGTGAATAAATGAAGATATTAGCATTTATCACATTTATCTTTATAGCAACCATGTGAAGAGATAATATTACCTCCATATGTCACCTTTCTTAGATGTGAGTTTGTGTGTGTGTTTATCATGATGTTGGAGGAATGGAGGAACACCAGAAAGCTTTTTTCTTTCTTTCTTTTTTTTTTTTTTTTCCAGCGGCTCTGTGATATATTGATCAATTTGATTCCATTGTGTGACCCAGGGACAATTTTACTAGCAGAAAATATGACTGTGCTATATGGCTGCAATAAAAAATCACAGCCATGAGCTCAGGCCCAGAAAACGAAACAAGCCGATGACGTAGGCTGGATTGGTCCATTTTGTATCTTTCTGTTAATGTTCATCTGCTGGGGTTTTTTTTTTTTTTTTTTTTTTTTATGGTACTAATGATGAGCCTGGTGCAGATAGGAGGTGGCAGTTGCCAGCAGCAAATTTATAGAAGAAAAGCCTAAAACCAAACTCAGTTTAATCCCTAGTCAATTTCTCTTGCAGTTAAGAAGTGTCCACTGTTTGGGCTGTAGTTGTAAAGTGCACCAGGCTAGCTTGAGTACTGACCCATGGGAAGGGGTGAGTGTTGATGATCTTAGAGGAGAGGCATGATTGAACAAGTCTCATGATTTCTCACCAGATTGGCACTTAACTGTGGAGAGTAGGAATCATGCAGTTGGCGGATGCCCTGGGTGGGCATAACTAGTTGGTGAGAACTGCTGTGCTTTTGGTCCCATTCAGAATCTGAGCATCTTGCCTGGCTGACTATGCTGCTTGTGTTGTGAGATGTGTATCTTTCATGCAACATGGTCCCTTAATGCAAGCCCACATCTTCATCTGGTGCTCAACTAGAAAACCATTGCTCTGTTCCAATTCTAGAGGCAGACTGGCTCTTGGGCTTCTAGAAGATTGGGGAGACAGTCCCTGTCTTAGTGCCGCCTTAAGGGATTGCTCTAGGGAAGTTTAACCTTTATGTACAGCCTTTAGGACTCTGTTGTTTAAGATGCTACTCTGCCATGCCTGTGGATGGCTGATCTGGTAGCTCGTTCAGGAGGAATGGGGATGTGGAGAGTGTGGAATGGAGTGGTCAGCTATCATCGAGGCAGGAATGGAGCTGACAGGTTGTCTGGTTCAATCTGGCCTTGTTTCTTCTGACACACCAAGCGTTACAACCTCAGGGCCTTTGCACCTGCTGTTCATATGCCCAGAATGCTCTTTGCCAGCTGTTCTCTTGGCTTAGTCCCTCACCTGGGTCTATCTAGCAAGCTTTCTCTTAAATACTATTTTAAATTATGCTCTCTCTCAAGCCAAGTTATTGGACTTCAGTTTCCTCCACAGTATTAATATCACCTAACAGTATATGTTTACCATTTAAAGAAATTGTTGGGGCGGCGCCTGTGGCTCAGTGAGTAGGGCGCCGGCCCCATATGCCGAGGGTGGCGGGTTCAAACCCAGCCCTGGCCAAACTGCAACAAAAAAAAAAAAAAAAAAAAAAGAAAGAAAGAAATTGTTTATACTTCCTCTCTACCATCCTCCCTCTCCTTCCCAAGAGTGTAAGCTTTGTGAAGGCAGAACTTAATTTTTCAAAACTTTTTATTTTGAAAGAATTTCAGACTTAATAAAATTTGCAAAAATAATACTAAGAGTTTCCATACACCTTCGCCCAGCTTCCTTAAATGTTACTACCTTATATGCCCATAGTATAATGCTCAAATTATACTATGAAGTTAATATTCATAGAAGAAATTACAGCAGTACTGTTAACTAATCTACAGACTTTATTTAAACATCACCCATGATCCTACTAATGGCCTCTTTTGTGGCCCAGGAGTTAACCCAGGAACCCACCTTGGATTTAGTTGTCAACGTCTCCTTAGCCTCCAGCAGTCTGGGACTTGGTCTTCTTTTGAATACCATGCCCTTGGCCCCTTTAAAGAGCCCCACCGGTTGTTTCTTAGAATACCACTCCTGGGTTTGTGTGGCGGTTGTAGTATGACTGAAGTCACGCATTTCCGCAGGGGTTCCCCCCAAAGTGATGCCGTTCTCTGTTGATGGTATCACATCAGTACAGGATATGACTGTGGCTGGGGATGTTAGCTTTGAACGCTTGGTTCAGCTGGTGTCTGCCAGGCTTCTCCTCTCTACAGTTACTGGCTTACCCTTTGTATTAATGTGTGTTTTGTGGGGGGATTATTTTGAGACAACGCAGATACCTTGTTACTCATTATATACTTTTTGCCTGCTAATTTTAGCATCTATCGTTGATTCTTGCCTGCCACAGTGAGGGCTGTGATGTTTGCCAAATAGTGATTTCCTATTTCCATCATTCCTTCTACATTTATTAATCAGAATTCTACTGTAGGAAGAGTTCTCCATTCTCCCCCCCATGTATTTATTTGCTTATTCACATCCGTTTAGACTCCTGGGTGTTTATTTCACAGGCTGTAATTCATTACTATCATTTTTTTCTGTTTCTGACATCATTCCAGATGGGGTAAGTAGTAGCCTCTTCACACAGGCTCCACGGTCCTTTGCACAAGCCCTCATCATTCTTTGGCCGCTTCTTGCTTTCTGGGTTTTGAAGATGTTCCAGGCTCATCTTGCACTCCAGCCCTGGAATCAACCCTACTCATCGTACAGGGCGAAGATTTTTGTCTGTATCCCTGTTATATTCCTGGTCCCCATGGTATCTAACATGTGCTAGGGTCACAGTAAATAATTTTTTGAATGAATGAATGAGTGAATGAATCCTAGAAAGGAAGATTCCTTGGCCACCTTCCAGAGGCCGTAATTCATGCCCTTCCTGGCTTCTCCTAGTTAGCCTGAATTAATGGTTTGGAGGGGAGGCTTTTCCCTCTTTCCTCATGATTTTGTCTCTTTTGGCTTATTTTCAGCGCTACCCAGGCTGGAAAGGAGCGCAGCGCATCCCTGATCTTGTAGAGCAGAAAGAGCCAAGAGTATGTAGAGCAGCCAAGGTGAACAGGCTGGCAGGATGGTTAGACAGGGCTGGCAGAGCCTGGACCTGCGTGCTGCTAATGACTTGGCGGGACAGCAGCCGTGGCAGGGTGAGATGTGCTGGTGGCCAATGGCAGGGATCCTGGGGGTCCCCCATTGGGGTGTCTGTACTTGGTGGCTGTCAAGAGTCCCTGTTAGTCTCCTGAGATGCTCAGGCCTTGCTTGAATATTTTATGAGTTTTTCTTTTTGAAAGATTAAAACTCTGTCACATTGGCTTTGAAAGAGCCTGTGATAATCAGATTTTTATTTATGAGTTGAATTGTGTTATGTGTGCGTCCCTGAAGAGGAAAACTGGCTGGCACACCCGCCATCCATGCTGGCAGACTTCTATGCCAGGAACGAACTTGGCGAGTGGTAGCCTTTTCCTAGTGAACAGAGTCCTGGCCTGGCTCCTAGGTTGGCTGTCGCTGGTATCCTCTGACGAAAAGGCCAGCCTTCTGCGTGAGGAGGTAACCGCATTTGGACTGCCTTGATTAAGCAGTTCAGGTTTGCACAGCAGACATCTATGTTCTTGTTGATTCTGCACAGTGTGCCTGGGAAGCAGACCAGGCAAGGGTGGTTGTCCTCAGTTTGCAGATAGAGAAACTGAGGCCAGAATAAGGGAAGTGATGGGCTTCCATAGTACCAAGGAGCCTGGAAATCATGACAGTTGTAAAGTATCATAGTCTGGCAGACCTGGCACAAAGCCGTTATGTCATCCTGATGTCCCCTTCTTATCACTAGCCTGTGAGTGAGGATGCTGAGGGCCCACAGCCAGGGCCACTGGGTTGGAGTTGGGGGAAACAGGTAGGACCCTGGGTCAGGCCTGGGGGCCTTATAGCTCCTGAATTCCCCATTCCAGAATGGGGAATTGCTGTTTGAGGAGGTACCCCAAGTTTGTTCTCCTTTGTACCCCCATATTCCTGGCAAGCCTCTCTCAACCAGTTGCCATGGCAATGCATGGTTCTTTGAGACTTTTGCCTCAATAGAAGTTGTTAGTGTGGAGCCCCTCAGCTTTTCCTGAGGTGGGGAGGTGCCTGCAGGGTGCAGCCCATGTAATTTGCGAAAGTGCTGGGGAGAAGGTTCTGTAAGAGAGAAGCAGATCTTGATTTTTAACTTATTTTCAGAATCTCCATTTACCTACCTGTAAAGAGGGATGCGTGAGTTTACCTTGTAAGGTATTGTGAGAAGTAAATGACAGAACGGATGTGAAGTACCAAGTACAGTGGTGATTTCTGCAGTTTGCCACATGGCTAGCTGTAGTGTTATTTAACCTTACATTTGTGTCTGACGTAGCCGATGTTGAAGATGCTACCAGGGTAGCCCTTTCACCAGTGGCAGTCAGTTGTATGGTGTGTTTCCCTTGCTAGCATGCACACACCACAGGGCAGGGACAGTGGCAGTCCCATTGGGAGCCCTGGCTCAGCATCTGTGTCTTAAAACCTGGCACAGATCAGATGCTAAATACCTTTGCTATTTTTAAAAAGTTACCTGAGTGTAGCCGGGCGTTGTGGCGGGCGCCTGTGGTCCCAGCTACTCGGGAGGCTGAGGCAGGAGAATCGCCTAAGCCCAGGAGTTGGAGGTTGCTGTGAGCTGTGTGACGCCACGGCACTCTACCGAGGGCAATAAAGTGAAACTCTGTCTCTACAAAAAAATATATAAAAAAAAAAAAAAACATGAGAAAAAAAAAAAAAAAAAAGTTACCTGAGTGTATATATTCATTTATTATGAAGACATCCTTCAGACCAAAGTTGGAATTATGAGTCTCGTTTCTTCCACTTAATAGCTGGGTGACCATAGGCAAATTACTCTGTGGTCTGTTTCCTCATCTATAAAATTGGGTCAGTATTACACACCTAGATTTAGATCTAAACTTCACAGAGAATGAGTGCAGAACACGTAGGTACAGGCCCAGGGCAGCATTGGTTGGCCCAGGCTGGCAGTTGTCGGGGTGGAGGACTGCTCTTATGATATCATCTAGTTTTGTGGGGTAGAAAGCTCTTTATGAGGCCAAAGGTCTAGAGGTGCTCTGGCTTCCACCTGTTAGACTGAGGGTCTTCTCTCTTTAAGTCAGTTGGTCGAAGCCTTCTTGGTTATTGCCCAGCAGAAGATCCTGTCTAGTTTCTCATAGTCACAAAACACTCATATCTGAAGGAGAAACCTGAGAGGCTGCAGAGTCAGGGGTCACCGACTCTGGTCCTGACCAGCTGAGAATGTGTTGTGATGTCCCTTGATAGAAGAGAAGGAAACAGCACATGGTCTATGTAGACTCTAGAAGGAAGGAAGCAGGAGCAGCTTCTGTTCTCCTCGGGAGAAATGGGACCTTCTGAACATCACACCATCCTGAAAGGTGCTGCAAATCAAATCCTCCCTCCCCCCCCTTACTACTCTTTGTATTAATATAGAAGATTTTTATGACAAAGCTTTTCTTTTCATAAAGCAAAAGATGCCTTCTATAAAGTGAATCATCACTCCTGATGCTCCCTTTATATAAACCTGGCCTTTCTTATGTTGTGTTTTTTTTTGCTTCTATTATTATTTTTATTATCCCAAGCAATACTTGTTCAGAGTTGGAAGTCTAGATGAGCAAAAAGGAATAAAAAAATCAAAATCACCCTTAAACTTCCCACCCAGAGATAATCACTCTGGGTCTTAATATTTCATGTATTGATATTTTAATGTATGTACTCAATATGCATATGACATATATACAACTTAAAAGCTTATTCATTTAAGAAGAATTTATTGAGTGTCTAGTCTGTGCACAATCCTAGGGATAAATCAGGGACCAAAAAATAGATACAGTTCTTCTAGGAAATAATTTATGTAGATAAAAGAAAGAGAAGATTTGGGAGCAGAAATGGCATTAAGGAAAGGCCTGAGACTGCTAGTGAAAGTTACCTTGGGCTCTGAGACTTCTGATCTTATGTGGAAGTGGTTGGACATGAAGTAGGGGACTGGATGAAGCAGAGTGAAGACAAGTTGGCAGCTACCTGGAGGACCAACACATAATGTCCAAACAATGAGTTTGGGATTGGTATTGTAAGTTATGTACAGTGGCAAACAAAGGCAGGACTGAGGGGGATTTTTGCTAGTTTGTGTTTGTGAGGAGGATATCCAGTTGTTTTAGAATCATTTGTTAGACTATTCTTCGTTTATCCAGTTGCCTGTGATACTTTGTCAAAGATCATTTGGCTTTATTTGTATGGGTCTATTTCTGGGTTTTCTGTTCTGTTTCACTTGTTTATTCTTTTGCAAATACTACCCTGTCTTGCTTACTGTAGATGTCTAGTAAGTCTTGAAGTTGGGTAGTTTCAGTCCTTCAGCTTTTTTGTTGTTCTTCAGTGTTATGTTGGCTGTTCTGGGTCTTTTATCTTTCCATATATACTTTAGAATCAGTCTGTTGATATTCACAAAATAACTTGCTGGGCGTTGGATTGGGATTGTGTTGAATCTGTAGATAAAACACCATGAACATGGAATGTCTCTTCACTTACTTAGATTTTTTATTTATTTCATCAGAGTTTTATCGTTTTCTTTGTATATCCTGTACATGTTTTGCTGGATATTTATACCTAAGTTTGTTTTATGCTGATGTAAGTGGTGTTGTGTTTTCAATTTTAGATTCCAATTCTTCACTGCGGGTATACATGAAAACAATGGACTTTCGTATATTAACCTTGTATCCTGCAAACTTCCTATAATTGCTTATTAGTTCCGGTTTTTTAAAATTGATTCTTTAGTATTTTCTATACAGAAAATCATGTAAATAAAGTTTTATTTCTTCCTTCCCAATATGTATGCCTTTTATTTCCTTTTGTTGTCTTATTGCTTTAGCTAGGACTTCCAGTCTGATGCTGAATAGGAGTGGTGAGAGAGGACATTTTTACTTTGTTCCGGATCTTAGGAGGAACATTTAGTTTCTCACCATTAAATATGATGCTAGCTGTAATTTTTGTAGATATTCTTTATTATGTTGAGGAAGTTACATGTATCCTCTTTTTTCTAGTTTGCTAAGAGTTTTTATTATAAATGTCATATTTTATCAAATGCACATCTTTTGATAAGATCATATGATTTTTCTTCTTTTGCTTGTTGATGTGATGGATTTAACTATTCATTTTTGAGTGTTGAACCAACCTTGCAAACCTGGAATAAATCCCATTTGGATACATTTTTGGATTCAGTTTGCTAATATTTTGTTGATGATTTATGCATCTATGTTTAAAAGTGACAGTGTTCTGTATTTTTTCTTTCTTAGACTTGGATGTCTTAGTCTGGTTTGGGTACAGGTTAAATATCCTTTTTTTGAAATGCTTAGGATCAGAAGTATTTTGGGTGTTTTCAAATTTTGGAATATTTTCACTTTACTTACTGATTGGGGACCAAAGATACCAAATCTGAAATTTTTCAACAAATATTTCCTTTGAATATCATGTCAGCACTCTGAGAGTTACGGATTTTGGAGCATTTCAGATTTGTGAATTAGGGATATTCAACTTGTATTTGAGTAATGTTGATCTAATAGAATGAATTAGGAAGTTCCTTGAATCCTGGAAGAGATCGTAGAGAATTGGTATCATTTTATCCTGGGGTCTTTGGTAGATTTCACCACTGGGTCTAAGGCTTTTGTTTTTGAAAGGTTATTAACGACAGAGTCAATTTCCTTAATAGATACGGGCATATATAGACAATAGTTGTCTCCTTTTGTGAGTCTTGGTAGATTGTGTCTTTCAAGGAATTGGTCTGTTTTGTCTAAGTTACTAAATTTGTGGTCAAAGTGCTGTATGTAATATTCCTTTATTATCCTTTTAATATCCGTGGAATGAGTGGTGATGACCCCCCTTCCATTTCTGATGTTAGTAATTTTGGTTGTCTTTTTTTGCCTTGGTTAGCCCATCTAGAGGTTTATCAATTTTGTTGGTCTTCATAAAAAAGACTTTTAGCCTTGGGGCGGTGCCTGTGGCTCAGAGGGCTAGGGTGCCAGCCCCATATGCCGGAGGTGGCGGGTTCAAACCCAGCCCCAGCCAAAAACTGCAAAAAAAAAAAAAAAAAAAGACTTTTAGCCTTTAGTTTCATTTTCTCTATTCATTTCTTGTTTCCAATTTTATTGATTACTCTGATTTTTGTGATTTCTTCTGCTTGCTTTAGTTTTCTATCTCTGTTCTTTTCTCTAGTTTTCTAAGGTAGATACTTAAGATTGATTTTAAATTTTTCTTCTTTTCTAATATCTGCATTCAGTGCTATATAATTCACTCTAATCTCTATAACTGTATTTTAATTTTCATTTAGTTCATAATAGTTTTTAGTTTGTCTTGAGCTTTCTCCTTTGACTCATGCATTATTTAGAATTGTGTTCTTTAGTCTCCAAATATTTTGGAATTTTCTAGCAATCTTTCTGTTAATGTCTAGTTTAAGTCCATTATGGCCTAAACTGTAGTGTGTCTTGGTGAATGTTCTATGGGTACCTGAGAAGAATGTGTATTTTGTTGTTTTTGGATGAAATACTTTATTAAATGTCAATTAGATGCAGTTGATTAATGGTGCTGTTTTAGTTTACATACTTACTGATTTTGTGCTTGCTGGGTTTGTCAATTATTGATAGAGGATATTGGTGGTGTTTTTTTTTTTTTTTTTTTTAGTAGAGACAGAGTCTCACTGTACCGCCCTCGGGTAGAGTGCCATGGCGTCACACGGCTCACAGCAACCTCTAACTCTTGGGCTTACGCGATTCTCTTGCCTCAGCCTCCTGAGCAGCTGGGACTACAGGCGCCCGCCACAACGCCCAGCTATTTTTTTGTTGCAGTTTGGCCGGGGCTGGGTTTGAACCCACCACCCTTGGCATATGGGGCTGGCGCCCTACTCACTGAGCCATAGGCGCCGCCTGGTGGTGGTTTTGTTTCTCCTTGAATTTCTGTTTTTGTCCCACGTTCTTTGATACTGTGCTAGGTACATACACATTAAAGATAGTTATGTCTTGGAGAATTGACCACTTTATCACATTTTTTAATCCTTGATAATTTTCCTTGCTCTGACATCTTCTATGTCTGAAATTAATACAGCCATTCTAAGTTTCTTTTAATTTGTGTTAGTATGGCATATCTCTTTTGATAACTTTACTTTTAATCCATATATATCTATATTTTTATATTTAAAGGGAGTTTTTTGAAGATAGCTCTAGGTCTTATTTTTTAATGCACTCTGATAGTCTCTGTCTTTTAATTGGTATTTTGACCATTCACAGTAAAGTGATCATTGATATAGTTGTATTAGTAGCTACCATACTTGTATTTGTTTTCTCTTTCTTACCCTTGTTCTTTGTTTATTCTTTTGTCTTCCACTGTTTTTATGCCTCCCCTGGTTTTAATTGAGCATTTTATATGATTCCATTTTCTTACCTCTTTGCATATCAATTCTTGAAACAATTTTTAATGAATGTTGGAGAGCATGCAATATACATTTAAAGTTAATCTAAGTACATTTTCAGATAACACTATACCTCTTCACTGGTTAGTACCAGATATGTTACAACAGAGTAGTCCCAATTACTCCCTCCATCCCTCATTACATTGCTTTCACTCTTTTTCCTTACCTATAAGCTATAATGATCCAGTTTATTGCTAATGTCACTATTTTGAACAAACTGTTATCTGTTAGGTCAGTTAAGAATTAGAAAAATAAGCAATTTTATTTTGCTTTTATTTATTCCTTCTCTAACAGTGTTCCTCTCTTTATATATATCTGAGTTTCTGACCTATATTGTTCTCTTTCTCTCTGAAGAACTTTTAATATTTCTTGCTAGGGCAGGTCTTTTGGCAATAAGTTCTCTTAAATTTTGTTTTTCTTTATTTCTCCACTTTTGAAGGGTAATTTCATGGGATCAGATTTCTAGATTTGTGGGTTTTTTCTTTTAGCACTTTTTTTTGTTTTGTTTTTTTTGAGACAGAGTTTCACTTCATCACCCTTGGTAGAGTGCCCTGGTGTCATAGTTCAGAGCAACCTCAAACTCTTGGGCTCAAGTGATTGTCTTGTCTCAGCCTCCGGAGTAGCTGGGCCTACAGGCACCTACCACTACTCCTGGCTATTCTTTCTCTTGCTCGGGCTGGTCTGAAAATCCTGAGCTCAAGCCATCTACCTGTCTTGGCTTCCCAGAGTGCTAGGATTACAGGTGTGAGACACCACATCCGTCCTCTTTTAGCACTTTAAATAATTTCACTTGAATATCTTTTTGTTTGTGTGGTTTCTGGAGAGAAATCCAGTGTGATTCTTGTTTTTCTCAAGAGATTTTTTTCCCCTCCTCTTTGACTTCATTTCAAGATTTTATTTTTGTCCTTGATTTTTTGCAGTTTGAATATGATATGCCGAGGTATAGATTTTTTTTGGATTTTATCCTGATTGGTGCTCTCTGAGCTTCCTGGATTTGTGGTTTGGTGTTTGTCATTAATTTTGGAAAATTTTCAGCCATTGTTACTTCACTTATTTTATCTGTTTCTTCTACTTTTTCTTTTCTTCCTAGTATTACCATTGCATGTATGTAACACCTTTGAATTATCCCACAGTTCTTGAATACAGCTCAGTTACGTATTTTCACATTCTTTTTTTCTCTTTGTTTTTTCAGTTTGGGAAGTTTTTATTTTCATCATTTCCTTTGATTTTAGCTCCCTTCTCTCTGCTTATGTTAGGGGCTGTTTTTGCATAGTACGCCTTTTCCATTAGATCCCTTTGTGTATTAATAATAATTATTTTAAATTCCCAAATCTCTGGCATATCTGAGTTTGGTTCTGATGCCTGGTGTATGACTCTTGAGACTATTTTTTGCCTTCTAGTGTGCCTTGTACTTTTTTGTTGAAAGCTGGACATGATGTATCTAGTTATAGGTACTGAGGTAATCCACATTTTAGTGTGAATTAAAGCCACTCATGATGTTGTAGCAGGTAAAAAGAACTGAGGTAAATAGGCCTTTAGAGTGAGGTTTTTTGTTTTTCTGCCTCTTGTTGTGAGGCACAGAGTGACAACTTCCAAACTATAAACGCTAAAACTGTTTTTATAGTTTGATATACCTGTTACGTTGAAGGCAAATATTTCCTCTAGCTCAGCGGTTCTCACCTGTGGGTTGTGACCCCTTTGTAACAATGAAGATAACATTGCAGCATTAGGAAGGTTGAGAACCGCTACTTTAGCTTATCTCCGCTTTTGTCTCTGGGTTTCCTTGGAGATTTCTTAAATAACGTTTGAACCTTGTAGTTTTTCACCTGTGATCCCCTGTTATTGTACAGGAGCCATGTGGATGCGGTAGTAAGGTATAAGAGGAGGGGGAACTTTTCTATAATCCTCTCATTAGCTCTTAGTATTTCATTGGGCCTGTGTCCCTGGGCTGTAACCTGTATAAGTTCTTCTCAGGTTTTTCATTAATCCCTTAGGTGAGACTGGAATGGGGATATTTCCCTTCCCCCAGGTCAGTTGGGTCTTGGTAAAACCCACCTACACCCTGGTAGTTTCTCTTGAGGCTAGGACTTTGTTGAATACAACAGAATGTTCTGAGTGTCTTTGGAAGTTGTTACTTTGCCCGCTGGTGTTACCAAAAGCTTGGCACTTATTCTTGAGACCTCCTCGGAAGAAGAGAACAGTAGTTTGAGAAGAAGGAAAAGGACATTTATTACTTTGCTGGCAAAGGAGAAAAAATGGCAACTATTCTTTTCAAAATACCAAATTCCACCTCCCCCACCCCAACCTAAGCAGAAACACAGAGCTTTTAATTAAGGTGATGACCTATTGTCGTTCAACTACAGTTAATGATTCTAATTCTCCCATCTCTGCTAAGGACAACGCTATGACTTCTGCCCACCTGGGAGGCCCTCAGGTCTCTGCCAGTGAAGCTGGGGGCCTCCATCTCCATCTTGACAGTTCAGTGGAACCATTTCCTACAGCACAGAGAGCAAAAGACATCCCTCTGCCCCTCCTGAACCAGGGACTGAGCTCTCAGTTTCCAAAAAGAGGGGGAAAGATTTTAAAAAGATGAAACATTTTTATCTATTTTTCTCCTGGTCATTCTGTGTATTATACTGGGACAGACCATGAGGACATTTTTCTTTCATTATTAACTCTGAGAAGCTAGTGAAGCTCATTAAGCATTGAGCCCTCAGGAGTTTTTCTCTCTCAGAAACTTACTTGTGATCAGGGATGTTAAACCTTTTGGCTTCTTTGTACCACATTGGAAAAAGCATTGTCTTGGGCCACACTTTAAAGACACAAACACTAAGAAAAGCTGATGAGCCAAAAAAGAAAGAAATGTCCGTGCCTAATTTTTGTGATATCCAACACCACAGATAAGCAAAAAAGTCCTCACATAATCTACGTGCCACCCACAGGCCTCAGGCTGGATGCACCTGCCCCATCCTTAGTCTCTAATAATTATCCTTCCATACCTACTGGTTACTGGCCCCAGTGGTAGCTGCAGCTCATGGTAAGCTGTGGTTGTCTTTATATGCCTCTCTGTCCACATTGAGGGGCAGTAGTTTGCTCTGGTGACCTAGTTCTCTAGTGAATTTTTAAAAAGTTGTTGAGTTTCAGTTCAGCTTTTTTTTTGTGGTGAGGCATGAGTGACAACTTCCAAGTTCTTTACGTGTTGGAGTAGAAAGCGGAAGTTCATATCACTTCATTTTTTAAAATCTGTACTTCAGTTTGGGTAGTTTCTATTGAACTATCTTCTAACTCAGTGATTTTTTTCCCCCCACAGCTATGTTCAGTCTACCAAGGAGCAAAGGCATTCTGTTTCTATTTGGCGTGTATTTGATTTCTTGTGTTTTCTTTTCATTCTTTTCTTAAGAGTTCCCATCTCCATCTCTTTGCTAATTTTAACCATTTGTTCTTGCATGTTGTCTAATTTTTACATTAGAGCCATAGCATATTAATTATAGTTATTTAAAATTACCTACCTGGCAGCTCCAACATCTGTGTCATATCTGAGCAGGTTCTGATGCCTGCTGTCTCTCTTCTGTTTCTTCCTTGCCTTTCACGGTGCCATGTAATTTTTTGTTGAAAGCCAGACATCATGTATCTAGTAATGGGAACTGAGGTCATGAGGATTTTAGTGTGAATTTTTAGGTTTATGTGGTTAGGAACTGGGCTGTGTTTAATGGTTATAATAGGTATAGATGCTAAAAACTTCAATCAACATTTTTTGGTTTTTTGTTAACTTTTTTTATTTGTTTGTTTTTTCTACCTTCCTTTTTAGTCTTTGGGTTTGGCTACACACTCCTTAAATGGAATCTGTGTCTTGCAGCTCTTTTACTTACAATGTGCTGTTGTTACATGTATACTACAGTGTTTCTGACACAGTGGTTAGATATTAGGGAGAGGACGTGGTCTCTACTTTTTAAGATTAAATCTAAATTCTTTTTTTGTTGTTTGTTTGGTTGGTTGGTCTGGACTGTGGCCTTCTCTACTTTTTAAGATTAAATCTAAATTCTTTTTTTGTTGTTTGTTTGGTTGGTTGGTCTGGACTGTGGCCTTCAGAAGCCCTTCTTATCCTTTTCTTGTCTCCTTGACTGAGACAGGAAGGCCAGAGAGGGTGGAGTTGTCCATTGACTCCTCAGAAAAGTCTGTGGTGAAGTTGTGTCACTTGAGGGCAGGCCATTGCTCTGGAGAACAGAACTGCTCTCTGAGTTTTTAAAAATGATTACGTTTTCCTGGTGGATTTTATTTCCTTCTCTTAACCCTACATTTATCTCACTGAAGCTAAACGGGTATTCTGTAATCTCTTATTATTAGAACCTGTTGGGGCTCCCAGAATCAAAAGCCATGAAAGTGCAGTGGCTGCCCTGACACTGGCCAGCAGTGTCAAGCCAGTGCACACTACTAGCGCCAGCCACTGCAGCTCCTGGTAAGCGGTTATTTCTCTGCATTTGTTCATCCTTTCCAGTTTGTAGGGTGGTTTGCTCTGTGACCTCAGTTCTCTGGTGTATCTAAGAAAACTTAGATGGCAGTTTGGGAGCTTGGAGGATTAACCGGAGTTGATGATTGAGTAGTTTTTTAGGTGGACAAAACAGGAGCCTCTGAGGCAAAAGGGGTAGCCTGTGTCAAAGCTCAGAGGTCAGAGTATGGGTGGCACAAAGATTTGAAAGTGTGTTTGGTACCAGGGGCATATTGATTTTCAGTTTTTCTAGCTTTTTTCTTTTTGTAAGAATGGGCAGGATGATTTCCAAACTCTTTACATGTCAGAACTGAGATTGAAGCACCCCCCCCGCCCCGTGGGTTTTGATGTTCTCTTATTTCATGACTGTGCTGGAGAACTTGGTGCCCTTAAATTAGCTGGCCACAGCCAGGGCCTGGGCATGTAATGTACCTGCTGCCTTCCATCTTCCCTCTTTGCCCAGCCTGACCTGGCCGGACGGATCACCAGTCTGTGGTTTGGTTAGTACTTCTGCCTTTTATGAGGGACAAATGATGGGTGGACCATGCTGGCTGTGAGTCTGGCATTCAGGTCCAAGCCATGTTCTCTGGGCTCAGTTTTCCCAACTCTGTAGTGAGTGAGAGGCCAAAGCACTTCTAGCATTCTGTGTTATTATAACAATAACACAGTCTTTAGTTAATGCTTCACTAGAAGTAAGGAAATGATTTTGTAAATGAGTTTGTGTTTTGTGGAAGTACTTCCAGATCCCATCTCTGTCTTTGTTGTTGCTTTTAAATAATAAAAGGGCTTCCTAATAGAACAGGGGAAATATCAGTCACATGACATTGTATGTATAACCAGTAACTCAGAGCGTGTTTATCTTGGCTTTTCTTCCCACGGGTGAGTGTGCTTTTTAAAAGGCATTTCCTCTGAGAACAGGCCTCATCTTTGGGGCTTTCATGTGTTGTGGTAGGAGTAGGGTGGTCCACGGGTGTGATAAACCAGTGGCCTTCATTCATTCATCCTTGCTTGCAGAGGAGACCTAATGTTAAATATTGTCTGTAGGTTCTGAAGCCAAAACTTGAGGAAATTGCCTTCTTCCTAGAATGCCCCCCAAATCTCGGGGGTGGAAACTAAAATACTATATGTCAGAATTATCTGGCACTCATTTTCTTAGGTGCAATGTTATGTGAGTTATTTAGGGGTAGGAAAGCTTTGCACATCTTTTGTTTGCTCATAAATGTATCATATTAGATTTTGCATTTAAAACTGTGGTTAGTTTAAATCATAATCCCAATCCTACTACTTGAATTCCTTTAAAAGTTTTTAAAAATTTGATATACGTTGTTTTCATGATGGTAAACTATGTAGATGGAGGACTCCTGTTGTTTTATTTTTTAAAACTTGTTCAAAAACAAGGCTGGTCTTGAATGGACAAGAAATTATTGCCATTTTAGGAATACAAACTCAGAGATGTAATTTTTGTCCTTTCAGGCTGGTGCCCTGTGGTGGGAAGCACCTGGTAGAGAAGGGAAACCCATTATTATTTGCAGAGTGAAGCGGTGAGTGTAGTAACATACCTGTGTTCTGTGCATCACAGTTTGACAAGAATGTGCCCACAAGCAAAGCAGGTTCTGATTCTTTGCCTTCCTCACTCCCATCTGATCTTTCTCTTGTGCCTGTACTGGTGCTGCTGGGGGCAACCTTGGTGGCTGTCAGTGCCTCTGGGGTTGGTATTGAACTGCTGCTTTTCTGGGCTCAGGACTTTGATGATGGAGAGGATCAATTTTCACATACAGCTATTTCTCTTGCCAGGGTTTTAGTCTTGTTTGGAGTAGGGAAAGGTAGTAAAGGTCATTTAATCAGTGCAAATTGTTTTACCTTACATTGTGTGGTAATTATTCCTCTCCCCTCCTCTATTAGAATCCTGGGGGAATTAATGGAATTTATAAGGAGTTTTACTTTCTTAGGATTGCATTCAAGGAAAATGGTTGGACTCAGAAGACAGGGAAGGTTGTATAGAGAGGTAGATACTCTGTGACTTAGTTTTTTTTGTTGTTGTTGTTTTGTTTTTGTGAATGGTGAGGTGAAGAAAGTACTGAGACATGAACTGACCAGAAGTTGGAGGTGAATTAGGGTCTGATGGGGAGGGATCCACCTTCAGTCAACAATTCAACAGATTTGTTGAATTACAGAGCACCTGCTGTGTGCTCAGGGCAGAGGAGATGGTCTGTGCCCTCCAGGAGCACCACAGGTCAGGGAGATGGCAGTTTGGGAGCATGGGGAATTGATTGGAGTTGACAATTGAGTAGTTTTTTTAGATGGATAATATAGGAGTCTAAGGCAAAAGGGGCAGCATGTGTCAAAGCTGAGAGGTCAGGGAGTGGATGGCACAAAGATGGCACTCATTTGAAAGTGTGTTTAGTACCAGGGGCATATTGAGAAGCTCCACAGAAGGACAGTGTTTATGCCTAACTGAGGAGTTGGGATGTCATCTTTAGAGCTGTGCGGTGTCAGGGTGTGGGGAAAATGTGTTTGGGCTGTCTATGGCCATGGGTATGGGACAAGATGAAGTTGTCTAGGCTTTCTTACCAGGAGAAAGTGCCATGTGTTTCTAGAAAGGTTCAGGTGCAGAGTGACCAGATGAGGTTTATGTTCTAAATCTGTGCTGCTATAATAGCCACCAGCCACATGTGGCTGTCAAGCCCTTGAAATGTGGCTAGTCCAAATTGAGATGTGCTATACATGGATAATACATACCAGATTCCCAGGACTTAATGGAAAAGAGCATTGGAATATCTGGAGTATAAAAAATCTCATTAAGTTCTTTCAATATTGATATTATG
This sequence comes from Nycticebus coucang, assembly GCF_027406575.1. Classification (NCBI taxonomy): domain Eukaryota; kingdom Metazoa; phylum Chordata; class Mammalia; order Primates; family Lorisidae; genus Nycticebus; species Nycticebus coucang. The sequence goes on along the minus strand of NC_069781.1, from coordinate 23,916,190 downwards.
TTCAAGTAACATTTTAATACATTGGTTTAAGTAAAAATATATTACTTAAATTAATTGTACTGTTAATTTTTACTTCTTTTTTTTTGAGACAGTTTCACTTCGGAGCCCTTGGTGGAATGCCTTCGTGTTATAGCTCACAGCAACTTCAAACTCTTGGGCTCAACTGATTCTCTTGCTTCAGCCTCCTGAGTAGCTGGGACTACAGGCGCCCACTACAATGCTTGGCTACTTTTAGAGACGAGATCTCGCTCTTGCTCAGGCTGGTCTTGAACTCCTGAGCTCAGTCAATCCACCTGCCTCGGCCTCCTGGAGTGCTAGGATTACAGTCGTGAGCCACTGCTCCCAGCCTTCATTTTACTCTTTTAAGTGTGGCTACTGGAAGGTTTAAAATGCCATACGTAGCTCACGTTATATTTCTGTTGGACAGGGCTGATGGCAGGCTATTTAGTGTAGTGATTGATTCATTCATTTATTCACTACACATTTAGAGATTACCTACTATGGGCCAGGGACTGTTGTGGGCCTTGAGAATATAGCAGTGAGTAAGACATGACCCCTGTCCTCACAGAGGTTAAACAACTAGTTGAGTAATAGAATTCAGATGTTAAGGGCTGTGAAGAAAAATGAAATGGACTTGGGATATAGAGAGGATCAGGTTTGAGAGCACTCTGATAAACAGAAGCTGGAACAAAATGAAGCAGCAGACCTTGGATTGACGGGGAAAGGCATTCCAGGTAAGGGAACAGTAAGGCCCTGAGGTTGGAATGAGCTCTGTGTGTTGGTGTTGTGCCCAGATCTCGAAATCCTCGACAAAGACCACCAGGGACCCAAGTCCGATGCAAAAGCAAAAGGGCCTTTTATTGAAAGCTTGAACTTGGGCTCCTGGGGACTCCGCTGCAACCAATCTGAGCCAGGAGCCCTGAGCTCTGGAGCAGGGAGTACTTATGGTCCCGCGCAGCGGGTGGACGTGCACAGCTTGAAACAAAGGGGGTGCTTCTGGATTGGTTAGGTGGGGGGGGGTCCCTGATTGGTGGGCGGTTGTCTCATGATTTCGGGGAATTGCCTGGGCTTGTACTGAGTGAAATGGCAGGGAAAGTGAAACTTAACTCTTAAGATGCGCTGGTCTGGTTCTTTCATTGGAGGAACAGTAGAAAGGCTCTGTGGCTAGATGGGGACCATGGCTTGGGGAGAGGAGAAGGAGCCCACCAAGGGGAGAAGGAGCAGCCAGTGAGGTGAGAGGACAGCCAGGAAGGACGAGTCCTCAAAGAAGAGAGTTTCAGGAAGGAAGGAGAGACCAACCATGGCAGCTAAGATGAGAGCCAAGGAATGTCTGCTGGGCTGGGTGACACAGGGCACTGGTGACCTTGGAGAGGGTAATTTCAGTGGAGTCCTGGGGAGGTCCTGGCTAAATCGAGAAGAGTGGAATCAACAGAACAGGAGCTGAGGGGGTGGAGCCGGGGGCACAGATGAGTTTGAAGGGTCCTTCTCTAAAGGGGAACAGAGTTAGGTGGGGCACTGGCCCTGGTGCTGATACCACAGCCTGACTCTTTGTGGTGGGAAGCACCTGGCAGAGAAGGGAAAACCAACATTGCAGGAGAGGACATGAGACTCTTTGCTGGCTCAGTGACCTTGGCTAGTGGGAGTACAGTTCAGCTGGGGTGACAAATGGAAAGAGGGGCTCAGTCCACATGGAGGCAGACTATTAGACTCTGTGGTGGAAGATGAGTAGCTTCCTTCTGATTGTTTTGATGCCCCCGGGGAAAGTAGCTGTGGGCGGCAAGCAGGTTGTTTGAGGTTTGAGGGGAAGGGAAGGGAGAAAGTCTCCAGTGCTTGTGCGAATTGAGGAGGGAAGTTGTTAGGTTGTGCTAAGGGCTCACTGGAGGATTGTGGTCACACATCTCAAGTGAGACAGTCTGTGTGGTTGTGTGAGGTTGGCAAGGAGCTGGCTTGGGGTTTTGCCAGGGAGTTAAAGGATGGAGAGCAGAGATTTGAAAGGTTAGGGTTAGGGTGGCTATGGGGTGGCTGCAGTGGGGATGGGCCTGCTTTGGGCTGGGCAGGGATAGCAGGGGGCCCAGGATTGGTGGAAGGGTCTGGGAGTCTGGGGATAGGATGTTTGGCGTGGTGGTGTCATTGTCAAGGACCAGGTCTAGGGTGGTGTCATTGTCAAGGACCAAGTCTAGGGTGTCACTTGAGAGGGGATAGAGGGAAGGGAAGCCACCAGGAGAAAGGCGATTAGAGAACTGATTGACCACAGCATTATGTGAGTCGTTCATATTGGTAAAATTGAAGTAAGTCAGGGTGCCAAGGGGTTAACCTCCTGGGCACATGGTGTCTAGATGATGCTACCAGGAGGGCCAGGGGGTGGCGTTGCCTGGTGGAGGGTGAGTCAGGCATAGGACTTCAGCACTGCTGCCATGTGGAAGGAGGTTAGAGGGTCTGCGGTATGGAGATGGCAAGTTTGCTGATGAGCATGCCTGAGGTCCAGGACGGCCCCAGACCCAGGACGGGTCCACTACCCACTGATTGACATTGGGGAGGTGGTTCTTGATCAGCTGAGCAGTGGAAGTAACAATGGCACCCACACAAGCCTGGCTTTCCAACCTCTTCCAATGGTTACAAGGATTAAGTGGACAAAATGCATGGAATGTGCCGAAGCCCCCTGCGTAGTTATGGAAAGCACCCACATACCTGGAGCGCTTTTCACAGAAGCAGAACTGTCCTTACTCGAGGAGGATTTGTTTCCAGAGTTTCCAGAAATTTGCAGATGTGTTCCCCAAAATGGGATTGTTGGAGTGAGAAAGCAGCCTCCTCCTTCAGGCCTATCGTGAAGGGACTGATAATGGTACAAGCTGGATTAAATTAGTTCCTGAGCTGTGTGTGGCTTGGGGCAAACGTGGGAAGTCAGGGAAGACCTTGGGTGTGAGGATGTACCTGACTGTGGCCCAAGCATGGAGAGGTTGGGGGCTGCCAGAGTATCCTATTTGTATGGCCTTTTCTGCTTTATAAGCTCATTTGCTACAGCAGCTCCATGAAGGAGCCATGGCAGGATACGCAGGAACTGAGGCTCAAGACGGTTGGGCCACGCTTGGGATCCCACACAAGCCTGGCTTTCCCCACATGCAGACCTGGGTGTCAGACTGAGGGCCTGATTTTATGCAAGATTACAAGGCCCTTGGCTGCTCAGGGATAGATATTGCAAGTGTCCTGATGGAGCCCCTCTGGCTCGTGTGGGGCTGCAGGCCAGGGTCCCCTTGCCCGGGAGGAAGCTCCTTTATGGCCCAGGCCCCAGGGTGGAGAGGCTCGCCATGGCCACTCAGTGGTTTGGCTCCTGGTGCCCTCTCTGGCTAACAGCCCTACAGAAGCAGGTGGAAATTTTTTCCCAAATTACATCACAGCCAACTGCAGCAGGGTCCCTATGGGGAGCACCTCACCATGGTTAAGGGTGTCATTTTAGGAGGTAAAGTGGAAGCTGCCATCCCAGGGGCAGATCTAAGACAAGGTTCACCTGATGCCGTCTGGCCACCTTCCCCAATAACGTTGGGGTGAGAGCTATTCGGAAACACCAGCACTCTGCCCAGACAGAGTAGGATATTGTGTCACCATATCCTAGAGAAGGAATGTTGCCCAGGACTGGGATTGGATGCCTTGAATTTGAGTCTGCCACTTCCTCGCTGGGTGACCTTTGAATAAGCAGTTCTCTGTAGGCCTCTGAGAAGCCCCGACCTCACTCTTTTCCCCTCAACCCCAGTCAGTCTTAACTGGTTCTGTCATTAGCTGTGGTGACTGAACACCCAAGTTTTTGGGCTGCCCGTTCTTTGAGGATAGGCAAAGCCTCTCTTGCTCCCTGCCATGCCCCTAGGACCTGGTGCATTAGATGCTCAACAAATATTTGTTGAGTGGATCACATTCGTGCCTACTTGCTGTGACTCTGGGGCACTCTGCTGGGAGGCACAGTGGCTGCAGTAGCAGCAGATCAGGCCTGTTCCTCTGAGCATCTTCAGTTTGATTTGTGCTTACTGCAGGGGAGAGGGCAGGTGGTGGGAGATCACAGGCTGGGGTTCTTTGTCTCTCTGCAGGCACAGGTAAAGGCATTAATGCAGTTCGGTGGTCAGGAAGCAGGCTCTGGAGGCAGACGAACTTGGCTGTAATCATGGCTCAGCCTGACCAGCCATGTTACCTTGGGCAGCTCACTCCCCAAATCTGAGCCTCAGTTACATCAGCTCATAAATGGGAACAAGAAAGTCACTCTCCCGATAGTCACTCTGGCTACTCCCAGATTATTTTTCTTTAGTTTGTTGTGTGGGCATTGCATAGAAGTGAGTGGGGGCCTTCTGCCATGAGCAGCATAGAATGTGAATTGGTGCAGAATTTGGATTCTGGAAGGTATCGTGTGTCTGTAAACAGAGTTTCTCTGAACCTCATCTGTGTACTGGGAATAAGAATCATCAGCATCATTGGGTTGTTAAGGATCAGTTGAGATAACATGTGTGAAGTACTGAGAATAGAACTTGGCAATAATATCAGAATCTGGTATTATTACTATTATTTTTGTCTTTATTTTACTTTGTTTTCTGATGATGCTTTGAAGTATCTCTTCATCCCAATATTATTTTCTAACTATGTTTATTTAGTTTTTATAACTTTTTTTCTTGTTTAGCCATTTAATCCACCTGAAATTTAGTTTTGCGTATTTTTTCCAGGTGTCTCACTCATCTATTTTTGTGAACTTTGTTTTTACCTTGTCCGATTTTATTTATAAACCTTTACAGAGAGAGTGGGATCCTCCTTCCCCAGAGAAGGAACACTGCCCAGGGCAGTCTTATTCCTTTCACTCTCCAAAGGGAGCAACCATCTAGAATTTGGTGTTTATGATCCCTAGATAGGTTTTGTAATGATGCTATCTGTGGATGAAACCATAACCAGCCAAGGGATCTTGCAAGTTACATTTTCTTTTTTTAAAATTTATTTAGACATAATTTCAAGCTTAGAGACAAGTTGCAGGAATAGTACAAAGAATTCTCTTCACCTGCATTCCCAAATATTAAACTCTTCCCACATTTGCTTTTATTATTCTCTTTCTTCCCCTCTCCCTAACCCCACTATGTAAAAATTTTTTTCTAAGCCATCTGAGATAAAATTATAGGCATGATACCCCCTTTACTCCTTAGTACTTCAGGTGTATTTCCTAAAAGCAAGGACATTCTTTTATATAACCATAGTCTGACAATCAAAATCAGGAAATTGACACTGATAGTATAGTCTTAGTGTATCTGTAGACCTTATCATATTTCCACCATGTATTCTGATGTTCTCTTTTATATTTCACCATGTATTCTGAGGTTCTCTTTTTTTTTTGGAGACAGAGTCTCACTCTGTCATCCTGGGTAGGATGTCCTGGCATCATCATAGCTCACAGCAACTTCGAACTCTTGGACTTAACCAGTGGTTCTCAACCTTCCTAATGCTGCGGCCCTTTCATACAGTTTCTGTGGGTTGCGACCCACAGGTTGAGAACTGCTGGCTTAAGAGATCTTCTTGCCACAGCCTCACAGTCTCCCAAGGAACTGGGATTACAGGTGCCCGCCACAACGCTAGGCTAGTTTTTCTAGTTTTAGTAGAGACAGGGTCTCACTCTTGCTCAGGCTGGTCTCAAACTTCTGAGCTCAAGCAGTCCACCTGCCTCGGCTTCCCAGAGTGCCAGGATTATAGGTGTGAGCCACCATGTCTGGCCTATTCTCATCTTGTTATAAGAAAAGAAAACCTGAGATCGTAAGTTAAATTGTTTTCCTATCTCTTTAGTCTCTTAATCTAGTTCCTCTGTCTTCGTTTTTCAAGACCTTGACATTTTTAGGACTACAGGCGGTTATTTTGTGTATCCCTTAAGGAAACCTCTGATGTTACCTTAAAATTAGATTTCGCTTAAGCACTTTTTGAGTGAATATGGAGAAGTGATGTGGCCTTCTTAGTGTGCCGTTATGGGGATAGCATTACTTACTGAATAATCTATTCCTTTCCCACTGATTTGAAAGGATATAGGCACAGTTTTCTCAATTATTTTATATACTTGGATCTGCTATTGGACTTTTAAAAAAATCTGTCAGCATTACCTAATTGTGCACCATTTTTTTTTTTTTTTTTTTTGTAGTTTTTGGCCAGGGCTGGGTTTGAACCCACCACCTCTGCCATATGGGGCTGGCGCCCTACCCCTTTGAGCCACAGATGCCACCCAGCCTGTTACTCTTTTAAAAACTGTATAGCATCTATACTAAAGACTCTAAAACATCATTCTTTTACATGCACTTGGTATCAGCTCCACAAAGTCTCCGCAAAAATCCTGTTGGGATTTTGGCTGGAATCACACTGAATTTATAGATCAACTTTGAGACAACTGACACACGTATGATACTAAGTCTTCCCATCCAAGAACACCTGCCTCTTCATCATTCAAGTCTTGGATGTTTTTTAGGACTTTTTTTAGTCATCTTATGAGTTAATGCATTATCTCTTAATAGGTTTATTTTTTGGTGTTTTGTAGCTTGTGTTACTCGCAGGAATGGAATTCTTCTACCATATTTTCCAGTTGATTCCACTCACTTGGAAATATTCATCCTGCATCTGGCTACTTAGCCAAATTCTCCTTTGTTCTAATAGCTTTCATTTGGTTCTCTTGGATTTTTTTATGTAGCTACTTGTATCTGTAAATAGTGCCAGGTTTGTTCCTTCCTTTCCAATATTTATTCTTCTGATTTTTGTCTTCAAGTTGGCTTGATCTCTAGCATAAATTTAAATAATATAGTAGTGATATTGGGCACTCTTGGTTATTTCTGACTTTAATTGGAATAATTCTGGTATTATGCTGTTAAGTATTTAAGGGATGATTTCGAAAGGGACCCTATTTATGGAAGTTTAAAAAATTCCTACTGAATTATATTGATCGATTTTTTATTTTATCTCAAACTATGCCAGAAGATTTAGGATGATGTTTTCTTCGGTTGTATTACTTTTGTAATTTGCTAATATTTGCCATGTTATTTGCTAATATTTATTTAGGAATTTGGATCTGTACTTATGTAAGATTTATCTGTAATTTTCTCTCTTAAATTACTCTTGCCTAGTTTTTATATGATATTTATGTTGGCTTCGTAGCATAAATTCCTTTCCTCACCCTACCCCCTACAATGTAGAAAACATAGATGATAATCTGTTTATTGAGGATTTGGCAGAATTAACCAGTAAAATTATTTGGACATTCCCCATATTTTAATAATTTAAATTTCTTCTTCTGGTTATTGGCCCATTTAAGTTTTCTATTTCTTCTTGAGTCAATTTTGGGTAATTTTTATTATGTAGAAAATGATCTATTTCACATACAATTTGAAATATATTAATATAAAGCCAGCCTGCCTGTGTCTTTTTTCCTGCCTTCCTTTCTTCTTTTTTCCTTCCTTCCTCCTTATTTCTCCCTCCTTCCTTTCCTCTGATCTTGTAGTTATAGCCACTTTTTCATTTCTTAATATTTTAAATTTATTTTTTATTTTCTTGGCTAGACATATGGGGGAGGTGGGATTAACTATTTTGCTGGTAATTGAAAAGACCATGCCTTTACTTTTTTTTAATCAAGTATTTTGTTTCTATTTCTTTAACTTGTGCTTTCCATTCATTTTCTACGTTTCTTTTGTTTTCTTTTCTTAGTTCATTTCTTTTTTGAGTGATTGCTTTAGCAATATCCCATGGGTTTTGCTATATAGTGCTCTCATTGTTCATTTTTAAATAGTCTACACTTTGTTTTAATTTCTTAAAAAGAATTCCTCTAAATAAGCTTTAGGTTACATTTCCAAGTGGTTAAACTTTTTGTGGCTCTCTTTTTGTTTAATTTTTAGTTTTATTGCTTCATGGTCAGAATATGGCCTGTGTAATTCCTAATTTTAAAAAATTATTGAGGTTTTCTTTGTGGCTTATCACATGATCAGTTTGTAATTGTCTCATGAATTTTAGAAAAGATGTGTATTGTTTTATAAGCACATACAAAAATACATCAAACTAGTTGTGTTTTTCAAGTTTTTTATTGCCTTTTTTTATTGTTTGGGATTCATTGAGGGTACAAAGAATTAGGTTACACTGATTGCATTTGTCTTATTTTTCTTAAATCCTCACCATCTATTTCTGGGAAATATGCTGCAATCTCCTATTACAACTTTTTTTTTCTTCTCCATTTTTGTATTCTCAACAATTTTTGCTGTGTATTTTATGGATGCGTTAAAGTTCATTACTATATATCCTTTGGTGGCTGAATTTTATATCAAACTTAAAAATCTTTTTGTCCTTTATAATTCTTTTTTTTTTTTCTTTTTTTTTGCATTGGAGTTTGTTAACGTTTCTGCTTTTTAAATTGACATATGTGCCTGTGGCTCAAAGGAGTAGGGAGCCAGCCCCATATACGGGAGGTGGCAGGTTCAAACTCGGCCCTGGCCAAAAAAACTGCAAAAAAAAAAAAAAAATTGATGTATGCTTAGGGTAATTTTGTTTATCTTTTTTTTTTTAATGTTTTAAAGACATTTAAGACTCACAGTTACATTTATAATGCAGAGAGTTCTTATGTATGTTTGCCACTTTGCACATATTGGTGGCATCTTACACCACTGTAATCCCTTCTATTAATATTAATATTTTAACCTTTCTTACTCTCTTTTTTTTATTTTCTTGAGACATTGTCTCACTTTGTGATCCTCGGTAGAGTGCTGTGGCGTCATAGCTCACAGCAACCTCAGACTCTTGGGCTCAAGTGATTCTCTTGCCTCAGTCTCCGGAGTAGCTGAAACTACAGGTGCCCACACAATGCCAGGCTACTTTTTAAGAGACAGGGTCTAACTCTTCCTGAGACTAGTCTTGAACTCCTGAGCTCAAGCAATCCAACTGCCTCTTAGAGTGCCAGGTGTGATCACCACACCTGGCCTTCCTGTCTTACTCTTTTTTTGTTTTTGCCCCTGGCCTACCTAAGTCCTTCAATATGGGAACTCCTCTTCTTTAACGGGGAAATTTATAAGTCATCCATCTTTATTATGAAGCTTATACTTCAGCTTCTTTCTGTTATGTTATTTGGGTTTTCTGTGATCTTCTGGTTCAAAAGTTGTCTTTATTATTGCTTTTCTTTATTTTTCTCTTTTCCTTCCTCTCCCTGTAGTTCGTCCTCTTCCCCACCCCTTGTATTTATTGATTTAGAAGTCATAATCCTATTTCTCATTTTTTTACTTAGGCTTACATTCATTTTATTTAAACTTGGGCAAGAACACATCTCCCATTCCCCTCACGGAATCCCCCCAACACAAACATTTCGCCTCTGTACGCACTTCCACTTTCCTTATCCTCTTCCTGTAATCTGTTCCTGGTTAATACGGGGTAGAATTTTTATTTCCAACTTTTTAAACATTTGTTCTACATTATGTTTTTAGGAATTGTGTAAAGCTGCCTTGAGTTTTACAACTGTATTTCCAATTACCGTTCAGACTTAATTTTGTTTTCTTGCGTTACTTTCTTCACTTTTGAATTCTGTCTGATGTCGTCCTTCTTGGATTCGCTTTCCGTAGTGTTTTTCAGAAAAGGTGTCGAGGTGACCTGAGTCTTTGTATATGTGAACAGGTCACATTATTTTTTCTCACACTTGATGGCGGGTTGGTTTATAATGGAGTTCTAGGTTCAGAGTCCTTTTCTTGGGATCTTACAGCTGCCACACTCTCATCTACTGGCTTTTGATCTTGCAGGTGAGAGGTCTCATGCTAGACTGCGTCTTGCTTCTCTATAGCTCTTTTTTCTTCTGTGGAAGCATTTAGGATTTCTTCTCTGTTCTTGAAGTTGGGGAGTTTTATTATATCAGGACACATCCAGGTGTCTTGTTTCATTCTTTCCCTTCAGTGCAAAAAGTACAGATCTTTTGCTCTGAAAATTCCAGCCCTTTTTTCCGTTCTGATCCCTGCTGTGGAGAGTTGAGTGAATCTTGGGTCAATTTTAGGCCTGCGGGATACAGAGACAGTGAGGTCCTGGCAAGCTAGGTGGCCTGGGATGTCAAGTGCAGCAGGGCAGCTGGTCAGCCCTTTTCAGACTCACTTTCCTCTTTTGGAAAAGGCAGGTGAGAATAGCTCCTGCCACCTAGTGCTGTGGGCAGATGAAATAGGACACAGCTAACAAAACATTTAGGACACTGTCTGGCAGGGAGGAAATAGTCAATAATGGGAACTGCTCTTTCTGTAATTCTTTGTGGGTATCAGAGATGGAGGAAAGAGTGGGCTTTGGAGCTGGACTTTGACGGATGGACAAGATAAGACTTTCTCTGAGCCTCAGTCTCCCCAATGCAAATGATGGAACTTGATAGGTTTTTAGGTAATGCTTCTCCTTATTTGTTTTTGTTTTTAACTGCCATTGTGAGTTGTATTTAACACATTCTAGTTTTGAGCCTAGAGCCTTGTGAAACATATATAACTCACAGATGTCCAATGAAACACCATGGCCCTAAGGAAAAAATTTCTTCTCTAGTGTGGCAGGCATTGTGTTAAATTTCACATAGAGGAGTGGCTTGATAGGAGATAATTTCTCACTCCTCAGTCTTAATGATCCCTTCCTCTCCATGCCCTCCTCCTTTTTTCCCATTGTATTTGGTCTTTCTGGTTAGTGTGATTTTGGGAAGGTAAGATTCAGGGATTGAAAAGCCTTTTACTTTGCCTTAGAGAACAAGTTGCAGACTTGACTATGGAAACCTGTTTTGATATAATAAATGTGAATTTAGATGGCTTCATGTTTGCTGTGTTTCTGGCATGACTTCTGGTGTTCTCTGTACCTGTAGCTACTCACTGGTGTGTCCCCAGGCCCTGCACGCAGTAGGTGCTCAGGAAAGGCTTATGAAACAGAAGGTGAGTGAATGCTTCATTTTTCCTCCATGGAGAAGTGATTGCATCACTTCACTGGGCAGGTCTCCTTCGCATTTGCGGTTTAATAAAAGATTTTAATTTGTGATTGAATGACAGTCCTTTCAGGAAAACGAGAAGAACTGGTTTAGAACCATTGTGAAACTCCATTTTAGCAGCAACAAGACAGGGCTCTGGCAACTTCAAAAAGGGCAATTAAGAAATTCTTGTTTGCTCAACAGAAAGAGTCATTTCATTTAGGTGGTTACATGGGTTCATAGTCACCCCCAAAGTCTATGTAATATTCAAGTCCTGATGAATTTTTTTAGCCTCTTAAGTAATTGGTAAAAATGTTATTTATTTAGAGGGGTTGGTTTCATCAAGTTGATAACTGTCCCAGTTGCATCTGGAAACATCCCAAGAAGAGAAGAAATTCAGCAGGGGAAGATGGGGGTAGGCTGTGACTTCTAACATATATTCTCTCCTTTGGGCCTGGTTGACAAAGCTAACAGTTTGAGCATCTCTTTGGTAGTGATGAGACAAGCTGGGTGTCATCCTTGCCTTCCAATGGCTCAGAGTAGGCATGGGAATGAATCGTTATAAAAATGTGTGGTAAGTGCAAACTCTGCTCCCCTGGGAATTCTTTTCCCAACCCAGGATTGCTGGGAGGATTGTGAAACCTGTGACTGAGAGATAAGAGTTGGGTGAGGAGGATCTACTCCATAGACCTGAGAGGGAAGAGTGTTTTGGGCAGGGAGGCTGGGTGTGGGGAGGCTTGGCAGCACCACATCCTTGGAACAGCCAGGGTGCACCTGGGTAGGGCATAAGCCTACGCGCAGTAGGGCTGGGGAGTCCCTGGATCGCCTCTCAGGTGACCTGTTGCCACTTGGCCACAGCTGATTGTTGCCACAGCAGAACACAGGTCCAGTGTGGCCAGATCTTCCGATTTTCTTTTTTTCTTTAGGAGAGAAGCTCTAAATCCTGAGTTCTATGTAAAACTTCTGAAATTTTGAATCATGATAACAAATTGAAAACAAAATTAGGTAATGTGAAAATCCCTCAAATTCTATTGCAGGCCACTAGCTTGTGAAACCTGTTTAGGGGGTGGAGAGCAGTGACAGTGAGAGGCGCTTAGTCCCTGCCCCTGGTTGTCCTTGACCGTGCCCTGTCCAGCCTCCCCTTTGCCAGTCTTAGAAGGAGGGTGAAGGGGTTGGCCTTCAGTTTTGAAATGTCCTGCAGGTAACTGGAGAACTCTTGATCTTCCTTGACCCTACTTTACTATGGTGTAGAAAGTAACAATTAAAAGAGGTTTATGTTTTTAATGCCTTTTAATGCCCCCACCCCTTATTAAATCTGATGGGGAGTGTGATGGATGATACTTGAAGCTGGATCGTCTCTTAGAACCTTTAACCTTCCCTTCCCTCTCTGTGCCTGGCTTCCTCCACTCTCATCCCACATAGAATCTCTCCCCTTTCTGCCTTCCTCTTCTGCTTAGCTGGGAATCAGGGAGAGGGCCAAATCAGTGCACCCTTGGTCCTAAACTAGCCATCTGTGTAGACTTTTCTGCCATGGTCCTAAACTAGCCATCTGTGTAGACTTTTCTGCCTTACTGGCCAGTGAATGCTCTCCTTCCCCCTGGAGTAAAATAATTTAAAGGAATAATCTTTTATTTACAATTTTTTGTTCTTAAATACTTAGCTATTGGACGCGGAGCTGTCTAATAGAAATGTCATATAAGCCACATGCGTACCTTTTAGGTTTTCTAGTAGCCACATTAAAAAGGAAAAAAGACACAGGTAAAATTAATTTTAATAACATATTTTATTGAACCCATTATCTCTAAAAAAAAGTTATCGATTCAACATGTGATCATACTAAAAATCCTTATGAAGATATTACATGTTTTAATTTTGTATGAAGTCTTTGCAATCGGTGTGCATTTTCCTCATGGCAGCCCATCTCAATTTGACTATTAGCCAAAATTTCAAATGCTAATAGCCCCAAGTGGTTGGTGGCAACTATAATAGACAATGTGGCCATCAGAGGTGCATAGCAAAAAGCATGCAGATGGGAAGCAGCGTGCAGGCCACCTGTGAACCAGGTAATGAAAAGGACGTGCTTGATCGTGCTGCCTTCTGCTTGAGCCTTGCCAGCTCTCCATTCTCTCTCCTGTTCTGTGCACTTCCCAGCCCTACGTCGCATCTTCCCTCTCTGTCCTGCCAGGCTGGCCTTCTCTTCCTTTCTCAAATGTGCCCAGCGCCTCTAGTCTCTGGGTAGTCACACATGCTGTTCCATTACCTAGATTGTGTTCCCTCTGTCTTTCCTCCTCTTTCCTTTGCTTGGTTTATGGCAAACCATTTTTCAGGTTAAATGTCAGTTTTTCAGAGAGGCCTTTCCTTGCTTCCCTATTTCTAGCTCCAGACTAGGTTATGTTTTCCTATTTTATGTTGTGGTGGGTGAAAGAGAGGGGTCTGCTCCTCAGTACCTACCACAATGATAATTATCTAGTCACCGGTGAGATTGTCATTGTTTCTTTACCCCATTAGAGCATGTGCTCCAAGAATGCGTGGGCCATGACCGGGTCATTTACTTATTTTTATCCACAGTAGCTCTTATAGTGGCTGCAGGAAATAGATGATCAATAAACATGCAATGAATGATGCAGGGCTGAGATTCAGTCCTGTAGTGTAACCCAGTCCCATGGGATTCCCCAGAGGACCCAGACTCCTAACAGTGAGGCCATTGCATTAGCCCCGATGGCCAGCGCTGGTTCACTTACTTTGTCATTGGCAGAGTCAGCCTCTCCCTGTCCCTCTCTTGACTGGTTTTCAGTTGCCTGTAAATTATATTTTTGGTGGCTGTTAATAAAAATATAGGGCTGGGGGGGAAAAAGACTTCTCTTAATAGAATTTTATTAAATGGCACTAGTTTAAAAATGTCTCGTAAAAAGTTAATTAATTTGGGATTTGGGGAAGAAAGGCGTGATATAAATGTCAGTTATTATTATTACAATTTCAACCTCACGCTTATGCTCTTGATCCAGCCCCTGATCTGGAGTCTCTCCTACTCCCAGGGACTGGCGGCTCTGCTGAAATGCTAGAGGCGAATTTGAGCTTTGGGGATCCATCAGGGACAAAGAGGACCTCACCAAGTTAGGCTGTCCTGCCTTTTCATCTAGGATAACACCAGGCCTTGCTTGAGAGCCAGCACCACTGTCAGGCCAGGAGCTGTTCACAGTAGGATAGTCTTGGCATTCTGCAGAGCTCCCGGCTGAAGCAGCTAGGACACAGGAACACCAAGGTCACGGGCTCAGTCTGGCTACAGAGACCTGGGATATTGGAGCTCATCCCAGGTCATGAAAGACTAGAGCCCACTCTCATTATACAGAGAGGGAAACTGAGTTTGGAGAGGGATGGTGGCTTGTCTAACCCAACGTCACATAGCAAGTTAATTAAATTTATGGAGACAAAGGTAGTAAGCGCAATTAGTGAAGTGGGGGAAGCCTTCAGAAAAGAAAGGGGTCAGGCAATTTATTGGTGACAAGTCTAGAAACTGTTTTGCAAGGAAATGAGGAGTCCTGGGACTTCCTGTGAGTTCACAGAAATAGACAGCCCTTCTCTCCTTCAAGACATCCCACCTTCCTTCCCCTGATGGCAGACACCATACCTAAAGGGAGATGTCAGGCCTGACCCAGTGTGTAATTACTAACGCGAGATGGGGGGCAAGCTGGGATGTTAATCAGCATCTCAGCCAAGGAGTGAGTATCTGCATGCTTTAGTTTCCTCATCTCTGAAAGGGGATGTGAAAATACCCTTCAGAGGGGTGTGGTGAGGACCAGTTGGATGGGGCAGTGTGTATTGATGTGCTCTAAGTGGCAGTGGGCCAGCTGGGCATACTCTTGAACTCAATCTGTACTTGTGGAGCTGCAAGGGAGCTCGGAGGTCAGTATTCCAGAGGCCCTTCCTGGGCGTCCTTTCCCTGCAGAACAGGTGTCTGCTTGTTTCCAGCGTTGGGCTCACCTGCTTCTTTCCCTGCGGCCCCTTCTGTTTTCAGTGGTTCTAAGAGGAAGAGCTAGTGGCTGCCTTATTCTGTGTTGTGGATTTTGTAGATGGTGTCTCCCTTCTCCTCTTCTCAGTGGTGGCCCATTGCTGTCCAGCACCACCATTCACTGAAATCGCATACATACAGCCCCCACTTCAGAGGAGGGGTTCTGGGGAGGTTTGCCAAATGAAGCCAGGACACACTGCCTTTTTGGCTCTCTTGAAAAACAAAACAAAACAAAAAACCAGTTTTTTAGTGAACCCTTCTCCACTGATTGGTTGGGATTGTCCAGGGGATTTTGGAATCAGACAGCTGAATTTGAGCCTGGGCACTGCCACTTGAGTAAGATACTTAATCTCAGTAATCCTCAGGTTCCTCATCTGGACCGTGGAGACGCAGAATACCTTCTATGGTATTAGTGTAAGGATTAAAGGGGGTAATGTGTATAAAGCCCTTAGTACACAGCAGAACACGTGGTGATGGTATAAATAACTAGAGTACACCCAGCACATGGGACAGCCCTCATGGTCCAGCACAGGGCTTGACACACAGACCCTTTTAGAACCTTCCATTTCCATAGCTGGATGCCACCTCTGATTGTTCAACGACTGCTACACTGAACTGAATTGAGAGTTCTGGCCTGTGTTATATGAAGCTCAGAGTTAGGCCCTCTGGAGGCCCCTTGGGACCAGGCTGCCCACGTCTCCCTGAGGCTGGACTGCCCCTGCAGTGGAGGCTTCCAAGCAGGTTCAAGTTCTCAGCCTTTCAGAATGTGAAAGCAGCCAAGAATGGTCTCAACTGGAAAAACAAGTGCTGCAGCTCTATTGTTACATTTTATTATAAATAAAATTTTTACTGTCTTCCCCTCCCCTCACCCCGCCAAAGAAACCACAGCTGCCTGAGACTTTGAAGTCCTTTCAGTTGAAGGCCTGGGGAAACGGGAGGGAAAGGGGACCTCCAGGATCCCCCTTTGGTCGCCATCTTGTTGTTCTCGACAAAGAGGGTCAGAATGGCAGCTTGTTTTTCTCCTGGTCGGTAGTGGAGCCGGGCAGATTGCGAGGAAGGAGATGCTGCTGGCCTCTCCAGGAACAGAGCGGCTTCCCCCGCCCCTCCTCTTTATTGGATTTCAATGAGTCTTTCTGCTCTGGGTCATACATGCAGTGAGACCTCATAAATGGAGCCATGGAATTTTTGCTTCTTTTGTGCTGAGGGCCCCAAGCACACTCCCATCACCATTTTCCAGCCCAGATGGGAAAAACACAGACAGCCCCACAGCCTGGATTTCTCCCAGGCAGCCCTGGGATCTGGGATGTGACATTTCTGTTTATAGGCACAAGCCAGTCAGAAGGTGGGAGGGGAAAGAGCAGAGCCATCTTCTCCCACCATCTCTGTCTTTGCCTGGAAGTCCAAATCCTCAAACTTTCTGTGGAATGTATCAAGGTCTTAAGGAGAATTTCCGAAGCCTCGGGAATCACGTCTTTGCAGTTGTAGGATCAAGAGGAGACGTGTGGCTGTGAGAATGATTAATAGAAGGTTCTAAAAAGATCTGGGAGTCCCTCTCAAGCTGAACTCTTGTCAGTCAAAAAATAATCGATTAAAAGGTCACTTGTTATTTCACCAAACCCACCTGGTAGTTGCCAGTTAAGTACCTGTTCTGTGCCATCTGTCCATCTACATATCCTTGAGTGCCCACCATGTGCCAGCCACCTGTGTTGGGGGAGCAGACGGGGGGCCCTGATGCTGTCCTGATGGTTGCGGAAGGTGGTGCCTGTAATCACATGGCCGTGCCTGCCTATAGATGAGGGTGCTCAGCATCAGAACTGTGGATGGTGTTAACTTGGTACTTAACCAGCTTGGTAGGGAAGCTTTCTTCTTTCCTGCATTTTGGAACTGGGAAGTCTCTGTGGTCTTGGTGAGAAGGGGAACTGAAGGACTGCAAGTAATCTCTGCCGATTTTCTCAGCATTTAAGTGTCAGAAGTAAAGCTGGAGTACAGGCTTCCCAGGCGCCAGGCCACATGTTATGATTGGGTGAGGTAGGCTGGTGGAGAGGGTGAGGCCATACTTGCCCCCGAGGTGGCCTTGCCTTTGACTTCTGCATTGGAGCTTCACTTCTACCCGGAGGTAGCTGCTGGTTATTACAAATTGCTGCCTGTGTTCGGAAAACCAGAGTAGGGGCATTTCTATTGCAGTCCTCCACGCAAGGCCGGATCTTCCTGGGGGAAGTTCTGGGAACTCAAGAGGCCAGTGGCAGGGATGGTCTCTGTTGTGATGAGAACCTTTCTGTCCCCACCATCCCTCCAGACCCTTTCCTCTCCGTGGTCTGGAATCAGGAGTCATTTGTATAGTTCTTCAGGGGCGTTGATTCTTCCTCATGGCTGGTTCCTCTATGTCTTCATCACAGGGTGGCCCAACTTGAATGCCTCTGTTGTCAAGGAGCTCACTACTTACCAGACTCCTTCCTTGGAGGACGATGTTCCTCTTCTTCCTGAGCTCAGAGCTGCCTCCCTTTGATTTCTGTCCTTAGGGACCATCTGTTCACTCACCACTCAGGAAGGGCAGATCCCTGGTCCCACACAGCTCAGCTCTGTCAGCCTTCACCATGCCGGCTCCGCCTGGGAAAATAACTGCCCGCTGATGTGTTAAGTGTGTCACTGCCAATAATAGTGCAAAGGCTCCAAATGTGAGGGCCTTTCTAGGATCATTTCCTGATTAATTAGGTCAGCATCTCCAAAATCAATTTCTAGCGATGTCGCACCACCTGGTAGCGCCGTTCCCCACCCAGCCGGGTGAGGGAGTTGGCATGAGAGGCAATTCCCTGGCCCCCAGCGCTGTTCAGGCCTCGTCTACCTGGGAAGAAAGTCACAGCACACGTCTCTTCTGTGATTATCCTGACTTTTTATTTTATCTGCCCCCCTCAAATCTTCCATTAAACCCCCGTAGATCCCGCTTCAAACAGGCAATTAGACTAACAACGTAATTATATCCCTCAATGCTAATTGTAACTGGTTTAGGGGAAAAACAAAGAGAAAGAGGCTTCAAAATCTCTGGAAACTGAGAGCAGCAGTTGTAATTTCCAGGTATTTCTCCTGCCCACGTGTTTCTTTACAAGCCCTGGTTGCCGGCCTTGGCCCAGAACACCCGGAGGACAACCTTACTCCCGTCTCTCCTCCCCTGAACGGGTGTTGGTGGGCGCCCCATCCCTGCCCTTCCACAGCTTCCTGGCTCTGCAGGCTCTGACCGTCTCAACTACTTTCACCATATAGAAAAATTGCAGGAGTTGGAGAAGACGGCATTTCTTCTTGCTCTTGTTAGCCGTTCATTATCCCCAGTGCCAGGGTGGATGATCCCTGTGCTTCTCCCTGGTGGTGGTGGGTCTCGGGGGAGCCTGGGCAGGGCTGGAGTAGAGCTGGCTAGAGTAAGCATCAAAGCAGGGTTTAAGCCCAGGGTCGTGTGACAAGAATGGTGTAGGTTGGCATCCCCTCCTACCTCCCCATTCTCAGTGTTTTCCTAGTCTGTTCTTGGGCTAGGCCTGTGCCTAGTGCACAAACCATGGTCCTTGCCGCCAGGCTTCCCTCGGCCCAGGGAAGGAGAGGCAGGCAAGTTGTTGAGTAGCAGGACCCCTGGGAAGCATGTACGTTAGAGGGAACATGGCCCTGCCTTAGGTGGCAGGGCAAGATGGGAGGTGGAATAGGGCAGGATGGGCATGCCCAAGAGGCTTTCTGGTGGAAGACATGAAAGATGGGGAGAAGTGAGCATGGGGCAGGGGCAGGAGCCCGGAACATCAGAGTGACAATGGCTGTGGTGGGAGATGAGGCTAGAGCGGGGCAGGGGCCATGTTGGTGGAAGTGGAGAGGTGAAGGAATGTGGTTTTCACCTGGGCTGGAGAAGGAAGTCAGTGAAGTAAGGTGGAGGTTGTTGGAAGCGAGAAAATTTTTTTTTTTTTTTGAAACAGAGTATCACTCTGTTGTCCTGGGTACAGTGCCATGGCACCATAGCTCACAGTAGCCTCAAACTCTTGAGCTCAAGTGATCCTCTTGCCTCAGCCCCCCCAGTAGCTGGGACTACAGTCATCCGCCATAATGCCGGCTGTGGAAGCTAGAATTCTTCTTAGGAGTCTTAAAAATCCTAGGCAGTTTTTCATGAGTAACTACCTGCCATGATGGGGTTGGATGAGCTGTGTGATTTGGGGGTGGTTGCTTAACTTCTCTGAGCCTCCTTTGTCTCACCAAGTTAAAGCGAAGATACTCATATTTACTTTCCACGATGTGAGGGGTGGATATCAGCAATAAGGTCTGTAAAGTTCCTTGCTCAGTGTCTGTGATAGAGTAAGCATCAAAGCAGTATTTCTGAAAAGGATGCCTTAGGGTACTTCTTCCAAAGACTATATACTTGTCTCCCATCAATGCATTTTCAGAGGAGGAGAATTCAGGCAGTTTTACCTGTTGATAGGTCTCCTGGGTACGTGGTGACTTTTCAGTTTTCATGACTTTCTCTGTCTTGGAGTCATGTCCCAAACTTTGGCCTCAGGTGTCAGGAGAACAACTCTGGTTCTATGCCATCTTCCTTTCCTCAGAAACAACGTTCCCAGTTTGACGATTGAATGTGCTGACGTGTTTCACTTTGGGCAGATTAACTCAGGTTGCCACTGTGCAGCCTGGGGTGGAGACTTGGTCATCTTTCAGACATCGAATGCGCTTGGAGGCCCATTTTCTTTCAGAAGCTGGCTTTTGTGGCACCCAGTTGGGGCCTTCACAGTGCCAGGTAGCTATTCCAGCCCTGGATTTGCCATCAGTTATGTGGACAGGGCGTTTCATTAAAATTTCCATTAACTGTTTTTTTCTTTTTTTAAGCCAGTGAGCAATTTATAGATTCATTAACTTTTTACTACACTTGTGAAGTCAGGAAGAAGGGAATAAAGGAAATGAAATATTTGGTCCACAGTATTTCACTAAAAGATGGTGGCCTTTAAATATGGAGGGCAAAAGCTGGATCCTGAGGGCTGGTTGGAAGAGGTGTTGAGCAAGGGCTGGCGTCTTCCAGAAGGATCTAGAGCTAGAATATCCTGGCCGGGAACAGTGCCTCTTCCCCACCCCTTTCCTGCCCGCCAGATAATTGATCTATCTTTTTGCTCAAAACTACTGGGGTGTTTTAGTTGTTTTTTTCACCAGGTGGCTGTCTACCCTCGGACAATAGCCTCTTTCTCCCAGGAAGCTCACACTTTGGGACAAGCTCTGACCGTGACTGAATGTATTTCCTTATATTGAGATGCAGTTTCCCTCCTTGAAATGAGAACATTAGTCCTTGCAGTGCTCTTATTTCATTTCCTTTGGGGCGGGATGGCATGATGGTTGAGGGCAGGGGCTTTGGGGGCCATACAAGCTTGGGTTCAAATACTGGCCCTCTTGCTTACTAGCCATGTGGTTTTCAATAAGTGGCCTCACAAACTCTGAGCCCCAGTCTTTTATCTGTAAAATCAATAGTTTTAGGGACTCTGAGAAATCCCGAGAAAGTAACAGTAATATTCATCATCATACAGTTAAGTGGTGAGGATA
This sequence comes from Nycticebus coucang, assembly GCF_027406575.1. Taxonomy (NCBI): domain Eukaryota; kingdom Metazoa; phylum Chordata; class Mammalia; order Primates; family Lorisidae; genus Nycticebus; species Nycticebus coucang. The sequence goes on along the minus strand of NC_069781.1, from coordinate 23,895,701 downwards.
AAATGAAGTGGTTTACTAAAGACGTCTGACCCACATTCACATTCCAGAGTGCGCCATGCAGTTGGACTGCTTGCCGACAAACCTTCTCAGTTGAATTCAGTTCCCTAAAACAGCAAGTCATGTCTCAGGACATCAGTTTCCCCAGTTGTAAAGTAGATGAATAATCCCTAGTTAATGAGGATGTTGGATGAGATCAGACACATTTAATGAGCCTTTTAGAGTTGCTGGCACATAATAGTATCTTAATACATAATAGCAGACATATATCTATTGTGGTTGCAACTACATACAGTATAAAAGCTCCACTCCCAGGGTCTACTGTATTAAAAAGGGCAATAGGCTTAAAGATTACTTTCCCCAGGAGCCCCTTAGAAAGAGCACATCTCTGCGCTTAAAGGTAGTCCGAGGTCAGCTTGTTCAGCTCCAGGTGGAGCTTGAATGCCCTGAGTGTTGAACTTCCCACTGGATGAGTGGGTAAGCTAGACCCGTCCTCAGGGCAGATGGTAGCTGCAGGTCTTTGCAAAGTCACAGATCTTCGGTCTGGAGTAGGGTGGAACCCAGAAAATCACCTTATCTAGATACCTGCCTTTGTGGGATGTACAGCGTGACTGTTTCAGAGTATAATGAGTTTGTCCTTGGAAGTAGTAATAATGGAAAGCTAAGTAGAAAAGAGGAAAAAAAATCATCTATTCGTGAGCCATTGAGGGCCAGTGCTTTGGGGGGTACTGTATATATGTGCGCGTAGTGGTCTGTTTATAGGAACTTTACATAAACTTGTATATGTAGTGTTGATTTTGTTCTTGTCACTTCTAGGACATATTTTTATGGTGCTCTCCACCATTCGTGGGCATCTACTCTAATGGCTTTGTAAGTAGGTGTTTGTTTACACTGTTGTGCACATTGCTTGTTCCCAGATTTGTATTTAAATAATGCAGTGGACACCTTTTGTGCGTGAAATGTCTTTTGTACAATATTCATAAAATTTGTTCCCAAAGTGGAATTACTAGGCCAAAGGACGTGGGAGTGGGTGAGGCCACAACGGCAGCGCCAAGTTTAGGTTGGAGAAAGACTGCAGTGGCTATGAAAGCCGAGGATGCTCAGCTGCTTTTGAGACTGTTACATAAGAACCCCTATGGAGGGCTGGGGTTGACATGGCGGTGTGACCACAGTGCTGCCTCCCCATCCTCTGTTTTAGCTGAGGTTGGTAGGTGTTGACTTGTTTTGTTTGTCTAAAGACTTTGGGCCAAACCGTGAGTTGGTGTTTGGAATATTAATTCTTGCATGCCTGGCCTATAGTACCTATTTGGGGCCCAAGATTGCAGAGCCCCTCACTGGATCCAACAAAGGAGGGATAAGGCTAACACCGTGAAAGGGTGTTCAGGCACATAATGTGTATACGAATTGCATTCAGGCACATAATGTGTGTGTTACTTCCACTTCCAAGCCTGTATTTTCCCTCTGTACAACAGGCCTTTTGGCTCAAAAGGCCGTGTACACAGATGGGGAAGTACTGTCTTTGATTCACCAAAGGCATTCAACAATGAAGTCAGGCAGGACAGGTGGTTCAAGCCTATCTTTGAAGAAAGTAGTGGTGGGCGGTGCCTGTGGCTCAAAGGGGTAGGACGCCAGCCCCATATGCCGGAGGTGGCAGGTTCAAACCCAGCCCCGGTCAAAAATTGCAAAAAAAAAAAGAAAGTGGTAGTGCTTGCCTGGTGTAATGGGAGGTGTCAGTGTTTGGGGTAGATTGCTGAGAATCATACAAGGTTTTCAGATGTCATTAAGCCATATAGTTTTCTATAATTTCCCAGTTTAAATTGAATGTACTTTTTTTTTGTATTCTGCTTTGGCTGTGAAGTTTGTGTTGTCGTGGGTTGACTTTTTGAAGCAGGTCCAGTGGTAATGGAAAAATAATAAGGATGGTAATGATGGGCATAGGTTATGCGGCACTTAGCCTCATTTAATGATTTTAGGAAATCAGTTCACTTCACGAAAGTGAAGCAAGACGTTGGCTCTTGGACCAAGCTTGGTATTTTGTCCTGGAAGAAGACATAGGTGTGAATCTCAGTCCTGCTGATAACTATGTGACTTTTGGGCAAAGTCATTTGACCTCTGTGTCCTCCTCTCTGAAATGGAAACCATGAAGCATGTGAAAAATTAAAGAAGAATTAAATGAAGTCATAGGTGTAAAAATCCTGTTTTCAGAGGCATTGATAGATGTGATATGTTATTCTGTCACCCCCCTCCAGGGAGTCAGGTTTCTGGGATCCTGAGTCATCTTCCCCTTTAACGATGCCGTGTAGACACCAACTGTATGTTGGGCTACTTGATAGGCTCTGGGACTCCGCAGGCACAGCCCCTATCCAGGAAAGATGGATGGTCCAGCTGGGAAGACAGGTCATAAAAAGATAACTTGAGTATACTAGCTGCTTGATAAATATTGTTTGAATGGCCCGGGCAATAAGTGCTTTAAGGAAATAGAGGAGGGAGATCACCCCTGTGGCCTGGGGCTGGAATCTTGAAGGAAAGGGAAGAGTCCTTTCTTTGCAGAATGTAGTTAAAGCCATTAGCAACAACCAGGACAAAGAGTTCATGTGGTTGATACTGTTCATAAAAAAACAACAGAAAATTTCAATGCACATCTGGAGTGGACTTGATGATGGAAAGTTCTGGAGCCCCAGGAGTGGGTTTTCCCCAGCCCAGTTGGTCTCCCTCTGCTCTTGATCTCTGCAGGTCTAGGGAAGGGGTGCTTCTCAAGTGTCCACTGTGTGCTTAATTCAGGTCTAGGGAAGGGGTGCTTCTCAAGTGTCCACTGTGTGCTTAATTCTTTTTGGGGTGATGGATGTTTTGTCGTTAATACACTGGAAGTACAATATGCCTGGGGGCCACCCAAGCAACCTACGTGTCGGGGACTGGCTAGATGGCCAGATTCCATTATCAAGAGTCCTTTAAACACTGAGCTGCCATTCCACAGGGTAATGCAAAGGACCATGGCATTCAAGACAAGACAGGCCTTGCCCAGGAGGAAGTTAAGAGTCCAGACAGAGAAGCTGGGCTCAGGTGCACTCCTTGGTTAGCTGTACAGGACAGTGTCATCCAGCACCTCTGCCCTCGGGGAGTTTCTGTCTGAGCTGATCTGTTAGTGTGACCTCAGTGCCATCTCTTCCTTTCCCCTGCTGTGCTCCGCACTGCACTGCAAGGAACCGCATGTCCTAGGTGCCCTTGCTCTGCAGCCTTCAGAGTTCAGTCAGCAGCGTGCTCAGCAGGAAGACTGGAACCAGAGAAGGAAGGAGCAGCCTGGGGTTTCCCCTCTGTCATCCTCTGCCTCTGATGGTGTGTTCTGTGTAGCTCCAGCCCCTCTCTCTGTGGTCCACGCCCAATGGGCAGCTCTTGCCATAATTCTACCTCTTGCTAGACAGCCCCAACATCTTATCACACTGTGTCTACCCTTTTATCTTTCCAGGCCTATAGGTGGTAGCAGAAGCTTCCTCATCGGCTGATCCTGGTCGCCTGTCTGTCTCATGTTTGGCTTTTCAGATTTCATCACCTGTATTCTCAAATCCCCGTATTAAATTGTCTCTACTTAAAAGACCTAGAGTGAGTTCTGTTTTTTCTGGCCCAGACCCTGAAGGACATTCCCACGTCAGACCCCTTAGAGTGTTTGGCTGTTACCACCCTGAATAATCTTGTGGAGACAGCTGTAAGCTCATGGATGCCCTAATGAACCAGATTTTTTTTAACCCCCTGCAAATAAAACAAAATTGTAGAATAATTTCAAAATAATCTGGCTGTCTTGATTTCTCAGCAGGCACCCATTGGGATAGGTTAAATTATAATCGTTCTTTTCTTCCTGGGCCTCTCATTTTGTAGGAAAATGACTCCTTCCTATCTGAGAGGAACTATTTTGATTTTGAAAAAATTCATGCAGTTGTTCTCCCCCTCCCTGTATTTGCTTGGGCTGTTGATCTTGTGATATATTTATAGAGACTGTGGTTGGCTGACCAAGAGTTATTTTGCAATAGGAATTTGTAAGATTTCTACTTTGAGTGTGTGTTCCAGACTTTTCTTTCTTAAAAAAAAAAAAAAAAAAAAAAACTTTGTTAGAACGTCTACTTTGCCCTTCTGTAATTATTTCTATTTCACAACAAAAGTAAGCCCTGTGTTTCATGCTTTTTTTTCTGTGTATATATATCTTTTGTCTCTGGTCTTCTCTTTCCTTTGATATCTCTTTTTTACTCCAAAATTTAAAAGGTCACAACCTCCTCCTTTATGCAGGAATGTTTTTTGAAAAGGAGAATGTGGTGACTGGAAGTAGGGTCCTTTAGGGGTTAGGAACTTCATTTTCTCGGTATGTAAAAGAAAAGTATTGGGGACTAGATTAGAGGGAGCATGTGTGCTACCATGCCTAGCTTTACCACACACACTGCAGACATCAGTAATCAATCACAGCACTCTTTCTATCTCAGCTTTGATGTAGCCCCAGAATCTTTCTTAACACATTGTCCCAGGCAGCCATTATTAATTTCTTAGAATAGGCCATTCTTGGACTAGATGATTCCCTAGATCCCATTCACCACCATGGTTTTTTAAGTATTGGTGCTGTAATTCCTTTATGATTTAAACCAATTGACCTTTATTAAACCCTGGCTCTGGGTACTGTGGAACCCCAGAGAAGCTCAAAACAAAACAAAACAAACAAACAAAAAAAAACTAAAATCACCCTTATGGAACCTCCAGTTTGACTGAGAGCAAGGTTGGCTGAGAGCAAAGTGGTGATGTTTTTAGGTGTGCTCAGGTATATCCTTGGTGCTCTTCTAGGATGGTGGTCCTGCTCTGGTGATCAGGGAACATTTTCTGGAGGTGATTACAGTAGACTAATTTAGTCCATAAGAAAGCATGAGCAAAGACAGAGACAACAGAATCAGCAAGTTTCAGAAAGAGGAGAGTCCTAAGAGTCCATCTGGCCAAAATTGTCTAATTTACAGCTGGGGAAACTGAGGCTCAGAGCAAAAAGGGACTTGTTCTAATTTTAATGAATGATAATTATATAGCCAAAGTTTATTACTGATAAATCATTTTAATAAAAGATAACTATTAGGCTGGGCATGGTGGCTCATGCCTTTAATCCTAGCACTCTGGGAGGCTGAGGCAGTTGGATTACTTGAGTTCAGGAGTTTAAGACCAGCCTGAGCAAAAGCAAGACTTGGTCTCTACTGAAAAATAAATAAAACTAGCTGGGTGTAATGGCAAGTGCCTGTAGTTCCCACTACTCAGGAGGCTAAGGCAAGAGGATCGCTTCAGCGCAAGTGTTTGAGGCTGCTGTGTGCTATGATGACGCCATGGCACTCTACCCAGGGTGACAGAGTAAGACTTTGTCTCAAAAAAAAAGAAGTTGGCTCGGTGCTTGGAGCACGGTGGTTACAGCGCTAGCCACGTGTACCAAGGCTGGTGGGTTCTAATCCAGCCTGGGCCAGCTAAACAACAAGGACAGCTTGCAACAAAAAATAGCCAGGCGTTCTGGCAGGCGCCTGTAGTCCCAGCTACTTGGGAGGCTGAGGCAAGAGAGTTGCTTAAGCCCAAGAGTTTGAGGTTGCTGTGAGCTGTGACACTACAGTACTCTACCAAGGGCAACATAGTGAGACTGTCTCAAAAAAAAAAAAAAGTTAATGAAAGATAACTATTTGTATAGGTAATATTTACATAGCACTTACTATGTGCTAAGCATTGTTCTGGAAGCTTTGTGTATATTAATTGATTCGGACCTTAGTAACCTTGAGGTGAGTACTGTTATTATCCCCACTTGAGAGATGAGGAAACTGAGTCTCAGAGGTTAAATCACATACCCTTTGTCACACAGCTTGTAAGTGGTAGAGTGAAGAGTTAAACTCAGCCCATTTGCTGGCAGATTCTATGTGGGTAACTGCTATGCCAACTAAATTATGCTAGAGCGATCAGAATATGTTCGGCTTTTCTTTTTTAATGTATTAATTTTATTTACCACCATTGGTGTAATCATAACGACATCTGAATTCAGATCTGTGGCTCGTGTATTATTGTTAACACTGTCTGAGAGTGTTTCACGTTTCATAACATTTCATCCACCCGGCAGCTGTGTGAAGGTGGAGGGGCATATCTCTATTTTACATCGTAGGAAACTGAGCCTCAACGATGTGATGTGCCTTATGCAAGGTCACGGAGCTACTTAGTGGCCCAGGCAGAATTTGAATCTGCCCAGCCCCAGATGTCAGAGTTAGAAGGTTTGGGAGAGTCCATCAGTGCGGCAGGCCCATTGGCCAGACAGGCAAACTGAGGGCCAGAAACTGCCATTCCTAGCAAAACAGAAGAAGGTCTGGGGCTGACGTGGTCTCCAGGAGCATGAAGCTCTTGCTTCTTCCTGGTGAGGCCCTCTGGGCAGGCTGGTGTGACCTTGGCTAGATCAAAGGTGCCTGGAGATTTGAAGATAGTCTCTTCCCCTGATGCCTTACTTAAAAATATCTAAGAGGGTGACTTAAAACCCTCAATTTTGAGTTCACCCAATTTGGAGTTTGTGACTCTTTGTATTTATAACACAGTTTCCCCCCCCATGAAGCTAAAAAGTTTTCTTTTTCTTGAAAACAATCACCCCGCCACCTCCTGCTGATCTGAAGTGAATATTTATCACATATTTAATGAGTAATCTGAGTTTTGGCTTGGTGAGGCTGTACCAGGACATGGTTTATGGCTGATCTGGTTTTAACTCGCTCTAGGCGGTTTTCCCTGGAGTTTTCTGTAAAATCATAAACCTGGAGAGAGAATTTTCGTGGAATCCAGTTACATGACTTGCTCTTTTATAAATTGAGAGATTAACTGTGTGACTGTAAAGAACTGAGATGCATTTCTTTTTGAAAAAGAAAACAAGCAGAGCAGCATTTATTCGCCCGAAGGAGCGCGTCCCCGCTGAGAGCAGGGAGAGTCACTCTCCAGGGCACCGTGCTGGTCTTGCAGGCAGGATGGCACAAGGTTTGAACGTGTGGACTTGGACTTGGAACAGTTGGGTTGGAGTCTTGGCTGAGCCTGTCCCAGCTGGTCCCTGCACTTAGCATGCCTCTGAGTCCTCCCTTGGACACCACCTCTTAGATCATTGAGGATGTTAAATGAGATGGTGCATGTCACGCCCTGTACCAAGTCTGGCATACAGAAGGAGCTCAATAGATGCAGGCCACTCCTGGATTGCTAGTATTATCCTTGTTTGAGGCCCTGTTTGCTGAATTCATAATACTAATTGGCACTGTGTAGCTGTGAAGGTCCTGTTCCAAGCATGGCTAGCTTTTGCTCCTTACAATAGGATCATCCCCATTTTACAAGGGGGAAGGAATGAAGGCACTAAGAGGGCATGGCTTGTCCAGGGTCCCATTAGCAAGTGGCACGGCTGTGCTAAGTCCCAGTGACAGCCTCTCCTGTTTCTGGTGCTGGTTGGTGTAGTCATGGAGCCTGAGGGCTTTTTGTCTACTGGTCCTTAGGCGGACCCTGCCTTAGCTCAGACCTCAGCTGACCCTCCCTGGACTCTTGGCACCAGCCACTTAACTGGCCTCAGTACCGCTGTCATCACCCCCACCAATAGCCCTTTGGAAGATAGAATTTGGACTATGCTGGAAAACCCTGAGGGTTAAATGCAGGGCATGTAGGAGTTCCTTACCATCTCTGAGAAGCTCTTTTGCACATGTAAGATTACTTCAATATTAAATGTTTTTTTAAAAACACCAAACAGGGCCCGATCCAGGAAAAACCTCATCTTTTTGAAGCAACATTTAGAACTGTTTCTGACCCAGCTCAGCTGGGGAAGTTGAACGTATACACGTGAAACAACCAGAACCTGTACTAATACCTTTTGGATTCATGTGTGCTCCAACCATGGTGGCCCTGGTGTCCTAGGATGGGAACAGGCTGTACTCTGGCTGGTGAGCCCCTGTGGCCATGCAGGGGAAGCTGCTCCCTACTTCTATGAGGCCAGGGTCCCCACTTCTTTAAAGTTTGGGAACCATGCTCTGAGTTTGCAGGTGAATTTTTGTTTTACTTCTGTCCCTTCAGGGTCTCTGCACACAGTCTAAGACAGGCATGGGCTTTGGTGCCATTCCCTGAGCCAGCATGCCGCTCACTGTGTGGGCGCCATACTGATCTTGGCTGATCCTTGCTGTAACCAGTAGTTCTCTGTCTTAGAGCTTTCTCTCCTCTGCCGCCTTTCTCAAACTACCGTTTTCTCTTCCCAGGAAGAGGACAGTGGCCTGGGGCTGGTACTGCTGCCGGCCTGCATACTGCACCAGCAGCTGATTTCAGGATGCACGCACCTTCCAAGGCTGCCGGAAGCCTCCCTTAGCCTAACTTACAGGTGCACCCTTATTCCTAACTGTTGACGGTGGTGACAGAGACAGTGATGATGACGATGACAGTGTTAAGGTCTAATGGCTGCCCACCAGAAAGAGGAGAAGACCACCTGTACCTTGACACTTCACAGGAAGCAGACAAGGCCTGAGCTGGTTTCATTCCAAGGAAGCCTAATTTATTTCTTGGCACTTAACCTCAGAGAGTAAGGCCTCCTGGGGAGGGTGGAGGGCTTTGTGACCGAGGGGATGGAGAACTTGGTCATTTCCCTAGCTTTTCCTTGTACTTAGACACGGGCCTCCGGGTTTCTCTCGGAGAGGCTGCCTGGTCCTGGTTTGGGGGTGGTCTTCCCATTTCTGTTCTGTGGAATATTGTGGCCACTCCCCAGCAAAAGAAAAGGAGGTGGGGAGATAACCACTATTCCTTTCCTCACAGAGCTGGAAGCTGCCAAGTCCAGATGGAGGCGTGAGCTCTGGCTTGGGGGGTCTAGTAATGAGCTCCCCATGTGAGCCAGTGCATGTTGGGTGGGCTGGTCCTCTCCTCCAGAGGCAAAGCTGTCAGAGGAGGCTGGAACCCAGCCAGGCTCAGTGAGCTAGGCCTCCCAGTGGGCAGGCAGCAAGGAGAAAGGCTGCCCTGCGCTTCCCTGGCACCCAGCTTGTGTTAGCTTCACTTGCATCTGGGTTTTTTTTTTTTGCAGTTTTTGGCCAGGGCCAGGTTTGAACCCGCCACCTCCGGTATATGGGGCCAGTGCCCTTCTCCTTTGAGCCACAGGCACCGCTCTGCATCTGGTTTTATATTCCTCCCATTGATGGTGAGCTCTGTGCTCCCTGTTCAAGCAGCCTTTCCCCAGGGAAGCTCTTCCTGGCCTTGCATCCTGTTGGATCCTTTTTTCAAAGATGCTCATGGAACCTGGACCTTTTCCTTCAAGCACCCATGTCAGTTCGCAATTATAAATGGATAGCTTTGATGTCACTAAATAATCACCGCTTGTCCTATACACCGTTCTTGTGGCGATTGGATCCCCAGCACCCTTCCTGGGGCCCAGCACGTAGTAGGCCCTTAGTGATAACATATTAGTGTTGGGGTGAATGAGTAAGGAACCATGTCTGATTCACCCAAGTATCAGTCCTCCCTAAGGCCTTGTGCAGAATCACGCATCTAATAGAAACTTTATTAATCTGTACAGAGAAATAGCACACACCCATGTGAGTCCCAGTTCTTTTAGCCCAGGGTTCTTCTTTGGTAGCTTCCACCCACCCCTCAAGCCTGGAATCCAGGGCAGTCAGTGGCTTTGAGTAATTGCATTCAGTTGGGGAAGAAAACACAAAAGTAAAAGCTAAATACCACCTGTTAGAAGTGTATCACTGCATATGATATAAGAGGCAAGGTTTAATTAGAGAATTTATCATCTATTTAGGTTCCTGGGAACAGAATCCTCTTTACAACTTGGAACACTTTTTAGGAACACCTTTTAAGTGAATGCTAGAACTGCTTGTGCCCAAGGTGGCATCCTGCAGTAAGGAAAACAGTTCCATCCACATTGTTTGGAGCAAGGTTTGATTCTTTGGTCTTCCAGATGAAGGACCAAGTATATAGAGGAAATGGCCATGGACTTGGGGTGAGAAGAGGTGTGAGCCCTGGCCAAGCCATTGGCCAGCTGTGTGACCTCTGGGCAATCACTTGGCCCCTCTGGGTGTTGGTTGTTGGTCACAGGGAGTTCCTTAGACTGTAGTGTCTCCTCTGCGGGCTTCTTAGGAGGATCCCATTCACTACTTATTCATCTATAAAGTCCTGCGTGGATGGTTAATATTCTTATATACTAGAGAGACGTGATTGTGTTTTTTTGGTACTAAGACCCAGAGTTTGGGCATCTTCATTCACTCTGTCCTACCCCACGTTTGAGTCCATCTGCAAGTCCAGTCTGTTCTACCTTCCAGTGTATTCAGAGCCCAGCCCTTCGTCATTGCCTGGACTGCTACAGTAGCCTCACGGGTCTCCCACTTCCACCTCAGCCTGCTGGTCTGTTTTCAGCACAGCCAGTGGAAAGGTCTTTCTAAAATGGAAGTCGCATTATGTCACTTTGCCAAAACCTAACAGAGGAAAGGCTCCCCAGAGGAAAATCCATAGCTTTCCAGTGGCCCTCCGGGCCCTGAACCATCTGACCTTCCATGACTTCTTCTCCTCTGGTCCTTACTTTCCCCACCCCAAATATCCTAGCATGCTTGCTGTTTGCTCCTGCCCGGAGGTCCTGGCCCCTGGCCACTCACTATTCCCCTGACACCACATGGCCAATCTCTCCCTTCCTTGTGCTCTCCCATTGGTGCCTATCCTGACCACCCTATTTACAATTGTAGCCTGCAGCTCCTCCCTTGTCCCCAGTGTGCCTGATCACCCTTGTCCTTCTCTGTCATAACCCCCCATAGAACTGGCTTCTTCCAAGCATGCTACATGTTTTACTTTTTTATCACACCTGATGTTACTGTCTCTCCCCCCCACCCCCCTCCTTGAGTGTATATCCCAACTGCCTAGAATGATGTCTGGCCCAATTCATAGAAGGAGCTCAATAAATTTGTGTTCCCAGAGTAAATGACTTCTTATTTGAATCCTATGCTTTGCAGGGACAAGAGGATGCTAAATTTGGGGGATCCACTGGCTATTGAAGGAAAGAGAGATGTAAATGAGGCTTGAGTTGTTTCAGACCACTGACCTTTGTACATGTTAGGGGACAGTGCCTCCCATGGGCCTTGATGTTGAATGCACGTGGTTGCACCCACTGCTGAGGTCCCACATCTTCCTGCCAGGTTAGTTGTATTAGTTGTTCATTTAAAACAATTTTTATGTTTGATTTAACATATGTGTATATTAAATACACACCTATTATCGTGTAATATGCATTTGGTGCTTGTAAATATAATAGTCAAATGAATTAGTAAGAATTAGTAAACCGATAAGACGTCAAAAGGCATTTGAGCATGCAGAGAACTTCCTTTTTCTTTTCGGGTTCAAGATCATGCTTCCCTTCCGTAAGGGTGCACAGGGGCCTGGAGAGTACTGATCCCTGGGGATTGAGAATAGCTCCTAGTGGATTTGAGGCTGTTTGCCCAGAGGCCAGCACAGTGCTTGACACACAAAGGTTTTCAAGAAATTATCTGCTGAGTGAATAAAGGAATGATTGATTGATGTAAGACCAATTGATAGGTAAGTGCAGTGGTTCACGCCTGTAAACCTAGCACTCTGGGAGGCTGAGGTGGGTGGACTGCTTGAGCTTAGGAGTTCAGAGCAGCCTGAGCCAAGAGTAAGAGCAAGACCCCGTCTCTAAAACAAAAAAGAGCCGGGTGTTGTGGCAGGTGCCTGTAGTCTCAGCTACTCAGGAGGCTGAGGCAAGAGGATGGTTTGAGCCCAGGAGTTGGAGGTTGCTGTAAGCTATGACCCCTTGGCATTCTACAGAGAGCAACGAAGTGAGATTGTCTAAAAAAGAAAAAGACCAATTGATATATCTTGTCTATGGGTAATTACCAAAGCCATTCATCATTCATCTAAGGAACCTCATTATCAGTGTTTCCTGAGAAATAATCATAATTGACAGATTGAACCATATTTGCTAAGTATTTTGCCCTGTGCCAGCCCCAAGCTGGGTGTTGGAGACGTGGTCAGATGGGGGTGTGGCCTTTGCCCAGGAAGGATGGTACACAGCCTGGAGGATGACAGCCACTCCAGGAACTGTGGTTCCCATCCCATGGAGTTGGTGGAAGGCGCTGATGGCTCTGTGTTAGCCAGTGTTGGGAGAACAATGAACAAGACAAATTAAATCTAGTGGGGGGAGGGGGCAGCCATTCAATTCTCCAGAGAGGTAGAGATTTTTGAGTTGCAGTGGGGGAGGGAAAAGGCAAGATCCTAATCATACCAGTTCGGAAATGTGCTGCTCCCAGTCTATCCTGGGCTTGACTGGCTGTGGCGCCATCTTGGAAATGCCCCCTCCAAGGTGGTGGCCCCCTCCATCCTCACAGAGCTGGGGGAACCTTTAGGTCCCCACATTTGCGGTGATACCTCAGCCTCCTGGAGCCTCTGGCTCGGCTCAGCTCTCTTATCGAAGAAAGGCATTTCATTCTTCGAGATCAGGCAGCCAGGACCCAAGGAGCTGTTTTTCCTCCATTGTGCAAGCATGACAAATCATTAATTTTTGATTGATTTGCTTAGAATTATGGGCGCCCCAGCATTCTTTCCGCCGCTGAACAGCTGTATAACAAATGAATATATCAGTGTGCACAAAAGATTGGAGATCTAAGAGAAGCAATTACATTGGCCACCCTCCCCCATCCTCACCCCTTCCCGGGCAATGAAGGGAGGAAATTTTTACCAGAAATTCCTCAAGTGGCTTAAGAAAAAAAAAAAGCCTTTTTATAATTGAATTAAATCTTTATCTCTTCATCTTTTGCAGCAGGCTTCCAAACACACACCGGTTCCCCCATGCACTTGGGTTTTCTACCCATCCAGGAGGAATCTTTAATAATGAAATTTCAACTTATGAATTAAAACCAAAATGAAAAAAAGGGAAAAAAAAACAAATTCCACCCCTCCCTTTTGCCTTTTTTTTTTTTTCCTTTTTCTTTTTTGGTCGCTGCTATTCCTTTAAGATTTTGGAACCGTACCAGTGCACTAAATGTGACCTCCATAACTTTTAAATTAAGAATTTATGCTGGCTTGAAATTTATGAAATATTTCAGCATGAAAGAAAGCCTTTTTCCCTCAGGAAAATTGAGCAATAAATCACAGCACTGTGGATTTACTGCCCTAGAGCCAGCGAGAGATAGGATTTTTTTTTTTTTTTTGCTTCATTCTGAAAAAAAAAAAAATATAATCATATAAGACAGCTTAGCTGCTATCCTCCCACTCTCTAGAATTTTTAATTTCAGCTGTTTCTGCTTGGATTTATTTCCAATATTCCTGCTCGGCTTTTCAATTTCCTCAGTTATTAAATTTTAATTCAGTGCATTAGCATTTAAATTAAAAAAGGGTTTATTTTATCGAAATCGTTGGCCAGCCCCCATCCCGGAGCACACGAATTGCCTGTTTCTGCCATTTGCACAAAATGTGAAATGCAGCTAATGTCTTACAACTTACATTTGCACAAATTTAGAAATAAAATTTCTGGGTTTGGAATAATATTTTCTTTCCAAGAAAACCCTTAATAAGAGAATGGAAAGGAACAACTTCACATTCATTTGGGCAGGTAGAGGAGAGTCAAATGAAACCAAAAATAGCCTCAACCAGGTCCTGAGGGGACGCTGGTGGATGAGGCATGGGTGGGGCTGGAAGGGGAGGCAGGTATCCTTGTGGGGGGCTGGAGGGCTTGGATACCTTCCCCACCGCTGTGTAAGAGTGAGAAGGATGGTTTCCCACAGGCCCTCCTCATTTCATGGGTCATAGAGGGGTTTGGTTAAGTTTGGGTCTACTCAACACAAAGGTACAGAGATGAAAGGAGGAGGCAGGCAGTCTGACACAGCCTAGCCCTACCCACCACACACATACCATGCCTCAGTTCATTTTCACTGACGGAGAACCTCAGGTCCAGAGAAAGGAAAGCTTATCTGAGGCACACAGTAGGGCCTGACAGTGAGAGTAAGAAGCTACCTCCTTTAGGAGCACACAGTCCACTGGTCCAGCAGCAGCTGCAGTAGGGGTTCCATTGTGTAAGTGATTACTCCATGGCATGAGCTTAGTACTTAGTACTCCAACGGTCCTGTTAGAGTCCTGGTCTGCTGGACGTTGGTGAGATGCCAGCTTGTAGCATGGGGTTCTTGCCAGGCTCTGAGGCAGAAGACCCAAGGTCTAGTCTAGGCTGGCCCTGTGACTTGTTCTGCTGCTGTGTGATCTTGTACATGCCATTCTGTTTCTCTGTTGCTCGGTTTCCTAGACCCGGGAAATGGTAGCCTCTATCACTGTATCTGAGGTTGTTAATGATCATTATAACTGTTACAGCCTACACTAAGTACTTTTCCATATGTTACCTTCTTTAAGCTACCTTATTATCTGCTGTCTCACGGCAGTCCAGTGAGGTAGGTCCTTGGATTTGAGTGTTGCCATCTTGGAGACGAGGAAACTGAGGCCTTAGGAGTAGATGACTTGCTAAAGATCACACAGCTAGAAAATGGCAAATCCAGGACTTAGACTCTCTGGCTCTAAACCCCATGCTTGTAAACTTCAGTTCAAGTTGAGAATCAGCCCAGCTTATACCAGGTAAAGGTGAATTTGTGGTTTAGGTCAAATCACAGTGAAATGGCTGATTTTAGACCATTTTGGCCTCAGAAAGTGGCAACAACAGAGGCTCGGCTCAATCTGCACAGTGGGGATGGCTCTGATATTAATATATTTGTGAGGTCACAAGCCAAGATAACGTGGCAACATGGATCTCTGCCCTGGGAAGTGGTGCTCTCAGATCTTTGGGATGGAAAGGAAGGGGCAGGCCCTGGGTTGGCCCTGTCGTGAGATGTCATGCTTGCCTATGCTGTGATACTGACATGTGTGTCTTGGATGTCTCCCACTGGGCCATGATCCATCAGTATCCCAATGAGAGGAGACCGTCATCTGCCAAGGATATCCCACACCTGCCCGGGTAGAACAACTCCCTCCAGTCACCCAATACCCCCACCGCTGCTGTAGTTTCTGCTAAAGGATTTGTGTCTACAACTCTTTGAATATTTTTAGCATTTTGTCTTTGTTTTATAAAAATGAGTGGAAAACAGAAAAGAGTACAGCTACCAGCAATACAAAGCTAAGGTATCACTCACTCAATAAAAGAGAAAACGAAGGTGGAGATAATTAGGTGTGCTGAAAACAGGGAATCTTTTTCTTTTTTTTTTTTTTTTTAATAAAAGACTTTTTTTTTTTCTTTTGCAGTTTTTGGCCAGGTCTGGGTTTGAACCCGCCACCTCCAGCACATGGGACCAGCACCCTACCCCTTTGAGCCACAGACACCGCCCTCCTTTTTTATTTTTATTTTTATTTATTTTATTTATTTTTTGGCCGGGTCTGGGTTTGAACCCGCCACCTCCAGCATAATGGGGGTTGGCGCCCTACTCCTTTGAGCCACAGGTGCCGCCCCAAACAGGGAATCTTATTCTGTGCTCTGTCACGTGCTCACCACACTTGAGCTGGTCAGCTCTGTGTGAAATTGTGAAGGAAAAGGACAAAAAAGACAACTTTAAAAGTGTGTATGAAATGCTAAAAATGTACACCCAGAATTAAGTCTAGAAGGTGGAGAGATCATTTGGGATTTTACAATTATTTAAAAATTGCTCTGGGGCAGCCCAATCTCCAACCCCCACTTCTGCTTATGATACGAACATTAGAACAACTTCTGCCCATTTGCTTTGCAGACAGTTTTGAGGAATGCAGGATGTTGGAAAGAGGTTTAATTGATCTGTTCTTTTCTCCCAGCGAAATGATATGCAAACAGTTTTCCACTTTTCTTGTTTCTCCTATTGAAATAATACTTTGGCATTCCATTAATTTCTCCCTCCCTGTTTATCTGTAACCTTTCCATTTCCCTGAGGTGGGAAGTGGAGGCTTGTAGATGGTGAAACTGAGGCCTCAGGCATACAAACAGTGTCGCCCTGTTTCCTGATTGGCTCTCCTGAATGTGAACAGGAGGTAAGATAGGCCAGAGCTGAGGAAGATGGGCTTTGGAGTGACCCAGACCTGGGCTTGCAGCTGTGGGAGTTTCCATCAATAACGTAAAATTCTTTGACCTTCAGTGTTCTTACCTGTAAAATAGGGGTTTTGTGTGGGTGAGCAGGGGGATCTATGGTAAGGATTAAATGAGACAAAGTGTTAATGTTCCTAACTAGAACATGGGATGTTCTTTGGGTGAGGGAGTGCAGGTGTCCACAGGGGCCAAACAGGTGCTGGGGGTAAGGTGGGGGAGAGGGGGGACGACCAGAGAACCAGGTGTATCAGCTCTAGCTTGCCTGTCACCAGGCAGGACTGGGTGTGGCTAGGTTATCCAGTTTTGGGGGGGGGTGTTTTTTTTGTTTGTTTGTTTTTGGCAGTTTTTGGCTGGGGCTGGGTTTGAACCCGCCACCTCCAGCATATGGGGCCCGCGCCCTACTCCATTGAGCCACGGCACTGCCCTGTTATCCAGTTTTTTAAGAGAGGCTGGAAATCCGGCCTTTTTGTGACGTGGTCCTTATATTCTATGTTGCCAATCTGTTCAAATCGAGGTCTGCCATCTGATTTTGCCAGTTTGCAACTTCTTGTAAGCACTCATCAGAAGGTAGCTGCTGTTTTTATTTTAGATCCTTATTCCTTCATCTGAAGTCCTGAAATTTGAAAACTGTGAAAACAAAAAGGTGTTTTGTAACTGAGGAGGCAGCAGAACCTGACCTGAAGGGACAAGAGGCCAGTTACAGTCATCCTTGTTTTCATTGATCCCAATTGGGATTACCTGGGCACGTGCTTCACTACAGAACTATTGATGTGCTTGATCACAGACCCTGCCAGGGTTGTTTCAAAACATAGGACATGTGTACTGTATTATCTCTCTGCAACTGTAAAAACTGTATTTGGAAACAAATGTGCGCCTGCGTGTCAGACCTTCATCATCCTATGATCCTCATTGTAAACATTTGGACAAAGCCAGGGAACACATCTGCTGGTGGTGGTGAAGGATCCGGGTGTTGTTCCTGTGATCTCTGCTTCCTTTGGCCTCTGTGTCAAAGCCCCTGCCCCCAACAGTGGCCTAGGAGTCAGGACCCCAGATGTCTGTTTTCATGAGATCTCAGGCTGCTCCCTCTGCACTCAGGACCTCGGTCTCTTCATCTGAACCAGAATTTTATGATTTCTGAAAATTTCATTTGGTCAGCCTTCCCTCGCCCTCCCCCACGCCCAAATAAAAGAGATTAAGACCCAGCACTCTCTTCCCTTCCCCTGCTTATAGGGTTGGGGGCAGAATATTTTAACATAATAGGATTTTCCCCCTCCGGTTGGTAGGAATAAATCTGCAGCTACTGTTTTATTGGAAATCCCAGCTGAAAATAAAAATGGTGCAATTCAATCTCAGATTTAGCTGGTTACTTACTTTTCACTGAGTCCCTGGGGCTCTGTGGTTGTGGGGTTTGTGTTGGCAGTGGGTGCTCATTCGGATTTAAAGGAACAAGCAAATGGGGTTGGGGGAAGGTGTCTTGACTCCCTCTGACCACTGGAGGCAGGTTTTTCCAACCTGGAGGCATGGGGTGGGGGCTGTGGCCAGCTCAGCTCTCTGAAGGTTGGTGTTCAGCGGGAGCTTGGCGGGATGGCAGCAGCTGGAATTTGTGTCTTCAGCCTTGGTTGATGCAGGTGTTTTGGGTTTCTTTTGCAGGCTGACGGAGCCAGTACAGCTGGAAGGAAAAGCACCTCAAACAGGTACACCTCCCCCCACCAGCTCACGTCCTGTCCCTGTCCCAGGTCTTCACGACTAACAGCCACCACTCTCTGGTGCTCACCTTCCACCTGAAAGGATGGATGGTCCAGGCCAGCTGTCTTTGCTCAGAAGTATCCACACTTCTCTGGCGGCTGTGAAGTCAAGGGCAGTATTTTTCATGTGCTTTCTCTGGGTGTCTGGGACCAAAATCCAAGGATGATTCATTTCCTGAACTGGCCATTGGCCACTGAAGTTGGGCAGAGCTTGAAGGGGAAGCAGGAGATCAGACAGAAAGACCTGGGCTTGAATTTTAGCTGGGCTGCTACATGGTGAACTCCAGGGGGAGCCAGTCTCATCCTTGTCTGGAAGTCATTGGTCCCTTGGCCTGGGTTGTGTGCTCATCTCCCTGAACCAGTCACTCCAAAGCAGGAGAAAGGGGTACCCTGATTAGCCAGACCAGGGGACCTGTCCTCACCTTTGGAGCTGTGCATGAGATTGGAAAGGGGAGGTCCTCTACAGGAAAGCTGGGAAGTTGTTACCAAAAAAGAAGGAGATAGGAAGGTCAGGAAGGTCAGCCTCCCAGCTGTGTGCCAGGTGGATTGGAGGCAGGTGGAATAGAGGCCATGACAGCAGACCGGAGGTCGCTGAGACCCCGAGTGGCCTGGCAAATATTTTATGCTTTGCAAGCCATGTGGCCTCTGTGGCATTTTCTCAGCCAGCATAATGCTGAAGTAGCACTAGATAATACATAAATATGTACATAATGGCTGTCATTTGCCAGCTCCCCCTCTAAAGTAGCTCCTGCCTGAGAGTCTTTGCAGCCGCTGTTCCCTGTTTCTGGAATCTTCTTCCTCTGATCTTCCCACTACTAGCCTTTTCATTTTGGGGGACTCAATTCAGTCATCCTCTCAGAAAAACTCCCTGACCTCCTAATTCAAGGTACCTATCACCCCAATCTGTGGCCTGTGGCCTTTCTAGCCTGTTCATAGCCTTCAACTATTCCATTTATTTCTGTGCCTTTTTTTTCTGTGTCCCTTAGAGTGCCAGCTCCATGGGGCGGGGACTTTGTCTGTCATGTTCACTACTGTGGGCCTGGTCCCTAGCAGGACCTCTGCAAATGTGGATGAGACAGATTCACTGACAGAGGGAAGGGGTGGGAGTGATGTAAGGGCTGGGGGAGGGGGGAAGAGGTGAGATGGAGGGCTTGGCCTATGGGTATTGGCAGCGACCCACATGGCCAGCAGCTGCCCAGCATCTTTTGTTTTTCTTCTGGGCCACTGGCAGTGGAATTCCTTGTAAGAGCTGTGTGTGAGGTCGTGGCCTATGGGGCTGTGATGATCCTTAGACTGGTGGTATCCGAAAGCATTTCTTGGATCAGAACATCAGGATTTGAAGGAGCCTTGGGGTTTGTCTGATTCGCCATCTCATTGTACAGTAGGGAGACTGAGGGCTTGGGGAGGAATAGCTATACAGAGTCAACATGGTGAGGGAATGGCTGCGTCAGGCCTTGAACCTGCCCAAGCCACTTCCTTCTTCGCTCAGAGATGCTGTGCCCCAGTGAGGGTCTAGCCAGCCTCTCCCACCTTCCTCCCATGTTTATCAAGCACCTGCTGTGGTGAGCCCAGTACTGTGTGCTGTGGGCTCAGATGGATTAGCAGGCACCTAGCAGGCACCTATAGTCCCAGCTACTTGGATAGCTGAGGCAAGATGATTGCTTGAGCCCAAGAGTTTGAGGTTGCTATGAGCTATGGCACCACAGCACTTTACCAAGGGCAACAAAGTGAGACTCTGTCTCCAAAAAACAAACAAGCATAAAAAAATACATACAATTGATAATTTGTATGTAATCAAATTACATACCGCTAATTTGTTCATCCAACAGACGTTTTGAGGGTCTCCTGCATGGCAGGGACTGCTCAATGAGCTGGATCGACAGCAGTGAACAAAGAGACAAAGTTCTATCCACCCCTTGTCACCCTTGTGGAGATGTGGTCTTTACCTTCACTCTCTAACATGGGGATCTCTCCCTCACTGCAACTCTGCCTGGGGATGTAGCCAGAGGATAACAGGTAGGTTTCCCCTTGGTGGTAGTGGCTGCCTGGAGCTCTGCATTGAGTATTATCAGCCCTAGGAGAAGAGTGCTGAGATTGTTCAGAGATGCCTTCCTGGTCAGGGAAGGGTGAGGGTGGCATGTGTGCCATCGGTTTGTCTCCCTGAGTGGTCTAGGCTCTCCGGCTCGCATACCGAGTGACTGAGTCCCTGTGTTAGTACCAGAATATGCACCAGGAAGGGCCAGCTCAAATTTCAGGGTCATGTGTGACTTTAGGCGTAAAGACTAACTTTATAATAATAATGACCACCCTTTAGCCAGCACTTCCTTACCAGGCTCTGCGCTGAATGATTAACATTTATCAATTGTATGTATTTTTTTTTTTTTTGGAGACCAGAGTCTCACTTTGTTGCCCTTGGTAGAGTGCTGTGACGTCATAGCTAACAGTAACCTCAAACTCTTGGGCTCAAGCAATCCTCTTGCCTCAGCCTCCCAAGTAGCTGGGACTACATGTGACTGCCACAACACCTGGCTGTTTTTTTTTTTAGAGACAGGATCCCTTGCTCAAGGCTTGTCTTGAACTCCTGAGCTCAGGCAATCCACCTGCTTCAGCCTCCCAGAGTGCTAGGATTATAGGTGTGAGGCACCTTACCTGGCCTCAATTATAGGTAATCTTTGTAATGACCCCACATGGGAGGCACTCTTATTATTCCCACTTTACAGAAGAGGAGCTGAGGCACAGAGAGGTTTATGAGCTTGAGGCTGCCTAGTTGGAAGTAAGCAGTAGAGCCAGGTTCCCTACCTAGGTCTGACTTCTGTGACGTGTGGACTCATCCACTGTGCCCTCCTTCTTGGTGGAAACAGGTCAACTGATACATGTTATAGGTGTCTGGGGCCAGGAATCATGCTGTAAGCTCAGAGCCTGTCACGAAGGCAGGACTCCAGTCCAGCTCACAAGCAGGTTTATGTTGATTCTGTGTTTAAAACTCATCCTTTGAAGGAGGAACATATTGTTGTATAGTAACTTGGTGTTTAGCCTCAGAAATGAATTACATATTAAACATCAGGACAAAATAAGCAGTGGCTTTACCAATACACCTGGTGAATTTGACCCTGGCCAGGTGGGGTTTGGAAGGGTTGAGTCTTTGTAGAGGGTAAGAGCTCATTAGTCCTGTTTTGGATGGAGAAATGAAGGTCCTGATGTTCTTCAAGTTAGAATGAGGCTACGTAGCCCTGACCAGGAATGACCTTGAAGGATTGCTGACCCCAACATGGGCCTCCAGTCCCAGCTATGCCCTGGGACACTCTGGTATTGTACTAGGGTCTGCTTTTATCCCAGAGCCTTCCTCTTGGCCTGGAACACGTAATTTTGTTATTTCTCCAGAGGGCTTCTGGCTAAACCCCAAAGTCAACAGCATGGGCTGCTAAGGAATTAGTGTTAAATTGAGGGGGACAAGGAGAGGCGGTGTTTCTGATTTTAAGAAACAACCGAATGTGGTTTGGTTTACTTCCCTGTAACCCAACCTGGTTCGATTTTACAAGAGCAGTGATCCCAGCACTTAAGGTTAATTTTGACCTGGTGTGCAGGTTACAAATCACACAGCATAACTGCAGCCAAACCTCACTTTGAGGGGCATGGGGGTTGTAGGGCCTTCACTGTGCATTCTGAAGGATCTGCAGTTTTGTAATATGATGAAGTAAATGCAGTTACAGCCTTCCTATGATGAAGAATTATGTCTGTTTTTATCAGCTGAAGGTTTTCTGAGCTGGAAGGACTCTGGCTAACCTAGTCCAAACTTCTCGTTTAGAGACAAGGAAACTGGAGATAAAATAGGTTAAAGGACTCATTCCTGTGTTTGTACCCTTTATCTAACAAGTGACCAGGCTCTTGTAGACAGGAAGGTTAGGTGGGAGGGAGCGATGATAAAACTCAGTTTCATTCATTCTGCAAATTTTTATTGAGTGCCTATTAAGTGCTGGGGCCTGTCACAGGTGCTGGAGATAACGACAGTGAACAAAACAGAAATCCCTGCCCTTTTACACCTGATGTTGCAGTTGGAATGGAGTACTCATATAAAAACATAAAATATATGCCTGCTAGATGGTAACCAATGCTATGCAGGGAAAAGCGGAGAGGGGGATGGGAGAACTGGAGGGGGTGATTTGAGTGGTCAGGAAAGATATTGTCGGGAAGGCAACTCGCTCCCAACACCAAAGACCTGAAGGAGATGGAGAGTAGAGCTGAGCTTTGAGGGAGACACGTTCCAGGCAGAGACAGCAGCAGATGTAAAGGCCCAGGACGTGGAGCTGCAGTCAGGAAGCTAGCTGGCCCCGTGGGCCTTTGGAGACCATTGTCAGGTCTCTAGTCTCTCTGCATGAGATTAGGAGCCATTGGGGAGTTTGAGTGGAGAAGTGATATGATATGATTTGCTTTTAAAAGGATTATTCTGGCTGCCAGGAGGAGAATGAACAGCAGGGGGTTAAATGTTAACAGAGTTCTGGACAGATAGGTCCATAGAAAGTAGGCTTAGAGGTGAGTTTCTGAAGGGTTGCTTTTTTCAAGCTTAAGGACTCCGGTTGTGCAGACGATTGTGTGTAGCCTGCACCTCATACTGCACAGCCTCCTGCTCAGTCCTGAGATGGGCCCAGAGTGGAGCAGCTGTACAGCTGGAGCTCCCCCTCTCCACATTCTCCCTTGCCTTCCCTGTCCGGTCTTGCCCCTTCTTCAGCTCTGTCGAGGGCCCAGCAGCCTAGCACAGAGTTGAGGAACTTAGACCGGCTGCATTCAGATTCTGGCTCTATCTGCTGCCTACTTATATGACCTTGGGCTACTTCCCTGACTTACCTGCGTCTCAGTTTCCTTATTTGTAAACTGGGGGTTATATTAGTACCTACTTCCTGGTGTTGTCAGTGAGGATTGACTGTAGTCATATATATACCCTTAGCACAACGCCTGGCTCACAGTAGGTGTTAAGTAAACATTTACTTTTTAATCACTCATGCTGGGTCCCAGTTCCTAAGGGAAGGTAATAGTGGATGATTGATTTCTCCAAGAGCTTGGAAACCAGGGAAGGGAGTTAGAGGGAGGGAGAGGGTGGGATAAGCTTGTATTTGTTAAGGGTTTACCACGACCCATCTCCTGTGTGTTGTGTCTTACTTGATCCCCCTGGTAGCCATTTGAGGCGGTGATTGGTATTTCTCTTTTTCAGGGGGAATTGAGCCATCGAGGAATTGACTTGTCCAAGGTCACCCATATAGTAAAATGGCTTTGGACCTAGCGGAGTCTTATCCTTTAAGGGTTTTCACTGGTGCACCATTTTATCTGATAAACATGTGTGCAGCTCCATAATAATTCTTTAAATAGTATCTTCTTGTATAATTTGGTTTTCAGCAATAAAATAAAAGTAGCCCTAAACAAATTGATTTAAATTGTACAAAATTTCACAGGAATGCAGTTTGAGTATTCCTAATCCGAAAATCCGAAATCTAAAATGCTCCAAAATCTGAAACTTCCTGAGCATCAGCTGAGCATCAGCATGACACTCAAAGGAAAATGCTCATTTCAGATTTTGGATTTTCAGATTCGGGATGCTGAACTGGTATGTATAGTGCAAAGATTCCCAAATGTGAAACGCTTCTGATCCCGAGCATTTCAGAGAAGGTCCGCTCAACTGTGATCAACCCAGTGCTGGTCAGTAAACAGTGTGGTATTAGCAGAGTGACGTATTTGAGAATGTCCAGGAGGCATCTTCATTTTGACTCCAGGTTTATGTTTCTGTTACTGGAACTCAGATCTGATTTCCAGAAATATTCTCACTACCAAAATTTGAGCAAAGTTTGGCTCTGAGGGCGCATGTGCACATTCCAAAGGGGCCAGTTACTTTTTTGGTTGGCAGAGTTCACTGTCTGCTTAAACCTAGACTCTGTACATAGGGCAGTTCTTGAAAATTCCTGCTTAGTCTTAGGTTTGTCCCCTAGAGAAAGCCAAAGGAATGTGATCCACAACTCACACCAATATCTGTAAGTGACTTTTGCCATGGAGCCCTAAAGTTGGGGTGGCCCAACTAAGGGAATTGATTGGAGCCTGCATGGAACCTCTGCTCCTGCACTCAGCATGCCTCCCACTGTGCTCTTGGCTCAAAGGAGTAGGGCGCCAGACCCATATGCCGGAGGTGGTGGGTTCAAACCCAGCCCCGGCCAAATACTGCAAAAAAAAAAAAAAAAAGTTCTTTTCATGAACTTGTGGCTGTTAGTTTAGAGCTTTCAGAAGCTTGCCTTGTCCTAAAGAAACAGTCTTGAGCACAGTGCCTGGGAAGACCTGACCTGGCTGCTTCTTAAGGCTTTTAACAAGGAAGGCCTTGACCTGGGAAGGTAACTCAATAAATTGTCATGACCTCACCATCCATCTGCTTCTGCTAGTGAAAGAGAAAATTTTCACACTTGGCCTGAGTCTCCTCCAGACTCCATGCAGAGAGTGATGGTTAAGAATGTGGGACACCCAGACCCACATGCAGCTCGGTCCTGCCTGCCCGTCCTGTAGAGGACTTGCCTGCAGTGGGTGTCTCCCATCTCTCCTCCTCCTCACAGCTGCAGGGAGGGTGGCTTTGCCCACCACTCCTTTTGTTTTCACTGGTGCTGAACATTCCTCCTCCACTTTTGTGTATGAGTCCTCCACCGATGGCCTGAGAGCTCATCTTTTTCATGGTGCTACTAGACTTTTCGCATTTTGTCTTGTGAGCGTTCACAAGGGACGAGAGAATAGAACTCACATCTATGGAATCTTTGCTGTACATCTGGACTGTGCTGGGTGCCTAAACATACGTCTATCCTTTCATCTTCTAAACCACTCTTCGGTGTGAATGCTTATATCCCCGCTTTCCACACAAGGAAAGGGAGGTACGGAAGGTTAGAAGCCCTACTTAGTCATCCCTAAACATCTCTGGAGGGCTGGGGCCATGTCATTAGGAGAGTCGTGTGTGTGTGTGTGTGTGTCGTCGTCCCCCCCCCCCCCCCCCCGGTCCAAGGGCAGCATGGCTCCAGGCAATGAGTAAATCAGAGCCAAGTTTTCACCCTAGGCTGTTGCAGACAGACCTGGCTGAATGTCACTGCCAGTCCTAGGGACTGTAGGGTCAAGTGTAGAAGGGTGGAGGTCAGTTGTAATGCCAAGACCAGAACAGCACTGTGGAGGGACGGCAAAGCTTTGTGAGCAGCTGGACACACAGGGCATCAGCTGGTGATGTGGGGGCAGGAAGGTGGAAAGGTTGTATTTCCACTGGGGAGCTTCTTGATCCTTTCATTTCTAGGAGAAAATGGCCAGAGGAGTTGGACATAAAGTTTCTTGTATTTGGCAACCAGGGCAGAAACTATATGGGGGAAATATTCACAGCTTCACCACTTCTAGCCTGGGAGAGCCGAGACAGACACAAGGAGTAATGCCACAGCGCCACAACCCCCAGAGCAAGCCCTGTATCTGCACTTAGTGCTCCACCCACATTTCCAAGGGATAGCTGCTCAGTCACAGCCTTGGCAAGAAATGATGGTGGACGGGAGCATGTTTGTCCTCTGTTCACATGTCCAGTGTGAGGACTGACAGATGGCCTCACTTCTCATGTGTGCCCTGGAGAGAGGGTCTCTGCAGGCCAGGGGGCATGGCTGCCTCACTGGCCTCTACTCCCCATCTGCCTCTTGAGGGATTCTGTCTGGGTGAAAGTTCTCGGGTCTGCAGTGTCCTCATGGCAGAGAAATGGCAAGGTGTCTTCAGAGAGCTGTACACTTTGCTAACCTCTCAGAATTGCACCATTGCCAGGCCCATTGGAAAACGAAGGCAGACTAGAGTCTGTGTAAAATGCTGTTGAAAGTTCTTTTACATGACCTGGTCCAACCTTCCCCATGCCACTGCACCCACAAAAGAAGTTCCCAGCCTCAACGAGAGAGCCCCACCTTGCTACATTTTGGAGGTTTTGACTTGCTAGCGTTGCTCAAGACTCTTGCTTTTCCCTGTCCTAGGTTTAGGGAACTTTTCTTAACTTTGAAATCGCAATGCTGTCTTTCCGAAATACAATGTTACCCGGCTCTGTGGCTGACTGACACCCTACATTGAAGACAATGAAGTGCCTACGAATTATTCCAAACTAATGGTATATTTATGCGTTGTAGGTTATTTTGAATTTCTAGACTGTTCAGAGTTGTTTAATAGGTTAATAGTTTTAATCTATTAATTGATCTTCTCTGCTTGACTGTTTATTAAAATATATCAGTGATACATGACAGAAATGGGAGTGTAGATAATTCTGAGAGTTAGTGAGGAGTGGGTGATGGTGTAGGGATTGGAAACTTGGGCGGAATGCTGAAGTGCAGACACGGCCTGCTGCAGGGTTTCTGGCTTGGTGACATTGCTTCTTGCTCGCTCTCTCTCGGCTCTCCCAGGCTAGAAGTGGGGAAGCTGTGAACTTTTCCCCCATTATAGTTTCTGTCTTTGTTGCTAAATACAGGGAACCTTATGTCTGAAGGACGGATGTAAGCCCAGTAGCATTTGAGAGCGCGTGAGGGAGAATCGCAAGTTCTAACAGCAAATGAAGCCCAAGCACTTTTCTCTGTGGACAAGACAGAACCCTTCATTCCTCTTTAAATTTCATTTCTGTGTTACTTTAGCATCTAGGTTGTGCCCAGTTCTGTCTGGATACTCAGGAGGCAGAAGAAAACAAGGGAGTACATTTCTCATTTCTTGGAGCTTCTGGCATTTATTTGTTCACTCATTCAACGGTGTCTTAATTATTTTCTCTTCTTTTGGGAAAAGAAAACAAAAGATTATTACCGAAATGGTTAAAAGCCCAGACTTTAGATTTGAGCAGACGCTGCTTCTGTCATTAGGAAGCTGTGAGACAGTGAAAAAGTCGCTCTGTTTCTCCGATCCTCAGTTTTCTTATCTGAAAAAAATAAAATAAAATAAAAAAACCTATCATGTAAGGCATCGTGCAAAAGAACGAGATGGTGTCTGTGTAGGGTGTGAAGTGCTGCCCCTGGCGTGTCGTAAGCACTTGATATGTCATAACTGCCCTTGGCATCTGGTCAGTTTCTGTTTGTATCAAACAGCAGACATTAGCTGACACCTGTCAGGTGGCCAGACACAGGGACACAGAAAGCTGTGGGTAGAGCCCTAGCCTCTGGAGGTCTCCCAGGACCACATGGAATTAATTAGAGGGCAGATTCAGAGTTTAGAGCAGGAGCCCATGAGAAGCAGAGAGGAGTGTTTCCAATATCCCTGGCGTGGGAATACAGGCTT
This sequence comes from Nycticebus coucang, assembly GCF_027406575.1. Classification (NCBI taxonomy): domain Eukaryota; kingdom Metazoa; phylum Chordata; class Mammalia; order Primates; family Lorisidae; genus Nycticebus; species Nycticebus coucang. The sequence goes on along the minus strand of NC_069781.1, from coordinate 23,868,617 downwards.
CTGGACCATTCGTTAGAGGGAGCGGCTGCCCCATACCCGTAGGGCCGGAGTCTGTGCTCATTGACATCTATCATGGTGAACCTGTATCCTCAAGAGAGGATGTCAGAGTATCACCAAGCCGTTCTTGGCATTTCAGAAAGTGGGAAGAGGGTGTTACATTGAGAAAATTTTCATCAGAAAGAATAAAGATAGGACTTTGACACTCAAGAAAGAAGTTTCCATTGTTCAGAACAGTGGCTTCTGTCAAGCATCTCACCTGTGGTGTACTGAGGACCACATGAGTGAGACATTATCCAGTTCCAAATGTTAACTGAAGCAGTGAAACCAACCATAGTTTTGGTGATGGATTGATCACAGAAAAGGCTTGTCCGGGTTGGACTTGGCAGGTGCCTCCAAGGTTGTGCTGGTATCGACCTTTCTTGGGCTCATTTTTCGGGTCACTTGGTGAATGGCCGGTTACTGAGCATCTGCCACATGCCGACCTTTGCTCTGGATGCAGCAAACCGACGAGACAAGGACCTGTCCTCTTGTAACTCACATTCTAGCTAGGGAAGCAGATGATAAAGTGGGCAAAGAGATAACAGATGGGTAAATACTGAGGAATCAAATGGTTTTGAGCTGAAGAATGACATGACCTGGCTTATTTTAACAGGATTACTCTGGCTGCTGCATTGAATATAGATTTCGGGGCAGTGGGCTAGGGTAGGGCAAGGGAGATTGGTTGTGAGATGATCACAAGACAGGAGAAAGGGGATGGTGGCTTGAGGCAGAGTGATGGCCGTGGGATGGTAAGGATGGTCAGGTATGGACTTAGTTTGCTGGTAGATTCATTGGTGGGGAGTGTGAGAGAGGGAAGAGTCAGATAATTCCAGAGTCTGGGCGGGAGGAGCCAGGGGTGGGGGGATGGGATTGCTTGTCATTAGCTGAAATGGAGAAGATTGCAGCTACCTGATTGCCTAGTCTTAGTTACAGGCTTTAGCAGGAAGAGCACTGGGTTAGGAGGCACAGATTTGTTTTCTTGTCTTGGGAAGGGACATAGCAGCAGCCCAGTTTTGAAGCTGTTAGCTACAGGGTGTCTCCTAGGTATCTAGGTGAAGGTGTCAGGTAGGCTGTTGTTTATGCAGGTCTGGATATAATTCAGGGATATAATTTGGGATTCATCATATAGTTAATATTTTAGTGCAAGTCTTCATTAGGTCACTCTGAGGGTGAGTGTCGATGAAAATACAAGAGGTTCTGGGTGGCGCCTGTGGCTCAGTGAGTAGGGCACCGGCCTCATATACCGAGGGTGGCGGGTTCAAACCCAGCCCCAGCTGAACTGCAACCAAAAAATAGCCGGACGTTGTGGTGGGCGCCTGTGGTCCCTACTGCTCGGGAGGCTGAGGCAGGAGAATCGCGGAAGCCCAAGAGCTGGAGGTTGCTGTGAGTCCTGTGGCATCATGGCACTCTACCGAGGGTGGTAAAGTGAGACTGTCTCTACAAAAAAAAAAAAGAAAAGAAAATACAAGAGGTTCTAGAGCTGATCCTTGGAGCACACCAGCGTGTAAGGTCTGGAGAAATGAAGTGGTTTCTCATAAGACACAGAGGAGTGACCAGAAGGTGGGAGGCCCACCAGGCAAGTTCAGAGTGAATTGAGGAATGAACTAGATTCAGGAGAGAGACAGGACTTTATCAAAAGTTGTTGATGGAAGACACGTTAGATGAGTTACTGCGAAGAGACCACTGCATTTAATAGTATGGCAGTCACGAGAGGTCCTGGAAAGAGCCACTCTGGTGGAGTAGCAGAAGCAGATGTTCACTGTGCCTGTGAAGTCTAGCCAAGGAGAGGGCCTGCTGACATCTGCAAATAGAGAGGAATCATTTGCACTCAGTCAGTGGGTGGGCATGGGGTGGAGGCCTCAGTCAGTGGTCAGCCTCAGCAGCAGGGAGGACATGGCCCCTGAAGTCATACCTGGCTGTGCATTAATTCATTTAATATCCCATGCATTTATGGAGAGTATATTTCAGCTCAGCTTGAGACCAGTTAACCCTCATTCCCAATGGAGTCTTTTAATGACAGTTTATTCTTAAGGAAGTCAACCAAGTCATTATTTACACACTGTGATTAGAAGTTTGTTCCTCACCTTCAACATTGTTTTGGATGGGGGAGGTACCAGAGTAAATGGCACCCTTTGGAGGAAGTACAATTGTCCTTAGGCTGAGTTTTAGAGCTTAGGTGGATGCCCTGCTCCCAGTCTGTCCAAGGAGACACACACACCTTACTGGGTTAAGGTCTGACCTCTGCTAGGGTCTTAGTCTCAGATTCCAGCTCACTGACAGTGAGATTAAAAAAATCAAGTTTCAGGGACGGCAGTGCAGGTAATCAACAGCAGAAACAGCACTGAAGTCCAAGGTGCAAAGGAATTGTCAGATCTAATGTGCATGGGTAGAACTTTAAGCATCTGCGTTTTTGTGCATTAATATAGAAATTGTGCCCAGAAATAAAGTTGTCTGACTCCTGGGCACCCAGCACACTGGGGTCTTCCTCTAATATGTCCAGCAATGGCATATCTTTGGGTCTCAGATCCACTGGTAAGTTACTGGATTGTGTTGTCTTAGGCCGTGAGGTTTAATGGCAATGGCACCAGGACAGGAGCCAGAAGAATTGTTTTTTTCAGGATCAGCTTATCACTGAAAGTTGTATGGCCTGGGGCATGCCCTTTCTTCACCTCTGTGTATTGAGTTACTTCCATGTGCCAGGAGGTAACCTTCCTCCCTATTGTGCTAGGGAAACAAAACAGACAGACCCCCCTTCTGGTTTCCCCATCTGGCTACTGGACTCTTTTGAATGCTGGTATGATGAGGCAGGACTTGGCACTTGAAGAACTGTCAGGGTAAGACCCAAAAGACAAGATTTGTTTGTGAAACCTTCCCAGGCAGATTCTGTAGGTGCATTGGACTGGCCAGACACAATAGCAGGGAAGAGCAAGAACAAGGTGAGGGCCAACCCAGGGCAGCACCAGCAGTCACAGACTTCATGGCTTGGGAGCATTTCTTCAAATTTAATCTTAGTGCATTGGTTTCCTGTGGCTACTGAGACAAATTCCCCAAACTGGGTTGCTTAAAACAACATATGCTTATTGACTCATAGTTCTTGGGACCAGAAATCTAAAATCTAAAAGTTAGCAGGGTTGAACTGAGAAAATGTGATGTTTGCTTTGGTGGCTGTTGGCGTTCCTTGACTTATGGTCACATCATTCCAGTATCTACCTCCATGGGCACGTTACCTCCTCCTTTTTCCTTGTTTTTTTTTTTTTTGTAGAGACAGAGTCTCACTTCATCTCCCTCAGTAGAGTGCCGTTGTGTCACAACTCACAGCAACCTCCAAATCCTGGGCTTAGATGATTCTCTTGCCTCAGCCATCTGAGTAGCTGGGACTATAGGTGCCCACCACAACGCCCAGCTATTTTTGTTGTTGTTGTTGCAGTTTGGCCGGAGTGGGTTCAAACCCGCCACCCTCGGTATATGGGGCCAGCACCCTACCTACTGAGCCACAGGCGCCACCCTCCTCCTCTTTTCTGTAATGTCTCTTCTGTCTGTCCCAAATTTCCTTTTGTCTTGTAAGGATACCTGTTATTGCATTTGGGGCCACCTGGATAATTCAAGGATAAGCTCAATCTCAAGATCCTTAAACCGGTTATATCTTTAAAGGCCCTTTTCCAAATAAGATCAACACTGACAATTTCTGGGGATTAGGATGTGGGCATATCTTTTAGGGGGACACTGTTCCCCCCACTACAGGGAGAAAGAAGCCCAAATCTCTCTAAAGCAAGAAGCAAAGCTGTGTATATTGAAGCTGGAGGTAAAAGGGGTCTCAGAGCCCTTTTATTGAAATTTTTTTTATTTTGAAATTAATTTTAAACTTATCTACATGGTCCAAGAATTAGAATTGGACAAGAGACACCTATGTATATCCCAGATTCATCAATTGTTAATATTTTCCCCCATCTGCTCATCACTTGCACACTCAATTGCTTTTTCTCTCTATACCCACTATTTTCTTTCCTGCCTCAATTGAAAATAGCTGCCTATTATGCGTTCAGAGCCCTTTTAAAACCACCCTCCCCTTCTGGCCTCATGGATGATTCTTAGAGCCATTGTTATGGAACTCTTGACCTCAAGGAATATACTTTCCATTCCTTAGAGAAAGGCCAGGACTCTTGGAAAATGTCTTAGGCAAGGACCCACTTGGCCTGGCTTCTCTCCCAACAGACTGGCGCAGTAACCAGTGACCACAGATAGCATGTACTTACTGAAAAATATCCTTTTAATGCCCGACTTTGGATTTTATGTTGAAGTGTGACTGGGGTTAAATATAAAATTCATAGCATATCTTGAGCAACTATTTTGTAGTTATCTATATATAAATCTATTTTACAGCGACACAAATAGAATAGATTATGGAGTGTCAGCATGTAGATAGATTCCAAGTGCTTTTTCACTAATATACCTAATGATTCGTGCTGAGAATATCCAAGGGCTCCACTGTACATTTAAATGGATATAATTAAAATAATGAGCTCTATTTTAAAAAATGATATATGAAAAAAATTTTTTAAAGAAGTTAGAAGGAGCTGCACCACTAATTCAAAGTGATATAAGTACTTCTGCAATTCCATTGTTATTAGGACACCTAATTAAATGCAGAACATCTGAGAAAAGCAACATTTGGGCTTGTAAATCTAAAGCATGGAAGTTGGGAGAAGAGAAAGAAGTTGCCGGAGTCACATTTAAGGATGTGGATGATTATGTGCTGTCATGCCTGTGGGTGAGAGAGGATGGCTGATGTAGCCCCCATCTTCTGTGGCCTAAGTCAAGAGTCTGGTCAGTCAGCTGCAGCTGCCATTTGCCAGTGTGGCCTCTGGTTTGTTTGGGGTAGATAAAGTGGGTCTAAGAACTAAGGAGGGGCTGTTTTCCCCGTGTCCATCCCTGAACCCTATGTGTCCGAAGTACTGCAGGTGAATCTGAGGGCAATAGTTTGTGTGTTAGCTGATTTAAAGGAAAGGACAAAGGATGGTGTCAGGGTACACAGGTTTGAGGTCTGGCTTTGCTTTATGCTCTGTGCCTTTGGAGAGGGATTCTCCTGGGATGCATTTATGCCTGGGGCTGTTGTAAGGATGATTGTCCATTCTGCAAACCCATCTCTGCTGTTGCGTGGATCATATGTCCTAGCAGGGAGGTATTCTTTTGGTTGTTCAGCAAATACAGTATTTATGGAGTACTCACTGTGGGCCTACTGGATGCTGGAAATATGGCAGTGTGGGAGACTCCTGAGGGCCCCTCCTGATCTTAGGGCATGTACAATTTGGAGAGTCAATTAATGGGTAGGGTATTTTCAGATAGCAGTCAGGGCTACAAAAGAAATAAAGCAAAGCAGTGAGCTAGAAGCTAGATGGGGAGGGCAGAAAGGTGACAGGTGAGCTGAGATAAGTCCATTAGAATGCAGCAGGTGGACAGCTATCAGAATCACCTTTTGGAAGAAGACTCAAGCAAGCTGGGAAGGCTTCCCAGAGGCAGGCATATCATTGTGAACCCGTGTTGCAATCACAATGGCAGCTGCCATCTGTGGACATCCCCTCTGTGCCAGCCCTGCTGGGCTCCTTGCAAGGCATCATCGCCTGCTCCACAATTGGCCAGAGTCATGGTCCTTCTTTAACAGATGAGGAAAATGAGGCTTAGAGAGGACAGTCTCTTGCCCAAGGTCACAAGGTATGCAAGTGGGCAGGTGACAGTTCCACCCAGCTTTGCCAAGAGCCTGTGGTGCTGGTAAGGGCCTTGAGAGTGGGAAGGGTCACTGAGTCTGTTCAGGTGGGACAGTAAGGAACCTTCAAGTGTCAGGATGAGCTTGAGAACATCATCTGTGAGGAAAGCTTGGGTGAGGGGGTTCTGGATGGAGAGCCTGTCTTGTCCCCTCCCCTCCCCTCCCATCTCTGTGTCCAGCAAACCTATCTCAAGGTAGCCAAGACTGACTGACCACTGGCACCTATGGGGTCTGTGTTAGGGAACAGGAATGTCAGAAGCTTCCTTAACTGTCCAGCTGGGACGTTGAAAAACATGGTTTGCTGGGCAGCGCCTGTGGCTCAGTGAGTAGGGCGCCGGCCCCATATGCCGAGGGTGGCGGGTTCAAACCCAGCCCCAGCCAAACAGCAACAAAAAATAGCCAGGCGTTGTGGTGGGCACCTGTAGTCCCAGCTGCTCGGGAGGCTGAGGCAAGAGAATCACGTAAGCCCAAAAGCTGGAGGTTGCTGTGAGCCATGTGACGCCACGGCACTCTACCAAGGGTGGTACAATGAGACTCTGTCTCTACAAAAAAAAAAAAAAAGAAAAACATGGTTTGCTACCAGCTTCTGTCAGCAGCACCACCTCTGCCCCATGAGCAGCTCTGGGCAAAGGTCGTAGAGGTAGAACTGGGATTCAGCCCCCTGTCCCTCCCGCTTCACAGCCTATTCACTGATGCCTGGGTCCACCTTTTACCACCCACATGGCTTTGGGCATGTTATTTCACCTCTCAGTGCCTCAGTTTTCTGGACTGTAAAGTGGAGATGAAACCACGACTTAACTCCTAGGCTGTTACTGAGGATGTGAGAAGAGTTGCCTCTTCTCAGAACAGTGCCTGGCACACAGGAGACTCTATTTGAGCTTTTCTTAAAACATATAAGGAAATGAATTCTGAGGTAATTGAATCAGGCAGTTAGTTTTCTGTTTCCCACTGCAGAGGACAAAAGCTCAGGCAGTGTCTGGTGACCCTGACATGGCAGACATATGAGCAGGCAGCATCACTGGGGCTACGAGGTGCCAAAGATGCTCCGAGTATGTTGTTAATTAATAGTGGTGACAGTAATCATGTCTTGAGAGCACGTACAGGCCACCCACTGTGCTGAGTGCTTTGTGTGTTAGCTGATTTAAAATGTGCACGACATCCTGGTTAGCTTCATTTTTCAGATGGGGAAACTGAGGCTCAAGGCACACGGGAAGATGTGGTGGACGTGACAGCCACTGCGCCTGCCTCTGCCTGGTTTTCCCCAACATGCTTTTTCACCCCTGCTCCATTTGGGCTACTGTAACAGAATGCCACAGGCTGTGTGGCTCTATTAAACATCAGAAATGTGTCTTCTCACAGTTCTGGAGTCTGGAGGTTGATGATCAGGATGCCAACACAGTGGGATCTAGCAAGGGCCACTTCCTGGCTGCATACGGCCACTCTCTCACTGTTTCCTCACATGGAGAACAGAGCAGTCTCCCTCTTCTTACAAAGCCACTGATCCCATTGTGAGGCTTCTTGCATGTCAGACCTCATTTAACCTCAGTTATTTCCTGAAGACCCCGTCTCCAGTACAGTCACAGTAGGGGTTAGGGCTTCAACAGGGATTTTTCCGGGACACAGTTCAGTGCACAGGGCTTCTCCAGGCCTGTCTCTCTCCTTTTGGTAGCTGAGGTCTTCCCTTCTTCTAAGCTCAATTTCCCAACTTCTCTTCACCCTGGGAGAGAGCCGAAGCTGGGAGGGACAGCACACATGCATATGATGCTGCTGCTCAAGGCCACAGAGCAGCCCGCATAGATCCAGGGACTGAGAGCAGCTCTCTGCCTCCTGGCTCAGCCCCTCCACCAAGCCCCAGTTGGTGCTGGTGTGCCACGCCCCAGCGTGCCTCGCCCCAGTGTGCCTCGCCCCAGTGTGCCTCACCAGAGCATACCTCGCCCCAGCGTGCCTCGCCTCAGTGTGCTTCGCCCCAGCGTGTCTCACTGGAGCATGCCTCACCCCAGCGTGACTTGCCCCAGTGTGCCTCGCCCCAGCGTGCCTTTCCTCAGTGTGCCTTGCCCCAGTGTGCCTCACCGGAGCATACCTTGCCCTAGTGTGCCTCGCCCCAGCGTGACTCGCCCCAGTGTGCCTCACCGGAGCATACCTCGCCCTAGTGTGCCTCACCCCAGTGTCCCTCGCCCCAGCGTGACTCGCCTCAGTGTGCCTCACCCCAGTGTGCCTCACCCCACTGTGCCTCACCAGAGCATACCTCGCCCTAGTGTGCCTCGCCCCAATGTGCCTCACTCCAGTGTGCCTCACCGGAGCATACCTCGCCCCAGTGTGCCTCGCCCCAGCGTGACTCGCCTCAGTGTGCCTCACTCCAGTGTGCCTCACCAGAGCATACCTTGCCCCAGTGTGCCTTGCCCCAGTGTGCCTCACCAGAGCATACCTTGCCCCAGTGTGCCTTGCCCCAGTGTGCCTCACCAGAGCATGCCTTGCCCCAGTGTGCCTTGCCCCAGTGTGTCTCACCCCAGTGTGCCTCGCCCCAGTGTGCCTCACCCCAGTGTGCCTCGCCCCAGTGTGCCTTGCCCCAGTGTGCCTCACCCCAGTGTGCCTCACCAGAACATACCTCGCCCCAGTGTGCCTCGCCCCAATGTGCCTCACCCCAGTGTGCCTCACCCCAGTGTGCCTTACCAGAGCATACCTCACCCCAGTGTGCCTCACCCCAGTGTGCCTTACCAGAGCATACCTCACCCCAGTGTGCCTCACCCCAGTGTGCCTCACCAGAACATACCTCGCCCCAGTGTGCCTTGCCCCAGTTTGCCTCACCCCAGTGTGCCTCACCCCAGTGTGCCTCACCGGATCATACCTCGCCCCAGTGTGCCTCACCCCAGTGTGCCTTACCAGAGCGTGCCTCACCCCAGTGTGCCTCACCCCAGTGTGCCTTACCAGAGCATACCTCACCCCAGTGTGCCTCACCCCAGTGTGCCTTACCAGAGCATACCTCACCCCAGTGTGCCTCACCCCAGTGTGCCTCACCAGAACATACCTCGCCCCAGTGTGCCTTGCCCCAGTTTGCCTCACCCCAGTGTGCCTCACCCCAGTGTGCCTCACCGGAGCATACCTCGCCCCAGTGTGCCTCACCCCAGTGTGCCTTACCAGAGCGTGCCTCACCCCAGTGTGCCTCACCCCAGTGTGCCTTACCAGAGCGTGCCTCACCCCAGTGTGCCTTACCAGAGCATACCTCACCCCAGTGTGCCTCCCCCCAGTGTGCCTTACCAGAGCATACCTCACCCCAGTGTGCCTTCCCCCAGTGTGCCTTACCAGAGCGTGCCTCACTCCAGTGTGCCTCACCAGAGCATACCTCGCCCTAGTGTGCCTCACCCCAGTGTGCTTTGCCCCAGTGTGCCTCACCCCAGTGTGCCTCACCCCAGTGTGCCTCACCAGAGCATACCTTGCCCCAGTGTGCCTTGCCCCAGTGTGTCTCACCCCAGTGTGCCTCACCCCAGTGTGCCTCGCCCCAGTGTGCCTTGCCCCAGTGTGCCTCACCCCAGTGTGCCTCACCAGAACATACCTCGCCCCAGTGTGCCTCGCCCCAATGTGCCTCCCCCCAGTGTGCCTTACCAGAGCATACCTCACCCCAGTGTGCCTCCCCCCAGTGTGCCTTACCAGAGCATACCTCACCCCAGTGTGCCTCCCCCCAGTGTGCCTTACCAGAGCATACCTCACCCCAGTGTGCCTCCCCCCAGTGTGCCTTACCAGAGCATACCTCACCCCAGTGTGCCTCACCGGAGCATACCTCGCCCCAGTGTGCCTCGCCCCAGTGTGCCTCACCCCAGTGTGCCTCGCCCCAGCGTGACTCGTCCCAGTGTGCCTTATCCTTGCGTACCTTGCCTGAGCATGCCTTACTTGAGTGTGCCTCACCTGAGAGTCCCTCGCCCCAGTGTGCCTTGAATCTGGGCCTTGAAATTCACAGTCTACATTCTTCTCCAGAGGAGGGGAGATGGCTGGATGTGGCCAGTGCAGCATCACTGGACCTGAAATGTGACTCTGTTTCCCTGTATGCATGTGTCTCAGCTCTTCCACCTCAGAAACAGCAGTCATGGGGATACTGCCCCTTGCCAGAAAGACGCGGGTCCCTTAGGATGGTAGCATGAGAGTCAGGTTGAATGGAGAGTAAATGGTACAGGAGTGGGTGGTAGGGACCCAGTTTTGTGTGTATGGTCTGAGCAAGTCACAGCTCTACCCTGGGTCTGGCGTCCCTGTCACGAGGAAGTCTCAGTAACACGTGCCCTGCTCACTTCAATACTGACCTCCTTACCTTGAGGATATTTTCTGATGTTCAGCCACCTTTGTGCTGAAATGTTGGCTCCATGACCCTTCGGCCAAGTGAGCTTTTTCTGCATTGTAGTTTCCCTGTGTGCAGAAGAGCTCGGAGGCAGGCAGAGTCTCAGGCCCTCCTGCCTCAAAGTGAAGGGAGCAGCACTAGACACTTTGCAGTTTGAATGCCAGTGGCACTGGTCCCACCTGGGGGAACACAGAATCTCATGCCTCATCCCAGACCAGCTGTGCCAGAATCTGCATTTTTGTCTGGATCCCCAGCCAGTTTGTGAGCACGGTGAGGTTGGATAAGACCTGATTTCCACCAGCCAGAGGTGCCCCTGTAGTTCTCTGTAAGTGGCAGGTGAGGCAGCTGGGCACATCTGGATCTCTTTAGACCTCAGCCTCCCCAACTGTAAAGTGGGTGAAGTTGGAGCTGTACTAGCCCAGCGATTTTCATACTATGTTCCCTGGAGCCCCAGAGTTCCCTGGAGGAGGTTCAGGGGCAGCCATGGGGGCATGTGAGAGGCTAAGTGGGCTGGGGGCCCTGCCATTCACTGTCTACACAGGTGTATACCTGTGGGGTCCTGGGCTGGTGGGCTCTCATGTGGGTCTGGGGTCCACCCTGAGCAGACTGTTTTTCTCCAGGGAGCGCTTGAAGCGCAGCCAGAAGAGCACCAAGGTGGAAGGCCCAGAGCTGGTGGCGGCCGAGGCCTCACTGAGTGCCGAGCAGGGGACGATGACTGAGGTGAAGGTGAAGACAGAGCTTCCTGACGACTACATCCAGGAGGTGATCTGGCAGGGTGAGGCCAAGGAGGAGAAGAAGGCGGTCGGCAAGGATGGCACGGGCGACGTGCCTGCCGAGATCTGCGTGGTGATCGGCGGCGTCCGCAACCAGCAGACCCTTGGTGAGTGCCCATCCTTGACTGTCTGGGCTGGGGCCAGGGTGGGAACAGGGAGCCTGGGATCTCTGTCCCTGCCTTGGCTGAGGGAACCTTTGGTGGTTTCTCTCTGCCTTCAGGGAGAAAGCTAAGCTCCTTAGCCTTTGCTTGTGCAAGCCTAGTCCGGAGGGTTCTTCTCTTTATTTTTTATGTGGCAAAACCCACCCCACTCATCAAGGCTTTTTTTTTTTTTCAACAGAGTCTCATAGTTGCCCTGGGAAATGTGCCCTGGCATCATCATAGCTCACAGCAACCTCAAACTCTTGGGGGAGGTTGAAGTTGGTCTCAGCCTCCTCTTCTTGGAAGACTCTTGGGAGCCCAGGCTTGGGCTAAAGTGGTCCTCTTGCCTCAGCCACCCCAGTAGCTGGGAATACAGGCGTGTGCCTTAATCCCTAGCTAGTTGTTCTATTTTTAATAGAGACAGGATCTCACTCTGGCTCAGGCTGGTCTTGAACTCCTGAGCTCAAACAATCCACCTGCCTTGGCCTCCCAGAGTTCTAGGATTACAGACAAGAGCCACCGTGCCCAGCCTCATCCAGACCTTTTTTTAAATCAAATGCCTGTAATATTCAGTGGCCCAGCAATTCCCTTATACCCTGGGGCTCCCACAGCCCTGGTGGGTCTAGCACAGCCCTTCTTGCTCCGTGTCCTAAATGCTTGTCTACTATTCTCCCACCTTGAGGGAGGGGGCTCCCCAGCACAGGTCCTGCTCAGAGCAGATGCCTAGTCAGGATGGAATAAGTGACAGATGGCCCCTTCCCCATCCTCTTCCCCTAGGCTGGGCCAGGCCAGGAGGAGCGAGCAACTCAGTAACAATTTTTCCCCCTTGGGCCTCCAGCACCATGAGCCAGAGGCTCCCCCTCAGGGGTTCCCCTTCAGGCATTCCCTGCATGGCTGCCAGGTTCGCAGACTCCAATGCCCACAAGGCCCAACAAATAGGAGTTAGCGTAAGCAGAGATGAGCCAACAGGACAGGTGGTGGGGACCACGTCCAGCTGGAGAAGGCTGTGTGTGTGTGTGTGCGTGTGCGTGCATGTGTGTGAGAGAGAGAGAGAGAGAGAGCGCGCTGCAGAGAGCTGCTCTTCTGCAGCTGATCTGGTGGTTGCTAGGTGGGGGCTCCAGGCCCAGGCTCACCACATCTCCAGACAAATCACAGGCCAAGAAATGAAATTTTGATGTGAATTCTTTGGACTTTAAAAGTTGGCATCTAAGTCAGCTTTTGAAATCTGCCAAACAGAACACATCTGCGGGTCAGGGGGCCCTGCCTGGCCCTGGCCCCAGCCCCAGTTCTGATCTGTGCCTGCTTCAGTGTTTCCCAGGCCCAGGGTGTTCTTAGTAGTGTTCCTGGTGCCTTCTTCTCTGCTGCCCTTCCTGGGCCGGCTCCAACTCACCTCCTCCCAACTTCCAAGTGTCTCTGTCTTCTGCACCAATGTGAACATCACTGTTCCCAGAAGCCAATACTTTGCTAAATACCATGAAGGGGGAGGGGAGAGCATGGAGACATCAATCAGACAGGTTCTGGAGGGCCCATCTCTAGGAGCTTCCAATCTCAGGGAACAGACAGGGCCCCTCTAATCTAAAGAGACAGTGGGAGTGTTCACATTGGTGCTTCCCTGTGTGGCACGCAGGACCTGGCAGGGAGCCTCCCTGTGTGCACATTGCCGAATTCAGACTCAAGTCCTGTTGCCTTATCCCAGCTGCTGAGAGTCAGCTGGGGGCTCCCTTTCCTCTGCTTGCTGTGGCCGTTGTCAGCCTCCCCCCCCCCCGCCCCCAAGATCCTCCATAACCTGAGCCTTCTAGCCGCCTTTCCTGCTTCTGATCTTCCCAGACCTTTCATTCTCGTGCAATCTACTATTCTTGTACTTTGCTCTTAGTGTTGCTCTCCTGGGATGCCCTTGCCCATTTCCAACCATGCCTAAATCCAAGCCACCCTTCCAGGCCAACTCCCGTGCCACCTCCTCTCAGAAGCCTTCCTGGGTCTTTTCTGATCAGATTCGTCTGTTTCTACCCTGCTTCTCACTGGGGACACTCCCAACTGTCTCTTTAGATTAGAGGGGCCCTGTCTGTGCCCTGAGATTGGAAACCCCTTGATGTCTCCATGCTCTCCCCTCCCTTTTCACAGTACTTAGCGAAGTATTGGCTTCTGGGAACAGTGATGTTCACACTGGTGCTGTAACTATCAGAATAGTTATGCTACAGTAACAAAAGACCCTAAAAGTAACAAGACATCCTGATAGCTCAAACCACAAAGGTTTATTTCTTGTTCACAGTATATGTCCACCATGAACATGGGGCTTCCCGCAGTTCTTACATGGAATGCTGCCAGCTGTGTGACAGAGGGAAGGCAAGCTCTGGGGGACTCAGGGTAGCCGTGAACTCCTGGGGCCAGATTGAGAGACATTAATTCTGCTCACGGTCATTGGCCCGACAAGTCAGAAGGCCCCACCCAACCTCAAAGAGGCCAGGAAATGCCCTCCTCCCATGTGACAGAATGAGCCGGAATGTTTGGGGAGAGCAGGAGTGACGGCGGAGTGCTGAATGACAGAGCGAGTGTTTTCAGGGGCCTTCGCCTGACCTCCCTTCATCAGTATTGACTCCCTGAGGCCAAGGACGGTGTTAATCACTAGTGGATTTGTTAGTTAATGGAGAAGAGGACCTGCGCCTGCTCTCTTTGATGTGTGTGTTAAGACTCATTAGAACCCGTAGCTGTTTATGCCCTTTACTGGGAGATGCCCAGTGAAGGGGAGTTGAATGTGAATCTTGGGATGAAGCCAGCAGTCGGGATTCAGCGGGAAATCTTTGAGCAGCCGGGCTCCAGAGACACTGGGAGTCTTCCCTGGGCCAGCTGCCTGCGCCGTGCGATCCCCAGGGCCCTCCAGCCTCGTGCCAGCCCCTGATGTTGGTGTCTACCTCAGTCGCTGCTCAGCAGCAGGGTCCTTGCCGACCTGTGTCTGAGGGTCCTCATCTGTTAAGTGAAGTGTGGTTGCTGTCCTGGCCGCCTCGGGGGTCTGGGAATCCAAAGCCACAGTGGAAGGGACCAGTGTCACATGAGGAAGATGAGCAGAGGTCCTCGGGCTTGGAGTACATCAGGCTCTATGTGACTTAATCTCTGTGCTGACTTGGGCTGCTTCCTTGTCCTCTCTGTGTCGTTCCTACAAGTGCAAGTGTACAGGGTTACACTGCAGTGAGCTGATGTATGCGAAGGCTCAGCATTGTGCCTAGTAACCAGTTAGCCATTATCCTCAGTAGTACCGGTATTAATAGCATAAAGTACCTCTGCAAGGGGAAGGAGCCCTAACAGTTTCTGCTTTTCTTCCCAGTCTAAGAAGGCAGCCAGTGTGATACAGAGAAACAATGGCACAGGGAAGAAAGTGAGCACTGAGTAAGGTGTTAAGAAGACATGTGTTCTAAGTGGGCTTCAGGGACATGGAGCATCTTGTGGAACTCTTGAGTAACCTGCTTATAGCAGGTTGTGAAAAAGCTATAGAAGCCCCAGTGGCAAGTTATAAGAGGAGCCGCCGGTTTAGAGTCCTACCAAAGCAGGGCCAGGTACTTCCCCACTGGTCATGGTGGCTTGGCTCATCTCACATTGTGAAGGCAGGCCCTCCTGCCGAGGCTGTCAAAGGAGGCCAACTTGGCCTCATCACCTGGAGAGAAAGGCATTAAAAAAATCAGTAGCATTGAACCATTTGAACTCAAGTAGAATTTGTCTTGTGGTCCAAGTCCAAGCAGTTGCTACTGGCTATTCTGTGTTAAAAATTCTAGAGGGTGGTATGATCAATAAATTGTTGTTGTCTGCCCTGGATTAGAAGTGGGTAGTGGAGCTACACATGCTCTTGATTTGACACTCCTGATGCCCTCCTTTTATAGAGAGGCAAGCTGAAAGAGTTGCAAGTTGGGGATATTTTCTTCCATGTCAGGAAGCTTCTCACCCACTTCTGAAAGTAGAACCAGTGGAGAAAACACTCTCAGGACCACTTGGGAGTAGGATGCTGACTAGAGCTGTGCCTTTAAGCAAGCTCGTGCTACAGCATGCTCTCTGCACCCTGGTGGCGGGCATGGGGCGTTGACATGTTCTTGAGGCACTTGGTAGGGGAGTGCCTGGCTAGCAGAGCCAAGGACCTCCTGAGTGCTTTGCTCACCCAGCCTAGCACAGGCCTCAGAGACAGGGCTCTGTTGCTGAACAGAATGGTGTTCCTGTTTGCTTACCCAGTGCTGTGCCATGAGGGAGCCTCCTCAAGTCCACACTGGTCCTTTAATAGCCATCAGACAGTGTTCCCAGTGACAAACATTACACAAGGCACTTTCCATGGAGGAGCTTGGGTCACGGGCACGTGGATGGCAGTTGGCAGTTCCTCAGGCTGCGGGCGTGGAGGGGTGTCAGTGCCCGGGAGGCCAGCTGCCAAGTCTGCAGCTATTGCTGCTAGTCCCTGGCTGCCTGGAGAACTCCTTGTCTGAGAAGGCATCCCTTACTCTCAGAAAGAATGTCACTGTCACTGGATTATTGGCATGGGGCTTGGGAGCAAGATCCAGAGTTTTTTTTTTTTAGCAAGAAGAACAGGTAATACTAAAGTTGATCACTTTGCTGGATAAAAGCAGAAATGGAAGGACTGCGTTAACAGATGCCTTTGGCCACCTGACAAGCTGCGTGAACAGCTCTGCGCAGCACCCCCAAGGAGAGAGTGGCAGAGCCACACTTGAGGTTGCAGGACCTCCTTCTCTGTGAGGCTGGTAAGCAGGAGGCACTGCCATTGCTACTGCTTAGTGCCCTGTTCATGGCAGGCATCACTGATTGATCACCGTACACTGTCTCGGCAATGCACCTTAGACTCCTTCTCAACACAGTGCACTGAGAAATCACTGCCAGTCGGCTTGAATTGAAAAAGTGGAAAACCTACATGCTATTCTTTTCTTGAGGAAGACGAGGCAAGCTGGGTTTACACCAATCCAGGCATCCAGCCAGGGACAGTTTCCTGGCTCCAAGAGACAGGGATGCCAGGATCCCATCATGGTCCAAATGTCCTTTCAAGCAGGACCATTGGTCTTTAATCCAGAGGCTGTTAGAGATGAGGGATCCCAGCCAGAGCCACGAGGGTCTAGAGACCTGGGGGGTCCTGAGCTTCCCCAGTGGCAGTGCAGGAGCCTGTGAAGGGAGAGAGAGGCCCTTCGCGGCTGTGGGCTCCTCCTCAGACAGGGGTTGTGGACCAACCAGGTTATTTCCAGAGAATTAGCTCAGTGTGGGAAGAACCCCATAGAAGAGCTAAGGGCTGTGTGTCCTGGGAGGAGAAACTTAAGGACAGTGAGAAACTTAAGGACAGTGAGGATGGTAGAGTTTAAATAGTCACAACATGTAGCACTTTGCAGGGAGGCTGACAGAGCAGATACATTCCACGTAGCCCCAGCCAGTACAGAGAAGTTACCAGGAGAAGATTTCACCTTTCTGATTGTGGGAACGGTTTGGTAACAGGAAAGAGGCCTGTGAGGGAGTGAGTTCCCTGTCGTGAGCATATATGGTCAGGGAGGATCACTGGGTGGGTGCAGGAATGGGGAAGTCAGGGTTCAGATAGATGGGAGAATGGGTGAGCTGGGCACACCAAGGGACAGAGGTGTTTTCCCACACACGGGGCTGCCCAGGGAGCTGGGGCAGGAGAAAGAAGGGACTCCAGCCAGAAGGTGGTGGCTAGACCGTGGCCCTGGAAGGAGCAACAGAAGACTGTGACAGCCATTCAGATATGGCCACATGGGTTTCAGCCTGCAACAAACCCAATCAGCGTAGGTGCCAGGTCCTGCTTCCTAGTGCCAGCTGATAGTTCGTTTCCTGTTTCAATAGGTTGTTGGCAAGGCTTTACGCCTGAGCCTGCCAGAACCAACACTCAGCTCTTTGCAGCAGCCACTTGGAAAGGAAGGGTTCTGGCCTCCTCCCAGCCATGTCCTGTCTTTGCTACTGACTCTTCATCTGGTGGTCTGAAGTGGGAAGGGCATCAGGTTTGAAGGGGCTCTGGGCTATAAGTCAAGAGATCCAGGATCTACCCTGCTGTGGAGCCTTAGACAAGCCCCTTAACCTCTCTGAACCACTGTTTCTTGAATGATGAGTGGGGGTAAAAAAATCTGCCCATCTTAGCAGAATTGTGGGGGGCAGAGTGAAGTAATACATAAGAAATTGTTTTGAAAAGGGACACAAAAATGTAAAACAGATGCCACTGGTATTAGCTGAAGCCTCATGCTGCTGATAGCTCTGGGATTACCTCTGTTTGGAGTGAGAGGAATCTAAAATACCAATGGTTTCAAAAACGTTTTGTTCAGTACCACCTAAAACAATCTTGAAACACTATATACCTTCTTTTTCAGTTAGGTTGGTATCTGACGTTTTCATCCAAAGTGTAAGTAATTGCAAAGGATATCATTTCTAGAATATTGTATTTAAAAGAAAGAAAGAAAACTGTAGTATTTTGGAAATAAAACTGTGAACCACTCTTTTAAATGTATCCAAGGGGTCCAAACGCCACTGCTATTTGATAGCCCCCGTCATCTCTTAAAAAATATATGAACACACTCACCTTTAAGAGTCAGAAATTTTACGTCTTTCTCTCCTTGAACTCATATTTCCAGTCTACTTCCCCCACAAGATTTTATCCTAATGTAATATCTTTTTTATGCTTGAAAGTCTTTTATTGATCACTGTTTCACACTCATCTGCCACAGCAAGATATACATAAATTGAAATTGAAATTTCTAAAAAAAAAAAAAAAAATTCCTGGGATCGTAAAGCTCTGCACTCTAAAGCATTTTTTTCCCCAGATTGAGTTGTTATTAGCATACAATTCATCAGAAACAAATTTGGATAAATGGTAAATGTGAAAGTAAAAAAATTATTGAGAACTCACCTCTTAATGAAATGGATAGGGTTTTATTTTTTTCTCAATTGGCTCGTGTATCTGTGAATTAATATTTCTTACTGCTGGAAGGAGACAGGATTCAGTGTTAATTCCTGTTTTTTGGTTTTTGTAGCTGTAAGTGCTTAGAAAGCTTGCTCGCATGTGTAAGGAGCTGGCAGTGGATGGGGTTTCGTTTTCGCAGTGTCACTCCATTCTTTGAACTTCTTCCAAGTTGTATGCCAAAAATCACACAGGGGTCTGTCATCAGACAGTGTTTTTAATGGTCTCTTTACTGACAACTCCATTAGATCCTCCTTCAATTCTGTTGAAAGTGGACAATTGGAAATGACCCGATTCAAAAAAGGAGTTGTTTTTGGTCATTAGATCCACTCACTTTCTAAGCCTGACACTGGCATGTTGGGCTGTCTCTTTGGTCAGAACCCTGAGATTTTCATCCTCTGGTGAGAGACTCCATAGTAGGTGTAGGGGTAGGTAAAAGAATTTCTTCTGTTTATAATGTGGAAGAAGGGCCAACGTGCAAAAGGAAGGGAGAACAGCGAGTGGAGTCCCCCCCGCCTGCCGCGGTCTCTGGTGCAGTGATTTCAGGAAAGGACAGGTTTAGAAGCTGATGATTCTCTTGTGCTCACATACCCCTGGGGGCAGCCTCCACACATCCCCAGGGCACTGTGCTCTCCTGGGAAGACTCTGCTCCAGAGAACATTCAGTCCAAAGCCAAGCCACAGAGAGCCTCAGGAAACCTACTGTCTAGGAATTCCCCTTCCAACATCTGCCTTTTGTCAAGCTCTGGGCACAGCTCCTGTGACATCTTCGAATTAAGAGGTCCGAGTCACTCCTAGCGTTGATCTGTGAAAAGTGGCTCCTGAAAGACTCTGAGCCAAGCACAGGGCCACCCATCCTAAGGAACCATCTCTCTGTGCCCACCCTGCGTTTATCTCCTCTCATGCATCTGCTTTGGGTTTTTATCTTGTTGGATTTTGTGTATCCTGAAAGATGTCCAAGTTTTTCTGGAGCCAGCTGGGTGCTAATGATGAGTTGAGGGTCATTGCCCCGCACTGCTCCTCCAAGGACTGTCTTTTCCTAGGTGTCTCCTGACTTTTCCCTTCTGAGACCTGGCCTCACCTGATTTATCTAATGCGTTAGGCAGGGGGCTAAGCCAAGGTCTCTGGCAAGTGCTTATGGAAAGTTCTAGACAGGAAATGTTAGCACAGGAGATGGAGACCATGGATTCTTGTTGCATTACTGGTGATAGCAGGGATGGGGAGAGGAAAAGGCTCCCATGTGTTTGCCAGCCCTGGCCACCGTCCCTAGCAGCCAGTTCCAGGGCTGTCAATAGCGGATTCTTGAAAATCCTATGCTGCTACCAGATGTGATGGGGGACTCTGCTGTCCTGCAGCATTAGGGGAAGTGCCACAACTGAAGGGGACACACAGCTCATCTGGTATCCAGCTGGTGACCTGGCCTGATGTTAATAGCATGGCTATGGAGACCTGAAGGTCGCTTTGAGCCCAGCTCCCCAGCCCTGGAAAGCCTGGCTGTTTGGACCTTATGCTCATCCTGGAAATGGGTGTTGAGTTACCCCAGCCATATGAGGACTTCTGGGAAGATGGAGGACAGAAAGGAGACCCGATGTGCTTGGTCAGTGGTAACGGCTCCCAACCAGTGTGTCTTCTGGTGTTTTCCAAAGGGATGCTGTGTGGCATGGGAGCAAGTCAGATGTGTCACCTCTCTGCTCCTTGCTTTCCTTCATCTGAAAAATGGGGATAAAGATCACCTCTGTCTGCTGGGGTTGTGAGGGTGAACTGAGCTGAAGTGAGAAGCCCCAAGTCTAGATTCCGCTCGTACTAGTTGGCAGTGTGAACCCAGGGAGCTGCTGCTCACACCTGCTCTGGCCTCTGCTTCCTCACCTGGACAGCGGTCCAGAGGCCAGTCCATGTAGAAGCATTGCAGAGGACTGAGACGCCATACTTGGTGCTTGGCAGCAGGTGGTGATGGAGGCTGTCATCCAGGCTTCATGAAGGAAGAGAGTGGCAGGGAGGGTGGGTGGCAGGAGAGGAAGCATTCTGGGCAGGGAGCCAGGTGTTAGGACTGAATTGTCAAGCCGAGAGTCCCCAAGAAGGCCCTCCAGAGCCCCACTGGACCTACCTGGGCATGTAATGACCTTGAGCCAGGGACATACAAAGCCACTGCATGCGCGGGGCACATCTTCTTGGAGGATAATTTTGCTGGAAGGTTTTTGGGGAGAAATTTTATGTTCTAAACAAGTGATGACTCAGAATACAGAGAAAACACGAAACTTCACAGGGGTTGTGGCCTGTTGCTTCCTTTTTCTGCCATACCCCAGCTCCCTGGGGGACATATAGATGCCCCTTGGCCAGCACAGTCTCTTAAATGAAGATGTAGACACTGTGATCTTGTCCACTCTTCTTGAAGTGTAGCTGGGGAAACTGAGGCCCTGAAGAGGAGGTGGCTGGCCAGCCCTACACGGAGAGCCCCTCCCCGGCTGTCTTTGCTCCTTCCCTAATGTCTCAGGCATTCTCCAACTGTCAGGGCTCATTTTGATCTTTTACATAATTCAGATGGAAAAGCTCCTGAAGGCAGCCCCCACGGTGGATCTGTGCGAAGCCGGTATTCAGGGACCTGGATTTTTGACCAAGCATTGAGATATGCATCTGGTACGTGATGGCCAAGGGACAGGGCCTCATCTGGGGCCAGCAGGGGGGGAGGCCCAGCTGGGCGTGGCCATCAGCGGCAGACCCTTGATGATGCAGGCCCCTCTAGTGCCTCAGGGCCAAAAGGGGCCACTCTCCCCAGCAACCCAGCCCTGCTACATGTGAGCAAATCTGAGCCTTCCCTAGGGACCCTGGAAGCACATGGGTCATGGAGGGATGATGCAGCATTTGGAAATCTGGAAGTCTAATGTCCGGACCATTCTGGCAGCACTTCCTGTGGGCTGCAACTCTGTGAAAGAAGCCAAGAGGGCAAATGGTTCTGGGGCCAAATGTATTTGAGACCCTCTGGGTTAAACAGTAGTGTGCTCCCCGCACTTCCCGCCCCTCTGAGCTATGGCCTGCCCCGTGTACTGTGTCTTCCTGGCGTGGACCGTGAGGCCTTCCTCACACTCACTTGGCTGCGCTCCTCTTTGTCCTGGGAGGCATTTAGGGTTGGGTTCCAAAGAAAAGACTTTGGAAAATGCTAGTGGTTAATAGCAGCTGTCATTTTGGAGTGTATACTAGGCACTGTGCTAAGGACCTATAGTATCCTCCCTCACACTGCCTGTCCTGAGGTGGCCACAGTTTCACAGAGAGAAGGCCTGAGGGTGTAGGTTGCTCACAACTTGTCAGGGGCTCCCTGGGATGTGGGCAGCTGGGATTTGAGCTCAGGTTTGTTGACACTGCTGCCCGGTGGGCTGCCACTTGGGTGAACTCACCCCACACCCTGTCTCCTAATTCTCTGCCCATCCAGGCCCATCTGTAGATAGGGAACCTAGAGCCCAGGGTTTTAGGGCAAAGGGCAGGGTAGGACCCAGGGTCCTAGGATGAGTGAGGGGCAGGTGGGGGTCTGGGATCCTAGGGCCAGTGAGGGGCAGACACAGGTCCCCTCCTGCCAGTGCTCAGTGCTCGTCTGGAGATCCTGTGTTCTGGGGTTGGTGCCTCACTCTGCATCAGGGATTCAGAAGATGGATAAGAAGCCATCCTGTCTCCCAGGGCATGTGTGGTGAGACTGAGGAGCAAGGATGCCTGTGCCCTCAGCTCTCTCTGTGCAGTGGTGGAGAGCCCTGTAAAGTCTCTTGGAACTTGGGTCAATTATGAACAGTATCCTCTCCACTGACTTGGCCCCTCCCTATGGCTGGGCAGCCTGCCTCTGTGCCACCAGGCCCTGCATTTGCTGTCCTGACATCACTGCCCCTGTGTTGGTGGCCTGTCTACTTACTGTTAGACGGAGGGCAGGGAGTTTATCTTGGTCACTGCTGGAGCCTCAGTTTTGGGCATGTCACTGATACTTGGTCAAGTCCTTGTTGGTTGAAAGAGAATTAGCAAAAGCTGTTACAGAGCGGGCAGGGGCAGAGGAAGGGTCAGAGGCATCAGTACTTGCTAACAGATGAGTACAATAGCAAGATCCTGCAAGAGTATCGGGCCCCCATGTGGTGCCAGTTGCAAGGTGGCTGAATGCAGAGAAATATGCAACCCAATCTTTGCCTTCCATGGGATCATATTTTTCCTTTTTCCCTGTGTGACGAGGGTAACACACAGGTCCCAACCACTAAATAACAGAGTGCTAAATCCTATGCTGGTGTTAGGATGACAGCAGCCCCTGGAGGGACCCACAGTGGCAACAGCTACTGTTCCTCAGTCCCTACTTATGTGCCACTGACTCTCAGGGTCAGTCCTGTTGATCCTAAGATGCAGGAAGAATAGCCCTGTCTTAAGGTGGGGAAACTAAGGCTTGGACAGGCAAAGGGAGGTGTCTTAGGTGACTGAGATCAAACAGCTAAGAGTTGGCAGAGCTAAGCTAACCTAATGACTCCACATCCTGCCTTCTTTTGGCTTAATCCAGTATGCAGGTGCATACCTGATACGTGGGCCTCTACTTCCAGCCAAGACCAGAGAGAGTGGAAATTAAGGTCTCCACCCTCACCCAGGTCTTCACTCCAGTCCCCTGGCATCATCTGCATTTTCTCAAGGAGGAAGCTGAGCCCCTCACCCCCACCCTAGGCGATGGCAGAGCTGAGACTCCATTGCAGGTCTCATTCTCGCCAGCGCTTCCTACGCCCGGATGCTGGGGGCCTCTATCCAGTGGTGGCTGGAAGAGGCGGAGTCCTGGGCCCCCACCCCATCCGCTCTAGAGCACCACGCTGGAGTGGACCAGGGCCTCTGCATTTGTCCCTGGCCATTGTTAGGCACAGCATGACCCTTGGTTGAGGTGGCATTCATGAGCCCTCCAGTAGGGCTCTCTGCATGGGTGGGCTTCTCCTTCAACCTTTTTTTTTTTTTAGGCAGAACCTCAAGCTATCACCCTGGGTAGAGTGCTGTGACATCACAGCTGACGGCATCCTCAAAATCCTGGGCTTAAGCGATTCTCTTGCCTCAGCCTCCTGAGTAGCTGGGACTACAGATGCCCAGCTATCTTTTTAGGGTTGTAGTTGTCATTGTTTGGCAGGCTCGGGGCGGATCTGAACCTGCCAGCTCTGGTGTATGTGGCTGGAGCCTTAGCTGCTTGAGCTACAGGCGCCACCCGTCCTTCCACCTTCGATCATTCTGCAGCACCTGCTGGGAGTTCAGATCAGTCTGCAGTGCCCGCTGGGAGTTCAGCTGGTTCAGTCCACCTGCTCTGGGAGAAGGGGCTGGCAAGGGGTTGGATTCAGGTGTTTCTTCCATGTTGGTCTCTGTATGTCTGAGGGAACAAGGCCACTCCTCAGCATGTGTGGGGTTCCTCCCCCCAGCAAGCCTATCTGTAGTACGAGCATATCCTAGAGGTGGCATGTGGGGCCACCCCTAGAAGGTTAGGTATGTTTGGCCCCATGTGCAGATGAGCAGACAGAGGCTTAGTGTGTCTAAGGAACTCACCAAGGTCATTGATGGTGGTAAGCGGCAGACAGGGACCCAAGCGTGACTAATTTAGTCTATCCTCTTAATCTCTGGCTCATCCTGGCACGGAAAAGGAAATGATTTCCTTACGTGGATGTGATTTATTCCTTCCAGAGCACTCTTACGCCTGTCTCTTTTTTGCTTTCAAGGTATGTGGGTTAGCTAAAAAAGGTTATCTTCTTCATCCTACAGATTTGGAAACTGAGGCCCAGAGATCGGGGGTGCCTTACCCAAGGTCACTCAGACAGCAGGAAGCAAACCCAAATGTAGAGCCCAGGCCTTCTGCCATCTGCCTCAGTGTCAACTCCTTGCTTACAGGGATCACCCCTGCTCCCTGACGCAGAGTAGCTGTAGTTGGAGTCATTGCTGGGGGTCCTGGGGCCTTGTGGTTGCAGACGTGGGGTGCTACCTGACCACTCCTTCCTCTCCTGTTTTCTAGGGTCCTATGAGTGTGGAATTTGTGGCAAGAAATACAAGTATTACAACTGCTTCCAGACCCACATGCGGGCACACCGAGGTGAGTGGGTGTCCCCGAGGCAAAGCCGAGGGAAATACCTGTTTCCCAGTTGGACGACCCTGAGAGCTCCAAGGATTCTTCCCTTTTTCTTCAGTAGGAGGGTACCAGGCAGGAGAAGGGCAGACTTCTGATACGGGAGGGCAGAGGTGCGGGAGGGCAGCCGGCAGGATACACCGCCCAGCCTCTTGGGAGGGCTGCTGCCTGCCCCACAGCCTTAGTCCTCCTGGGTACATCAGCACTGCTGTCAGCAGCCCCAGTGGGGCATGTGGGCGAATCGTCACATGTGTTACTCTGACAGTCTTGGGCGAGGGACCTGGCTGCTGCTTCCCTTTCTGAAGATGAGGATGCTGAGGGGACAGAAGGGACGGCACTTGCTTCTCCCTGAGCTTGGCAGACTGGGAGGAAAGGCATGCATCAGAGGCCCAGGGCAGGACTGTGAGGCTCTCACCCTGCAGCTTTCGTGGGAAGAGCCCTCCTAGGCTCTCCTGGCCTCTGCCTGCCCCACCTGTTCTCCTGCAGCCCTGTCAGCTCACCTCCTTCCCCCTACCCCTCTCTCTACAGACACCGAAGCCACCTCAGGGGAGGGAGCCTCCCAAAGCAGTGAGTACTTTTGCCTCCTTGTGGGCTGGTGGGAGCTGAGGGCTGGGAAGGGAGGGCGAGGAGATGCTTGTTCCCTTCTCCTGGACTACTCTGATGACCTCTGAGAGATGCGCTGCCGTCCAGGCTTTGTGGCCACAGAGTCCTTATGAAACTGGAACACGCTACCTCAGAGCAACCCTTCCCAAAGTGTGCTCTGTGGCACCCTCATTCTGGGGAGGTTAGTAGGAGTTCTGTCTGGAAAGGGATCTTGGCCAAATAATTTTGGGCAGCCCTGAGTTATACTAGGATGAGTGGGGTTCTTTGCAATAGACATCCAGTTGAGAGATGGGGAGACTGAGTATGTCTTTATTTTTCTGTGTGTGGCTGTACTATTTTCCTAATAACTGAATGAAAGGTCATTGGACTAGCATGTGTGGGATGGCCCCTTCATTGGCAGATGTGGCTGCATGTCCCCAGCGGGAGACCAGTGCGTGCAGCTCCCTGTGTTCATTTGACCCTGACGCATGGCTCTGGGGCTTCATAGCTGACTTTTGGGAAGCCCTGCTTCAGAGTCATCTCACACACATCTGCAGCCATGAGCACTAATTGCGTACTGGTGATTGGCCTTTTGGGGCCGAATCTCACCTTGAGTGGCGCACAGGGCCTTGATGCCTGGGGACAGCGCTCTGCTTTGCTACACACAGGCCTTTGTTCAACTTTAAACCCCAGGATCTTGGTGAGCGACCTCCCAGGTGCATAATACAACACTCAGCTTCAGAAGCTAGCCACTCTGCCCCAGGCGTGTGTCCAACAGAAATGTGTGCCATGTCCATCCGCCAAAAGATGTGAATTAGAATGTTCTTAGCACGCTGCTCCTTACGGTTCCAAACCAGAAGCCATCCAAGTGCCTGGTGCTAGTTGAGCGGATGAATAAGTATATTCACATAAAGGACTATGTACAGTAGTAAGAAAGAACAGCGGACAGCTCCACACAGCCACAGGGACAACTCTCACAAACACGATGGTGAGCAAAATAAGCCCAACATAAAACTTCATCCTTTAAGGTTCTGTGTAGGGAACGTACAACAGCAGTGAAAACTAGAGCTAGTCAAAGTCAGAAGAGTGGTGACCCTGGGGAAGAGGTTTCTGCGATCTGTTTCTGGAGCTGGGTACTGGTTACAGGAGCTTTTCCAGTTTGCGGAAATTGAATGAACTGTCCTTTGATGATTCGTATACTCTTCCATATTGGGGGGTCAGCAAATATTTTCTGTCTAGGCCAGATGGGAAGTATTTTAGACTTCATAGGCCAGATGTCTCCGTTACAGCTCCTCAACCCTGTCCTTACAGCAGGAGCATGCCAGAAACATTATGAAAATGAATCCCTTACCAAAAACATGGTGGTCTGGGTTTGGCCCACCAACCATCATGTGCCAACCCCTGTGCTATGTGTTTATTATGCCATCATAAAAAGTTTTTTTAAGAGAATAAACACCCCCCCCCCAAAGAAAACCTAAAGCTGAAATCAAAGCAATTTGAAGAGGTGCCTATGGCTGAAGGAAGGGCTTTAACGGACCTGGATCCTAAGGGGGATTCTCATGAGACACTTTTCCATCCTCTCTGTTTGGATTCTTATACCAAAGGAGAGGCAGGCAGGGCTGACTACTCCATTCTGGAGAGGAATCTGAGGCCTAGGCTGGCTAGACACCTGCCACAGCCCACCGCTGGGAGGAGACAGGAGCCTACTCCTCCCCTCCCAGGCCTGCCACTCTGCCCCAGCTGGCCCTTGACTCCGTGTCCCTCAATAGCTCCATTCTTTTCTGGCTCCCATGGTCTGCCTGTGGTCAGCCACACATTTAAAGAACTTCCCAATTTATCTTTCCTTCCTTGGCTATTCTGGGCCCTGGGCCTCTCCGGCTGCCTCTGAATGATCTGTTGTGTTCCATCTGGCTTTCGTGGTGTGCGGGCTCGCTGGTTGTTGAAGGCTCTGTAGCCAGGGCTATTTTTAGTTCTTCCATCACTTTTCCTTTTCTCCCTGTAGAGTTTTCTCCCCATGGCCAGTGTGCTCTATTTTATTCTCAGTCCTACACCCCCACCCTGATCCAGGCCAGCAGCACTTGCTTGGAGAACCTGGCCGTGGAGTCTTGGAGCCAAAAGGGTCCAGTTGAGAAGGCTGAGTCTTGCCTACCCATTTTGCAGATGAAGACAGTAAGTCCCAGAGAGAGGGAGAGCTCATTAGTAATGGAGATGGGCCTAGAAATGAGGTCTCACACATTCTAGTGCAAAGACTTTTTAGTTACTTATTAGGACAACAGTACAGTCATACATAGAAGCATAAAGATGTATCCACTCACCCATCTTTCAATGAAGAAAATAAAAGATGAGCCCCCCCATGTGATTCTTTTGCTACTATCCTATTGATTCACTTTGTAAAACAAAGTGAACAATTACTGAGCATTTATTGGATATTAGGCATTATGCTCCTTTACTACAACTCTGGGAGCTGAAGAATCTATCATTATCCCCATTTTACAGATGAGAACACCAAGGCCTAGAGATTAGGGAGTATATCTGAGGTCTGTCCCACTTCTGAGTGGTAGATTTGGATTTGAGCTTGGGCAGCCTGACTCCAGAGCCCACCTCCCCAAATGGATTTGTAGTGGCATTCCTGGAGACACTGAGCTCTCATGGGGTTGCAAAAGTGTGGTTTCATTGACAAAAATTACTTTGCCATTCTTTTTTAGAGATATTACTCTTGTCCTAATTGACTCCTGCTGGAGGAGGGCCCTGGAACAAGGTTCCCATCCAGGTCAAGGAGCTGTCATGGTGTGGAGTCTGACAAAACAGAGTGGTGGGGCCTCTTGGTGGCAGAGAGCTGGCCCTAAAGGGAGGGAGTGGCCAATTGGCCACGGAGGCTGGGTGGACAGAGACAAGCAAGAGGACAGGTGGCCACAGATGGCAAGTAGCACTGGTCAGCACTGGAGACGCTGGGATTACATATAGATGGGCCCAGATGAGGAAGCTTGTTGTCTAGGCTGGATTGCTGGCTTTGAGAAAGGCAAGAGGCCTGAGCTGGGAAGAGGCCCCAGAATTGAGCTCATCTACAGCCCTTACCACCTCCCCTTTAGATTTTTCTGGTACCCGCCATCCTCACAGTGTCTGCAGGTGACAAGGCTATGGGCTCCTTGCTCAGAGACCAGTTTGTCTCCGGGGCCCTGGCATCTGCTGAGGCATTTTCAGAGACTGTGAGTGCAACGGAAGAGGTGAGGGCGGAGCTGGGAAGGGAGATGGCTGATGTCATCTGTGTCCCTGAATTCAGCTTAGAGGGGGCCGGAAACCTTCCCACAGAATTGCCTGGAAATACAATCCTGGAGGATTACATGAGAGCCTGTATTTGGGTGCTAGGGGACAGGAGAGGAGCCAAGAGGGAGATGCCTGAGCCCAGGACTGCTGGGCAGCTTATCAGGACAGAGAAGAGCCGAAGAGCTGACTCCGGCTCACCTTGGGGATAAGTGAATATTTGAATCCTAGCACTTCTTCTCTGTGCAGCCTCGAGCAAGCTTCCGACCTTCTCTGTGCTTGGGCACCCCCAGGAAGATGGGGTAGTGGGCCCTCTCCATATCGGTGAACAGAACGTGCACACAGGTCTATGCCAGAATGAATGTTAGAGGTGTCACCTGCTTGGAGAAGGTGACGTCCTGTGTGCTTCTAGCCTCAGACTTTGGCAGTCTGGGATCTGGGCAGTCCACCCAAACTCAGACTCTATGTTAGTTTTCAGTTTTATATCTCTAAAACTTAATGACTTAAAGCAACAAATATTGATTATTCCTCCGTTGCCAGAGTCAGGAATTGGGTCCTTTGGCTTTGGGTCGCTTACAGTTTGCAGTCAGGGCTGCAGTCTCATCTCAAGGGTTAGCTGGAGAGAAGCTTCTTCTAAGCTTACTCATGTGGGTGTTAGCAGGTTCGCTCCTTCCCGAGCCCTTGGACTCAGGGCCTCAGGTCCCAGTCACCCGGATTCCTCATGGGGCAGCTTACAACATGGCAGTTCCCAAGTGTGTCAGACAGGGAGAGGAAGGGGTTCAAGACGAAATTCACGGTCTTTTGTAACCTAATCTCAGAAGTGACATTCTGTCACTTTTACTCCTTCTGTTCATTAGAAGTAAGTCCAGCCCAGGCTCACTGGGAAAGGGTCATGTGGGGTGTGAGTCCCTGGAGATAGGATCACTGGATGTCATCTCAGAAGCTGTGGGACTTGAGGCAGGTCCCTTCTGTCCTTCAGTGTCCTCATGGGTAAAATGAGGGACTACTCCCTCCCTCTGTTGTGAGAACTAACTGAGGAAATGCAGGAGAAGAGCCTGGCCTGGCACCTTGCCTTGTGTGTGGTAGGTTCAGTGATCGTTGTTCTCTTGGAAGTTCTGTGAGGGCGTGTGGGACCAGTTATGAACCAAGCCTTTAGGAACTCAGCCCACATAGGACAAGCTTGGGGCTTGGCTGGGGAGTCACTCCCAGGATCCCTGGTCACCTCACGTGGTCCGGATCTTCCCAGAGGACCTTGAATACCCCAGCCTATACCCTGTGGACCCATGAAGCAATACGGGGAGCCCTGGCTGCTCATGGGGAAGCTGGGCATTCCAGGAAGTAGGCTGTGCCATAGCCTGCCATAGTCCACACGAGCTGGGCAGTGCCAGCGCACAGATGGGCTCAGGAGCTGATTCTCCATGGGGTCATCCAGTTGGGGCCAGACTGGGCTAGTCCCATCTTTGGTTCCTGAGGCAGATGATCTAGCCCGAGGAACCCACCCCCCAGGACCAAAGCCCCTGGTAACATGCATCTTTTTATCCCTTGCAGACAACTTCAGGTACACATGTGACATCTGCGGGAAGAAGTACAAATACTACAGCTGTTTCCAAGAGCACCGAGACCTGCACGCGGTGGATGGTGAGTCAGGCCCCTCACTCCCTGGAGCTGTGTGAAGACCTGCCCTTCCTTAGGACTCAGCCCCTTACCTGCCCTCTCTCCTTCCTCCTACCCAGAGAAAGGCCCAGCAGCAGCCAGAGCCTCCAGGGAGGGAAGTGCCCCTTGTCCTCCACACAGCCCCCTATTTAGGTTAACCCACATGAAATTGCCCCTTTTATAGGTCAAAATCAGGAGAATATTGGAATTTCATATTGAGTCATTTCACAGTTTCATCTGATTCTTGAGTATTCACATGTTCTGGTGAAATTAAAGCAATTTAAAAAAATGAATGATGGCATTTTAGCCTCAGATTATAGAGGTAGAAATGAAAACAGTAAGTTGAGGTTAACATGTTTTAAGAGTCTTAACAGTCCTAGAAAGAGGGTCTTGGACCTGGAAAGGACCTAAAGGCTTTCCCCTCTTAGCCCCACAACCACAGCTGTCTTGAGCCTTGACAATCAGGCCACCACCAGTTGGGTTGGCTCACCCTTTTTCTCACCTCTCTTTCTCTCCTCCCAATCTCTTTTCCTCCTGCCCTGGCCCCTCAAGTGCGTGCCTGTGATCTGCAGTGTTTGCCCTCCCCAGGGGTGGGAGCCTGGCCACAGCGAGGATGATGAGCTGAGGCATAGCCTGGTTAGGACGTGCCCTCACTTGGCCCTGGGTTTCCTGAGGCTTCATGCTGGCCAGGGCAGCCCTTCTGGGCCCCAGAAGCAAACTCACTGGATAGAGACAGAGAGTGGTGGACAGAGGCAGTTCTGGGGAGGGACTAACAGGGCTCCTGTTTGCTTTTTTCTTTCTGCGGCTGCCGCCTTCTGCCTGAGCACAGTGTTTAGCGTGGAAGGGGCCCCTGAGAATCGGGCAGGTAAGTCTTTGCAGCTGTTCACCTTCCCCATCCCCGGCTGGGCTCCTGAGACCTGGGGGGCCCAGGTGCTAAATGCCATGTGTTCTTCTGCAGACCCCTTTGACCAAGGCGTCGTAGCCACTGATGAGGTGAAGGAGGAGCCCCCGGAACCATTCCAGAAAATCGGGCCAAGTATGTGGGACTTTCTCTGGGGCCAAGGGCTAGATGGGGGCTGGTGGGGGTGGCAGGGCTGAGTCTCACTGCTTGTGATGGTGTGGCATCATTTATCCTGTAGCAGTGGTGCCCACCTGTCAGTCAGGCTGTTTGGTCTTAGGGCTTCCGAGGACCTGCAGGACAGCACAGGGTGGCAAAGGCAGCCAGGTCTGGGACTGAGTCCCGACTCGCTGTCTATGCTCTGGGTGCCTTCATGGTCTGTTAGCCATCCTGGACCTCAGCCTCCCCACCTGTGGAGCAAGGATGACATTTCCCCACGGGTTTGTTGGGGGATTAAATGAGATCATAGATGTAAACCACTTGTTAGCACAGTGCCTGGTACATAGTAGGTGCTCAAAAAACAACTATAGTGTTCTGAAGGGGTTTAGCCACGAACGGAGCTGTCTAGGGCAGCCTCATGCAGACACTCTGTCCTTGTCCCCGGAAAACCCCTTGAGGGCAGGAACCACACACGTGACTGGCCTGTTCCCAGCAGACTTGTACTGAGTGTTGTGGGGATGCAGCAGTGACCAGGACAGAGGTGGCTCTGCCCTTGGGTAATTCCCACTGGGGCTGAGGATGGGGACAGTGTATACATAATCAAGCAGAGCTATAACACAGAGTGTAGGGAGCTTTCAGAGTGGGGACAAAGGTCAGGCATGAACCCTTGTGTCACGTGCAGGAGGCGGGAGAGCAGTGCTGCTTCTGAGAGCCAGCGAGGGCTTCAGGTCTTAGCCTTGAATGCCAGGAGGCACCATCTAGACTTCATCGGCTTGGGGGATGAACCAGAGAGTTTACCAGGTGGGGAAGGACTTGATCAGATTTGCCTTTTAGGAAGACCAGGGTGGCTGCTGAGAAGAATGGTCTGGGAGGACCCTGTGGGCAGCTGGGACAAGTGCAGTGGGACCACAAGTGAGGGTGACTTGTCCTTTGCAGCCCTGCAGGAATGCACATGCTTCCTCATGTCTGCCTTTCCTGTGCCTCAGTTATTACCCAGCAAGGAGACAGAGACTCTGAGGTCTCTGCTTCATTACAAGGAGCTAAGGCAGAAATACACACAGAAACACAGAACAAGAGGAGGAAATGAGGGAATCCAGGGGCACTAAAACACTAAGTTGGGTATGTTCCTCAGAGGCTGGAGCTCCGTCTCAACCCTTGGAAGGTGTTGGGTGGGCCCTCCGCCCTCACCCAAAATGAGTTTTCTTCCTCCTCCCTTGTCTGTGGTCAGAGCACGAGTCTTTGCTTTCTTCTCAACTCTACTGAAAGCATTCAGGAAACTGAAGATGAGATAATGTCTATAAAGCGGTTAGCACAGTGCTTGTCACGTGCATAGTAAACACTCAATAAACAGGAGCATTAAAATAATCTTAGAGATGAAGAAAATGACGAAATCCTCAACATTCAAACTGCAAGAAGTTAGTCTGCTGGGGAAACACAGATGTGAATCAGACATGTTCACAGTAATCAAAGAATTCATAGTCTAGGTGGGAGAGACAGACATTTGTAGACAGATACAGGACAGGACAGAGAAATCAGTGACTTCCTGCTTCAGTGTCTGTCCCCCCCATTATCTACCAGCGGACCCAGTGTAGCATCACTCATGGATGACGGGCTTTGGAATTAGGCCTGGGTTTGAATGCGTCATCACCAGCTTACTAGCTACTTGCCACTTGTGAGTATTCCTTAGCTCGTCTATAAGTTGAGGACAGCACATCTGTCAGTTTTCCAGGGCTGTTGGAGGACGCACACGCACAGCATCTTGCTGAGCACATGGTTCACGTTCAGGGTATAGTCAGGGAAGAGGTTACTGAGAGACAGCCAAGGACAGGCATTTTAGACCCAGCCCAAATAAGAGTCCCAGCTCTGTACTTGAGAGCTGCAGGACGTCCTGCCAGTTTTTAATCTGTCTAATCCACAGTTTCTTTAACTCGAAAATGGGGTGATGACAGTTAAGACTCACCTTTCAGGATTGTCATGGGGATTAGATAAGATTACATTTGTAAAGGGTAGCTTAGTCCTTGACGTGTGCTTGGAAAGCATTATAAGTAGTACCCGTTAATTACCCAAGAAGATGTAGAGCAAGATGAACCTTGACAACCAGCCAGCACTAGGACCTGGGAGGAATTACCACAGATTATAGGGCATAGAAGTGCTGGCAGAGGGCTCCTGATTTGGAGCTGAGATTGCTGGAGCAGCATGAGCCTGTCCCTTGTTACCATTCTTGCAAGATAAGAATGCAGCTTCTTGGGCCTCTGCCACTTCTTGTCAGCAGGCCAGGGCCACAGATCCTAAAAACAACTAGGCATAGGACAAGGGAAGCCAGTAGAGGCTTCCCTGCATTTTGAAGGGACTAATCTCCCCAAGTAAAGCTCTGTAGGTCAGGGGAAGAGGAAACCCCCAGGCAGCAGTGTGTGCTGGGAGGTACATAGTCCACAGTGGCATCAGCTGAGCAAATGAGAAAATTAAGTACTTAAGTAGAAGGAAGCCAGAGCCATGACAGCAGAAGTATCCTGCAAAAAGGAGGGATTGATCTAAGGAGCCTGTGCATCAGCTCACTCTTCAGCCTCAGATCTGGGAATTAACTACCATAACCCTGGGCAGAGGGAAAATTCATTCATGTTGTCTATGGAAACACGTATAGGTTACTTGGTTTTATGCTTGGATAAGAAAAAATAACTTGAAAAATTAGAAGATCAAAAATATAAGAGAAAAAGAATTTAGGAGACTCAGAGGAAGAACCTCTGAAAATGATCTACCTAAAAGTGCAAGAGAAAATTCTGCTTGGTAAACTCAGTGGCATATAAGAAAATATGACCTCTATCTTAGTTTGCTTAGGCTACCATAATAAAATACCATAGACTGAGTAATGTAAACAACAAACATTTATTTCTTAGAGAGCTGGAAGCTAGGTAGTCCGCGATCAGGGTGCCTCTGTGGTTAGGTCAAGTGAGAGTTCTCTTCCTAGCTTGTAGGTGGCCACATGATGGTGAGAGAGAAAGAGGGCCCACAAGATTTCTGGCGTCTCTTACAAGCGCACTAATCCCATCCCACTTTCATGACTTCATCTAACCTCCCAAAGACCATGTCTCCAGATATCATCATGTTGGGGAGTAGAGTTTCAACATATGAATCTGAGTATGAGGCGGGTACAGCTCCATACATAGCATGACCTTTGTGAAAAAGGAAGCTGAAGTTGATAAACAGTCAAAGAAAGAGGAGTGAGATGAGGAAGGATTGCAGGGAAGCAGAAAACAAAAACGGAATTAAAATCTACTTTATGGATAGTAGAGAGCAGAATTGGTCTACAGATATGGAATCAGTGATGTGAAGAACACACTTGAACAAAAGAAGATAAAGAGAGGAAAGCATGATAAATATGAAGAATAGCGAGCCAGTTCCAGATAGTTGGTATTATAGACTATTGGGCAGAAACAGTATCCCAAAGACCTATTAGAAGAAAAATTTGCTCAGCTAAAGAAAATCTACATGTGCAGATTTAATGGGCTCCTCATGTTTCAGATGGAGTCAGTACAAAGCAACCCATAGCCTAAATAGATTTCTGTGATTTTTTTAAACTATAAATACAAAGACGAGGTGGGGGGTGGGGATGGGGACTACAGGCATCCAGGCATAAAAAAGCATGTTACCTGTACGTGAGTTCAAGGTAGAGTTGCCTCAGACTTCTTTGCAATTCTGAATCTCAGAAGGTAATGGACACATTTTGAAGGGAAAAGGTTGTAATCTAAGAATTTTATATCTAGACAAATTGTGATTTGTGTGTAAAGAAATAAGCAAGGACTCAAAAACATACTATTTCTCCTATTTACCCACCTTCACAAAATTATTTGAAGATAAACTCTGATGAACTGAGTTGTAGAGCACATTTAAAGGCTCAATTATGAGAAATTGGTAGTCTAAGAGGACTTGTGAATACTAAAACCAGATAAACTACAAGTTTAAAATGTCCCAGATATGATTATAAAAGTGCAAAAGACAAAGATTATTTTATAATATTAAAAATGAGCTTAAAAGAGAAGAAATTAATGAAGGATTCAGTAAAGTAGGTTAAACTAGTCCTAACCATAGCTTGGTTCTAGACCAGCAAGATTAGCATCTCCCAGGAGTTTATTGGAAATGTAAATTCTTAGACCCCACTCCAGACTTACCAGATTAGCTCCCTGGGGTGGAGCCCAGCAGTGAATGTTGTTTCTCACACATGCTACCGCTTGAGAAGCACTGGGTTAAACTACCTTTCTCAGGAGTGATAGACTGAACGGTATCACTTCCCAGTTGCCTATTAACAGTTAGAGAAATATATCTTATCTACTGTCTAAAACAGTGGAGGGTATTGGAAAAATAATGGAATATTGCAGAATAATGGAAAAGCAAAGAGTTCATACATCAAAAAACTGAAACTGAGAGCAAGTCAGAAAGGGTGGAGCATGAAAAAGACTCATGAATCAATTGTGGCAATAAAGGCAAATGGCATAATCTCCTTTATTAGAAGACAGAGATTGTCAGGTTTATTTAAAATAATCTAGTTATTAATGATTCATTAGAAACAAGGTTAATTCTTTATCTGAACTCTGCTTTGAGCTTCTCTTTCTTCTTTAACTAAAGTCCTTATCATGGGTTTTTATAGCATTGTATATGTCTTCTGAGGACACATATTGTGGTTGCAGTTTTAAATTTGTTTGATTCATTTGATTTTTCTGTCTCCTTTTTTTACAGTTTTTTAGACTGTAAACTCCTTGAAAGCAGGAACTACAAGTTTTTATTTATTTTATTTATTATTTATTTATTGTATTTATTATTATTATTTTTATTTATTTATTTTTTTTTTTTGCAGTTTTTGGCCAGGGCTGGGTTTGAACCCGCCACCTTCCGTATATGGGGCCCACACCCTACTCCTTTGAGCCACAGGTGCTGCCCTGGAACTACAAGTTTTTATTTGGCATTTTGTGCCAGCACTTAGCACAGTACCTGTTTAATGAATGAAAGTACAAGAAAATTTAGGGAAGTGTCTTTCAGGTCATGCAAACAATAGAAAACAGGACCTGACAAAATAATTATCAAGTTAATATTAATGCCAGACAAATAAAACAGCATAATTAAATGTTATAGCACTGGTTCTTAAGGTTTCCCATGCATCAGAATTTTATAGAGGGCTTGTTAAAACACAGATCTCAGGACTCAGCCCTTACATTTTTTTCCTTTCATTTGGTCTTGAGTAAAGAACTTGGATTTATAACAGCTTCCCAGATGA
This sequence comes from Nycticebus coucang, assembly GCF_027406575.1. Classification (NCBI taxonomy): domain Eukaryota; kingdom Metazoa; phylum Chordata; class Mammalia; order Primates; family Lorisidae; genus Nycticebus; species Nycticebus coucang. The sequence goes on along the minus strand of NC_069781.1, from coordinate 23,832,731 downwards.
AGTTGCTGATCCAGGAACCACACTTCTAAGAAGCACTTTGTTGGAAAATAGTTTCATGTTAATAAAGGCAACACTTCTTAGTGAAGACTTTGATCGCATGGGCTTTATCCACCAAACAACATTGTAGCTAAACATACAAAATAAATTTAGAAATATAGTGAAATGGAAATAATTATCACAACATTTAGTCTTTGAAAGCGCAAGTGGACAAAAAAGGTTATATAGAATTTATTTTTATTTTTTATTAAATCTTAAAGAGGTAGATCTTGTATACTTTAATGCATTTATGGGGTACAATGTGCTGATTTCATATACATTTTGGAATGCTTACATCATACTGGTTAATATATCCCCCTCCTCATTTACGTAATTATTGTGTTAAGACATTTATACTCTATACTTAATATTGATCCAACAACTGTGAAACTTATAAGTAGCAAATTATATAACTGTTCCAGTATCCATGAATCAGTTACAAAAATTACTTAATTACCAAAAATTCTAAAGCTTCTATATTAGGAGGGAGAAGCCACAAGCAGACTGAGAAACCAATTAAGAAAAAAATTAATTGTAAAATAACAAAATGTTGATATCCTTAATCTACAAAGAGTTTAGTGATTTTTAAAAGGATAAATATACCTGCAGAAGCCTTGCTCATAAACACAAAAGTCCCCCCCAAAATAGTTAAACATGAAAAATTGTTGATTTCCTTAGAAAGCAAAGAAATGAAAAATAAAATCATCAATGCAATATAGTTCTCAAATAGGCAAAATTTAAGGTCATGATACTTAATCCTGGCTATATTGTGCAGAAACAATCATTTTCACATGGCTGGGATGATGGTGATACACTTACCAAAAGCTTTAAAAATGCATACCCTTTTTCCACCTTTTGGAATTTTTCCTGAGGAAATAATGTGCAAAACTACTGAGTGAATGTGCAAAAATTTCTACAGAGATGTGGATCGCAGCATTTTTTAACAGAAAAATTTTTGAAGCAATCAAAATGTCCCTTGATGTAGGGGACTGGCTCAGCAAATTGCAAAGTCCAGTAGGAATCATGCAGCCAATAAATGCAGTAGAGATCCATATTTATTGATTAGGCAAGATGTCCACAAAGTCATTGTCGATTGAATGCACCAGGTTACAAAGGGAATATTGATCAGGGCTGGCTAATTCAGGGCCCACAGCGCCAGACAGGTGATTTCAGCCAGAGAAGCAGACCCAGATGAGATGGAGTGAAGGGTGGGGCCGGGGCAGAGGGGGAGATGGCAGGGTGCACGCTCTCCCCAAGGGGTCAATACTATTCTCTGGGGATTACAGATGCTTGAAATTTCTCTTTTTTTTTTTTATTTTCTATTTGTATTTATCAGTATTTTATAATTTTCCCCCAGTGAACAATATTACATCAGACATTTTTAAGAAGAAAGAAGTTAGGCAGTGCCAAAAGAGAGGTAAAGATAAAGCCTGGTGGGACCTGAGAGGAAGAAGTGACCCCTGCTGCCAGTGGGTGGGGGTGTTCTTGGGGACAGGAAAGGTCCTGCAGATGAGGGAACCCAAGTGTGGCCATGGTAGAGGGCAGAGCTTGCAAAGGGCCTGTCAGCTTGTTTGGCATTGGAGGTCAGTTCAGGTCACCATGCATTTCTTGAGCACCGGGGCTGGGGGCGGAGTAATGGATGAGAACAGCATGTGCCAGGTACTGTTCTAAGCACTCGCCATAAAAATTTAATCCTCACAGCAATCCTAGAAGGTGGTCCTATTATTACCTCCGTTTTACAGATAGGAAAACTGAGGCACAGAGGTTAAGAGACTTGCCCAAGGTTACGCAGCTCCACATGGCCGAGCTGGGATTTGAACGGAGGCTTTCTGACTCTGGAGTCAGATTTGATTCTACTTGGTGGGCCCAGATGAGGAGGAGTTTGTTGGGGGTGGGTGGGAGCATGCTGATTTCTGGGTGTGGGCAGGTGCCTGTTCTTACATATCCCTCTCCTCCTTGGACAGAAACTGGCAATTACACCTGTGAGTTCTGTGGGAAGCAGTACAAATACTACACGCCCTACCAGGAGCATGTGGCCTTACACGCCCCCATCAGTGAGTACCTCCTCTGTCTGGGGCTGGGGGACAGTGGCTGGCCACTGGCAGGGTTCTGGAGCTTGGCCAGGGAATGGTGAAAACAGTGTGAGTTCAGTTCTGGGTCAGCCTCTAGGTATCCGAGTCTGACCTCAGGCCACATACCTGCAGTGACTGCAGCAGGTGGGAATCTCCCTGCCCCCTTAAGTCAGGAGAGGCAGAGTGGACTCAGAGGCCTGTCCCCACCTCTTCTGGGTACCTCCAAATCATGTGGATCCTGAATCTTTACCCCCAAAGCTAGTGCCCTATGATACATCTTCAGTCTGAACTAATGTGGGAAGAACCCAGGCCAGGGCAGTGGTTAAGGTGACAAAATAGCTCCCTCTTTGCCCTTGTTGGTGGAAACTAAAGAACACTGAGATGGGAGACAGAAGCCCTGAGTGTCAATCCCTGCAGGGCCCCAGGCCTGCTTCTGACCTTGGGCAGGCCCCAGCCTGTCCCTCGTCCACCATCTCCCACTCTTCAGAGAAGTGAAAGGGCTCTAAGGGCACTTCCATGGGGACATCCCAGCCTTCAGTCCTCCTGGTATCTGTGGGCCTGATTTCCCAGTTCCTTTTCTGGATGTCCAGAGGGGTTTCAATCCTGAGATCCCTGGGTCTATGAGCTACGAGGCCTCAGTCCTCCCTCTGCTCTCATATAAATGCAGAAACCAAAGTTTCGGCAGGAGTGGGACTTGTGCGGAGTCTCAGGGCAGTGTGGCTAGGTATTAGGAACCTGTCTAGGGGTGTTAACTGCTTTTGTTACTCATAGCAAAGCTGTTGGGATCCTATACCCCATTCTATGGGTGGAGAAAAGGCTTAAGTCCAGAGAGAGGGTCACTGGAAATTCAGGCCACTTCCTAAGTCTGGGAAGGCCCATGACCCTCCTGGACACCTGACACCAGCAGCACTGGCAGGCATCTCCCTCCAAGGTATTTGGGTGGGGAGGGAGAGGTATCTAGACCTTTCTTCCTTGCTGGGCACTGTGACAGGGACCAAGAGATCTCCCAATGGGTGATGGCTCCAGTCGTGAGGTGGAGCGCTGGGCTAGGATTCTTCTTTTTTTTTTAAGAGAGAATTTTCACATTGAATGTTGAGTTTTTTAAAAAACAACATAGCATATATGTAATAAACCATCAAAATAGGCATTCTCCAGAGCAGTTTAATTCATTGATTTTAATGTGATGTAACTCTTTCCCTTTTTCTTGTGAAGACTGGAGGAGAAAAGAACTTGATTACCTCTCTTTACCTTTCTGCTTGTTGGGCTAGGATTCTTATCCTGGCTTGCCTCTGACTGCTGTGTGACTTTGTGCCTGTCACTCCCCTTCTCTGGGCTCCAGTTTCCCATCTGTGAGAGCTCTCAAAGTCTTTTGAGCCCAGGGTCTGGAATCCAGACAGCTCTGATGTGAGCTGATCCTCTGGCAGGCACCTGCTGTGGCCCAGCCTGGGATGTGTGGTTCATTGAGTGCCCACCACCTAGCCAGGTTCTGTGTGGGGAGAGGACGCAGAGGTTCCACTGGCTGTGAGTGTGTGCCCTCCAGTGAAACAATGAGCGTCCCCTTGCCTGATGCCCAAGCACATGCTACCCAGGGGTGCACTTTCAGCTAGGTGTTAGTTCCAAGGCCAGCCTGCAGCCTTGGTTTCAGCCACTGGAGAACACTTTCTGTGCTGCTTCTGTTCTTCCTGGAACAAGTTGAGAAGGTCACAGGGTTAGTACATGGGGAGCTTGGCTTTGAATCCTGGCAGGCAGGCTCCAGGCCCATACCAACCAAGAAGCTCTCCCACACCACAGGCCAGATGATACAATAGGAAGGGGTCTATCACTGGCACCCTAATTCTTCACAGCAGCCTGATATTTCTCTCCTTAAGGTCTGTCTACTTCTTTTTCCCTATTCTTCATTTTTTCTTGCTCTCTAGTGTGGACTCTGTCTTTCTGCATTTGTTTGTTGACAGAATCTCTCTATTACCAACTGAAGTCTGGGGACTGTAGGATCATCTGTGTTTAAGGCAGAGCAGAAGAGATTGAGACTAGATCCAACAGAGGATTAACTCTCCAGATCTGGCCAACAGACAGCCCCTCTTGTGGCCTCTGGGTCTAGAGATGTGTGGGCTGTTGGGTTCTGTGTGGAGGCAGGGGCTGGACTGGGGGGTTTTGTCAGACGTTATCCACATCCAGGGCTTGAGACCCTGAGTCTGGTGAGGATATCTAGAAGGACACGGGCCAAGTATAGAACAAGTTTTTACAGATGGAGTCATATAATATTTATTCTTTTACGTCTGGTTCCTTTTGCTCAGTAAAATGTTTTTAAGACTCATCACATGGTATTGTGTGTGTTAGTTTTGCATTCTTTTTTAGCTGAGCAGTATTCCACTATATGAAAGTACCACAGCTTGTTTAGCCATTACCTCTTCATTTGGGTTGTTTCCAGCTTTAGGTTGTTATAAAAGCTGCTATGAAAAATGCTTATAGAGGCTTTTCGTGGAGTAGAATTACTGGGCCATGGGGGCTGATATATTTAACTTTTTAATAACTGGCAAACCATGTTCCACAATGACTGTAGCATCTTACACTCCCCCTAGCCATGTCTGGGAATGCCAGCTGCTCTGTGTTCCTGCCAGTGTTTGGGGCTGTTGAATCCCTGCTATTCCAGCGAGTGGGTAGTGGTGTGTCATTGTGGTGTTAATTTGTATTTTCCTGATGACTGATGATGATGTTGAACATCTTTGATTTTGCTTTTCTGCCATTTATAGATTTTACTTTGGAATTGTTTATTTTAAGCCTTTTGCCTTTTGGGGGTTGGGCTGGTTCATCTTTCTATGATTAAGTCGTAGGAGTTCTTTATCTATTCTAATAGGTCTGGGTTCTTTGTCAGATGTATGTTTGCATACAGAGCATCTGAGGAGCAGGTGTTTTTCATTTTCTTGAAGTCTGCTTTATTATTTTTTTCTGTAGTTAATGCTTCCTAGGTTCTGTCCACCTCAAGGATATCCTTGTGTATCTCAAAATGGTGAAGCTATCCTTTGTTACAATCTTTTCAAAGTTTTATTGTTTTATCTTTTGCATTTAGGTCTCTGGTCCATTTTGAGTTAACTTTTGTAAATGATGTGTGATGAGATATGAGATGAGATTTATTTTATTCCATATAGATATCTGGTTGTTCTAACATCATTTATTGAAAAGATTATCTTTTCCTATTGCATTGCATTGGTGTCTTTGTCGAAAGTATTTGAATGTGTACATGGAAGTTTATTTCTCTTCCACTGATCTGTTTGGCTGTCTTTATGCCAATTCCACATGGTCTTATTTACCGAAGCTTTATAATAAGTCTTAAGTAAACTCCTCTTGGCTTTTCAACTTGTTATTTTTTTTGAAGAATATTTGGCTATTCTAAAAAGTTTATTTTTCCATATAAATGTTAGTCTTCTCCAATGTCTGCCAAAAAAATTCCAACAGGGATTACAGGCAGTCCCCGCGTTACAAACATCCAACTAAGGTACAATTTGCACTATTGAGCAGAGGCTATTACAGGTAATAGGTAAACATACCTGTTCCAACTTACAGGCACATTCAATTTAAGAAGAAACCTATAGAACTGATCTCATTTGTAACTAGGGACTGCCTGTGCATTGAATCTATAGGCCTCTTCAGGGAGAATAGACTTTGCAATAATACTTAATCTTTCAGTCCTTGAACATAGTATCTCTCTCCAAGTATTTAGCACTTAATTTCTCTCAACAATAGCTTGTACTTTTCAGAAAAGTCTTGCACATGTCATTAAATTATCTCTATGTATTTGATGTTTTTTGATGCTACTGTGACTTTTAGATTTAATTTTTCAATTGTTGCTATTACATACAAAAATTTTTATATATTGAATTTGTATCCTGCCCATTTACTAAATTCACTTATTAGTTCTAATAGACTTTTTGTGCATTTCTCAGGATTTTCCTTGTACATGGGGAAAGCATCTGTTAATAAAGACAGCTTTACTTCTTCCTTTCCAATCTGTATTCTCTTCATTATTTTTTTCTTCCTCACTATTCAGGTTAGGTCCCTCCAGTACAATGTTGAATAGAAGAAATGAGTGGCTATCTGTGCTTTGTTCACGATCATAGAGTTCAGTTTTTCATTATTGTTAGCTAACATGGATTTTTGTAAGATGCCCTTTATTAGTTGAGGAAGTTACCTTCTATTCATAGTTTTCTGAAAGTTTTTATATCATAGATTGGTGTTACATGTTTTTTTCTGCATCTACTGAGATGATTCTGTGGTTTCTTTTATTTTGTTAGGGTAGTAAGTTACATGGTTTTTAAAAGATGCCTATACTTTATTAAGAATATCAGAAAGGCAAACAGTGAAATGAACTAAAGAAAGTTAACACCATGGGGATGTTTATTCTTCGCCAAAGAATGACTTCCTTATTTGAAGCTGCTTTTTTCCTTACATAGGTCATATTTAAATTGTATAAACGGATGATTTCATATACTTGTGAAATAATCACTACAATCAAGTTCTTACACAGGCATCTAAATTACTGCAAGAGCCAGGGTAGTTTGTATAATTGATTTATTTTTAAGAACATGTTTTCTACTCACTTCTATCTAAAATTCCCCAGGATTTTATCTGGATTTTAATATCACTCCTAAAACTACTCCCTCATAGGCAGGGAACCACAATCCTAGGATTAGCAGAGGGCTTCACATTCAGTGAGTGATGTGTTATTGATGGTCATAATTAGTACCATCTGGTGAGGTTTTCTAAACATCATTATTGGGGTATATTATCATGTAGTAAAGTGCTCATTATTTAAAGTGAACAGTTTGATGAGTTTTGACCTACACGTGTACCTATGAAACTGTCACCACAGTTTAATGAACATATCCACCACCCCTGTTTCCTCATGCCCTGTATAGCCCCTTGCTTACCACTTCATCCCCAGGCAAACACCAGTCTGCTTTTTGTTAATGTGGATTAGTTTGCATTTCCTAGAATTGTATACATAGGGAATCTTACCGGATGTACCTTTTGGGGTCTGGCTTTCCTGTAGCATAATTGTTTTGAGATCCATCAATATGTTTACATGTATTTTTAGTTCATTACTTTTAATGGATAAGTAATATTCCATTGTCTAGATATAAATACCATAATTCCTCTATCTGTTCACTTATAGATGGACATTTGGGTTGTTTCCAGTTTGGAACCACTGCAACTAAAGTTGCTGTCAACATGTATATAAGTCTTTATAGGGACAAATGCTTTCATTTCTCCCTATGCTAGGAGTGAAATGGCTAGATCATACAGTAGGTGGTCGTTTGACTTTTTTTTTGTTTTTTTGTTTGTTTTTGAGACAGAGTCTTACTTTGTCACCCTCGGTAGAGTGCGTGGTGTCACAGCTCATAGCAACCTCCAGCTCTTGGGCTTAGGCAATTCTCTTGCCTCAGCCTCCCGAGTAGCTGGGATTACAGGCACCCGCCGCAACCCCTGGCTATTTTTTTAGTCGCAGTTTGGCCAGGGCCAGGTTCGAACCTGCCACCCTCGGTATATTGGACCGGTGCCCTACTCACTGAGTCATAGGCGCCGCCCTCATTTGAAGTGGTTATGCCATTTTACCTTCCATCCTACAGTATACTTTTCTTAAAATGTCCTTGTTTATACTGGATATCAGAGTAATGCTGGCCTCATAGAATGAATAGTATTCCCTCCTCTTCAAGTGTCTGAAGCATTTGTATAGAATTTATATTACTTTACTTAAATGTTCTATAGAATTCAATAATAAAGCATCAAGCCTAAAGTTTTCTTTGTAGGAAGGATTATTTAGGAATGTATTTTATTTTCAAATATTTGGAAATTATCCAGACTTTTTTTTGTTTTTGATTTCTGATTCCATTGTGGTCAGGGAACATAGTCTATATGATTTCTAATCTTTGAAATTAATTGAGATGTTTCACGACCTACCATGTGGTCTCTCTTGCTGTATGTTTGTTTCACATCCACTTGCTGAAAAAAATTTTGTTTGTTAATTAGGTTAAGTTAGTTGATAATGTTGTTCAAACTTCTATACCCTTTTGTGCTTTTTAAAAAAAATGTTTTATCCTATCAAGTACTGAGAGAGAAGCATCAGAATTCTCAGCTATAATTGTGGATTTTTCTGTTTTCTCTCTTAAGTCTGTCGGTTTTTTGATTTATGTAATTTGAAACTCTTATTAAGTACACACACCTAGGAATATTATGTCTTGATGAATTTACCCCTTTTGAAATTATGCAACACACTATTTTATCTCTGGCAATTCCTGTTGTCCTGAAATGTACTTTATCGCCCTTGGTAGAATGCTGTGGTGTCACAGCTCACAGCAACCCCTAACTCCTGGGCTTAGGCAATTCTCTTGCCTCAGCCTCCCAAGAAGCTGGAACTATAGGCGCCCACCACAACGCCTGGCTATTTTTTGTTGCAGTTTGGCCGGGGCCAGGTTTGAACCCACCACCCTTGGTATATGGGGCCGGCTCCGTACCCACTGAGCTATGGGCACCGCCCAACCATTATAGCTTTTTTAAGATTAGTATTTGCATGGTGTATCTCTTTTCGTTATTTTCTTTTAATCCATCTGTATTTTTATATTTGAAATGTGTACCTATGGGTATTTCTTACACCTTTATCCAGTCAGGCATTCCCTGCCTTTTAATTGAAGTGTTTAATCCATTTATACTTAGTATAATTTATTGATATTATTGGATTTAAGTTTACCATACTATATTTTTCTGTATGTTCCATTTGTTCTTGTTATTCATTTCTTCTTACTTTCTTGCCTTCTTTAGTATTAATCAAGTATTTTTTTAAAATTTCCTCTTAGCTTTCTAGTTTTAATACTTTTTTAGTATAGACTCTGTGATTTATAATATACATTTTTAATGTATTAGAGTTTACCATGAATTTATATCACATCATGTATAATGTAAAAGCTTTATAGATTAAATTTACTACCTTCCTATTTGGGCTATTCTTATACATTTGTGTCTATGTTTGTTATAAATGCAGTAGTTAAATTCTTTTAGCTTAGCCATTTATTTGTTAAAGCAGTTAAGAAATGAGAAATATGTCTTTTATATGTACTCACATAATTACAGTTTTCCTGTGTTTTTTTCCTTCATATAAATCCGAATTCCTCTCTATCATCATTTTCCTTTATTCCAGAAGAACTTTCTTTAATACTTCTGATACTGTATGTCTGTTGGTCATAGAGTCTCTCACATGAAGATGTTTTTATTACATACTCTCTGTTGAGGGATATTTTCTCTGGACATGAAATTCTAGGCAGAGTAATTTTTCTTTCACCATTTAAAAAATGTCATTCTTTTATCTTCTGCCTTATATTGTTCTTGATCATTCTGATTGTTATTCTTCTAAATTTAATGTTAGAAGAATAACATTATTCTTCTCCCCTCCCAGATGCTTTTAAATAATTCTCTGTATTACTGGCTTTTAACAATTTTATTATGATGTATAGTTTTCCTTGTATTAACTTGTTTGAGAGATTCACTGAGCTTCATGGTTTGTAACTTTTATATATATATATATATAATTTGTTTGTTTTTATCAAGTTTGGAAAATTTTTGACCAGTATTTTTTCAATTATTTTTCTTTCCTAATTTCTCTATTTTTTTCCTGAGACTTTAATTACATGTATGCTAGACATTTGATAATGTTCACAGATGAGCTGAAGCTCTGTTCATTTGTTCAGCCTTGTTTTCCTTTTGTGCTTTAGTTTGGATAGATTTCATTACCCTGTCTTCAAGTTCATTGGTCTTTTCTTATGCAGTGTCTAATCTGCTTATTAGAAAAATTCACCTATCACAGTTTTCATCTCCGTAAATTACATTTGGTTACTTCTTATTGCTTTCATTTCTCCCTTTATCATGTTTATGTTCTCCTTTAAATCTTCGAGCATATTTATAACAGCTTTTTTAAGGTCCTTGTCTTCTAATTCCATCATCTCTGTCATTTCTGTATGTTTCTGTTGACTGGTTTTTCTCTTGATCATTGATCATGTTTTCCTATTTCGCCTGAAAAGTAATCATTTATTTTGTGCTACATGCTGCATATACTGTGTTGTTGGTTGGGATTTTGTTGCTTTCCTTTGCAAAAGAGTTTTGTTCTGGGAGACAATTCACTTGCAAATGCATTTGATACTTCAAAAGCTGGTTTTTAAGCTGTTTTAGGGCAGGTCTAGAATAGTTCTTTTTTTTTTTTTTTATTGTTGGGGATTCATTGAGGGTACAATAAGCCAGGTTACACTGATTGCATTTGTTAGGTAAAGTCCCTCTTGGAATCGTGTCTTGCCCCAAAAGATATGGCACACACCAAGGCCTCACCCCCCTCCCTCCTTCTCTCTCTCTGCTCTTCCTTTCCCCACCCCTCCCTCCTTCTTTCTCTCTCTGTAGAATAGTTCTTAATCTAGGATGCGAGTAATCCTAAGATCTGGCATTTGTGGGTCTCAACTAAATGCCTGAACTATTCATCAAGGTCGCTTCTGTCTGGCAGGTGAAAATTCCAGAACATCTCCTAGTCTTGTGTGACCTCTGAATCTTCAGTGAGCTCACAGCCCTCAATTAGCTGTTTTCTGACAGGCTTTGCAGAGATTCACTCTACACAGATGCAGTTTAATATGTAACAAAAGTCCTCAAGGGGGGCCCCTCTGCACAGTTCTGGAGTTCCTTTTGTTGCACAATTCTCCGTTTTTATTGTTATTCTGCCCTAAAAATTTGAGCCACCTCAGAAGCCCTGAACTCTCATCACTGCCTCCTTGGTTCAGCAAGATGGCATGCTTCGTTTGGGTTCCATCTCTCTCAGTCCTGGTCCAGAGAGCTAGAATGTCTTGAGTCACTTTTCTGTATCACCTCACTCCAGTTTCACAGTCAAATATTGCAGGATGGCTGATCCCCTACCAGTTATGTCAGTTTTCTAGTTCTCTTTCTACAAAGAAAATCTGTGAGAAGGGCTCCCTATGTTGATTCCTCTGGCATCACTCCTCCCATTCATTCCCACCTCCAGTCTCTGAGCATATGGTTCCATTTGCCCTGAATGCATTTTCACCCTCCTCTACCTTGCAGAGGTTTTCTGGGTGGCTGTCTCCCTGGTCTCTCCAATGTCTCAGTTATATGATTACTTTTCTTGAATCCTTATATTCTCTGAATTTTTCACACTTGTTATATTTTCAGCTTTCCAGAAAGAGAAGATCTCAGTGCTTTGTTATTTTTTAGCTATCTCGTGTGTCTGTAGATATTGCATGTGTGTTTCTTACAAGGAAGTCAGCCAGTCTGAGACTCCTTCATTCTTTCTTGGTCAGAGCTCAGGTAGGAATTCAAGCATGCTAGTGTTCCACATGAGGTCCACAGGTGGAGTAAACTGTTGAGTGAAATGAGTTGGGAGCCTGGAAAGTTCATCCTGGCCCATCTGGCCCCCTCTTGACACCTCTCTGGGCCTCGGTGGCCCCATCAGCCTTGTATCCTTGGGGCCAGTGGGAGGATAATACGTCAGATGGCTTCATGGCATGGTTATGTCCCCTCATTGGACATTCTATCTTTGATGTGCTCTACTTTAGCAGTGCTGAGCTTTACTTTTCTAGCCATTCATGCATTGCTCGTAGATGCCACAATATCTGCTGGGCATTAACTGTGTTTCAGGGCCTGTGCCAGGCACTTAGTACATGTTGGGCCAAACTGGCTGAGTTCCTGTCTCACGAAGCAGACACGCTAATGGGGAAAGAGTCACTCATCAAAGGTCTCACCTTTGATCTCATTACTGACGGTGATCAGTTCTGGGAAGGGAAGTGGGAGGGCACTGAGATAAATGTCCAGGTGGAGAGATATTGGGGTCAACTCCCCAAGGAAGTGGTGTTTATGTGTAAGACTTAGGACCAGCAGCCAAAAATTTGAGGGAAGAGTGTTCCAGGCAGAGGGAATAGCATGTGCAAAGGCCATGAGCTTGAGAGAGAATAGGTACTATAGGATGTGAGATGAGGAGGAGTGAGAGGCTGGGAGGGTGCTGGTGAGGTGAACAAGTCCCAGGCAGGGGGAGTTGGAGCAGCAGGTGATACCCTCACATCATGTGCTCCCTAAACCTTGCCCTGGGGAAAGAGGGGGCACTCTCCTGTGCAATTCCAGCATTCTCACAGCAGGAATTGTAGATCATGACAAGGTCTAATCCTGACAGGTTCCTCAAAACCATTCTTCAGGGGTGTAGATGGAGGCCTTGGGGAAAGCAGCTTGCTTAGACTATTGCTTAGAAGCTCTGTTCCTTGTGCCAGGCTGGCAGAATGTGTGGGTGAGTGCCACAGGGTGCTGGTGGGATGCGGGGACTCATGGCCTTGTGCAAAGGTGTCCTTGAGTAGCTGGCACACTCCAGCTCCTGTCTCAGCCCAGCACTAACGTTCCCTGTGGCCACAAACAAACTTATTTGTGTAGCCAGAATCCACCTCTGGGCCTCACTTTTCTTATCTCTAAAACGTACCAGTATTAGCTGCTTATGTGTGCAGAGCAGTTTACCATTTGGAGTGTCTGTCTGGCTTTCTTTGGTTTTCACAAAATCCCTGTGAAGCAGGCAGTGCAGAGACAGGCATCCCATTGCTTTCATGGAGGTAAGGTGGGGAATCAAGGCCAAGAGAGGGAAAGTGAAGAGTCCAAGCTTGCGGAGGCCGAAGGTAACAGAGCTGGGATTCAGAGACAGGCTTGCCTCACTCCGTTCTCAGTGCTTGTTCCCTACAGCTCTGGCTGTGCCTGATGCAGGGAGACAGCGGAGGAGCCAGAGATGTACTCTGGACACCCAGCACTGCACTGACTGTGCTTAAAAAAAAATTGAGAACTATCAGACGAGTGCCCTTCTGGTTGGACTCGGGGGCCTCTGAGGTCCTTGGCTCAGAAAGAGGAGGGAGAGTAGGAGGAACAGAGGGAAGTATCCTTCCCATCCAGACCTCTCAGTGCCTGGTTCAAAAGGTGAGATGCCAGAGAGTGTTCAGGGCGCAGGGACACCTGTGTCCTCTGCAGACTTGGGCTGTGGGAATTTCCTTCTGAGGCTGGTCTGGGGCTGAGGAGGGCTTTTATAAGGCACCATGACTGAAGAACTCCCCAACTCCTGGCCTTTGGCCACCACTGTAGGTAGAGGAGTGGGTGACCCCTCCCCAAGGGGCAGGGGACAGGCTGAGTCCCCAGAGCTCCCCTGAGTGCCTCAGAGGAGTAAACAAAGGGTGTCAGAGTGTCCTAGGGGCCTTGGGCAAGGTCCTGTGCCAGGATGGGCAGAGTGGTGGGTCACAGTGGGGGGCCCTTTCATCTGGCTTCTGAAAGCAATGGGTGGAGTCTCAGATGCCCAGGATAGATGCTATCCTAGAGCTGGGAGATCCTGGAGACCTTGCCATTCCAGGGGCAGGGAAGCAGCAGCCCAGGCTGCTCTAGGCCAATTCTGTGACCAGGCACTGAGGCCTAAGGGTCCTCCTGTCCTGTGACGTTAGTCCCAGAGGGGCCCTCCCCCCTTGCGTCCTAGTCCTGTTCCAGCCTCCAGGGCAGAGCTGCAGACTTCCCATGATCTCTGAGAAGACTCTTGCCCCCTCTTCTTTAGTTAGTGTTAATGTGGGCGTGTGGCCAGGCTTGGGACTTTGCCACCATTGCCAGTGGCTCAGGGCAGTCAGAAGTGGAAACCACTTAAGATCTCAGTGACCCCAGCTTTTGCATAATACTCAGGAGAGGGAGACAGGGGCCTGAGTGATGGGATCCTAAGTTTCCCCAGGCAGCGGGGATGGCTGCACTTATTTCAGTGAAAGTGTCAGACAGTGGGTTAAGTAAGCAGTCCCCGGCAAGCAGCATTTCCCAGTCAGGGCCCACAATGTGCTACAGAGGCCCCAAAAAAACTTTGGGGGCAGCATCAGGTCCCTCTCTCTCCCCCATCCCCAGTGATCAACCCCTGCCTGTCTGCTTTCTGTCATTATTCCTGAGCCAGCCTCCCATTGAAGGAACAGAGGCTTAGATGCCAACATTCTAGAAGGTACACTTGGGCCTGGGATTGGAATAAATTTAGGCGTGGGTAACAGGCTGAGTTCCTGGGCTATTCAAGGGTGATGAGTGACCTACCAGTGGGCTGCCTATTGGCCTCCAGGTAACCCTGAGTGTGAACTGGTGGTCAGGCTTACCTCGAAGGGAGGCTGGAGAAGGCTCTAGACTCCCAGGCTTTCACAGACTCTGGGTGGAAGCAAGAGTCCTTTCTCCGTGACATGAGAAGGGGCTGGGCAGACACAGTCCCAACCCCCAAGTGTAGGGGCCTGTGGCCACATTAGCCACTCACTCTACCCACTCCGAGGGTCCTCGGGGACTGAGAGCGTGACCCTCTCAGGTACTGCCCCCGGGTGGGAGCCACCGGAAGATCCAGACACGGGCTCTGAGTGTTCACATCCAGAGGTCTCCCCGTCTCCACGCTTCGTGGCAGCGAAGACCCAGACGAACCAGTCCGGGAAAAAAGCTCCGGCCTCCGTGGTCCGATGTGCCACACTCTTACACCGCACCCCTCCAGCCACCCAAACCCAGACGTTCCGCACTCCAAATTCGGGATCTTCAGCGAGCAAGGCAACTGCAGGTACCAATGGCCTGTGTTACCCCACACTTCCTCAACGTCCACCCTTCTCACCACCTGCCACAGCTGTGTCTGGGGTATTTGTTCCTTTGCAAGAGCAAGAGTAGAGGTCCCGTAGTCTCCGGGATAGATCTGGGTCCCAGCTCTGGCTCTGGCTGCCTGACCTCTCTGGGCCAGGTTTTCTCATCCTTAATCAGAGGGGGTTGTACAAGGAGTAGTAGTTTGTATTTTCCCAAATCATGGTCTAACTGGCCTGTTTTATTTGGCCTTCAAAGGGTTAAAAAAAATCTGAATTAATTGACAATATTTCAATATTAGGAGATTTTATGTAAAACATTTGATTTTAAGCTGACATTGAAAGTCAGATCTGGCAGTCATGGACCCGCTTTCCTATAGGGTAGCAATTGGCTGCCTCCTTTAATAAGGCATGTGCTCTCTAGTTTTCTGAAGTCCCCCCCACTCCTATTGCCTCCCCAACACAATGGCCATGTGGCAGGTGTCATTTCTCATTGTGATTACACTGTTGTCTGTCTTAACATCCAGCCCGGTTCATCCATTTATGTCACTTGCCAGGACCCTAATGGCATGAGTTTGCATTTCCCACCTTTCAGAAAACTCAATCCAAAAAAAAAATCTCATTTCAACAAGCATCTGCTTTCCATGAAGCAGGATGGTTGACCTAGAACCTTGATTTCTTGGCCTTCCCCTACCAATCCTCTGAGGGAGAGTGTGGCAACAGCAAACTGGTGGGGGCCAGCTTCCGATATTCTCCAAGTCCATGCAGCAAAGGGCTCTGGCTCCCAAAGGGTGAATAGATAGTCAGATGTTTCCCAGCAGTCATTTCCTTAAGGAAAACTTGTCAGACACACTATGAGCTGAGGAGCAGCTCTCAGGAACCTTAGCTTCATACTTGGATGGAACAAGCCTCAAACTATCCACCTGGGTGCTTGCATTGTAGGGTGGATGGAAGATGTGGTGCTTCTGGGACTGTGGGCCTTACAGTTGCCCTCAGGAGGCCAAGGCCATTTCTTAAATAGACAGGGTGGACATAAAATAGTTTAAAGTTCATGTGCTGTTTACTAGGTTAAACTATTTTAAATAGCAATTCCTTTTTTGGGATTAGTCTTTGGAAGACTAATTGTATAGCAATTTAAAATAGTTTAACCTAGTAAATAGCACATGAACTTTATGGACACCCCGTATAAGTAATCAGGTTGAGAACTCAGGTAAAGGAATCACTTGATTTGTTCAGTGATTAATGACCAAGCTGATTATCTGTGCTTGCCTTTACTCTTTAGTTCAGGAAGCTAATTTGGGGTAAGAGTGTGGTTCTTTGGAGATGTGTTTATTGTGCTTCGATCTCCCAAAAGGATAGTAGTTAACCAACCTTGAAGGTAATGGTTTTTCAGGTACCATGTTGAGAAACTTCAATAACTATTGTGTTTTTGCAACGCTAGTCAGAAACTAGTTAGAAACAGGCTGGTCAGTAAGTCTCATTATGGTGGTTATTGGCTCAACTAAGTCACGAAATCGTGCCTTTCAAATCTTGCTTTTACTCATGTGCTTTGTGGCCAGCAGTTTTTACGTCTGCAGGTTATGCAGAGAAGTGCCCACATGGGCTGGTGTGTTATGTGGCAGGTCTGTGTCTCCAAGTAATCATCCAGCTATAGGGCATGCCTCGGGCCACCCTCACATGGCAGACTTGTGGGCAGGGGATACATCTGGAATTCCCAGATGTATCCCAGGTCAGAGGGTACCAGTTTGGGAGCAGGAACCTGCAGAGCATAAGATGGTGCATGCTGGAGACAGAAGTTGGCACTGCCCTCGTTTTCCAGGAGTAAGTGGCCCTTCGTGTGTTTATGAGCATGCCTGTGTGGGAGGGGCTGCATCTCTGCTACCACACACTGGTTTTCAGCCAGTGGTACTTGGGGCCGGGAAAGCCGCCCACCTTTTGCTTGAGCAATGGAAGACTAATTGTAAGAGTTTGCAACCTCATTCGTGCTAAGTTCTACCCATGTGTTGGTTGGAACAAAAATCCTCCATAGATGGTACCAGTCTCCCTTCATATGCAAGAAGTGAGATGGAGAAGGCAATCACTTCCCTACTACCCTAGGCGTCTTTAAAAAGGAAGCGTCTGCCCCAAGAACAGTCTTATTCTGCCTTTGTAGAGGGTAAGGAGCACATCCAGCCCCAGGAGCTTTCCAGTCTCACTCTTTCCTCTGTTTTTTCATCTGTGAAATGAGCATGACAACACAGCCCTCATGGGGCTCTTGGGAGGATTCAGGGAGACCTTGGATGTGATGTTTCTGAACCAGTGCCTGGCACAGAGCAGGTTCTCAGTGAATGAGAGACATCCTCCCCTCCCCCAGACAGGGAAGTGAGCTTTCTTTGCATATTTATAGATGCCATGTTGAAGCTCTCAGCCCTGGCATTTACTGACACATTTTGAAGGGAGAGTCATCCTTGTAAAGTTAGTTAGCAACATCCTCTGCAAGAAAGAGGCTATATCAGAGGTATTAAAGTCATTGTTTATGGGCGGGAGGATGGGCATTGAGGAGCTGCCTCTGGCTTCCTTCTCCATCATCCCTGAGACCATCTAGACCCCCGGCCCTGGCTGTCTGAGCACTTCCCTTCTGAAGTAGAATGGACCAATAAGAGTAGCACTTCGCAAAGTGCGTTCCCAGGATCACCTATTTTGTGGGATATTATGGAATCAGATATTTTTAAGAGTGTTCTGTGGGAGCCCCAATAATGTTTGTGGAAGGCTAGGTTCAATAAAGCTAAATGAGTCTCTTTCTAGTTGAACTTCTCAGAGCCCCGGATATCCTTACACAAGTTGTTTTTCCTTAAAAAAGGGACTGGGTCAGCTGCACACCCCAATTTAACTTGTTCCCTGAGGCCTCTATCTCCTGGGTCACCCAGCATCCCAGTTGTGCCAAGAGCACCTTGGAAAAGCTGGGGTTGTCTTCCAGCTCACATGTTGTCTTCCAGCTCACATGTTCTGGCTCAACACCTTCTGCAGGTGGGGCTAAATTCATGGTGGTAGTTTCCCACCTGGTGGGACCCTGTCTCTACATCACAGGATTTCCAGAGAACACCAGGGAGAGGCTGAGCCACTTGGGAAGGTGGCTGCCTGTAACCAAGATATCCCATATATCACTCAGGGGCACCAGTCCCTTCTCCTGGGTGAACTCTGACCAGACCTCAGCTGGTCTTTGGCTACCCAGGGGCCACACAGCTGGTGGAGCTGGAATCACCAGGAACCAGACTGTTGTCCCTGTTTCTCTGTGGGGGCTGTGGTAGCAGAACTTGACAGGAGTGGTGGGTGGTAGATTCAGACAACTTATTATCACAAATATGGCTCCCCAGGAGGCAAAGATGGGAGACCTAGGCCATTTGCCTTCTGTTTCCTGGCATGATTTCATCGTGGGCAGATTACCCCACCCCACTCTTTGCCTAGAAGGTCTCTCAGGGTCCCAGCAAGGAATCAGGCCACGCAGGTGGGCCTGGCAAGCTATAGAGGTCTGACTTGGGGTCCCAGGACCCTCACTCTATCCACCCCAGAGGCCTCCTCCTACATGCCCCTTCCCAGAGACCGCATGCCAGCCAGTCACCGCTGTTCTCTCTCTCCCTTGCCCCCTACCCAGCAGAAAGCGCTTTCAGTCGGAGAGTAGAAGGAAAAGCACAAAACCACTTTGAGGAGACGAACAGCAGCTCCCAGAACTCCAGTGGTGAGTGTGCATGGAGGCCACTGCCTGCACCTGCTTCTGCCCGGCATGGCACAGGTGCTCTGTGGCCTGGGTCTACAGCGCATGATGGCTTTTGTTGGGAGGAGCTAGGGTCAGGAAATTAGAGGGAGACTAGGCCCAGGCAGAAGCAGGGAGGGCCTTTTCCTCCAAGGACATTCCGCTGGGCCTTGGGCATTCCAGGGACTGTGGCACTTCTGTCTCCCTGTCACCTACCACATCAGCTCAGCCGGGCCCAGGTGGTTGAGCTTCAGCCAGCCATCGCTTTGTTTTTAAGGTAAATGTCTCAGCCACTTTCTTTCCAGGAGAGACAAAGAGGGGTGCAGTAGAGAGCTTTAACTACACCCCAGCACCCAAATTCTGGCCCCACTTTGGACCTGGAGCCATTGAACAGAGGTTCCCTTCCAACAACCTACCAATTCAAGTGGGTTTCTCTGATGTTCCTGGTGGTCTCTGGCGCCCCCTCATGGCTACCTTGGGCAAGACCCCAGCTGGGCCCTCTCTACAACAAGAGCGAGGGCCACTCTCCCCAGCAGACCCAGGGGCAGCCTGGCAGGGCCAGGTCTCTGTCAGAGAAAGGCACAGTGAGCCAGTCTGTATAGTGAGAGCCAGGGCAGGAGAGGAGAGGAGGAATTCCGACATTGGGGGTTACACTAAGGAAATACAGCCACTCACTTTCATGCATAGTTGAAGTTGAATTCACCAAATAGCAGGTGTCAGCTGGTGTTAGATACTACCTGGGTGTAGACAGGTGATGGACCAGGTTCACCTGTCAGAGTGTCTGTGAGGTATCCAACAGCACAGACTTCAGCCTGAAGGCATCTGCCTAGTACCAGGAGCTCTACCTCTGGGCTCTGGCCCAAGTTTGAACCCCAGCTCCACTACTTACTAACTGGTGACTTAATCTCTTAATTTCTCCTCCACTGTAAAGTGGCTTGAAGAACACCCATAGCCCCATGGTGGTTGTGAGGATCCAGTGAGTGCCAGGCACAGACTACACACTCCAATGTTTGGGGGTTGGTTTATGGTTATTATTGAGTTTTTTGGTTTGGTTTATTTCTAAGTAAACCAAGAAATTCAATGACTGCCTTGCAGAGAGGGGTGAGATTTTAAACCAGGGGTCCTCAAACTTTTTAAACGGGGCCAGTTCACTGTCCCTCAGACCATTGGAGGGCCAGACTATAGTTAAAAAAACAAAAAACTATGAACAAATTCCTACGCACGCTGCACATATCTTATTTTGAAGTAAAAAAGCAAAACTGGAACAAATACAATCACACCACCTCATGTGGCCCGCGGGCCGTAGTTTGAGGACCCCTGTGAACATTGCAATCCACATAAATCTCTACAAGAGATGGGCCCCAAAGTAATGGAGTGACTTTCCCAGTGCCACGCAGGAATAAGTAGCAGTGCCAGGCCAGGACCCGAGGTCTCCAGGTGTGCCCTGTGCTCCTGGCCAAGCCATGCTGCACCCCCTGTGCTTCCCCTGCCATCAGAGCTGATAATGACAATCGGGAACAGTGGTGTGAGCACTGCCGCTGGCACCCACCATTTATTGAGCGCTTACTATGTGCCTGGCTCATGTTCAGAGCTTTATGTGTCTTGCCTGTCTCCATTCTTACCACGGCCCCGTGGGGGGCAGTGTTATTGTTATCTCCACTTTTCAGATGAGGAAACTGAGGCTCAGGAGCGGTTGAATGTTGTCTCAGGTCCCCCAGGTTGTAAGTGGTGGGGCCAGGATTCTCTGGTCCACCTTGTCCTGCTCTGCTGCCTGCATCTGGGGCCCACCAACCTCTGGCAATGCGAGCGAGCTGGGGAGAGATGCTAGCGAGCAGGGGCCCTCAGAAGCATAGCCCTGCTCGGTGGCTGCTCTGGGATTTGATACCAGACACTGTCATCCCAGTGCCAGAACCTAGAAGCTGCTTCCAGCTCCCTGTCCTACAGTGAGCGCCCGCATGTGGGTGTTTGTCACCAATTTTCTGTGGCCTTGCTCTGTGCAGTTGGAGTGTCCTAGCGGAGTGGCCCTGTCTGATCGTGCCCTGCCTGGTGGCTCCAGCACCCAGGGGAAACCTTGATTCTTTGAAGCACATGGCCTCCATGGCCAGCCTTCTCTGGCCCCAGCCCAGACTGAGCTGCCACTCAGTTGCTCCCCTCTTCTGAGAGCCCCAGAGCTCCCTGGTTATTAAAAATACAAATAATAGCAATCATCACAGAACAGCAGAACTGTAAAAGACTTAGCTAAACTGTTTCTCTTTTGCAGAAACTTCAAGTCCCCTGATTTCCAATCCCTTCCCTCTCCTACAGAGTAAGTGATGATCCCATTGGGGGGGCTGGAGAGGGCAAGGCAGGGCAGGGAATGAACTCAGCTGGCCACATGCCCTCAGAACCTCCCCCAGAGCATCTGCCCTGGGCTGTGTGAGACAAGCCTTGGCTGCCCTCCCGGGCAGACCCAACAGCTGGTGGAGGCAGGCAGAGGGTCCAGTCCTGCGGGTAGAGGAGTTTGCACAAGGATGGAGCAGATTCCTGGCCACCAGTGGCCTGCCTCTGCTGCCCGCAACCACTGTAGGAACTCAGGCCTTCCTACCCTGTTTCCCTGAAAATAAGACAGTGTCTTATTTTAAGGTGTGCTCCCAAAGATGCGCTAGGTCTTATTTTCAGGGGACGTCTTATCTTTCCTGTAAGTAGGTCTTATTTTCGGGGAAACAGGGTAGTCATGGTCACCAGCAGCCTCATACCACCTCTCCAGAGCCCCATCTCAGTTGTCATCATCCCCTCACTCTGCTTTCAACCCTTCTGGCTTTTTCCTCTTCTCTTCCCTCCCCACTGCCAGGCACTGCCGTGAGTGCTGGAGCAGAGAGCAGGATGCAGGGGCCATGTGCACCTTTGCTCCCATCAGCCTTCTCTCCTCCCTGTCTCCCTGTCTCTCTCCTCTCCTGCTCCTTTTCCCCATCTGGTCCCCATTTCCTCTTCCTTTCTGCAGCTTTCTCCCTCCTTATACATTTCCCTCCCTTCTTGTTTCTCTCTCTCTCTCCCTTCATGTCTGTTAATCATTTGTTCGCTTCAGCGGCTCCACAAGCAGAGACCTGGGCTGTGATGCAAATGAAACTCGGTCCCTGCCCTGAGGGGCTCTGGGTGTATTGTCCCCGTGCCCCCAACTCAGGTGCCCAGAATAGTGGCCGGCACACAGTAAGCACTCAATAAATACCTGCTCGATTGAGTTAAATGGTCTCTCTCTGCATGGCTTCCTCTCTCCATCACTCCTTCTTCCCCTAGTCTCTTCCTCACGGGTCCAGGAGCAGGGGAGGCGGACAGACCAGGCCCAGAGTCCCAAGCACAGAGACCCAATGTGTGTTTGGGTTCCTACTTCCAAAGCTGCCGCAGCCCAACAAGATGTCCGCATTGGGTCTGCCCCTCACATGTTGCCATGGTTCTCCCTGCAGAGCCCTACACCTGCGGCGCCTGCGGGATCCAGTTCCAGTTCTACAATAACCTGCTGGAGCACATGCAGTCCCATGCAGGTAAGGGGCCCCTGTCATCTCCCTTCCTCAGTCTCCATAAGTAGACGAGCTGGCCAGAACCTGGCCTGAGGCTCCCAGAGAAGCCCACTGTCTCCTAGAAAATGATCACAGGATATGGAACCTGCCCTCACTGAACTACAGCCAGGCAGTCTTTGACACATGATGCTCTTTGCTCTGGGGCACAGCACAGTCAGAGAGGGGGACAGAGTTGATAGAAGAGGGCTTCCTAGGGGTGGTGTCTCCTGAGCTGGGCCTACCGGCCAGGTAGGAGCTAACTTGGAAAAATGATGTCCATCCAGATGAAAATGGGATGTGGTTTGAGATCAAGGTGGGAGGGCAGTCTGGGCCAGGGCCCAGCTTAGAACCCTCACTCACTGTAACACTATAACAACAAAAGCAGTTGTCATCAAACTTGAATGCATGTCAGAACCACCAGGAAGGCTTCACAGATTCTGAGGCCTCAAATGCCTGGGGTGTGAGGTCTAGGTTTTGCATTTATGACAAGTCCTCAGGCAGTGCTGATGGTGCTACTAGTCCAGGGACCACACTTTGAGAATCACTGGTCTGGAGCTACAGATGCTGCTGTGTACTGTCCCGGGAGCCTTTTTGCCACGTGTTACACCACCATGTGGCAAAGATTTCCCTGTTTCCAGCTTGTAGCATCAGTTCCCTCACTACATACCACCCAGCCTCTGTGCCAGTACCTCCAATTTTATGAGTATGTCCTAGCAGCACCTGCTTCCCGGTATAATACCTGTTTTAGTCAGGGAGACACTATTTGCTGAAACAAGTGATCCTCACTTCTGAGTAGATGAACACTCACACATCATGTGCTTCTCACTCACATTACAGCTGAATGCAGGTGATCTGGGTGCGGTGGCTTCCACACAGTGATTCAGGGATCCAGGCTTCTCTCCTGTGGCTCCATCTGCACCTACCTCCTCGAGTGCTTTCTCTTGGGTGGATGGGGAGAAAGGCTGTGGGGAAGGCACACTGTTTGACCTCTTCAGAGCACAGGTGACATATCATAGCTGCTTAAATTCCAGTGGCAAGAATTAGTCATATAACCAGCCTGAATCCATGGACACAAGTTTACCCAGGGACAGCTAGACACACACACTCCAAAGGGAAGCTCCCTGTCCCTGTCTCAGAGTGGCATTAGAAGTGATGTATGGGCCGGGCACGGTGACTCACACCTGTAATCCCAGCACTCTGGGAGGCTGAAGCAACAGGATCACTTGAGCCCAAGAGTTCGAGGTTGCTGTGTTCTGTGGCAACAGAGTAGTGCTCTACCTAGTTAAAAGAATGAGACCCTATCTCAAAAAATAAAGTAAAATAAAGAAAAAATGTGTGAGAGGTGCCTGACACACAGTGGTTCAGCAATCGGTAGTTCCTGTTATTACAATTGTTGTCATTATTATTGTTATTTGTATCTGTGTTAGGTTTACAGATCTTTCCAGGTCTGGCCTGACTAGCACAAAGTGTTATAGGGCTAGAATCTCTTTTAGGCTAGGTGCTGTTCTATTAGTGTAACCGCTGTCATTCATTCATTCACTGTGTATTTATTGGGTATCTCCTGCATCCTATGCACTAATTCAGATGACCTTTTTGGAGGGGCCTTGTATTTATTTCTACTGAACTCTTGAAAGTCAGGACAGCTCTAGAGTAGCAGCGAAGACACCTGAGCCCCAGTCCTGCTATAACAGCTATGCCGTAGGTTGTGTGACTTCCAGTAGGAAACTCTGTCCCCATCTCTAAAACAACCCCAGATTTCCCAGTGCCCTCCTCTTGAACAACCAAGCTTCCTGTGTCTCCTGCCTTCCCTTTCCTTTATCATCAGCCATCTCCCGCCTGCCCCGACCTTGAATGCCAGCTTAAAGTATTTGGACTTGATCCTGCGAGGAGCTAAGAGCCCCAGGCAAGTGTCAGCTATGGAAAGGTTACTTGGGGACCACAGCCTGAACCTCTTGGTCCTGAGACTCCCATCGCCCGGCCTCCTGCATTTCTCCTCTGAAACCTCCTGCCTTCCACCTGCTGCCCGCTCCCAGCTTCTGGAAGCTGAGCAATAATTAGGGAAAAGACTAGGTGCCAGTATTTTCCCATCCCTCTAGGCAGTTGGAGGACTAAGGCCATTAAAATGCAAATCAAAGCTGAGACTAGAGGTGGCCCTACGTCTCCCAAGCATCTTGACTTGTTTTCCATGCGGGGCGCCATGGTCTGCTTCGTTCTGGTCCAGCGCTGCCAGAGAATGCCTTCCACGGCAAATCCAGTACAAAGCCAGACTGAATCCTAGCCAGGCTGAATCGGGATTAAAGGATTGACTCCATAGAGAGAAATTAAGCGTCATGAGCTATGCAGTTCACAGCACCGCCGATAAGGGGGATCAGCCTCGAATAACACCAATCTCATTAAGAGGCTGCTGAATGGCACAGGGTAATTCCCACTAATAAACTTCCTTTCTCCGCTGTAGGGAAGCCTGTCTTGCTGTTGGTGATATTGAAGCATTTGCTTTGGCAGTAATGATACCAACAAGAGCTAACTAACATTTAGTGAAGTGTTCTATGTGCCGGCCGTGGTACTGAGAGCTTTATGTGGGTTATTTCATCAAATTTTCCTAAACAAACATCCCCATTACACAGATGATAAAACTGAGGTTCGGAGAACATAATCACTGGCCTGAAGTTGCATGGTTCATAGAAGCATCTAATGTTATTTGAGCTTTTCTTGGTGCCAGGCCTTATTCTAAGAGTTTACATGTATTTCCTCATAAAATTCTCAGAACAGTCCTTGGAGCAATATACCCATAGTAGCTGTACTATATAGATGAGGAAACTGAAGCACAAAAATGGCTGTGTAACTTGCCTGAGGCTATGCAGTCACAGTGGCAGGACCAGGATTCAGACCTTCCCAGTGAACTCTAGAAGCCATGTTCTCAGCATCCACCCTGTGCAGCCTGGGGTAGACCCTGGTGGAAGATTCACAGAGATGGAAGAAGCCCCCTCATACAAGTACAGTCAGGAGGGTCACAGCTAAGAGGGACATGGAGACTGCCCCAGCAGCAAGCAAGGTGGCAACTCGTGGTTTTAGGATTTTGGAGGTAATCACACCTGGTTTCTAATCATTTCAAGTCTCTTCCCTTCCTGGGCCTCAGTTTTCTCATCTGTGAAGGTGGTTTATTCAGTACTCTTGGTGGGGCTGGTGAGGGATCCAGAGATGCCAGATACACTGTTGAAGGCTGTGGCATATCTGGCAGGTGCCTCTTTTTCTATCCATCAAAAATACCTGCTGTTTCCTCCTTGCAAAGGTCCCTCTCCAGGAAACCTTTTATTCTGGCTTTGCATCCCACCCTTTCCTGACATAGACGTGTGTGGGAGCTGGAGGGTGCATAGGAGTAGACACACTCAGAAGCCTTATTTGCAACTCAAAGTATAAATCAAACCTTTCACAAAGCTTTTACTTACATCAGAACTGGTATCTGTGGAATATGGAGGGGCAAAAATGTTTTAAATCAGCCAATAGTGCACATTGTTCTCATTGGTATTAATCAGCCAATACTAAGTTGAATAATCTCAATTCTAAGTCCTACAGAAGGGCAGAGAATAAGGGCATCCTCGTACAACTTACTCAGCCCCAGAGGAGGGATGACTGAGACCTGAGAGTTGAAGTGCCGAAATCAGTGTCACGCCCAGAGCTGTGGCAGAATTGGGTTCAAATCCAGGACTTTCGAATCCCTGAATTCTAGTGGAGAAAGTCAATACAAAAGATCTTGTTTTCCATGTAAAACATGTTTCCCCTTTGTGAATGAAAGCTCTGTTCATGAAAGAGAATGCATTCTCTGCACTGGGAAAACGCAGAGAAGTTAGAAAGTAAAAAATCACTATTCAAAGCTAACCACTGTTAACCCTAATGGGTTTCTTTATAGTCTATTTTAGAATTGGATTTATGGAGCTATAATTTACATAAATAAAATTTACCAGTTTGATGGGTTTTGACAAATGTGTATAGTAATTTAACCACCATCACAATCGAAATATGTAGCATTACCATAAACCTAGAAAGTTCCTTTGTGTCCCTTTGTGGTCATTTCCTTTCCCATACCCCCACCACTGGCAAGCCAGTATCTGCTTTCTTTTTCTATAGTTTTGTCTTTTTAAGGAGTTGCTGGTATTTAGTCTCTTTACAAGGTCAGCAAATTAAGTTCACAAGCTTATCCTAGAAAAAGTGCTACATGCCTCGTTGCTGAATATCACTAGTCACCAGATGGCTGAAGGGAATACTTTGTATGTATGAGTTCTTTCATTTAGCATACTTTTTTGAGATTCATCCATGTTCTGTGTTGTCAATATAATTCCTTTATATTGCTGATCAGTATAGATGTATCAAAGTTTGTTTATTCACCAGCTTAAACATTTAGGTCTCTAGCTTGGGGCTATTATGAAGAAAAGCTGCTGTGAATATTCGTGTGCAAGTCCTTGTGTGGACATGTATTTTGAACTCTCATATATATATATGTATATATATATATATATATATATATATATGGTGTGGGCATGCTGGATCAAATGATTACTCTATGTTTACCCATTTGTGGAATTCAGCACTAGACCATTTTCTAAAGTGGTTGTACCATTTTTACATTCCCTCCAATAGTGTAGGAGGATTTCAGTTTTTTTACATTCGTGCCAATACTTTTTATTCTCTTTTATGATCGTAGCCATCCTGGTACATGTGAAATGGTATTTCATTGTTTGTTTGTTTGGTTTTTGTAGAGATGGGAGATCACTTTATTGGCCAGGCTGGTCTTGAACTCTTGGCCTCAAGTGACCCTCCCACCATAGCTTCCCAAAGTGCTGGGATTACAGGTGTGAGCCACTACACCCAGCCTGGTTGTACTTTTGATTTGCATTTCTGTGACAGCTAACATATGTTGAACATCTTACGTGTTTATTGACTATTTGTATATCCTCTTTGGAGAAATATCTGTTCAGATCCTTTTCCTATTTAAAAAAAAAATTATTTTTGGTCTTTTTATTATTGAGTGGTAAGAATTCTAAGGATTTTCTAGTTTTTAGTTCTTACATTTAGGCCTGTCTTCCATTTTGAGTTAATTTTGTATATGCTGTGAAGTAGGATTCCAAATTCATTTTTTTTTTTTTACATGTGAGCATCCAGTTGTCCCAAAACTATTTGTTAAAAAGACTATGGAATTGTCCTGGTGCCCTTGTCAAAAATCAGTTGACCACAAATGTGTTTATTTCTGTATTCTCAGTTGTATTCCATTGCTCTGTGCGTCTGTCCTGTGCCAATCCCACACTGTCTTGATTACTGTAGCTTCGTAGAAGTTTTGAAATGAAGAAGTGTGAGCCTTCCAGCTTCACTCTTTTTCTAGGTCGTTTTGTCTGTTCTGCATCTCTTGTAGTTCCATATGAATTTTAGCATTAGCTTGTTAATTATTGCACACACACACACACACACACACAAAACCCCAGGGATTTTGATAAGAATTATGTTGAATCTAGATCAGCTGGGGAGTATTGCCATCTTAACAATATTGTCTTCCAGTCCATGAACATGAAATGTCTTTCCATTTATTTAGGTATTCTTTATGTTCATTCAACAATGTTTTTAGTTTTTGGTGTGCAAGTCTTGTACTTTTTATAAATTTAATCCCAAGTACTTTATTACTTTCAACGCCTTTATAAATGGAATTATTTTCTTAATTTAATTTTTGGAGTGTTGATCACTAGTGTAGAAAAATACAATACTTTTTATATATTGATCTTATATTCTGCAACCTTGCTGAACTCATTTATTTGTTCTAGTGTGTGTGTGTGCGTGCGTGTGTGTTTGTATTTCATAGGATTTTCTATATATACTATCATGGCATTTGCCAATAGAGATCATTTTATTTCTTCCATTCCATTTTGGGTACTTTTCTTTTTTTACTCTAATTACTCTGGGCAAGAACTTCTAAGTCATCACTGCAGAACAACATTTCTGTCTGCAGTGGACCACACATATATAGTGGTCCTGTACAATTATAGTACCATATTTTTACTGTATCTTTTCAGTGTTTAAAGATGTTTAGATATACAAATACTTACCACTGTATTACAGTTGCTTGAAGTATTTAGTACAGTAACATGCTATATAGGTTTATAGTCTAGGAGCAATAAGTCTATAGATGTGTAATAGACTCTACCATAAATGTGCTCTGTGATGTTTGCATAACAGTGAGATTTCCTAACAACACATTTGTGAGACTGTATCCTCATCATTAAGCAATGGATGATTGTTGAATAGAAGAAGTGAGAATGGATGTCCTGTCCCTGATCTTAGGAGGAAAACTGACAATGTTTCACCGTTAAGCGTGATGTTAGCTGTGGGCTTTGGTAGATGCCCTTATCAGGTTGAAGAAGTTCCCTTCAATTCCTGTTTTGTTGAGTGGTTTTATCTGAAAGGGTATTAGATTTTATCAGATGTTTTCCCTTCATCTATTGAGATGATCTTGTGATTTTTGTCATGACCCTATTAATGTGGTGTATTACATTGATTTTTGTATGTTCGATCAACCTGTATTCCTGGAATAAATCCCATCTGGCCATAAATCCCAATTCTGGTATAGAATTCTTAATACATGTTGCTGGATTTGTCTGTTGTGTTTGACGATGGTTGTGTCTCTAGGCTTAAGTGTTATTAGGCTGTAATTTCCTTTTCTGGTGATTTCTTCATCTGAGTGTGTGATCAGAATAATACGCGCCTCATAAAATGAATTGGGGAGTGTTTCTTCTTCTATTTTAAGAAGTTCTAAACATGTAATAGAATTCACTAGTGGGGCCATCTGGGCCGGGCCTTTTTGACTGTTTCAGTGGAAAGTCTGTTAATCCCTAATTCAGTCTTTTTCTAAAGGTCTGTCTAGATTTTCTGTTTCTTGAGTCAGTTTTCTCAGAATTATTCAGGTTATCTAATTTGTTGGAATACTATTTATAGTATTTCCTTGTAATCCTTTTTATGTCTGTAAAGTCAGTAAAATTAAGGGTTTTTTCTTTTTAGATGCCCATATCAAGTTGAGGTTTCTTTCTAGTTCGTTGAGAATTTGGATCACGAATGGATTTTGAATGTGATCACATTTGAATGTGTATTAATAACATTCAAATGGTTTTTTCCCCTTTTTTCTCACAGTGCAGGAATTACACTGATGGCTTTTCTTTCCCTCCATTGCCTTCTCCCCACATGGTCTTGCTCTGTACCCCAGGCTGGAGTGCAGTGGCCTGATCATAGTTCACTGTAATATTAAATTCCTGGGCTCAAGAGATCCTCTCACACCCAGCTAATTTTTTTGTAGAGACAGATTTTTTTCCGTGTTGTCCAAGCTGGTCTTGAACTCCTGGCCTCAAGCAGTTCCCCTGCCTCAGATCCCAAAGTGCTAGGATTACATGTACCAGCCACTGTACCCAGCCAAGGGTGATTTTTAGTTATTAACTCCAACTTGCATTTCTGGGATAAACTCCTTTTATTATGATGTATTATTCTGTATATTGCTATACTTAGTTTGCTTATGTCTTGTAAAGGATTTTCGCATGTGTGTTTATGAGGGGGAGGATTTTGGTCTATAATTTTGTTTTGTTTTTTGTAATGTTTTTCCCTAGTTTGGGATCTGGGAATGCCAACCTCAAAAAATGAGTTAGGAGATGTTCTTACCTCTCTGTTTTCTGGAAGAATTTATGTAGAATTTGTATTATTTCTTCCTTAAGTATTTGGTCAGATTCACTTTATGGGCCCAGAGACAAAGGTTTCTGTGTGAGAAATTACTCAGGTGTTAACTCAATTGCTTTAATGGCTATGGGACTATTTCAGGTTACTTATTTCTTCTGGAGCTAACTTTGTTTCTTTATGTGTTTCAAATTATCTTTTGTAGCTAATTTGTAAACTTTATTGGCATAACACTGTTCATTAACACTTTTAAGCCCCTTACTATCTGTAGCGTCTGTAGTGATGACCCCTCTTTTCATTCCTGACAGTGATTATGTCTTTTATTTTTCTTGTTTTAATCTTTCTGGCTAGAGGTTTATCAACTTGGTTTTTACAAAGAACCAGTTTTTAGTTTCAGTTATTTTTCTATTGTGTTTGTCCATTTTCTTTTTATTATTTTCTCCCTTTATCTGCTTTATTTTATCTCCTTTCTTTTACTTAATTACTCTTATGGTGGAAACTTACAACATTGATTTTAAACTTACATTCTTTTCTAATATAATGGGCTAATACTATGAATAACCCCTGCCTTTTTTTTTTTGAGACAGAGTCTCACTGTGTCACCATTGGTAGAGTGTTGTGGTGTCACAGCTCACAGCAACCTCCGACTCTTGGGCTTAAGTGAGTCTCTTGCCTCAGCCTCCCAAGTAGCTGGGACTGTAGGCGCCCACCACAACACCTGGCTATTTTTGTTTCTTCACAGTTGTCATTGTTGTTTTCGCTAGGCAGGGCTGGGTCGAACCCTCCAGCTTGAGTGTATATGGTTGATGCCCTACCCATTGAGCTACGGGGACCACCATAGGTCTTGAAATGCTTTTATGTTCATTTGATTCAAAATGTTTTCTAATTTGACTTTTTTTCTGATACCCATGGGTTATTCAAAAATAAATTGTTTAATATTCAAATAGTTGTAATTTTTCTTAAAATCTTTTTGTTGACTTCTAATTTAATTCTGTTGTGGTCGGAGGTCATACTTTGTATGGTTTTGGTGTTTTTCCTCCTTACCCTCCTCTAAGAATTATTCACTCTCTGTTCATTTGCATTTGATCTTTTTTTCTCTTGTCTCAGTCACATTACTCAGAGAATTTGTCTCTTTCATCAGTTCTCAGTTTTTGCTTTTGAGTTTTAAAGATTTGTTTTCATATGTATGCACCTTTTGAAGTAGTATAGATGCTTAATTTGACCTCTGTATCATCATGTTGTCTCTCTTATAATCTCTGGTAATATTTCTTGCTCTGAGGTCTAGCTTTTCTGTACTAGAATCAAACACATCTTCACCTTTCTTTTTATTATCCTTTTACTTTTAACCTATCTCTATATTTATCACTGGATTTAGAATTTTAGGTTGCCATTTTCTTTTAGTACTTAATTCTGTTATCTTCTGAGTTGTGTAATTTCTGATGAGAATCTGCTGCCGTTCTTATATTTTGTTCATCTGTACATGATTATTCCCCCTCTGGCTACTTTTAAGATGTTCTCTTTTCATTGGTTTTATTATGATGTGATGCTGTGTAGTGGTGTTTTCTTTATGTTTATTTTTCAGTGGGGGCGTGAATCTAATTTATAGTTTTCATCTAGTTACGAAAATTTTGGCCATTTCTTCGAATATTTTCTCTGTGGCTCCCATTTATACAGGATGGCCATACAATTTTTTAAATTGCACCAAATTTTTTAAATATGGCCACCCTGTATTTGTGTGTGTGTGTGTGTGAGTATTAAACTGCTTGATACCGTCTGTGCTCTGCTCACTTACTTTTTTATCCTTTTACCGTGTCTATTTTTCATGTTAGGTAGTTGGCCCTGTCTCCAAGTTTAGTGATCTTTTCTTCCATGACATTATTCTACTTTTATTCCATACAGTATGTTTTTTATATATGTTTCTATATATGTTTAGTTGGTTACTTTGGTTTTTGTGGAATTTTTTGTTATTTGTTTTTAGATTTTCCATTTTGTCTCATGATGTTCGTGTTTTCCTTCACAACTTTAAGCATATTCACAAAGCTGTTTTTAAGGTCCTTGGTGGCTAATTCCATTATATCTGTCATTTCTGGGTCTGTTTCTGTTGATTAGTGTTTTTACTGACTTATAAAGTCATATTCTCCTGCTACTTGATATTGTGAATTTTTTTTTTTTTGATATTGTGAATTTTACATTGTGGGGTGGTGTGTGTTGTTGTAATTTCTTTAAAGACTGTTGAGCTTTGTTTTGGCTTACAGTTTAGTTACAATCACTGTTACGTTTTTGAGGGTTGCACTTAGGATATTAGGGCAGGTGTGGAGTACCCTTTAATGTGTGGCAAATTTGGCCCCAGTCAGATAAAGCAGACTCTACCCAATTCTTCATGCACTGAAGTCTTTCCATTCTGACTGAGGGCAATACAAATTGTTTGAGGTCGTATGTGTGAATCCTAGGAATTTTTAAGCTTACTGCTTTCTAGTAATTCTTTCCCAAATCTTGTGGAATTTGGCACTGTGACTCTATAGATTAAGATTCAGCAAAGAATTCGGGGAAGCCCTATGGAAGGCCTCCAAAACTTTCTCCTTGTATAACACCTACCTCTTTGGTACTTTTTTCTGTATATTCTCTGAACTTTGATCCCTGTCCCTTCCAATCTGTGAGACCCTTGAGCTCTGTGCCAGTTCTCCATTTCTGTGCTGCAGCTTAGAAACGGCTGGCAGACAGTAGCTGGGGCAATTGTAGAGCTTGCCTTATTTGTTTCTCTTTTGCTGGGATCCCACTCTGAATGCCTGTCTGAAAATATGAATCATGCTTTTGTAGCAGCTCACATCAGGAATGTAATCCTGTGTAAGTCTCTTAATGAGGAAAGTGATATTATCCTTCCTCCCCATCTATTTTGGATACTTAGATTTATCTGTCAAAATCTAAAATACCTATGGAAACGATACATACAGAAGCTGAAGGGAAGCAGGAAGATGACTGGTCAATGTAACAGGAGCCCCATCTCTTAACTCAATTAATAAATCAATCATATAAAACTGTGATAGATCTTGCTTTGCATTGATTCACTTTCCCCATGTTATTGCAGTCTGTATAACCAGCTTTCCAGTGATTTCAAAATAGTCTTTCAAGTGTATATTCTAGAATTTATTAACTAATTTTTCTTGTTGAGTATGTAGAAGTTAAGGAACTCTTTTTTTCTAGATATGGAAAGTATGGCCTAGCCATGAAAGATTTCTGATAACTCCAAACAGATGTCTTTAACCCATTCATATCCTTGGGCTGTGAATTCTATCTTTAAGATGATGTCTTAAGGAAATAAACCGTCTACCCCCCCCCCCAAAAAAGGACAGAGAAACCATGTTAAAATATTAGCACACATTTTTCTCTGTGTGCTTGACACAGAACATGTCTGTAACCTAGTAGGTGAGTTTCCCAGTTCTCTGTGGACAGTGACTGGGTATCGTAGTCCATTTTCCACTGCTTCTAATAGATCACTCGAAACTGGGTAATTTATAAAGGAAAAGAACTTATTTCTTGTAAATCCAAGGTCAAGGGGCACATGTGATGATAGTCTTCTTGCTGGTGGGGACTCTCTGGTGTCCCAGTGTGGCACAGAGCATCATCACATGGTGACATGCTAGCTCAAGTCTCTCTTCCTCCTCTTATAAAGCCACCCAATTCCTCTCCCATGATACTAATTCATTCATGAGGGGCAAATTCCCTGATGACCCAGTCGCCTCTTAAAGACCCCAACTCTCAGTACTGCCACATTAAGGATTAAGTTTCTCCATGTGTTTTGGACGGGATGTTCAAACCATAGCACTGGGTATGCTGCTGTGTAACTCAATTCTCATGCTATCTTTTTGGAGGTAACATCAGATTCTACAGGGTAAGGGCTCAATTCCACAAGAATGCCCCTATGTCAGCTGCCAGCCAAAAGTCCAGGTTGTTGTCACCTGGGCTTCTGACCAACTCAGCTATACATTAGTTCTCACAGCCTCCTCTTCAGGTTTGATCGTTTGCTAAAATGGCTTACTGAATTCAGGAGAAAAGTTTTCTTACTAGATGATGAATTTATTATAAAAGGATACAACTCTGGAACAGCCTGGAAGATACAGAAAGAGAGGAATAGCTCATGGCATATGGAAAGGGCACACCACCCTCCCAGAACCTGCTCATGTTCGTCCTTTTAGGCTTGTATGGAGATGTCTTACATAGATAGACACGGTTTGTTATGTCACTGGTCACTGGTGATCAACTCAACTTGAAGTGTCCTCCTCTCTACCAAAGGCCAGCGGGTGAGGCTGAAAGTTCTATCACTTGGGAAATGATAGAGTTTTAAAAACTGTGTGCCAGGAACTTGGGACAAAAACCAAAATGCATCTTCCTAATATAATAAAGTATGACAGCTGGACAGCTAGGTTCATGGCAAAACAGCAATATTAGAAACAGTAGAGCCCAGAAACCTAGGACTTGCAGAACGTAGTTTAGCAGGCTGTGGATACTGTATGCTAGTAGCTTGTGTGACCATTTGTAATAATGTTACTTAGACAATTCCTATTCAGAAATCATCCTCTAAAAGTCCAGGAATGGCCATGCAGAGAGGAGAATAAGCATATACCAAATACTTATAACTAGATACGACTGCCTGTGTGCAAATTCACAAAAACTGGAGAAATATGCAGGCACGCCAAGGAACTGGGGTCCTGGGATTATGTCCCAGCCCTGCCCCCATTTTCTGTGTGATCTTGGGTAAATCTTTTGCTATATCTGAACTCCAGGTTCCATGTCTTACAGTGAGGGGTTTGATGACTTAGTACTTATCCACAGTGTCTCGTAAAGGGGTTTCATTTTGTTTTGTTCATTTAACAAAATTTTTAGTCAATAAACTAAAAAGACCAAAAAAAAAAAAAAGTCTTGAAGAAGTGAGAGCGTGTGAGGTGCTTTTGGCCCCTTGGCGCATGGCTGGTCCCCTTCCTCCCATATCAGAGCTGGAACTCTGTGGTTGCGCAGGGTAGAGGTGTGGGGTTCCCAGCCAGGCTTCCATTTACTGAGAGTTTACTCTCTGCCTGGTGCTGTGCTCAGCTCTTCCTGGCATTATCTTTTGTTAGTCCTATCAGCAGTTGTGCAATGGCATACAATTATCTCCATTTTTCTAAATGATGAAAATGAGGCTTGATAAGCACACATAGTTGTCTACTACTACTAAGAAGCAGGGTTTTAACCTAGGCTTAGATCCCCAAGGCCACATTTTGCTGTCACCCACCAACTCTAGTTCAGCAGCAGGCCTCTTACCTTTCAAGGTAATGCACTGCCCTCTTTGTACCTACAGCTGACAATGAAAACAACGTTGCCTCCAACCAGTCCCGATCACCACCCGCTGTGGTGGAAGAGAAGTGGAGACCACAAGCCCAGAGGAACAGCGCCAATAACAGTAGGTCCCCTCAGCCAGGGCCGACCCCAGGTGCTTGTGGTGGCCCTTCCAGCCCCTGCTCCAGGTTTCCCCTCTGCCCCCTGTGATGATGCAAGATGGTGGAGAACAGTTTCCAAAGCACTTTTACGCCTGAAACCTCATTTACAGGAATTCTCAACTCACAAGATGAGCTGAAGGAGGCCCACGGAGAGGAGGTGATTTTTGTGTTGTTACAGAACAACTGTAGTGCCAGAATCAGAACTAGAACCCACCTCTCCACCATTTCTGTTGGTTACTCCTTCTTGACACTCTGTGGTCCTACATACTTTACTCCCTAAAGATTGCTATGTGAGAGGTTATTGAAAAGGGGTAAGTTCAGACTAGTTGGCATTTAAACGTGTCGAGATGAATGACCACAAGTATGTTGCACATAGACTGCTATACCCTATCCCCATGCCCATGGTAGGCATTACTAATCAATCATACAGCTTTATCCCTGTGAGGTTGGCATGTGTTAATAGCAGCCAGCACCACCAGTTTCCATGCAAGAGCAAATCTAGTCCTCATTCTTACTACCAGGTGATTAGAGTATTAGACTGTTGTCAGACCAAGCAGCCTCCAACACCAGCATTAATCTCATCTCTCTTTATATCCCCTACCAGCCACTACCAGTGGTTTAACACCCAACAGCATGATCCCTGAGAAGGAGCGGCAGAATATCGCTGAGCGGCTGCTGCGGGTCATGTGTGCTGACCTGGGTGCTCTGAGTGTGGTCAGTGGGAAGGAGTTCCTGAAGTTGGCCCAGACCCTGGTAGACAGTGGCGCCCGCTATGGGGCCTTCTCAGTCACCGAGATCCTGGGCAACTTCAACACCCTGGCACTGAAGCACCTGCCGCGCATGTACAACCAGGTGAAGGTGAAGGTGACCTGTGCCTTGGGCAGCAATGCCTGCCTGGGCATCGGGGTCACCTGCCATTCGCAGAGTGTGGGCCCCGACTCCTGTTATATCCTCACAGCCTACCAGGCGGAGGGGAACCACATCAAGAGCTACGTGCTGGGCGTGAAGGGCGCGGACATTCGTGACAGTGGCGACCTGGTGCACCACTGGGTTCAGAACGTGCTGTCGGAGTTCGTGATGTCAGAGATCAGGACCGTATATGTGACAGACTGCCGCGTGAGCGCGTCCGCCTTCTCCAAGGCTGGCATGTGCCTTCGCTGCTCAGCCTGTGCCTTGAACTCGGTGGTGCAGAGCGTGCTGAGCAAGCGGACGCTGCAGGCCCGCAGCATGCACGAAGTCATCGAGCTGCTCAACGTGTGTGAGGACCTGGCGGGCTCCACGGGCCTCGCCAAGGAGACCTTTGGGTCGCTGGAGGAGACGTCGCCACCGCCCTGCTGGAACTCGGTGACAGACTCGCTGCTGCTGGTGCACGAGCGCTACGAGCAGATCTGCGAGTTCTACAGCCGGGCTAAGAAGATGAACCTCATCCAGAGCCTCAACAAGCACCTGCTGAGCAACCTGGCGGCCATCCTGACGCCGGTAAAGCAGGCGGTCATCGAGCTGAGCAACGAGAGCCAGCCCACCCTGCAGCTCGTGCTGCCCACCTACGTCAGGCTGGAGAAGCTGTTCACGGCCAAGGCCAATGATGCAGGCACTGTCAGCAAGCTCTGCCACCTCTTCCTGGAGGCACTCAAGGAGAACTTCAAAGTGCACCCCGCCCACAAAGTGGCCATGATCTTGGACCCGCAGCAGAAGCTGCGGCCCGTGCCGCCCTACCAGCACGAGGAGATCATCGGCAAGGTGTGTGAGCTCATCAACGAAGTGAAGGAGTCCTGGACTGAGGAGGCCGACTTCGAGCCCAGCGCCAAGAAGCCCCGCTCCACCACCGGTGAAAACCCCACAGCTCAGGAAGACGACCGGCTTGGAAAGAACGAAGTGTATGATTACCTGCAGGAACCCCTCTTCCAGGCCACCCCTGATCTCTTCCAGTACTGGTCGTGCGTCACCCAAAAGCACACGAAACTCGCCAAGCTCGCCTTCTGGCTCCTGGCAGTTCCAGCTGTGGGGGCCAGAAGTGGGTGTGTAAATATGTGTGAACAAGCACTTCTAATCAAAAGGAGACGGCTGCTCAGTCCGGAAGATATGAACAAACTCATGTTTCTCAAATCCAACATGCTTTAAGACTTCGGGGGAGAAACAAGAACAAAAAGAGAAAAAAGTGAAGAGAACATTAGGAAAAAAACACACACACACAACACTGTCACAAACAAAGAAAAGGAATTTAAGTTCTAAACACTGTGGACCTCATTATAAATGCCCCCTGGAAACTTAAGTGCTTTTTCTCCCTCTGTGTGTGTGTGTGTGTGTGTTGTGTGTACGCGCATGCGTGTACACACCCACACGTGTGTGTGCATATTCGAATGCACATGCTGTGTTCATGGGAGTGGGTGGGCTCTGTGCTAATGTGTGTGGCCAGAGAAGCTTCCCACGCATGTGCACACACACAACCCTGGTGCACGCGCACATGCCTGTTTGCAGTCGCGTGTGCATTGAACTGGGTGTGTCAGGAAAGCTGAGCGACTGTGAAAGGGAGACGTTTCACCTCCTTTTCTCAGTGAGGGGGCTTTAAAGACTGTTTTCAGGTGTGCAGATTGGTAGAAAGCTGATGTTGTGAAATGTTCAGGCAGCTGAGATCTGAAGTGACTTGACACTCTGCCCTTCACCCCTATCTCCCGTCTCCCTGTCTGCCCCTGCCCCTGCCCTGGCCTTCCCCCCCAGCCCCAGCTGCTCTGCCATGGATTCTCCAAGCTGCATCAGATGGACGGTTTCTGCACTGGACTTTGTTTCTCGTTCACCTTCAGGGCATTGAGCTGCTGCCTTCATGATACCCCTTGGGTGTCCCGGGGCAGCGCCTTAGAAACACATCTATCTCCCCAGATCAGGAAAGGAGACTTTTAAGAATATAAAGCTGACATTTTACTTTTTAATATAAGAGAGGAAAAAAGAAAAGACATTTTCAGAAAAGTATAGACACTGTCTCCACTCCTTAATAATTTTGTTTCCTGACATTATAGCAATTTTTACCTAGTTTGAGGGATTTGTTTTAATTCTTCAAATTTGATTTAGACTCTGCTAGGAGGCACTGAATGTCTATAACTTATGTTTTTTGGAGTTTGGTTTTTACTTTGCCCCTTTTGTCCTCGAATCACACTGTAAACTAGCTCATCTCAGTGGTACACTCAGTACGCTAAGGTTTTTCTCAGCCTTCCCTGTGAAGTTCTGTTCTCACGTTTTGGGCAGCCAAGACCAAGATCTTGTCTGTACTGTTTAGAGACCGGGGTGGGGGATGAGTCACAGATTCCACAGATGCTGTGGGGTTTGGCAGAAGCCATAGGGGAAGCAGTTGGCTTAGGAGCCCTGAATATAAGTGAAGAGCCACCCTCCTGGTCCACCGTGTCTAGTACTGCGAATGTCTGCTTTCTGTACATTACACTACTCGCCACCTCTCCGACCCTTACCGTTCTGCAGGGACTCCTGAGTTGATCTGTAATCACATCCACCACACCTCAGACCCGCCACAGCCTCTCTTCCCTTCCGAGAACCCAAAGGGTTCTGCAGTCCCCATATGTACCTCAGACTTCTTTCCAGGACAGTGGTTGAGCGTGGTCCCTTGTGGGCCAAACAGTTGATATTCCAAGGGTGGCAAGGCATTCATCTTGATGTTGTGAAAGGTGTCATTAGGCTCTTCTCTCCTGTTCCCTAGCCATTGCAATTTAGGTTCTGCAGGCATGGTCCAATGCCAAAAGGGAAGCATGCACCCCACTCCCTTCATGAGAGGTGGTACCATCAGGGTCGATGCCCAACCCTCATCCCACCTACCAGTGGATAAAGTGCTAGTGGTCCCATGTGGCCCAGTGACCATGGCCGTGGGACAGGGCTGGTCACACTAAGGGCTACAGGCTGAGAATGACTACCATTGTAGGGAGCTATTTTTGCAAAGGCACCTTCTGCCATCCTGGGGGTTGGCTGAGTCAACTCCACCCCTTCCCAGTAATAAAACCTTACTCAACTGCAAGATACCTCGACTACAAAGAGCACTGTACTGCAGCCCTCTCCCTGGGTCTGTGGCAGGAGAAGGAATGAAGTTGTTTGAAAAACTCAAGAAGACTTAGGATCGTGGCCCCAAACCCTGCCCCAGGGGCCAAGCCTGCACACTATGCCTCATGAGAACTGACCCAGCTCTCCCCTCCAGAGTCTTGAACATACAGAGATGGCTCAAACTGGACCATCTCCCCCATTTGCCCCCAGTAAGCCGTGGTCTCAGGAACCGCCCTGCCATCTATTTCCTCTCCTGCAGAAGTTCTAGGTTTTTCCTACTGGGGCCCATTCTCAAATGAGCCTCCATCTACACTGGAGCAGAAACAGGGAGAAGTTTGAACAGGAACCTGATGTCACTTCCTAGAGAGAATGGAAACATCAACAGACTTCAGTTGGACTTTTGGGGGCATCCCAGGTGGCCTCGAGGTTGCTGGTGATGGGCAGACACTTGCAGCAGAAGCCTCACTTGTGCCAGGGAAGGTGCCATGACCTGAAGACTTAAACACACAAGGAGGATTGGAGCTGCCCACTTCATGGGAACAGAGCCTTGAAGCCCATCCTCCCACTGCTTGGAGCAGAACTGTGCTGGGGGTGTCCCATTGTTGGGCCATTTTATTGAAAACTGGGCATTTCTCTTTTCTTGTAAAGCCATCAGAAGCCAAGCCCCAGATGTGCATTGAGACCACTCACCATTCTCTGGAACATGAGATGTCTGCCCTCCAGAAACAAAGAGTAAGTCCTATCTAATACCTGTTCATAGGTTGTCACCTCCTGTCCCATGTTCCTTTCCACCTCAGTTCAGTACACGGGGGTGGGCTTACCCCCTGCAGGTTTCCTGTGAGTGCCACTAGGTACCCAGAAATCTGTCTTCGGGGGCTGCTTAGTCCAGGTAGATAATGGGATGGCAGGTAGTCATTTCTTTCTTGCAACCTCTGTTTTCCCCAGAAACTAGTGTCACAAATAGGAAAGGCTGTATCAAGGTGCCCTCTCAGTCTGCTTTCTCACACAGGCTGTTCTGAAAGTGCAAATCCTACGCAACCAACAGCTTGATAAAACCCAAAGATCTCACAGGTCCAACCACTGGCCCCCTTTGTCTCCAGCAATATCCACCTTACCAAATTCTAGTTCAGCCAAAGGATTGAGACCAGTCGTTCCAGCTCATCTCCTAGTGCCTGACCTGGCCTTCACTTTTGGAAGGATTTTGTCATCTCCTCCCACCCCCCAGGTCTGAGACCACCGCAGGTCTATCTACCACAGGCCTTTGGGGACTTAGGGATGAGGAAGTTGGGCCCTTTCTACCATATTTTCAGCAGGTCAAGGTGGTTGCCTGCTGATTAGGGTCAGCTCACCTTAAGCCACATGATTCCCAGAACAGAAATGGCCTTCGTTTTGATATCCACAGACCCAAGAGGGGAGGGGAAGAAAATACATCCCCACTTAGCAAGTCTGTTTCCCCCTTAACTAAGGTCAGCTTGCTTCAAGAACAAAGTCCAAGCCAAGGACCGCAGCATCATGGCTGGCCCCTTGGACTTGGAATGGCCCAAGAGGTCCACCAAGAGCAAGGGCACCATCCCCGTCACACATGGATTTCCTTGTCCCAGTTCTTTGTCTCCTGATGTCTAGGCCGGCCCAGCCAGGTCTCCCTCCAGTGTCATTTAGAAATCAAAAAACGAAATAAGTGCCACCTGAGCCAAACTGGCTGTGCTTCTCTGGGGGAAGACAGAGGTCACCTACTGTGTCACAAACAAGGAAGCTTCAGCACCATCCCACTTGGGAGTTGCATGCTTGGTATTTGGGGATTGGCTCCTTGGCTGGGAAAAGGGTACTGAGGTTTCCTGGCAA
Source organism: Nycticebus coucang (assembly GCF_027406575.1). Taxonomy (NCBI): domain Eukaryota; kingdom Metazoa; phylum Chordata; class Mammalia; order Primates; family Lorisidae; genus Nycticebus; species Nycticebus coucang. The sequence goes on along the minus strand of NC_069781.1, from coordinate 23,791,685 downwards.
GGACTGAAGAGCTGTCCAGTGACACACGTGAGAAGCTGTGGGTCTCCAGGATTCTAGGAAGACACCAGGTGTGTACACTGGCAAAGAGTCCTCTGGGTTTGACCTTTTATCTCTGGCACTTTCAAGAAACACCAGAGAAGAATTCCGTAGGGTATGTTTTCCACTGTGAAGCTGAACCTCTGTCTTTAGGAGTCCCCTGTTCTTGAGCAATGCCACCTGCTTCCCCTGGACTTGGGCTGGACGCCTTGAAGAGTGGGCACCGGGAGGCGTATCAAGGATCTAGCACATGCTCTCTGGGAAGATGGGATGTGGAGGGAGAAGGGAGGGCCTATGAGATGGCCCAACAGAGGACAGTGCCCAGATCTTGTCATCATGACGGATGTGCTCAAAGAGAAAATGCACCTGATGGGCGACCAAGTCCATGGCTTTGCCCTTGCTGTGGGAATGGCGGCAATGTCTGTGTCTCTGGGATGCAACTGGAGGAGGGCTCGTGGGAAGGTGAATGGTTTAGACCGAACCAAGAAACTTAAGTAAAGCCCAGCTGTCCCCTGGAGCCAGTGGAAGGAGCTCTTGTCCTGGCCAGCTGGGCCAGTGGGAGAACTGGGAAGGAGGCTGTCCTCCCTTCACTGTGGCTAATGTTTGCTAGGCCAGTTATGGCGAACCAATGATACAGTGTTTTCCCTCTTCTGTTCCCCTCCTAGTTTCCCCCTTTCGGGGTTTTCTAGGGGATTTCGTTGTCGTAGTTGTTGTTTTTCTTCCTCTCTCATTTGGGTTTGAGGATAGTGGTCATGGGAGCCCTTTGCTGAAGGATCCCTGTGGTCTCTGAAGAGGTGCCTGCTGCGAGTGAAGATCGCCAGGTCCCTGTTGGACATGTTCATGCCCCCACCAACCACCACAGGTGTCGCTTTAAGGATTCGATTCCTGTATGGGGAAAGATTGGCTGGGTTTGCAGCTCCGGTCCCACCCTCCTGTATGTCTCAGTGGGCACCTTGACTCTTCAAACCAAAATTCCTTAAAGGGGCACAGCCCAGCCTTGTCTGCAACCTCAGGAACCTGGCATTCCTGCAGCACTTCCCAAAGTCCAGGCTGGCACAGACTACATAGTCTGGGGCCTGCTGGAAGGAGGCACTCCTCCCACAACCCAGGTGCCAGCCAGTCTCTGCCTAGGACCCTCCCTCTGGCCCGGCCAGGCTTCCCAAGTGATGAGTGAGCAAGGTCGTGGACTGACACGGGGCTGGGCCTCGGCCAGTTGGGAGAATGCAAGGGCCACGCTGTGGGGTTGGGGACCCCCAGACCCCAGGCACCTCCTCCAGGGCCATTCAGATCCCAGGCATCAGGAAATCATTTTTTTTAAACAACCTGAAGCAGAGATATTTTTTAAAAAGCGTAAATTATTTTGAGTTTTCTGATCCTACCTTTTCCTTTTCACGTCAGTGAATTTGTTCACATCAGGTAAATCTTGAGAAAGCCTTGGTGCCCTCCCCCCCCCACTCAGTAACCACGTGCGTGCACACCCACCCTTTCTCAGTAGTTAAGACGTTCTAGGCAATACCATAGACACATCTGACTGTGTCTCTCTCTCTTCGACTGCAAGAAACTCAAGTCATCTTAAAAAAATACAAAAAAAAATTTACAAAAAAACAAACACAAAAAAATATCTTTTTTAGGCCAGAGTTTTCTACAGGTATTAATGAATATTTTTCTTAATCCTTATAAGTTTTATGTGTTTAATATTTCTTAATACCGGTAGCATTAATTTATACTTTTGTAGCAACACAATATTTTTATAAACAGCCAGTGCTTGGCTCAAGTCTTCACGAGGGGTTTATGCAGGGCCATCTTGGGGACCCTGTGTACCATGTACTGTATTTAAAAAAAAAAAGTTACCTAGTGTCACACTTGCTGTGTTAAAGTTGTGTGCGGTCTCCTGTATTGTTGGTGTGGATCCAACAGCTCTCCAAGGAGTCAATTGCATGGGGGTTGAGTTGACAGTTCTTGTGATATGCAAACCCCCGAGACCAAACTTGAGGGTTCATTTAGGGTTTTCTGTTTGTCCTTCGGGGTTTTGTTTGACTTATGTTTTGGTACTGTTTCTCCATGTACAGCCAAATCAGTTTCATGATGTTTAAAACTTTTACTGATGTCAAATGGAGGAAAGGAATAGAGAAAAAAAAAAATTTTTTTTTTTTTTACAAAGTAATAAAAGTTTAAAACTGAGCTGTTTAAATGTTACTGTTTTCTACCTGTGTCTGTTTTTGTCCAAAAGTGGAACATTCCCAAGGGAGAAGAGGAAGGTTCCATTGGGTTCCTTAAATCACCAAAAGCCCCAGCCCAAGATTCAGTACCTCCCCCAGCCCCTGAATTCTTGCAACATTATTTCCCAGTTGGTTGACGCCAAGGCAAAAAGACGCCCTTTTAATGGTTAGAGAGGATCAGTTGCATAAATGATTTCATGTCAGTGTTGTATTTATGGTTTTACAATAAAACGACCTTTAGGAAGATGCAGTGTGTGGTGTTTTTTCTTGGTTTGGGACTGGGCCGTGCCACTCTGTAGGATGCAATAATTGGAGATGGACCAGCAACAGGGCCTCTGGAGTTAGAGCTCACTCCATCCTCGGGGGAGGATGTGTGGGGCCAGGGCTGTGGACATCTAACCTGGGAGCTCTTGGCTCGTTTTTAGCACTAGACCCAGCTTAGGCACATTGGACAAATGAGGGCAGGACATAGCCAGGGAAGCCGTGACCCCGGGTGGGATGTGGAAGAAGGGAAGGAGTTAGTCTGCATCCTCCAAGCCCAGGGCCTAAGCCACATGTCCAGGTTGCCTGTGCCCTGTGGTCATCCGTTAGGCTCTCTTGCCCTCCTCCCAGCAGCTTTGGCCTCCCAAACTGTGTGGCATTTACAGCTATTGTACATATCATCTCTGTCCTGGGAAAGAGGGTCTGGTTTTTGCCAAATTCCTGATGGCATGAGGGACTCCACAGTGAGTGGTGGGAGGCCAGCCCCAGTGGCCTTGCCTGGACCCTGACATCTTGTGCAGACACAAGGACACCAACGCTTTTCTTCAGTGGAACTGAGCCAAAGGCAAGAGTCACCCCCAGCAGGCCTCCTGCTGCTGAAGCAGCCTGTTAGGAAGTGAAGCCGCCATCCTGCCATCCAGGTAAGTGAGTGACAGACACCCCAGGCCCCGTCTTTACCAGGTATGGGTAACTACTTAAAAATAGAGGATGTATCCGCTCCAATCACCTGAGAAGCTTCTATCAAGTTGCATGTATAACAGCATGAAGAGGCTGGTAAACCGGGGCCAGCCTCCCAAGGAGCAGCAGCCCTGCCCTCAGACCATCCTGCCAAGGGTGGTTCATGCTAAGTGGACTTGTGTGGACATTCCTGAGCCAGCAGTTGAAGTTTCGGGCAGGGAAGGGGGGGTTGATTTCTGTGCCATCTCCGCTAACAGCCGTGAGTCTTGCTGTGGCCTAAGGAATCTTCCTTCATGCCTTGAACTTCACAATCAGATAAGGGCCAGGAGCCCTCACAGCTGAGGGACCATCCTCTGGATATTATTTTTTTAATGTTTTAAAAAGGAAAGGGGAAAAAAAGGGTATGTTTCTTCTTTAACCAGCCACATTTATTTTGTAACAGAAATGAGTTGAGTGGGACCAGTACCTTCAAGAGGAAAACTTGAGGTGAGACTATTTAAGAATCAAGTGACTCTTCAGGGAAGGGGCATCCACTGTACTGAGGATGACTCCTGGTGCCTTCTGAGATGACCCCTGTGAATTCCTGTGACTCCAGGTCCCACCCCCAAGGGATAAAGTCAGGCCATACATACATATATGTGTGCATATGTATATATGTGTATACGTGTATCTATAGGCATATATATATGGGGTTTTTTTCCTGGCTTGTAGTGACAAGTTGGAGCTGTGTCATAGAGACAAATGCCTCAGGGACCAGGCTGGTTGGCCAGCTGGGCCACACCAAGTGAGGCCCTTCTAGGGGAATCTTGAGCTCCACTAAGCTTTGGCCTGCTGTTAGCATTTAGGATGCAGGCTCAGGGCCACCAAGACATCTGTTTTCAAGAGAGTTGAGAAACTCAGATGTTTATGTGGAGGCTGAGTTTTAAATGGTGAATTCAGAGCTTGAAAAAATATCCTAAGTGCCAAACAGCCACTCAGCAGCCCGTGCACCTGTAGCCTGCACCTTCTGGTTAAGCATTTGCCTTTCAGTTCCGGTTGCCTCAAAATACCGCTCTTCGGAATGGCCCCTTCACGTTGCCATTGACAGCTGGCCCTGGTGGGAGGCACGTGTGGAGGGGGACAGGGCAGGGCAGGGAAGACATTTGCTGGAGGGCTTTTGTCACATCCTTCTGAACGGTTACTGCCTCCTGCTCCTGACGCCAGAGAGTCCCAGCCATGGCCACAACACTGTCCCTCAGAACATTACTCTCTCCTGAAACCTGAAAGTCCCAAGATCAAGACTTGGGGGAAGACGAAGGGAGGGGATTGATGTATCTCACCCAGGGGGCTATAAAGCTTTCTACGTTCAAATCCTTGCCTCTGGGCTCATCCCTGGACAAGAGGCAGGGAATCCTCCCTCTACCTGACAGGTCTCAAACACTGAACTGAACTAGCCACAGGCTCTTAAGAGGCCAGTCACCACCTGGAGGGAATGTGGGTCCTACCTGGGTTGTCTGCTGCCAGGGTCAGCTCTCCTCAGCACACAAAGCTGGGCAGCATTTATCGAGGCTCTGGGTGGATGCAGTCAGCAAGCAAGAGATGTCTATATTGTAAATCAGCCAGGTGTGGTAGCTCACACCTGTAATCCTGGCACTTCAGGAAGCTGAGATAGGAGGATCTCTTAAGCCCAGGAGTTCAAGACCAGCTTGGACAATATAGCATGACCCTGTCTCTTCAGAAAATAATTATAAAATTAGCCAGACGTGGTAGCACACACTCGTCCTAGCTACTTAAGAGGCTGAGGCAGGGGGATTACTTAGGCCTAGGAATTTGAAGTTCATAGCCTAATCGTCTATGAACTATGATCAGGCCACTGCAATCTAGCCCAGGTAACAGAGCAAGACCCTGTCTCTGAAGAAAAGAGAGAGATTTATAAATCAGATGTTTGTAAATTCAGTACAGATAGACAAACTGGAGGCTCAGAGTTATGTCCTTGGGTCAGCTTGGCCCTTGAGCTGTCCTGTACAGACAGCTCACCTACTCTCATTCCCAAGAGAAGTAAAACCAGGTCAGGCCAAGGGCCTACCTGGTTGGTTCCAGATGTAACCTGAAGGCATGCTGGTGAGCATTCTCCCTCTGGGACAAAGAGCCAGAGTCAGGACCCCAGGGCACAGGCACCTTGGGATGACAAGGAAAAACAGCGGAGGCTTTCCATCTCCTGCCAGCTGGTTCTGAGGCCTGGGCCACAGTGGAAATAAAACACTGGAGGGGCATTCGGTGTGGCAAAGAACAGGAGCGTTATTTCAGGTCCTTTGGGCTGTGTGCCCTGAGCTCCCCAGGCAGACCAAGCAAAATGATTTCTTCTGACCCTGGGTCACATGACCCCCTGCTAGACTTCTCTCAGAAACAAGTGCCCAGAATGTCACCTTCCTTTCTTTTCTAACTATTAAAACAAAGCAAAACTATCCCATTTTATACTATTGTGCAGTACATAGAACTGTGATTTATGTTTCATAATTTGCATAGCAATTTCATGTACTGAAGACGGCTCTATTACATCCTAGCCGTACCTTTCTCACCGCTGTGGAAAGCTGGGGTACCCATACACCCACCTTGGCTTTGCCCCCCCCCCAACCTCCCACCACCTTATACTTTGATGACAATGGGCACTTAGAACACAGACTTTTGGTTTTTATTTGTACCTAGGTCATTTAGCCCCAGCCTGCATGGGGCCCTGGGACAGCCACTGGCCAGCTCCAGCTTACAGACGAGCCAGGGATCAGCCGGGGATCCGTAGCAGGTCCTCGTCCCCTGTGGACACAGACAGGCTCAGGGAGGGAACGCTTGGGATGGGGGATCGGGGAGGTGCCCTGGAGAGGGACGGCAGCTGGAGCCTGGGGTCAGCACCAGCTTGCTGAAGGGCTGATCTCCCAAGGGCATTGCACTGGATGATTGATTTTTTGCCTTTTCTATTTTCCATAGGTGCCATTCTCCAGTGGGAAAATCGAGGTACAGAACTCTTGACTGGCTGCTGTCCCCTGGAATGCTGTCACTGTTGCCACGGTTTCAGTGTGGTCATTACTAGTAGCAGGTGCCATTAGCTGAGTATTAACTCCGGGCCTGGCTCTGTGCAGCCAGGAGGCAGCAGGTACTTTGTCCCATTTTACAAGGAAAAAATTGAGGCTCAATTTGGCACTTGCTCAATGTGGCCAGCCTAAATGTGATGGCCCCAGAATTTGTGCCACCTCACATGGCACTAACCATGCCTGGCTATCATGCCCCAGGCGCCCAGTCTCAACTGAGTTAAGGCCTCAGGTTTGGCCCCATTTTACAGATGTGAAACTGAGGCCCAGAACATGGATGGGCTGCTCACCAGACACAGAGTCTAGAACTGAGCTCTGCAGACCCCCACTGCCTACCAGGACTCTCCCACATAGACCTTGCCCTGGCACCCCGCAGGGCCTCCTACCATCACCAGGGACACCGCAGTACTCCTTGCACTCCTTCTCTGAGTAGAACTTGTTGCCGTTGCCATGGCAGCCGCCATAGACGAAGAGGACACACTTGCCCTGGGCAGCATCAAATGCCCAGAGCTTGTTGAAAGCTCGGCAGGGGCCAGGAACTATGGGGAGATTGCAGGCCGCTGTGGGACAGAAAGAGGCCATCTAGTCATCCTTGCGACCATAGACGGGGTACATATGGGACTGCTGGACCTGGGGACCCTGCTTGTTTAGAATCCTTGTCTCTTCTTTGACAGATGGGGAAACTAAGGTCCACGAGAAGAAAAGTAGCTTGCCTGAGGCCCTCCATATCCTAATGTGGAATTCTGTGATTTCAGAAAACTTGCCCTGGAGTTCCATCATGGGAACACCCTCAACTCCCTTTTCAGTTGGCAGGTGGTTTGTTGAGGGGGGACATTGTCACAGGGTGCAGAATACACAGAGGCAGAACCCGCACTCACCCACAGTCCTGCAGGTCTGCAGACAGTCCTTCTCTGAGACAAAGTTGTTGCCGTTGCCCATACAGCCGCCATACTGGAAGGTCTCACAGGCCATGGATGTGCCATTGTAGAAGTACCTTTTGGTCAGCCCCATACAGGGACCGGCGGAGTAGCCCAGCTGGCAGGAGTCTGGGGAGGGAAACAGCAGCACTTCCCAATATGCGCAGTGCACTATTATCAGCTGGGCACATCATCTCATTTCATTTTCACCTCTATACTAAAAGGAAGGATCAACTCATTTCTACATGAAGAAACTGACCCTCAGACAGGTCAAGTGCACTAGGATTCAAAACCATGTCTATTGGTCTCCAGAACCAATGCTCATTCCACTCTGTGAGGTGGGAAGTGACTCATAGACCAACCATCCCCTGTGTTGGTCTTGTCTGCCCCCAAATTCTGCAAGATAAGTTGATATCATCACCAACCCCGTTGCTGCCCTCCTGACTCCTTCACTGAGTCCCACTCTCATGCCTTTGCGCCCATTGTTCCTCAGCCCTGAAATGTCTCCCTGCATAAAACTACTTGGATGCCTAACCGCAGCAGGGACTCCCCGTCCCCACTCCATCCTCTGAGCTCCTCTAGCCCCTTAGCTGACCCTCTCATCAGGGCCCATTGTGTTCTTCCTTGGACTCCTCCCCAACTAGACCAGAAGGGCCAAGACAACATGGGTGGCCTGTCCCTGTGACCCTAGTGCCTAGCACAGGGCCTGGGGCAGAGCACGGTTCAGTGTTTGCTGAGCAGTTAGAGAGAGAGTTGTCTGTGGACAATGTCAAGTACATAGAGAACCCTCATGGCCTTCCCCATTTGTTCCTACAAGAGTGCTGATGTCACCTAATAAGTACAATGTAGGGGTATATGGCACACCTCTAGGGTGAAGGACTCAATGGCAATTCAGACTTCACCTTACAAACACAACAGACGCAAACAATGTAACCTAATCTATGTTCCCTCATATTAACCTGAAATTTAAAAACAGGAAAAAAACACAAGAGTGCTGATGGTCAGCCCAACAGGCTGTTACCCCATAGACTAGATGAGAAGCCAAGGCCAGGATGCCACACGGTCACACAGGCAGGGCAAAGATTAGCTTCTCATCATGGAGCTGACAGTCCCTAAGCTCAGGAGCAAGCCTTATGCTTCTCTCTCCCACCACGGCCCTAGCACAGTGTAAGGTACTTGCTTTGCCTTAGCTCAGCCCTTGAGTCTCTAACAGATAAAGAAACTTCACAGTGATGACAGCATCCACCAACCATGGGCCCCTCCTCTGGAGCATGGCAGAGAAGGTGAAAAGGCAGGTGCTCACTACCTTCTTTCTTGGTGATCTCAGATACTAGTGACTCAGTCCCTGATCCTTCATCTTCTTGGGGTAACACAGCCCGCCGGGCCCTCTGGGGAGAAGAAGAGAAGAAGCTGTTTCAGGTACTGTTCATCAGTACCCCTGGAATATATAAATAGGTCATTTGCTTTGGGAATCTGGGTATAGATAGAAGCACAGCTACTGGATTGCTTAATGGACTGTTCCCGAAATCATCAACCTGAATTCTAGAATGGGCATCACAGGATAGATTTCTGGTCTGAAATTAAAATCAGACCTATGAGATATGATAATACCCAATATTCAACTTCCAGTTGACGTGCCTAAAGAAATACAATAGTGGAAAAGAATCTCTTCCAAAGTTGAAAATCAAGAGAAAACAGCATTCTCAGAAATGCGGAGGCATTTTTGCATGACAGAGTGTGGGTGCAACTGATTTACAGGAAAGGCTGCCCAGACTACTATTAGCTGCTTGCGAAGGAAAAATCCATCCAGAGAGAAAGAAGGAACCTCAAGACTAACCCTAACTCCTGGCTGTGGTGATGAAGACTGCAGCACCGGGCAGGCTACCAAAGCTGTCAAGAGAGTCTGTGGGTATAGGGTGCTCAGAGGAGGGGTCCCAGGGCAATTAAAGAAGGGATGATCAGGAGACTACTGGCCACCAGGTAGCCATCCTGTTCACAGGTGAGACCTGGAAATTAAAATGGTAGAATTAAAGTAACCTTAAACCTTTTGCTTTTAAGGTGCAACTGAAAAGTATGAAAACTGCTAGAGACTTTCACTCTCTGCCAGATCCATTCATGGTGATGGCATATAGGTTTTCCTTTGTGAGGATGGAGAATGGAGAAAAATCATGGGACAAGTTAAATGATGCTGCTGCTCAGAAGAATTGGATGGAACTAAAAAATATCCCCATAAAACACAGGCTAACAGTAACAGGAGAAAACAAAACCATCAATGAAATTCAATATGATAGGCACCAACATAACAAGTGATGGAAATGAATACATGGAAGAAGAAAATTATCAGACATAGAAAAGACGTTGAATTTAACCCATAGTAGAGATAATAAACTGCAGTTTAGATACTATGGGAAATAATCCACATAATAGAGATCTAGAAGGACAGAAAATCAATACAGACATAAAAGAAGAAAACTTTTCTGAGTCGAATCACCAATAACAAGGAAAAAGGAAATCACAAAAAAAGTCAATGAATAGCTCTTTCTTAGGTGTTCCTAAGGATAAAGAGCCTGATGGCCCTCAGAGTAAATGACAGCACTTAATGACAAAAGCCTCAGAGCAATATTTCGAGGGTTATAAGAGGAAAGGGCTGTAACCCAGGGATCCTTCACTCGTCCAAGCTGTTGATCATATGATATAACTACAGAAAGACACTCTCAGCCATGCAAGGGTCCAGAAGTTTGCCACCCATGAAAAAATTACTTGTAGAGCTATTCCCACCAATTGAGAAAGAAATCTAAATGCTACACATTGAAGATCTTATAGCAAAGAAATGATGGGAAGCTATAAAGCCAATAAAATAGAGTTAAGTAATAAATAATTGCTAATAGTTATTAAATTTAATGTAGATATTTGAAAATTCTTCTTAAAAATGTAGAGAAAGTAAAGAATCTCAAACCTTTTTTTTTGCATTTTTTTATTTTTATTTTTTATTAAATCATGGCTGTGTACATTGATATGATCATGGGGCATCATTCACTAGCTTCACAGACCGTTAATGTGGAATGTGAGTGTCTTGCACAGTAACTGAGAGAATACCAGGAAGGCTGTGTTAACCAGTGTGATGAAAGTGTGTCAAAGAATCTCAAATCTTATTCACAAAAACGGGTATGTAAGAAACATAAAAGAATAAAAATAGTAAGAAACAGAAGTACAGTTGTGCTACATTTCTGTCCTTTGCAAGAGGAGTCAGTCATTGTTTAATTCTTGACATTGATAAAAAAAATATGGATTTATTTGAGGTCTGTATTAAGATAGCAGATAGAAACTCTCTTCAAAAGTTCTCCTTAAGTTTGTCCCAGCTACTCAGGAAGCTGAGGCAGGAGGATTGCTTGAACCCAGGAGTTTGAGGCTGCAGTGAGCTATTAGCATGCCACTGTACTCCAGCCTGAGTGGTCCAAGGAGACCCTATCTCTAGAAAACAAGAACAACAACAAAGAAATTCTCGTGCCTAGCTCTCTGGGAAGCTGAGGCAGGAGGATTACTTGAGCTCAGGAGTTAGAGACCAGCCTGAGAAAAAGCAAGACCCTGTCTCTACCAACAATAGAAAACAATAGCTAGGTGTTGTGGTGGGTACCTATAGTCCCAGATACTTGGGAGATTGAGGCAGGAAGATCACCTAAGTCTAGGAGTTTGAGGTAGCTGTGAGCTAGGCTGAGCCTGGCACTCTATCTAGCCCGAGCAAGCAAGACTCTGTCTCAAAAAACAAAAACAAAATAAAAATCTCTTCCCCAATACCTAACATAGCAAAAAATTTAAAAAACACAGCCCCCAAATTCGGATCACTGTCACTTAAACAAAAAGGCATAATTTAAAGCTCAAAATTTTAAAACTGGCAATCAAAAAAAGAAACAAAACATTCTGGAATGAAAGGAATGCTTCAGCAGGGTATAGCTCTTAACTGTTAATTACTCTCTAACCTCCAGGATAGGTATGTTATCAGAGTTATAATTCTTCCTAGTACTTCCAAATCCAGAAAGAAGAAAATTCAGGGGCACCCCCTCTTTTCCTGACAGAGTAGTGAAAATGGCTTCTGGGGAGAAAGAGTAAAAAGGCAAAGTAGATTAGGGTTTAAGTCTAATGGAAGTGAATGTTCTGGGAATACACAGTCTAATGCTCCAGGCTGTTTGGCCTCTGGACAGATGTACATCACAATATCCCCAAACAGACACAAGCCTTATATAGGATATTTAGTAGTCCTTTAAAAGAGAAGCAGAGGAAGGATGTTATGAACTGAATTGTGCCCCCCACCAACTCATATACGGGAGTCATAACTCCCAAAACTTCAGAATGTGACCTTATTTTGAAATAGGGTTGTAATTAAGATGAGGTCATGAGGGTGGGCCCTAATGCAATATGAGTGGTGTCCTTATGAAAAGGGGAAATTTTCACACAGAGACGTGTACACATAGAGAACACCATGTGAAGTGAAAGTAGCAGTTGGGGTGATGATTCTACAAACCAAGGAATACCACTGTCAGCAAACCACCAGCAGCCAGGGGAGATGTATGGAATGGAGTCTTTTTTATAGCTCTCAAAAGGAGCCCACCCTTCCAATACCTTGATTTTGGAATTCTGGCCTCCAGAACTATGAGATAATAAATTTATGTCATGTAAACTCCTAGTTTGCAGAACTTTGTTATGGAAGCCCTAGAAAATAATACATAGGGCTTTAGGACCCACATGGTGTACCTGGGAGCAGCTTTTCAGCCATGCCCCTCCACCATTCCTTTAGAATTCAGAAAGGTAGATGAACACAAAATACCCAGACTTTATACTAAAGTAGGGTGAGGTTTGGGGGGAAGGGAGTTGGAATTAGGCTCAAATTTGGTGGAAGAGAGCTGAGGGTAAATGACACTTCCTCCCCGACATATTAGCAGTCTGGATAAAGCTGACAGTACAGGGGCAAACTAAAGAAAACTGGTACAGAAATCAATTGTCTACCTGAACCACCTTGGAAATGAATAAAAAAATAAATAAACTGAACAAAGTAAGAGCCCAACTGTGGTGAGCACTGGCATAAACTGCCTATATTTCCCCTCTGCGATGGGCTTCAGCTGCTGGAAGTGCTGCTGTCCTAAGGTCAGCCCCTTTTGGAGACTACCTCTGCTAAAGGGCACTATCTTACCCAGGTCATTCTCCCTCCTCAGACTGATCAACATGATGGAATTCAGGCCGTACCCCTTTGGACCATCTTGGGACAACTCTGAAGTGTCGTCCCAGCTTCAGAGGTACCTGCAGGGTTGGCTAAGGCATCGTGACTTCATCACAGCTCCACTTCTCCCTGTGCCCAGTCCTTCCTGCCTGCCCCTTCACAGCTGTTTATCCTGTGATACCAGAAGAAAACAGAACTCAAAGAACAGAAGGAAATGTCTCCATGGCTCCAAGCTACAGAACTACTTAAGTAGAACATACTAATTTCAAGAGAAGGCTCAAACATGTGTCTTGCTACATGACGAAAAGCTAAAACAGAAGAGTAAGATGAAAAGAGTGAATCCAGGTCTACACAGATAAATTGAGAACCAACATAACATAAATTCAGAAGGAATAAGTTAGAAATAGTAAGGAACAGAACAGAATGACTGCTAAAAATAGAATGACTATCATTAAAGAAAGGCCACCGATAATTTCAATGAATGCAGATGAAAAAGACAGAGTCGAAAGCAACTGGGGAGAAACCAGTAGGCGTGGAAGACAAGATGAACCGCAATGAGAGAATAAATGTTCCTAAGGTAGTAAAACCCAACAAAGGCAATGGGAGGTGAAGCCAATGGTATAGGGTAAGAAATTTCCCTTAGATAGATACAGAAGTGTGATCTGTATATGGAAAGAGCATGTTGTATTTCAGGAAATGTTTGTACTGAATTTTCAACACCAAGACCTGTCCTGGTTAAGATGCTGTCTTTAATGATCATTTCCCCAGGCATCTGGGCAAAAGAAATAAATTGTCTACAAGGAGAAGACATATCAGGCTTTTCAGAGCAGTAATCGGTGCTTGAGAATAATGGAGCAACATATCCAAAGTTCCGAGGTCATGACCTGAAACTACAGTGTCGAATATGGAAGAATTCATGGATTAAAACACCCACGAACCTTCCACAGAAACACCACTTTGGCAAAGAAATGGCAGTGGTTAAGAAATAAAAATAACTCAGAAACGGAGAAGCTATATTTAGTAAAAGTGAATGTAAAATCCAGCAAAGTACAGAACTACTACAATAAGACTCTGCGGATTTTGACAGAAGAGACGGGAATTGCACCAATCAGGACAATGTAAATGACAAAGGGAAGAGGGGATGGAACAAAGTTTGAGACCCTTCATGTCTATCTTTCAAATCGTGGGCGACAATAAACATATTCCTTAAACTGATAGATCACTATGCCAGTCTCTTAAATGTCTCTTCACAGCCTTGACTTATTTTAGAAGAATCTTTAGGACATAAATCTCTTGTGTTAAAAAAATATTTGAGGTTCAAGAAGGTGGTAGCTGATGGCCCAGACCTGACACTCAAGAATATTTCAGGTCCAGTTCTTTTTAATAAAAATTTGAATAAAACTATAATTAAGTACTTTTAAAGATAGCATCTAGGGGGCAGTGCCTGTGGCTCAGTGATAAGGGCGCCGGCCCCATATGCCGAGGGTGGCGGGTTCAAACCCAGCCCCGGCCAAACTGCAACAAAAAAATAGCCGGGTGTTGTGGCGGGCGCCTGTAGTCCCAGCTGCTCGGGAGGCTGAGGCAAGAGAATTGCGTAAGCCCAAGAGTTAGAGGTTGCTGTGAGCCGTGTGACGCCACGGCACTCTACCCGAGGGCGGTACAGTGAGACTCTGTCTCTACAAAAAAAAAAAAAAGATAGCATCTACCATATAATCCCACTTAATAACAGTATAGCTCTAAATATTTCTGTACATTTATCCTTTTCTTCTATCTGTCCTTTTATCTACACATGTCAAGATTCCTGGAATGATGAATGCTGGTAGTTTGGGGGTGGTGATATTTTAAAAAATATTTTATTTATCATTATACATTCCTGCATTTAAAAAAATTCTTTACAATAAACATCTGTTAGTTTTATCACCTCAGCGGTCATTTTTCTTTAAAAATATAGGAGCAACTACATAATATGTTAATAGTGTTAGTTCTACTTAGGAATAAGGACATTTTGTCTTTTTTTTTTTTTTTGCTTTTTTTGTGGATTTTCAATTTTGAGAGTATGTTTCTAAATAAATATTACATATGTTTATATACACATACATATATAGACTCATATAAATATATACGTATGCATACACACATGAGTAGAACAAATTAGGATCTATGAGTTCCAAAGAATCAGAGAAAGAAGAATGAATCAATACAGCAAAAGGCGGGAAGCCCAGAAGATGACAAGGCAGCACGGGAGATGAGATGGTTTGAGAAGCTGCTTATTCTCAAGTTTGCTGTCGTTTAAGGAAATCAATTGACTTTATTTTCACATATTGAGTATTGTTCTTTCATTATTAAGTGTTTTGTTTCTTTCAGGCATTTTTAGGCACTATGCTAAGCGTTATTCTACATGTCACTAAATACTAGCACAACCCTGGAAGTTAAGTGTTTATCCCATTTCAAAAGTGAGAAAAGTGAGGTCCAGATGGGGTGGCAGCTAGCCCAGGTGCAGAATCAAGATTGAGTGCAGGTCGGTCTGACTTTAAAACTCATGCCTGACACTGCCTGCACTCAGCCCTCTCAAATAATCCACCCCCCCACCACGCCAGGACCCGAGTGGGGCTGACCAAAGCCCAGTGTGCAGGATCCCTGGGTAGCAATGAAGAACTCACCGTGGGTGGGGTGGGCTCTGGTTCTTGCTCCCCAGGGACACATTCACCTAGGTCAAAGGACAGGAGAGAGAAGTGAGTAAGAAGACGAAGCTCTGGGGCAATCCGAGCCCCAGATTTGTTTCTTTTACCGAGACAGGCAGGCATTGTGCAGGGACAGGTCTGAGCCATCAGCCACCACCTCATGAATGGTGACTTGCTCAAGGATATTCACTGGAAAAACAACAGACTGGTGGATGCACCCTAACTAACATCTGTTCACCTCACCCTGCCCCACCAGGGTGATGATTATTTCCTCAGCATCATCACAAGAACCGCAACAGCTAACATTTATGGAGCACTTACTAGGCACAGGGCTTTGTCTCCTTGGCTCCTCACAGTAACTCATAACAGAGGCATTGTTATCGCCATTTTACAAATGAGGAAAATGAGGCTCTGAGAGACTGACTGGCCAGCAGCCACACAGCTGTTTGAACCCAGGAGCCTGACTCCAGACCACATGCTCTATTGCCTCCCTGAGACACCCGACAATAGAGTGAATCGGTTCTAGTCCCGGCCCTGCCAGCTGTGAAACTTGGAGCAAATCCAGCGGCTTCCTGATTATCTATAAAGAGTGAAGGTAGGCTGGGGTTCCTGTTTATCTCAGAGGGTTACAGTAAAGACCCAGGGCCCGGGATAATCTCTGGGAGCCATAAAGATGGGCTGGGTGCCATGTACCTCTGTCAGCCAAGGTGAAAATGGAGTTATCAGGGATGCCCACGCCCTGGGCAAAAGCTCTGAAGTCCTGCAGGAGGCTTTCCCTCAGCTGCGGCTCCCGCCCTGCAAGAGGGAAGCAGAGAAGAACCTAGAAGACCAGGTGCCTGAGACAATTTTTCCCAGAGATTTTCATTTAGGGAAAATTTGAAAACTGTTGAGCCAGTTCAATCTTGAAATACTTCCAGAAAGATAGGCTCCCGGGAGGAAGAGGGGGTCCCCCCTGGGCTCCCACCAGGGCCTCCTGTGTCCTCACACAGGGCTCTTCCCACTGAGTCTTTTAAGGGCATGGAGGCTCTGGAATTCTCTGGGTCTGCAATTTTATAGATCAAAAAAAGAAGATTCTACCTTAAATGGGAAACTGAGCTCTACTCCCTCTCCAGGGAGAACAAATGCTTGTACCTTTGCCCTAACTGGAGTTTCCTAAGAAGGAAAAAGCAAAACTGCCTGCTCCTGCCCATTCCACTGAGCATAGATCAGCCGTCTTCTCCCACCTCTGGTTCTGACGGGCTCACCTAATTATAGGACGTTACCATAGAGCTTGGCGGTCATGGTGGGCCCATGGCGGCGGCTGAGTTTCTTGGTCAGCAAAATGGCATATTCATCATAGTTGGTGTGGACCACGTAGGATTCCATGGTTATGTTCCATTCTGCACAGACATGTAGGCAGACCAAACGGATCAGCGGTCTAAAGGCTCTTCTAGCTGGAGACCCAGCCCCTGTTCACCCACACATCATTCCTTCACCCATCCCTTCTGTATAACCATTTATCGATTCATCCATCTTTAGTCTCTCTATCTCCCCACCCATCTATCTCTTCCATACATTCATTATTAACCAATAATGAATCTATCCACCTCCATTCATCAATCCATCATTCTATCCACCTCCATTCATCAATCCATCTCCCTTCCTCTCTTCTTTCCCTTGTCAATCCACCAAGGTATCTACTTGTGTTTATCCACGTATATATTTACCAATCCGTTTTGTTCATTCACTCACATTTTGTCCATTCAACCATCTAGCCTAACATTCATGTTTTCATCCCTAACAATTATTTGGCACATAGAGCATATTCAACAAACGTGTGCTGAATTAACGAATAGGTTCTGTACAAATGCCTCTCAGTACCATGCACACTGTACACGGTAGATGTTTAGTCCATTTTTATCAACTGATTGAAGATGCCTAATGAGACATGAAGACTGGTGAGGTGAGCACCATCACCCTGTTCTGAGCGCATGTGCTGAGGGTGGGGATAGAAGAGAGAGAGAGAGGGAGGAGGAGGGAGGAGATGGGGGTAGAGGTTGAGGAGGAGGGGAAGGAGGAAGAACTTCTATTTAGGGGAAGACCAGATGATATCTCAGCTAAATGGGAGGAAAGGTTACAGAAGCAGAGAGAGCTGAGGACATCAAGGTATCTTTGAACAAAGGCGACAACAGGGATGCCTCCTTCCACCGTCCTTACTGTGCTTGTGATAGAGAAACTTCCCATCGGTGCTTGTTTTCTCATAAGCCCCAGAGATCTCCTCACAGACACCTTTCCTGAAAATAAGCAAACCAAAGGGCAAGTCACTTCCAGTAGAGACTATGGTCCTGAGAACCTCCTGCGGTGCTCTTTCTAAATGTCTTGGTTGTTTTTTTGGTTTTGTTTGCTTTTTAATTTGGAAATTAACGTTTGTTAATGATATTTCCAAATCTCATTGAATTCTCCCCCATTTTTCATATGAGAGAACAAAGGGACAGAGAAAAGGGGACGAATCTATGCCATTCTCTTGGCAATGCCAGCCCTAAAACCACCTTCCTCGAGGGAGGTCAGATCTGCCCATTAGACAGAGGCACAGGGAGTTAGTGATGAATTAATGCATTGATTCATTTCCCATTCTGTGTCTCTCTTGCCCCCATTTCCTCACCTGCAAAATGGATAATGATAATTTCTACCTCACATGGTTTTTGTGAGGATCAAATGAATACCAAATGAAAAGGGCTAACAGTAAGCACTATATACCTATTAGCCACTATTGTTACAGCAGTTACTATTCATCTAACTAACATTTATTTTGCCAAGCTCTGTGCTACATGCCTGGGACCCACAGGAGAGCAAGACAGATCCCATCCCCTCACAGAGCTCACGATGGCCTGGGGCAGGCAGGCCAGTAGACACAAATAGTGTAAGTGTTTGGGCGGCGCCTGTGGCTCAGTTGGCAAGGCGCTGGCCCCATATACCGAGAGTGGCGGGTTCAAACCCGGCCCCGGCTGAACTGCAACCAAAAAATAGCTGGGCGTTGTGGAGGAAGAACTGCTAGATCTGTGGGCGCCTGTAGTCCCAGCTACTTGGGAGGCTGAGGCAAGAGAATCGCTTAAGCCCAGGAGTTGGAGGTTGCTGTGAGCTGTGTGAGGCCATGGCACTCTACCAAGGGCCATAAAGTGAGACTCTGTCTCTACAAAAAAAAAAAAAAACAAATAGCGTAAGTGCCACAGGGAGGGGAGCATGAGGTGCTCTGAAAGCACAAGGAAGGGCATGTAATCTGAACCTGGGAACCCAGGAAGGCTTCCTGGAGGTGGTGATGTGGAACCTGAGTTCTGAAGGATCCACAAGAATCAGCCCAGGGAGGCAGGGAGTGGCCTGGAACCTATATCAAGAAGTTTGACTCTTACTCCCAGGAAATAGGGAGCCATAGAAGGGTCTTGAGCAGGTTTGAGTTTTTAGAAGGTCTTTCTGGTTGCTGGGTAAAGAATGGATTGGGTTGAAGATTCGAGATTAGGGGTGGGAAAAGATTAGAGAGGAGTCCAGTTCCCAGGTTGGGTCCCTGGGAGGCAGAAGTACCCATTCTGAGCTAAGGATTGCCCAAGGAAGGGAAGCAGGTTGCAAAACAGGCACCGTGTTGGGCCACTGCTCTTGAGATATAGACAGGGCCTTTAAAAGGGCCACCTGTGTGGAGGACTGTAGTGGGGCCTGGGGCTGAAAGGCAACGTCCCAGCTAGAAGCAGAGATCTAGAACTTGTGGGATGGGGGGGTGGGGTGAGAGGAGGGGCTCCGTTCCTCTCGGCTGTCCCAGCCCACACTCACCGCCAGTGCGTGCTGGTCATGCTGATCTCGGCCTCCGTCATCCCCTCTCCCAGCACCAATGTGCTCGTGGTCAACCGGTCCTTGATCTTCTTCAGCCATGGGCAGGTGGAGCCAATGGCCACGTTGTACCATTTCCCGTAGAACTAGGAGGCAGCCACGAGGTCTGGGGATCTGGGTTTGCCTCAGCCCTCAAAGAAGACTTGGCTGATGTGTGCCCCCTACCCCCCCCCCAGTGACACATCCTTTTAAGGGATAATGTCTCCTGGCTAACTAAAGGGCATAGCTCCTCCAGGGAGGTCAGAGTCCCAAGGGTGGAGCTGAGTTATGAAGGCATCACAGTGAGCTTAAGGAGGAAGGTGGTCCACAGAAGGCCTTACTCTCCTGAGATGTGGGATCTGCTAAAGATCCCCAGCCACTGGTCCCAAGACTGGAGTCCTGTCTTGTACTCCTCCAGTGATGGGCAGCTCACTACCTCACAAGGCAGCCCACAGCCCGCATTTGGAAGTATCTCAAAAGTGTATTGAACATGGAGGGACCATTCAGGATAGGCCTACTGCCTCCTTCTGATATGGGAGCCAGAGAGCTGAAAGAGCCTCCCAGTTCCTGCAGGATGGGCCTATGTGGCTCCCCGACCACCCCATCCCTAAAAGTAAACAAAATGCACATGACACCACAGCTAGAAGGGTCTGTGAGCCCCGGGAGGTAAGGTCCTACTCCAGGCCACCCTCTGAGATTCAGGGCAGAGCTGGGGCTGGGGGCAGCCCTGGGACCCCACATCCATAGCACCAAGCCCTGCTTTGGGCTTTCCCTATGCCAAGGTCTGATGCCCCCAGCCCTGATCTCTGTTCTGCTCTCTTTCTTCCCATAAGCCTTTATCCCAGCCCCAAAGCCCCTGGGCACATGCCTGCCCTGTGTCTCCCCAGGTCTCTGTCCACAGCCAGGCCTGGGCCTGGGCAGAGGACCCAGGACAAGTTAACAGAGAGACGCTGTAGGGCTGGGGGACTCTCAGAAAGCCAGGTGCCTGTGGAGGATGTTGGGGGACCACCAACAGGACAAAGTCCTCTCTGGGGTGGGTTCCCATCAAAGCTGTGATTCCTCTTGGAGCCCACAAGGACCACAGAATGTGAGGTTGTTTTACTCATAGAACATCAGGCGAGAGAGTCCTACAGAATGGCAGAGGATAGAGTTGTTGCTTCAAAGAAGCCCAGACTCCCAGACGGTCCAAGCAGGAAGGGCCTTTTGGAGGCTGACCACCGAGATTCCAGTCAGGAAGACTGAGACCCCCGAGACAAGCCAGACTTGCCCAGCAAGCTGTTTGGATACCCGACCCCACAACCGCTGCCCGTGAGGCAGCCTTACCCGAGAGATATCAAAGTTTTCCTGCACTTGGATGTCATCAGGCGGCAGTACAGGGTCGGCACTCACAGCCAGGCAGGCGGCCAACAGCAGGAGCAGGGTCCCAGGACTCCACATGGCTCTGGGGTCCTCTGCCTTGGGGGTCTCTCAGGGCTCGGTCTGACAACAGAGGGGCCACCACCTCCCTTTCCAGGGCAACTGTGGACTGAGGCCTGTAGGTGACCTTGGTATTTGCCCTGCTCAACTGGGACCAATCAGGGCCCCAAGGCCAGCTCTGATCGATCCCTGTAACCTGGCCAGGGCCAGTGGGACCAAAAGGCCAGGGTGGCTGTTTCAGAAGAGATACTGGCCAAACACAATGGGGCCCAGGTGTGCCAGCCCCCACAAAGGCTTCTCCACGGTTTCCCACCTGTCTCTGGGGCACATGAGGATGGAGAGAACCAGCAACATCTGGCCTTTCCCACTGGTTCATTTCACCTGGACCTCACGCCCCTGTGTCCAGCAGGGGGACCTGATTGGACCCACTTCTCACATGAGAAAACTGAGGCCCAAGGAGAGGAAGTGACATACCAGAGACCACAGGGATCTCTATGGCAGAGCCAGCACTAGAACCCAGGCATCCTGTCCCCGGCGTTCCTTCTCTGACCCTCCAGCTTCCCCTAGTCCTTGTGAATGATAGAGAATTATAACAACAGCTTTCGCTCACTAAACATCTGCCGTGTGCTATTCCGGCACCCAGCACTTTACAGGGGCCATGGGATTGAACTGAATCCCCACAACAGTCTCATGAAGTAGGTACTGTTTGTCCCCTTTACAGACAGAGGATTTAAGTCTCCTTGAAGTGACTTGCCCAGGTCCCTCTGTTGGGAAGTAGAGTTGCTGGGAAAGTGTAATTCCTTTACTGTATTTTCTTCTTGCTTTGGGCTGCCAGGAAGAGTTGTTGAATGACAGTACGGACTCAGGAGCCAGACAGTGTCTGTGGAACTCACTGCTGTGGGAGCTTGGGCAGGTCACTTTACCTCCCAGGGCCTCAGTTTCTTCGTCTGTAAATGGGGATAATAATAGTTCCTGGTCCCTGGCATTGCCATGAAGATTAAAGAAGTTAACACCTGCAAAGCACCAAGACAATGCCTAGCCTTAGTGAGGGTGGAATGCATTTGTAGGAAGGTGAATACCGTCCTCTGCAAAACTCACATCCACCCAGAACGATAGACTGCAGCCTTGCTTACAGATGTGATTAGTTAAGATGAGGTGGTCCTTGACGACAGGGAGTCCTAAATCCAGTGACAAGTATCTTCCTGAGAGAACAGAGAGGGAGACACAGACATAGAGAGATGCCCAGAGAAGATGCCATGTGAGACTGAGGAGAGGTTGGAGGGATGAAGCTACAAGTCAAGGAGCTCCAAGGATTAACAGCATGCCCCAGAAGCTGCAAAGAGGTGAGAAAGGATTTTCCCTGGAGCTTCCAAGGGAAACGTGGTTCTGCTGAAGATTTGGTGTCAGACACGTGGCTCCCGTACTGCAAGAAAATACATTTCTGTTGTTTAAGCCACCTAGTTTGTGGCACCTTATTACGGCAGCCCTGGGAAATGGATGCAGTGGGCATTAAATGTAAAATTTTAAATGAGAATGAAACCCAGTTCTGTTTGTTTCCTACGTGCAAACTCTTGCTAAGGATAGATACTCAGGGCCATCTCCGGAGCGTTCTTTTCACTAGTGGTCAAGGCTGTTGTCCTCACTTCCCACACTTAGTGTGGAACACTCTACACCCAGAAGCTTCCCCGCTAGGGTGAGACTGACTCGTTTAGCAGGTGGTTCTGGGAACAAGGTCCCCAATTCTACAAGAACCAAGTACTTTCCCCTGCACAGCCAATGCATCGGGTCCCTTCTGTAAGATCCGGCCAGTGCGTCCTTCTTTCACGGTATTCAGAACAGTGTGTCTCTATTCATAACAAGTGAGTGTATTTCCTTTACTTTATTACTGACAGCTTGGCCACTAGTTGTATTTTCTTCTTGCTTTGGCTGCCAGGAAGCTCAAAGTCATGGTGCAACTGTCTTGGTTTAGCTTTCTAAAGGTGAATACAGAACAGTATTCTTCCCTTATGTTCACAAAGTGTCTGAGTCTTCTGTGATTTGGTTAATGGCAGTAGCAAGGAGGTGGGGTCTGAATTAAAAGAGAATGTGTAGAACTGGAAGCCAGAACCTTGATGTCTCCTTGTTCTGCGTGACCTTGGGGATGGTGTTCCCTCTCTGAAGGTCACTTTCCTAATCTGTAAACTAAAGATAACCAGCCCTGTTCTGTCTGCCAAGAGATCAAAAGAGATGACATGTGTGGGGGTGCTCTGTAAACTGTCAACTGCCTTATATGTGTGATTGCTCAGGGTGTCTGTCTTTGGAGAAACCAGGCCTGGCATAATAATTTTTTTAAAGGAATAAGTAAATAATAATAAATTATTAATAGAAATGAAGTCATCTTACTAAGATTACTTACAATGTACCAAGACAGGGCATCTGACCGCAAGTGTGCGTGATAAGGGTCATCAGCCCAAGCTGGGAAACCCGAGGTGCACAGGAGTGAGGGAGCTCCAATCCCAGCGTCCCTTGGCCAAGGCCGTGCATTCAGTGGCACAGCCTCTTCTGCGGGTGGGGGGAGGCCCACAGAAAGGGAATAGGATGTTGGTCTCTTCCCCTGTCTCCAGGAATGTTTGTGCTCCTGAGATTATTAACCAGAGCAAACAGAGAGAGCAAATGCTGCCAGGGCCACTTGGACTCTTGGCTGCTTTTTAAAAATTAACCTGGGGCCACAAGGATACATGGCCAGCAGTAGTCAGAGGCATGCTGACCCCTCATCCCGTCTTGCTGTTGGGGTGGAAAGATGAAGGCTCTGTGGCCTCTGCCCCTCCTCGGGGGCCCAGGGGCCTAAGAGTCCACAGGAATTGGCCAAGTTCCAGAACCACTGCAAGGGGAGGGTGTCCTGCCCCTATGCAGGGGACCTCAGGGCCTCAGGTGCCCGATGCAGTAGGGAGCAGAAGAATCAACTTTCAGATACATACACTGGGGCTCAGGGAGATGACAGGACTTGTTCAAGATCATCCAACTCATAACCAAGTCAAGAACCAGGCAGGCCTGACCCCAGCACCCACGCTTTCCACTGATCTGTGATCAGGAGAGGTTGGTCAGCAGGCAGAGGAGGCCGGAAACGTGGGAAAGCCCCTCCCTAGAAGTTTTCCAGGAAGGAAAGGAAGGCTGGACCTCCTGAGTGGACCAGCAAGGCCCTGAAGGGCAAGGGCCAGAACTTAGACCAGAGGCCATGGTCAAGGTTTGTCTTCCTCTGCCAATGGTGGAAAGGCAAGTGACAAACTCCCTGACAGGGGGCCTCATGACACCTGTCTCACCTTTCCCCCCGTCCCACCTGCTTCCTCTGCCTCATCTGCCCCCTCTGCCTCACCTGCCTCATCTGCCCCCTCTGCCTCACCTACCTCATCTGCCCCCTCTGCCTCACCTGCCTCCTCGGCCTCACCTGCCTCCTCAGCCTCACCTGCCTCCTCGGCCTCACCTGCCTCCTCAGCCTCACCTGCCTCACCTGCCCCCTCTGCCTCACCTACCTCATCTGCCTCCTCGGCCTCACCTGCCTCCTCAGCCTCACCTGCCTCATCTGCCCCCTCTGCCTCACCTACCTCATCTGCCCCCTCTGCCTCACCTGCCTCCTCCGCCTCACCTGCCCCCTCTGCCTCACCTGCCTCCTCGGCCTCACCTGCCTCCTCAGCCTCACCTGCCTCACCTGCCCCCTCTGCCTCACCTACCTCATCTGCCCCCTCTGCCTCACCTGCCTCCTCGGCCTCACCTGCCTCCTCAGCCTCACCTGCCTCCTCGGCCTCACCTGCCTCCTCAGCCTCACCTGCCTCACCTGCCCCCTCTGCCTCACCTACCTCATCTGCCCCCTCTGCCTCACCTGCCTCCTCCGCCTCACCTGCCCCCTCTGCCTCACCTGCCTCCTCGGCCTCACCTGCCTCCTCAGCCTCACCTGCCTCACCTGCCCCCTCTGCCTCACCTACCTCATCTGCCCCCTCTGCCTCACCTGCCTCCTCGGCCTCACCTGCCTCCTCAGCCTCACCTGCCTCCTCGGCCTCACCTGCCTCCTCAGCCTCACCTGCCTCACCTGCCCCCTCTGCCTCACCTACCTCATCTGCCTCCTCGGCCTCACCTGCCTCCTCAGCCTCACCTGCCTCATCTGCCCCCTCTGCCTCACCTACCTCATCTGCCCCCTCTGCCTCACCTGCCTCCTCCGCCTCACCTGCCCCCTCTGCCTCACCTGCCTCCTCGGCCTCACCTGCCTCCTCAGCCTCACCTGCCTCACCTGCCCCCTCTGCCTCACCTACCTCATCTGCCCCCTCTGCCTCACCTGCCTCCTCGGCCTCACCTGCCTCCTCAGCCTCACCTGCCTCCTCGGCCTCACCTGCCTCCTCAGCCTCACCTGCCTCACCTGCCCCCTCTGCCTCACCTACCTCATCTGCCCCCTCTGCCTCACCTGCCTCCTCAGCCTCACCTGCCTCATCTGCCCCCTCTGCCTCACCTACCTCATCTGCCCCCTCTGCCTCACCTGCCTCCTCCGCCTCACCTGCCCCCTCTGCCTCACCTGCCTCCTCGGCCTCACCTGCCTCCTCAGCCTCACCTGCCTCACCTGCCCCCTCTGCCTCACCTACCTCATCTGCCCCCTCTGCCTCACCTGCCTCCTCGGCCTCACCTGCCTCCTCAGCCTCACCTGCCTCACCTGCCCCCTCTGCCTCACCTACCTCATCTGCCTCCTCGGCCTCACTTGCCTCCTCAGCCTCACTTGCCTCCTCGGCCTCACCTGCCTCCTCGGCCTCACCTGCCCCCTCTGCCTCACCTGTCCCCTTTGCCTCACCTGCCTCCTCAGCCTCACCTGCTCCCTCTGCCTCCTCTCCCTCACATGCCTCACCTGCCTCATCAGCCTCCTCTCCCTCACCCATCTCCTTGGCCTTATCTGCCTCCTCGGCCTCACCTGCTTTACTTGCTCAGTGCCCTCAGCCTCGCTGGAGTACCCTGGCAAAGCTGGAAGTGAGCAGTGCTCAGGACGCCATGACCAGCTGTTTCTAGGCTTTGTTACTTGTGCCCCATTCCTGTCCCAAAGACCAAGCCCACTAGAGACTTGACCAGTTCTGGTGACTTGCTGGGCCACCATGGGGCAGTCCTTTCCCTCCCTGGCCTCAGCTTGTGTACCCAGACTTCCAACGGGGGTAATACTCATTGGACAGGTCTGATATAAGAACTGATTGGGGGACAATTGTGAAAATGCTGCCCAAGTGCATACACTCGAGGGACCGCCGTTGCCATAGGCACTTGGCATCACATGTCCTGGCTGAGGGCTCCTGGTACTGCTGCAGGTGCACTGAGGAGTGAACTTTCAGAGTCCAGCAGGGGGCAGCAGAGAACTTCCAGAAAGACTGGTGTGCCCTGATTGCTTGGTACAGATGGAGCAAAGGCCGGAATGGTACAACCAGCGATGGAACCCAGCCTTCCTTGCCATAAGCCTGTTTAAACTGCCTGGTGAGTGTAAAACATTCAGCCTCTGCTTTCCCATCCTTATCCCACTAGGGAGCTTGATGCTCGGTTGGAGACCTTTTAAAAAAGTAGTTCCCTGGAGAATTCTGGGTAGAACCAGAATTGGGTACACTTGCTGTAACCTGAATAATCACATTTCCAAACTCTATTCTGAGCATTCTAGAAGCAGGTTCTACTGAATCTCCAATTAAGGATCTTACTATACTGGTAGCCCTGTTTTGCAGACAGGGAAACTGAGGCTGAGATATCAGGAGATCGGGAGTTGAATAGTGAATTAAAGCAAGATCTGTCTCCCCTTACACCCAAGGCACTTTGCTGACCTTCCAGACCTTGTGCCATGATAAATAGCTTGAACTTTGGGCATGTATCTGGAGCTGAGTGGTCTCCCTTCATGGGACTCTTCACAGCAAGAGTCAGCTTATGTGAGCCTATTTCTACCTCCCTTGGCCAAGATAACGCTCGGTGTCTGCCACACCAAGTCCAGACCTGGTCTTCTTCCTTGGTACCAAGCTGGGCCCCATAATAGGTGCTCATTAAATAATGCTGATTGACTTAGACTGTGGGGCACAACTTAGGTTAGACTTCAAGAAGGATCACCCAAGCAGAAGACAGCTGAGGGAGATTGGGAAACTGAAATCACCATATTCAAAGTCCTTTAATAATGGTCAATAAGTGAATGGCTTGGATATCCAATGGCAAAATAAGCCAACAGCCTTCACTCTGTGGTGGCTTTTCCTTGAGTCATCCAATTTGGGTTGTCTGTGTATCGTGGCTGGGGGGGATCCAACACTGTGATGGTTACACAGCTGAACTGTATGCCCAGACAGACCTGGGTTCCAGTCATGGCTGCGACCCTGTTCTCCTACTTGATCTTAGTTAAGTGACTTCACCCTTTCTGAGTTTTTCCTCTGTTAAATGGAGTTAATAAGAGCTCATAGGAATATATGAGAATTAAGTGGTGAGAAGGATGTTGTGTTCTTGCTCCTTGGAGATAGCTTAGTAAATGTTATCCCAGGGTCAAGTGTGCCCTTAAATAATGTCAATCCAGGTTCCTGATTGTAGGAGCAAGTGGCTTAGCCTAGAGAAGCAGCTTGGGAAGTGGTACATGTTGGAGCTCAGAATATCCTTGAGATCTGGCCGCCCTAGGGACAGAGCTTGTGGCCCAGGATCTGGTTTCTAGTACACTGCCGAGGAAGGGACTCCCAAAGGAATACACTTTGAAAGGCCTCATTTGTGCCCAGGATGGGGATGCAGACAGGAATAGTCCTATAGTCCTGCTATTCGCTGGCTGGTCTCATCTGTCCATTGAAGCAGGACCTCTGGGGCCTGCTCCAGTTCCTGGCTGACTGAGTTGATATGACCCAACATCCTTGGAAAGACTAAAATTGCTTGTTCCCAAAACCACGAGGCAAGCTGAGTGAGCTCTTTGGAAAGTCCCACTGGCCTTTCTTCAATAAAGACAAATGAATTTATCTCAATCAGTTGCTTTGGGAAGGCAGTGGGAACTCTTCCCTGGCTTTTCCTCTTAGGCAGCAGAGTCCTGACTGGCTGCTTTTCTCTCCATGGAAGAATTCTCGTTAGAAGGGTCATACTATCAGATGGAGCCAGCAGAGCTGAATGTCAACAAGTTCATGAGTCTGCACTTGAAAGTCCAGATTTCAACATAATCCCTCCCCTGCAAGTACAGGAATGATAGAATGTACTGAGCACATCATTAGTGATAATAGTAATAGTAATAGTAACTAACATTTATTTTACACATGTGCTAGGCTCTGTCCTAAATAGTTTATATGAATTCAATTTTAATCTTCGTATCATCCCCTGCAAGCACTTGCAAACTCCTCACAGGATAAACCTCCATCTTACAGAGGAGGAAACTGAGGGTCAGCGAGGTTCACCACCTTTCCCAGACTCTTTCAGCTGGTAAGTTGGGCAGATGGGGGTTGAGAAAAGGGAGGGTTGGCTCAAGGTTCCACAGCCTAGAGACCCCCCAGGTCTCCCACTTCCCCTTTTGGGGTGCTGCCGGCAGGCTGGACTTTAGGGCTCCCCACCTAATTCTCTAGATTCCAGCCCAGGCTGCATAGAGTTCTGGGTCATTGGATAACTTGCAAAGAATTCCTTTGTTTTTTAGGAAAAAAAACAAAGGAATTCACTTTTTAGGGTAGTGAAGGTTCCTCCAGGGAGAAAAAAAGAGCTTAGAAAGGCCCTTCCTCATTTCATCAAACTGCCTGTGCATGGTTGGGACTTGCTGGGTTGTGCCAGGCTTTGGACCCCAACTCTATGCAGGCGGTCCTGAGCTGGATAGAAACTGCTCCTCTCTCGGTCCTTCCTCTGTGGCCCCTCTAGGTGGCACTTGATATTGTGGTTGAAAACACCTGTTCAGGAACCAGACCCACCCAGGTACAAATCCCAACTCTGCCATCTTCTTGCTGTGTGACCTTGGGGGAGTTCCTGAACCTCTTCATGCCTTGGGTTCCTCACTGCAAAATGAGAATCTGTATAGTATCTATTCCTCAGAGTAATACATGACTGGGAGCAGATAAACTTGCTAATTGTGATTCTTTATTCCACTGCCCCTGATTGTCCTTCCCCCCATCCCCAATGAGGCTGAAAGCTGCTTGAGAACAAGGCAGTGACTGGGGCTCAGCCTTGTGTTGCTTCTGCCCAGGAGAAGAGCCCCATCTTTGAGTAGGGACTTAGTAAACATGTGCTAAGTGAGAAATCATGTGACCAGAGCCATAAGCTGCATGAAGGCTCTTGGAAAAGACACTTCTCCTTGACTTTCAAAGGCCTTCCTTGGTGGCCCATCAGTGTAGATGTCAGTGAAGGCCAGGGACCTTTCTGACACACACAGTAGAGCTATAGCACAGCAGGCTTTGAATCCAGATCTCCTGACTTTGGTCCTGTTCTCCATCTCAACATTAGCTCATCTACAAGTTCCCATAGCTGCTCCTTGCCTCATCGCAAGACCATGCCTACCTTCCCAACCCTGCCCTGGCATGCTTGTTTACTTAAAATAAAGGAAGATGAGTTCTTGGGAGCTCAACAAGAAGATAGAAATAGAAAAAGTCATTTAAGAGAACACAAACTATCACATATGGGGCTGAAATTAAATATGAGTTGGAGGCAAATGTGTCATTAGGCAGAGAAGAAAGTCACTGAAGGAGAGAGAGCAGGGCCCACCTGGGATGCTGAGAAGAGGCCGGTGTGCCTGGAGCTACTAGATGCTGTTGGCAATAGGGGCTTCACAAACTCTCATGATGACTTCGACTCCCAGATGGGACCTCACTGCCTTTTAAACACAAGGATCCACAGGAATTCTCTTTCTGAAGCTTGTGCCATCCTACAGCAAGGCATCTTGCCATGCTCCCACTTCTGGATTTAGAACAGGCTGCAAGTTGGGGTTCCCAGGGATCTGGATATCCAGGTGACTCAAGATATGCCAGCATTCTAGAAACTCATGGGTGGCTGTCAAAGCACTGGTGACTATTCCTCCCTAGCCAAAGATTCCAGTGACTCCCTCCCAACATCTCACAAGTTCAGAGAGATCTTCTAGGGATTTGGAATTCTGGGAAATTCTTACAGTCCTCAGGATTTCCAAGACCATCCCCCAATTCTAATGTTTCGAGGTAGCAGAGATCTTTTAAATTGGAGGCTGACACAGTGGCTCATGCCTGTAATCTTAGCACTTTGGGAGGCTGAAGCAGATGGATTGCTTGAGCTCAGGAGTTCAAGACTAGCTTCAGCCAGAACAAGCCCTCATCTCTAAAAATAGCCGAGCATTGTAGTGGGTGCCTGTAGTCCTGGCCACTTGGGAGGCTGAGGCAAAAGAATCATTTGAACCCAAGAGTTTGAGGTTGCCGTGAGCTATGATGCTACAGCACTCAACCAAGGTGACAAAGTGAGACTCAGTCTCAAAAATAAAAATAAGGGCCGGGCGTGGTGGCTCACGCCTGTAATCCAAGCACTGTGGGAGGCTGAGGAGGGAGAATCGCTTGAGCTTAGGAGTTCGAGACTCGCCGGACTCATGAAAAAAATGGAAAAACCCAGCTGGGCGCCGTGGCGAGCGCCTGTAATCCCAGCGGCTTCCAGAGGCTGAGGCAGCGGGGTGCCCGCAGCCCGAGTCTGAGGTTGTGGTGAGCTACCACGCCCACTGCACTCTGCTCAGGGGCATAGGGTGGGACCCTGTCTCAACAACAACAAAAAAAATAAATAAAAATAAGGCTCAGCGCCTGTGGCTCAAGCAGCTAAGGCGCCAGCCTCATACATACTCCTGAACTGGCAGGTTCGAATCCAGCCTGGCCCTGCCAAAACAACGATGGCTGCAACCAAAAAAATAGCTGGGCGTTGTGGTGGGTGCCTGTAGTACCAGCTACTTGGAAGGCGGAGGCAGGAGAACTGCTTGAGCCTGGGAGTTGGAGGTTGTTGTGAGCAGTGATGCCACAGCACTCTACTCGGGGCAACTGCCTGAGGCTCTGTCTCAAAAATAAATAAATAAATAAATAAAAATCAAAAATCGCCAGATGTTGTGGTGGGTGTGTGTAGTCCCAGCTACTCAGAAAGCTGAGGCAGGATGATCACTTGAGCCCAGGAGTTTGAGGTTGCTGTGAGCTATGACGACACCACTGCACTCTAGTCCAGGTGACAAGAGCTAAATTCCTATCTCAAAACGAAATACACACATACATATATTTGACAGTTCTTAAGAACTACTACCATGTTTCAGTGGGTCAGAGAACTGTCCCTAAGTTCCAGCAACCTAAATAAGGCTTTCAGGGTCCCAGAAATGCCCTCTGCAGTCTAAAAGTTCTTGGTAAGAAGCAAATGGATTTCAGGAGCCTTGGTACATTACTGGGGATCTCCCCAGGGTTTAGGAAGCCTAGAAAAGTGGAAGTTCTAGAGTGAGGATGCTGGATTGAGAGATGTACACGTGGCTTATGAGATGGGGGCAGTGGTAGCTGACCCTTTGAACCCTGGGTTTATCACTGGAAAAGGATGTGGGGATTTTGCTGAGTGGGAGCATGAGCTGGAACTAGGAAACTGGAACATCATGGCCGACTCCAGCAGGAATCGTCCAAACACAAGTGAACGAGCAAAGGCCAGGATCCCCCTGGGTGGTCCGAGCATATCCTCCCGAGGCAGCTAAAGAAAGCTCTCACAGCTCTTAAGTTTAGTGCCAGGAGCTTCCCTTGCCTGAGACTGAAGACCTCCCAGCAAGCAGGACCAGTGAGATAAGGGTTCTGGAGAACATGGAGGAGCCTAAACATGAACCCACAAGAGCCACCCAAGCTGCTGCGGCATCAAAACAATCAATCTCAGAAACAAAGGGGTTTTTCCCCAGTGACCAAGCAGAGATGAAGGGGAAAAAAAGAAAAAGAAAAAGAAAAAAGAGGGACTCAGCACCTGTAGCTCAAGTGGCTAGGACACCAGCCACATATACTGGAGTTGGCAGGTTTGAATCCAGCCCGGGCCAAAAAATAGCTGGGCATTGTGGCAGGTGCCTATAGTCCCAGCTACTTGGGAGGCTGAGGCAAGAGAATCATTTGGGCCCAGGAGTTGGAGGTTGCTGTGAGTTGTGACACCACAGCACTCTACCCAGGGTGACAGCTTGAGACTCTGTCTCAAAAAGAAAAAAAAAAGAAAGAAAGAAAAAGGGTTTATGGCATTAAACAAGCTCACCGTCCCTGTCAGGTTGCTGTACAAATGTCACCTCCAGGAGGCCTTTCCAGAACTCCCTGTTCAGGGTTGCATCTCCCACCCTCCCCCTGGCGAGGCTCCACCCTCTTGCTCCGTTTTCATTCACAGCATCTATCGCCATCTGACATGCCATGTATTTTGCCCACTTTCTTGTTTGTTGTGTTCCGTGAGGGTAAAGATTCTTACGCATGAGTAGGTTCTCAATAAATATGTGTTGAATGATTATTTTTTGAACCTGTATTGTCAATTCCATCAAACCGTCACATTGCCTCAAAGTTGCTTATGGCTAAATTGTCTGCAATAGGCGAAGCCACATGCTGGACTCTTTCCACATGCCAGGGAATCTAGTCCACCCAGGTTTCATAAAGGGACACTATTGTGCCCTTTCTGGACACAAGGTGACCTGGGCTTGGAGCAGTTGCTTGCCCAGGGTCCCTCATGGATAAGTGATGCTACCAGGATTTGGCCTGGGTGGCTCAGTCTCATAGCCCACTATGCCTGGCACAGCTGCCTGTGGTGTCTGGCCGTCACCCTACATCCCCAGGCTCTGCCTCCATAGACCTGGGCTTTGCGGGAAGCTGCCACTGTCGAACGCCCCTCATGCCCAGTCACAAATTCGCCTCTCAGTTCCTGGCCACTGGTGGCTCTAACTTGGGCTCACACTGCTGGTCCCAGCTTTAGGGATCAGCCCTGCCGGGACCCTCAGGAGTCAGAGGTTAGCAGTGGAGAAGGCCCAGAAAAGCCCAGTACTCTGCCTCAAGTCATACAGCTCACTCAAGTTGCCTGGGGGAATGTTCCTTTTATTTTGGGGTCCTCACCCCTCTAGGGAAAAGGGCACACATTCCCAGAGCTACTTTCCAAAATGATGAGAAGAACACCAAGTCTCTCCTTGATTGGTCTTGCACTGGAGAGTGTGATGGGGGAAAGTGGTCCTATCTCCTCAGGCCAGGACCTCTGAACACAGTGATCCTCTAAGCACTGTTCCAGATGATGGCTATGACCTCCTTCCAGCATTCCTAGGCTCCCTAGCACTCTGCTCTCTGGCTGGCCCTCTGGCCTCAGCCTGTTCCTCCCCAGCATGCCCTAAGCCTGTGGCTAAGGTAGGGTCCATGGCTAAGGCCTCAGGCAAAGTCTGGTCTGACACCTGGCTCAGGTGCTGGCTGAGGTGTCTCACTCCCTCTCTGTGCTGGTCTCTTTATGGTGCCTGCCCCCAGCTCACCCTTGCCAGCCAGGCCACCTCCCATAAGTGGTCTGTGTCATCTAAATACAGATCTAGGCTGGGCTGTAATCCTAGCACTCTGGGAGGCAGAGGTAGGTGGACTGCCTGAGTTCAGGAGTTCCAGACCAGTCTGAGCAAAAGTGAGACCCCATCTCTACTAAAAATAGAAAAACTCACCAGGTGTTGTGGCAGGTACCGTGTAGTCCTAGTTATTTGGGGAACTGAGGCAAGAGGATCACTTGAACCCAAGAGCTTGAGGTTGCTGTGAGCTATGATGGCATAGCACTCTACCTGGGACAACAGACTAAGACTCTGTGTCAAAAAAAAAATAAAAAAGAAAGAAGGAAGAGAAGAA
Organism: Nycticebus coucang; assembly: GCF_027406575.1. Classification (NCBI taxonomy): domain Eukaryota; kingdom Metazoa; phylum Chordata; class Mammalia; order Primates; family Lorisidae; genus Nycticebus; species Nycticebus coucang. The sequence continues at coordinate 23,758,611 of NC_069781.1, read as the reverse complement.
GAGAGGGAGGGAAGGAAAGAAAGAAAAAGAAAAGAAAAGAGAAGAAAAGGAAAGGAAAAGGAAAGAAAAGAAAAGAAAAAGAGAAACTAATGCAAATCTAGGCTGGTGACACCTTAAGAACCTTCCATAGCTCCCTTTTGCCTTTGCCAAGTACGAACTGTGGATGTGACCTAGAAAGCCTTGTACTTCCTGCCCTGACAATCTCTGTAAACTCAGGGGTCTCCAAGCCTTTGTCCCCACCACCCTGCACCCACCTTCCCTGGACTGAATGCTGCCCACCCTCTAAGCCAGCGGTTCTCAACCTGTGGGTTGAGACTCACAGGAACTGTATAAAGGGCCGCCACAGTAGGAAGGTTGAGAACCACTACTCTAAGCCTTCATCACAGCTTTCTTGGTAAACCTTCCCTGACTCCCTCCATAATCACAGACTGAGTAATCCTCCTCTGTGCCTCCACAAGTCTCCTGGCTCCTCTAGCAAAGCCCCGTGAGCTTGTAAACTTCTGTCCCCCACAGACTAGACTGTCGGCACACTGGGAAAACTCACCTTGGTCCTTGCTGATTATATTTTGCCACCTTACAGCTTGATTTGCAGTTGATGTCAGTGGTGTTTATTGAATGAATGAAAGATGTGGGTCTCAGTTTCTCTAACTATGAATGGGCAGATTAGGTTAGCCTCATGGCTGTCTGTAATGAGCCCCTTCCAACCCCACCCCAGTTCCTCATGTCACACCTGGACTTCTCCACTGTCACAGACCCACTGCATCCTATGGGCCCTTGTGCCAGGAATCATGTTTCTCACACCCTTGACCTTCACTAGACCACAAAGGGATGGGGAGCCACATCCACCATTTAACTGACTAAAGATGAGAAAGTGGTCCATGAAAAGCCAGGCCTCCTGAGCCCCACCAGCACATGCAACACAGAGTGAGTGAGTCCCCAAGCTCCTGTCTGCCCAGCCCATGGCCAGAGTGGTTTGCCTCATGCCTCCTTCATGGAGACATGCACCACTCAACTTCCCCATGACCCCCAGTGGCATGTAGTAGTTGCTCAATCAAAACTTATACAGTCCATGAAAGGAGATGGGAACCAGGGACCTCACAGACCAGGGGGGTGCACACCTGTGCTGAGAGTCCCAGCCCCTTCTCTCTTGGATTCCTGGCAGGGAAGCAACTGACTCTTCAGAACACAGAACCAACCAGGCCTGGACTGACGCCTCCTTCTTTATTCATATGTTCATCATCTGCTGCCTGGTTTCTCCTGAATTCAGTCTCATGTCTTGTGGTCTGGGGCAGCACCCTCCCCGTGCTCCCCTGAAAAAGCTGCTAATCCCATGCACTAGCTGGAGAGAGTGAGGCCTAGGGACGCAGAGCCCAGTCTGAGGTCACACAGCCATCTTCTGGGTTTCCACTCTGCCTTGAGCGGGGAGAGAGGACTGGGCCCGGGCTCCGTGCAACCTTGCTGTGGGGTGGCTGGCTCCGACCACGTCGCAGGGAACTACCAATCTGGTCTCTGAGGGCCTCCAGTCTCTGGGCCAGGTTTTGAACTCCAGCTCCACCTAAGAAGCAATGAGACTTGAGGCCTGCCTTTCCTTAGACCTTCCTTTCCTTGGACTTTCCCCGACCCACATCCATCTGGGTCCCAACATCCTCTAGGGAAGCCTCAGGGGTTAAGTACCCTCCATCCTTCCCTCTACCCTCACTATGGGCTCCAACGCACATCTGGGCATGCAGGTGGTCCTACAAAAAGAATCCTAAGTTTGGGAACTAGGAAGATTTTAGAAATCACCTCTCAACACCCACCCCATTTCAGCAGTGGGAAGACTGAGGCCTAGAGAGGATGGATTTCTGGCTCAAGATCACATGGAACACTAGGAGCCCTTCCCTTCCTTCCTTCTTCACCTCTCAGCACTGGTGATGTGCTCGGTGGCGCTGTGGGCAGGGGAGGTGCAGAGGGTACCACATCCTCCTCGGTCAGCATCTCCGCCAGGACTCTGGTCTGAGTCCAGTCTCTGTGGCTCCTGGGCCAGGGGAGTTGGGTGGTAGGAGGTGAGGCTTTGGGCCCAAGCCTCCTCCTCCCCGACCCCAGTGCCCTAGAGGTGGGCCCACCTCTCTCTTGGGCACTTGGCAGAGCTAGGGCTGCATGGTGGTGCCCAGAGTGGGGGTCGGGCAGACAGGGACCTGCCTCCTGGAGCCTCAGGGCCCAACACCTGTGGGAAAAACCAGAGCCCACAATGGTAACCCCAGCCTGCCTCTCTGTGTCCCACTTCCCTGGTAGTGACTGTAATCCTGGCCATGCCTGCCCACAGGGTGCCAAGAATGTCAGGTGGGCTAAAGGAGTGGCGTCTTGGTCACTTTCCTCTGTGGGCAGCAGAAAGTTTTCGTGACAGTCTCTTCTGAGAGCAGGAGCGCCTGAGGGCAGGAACCATGTCTAGCCATGTTCTGAGTGCCAGAGAGAGGTAGGCACCTAGCCAGGAGTGAAGGGAGAGTTACTGGTGGAGCGAGTGAATGTATCAGTGAGTAATGATGGAGTAAGTTCCCGAAAGAAGGCAGGGTGGGAGGAGGGTGAGTGAGGCGAGTAGTTATTCCAAACCCTGGGGGTGGGGAGACAGAAGCTAGCCATTCCCTCCCTGTGAGCCAGGCCTGGAGTCCGGGAAGCCCCTGCCTGGGAGCCTCCTGGACTGGGCTCTCCTAGACCAAGGTCTCTAGTGTTCCCACATCCCACATCCCCAGCCTGAACTTTCCTACCTGCTGCACGTGGCACTCCCCCCAAGGGCAGGCCCAGTGGGCCAGGGGCACTCGGCACAGCGGGCAAAGGTGACGCCAGGGGCAGGAGGAGAGGGGCGGCAGTACCTACAAGACAGGAAGTCAGAGGCGCCACAGCACCCCGGCTTGTCACCCCTCTAGGTTGGGTAGTGAGACTCACATGGCAGGAGGGAGCTGGTACCATCAAGCAGGGACACGGTGGTGCTGGGCCCGGTTGATGGTGGTAGCAGGCAGAGAGGCGCCTGGAAAGGATGCTGGGGTCTATGCCTGCAGCCCCAACCCGACCATCAGTCTGGCCTCCTGGAGACTCACCAGTTGCCAGGCTCGTTCTCAAGGTTTTACAAACCAACACATTCCTTCCAATCTTTTTTTTTTTTCTTTTGTAGAGACAGAGTCTCACTGTACAGAGTGCTGTGGCGTCACACGGCTCACAGCAACCTCTAACTCTTGGGCTACGCGAGTCTCTTGCCTCAGCCTCCAGAGCAGCTGGGACTACAGGCGCCCGCCACAATGCCCGGCCATTTGTTGCAGTTTGGCTGGGGCTGGGTTTGAACCCGCCACCCTCGGCATATGGGGCTGGGTTTGAACCCGCCACCCTTGGCATATGGGGCCGGCGCCCTACTCACTGAGACACAGGCGCCACCCTCCTTCCAATCTTTAAAACAAGCCTATAAGGCTGGGCGCGGTGGCTCAGGCCTGCAATCCCAGCACTCTGGGTGGCCACAGTGCACGGATTGCCTGAGTTTAGGAGTTTGAGACCAACCTGAGCCAGAGGGAGAGTCCACCTCTAAAAATAGCTGGGCGTTGTGGTGGGTGTCTGTAGTCCCAGCTACTCAGGAGGCTGAGGCAAGAGAATCACTTGAACCCAAGAGCCTGAGGTTGCTGTGAGCTAAGATGCCACAGCACTCTACTGAGGGTGACAGAGTAAGACTCTGTCTCAAAAACAAAAACAAAAACAAAAAACAACAACAAAAAACCAAGCCTACAGAGCAGGCACTATGATCCCCATTTTACATAAGAGGAAATCCAGGCAGGAGAGGTCAAAAAACTTGCCCAAGGTGATACATCTAGCAAGTGGCAGAGCTGGAAATGGAACTCAGCTGGTGTGGATCCAGAGGTCAGACCCTATCCCAGGCCTGGCTCTAGGCTGGTGGCCGCGCTCACCTCTCTAGCTCCTGGACCTGCTGGGCCAGGACCCGCTGCTCACTCTGGGCCAGGTCTCGGCTGCTCTGCAGCTGTCTCTTTTCTTTCCTGAAGGAGAGTAGACGCCAGGGATGGGACAGGAGGCAGGGCTGGCAGGGCTGTCAGTCAGCCTCTCCTCATTGCAGTGCAGTATCAGCCCAGGAGGCAGGTGGGGCAGAGTACAGCAAAGGACCAGAGAGGGGAAGCAGTGTGGCAGAAGCAGCCCAGCAGTGAGGGGTGGAGGACAGAGTCCCCTGGCTGAGGTCTGGACCTACCTGAGCCTCTCATTCTCCAGCATGAACTCCTGCAGCATCCCGTAGAGGTTCCGCTGGGCCCAGGCCATCTGGGTGCCACTGAGCCCTGAGGCTGCAGGGAATCAGGAAGTCACTGGATCCACAGGAGCCTTAGGCCTACCCACATCCCTCTCTGCCCCCAGGGAGCTCATACCTTTGCGTTCCATTTGGTCCAGCTGGAACTGCAGGTGACGGTTCTCCTCCTGGAGCTGCAGCCTATCAGTCTCCACACGCTGGGTCTGCTTTGCCACAGGGGACTGCAGAGACAGAGGCCCAGAATTGCCCCTTACAGTGGTACAAATTGTGCACTGCACAAGGGTTCCAGCCATGGGAAGTGAGTGAGGTCTAAAATCAAGCCCATGCTTCACCTGCCAGCCTTACCTCTTGGCACAAGGCTGCATCTATCTGGAGGGGACACCTTGTCCTAATTGCACCATCCTAAAAATCCCCACTCTGAGCTGGGCTTGGGTCAAGGCCAGCTCCAAACTCAGTTCTGTCCAAACTTTGGCCAAGATTCTGACCTCAAACAAGACTTATATCAGATCCTCCACTCAGCTCACACTTAGCCATGATACCATCTGGGATCCTGGCTACACCCTAATCATATCATAACTCAGACTCTAACCTACCTCCTGCTCTAAGCCCGGCCAGGACACAGGCTGGGACCCTGACCCCACCTTTCCCAATCATGGCACCATTTCCAAGATTCCAACCCTAACCCCAACTCTGACCCAGTTCTAGACTTCAATCACAATGTCATCTAAGGTTCCAACTATTGGCTGATCTCCCCAGCCTGTCCCTTGTGTCTCCCTTCAGTCACCTTGGGGGCCTGCGGCCGGGTGGTGACTCGCTGAGCTCGGCTTGCATATCGCAGGGTGCTGAGAGTTTCAGGAAGACACTGGGCTGAGGGGGACACGCAGGCCACCTGGGGAGGACTCCCCCTGAGTGCTGCTGTCTAGGAGCCCACTCCTCAGGACCCAGCCTTCCCTGCCACACCCCCCCTTGGATACCATGAGGGTGACCCCACGCCCCCCAAGGGAGTCTGCCAGCAACTTGGTGAGCTTGCTGTCCCGGAAAGGGATGTGGCTCTGCTTTCGCTGTGGGTCCAGCAGCAGGGAGATGCAGTGACCTGGGTGGGAGAGCAAGGCCCAGAAAGGTTACATCACTTGCCTGAGGCCACCCAGCTGGCCCCCTGCAGAGTGAGGATCTCCACCCAGGCCTGTGTGACTCTAAAAACCCATCTCTCCATGTGATGACATTACTCAGTCATATTGGTCTCCACCAGCTCATTGGGGCTCCTTATGGGGTAGAAATGGCCCTGTTACCCTTGATCCCCCAAAGGGCCTAGCACATAGCATGGGCTCAGGAAGTTTCCAGTGAATGGACTGAATGAGAAGGAGTTTTGTGAGCAGCTGTCATGCACACCACCAGGGAATGTGAGACCCCATCCCTTAAGGATCTCAAAGTCCAATAATCTAGAATGGGAGGTGAGGAGACAGGTCTTGTTACTGAGCCTCAGTCTTCTCAACAGCACAAGAGACAGGATGGACGTCTCTGAAGAGTCATCTTCTGACATTGAGTGTTTCTACACCCAAATTAAAATGTAACTATACATCCATAGAGTGTACAGACTCATAGATAATCGATGTTCTGAGAAGGGAGAAGCCAACAGGAGCTAAGGCCTCTGGTTCCTGGATCATAGCTCTGTCACCTCATCCGTGCACTATAACTCCTCTGGTGTTCCCCACTTTGGACAGAAATAGGCCAGGTGCCACAGAAGGGCTCAGAAAGTCAGACCAGCTGGCCCCCAGGTCTCACCCAGGGCCAGCAAGCTGCGGTTGATGCTGTTGGCCTCAAGCATCAGCTCCCCACGGGATCCTGTGGCTGTCACCTTCTCGCTGCCAGCCAGGTCTACGAAGCACAGCTTCCCACCAACAGGGGGCTCCCCAGGGCCCACAGGAGGCATCTGCTGAGCCTGGAAGATCAGGGATTCATGGGGACTTGGGAGGGACCATCCTTATCAAGGTCACAAGGTTCACAAGGCTAAAGGTTTCCATGATCACCCCACATGCATGCCTATGTTGGTTTATATAACCCGGTGCAGACCCTTGTGGCTGGGTGGCCCCAGGCCAGCTCCTTCCCCAAGCCAGGGCACTCACAGTTCGGCAGCTGATGTAGACAGTGAGCAGGGCATGGCTCCGGCTAGAGGCCTGGTTCAGGGTGTGAGCTGACCTCCTCCGACGGCTAAGACCTGGGAGGGAAAAACATCAGGAGTGGAACTTGGTAGGAAGAACAGGAAGAAAAAGGAACAAAGGAATCCTGAGAGCAGAGGGTGGGCCTGTGCAGAGACAGAGAGGCAGGAAAGTTAGTGTTGGTTCAGGAAACGATGGAATATTGGGGCAGATATCTCTAGCCCAGATAGGTGAAAGAGGGGATAGAGAGAACGGAGCAGAAGAATAACAGATCTGCATTTTTCTTTTTTTTCTGAAAGCATTTCAAGATGTCACCCTGGGTAGAGTGCCATGGCATCACAGCTCACAGCAACCTCAAACTCTTGGGCTTAAGCCATTCTCTTGCCTCAGCTTCCCAAGTAGCTGGGACTTACAGGCACCCGCCACAACGCCCAACTATTTTTTGTTTGTAGTTGTCATTGTTGTTTGGAGGGCCCAGGCTGGATTTGAACCTGCTAGCTCTGGTGTATGTGGCTGGAGCCCTAGCCGAATGAGGTACAGGCACTGAGCCGAGATCTGCATTTTATAAACATTTTATTGCTGTGCACAGGGAGGGAGAGAAAGTGAGGCAGAGAGATCAGCTGAGAGGTGTGGCATAGCATCCTCAGTGCCTATCAGAGGATGGGTGCCCAATGAATATTTGCTGAAAAAATGAATAAGACTGGAACAGAAGGGCTTTATAGCCTAGGCTGAGATCTGACCTTTATCCTCAAGGGTGGAGGGTTTGGAAAAGAGGGATGTGTTTTGCGAAATAGAGGAAAATGGATTGACAAGGGAGAGTCTGGAGATGCAGAGACCTCCCTAGGGAGCCAGGACTAGGCCTGGCTGAGGCAGAGGCCTGGGCTGGAGAGGAGTCTGCCTGGAAGGCAGAATCAGCAGGCTCTGGGCAGCGGTGGAGGTGGGGGACATCCTTGGGCTGTGCCTTTGAATTGCTGGTTTCTTGGTCCTTTTCCCCACAACAGTCACTTCTCAAGCCAAAGCTCCAGCTTGCCTGGCCCATACTCAGAGAAACAGCACGCACCCATCTGTAAAAGTTCCATCAGGGCCTCCAGACTCGAAAACTCCACGACCCGTAGTTGTTCCACGTAGAAGCCTCGGGTCTTATTCCAGCGAACAGGGAGAGGCCGGGGAGACCCCAGGCTCAGCAAGTCCTGAACCTGGGAGGTTAGAGAGGAGGGTGAGGGAAAGGACTCTCCGAGTCTCCGTGCCCCTCTCCCCCGACCTTCCTGACAACTGTCCCCAACTCCTTGGAAAGAAACTCCTGGGTAGCCTCGTGGGCTTTCAATCTCTCCTATTCCCTTACCTGATCATTGTAGATCTCCAGATAGGAGGCGCGGAGGGTGACAGGGGCAGGCAGGTGCTGCACGCGGTCTAACAGCCAGGCGAAGGTCCTCTGCATGATGCCAGCCAGGCTGGGGGGTACGGGCTCCCCCTCCCCCTAAGGGCCAAACCAGCTCAACCTGAGGCTGGTCATCTCCATCTTCACCACAATAATGATTACCCTTTGTAGAGCTGGAACCGCACCAAGTTCCCGTACAACAGCTCATGTAATTCTCACAGGTGGTACTGTAGCCTCCATTTTACAGGCAAAGAAACTGAGAGCTAGTTTAAGGGGCCAACACTTGAACCCAAATGCTCCAAATGGGGAAGCCCCTTCTGCTCTCTGGTCCTCCGTGTCCTTGTCTGCAAATCAACTGCGCGGGCTGCACGGTTCCAGCCACTTCTTTGTGAGAGTCGCGCTGCCTGCGGCTCCCCAAGCCCACAGAGGCCCGACGGGGGCTGGGGGAGCTCCCCAGCGCTCGGCTCACCTGGGGCGGGGGTCCAGTTAGGGTGTAGGTCTTCCCGGAGCCGGTTTGGCCAAAGGTGAAGACGGTGCAGGAGAAGCTGCGGGGAACAGGGGAAGGCCACGGGCGGCGGCCGGTGGTGGGCGTGGGTGAGAAGTTAGAGGGGTGGGCGACTAGGGGCCGGGGCGTGGTTGCGGGCAGGACTCCGCCGCGCTTTCCGCCCAGCCGCGCCCCACTCACCCGCGCAGCGCCAGCTCGCCCAGGCGCCGCACGCCGCAGGCCCGGAACACGTCCTCCTGCGTGCGCGCCCCGTCCAGCACCGCGCCGAAGCGGAAAGCCACCTCGGGGCCTCCGCCCGGAGGGCTCACCTGCGGAGGGGGCGGCAGAGGGGCGGGCACTCTGGTCGCCGCGGGCCACTCTGGGGCGGGGGGGCACTCTGGAGGGGCAGGGCATTCTTGGGGGGCCTCCAGGGAGGGCTGCACTCTGGAAGACCCGGCATTCCGGAGGGACTGAGCACTCTGAAGGGGCGGGGCACTCTGGAGGGGAACACTCTGGGGGGAGGCTTGATTCTAGGGCAAAGTTGCCTGGGCAAGCCCCGAGGATGGCCTTTCTTCCCGGGGTTGGGAGGAAGAGAGGGGTTCCTCACCTGCAGAGTCCGGGTCCCTGAGCAGTGCAGCACGCTCTGCTCCCCTCGACGCAGCTCCGCGGAGCTCATAGGACGCACCCTGGGGTCCGACAAGAAGGCGGATCGGTACGTCCTGACGTCTTCTTTGGTCCCTGCCTCGCCCGGGTGCCTCCCACCCAACCTACACCCACCTGAGCACTACTTGAATGGGCGTTTCCGGCCCCTCTGGTCCCAGCTCCAGGCTCCGCGCGGGGTCCCTAGGGCAGCAGCGCGAGTCACCTTCCCTGCCCCCAGCGGCTGGCTGTCGGCTGGGCGTTCAGGACCCCCCTGAACCTCTCTGAGGCGCTGCTTACCCGTCGGGTGACCCGCGTTCCTCCTCCATGTCCTGCTCCGCACACGGAGTTAGCTCCGCCTGAGTCTCCTTTCTTCCCCTCCCCAGTACCCTACCCCTCTCCTCGACGCTGCACTGTCTGCACACATCTTCCGCTCCCACCCCCATCCCCCATCCCAGGCAGCCATCCATCCGGAGAGGTTCCGGCCTGCCCAGGGCTAGCTAGTTAAAGATTTACCCACCCCACTGCAGTGGTGGAGAAAGTCTCTCCCAAGCCAGGGGACCCCTAGCCAGGGGGGTTCCGGAGTCTGAGGATTCCTTGCTCTTGCCCAGTCCCATCAGGAGGGACTGACCTATGGAACTCGTACACAGCTGAGGATACCTAAGCAGGGATGGAAAAACTCCACCAAGACCACAGAGGTAACCTGTGTAGAGCAAGGACAAGGCTCTTCCAACTCTCTCCACATATGCTCACCCTCCCCTCTGGTTTCATAGTCACCTTCCACCCCAGCAGCTGGGGTATCTTCTCAGCCCAGGGTCTAGGGAGGGGCCGAGGTCTCAGTTCTGGGGAAGACCTCGCTGGATTGAGTCTCCGAGCTGAGCTGAAAACACGTTTCCAAACATCTGGTTAAACACTGGGGCACCTGCTGTCTCTAATCCCAAGGTTAATACAAGGCCCAACACAGTTGTTTAACCCTCTCCTGGTCTGGCTTATGAGTGCAGCAGAGGCAGCTGCAAGTGTGTCGGGATGGAGCTATTGCTCATTCTGTGCCAGTCTCCTGGCTGGGCGTCTGGGCATAGGAATCACATACAGACTTGCCGCTTCCCAGCTCACAGTCTGGCTGGGGAGAGGGATAAGTTCAATCCAGTATGTAGGGCCTTTGAAGGAGTGCAGAGCCGTGTAGGAGCCAGGGAGGCAAGGAAGTGGAGCTGGCAGGTGAGGATGTTGCAAGAAGAAACTACTGGTGTGGGATGGGAGATGTGTGTGGCATAGGAGATGTGGTCTGAGGCTGGACCCAGCTCGTGGAGGGTATAGAAAAAGTCTGGACTCCTTAGAAAGCCATGGAGCCATTGAAAAATTACAAACAGGGATATAACACCATCAGATTGTTATTATTATTGCTGTTCTGGCTATCTCTGTATGCTCTGAATATTTTTGCAAACTCCCCCAAGCACACATTAGGGCAAATCCCTACAAATCATCTCCTCTCAATGTAATACACTTTATACCACCACAAATGATAGCCAACTATCAAAGCCACACTGCTGGGGAATAGGCTATCTTGGGTGGCAGTGAGCTCCCCGTGCACTGGAGGTATGCAAGAAAGAGCCAACTGACCTTTTGAATATAGGACTTTCTACCTGTATTTACAGGGAGAGTTCTGTAGAGCAAAGACCACTGCCTCCATATCTGTCACTAACTTCCCACAGAGCCTTGGTCTTTCTTAACCTGGCTTCTCTCGGTAAAAAGGGATTAATGATCTGTCTCCTATTTTACATGGTTGTTCTGAGACTTCAGTGGGACAGTATAATTGAAAGTGATTCATAAGTTGTAAATAACTACCTAAAAGCAAAAATAAAAATTCCTAGATGATCACTAAGATCCCTTTCAATTCTGAAGTTCCTCAATCTTTTATATTTTTGAATCATTGAGATGGATAGGAAAAGAGTTACCATCCCTGCTTTTCAAATTAAAAAACAGGAAAACAGGTAAGCAGGGGAGGTTGTCTAAGGCAAAAAGCAGCTATAAATGGCAAAACTGAGAATTAAAACCCAGAACTAAGTGCTCTAAGTCCTAATGCTGTCTGTTTTGGCAGGTTGCTTTTTTCAGTTGTAAACCCACTAAATACACAGGTTGCTCCTTTAAATGCCCTTAAAAATGTTAAAGACTATCACTCATCTGCATCTGAGAGTTCATTGGTTTAATCACATTGCTGTCCCTGCTCAAGCTGGACTGAGATGAGCCACATTGAAGGGATTTTATATGTGAATGTTGGGGATAAGGTGAGTTGGGCGGTGGGTACTTGTTCACTGGCCTTCCCAACCTGATCAGAATGTGTACATCAGTGGATGTCCACAGGCAAGCAAAGTCCTTGTTCTGTTCTGAGTGCAAACACCTGCTACCCTTAAACTGAGCACCCCTGAGCAATTTTTTATTAAGTCTTCTCTGGGTGCCAGGCTTGATCTAAATGACAAAACAGACACAAATCTAAAAATCCTGTCCTTGTGGAGCTCATCTCTAGTGAAGTGGGAGAGGCAGACAATAAACACGAGCATATAAATAATTTCCACAACATGTTACAAGCTGAGAAGTGCTATGAAAAGAAAAATCCGTCTGGATTGGGGTCGGGATTGAGAGTGCTGGAGATGGGAAAATGTGGTTTAAATAATACGGTCATGAAAACCTTAAGAAGGTGTCATTTGAGGAAGAACTTCAAGGAAGAGAGTGAGTTAGCCAAACAGACATTTTGGGGAAGATCATCCTATGCAGAAGAAACATCCCATGCAAAGGTCCTGATATGAAGCATCAGTGTGTTCAAGAAATTGAAGAAGGCCAGGGTAATAGGGACCTGATCACTGCAACCTTAGATACCCCTTTAAGGTCTTTGACTTTTGCTCTGGATTGATGATGAAGGTAATGAGAAGTGGTCAGATTTTTGAATATATTTTCACTACAGCGTCACAACGCTGAAGTGAAAGATGAATTAAAACTACTAGATTGATTAAAATGAGAAATATTGAAATATCGAGTGAAGCATGTGAAAAAATAAAGATAAATATAAAGAACCAGCTAGGGTATCTTAAACTGCTAAAAACCCCAGCAAAGAAAAATACTGGAAAAACAGCCACAGAGAGAGAGAGAGAGAGAGAAAAAAAAAAAAGACATAATGTTCAAAGCAGCACTAATAAGGCTAACAGCTACTTTAGAATAGAATTTTGGACACAAACAATATAATGACATCTTTAAAGTGCTGATATTTAAAAAGAAACCTAGAAAAGTGTTTTTCAGGAATGCAGGTAAATAGACACTTTGAACAAACAAAAGCTGAAAGAATTCACCTCCAGTTGATCACCACTATGAGAAATTCTAAAGGAAAAATTTTTAATGTTGAATGAAAATGACTCTATCTGGAAACATAAAACTGCAGGAAGGAATAAAGAACACCAGAAAGATTAAATACAGGGTGCATATAAAATCATTTTGACTGTTTAAGAAAAAGTAATACTAATTTCTTGCTGCAACTCTGCATGTAGTAAACATACCTGACACTAGTATAAAAAATAAGAGTGGTGAATGGAGTTAAGCTGCGGAATTGTAGAAGTGGTTCTTCAATTGTTCGGGAAATTTAAAGTAGACGGTGATAGATCAGGGATGCACAGTGACGTCTTCAAGGTAATTTCTATAAAAATAAAAGAGTTGCAACTAAGAAGGCAATGGTAGAAAAAGGTGAATTAAAACTACTAGATTGATTAAAACGAGAAGTAAAGGCACAAGGAAAAAATGGAACAAATTGGAAATAACAAGGTTTTATTAAAACCAATTAAATCAGTAAGGATATTAATCGTACATGGGCTAAGCATTCCAAATAAAAGACAGAGATTCTCAGACTAGATACAAAAACCAAAATATTACTCTGTATTAAAAAAAAAAAGCCTACATCAAATTAAAGAAAAGAAATAGATTCAAAGTAAAAGAATAGAAAAAGTTACACGGTATGGAAACCCTAACCAAAAAAAAAAAAAATGTGATGTAACTACGTTAAAACTAGGCTCTAAGGCAAGCTGATCAATGGAGAAGCATTTTATTATATGATTCAACAGGAAGACATAATAATCTTCAGTTGTATTCATCGAATAACAGAACTAGAAGGAAAATAGACAAATCCTTTATCACAGAATGTCATCTTAACACAACTCTTCTGGGAACTAACAACAACAGGTAAACATCCAATAAGAATATAGATTTGAACAACGTTGCTACCCACTTGATCTAAATGACAAATACAGAATACCAAACCCAATAACTGCAAAATGCACGTTCTCTTCAAGTTAACATGAAACATTTTCCAAAATAGATGCTAGGCTGTAAAGCCAGCCTTAACAATGTCAAGTGATTGAAGTCAGATTGCATCTGTTCTCTGACCATGGAGGAAATAACCTAGAATTAGTAAAGGAAAAGTAAATTAAAAATCTCCCAAATAATTCGGACATCCATCAAAAACACTTTAAAATGACCTCTGGATCAAAGAAAAAATAACAATGGTGCTTGGAAAATATTTTGAAATTAATAATAATGAAAGTACAATATGTAGTTAAGCAGTGCTTAGAGGAAATAGATAGCCCTGAATGCTCAGAAAAGAAAAGAGGTTGAAAAATCAATCATTGAAGTTTCCATCTCAGGAAACTTAGAATAGTACATTAAACCCAAAGAAGGAAGGAAAGAAATTACATAGCTAATAGCAAAAACCAATAAAAGAAATAGCTCATGTACAGTAGAAAACATTAACAAAGCCAAAACTTGTTTCTTTGATAAGATCAATAACCTATATAAGTATTTAGTAAATGAATAAAGACAATAAAAGAATATGCAAATTACCAATATAGAAAATAAAAAGATTTTGCTATATAGATCCTATAGACCAGTGCTTCTCAACCTGTGGGTCGTGACCCCTAAGACCATTGGAAAACACAACCTGCATATCAGATATTTACATTATGATTCATAACAGTACATTTTAGTATGGATAATAGAAAAGAGTGGAATATCCAAATAGTTTTATATCTGTTAAACACATTGGATATATAATTTAAAATCCCCCTGCAAAGAAAACTCTTGGCCTAGATGGCTTCACTGGGGAATCTTCTAATCATTTAAGGAAGTAGTAATATCAATCTTAGACAAATTTTCAGCAATAGAACCAGAGTGAGCATTTCCAAGTTCATTTTTTAAAAAAAATGAGGCCAGCTTAACCTGATATCTAATCCCTACAGTGACATCATAAAAAAAGAAAATTGCAGTCCGTTATCTCTCATGAATGCGAATGTTCAGATCCCAAATAATCATTAGTCAATCAAACCCAACAATATGTAAAATGCATAAAACATGTGGATTTATTCCAGTAACTCAAGGTTGCTTTAACATTGGAAAATCAATCAGTATATTTCAACACATTGATAGCATAAAAGAGAAAATCAAATTATCATCTCAATAGATACAGAAAAGACATTTAGTAAAATTTAACACTTGGTCATGATAACCAGCTCTCAACAAACTAGGGATACAATGGAAATTCCTTAATTTAACAAAGTTTACCTGCCCCCCAAAACTCCCTACAAATAACATCAATTTAATGATGAAAATAACTTCTTTTTTTTTAATTAATTAATTAATTTATTTATTTATTTGCAGTTTCTGGCCGGGGCTGGGTTTGAACCCGCCACCTCCGGCATATGGGGCCAGCGCCCTACTCCTTGAGCCCCAGGCGCCGCCCAACTTCTTCTTCTATCACTACCCTTCCAGTTAGTACAGTAAGTCAAGAAAAAGAAACAATGGTTGTAGCAACTGGAAAGAAAGAAGCCAAGTCAGTAAAACTGTCATTTTTCATAGTACATTCATACACAGATGTGTGTACATATTGAAAATTTAATGCTGGGGACATAGCAAGATCTCATCTCTACAAAAATAAGAAAAATTAGCTGAAGGTAGTGGTGTGTGTTTCTAGTCTCAGTAACTCAGGAGGCTGATACCAGAGGATCCCTTGAGCTCAGGAGTTTGACATTGCAGTCAGCTATGATCAGGTCACTGTGTTCCAGCCTAGATGACAGAGAAAGGCCCAGTACCTAAAAAAAAAAAAAAAAAAAAAGGACATTCACAAGAATCTCCAGACGAGATACTAGAACTATAATAGATGGATTTAGCAAATTCAGTGGGCATATATTATACGCTATTTGTTAGTTACATATAAAATGCACAATTGGGAATTAAAATTTTAATATTTAAAGCACCATCAAAAAATTAACTTGTTAGAAATAAATTTAATAAAAGATGTGCAAAACCTACACATTGAAAATAGCAAAACATTGCTAAGATATTTCAGAAGATCTAAATGGAAAGAATCACCACATTCATGAATTTGTAGATACAACATTGTGAAGTCATCACTTTTCTGCAAACTGACATGTGTAGATTCAAAGCAATTCTAATCAATACCCCAGCAGGGGCCTTTTTGAAAATTCACAAGCTGATTCTAAAATTTATATGAAAGTGCAAAGGACTACAACAGCCAAGATAACAAAGAAGAATAACCAAGCTGGTAGGTTTGTACTATCAGTTTTCAGGACTTAATGTAAAGCTAGAATAATCAAGACAATATTACCTGCCCCCCCAAACTCCCTGGTACAGGTGCAAGGACAGGTGAATGGAACAGAATAGGTTCAGGCAACACATTCATTCATGTGTATCACCCAATTTATGACGAAGGAAGAGCCATAATTCAGTTAGAAAAAAATGTTCTTTTCAATAAATTGGGCTGGATTAATTTTCTTTCCATATAGGGAAAGAAAAAATCCTTGACACCAAATTTCACATCATTCACAACATTAATTTCAATGAATGATGAACCAATTTTAGAAGAAAATTTGGATAATAGATAATACCTTCATGACACTGGGAAACAAACATTTCCTAAACAAATCACAAAAAAGCACTAACCATAAGGAAAGTATTGATGCATTGGACCACGATGAAATTAAAAACTTCTGTTTATCAAAAGACTTGTAAAAAGACAAGCCACAGGGTGGGAGAAATTACTAGTAATACATATATCTGACAAAGGACTTATATCCAAATCATATACAGAGCTCTTACAAGGCGATAAGAAATAGACTGAAGGCTCAGCGTCCGTAGATCAGTGGTGAGGGCGCCGGCCACATACACTGGGGTTGGCAGGTTTGAACCCAGCCTGGCCTACTAAACAATGGTGACAACAACAACAACAACAAAAAAAAAAATAGCCAGGCGTTGTGGCTGGCACCTGTAGTCCCAGCTACTCGGGAGGCTCAGGCAAGAGTTTGAGGTTGCTGTGAGCTATGACACCATGGCACTTTACTGAGGGTTGACAAAGACTCTGTTTCAAAAAAAAAAAAAGTAAAGAAAGAAATAGACTGAAATTGACCAAGGGATTTGAACTGGCATTTCACAAAAGGCAATAACCAGATGTCTAAAAACCATGAAAATGTGCCCAACATAGTCACCAGGGAAATAAAATTAAAACCATAGTAAGATACAATTACTACACACATACCAGAATGAACACAATTAAAACAATAGATAATACTAAGTGCTTGTGAATGATTTTCTGAAAACTGTTGAGCAATATCTACTAAAACGAAAAATATCTATCCTGGCAGCGCCTGTGGCTCAAAGGAGTAGGGCGCCCGCCCCATATGCTAGAGGTTGCGGGTTCAAACACAGCCCCAGCCAGAAACTGCAAAAAAAAAAATATCCTGTGATCCAGCAACTCCACTCTAGGTCTGTGCCTAAAAGAAATGAGTGCGCACCTCCAGCAATAGACAAGTGCAAAATGTTTACAGTAGCTTTCTAGGTCATATTAGCCACTTCCTCCATCACTGTTACTATCACCAACCCAGTCACCATAACCCCATCACCATTTTCACCAAAATTCTACCATCACCACCAATACCTGCAATAACCACCATAATCATTTAGTTACTGCCCCCACCATCATCAATATCTCTACTGTGACCACCACCATCATCACTATTATCATAATTACCTTCCTTTGGAATATGGGCTCATTAATTTGCGGATGCAGCAAGCACTTGGGCCTCCTGGCAGTGGTGACACCACCCTCACCCCCAGTATAGCCATCAACACCTATGATACTGCCTATTCCCATAGCTGGGACCGAGGTGCTGTGTGTCTCTCTCCCTTCTTCACCCTGTTTTGAGTCTGTCCTCTATTGGCAGACTGCATCCTTCCTGGAGAGCAGTGGGATCGCCCACAGTTGAGGGAGAGACAAGGGCAAGGCCTGCCAGGGAACTCAGCATCCTCTGAGGCTGACGGGGTCCTGTATGAGTACATCCAAGCCCCCACGAGAGGGCAGCAGAGCACCACACCACTGTGGCCCCAGCCCATCACAAAGGAAGCTTTGTGGAGTGGCCCTGCTCTTTCCATACTTCCCCTGAGCCTGTGCATTGTAACGGAGCTGACCAGGCCTTCCAGATGCACTTTCTGAGGTGGTTAATAAAGCAGCATTGACTGATCAGGGGACCCTTCCAACGATCCGCCTGCCCCTGGGTCCTTGCCCTTCAGTCCACTGTCCTGTCTTCAGTCCTGGCCATCCTCCCCTGGGAAAACCCTCCCCCGACTCCCTCGGGCTGTGAACACAGTCTGAGCTCCCCAGCCTGAGACTCAAGGCCGTTTGGGCTCTGTGTCTTGCTGACTCCTCTGGCTGTCCCTCTCCACTGCCCCCGCCCCTGTATCCTGTGTTCCTGTCCCTAAAGCTTTCCTTCAATCCATCTGTACTTGTGCCCATGTTTCCCCCCCACCCCCACCCCAGCTGCCAGGAGTGCTCCCCCCCACCCCCAGTGGACTCTCCTGCAAGCTTTCCCCTAAAAATCCTTCCCGGCTACTACACAGCAAGTCAGAGGACACAGCAGGTCAGGGGAGAGCCCACATCTGTGTCCCTGCAGCCTCCTGGGCTGACCTCGGCTGCAGGACTGATCATGCTGTGTTCTTCCTGTCTGTCAGGGGGCAGAGACTGTGACTGCTTCACCCTGTGGTCTCTGAGCCAGCACATACCAGGGGCTCCAGAAATGTGGGTGGAAGGAAGGAAGGGGCCAGGGAGGAGGGTGGGAGACGGGTTTGGGGGCTGTAGATGTACCACTGCAGCCCTCCTGCCCTCTATCTCCATTCCCTTCCTCTTGGGGCTAGCCACAAACACTCAACTCCATGATGGAAGGACTCACTCAAGCAGGGGCTCATTTATCACGGTGATCATCAGCTCCTGCCATAAAACGGCTCTAAATGTGCCCAGAAATGGGTGACATCCCAGCCTGGGCCAAGCTGGCCTCTCACAGCCAACCATCCGCCTTAAACACAGAATTCCCAGAGGGTGGGGGATAGATGTTTCTAGGCCCAGGTAAGCGCGTATGTCCCTGCCCTCTGTTGGTTCTAGCACATGGAGGGCTCGTCCCCATTTGCCAGGTGCAGAGACTGAGGTCTTAGTGGGAAAAGTCCTAGCCCAGTCTGTGGCCCACCCTCCAGACAGCATTGCTTGGCACTGAGGTGGAGCAGAGATGAGAAAGAAGGTCCACAAGGAAGGAGGTCCTCCCTTTATCACAAGATGCTCATTTTTCATTACTCCAATGCGCCCCCCTCCCAGTGGAGGAAAAGCCAGATGGGTCCAGGGCCTGCTGTAAAATTTTCCAAACAGAGCTTGCCAATGTCTTAATTAAAACATGAATGTAGGGTATAGGACTCATTTCATTTCACAAAATTCTCTAAAGCAGAAATCTTTAGAGATCATTGAATGAACTTGCATCTGGTGCCATACCCCATTTTATAGATGGAAAAACTAATGGGGCCAGTATGGGCTGGAGCAGCAATTGCATTCTTGGGAAAGAACAGGGATTTTAGAGAGAGAGGGAGAGAGCCATAGTAACCTGTTGGCACCCCTGGGGTATCAATCTTTCCCCTAAATGCCTGGTCCCTCTCCTCCCTAGTGGATGTTGGCAGCCATGCCAGGCTTTTCACTAGACAAAGAGCTTTGTGAGTGTGGAGATCACATCCCAGTGCCCAGACAGGGGCTGACGCAGCCAGGGGCAACCTCTAAATGTCTGTCTGATGGAGGGATGATGGACCAGCAAGAGGAAATACAAGACCTTCCCCTTTAGTGAGGATAAGCCTCTATAGGTGGTTGTGAAATCAAAAGACTCCAGGGTAGTTGAAACTGCCTGTCATTTCCAGGATGGAGCTTTTCTCCCCTGGGACCGTAGAAGGCTTTCCTCTGAGTCAAGGCTTACCCGCTGTTCATCCAGGAATAACTTACCTACGAGCTGGCTCGTTTCCTCTAAAAATGAGAACGTTACTATGTAAGAATGTTAAGGGGCATTAAGGACCATCTCTTGCACAAGGATGCCTTGTGTCCGGGACCTTCTGGGTATTGAACAATGGGTATTTTTTTCTATTTCATTTTAACTCATTATCAAAGCAAACCTCTACGTCTGGCACAACTGCCCTCATTTTACAGATTTGGAAACTGAGACTTGGATATGTTCAGTAGTGTGTCCAAAGAGTGGGGATCTTTCTGTCACCAGCACTTGGGTTCTGTCCTCTGTGCCCTGCAGCTCCTTCCGTGAGCTGTTTTTGTGCAGTAAAACCTCTTGGATAATTGAACCAAATCTCTTAGATAACTGAAGTTGACTTTTAACATGCAACTTGGCCTTCATCAACCATCTCTGTTGAAACATGTTTCCATATCGCCTTTCACATGGCCCTGCCTTCTTCCCTGGGGGATACTGAGTGAACCTTTAAACCAGTGGATCTTCATGCCAGCAGCAGATGACCTGGAGACCCTGAGATTCTGATTAATTGATTTGGGAGGTGGAGTCAAGGCATTTGTATTTTGAAAGCACCCTAGGTGATTCTAATGCCCAATCAGGGGTGACAACTGTGGCTTTGGGTTTTTCTCAGTGACCTAAGTCATCTCATCTAGTATATGTATTGGACTAGATTCTGATAGAGCTTTTTTGGGGGGGTCTTGTGAGAGATGTATGTCTGCCTTTCTAGCTCATCTACCCTTCTCTTGGGATCAAATCTCCTGTGAGCCATCCTAATGAGGCTCCTGCCTCCCTCTTTGCATTTCTAGCTTGGGATCCCAGTGGAAAATCACAAGCCAAACTGAGAAAAACTGCCCATAGGCCCTTCCTGAGTGGCCCTTGGGATCCTTTAAGAATTTTCCAGAACTCTCCTCCCTCCTAGGTTGCCTTCACACAGGTGACAGGAAGCTGTCAGAAGCACGATGTGCAGCTGCACATTCAATTGAATATGAATCTGGGACACCCCAAACACTATAATGTGTCCCAACTGACCTTGGGATCCACTGTATCATTTGGTTGTGAACAAAAGTAGCTGCATTCTCTTCCAAGAAGCCCTCCTGCTTTGGGATGGGGACCCCCCTCCGAGGCCCTGCAGCCTCCCACATTAACCAGCCCCATGTCCTCACATATTTGGTGGAAGTGGGGTAAGGTGTCAACATTTGTCTGCTTCAGAGAACGCTAAGCTCTCCGAGGGCAGGGACTGCTACGAGAATCTGAGTAGGTGCTCAGGGCATATCCATGAAGCTGAACTACTCTTACAGCTGGAACTGAATGCTGTGCGAGTACAGGAGAGGAGCGTGACTCCTGACCACAGAGCAAGTGCTGGGGAAGGCTTCCTGGAGGAGGTGGCATCGAGACAGGCTTGAAAACATGGATAGAAACTGAGACAGACAGAGGAGAGAACAAGGGTATTTCAGGCAAAAGGGACTAGTGCAAGCAAAGGCCCAGAGGTGAGAAAAGTTGAAATGTGGGATGGGAGGCTGGGAAGATTGGGCTCATACTTCAAACCTTCAGAGGACAGGCGCTTTCTGGGAAGTCTGAGAACAGTCCTGGCTCAACACTTGTTTCTACAACCCTCACTCTTGGGTAAACAGAGTGTGGGGATGCCTCGCCTTCAGGCTTTTCCCAGGAAGCCTCCACTCCCACCTGGTCTGCACAGAGGACACTGAGTTCCCTGGGGGCTGGGTGGGCTCCAGCCCTGTTGCTGACTTGCTGCTCTAGCAAAAGAAGCTAGAACGTGGGGCTGGGACTTGCACTGCCCAGCAGCCAAGCCCTCAAAGCTGGTCCCTCCCGGGCAGCAAAGAGCACATCCCCACAGCTGGAGTCATCATTCCCTGCTCTGTTGCTCAACGGAACCCCCAACATAGACAACCTCAGTGCCCCTGTAGGTTAAACAGAAGGAGGCTGGGCCAGAGGCATTGAAGGCCCCACCTGCTCCAGGGAGCTGGGATTTCCAGGAACAAACACTGCCTCTGCCTCCCAGGGAAAGTTGGGGTTGGGGGAAGACACAGTCCCCCAGAACCATGAGGCTCTCTTCAACCCCCAAGACAGAGCCCATATCCTCTCACCAAGCTTAAGTGGATTTGATTAGCACCAATTTAGGGGGCTCTGTACCCTTAGCCACACCTCTCTCCCGGCACGTGCGCTCACATTGGCATTCCCACTACCCCCACTGCTGCCACGACTCCTGCTACGATGGCCACGGCTGACCGCTAGTATGCTAGTGCTTTCCTACCGTCCCCCAGCACTTATTACTACCACCCCTGCCAGTACCTCTGCTACCATTAGTATGTAAGTATTAGTAGTACTTCTTACTATGCTACAACCAGTCCTGAACCACTACCGTGATCACTGGTGGTACTCCTACTACAATTACCACTAAAGCTTCTCCTCCAGCTACCGCTATTGCTTCTGTTAATATTTATACAACTGCTATTTTAGTATTGCTAACACAATGGTTACCACGTACTATGTGCTGCTCCTTCTAATATGGATATACACCAAGGGCCAAGGACCAAGCTAAACCCTCCATATCCATGAATGTAGTTAGATCATAGCGATAGGCTTCTGTGGTATGACTATTCTCCTGCCTTTACAGGTAGGGACACTGAGGCTAAGTAACTCGTCCAAAGTTGTAGGGACAGGAAAAGATTGAATCAAGACCTTCACCAGTAACCTGAGTATGAGGGCCAAGTGTGAGATCTGGAACCTTTCCTTATCCTTTGTCTGGGTTCATGAGTATGTCCTCATCCTGAAACTTCTGGAAAGAATTCTTTGAAGTAAAGAAGGAGAGGGACCTACCAGATGTCCAGAAGGGCGTGAGCAGTGTCCATGGTAGATTCTCAGTACATGTTGTTTGAATAAACTCGATTCTAACAAGAGCCTTTTGGGGTAGGGATGAGGACCCAGATGTTGCAGCTGGGGACATTGAGACTTTCAGTAATGCTATGAGCTATCCAGAAGGTGAAGTTGGGACTGGACGCTGGAACTCAGTCTTTTCGTGACCTCGACGGCAGAGTGAACTGTCCACCCCAACCCTGAGCCCTTCTGTGCACATCTCACTTGGATCTGCAAAGCTCCTGCGTCTGTGATCTAATTCTCACAACAACCCTCAGAGAGGTGATGGACTCCAGCATATAAATGAGGAAAATGAGGCTCAAAATCTTGAGGCAGCTTCCCAAGGACTCCTAAGGAGGCCTCAGTATGTCCAAGACTGAACTGACCCCTTCTCACTAGCCTAGGGGGTGCCTTCCATCTGGAAGAATCCAAGACGTCCCTCTTGGGATGGCCCTCATGCTGCTCCCTGTCCAGCCACCTCAGCCCCTGTAGTGGGCAAGCCCACAGCCCTTAGGAGAGAACTGGTTATTTCCAGCCTGGTACTTAAGGACTGGCCAGGGAGGAGAGTGTGGGCAGGCTGGTGGGTTCTGTCCTTCCAAGAGGGTCTGGCCTGAACTGTTGTCCAAGCCACCTTGGCTGCTGAAGCTGGGCGGGCATCCCTGGAGAGGATAGGCTGTGCCCTTCCCGCAAAGGCAAGAGTAAGCAGCGAAATGCACATGGGCAAGCTCGTTCAACCCTGGCAGCTTCTTGGCCTTGGCCTGGGGGGAGAGCCCCTCAGCTGGAGGCACTGCCCCTGCTGTACTCAAGAGATTGAAAGAGCACATGGCAGTTCTGACTGGGGCCTCAGGGTCAGTTAAGAGCAAACCCCTCCGGCTCTGAGCACCTACGTGGTGCCATTCTTCCTCCCACTAGCTCGAGTAAGGCAGAATTTACCCTCCTGGGTCCCTCTCTTTGTGTGAGGAATGCTATCACCACACTGACCCTCCAAAGCCCCCAGTGTTTCCTGCCTCAGGCCCTTTGCACATGCCGTTCCCTCTGCTGGAAGCTGTTCCTTGGCTGCTCGTATGATTGGCTCCTCTGTCTTCAGGTTTGAATTTAAAATGTTACCCCTCTAGTGATGACTTTCCCTGCTCCCTTGACTTCTAAGTTCCCCCACCTCACATACACATGGCTGGTCTCTGTCACCCTCCTCTGCTTTCTCCTCAGCATTCATGTTTATTTTTCTTGTTCGTCTCTCTCCCCTTGAGGGCAAGGACAAAGTATTTTATAGACTGTTGTGTCCCCAGATCCAGTGTAGGGCCTGGCACGTAGAATAAACTTTTATTGAATGAGCACAAAGAAGGGAAGTAAAGGTATTTGCCCCTGTTCTCACTGCGAGAGGGGGCATTCGAACTCAAGTCTGTGTCTAAAGGTACCACTAGGCCACCACATTCTTCACACACAGGGCTTAGCTCCTTCTCCAACCTCCCTCAACTCCTCCCACCTCTCCTTGCATATTTCCAAAAGACAAGGAGCTCATCCCATCTATTGCAATATTAGAAGGTCACTGCCAGTGCTCTGTGAACTTCAGAGTGATGGCATGGGTTATTCTTCACGATTTCCTCAAATGCTGAAGAGACTTTCTATCACTAGCACAAGTCTTCAGAATTTGACAACACACCTTTCTGGTTTGTTCATTTATTTTCTGAGTCCAAACCATGAACCAGGACCACAAAGTAGATAGCAAAAAAGCTGGTGATTGCCTTTCCAATGCTATTAAAGTCTGTTATGGCCTTTGAGTCATAGCACAGGCATAGGGGTGGTGGAAAGGGCAGGTGGTAATAGAGCGGGTGCGTGGTATAGATTAGATGCTTCTGGAAGTTTATTATGCACACAACTCACTCAGAGATCTAAAGATGCAAATTCAGGTATAGCAAATCTGGATAAGGATTCTGTGTTTCTCCCATTATCAGCTCTCAGGGAATGCTGATAATGCTGGGGTATGGACCACACTTTGAGTAGTAAGATATAGACTCATCTGACAGGTGGGCACAGTAAAGCCCAGAGTCAGTAAGGGATTTGCCCAAGGGTCACCTGGCCAGGCAGCAGGAGATAAGAAGGGATTGTCCACCTCCCCTGGCCAGGGCTCTGGAATTCCCGGGCCAGGCTGGGCTCAGTGTGCCTTTGTGAGAACAGCATACCTGGACTCACCCAGGCCGCCCGCCCCTGCCTGTGAATAGCGGGCCTCTTTCCTTTCTGCACAAGGCTGGGCGGGCGCAAGCCCACGGCTGCCCCCTCCACGCGCACGCTCACACACACTCACACACCCTGGCCGGCTCGGCTGCCCTCCCTGTTTGGGGAAAGTCAACAAGAGCATTTGAAAAGTCTTTCTGTGTGGAGAATCTGTTTGTATAGGGGGAGGAAACAGAGAGCTGGCCAATAGGTAGAAATATTAATGAAGCTTGTTATAAAGGGCCCATTCACGGCTCTCCGAGTAAATAGAGCTCTTGTCGGGCTGCCACGTTATCTGCCAAGTTCAAGAATGTGGTTTGAAAAAATAGAATTTAAAGGGGTGAGGTGGAGCCTTCAATGGCTGGCCTGCTAGAGCTGGAGCCAAGTACAGGAGTTGCCGCTGTTGTGGGGGGCTAGGGCTGGGGGTTCTGGGTGCTGGGTCTTGGGGTGGAGGCTGCCCAGGAAGGGGCTGGGGAGGGGAGTGGGCTGCTGGAATGGGCAGCCCAGAGAGAGTTCCCGTCCCCTGGCGTGGAATGCCCTGTGCCGTCCCTCTTTTCCTTTGGTGCTTGGCCCAGGGCTGGCAATTTCTCTGCTCAGCCCCCCAGCCAAGAGTACCTCAAATCCCCTGCCTGGAGATTTTGCCTCTTGGGTGCTGGTGGAGCGGGGGCATCTCTGAGTGGTAGGAAGAGGACTTTGTAGTAAATTTCAGCCTTAACTCCATGCTGGTCCACCAACCTCAGCCATCTTCTCCACCACTTCCAAAGTCCTACTTTGTAAATTGTTACCCAAATACTACTTAAGAAAGAGCATAAAAGTCTGAGATATTTGACTCAGAGAAGAGAATGACCAACTCAAGGTCACTTAGCAAGTCTACAGTAGAACTGGGACTTGCTTCCACAAGTCTCTTGTTGGATCAGTGTCCCTAGAACCAAAGACAGCGCCTGGCATGGAGGGGCTGCCTTGTCATTGCACACATATGATGTCTTATTTTCAGCCCTGTAATTAAAGCAATGTGTGAGCAAGTGTCGTGTCTTATGCTCACCCGGCACCTGGCCAGCTGTGTGGCCTTGGGCAGGTGACTTTGGCCCTCTGAGCCTCAGCTTCTCCATTGGTAAAATGGGGTCACTGAGGCTCCTCCTGTCTAGAAGACTCAATGAGAGAAAGTTGGTGAAGTGGGTGGCCCAGGAATGGCGGTTGAGAGCATTTCTTTTTCTGTCCCAACCTGTGATCCAAGGGTAGAGGCTCCAGGAAGACTGTCCCTTTGGCTTTGGGTTTCAGGGGATGGTTTCCACTTGGGCCCTAGAAGACTGGTCTGTGCTAAGGGTTACAGGAAGTTGGTCCATTGGGAGTCAAGGGCTTCTGTCAGGAGGCACGGCCACACCTGTGTGTGAACTATGACAAATGTCTGCGAAACTGGTCCTGCAGGAAGCCATAGCAACCAGTGATGACCTTCCATTCCCTCCCTTAGGGTTGCACAGAAGCCCCTGTGTCAGACCAAAGTCAACCTCTGTGGGGAGGGGACTGGCTTTCTTTGCAAAAAAACTAGAGGGAGGGGATGCCTGTAAAACAAAACAGAAATAATTAATGCAAAAATGAAAGAAATATTTTAAAGGACTCTGCCAGGAGCTTGTAGTGTGACCTTGAATGGTGAGGACTTAAGGGGAAATTGGTACCATCCCCTGTAAGGAGAGGTGGAATAGGCTATGGCCAAGAGCACAGGCTTTGGGGATCACAAACCCTGATTTAAACCTGGGCTCTGCTCCTCACTGTCTGTGTGACCTTGAGTAAATGATGGGCCTCTCTGAGTGTCCATTTCTTTGATCTGTACAAGAAAAGAGAAGAGAGAGTTAAAGTAGTTGAAGGCCCCTGGCACATCATGGCTGCTCATTAAATGTCAATTTCCTTTCCTTTCTGGGCCTCTTGGCAAGTTGAGGGGAAGCGTCTGACAGGTTTTACCAGCCAGACTTGAGAGAGACAGCTCTGCGGGCCTCAGTGCCTGCACACCAGCCTGGTAGCCTGATGCTGACTAAAGTCTACACAGCCCTTTACAGTTTGCAAAGCATCTGCCTACTTGCCTTCAGGGACTCATGAAAATCCCCTGAGGTGCTCGCGACAGCATTTAATACCCTAGGGCCCAGAAACTGAGAAAGGGTAAGGGGTAAGAACCCAGAGCTCTTGGGCAGGCCCAAATCTGCCTTTATTCCTTCAGCAAATATTGACTGAGAACTTGTTATGTGCCAAGCACTGTGCTTAGAGTAGGAGATATAATAGTGAGTAAAAACAGACACCCATGGATAGATAATGGATATATGAGGTAAGTAATGAATGGATGGATGGATGATGGATGGATGACGGGTGAATGGATAGATGGATGGATGGATGGATGGATAAATAAGTAAGTAAAAGAAGGATGAAAAGTTTCTTGAGGGAAAAGCTCTGGTCTATTCTTTCCACCACTGGATCTCTGATACTGAGGATGGTGCCTGGCACAGAGAGATTCTAACATAGCCACATTCTAACATACCACCTTCTTCGGTGGTATAGACTCAAGAACCAGGCTGCCTGGGGGTCTGAGACACAACTGCAGAACTTATCTGTGTGACCAACAGGAAGTTACTCAGGGTTCCTCAGTTTTCTCATTTAAAGTACAGTCGCAGGGGCTGACAGTACTTTATAGATTGTTGTGAGTATTAAATGAGTTCATACATGAAAAGCCCTCAGAACAGAGCTATGCCTGTTATACACATGAAGTGCCACGCAAGCATTGGTCATTGTTGTTATTTTTAGGGCTTCAGGTCTAAGCTCTTTCCTTCTCCTGAAAAGATGATAAATCCTCTGAAGGCAGGGCTCTGGGTACCCTACCTGGAATGCCTCTTAGTAAAAATATCTATTGATGCTGTAGCTTCAGAGAAGGAAAGATCTTAAATTCAGGGTCAAAAAAACTCCAGGGTACACATTCCATTGGGCCAAAGGCAGAGCTGGTTCCTGGCTGAGAGAGGGAGGGTGGCAGGATGGTCAGAGCTTTGGGCTGGGAGAGGAAAGGTCAAATTTCCACCCTGGCCCTGACGTGGCCCTTGTCACAGGGCCCAGCCTTCTTTGAGCCTGGGTCTCCCTAACTCAATATTACAAGAGATAGTCTGGTCTGAACCATTCAAGTCACAGGCTGAGAAAACATGAATCAGGCTATCTTCGGCTTCTCATCCTCAATTTTCTCTTCTTTGAATGGATTTTTCCGGATTGGAAAAACTGAGCCTTTGCTAGCCTTGGAACACACACACGCTCTCTCTCCCCACCAAAATGCTGTGTCAGCCCGTGGTTGAGGATGGCACCAGATGGAGTGCTCATTAACGCCCCCGAGCAGCGAGCCAGGGTCCCCCCGGGTCACCTCCCCAGAGCACACAGGCCAACCTTTCTCTCCGAGGGCCGCCCACAGTCCCACCTTGTCCTACCCCTGCGATTTACAGGAGCCAGTGGTTGACACCAGTTCCCGCCCGGCGTGGGCCCGTGGGCCCGTGGGCTCTGCTGGACGCCAAGAGCCACAGAGACAGCTCCCGCCCGCCTGCCCCTCACTCTGTAAGTGACTCACTGGGGTTTGGAGTGGGCCACCCTGGGGGTGGCTCCTTGTTGGAATAAGACAGTCACCCTCAAACAGAGCAGGCAAAGACGGCATGCCAAACCCCTCGCCTGGCAAGACTTCGGGCCAGAGGGCACCAAGACATCTCCTTCCAGCCAAGGAATTGCAGGCACTCGAGCTGGCACGGCTCTCCGGGAGTCTTGAGCTCAACTCCCCAGTTCAGAAGGGGAGACAGAGGCATAGTCAGAGAGGGGAGTTATTGAGGCCACCATCACATGGCAGAGCAAGAACCCTACAGATTGGGTTCAGGGACATCCCAGGCTCTGCTGGCAAAGGAATGGGAGTATCTCCTGGGCTGGCCTTCTGGGGGCCAGGTAGGGTGTCCTGATGTCTGGTTTTCAGGGCAGATTTCTGGGTCTTCTAGGCTTCCAAGCAGGCCAGTTTGATGCCCCCCTGTGGATGACAATAAGAGAAAGAGAAGTGGTGTGGGACAAAGGCTGGGCTTTGCAGTTGGGCACGCCTGGGTCTTAGTCCTGTCTCTGTAAGTTACTAACAGCATGATCACAGGCAGGTTACTTTAATCTCCCTGAGCCTCAGCTCCCTCACCTGTATGGTGGGGAACATGATTGCCTACACTTGGGGTTGTTAGGAGGATTATGTGATATCAAGCATCCAGCATGTAGTAGGCCCTCCATAATGGTAGCCACAGCCACAGCAAGGACTTCTGCTCCCCCTGGGTGGGGCAGCCTGAATGGAGTGGGTGGCTGGGACATAGAGCACCATCCACTAAGCACAGGCAGAAGAGCCGTGAGGATGAAAAACTGGTGGCCTACCAGGGTCACCAACTAGCTGGAGAATAATTAGTTGGCCAAGTCTCATAGCTCTCTAGGACTCAGGCTCCCCATCTGTGCAATGGGGTATCAGAACAGAGGACTAAGCACTTACTATTACAGACTCCAGGCTGGCCCAGCCAGCAGGGTGAGGACAGCAGCCCCACTGGGGCTGTTCTCGGTGTAAACTGATGTTTAAGGAGGTTGGGACGTGGAGCACACAGGCAGCAGGGGTCAGTGGGTGGGTTGGATGGGACTAGGCTGGCCTGACAGAGTGGGGCTCCTGTCTCAGTCCCCTATGCTGATCGTCCAAAAGGCAGTGAAAGCCCAGTCCTCTTGAACCAGAGGTACTCAGTGCCGAGGGCCCCTTACAACTGTGAGGAGAGAGCCTCCGCCTCTGCCTCTAGTGCTGGCTGTCCTGGGCTGCAGCCACCCTGGATTGGGGCTCAGGCCTGCCCCTCTAGGTTGTGCCCAAGCAGCCCTGTCGGGTCTCTAAGAAACAAGAAACACCCTAAGCAGCCTCAGGCCTCGTGGGCCAGGCTGTCACAGCCTCTCTGCCTGACAATTAAAGCCGCGCCTCTGTAGATTCACTGTCCTAAAGTGCAGTTTCAAGTCTGCCATCTCCTCAGCTCTAAAACCTTTAATGGCTCCCAAGGTCAGGAACTAACTTCCTCTTCTGTGTGTCTATGGCTCATGAAGGAGTTTCAGAAGCCTTGCTGTGGGTGCCAAACATTGGGCAGAATACTAGGGTTTCATCACTTTCACATGAAAACTACCCATGGACTGAAGTCTTAGCTCTTGGTTGGCATTCAAGGCCTTCCATAAGCTGGCCCCTGGCTAGATCCCCATGCCTCCACCACTCTGCCTCACCACCCGACTCACAGACTGCACTTTAGCCTGAACGGCTCCTGGCATTTGCTGACACTGGGCTCTCCCCTTGGTCGCTGTCCCTCCAGAAAGCTTTCCCTGACTTCTGGCACTTCTAAGCCCTCAAACACCAGGTGGACCCCTCCTTGACAGCCTTTCTCATAGCTGTCTTGTCCTCTCCACCTCATTGCTTCCACGGGGCTCAGACCTCACCATCTCTTGCCTGGACTCTTGCAGTAGCCTCTTGTCCACTTGCCGTGCTCTCCCCAACCCCCCAGCCAGGCCCCTTGGCCAACCTCACAGCTCATCTTATGTCACTTTCCTACCCTGGTCCCCTATCTCCTCTCAGGGGAGGTGAATGATAGGGAAGAGGGAGACAGAGGAGGTAGAGGAAAAGAGAGGCTGAAAGACAGAAACAGGAAGGGAAGGAGAGAGAGATGTTGGAGAGGAGAGAATAATGGAAAGTCAGAGGCAAAACGAGGCAGAAACAGAAAGATTCACAGAGAGAGATGGCGAGAAAAGGGGGAGGGGTGAAACAGGGAGACAGGATAGAGAGACAAAGGGAACTAGAGAGGGACTCAGACAGAAAGAGAAGTGCAGATGTCACAGACAGTCTGGGCCAGAACAAGAAGCCAGACAGGGAGAGAAAGGGGACTGAGGCTGGAGAGCCCTGCCTCTCCTAGGAAATGCCTCTCCAGCACTCCCACCCCTGGAGTCCAGCCCTCTTCTCCTCCTCCCCTTCTCTGAGCAACTGATCCTCCCCAGAGCCCAGCAGTGGGCAATGGAGCAAGGCCTGGTACCTGATCCTGCTGGCTGGAGGCTCCCCTGCCCTCCCCACTCTGGAGGCTGTGGGCTGGCCTCCTGTCTCAGACCCATGTGGGGTCTCCAGGAGCCTTCACACTGTCTCCCCACCTGTCAAGAAATATTCTTAATCTGGGTAAGTGTGTGGGTAGGTGGGTGTCACACAGTTCCAGAGTTAGGGCCCTCCAGGTTCAGAAAGCCCAACAGACCGCCAGAGGAGCTGTGTGACACTGGCCCAGGACCTTAACCTCTCTGAGTCTCTGGGGAAGCTGAAAGGCAGATTTGGTGTTATCTGGGAGGGACACTGAGAGAGCTTGTGTTACATGCCCCCCAGCCTGCCTGCTCCCACCTCCTTATGCCCTCCTGGTCCCAGGCGTGCTAGAGGCTGATCCTCTTTCACCATATCAGTGACCACTGCTCTGGAAGGCGGGAGAAGAAAGTGCTGGAGTGAGAGCGCCAGGCATTTAGCTGGGGAGCACACGGCCCAGGGCCTATCTCCCATTCCAGCCTCACCTCCGTGCTGGCCCCTGCCTCTGCCTCTGGGAGATGGGAGTTAAGTTACCTGTCACCAGACAGAGGCTGGTTAACTGTTTTTTGCCCGGGAGGATAGCCTGGTCCCTGCAAAGCCAAGGTCCTGTTGAGAAATCCGGCTGGGTTATGAACAACAGAAATAATAACAGTAATGATAAAAGTGGACTCTGTCTAGCACTGACTCTACTAATTTCAGTAACAGACCATGAGAGATGAGACCTCTGATTTTCCTGCAACAGTTAGGGAAACTGAGGCTCAGGGTTGGTAAATAGGTTGTGCCAGGATTCAACTCCAGGCAGCCTAACTTCAGAACACTCACACCCTGTTAAAGGATGTGACAAAAATGATACCGTTGTTGGTGCCACATCTAATCTGGGACTGCTTCAATGGACCCAGCCCAGTGCTGGGCCAGGTGGAGCAAGAGTCAGCAGCCCTACCCTATAAGCACTCACCACTCAGTGTGGCAAAAGGGACAGTGACCTCTTGGTGAGCTCCTGCTGTAGGTCAGGCTCTTTCAAGTACATGCAAGTGCAGGCTCGGACACCACTCTGCTGTGGTGACCTATAGCAAGTTACTTAACCTCTCTGTGCCCCCATTTCCTCATCTGCAAAATGCTTCAGGGTATAGAGTTGTTATGAGGGTGAAATCCACTGATTCCTAGTGGGCT
The DNA here is from genome assembly GCF_027406575.1 of Nycticebus coucang. Taxonomy (NCBI): domain Eukaryota; kingdom Metazoa; phylum Chordata; class Mammalia; order Primates; family Lorisidae; genus Nycticebus; species Nycticebus coucang. The sequence continues at coordinate 23,726,962 of NC_069781.1, read as the reverse complement.
TAGAGCTGCACTTGCCCTGTACCAAGGGTTTAGGCATGTTGCCCACATCATCTTCATTTTCCTCAGTCTTTTTTTGAGACTTCCAGCAATTCTATAACATTGGTATGGGCTGGGCATGGTAGCTCATGTGTATAATCCCAGCACTTTGGGAGACTGAGATGGGAGAACTTAAGGCCAAGAATTCAAGGCCAGCTGAGCAACATAGTGAGACCCCATCTCTATAAATATTTTTTAAAATTTAGTCGGGAGTTGAGGTGGGTACCAGTAGTCCCAGCTATTTGGGAAGCCGAAGCAGGAGAATCCCTTGAATCTAGGAGTTTGAGGTTGCTATGAGCTATGACGTTACCACTGTACTCTAGCCTGGGCAACAGAGTAAACAAACAACGCGAATAAACAAAAGATTGTCATGATAATCCCCATATTACAGATGAAGAATGTGAGGCTCAGAAAGGTAAAATGACTTGAGACTCAGGAAAGTAAAAGGCAGGGAACCAAGATTTGAACCCCGGATTATGGAAACGAGATCCTATATTCTTAATCAATGTTGTACATCGGAGAGAAAACCAGCCAACCCTCCCTCCCTTCCTCCCTCCCTTCCTTCTTCTCATCTCTCCTCTCCTCTCCACTCCTCCCCTCCCCTCCCCTCCCCTCCCATGCCATCCCCTCCGGTCCCCTCCTCTCCTCCCATCCCCTCTTATTCTTTTCCTTGCCAGGCCCTGCATTGGTTTGGAATTCCTGGCCTCCCTGGAGGATCTGGCTTCCCTGTGCTGACCCTGGGGACCAGAGCAAGGCTTTCTTCTGCTCATTCCTGAGTGGCTAGAGCTGAGGCCTCCTCCCCCTTGGCTGGCTGGAGCTGCAAAGGGAAGACAGCTTTGATTGGGCCCTGAAATTTGGGCGGCTGGGCTGGCCTGGAGGTATCCGGTTTTCCAAAGACAGGCGCCCCTGTGAACACTGCCTCCCTGTTTCTTCCTGGCTGTATTTATCTTACCGAGAGAGCTTACTAGTGAAGCCCTTGGGTAACTGGGTAAGACTTCATCTAGTGGGGCTAGCGAAAGGACGTCTGTGAGGACGGGCTGGTAACCAGGGATGCAAAGAAGGAGCTGACCCCAACCTGAGAAGCAGGAGCCTTTACCCAGGTCTGCTCTGGCTGTGGGCACTTGCCTGGGCACACAGGCCTGCGGGGTCTGAGTTCCAGAGGGGCCAGAGTGAGAAGTGTGTGCCCTAGGACTCAGTCCTCTGATGGGTGGTGTGGGCATGGAAGGGAGGGGTCTCCAATCACTAGCCCTCTACTCAAACACCCCTTCCTTCAGGAACCTCTCAAGCTGGGGCCCCTCCCATCACTCTTCAAGCCACTGCAGTATCCCTTGTCATGCGGATTAGAATTGCCGGGTGTTTGCTGCCTCCTCCTCACCTCTGGGCTTTGCCCTCATAGGCTCAGCTCTCTGCTTTCTTCATTCACTCCTTCCAGGATCTCTCCAAATGCTCCTCCCATCAAAGTGTCTTCCCTGGCCACCCTAACTAAACTAGCCTTGTGATGATTTTTAAAACATGACTGAATTCTCTCACCCACCTCCTATCAAGATGGGTCATGAAAGGCCATGGGATGGCTGCATTTTTTGCTGAAAAATATGTTCTTGGAGCTCTGAACTGCCATAACAAGTTCAGTCACCCTCTGAGGCTGCCATGCTGTGAGGAAGCCCAAGACACACGGAGAGGTCATGGGTAGGTGTTTGGGTCAGCTGTCCTTGCTAAGCTCATTTTTCAATTATTCTAGCCAAGGAATCAGACATACTTATATTAGCTTCCTCCGGCTGCTGCAGCAATTTCCATAACCTTAATGGTTTAAAACAACACAAATGTATTCACGTATACAGTTCTGAAGGTCAGAAGTTCAAAAGGGATCTCACTAGGCTGAAATTAAGGTATCATCAGGGACAATCTGTGTCTTTGCCTGTTCAGCTCCTAGAGGTCATCTGCTTTCCTTGGCTCATGGCCCCTTCCTATCTTCCAAGGCAATAGAGGGGCATCTTCTGACTTCTGCTTACAACCCCTGTTTCTGTTATCAGCAATTTTTCTGACTTTCCTGCCTCCTTCTTTCTCTTGTAAAGACACTCATAATCACTTTGGCTCCACCCCCATAATCCAGGAAAATCTCCTTATGTGAAAAATTTTCATTTAATCACATGTATAAATCCTTTTTTCCATGTAAGGTAGCATATTCACAGGTTCTAGGGAATAGGATGTGGACATCTTTAAGGAGGAATGGGGAGGGCATTATTCTGTCTACCATACATGAATACACCTCCAGATGATTAAGCCCCTATTGTCCCAGTCACCAACAGCCATTTGAGTTTTCCCAGGTAAGGCCCCAGACCTCATGGAGCTGATGTCTGCAAACCCTTCCACCACAGAATCCATGAGCATGGAACTGGCTGTCATGTTCCACCACTAAGGTTGTAGTTGTTTATTACAGAGCAATTGACAACTTTAACAAGCCCACTTAGCCTGCTTTGTTTTTCCTCACAGCACTTAGCAAATTGTATTATGCATTTATGGCTTTCCTTGTTTATTTTCTGTCTCCCCCAACTAAAATATAATGTCAGGGCAATCAGGAATGGTTGCTATATCCTAACCATGCCTGGCAGATATTTGTTCATTGAGTAGATTTGTGTCTCCCCTCTCAGGCTATAAGCTCCCTGAGGTTCAGTACTAGGTCTGTCTTGACAATCCTGTGTCCTCAGAATCCTGGCCGGGCTCAACACAGAGCAGGGCCTGAGTACGTAGTAAAGAAGTGACTCTTCTCTCCATTACACCTCTCCTTCCTTCGAATTGTGAAATCACAGGGGGCTTAGAAGGTCCACCTGTCCAGGCCTCCAGGGGCCAGCTGGGAACATAGGTCCAAACTGGACCAGTTGAACTATAAGGCAGTTGGGACTGCCAAGGCCTGGGGCCAAATGGTGGACACATTTAGACCACCAATTAACACACATATTTTCTGGTTATTCTCTTTCCTCTCTCTGGTACCCTTGTATTAGAGTTCTCCAGAGCAACAGTGCAATAGGATACACACACACACACACACACACATACACACACATGAGGGAGATTTATTATGAGGCATTGGCTCACATGATGGTGTAAATATCAGTCCAAGAACAGGAGATGACGTGTCCCAGCTTAAGCAGTGAGCAGCTAAAAAAGTGTGTGTGGAGGAATGTGAATTCCTCCTTCCTCTATCTTTTGTTCTTTTTTTTTAAGAGATGGTATCTTGCTCTATTGCAGGAGCTATGATGATAGCTTACTGTAATCCTGAACTCCTGGGCTCAAGGGATCCTGCACCTTTTGTCCTATTCAGTCTCTCGAACGACTGGATGGTACCATCCACACCAGGAGGGTTGTCTACTGTGCTTAATCCACTGATTCCAAGGCTAATCTCACAGACACTCCCAGAAGCAATGTTTAATATGGGCACTCATCGCCCAGGCAAGGTGCCACATAAAGTTACACATCACGAGCCCCATCCACTCTTTGCCCCAGCCAGTGCCCCAGGAGGCTGGCCTCTCCAGGCTACATTGTCTGGCCCTTGGCTCCCTTGTGCCCTGACCTCTGAATGGGTTGGGCCTATGGGAGGCACTGGCCAATCAGAGTGTGTGTGGGAGGGGCGAGGTCAACGCATTTGCTTCCTCTCCTTCCTGCCATAGCTTTGGTGATGGCTCCTCTCCTAAGGGCACACCTCCTTCTGGGCATCCCTTCTGTGGCTGGCATCTTGCCTTGCTCCAGTAAGACATTCCTTCCCTGTCATTCCAGGTTTGAGGGGCCAGGGCTTCCTGCTGTTGCTAACCTAGGATGCTTGGCTAGCCCAGGTTGGTGCCTATAAACTTGTCCACTCCTTTGTGGATGCCTTGCTTTGATTGTTTCCACTGAGAAGTCCATTCCTATTCTTTTTATTATAGTCAGTAGTGGTCGTATCATTATTTATAAGCTACTTGCTCTTTTTTTCTGGAGCATTAAATGCTCTTTCAGTTGACCCCTTTAGCGTATGCTGCCTCCTGCCAGGATCCTGAGTGCAACAACATCTGTAGACCTCATTTGGCCCTGGATTCTGGTCCAATTCCATACCTAGGCCAGAAGTTTCCCCTCAAATCTCTGCCAGAGAGTCACTGATTTCTGCATGCCCCTCCTGTTTTCAGGACCAGGGGTTTCCCACCTTTTATTTTCACCCTTTTGTTATTTGATCCCCTTTCTCATCATGAGCTTCCCAGACCGCATGGACCGTCTTATCATCTTATACAGGATGGCCAGCGCTGCCCTGTAGCGATCATGGCTGCCAGTCAGACTCCCTTGGAACTTTTCCTGTTCCTTGGAGGACCTCCCGTCTCTGCCTACTCCCATCTCCTATCTAGACTTACCATAGTTTGTCCATGTCTGTTTATTTTACTCCTAGGAATTGGTGACCAAGGGTCGAGGCAGAGACCAAGAGGTGGATGAGATATTTCTGCCCATGGCTTGGCCTGGGTTGGAGTTTTTGGTAATAGTGGCTGAGTCAGATTTCCATCAACAGACAGATTTCATCATCTTTGGAGACAACTTTCTTGTACACTTGGTTTTAATGCATGTAATCAATAAGTTCTCCATACCCTGATCTTCATATATTCCCCTACAACCAAGGCCAAGACTACTGGAATCCTGCCACTGTCCATATTGGTCTGCCATAGACCTGCCAAAGTGGGTGGGGACAGCTGTGTTTCGGGGACCCTTTCTGGGTTTCTGAGAGTCACTGTTATTATAGTTACTTTTGTTTTTTTGAAAAATGAAGTGTTTAGATTGCGTGTTTTTTTAGAAAGCCAATGTCTGAAATCCTCTGTATCTGGGTTCTCTTTTCCATAATGCTGTATCCACAGTGTAGGTTCCTACTTATATATATGTGTGGTCATCTGACAAGCGCCTGTCTCTCTGCTACACCATAGACTGTGCCAGGGTAGAGCCTTTTATTCTTGGGGTGTGGCACGTCATCTGCCAACTCTCGGTGTTCAATAAATGTTGGCTAAGTGAGTGACTGGTTGGCTGGTTGAATCAAAAAATGCCCTCCCCAGCTCAGCATGAGTAGAGATCCCAGTTTAGTTTTTCAGATCACCTGGGGACTCTGTTCGGGTCCCCATCCCAAAATGAGACACTCAAGAGCTTCCTTGGGGGAAGACAAAGTATTTTTTCCTGGTGGCCTGCCCGGCTGCCAGGCCTCCTTAAATGCCCCAGGAATATTCCTCTGAGGCTGTACTGATGGAACAGTCCAGAATTCTGTGAGGAGCTACATTGGGTTGCCTTTTTTTCTCTGCTGCCTCCTAATATTAACCTGGCGCTGGGCCCCTGGCCCCCACACAGTGATGGGAGGCCCTGGATGGAGCCAGCAAACGGATCCATCTGGAAATAGAAAAATAATCCCAACACTAGCGGTTTTGTCTGGCCTTCCCAGTGGGGTGTGGAGCAGGCCCGTGAAAGGGGCTTTGAGGGCCGGCCATGAGGGCTGTGAAAGGGAAAGCCTCTGCCCCAGCACCAGCTGGGTACCTGTGCCCAGGCCCCCAGGGCAAGGGACAAATCTGCAGGGAAGGGGACGTGCACAGCTTACTTGTCAGTGTTCTAGCTTGGTCTTGAATCTGTGGACTTCAAGCAAGTGGGTTAGCCTTCTAAGCCACATTGTCCCTGGATTGAAAATGGGGGTTCTAATGCCTATGCCTTGAAATTGATGTGACAGTTAAATAAGACTCCATAGCTAGAGCACCAGCACTGCCTATTACTGTTATTTCTAATTTCAAGGGGTACGTTGACAAAGCACATGCCATCTTACATGGTGACTTTGGGCAAACCCATTGGGTGTCCATCTTCCCATCTGGGTAATGAGAAATGGCTCAGGGCTGTCAAGTCCTGTGAGGGGACATTCAGCAGCTATTTGTCTGCCTCGGGGAGGGAAAGAGATGCCTCATTCCCCTAGCAGCCTGCCATGTGTACAGTGCTTAGACAGGCCTCTAGGGAGAGGGTAGGAGCTCCCAGGACATTGTCTCCAGATTCCAAGAGAGCACATAAGAGTCCTTGGGCCTATTCTAATTCTGCTCACTGGAGAGAGAGGGCTGGGCTGAGAGAAAGGTGTTGTTCCCAGAGAATCAAAAGGCCCAGGATGGGGACAGACATTGTCTTGGGTTGGCTTACGCCTGCTCCATACATGGAAGCCTATGAGGAAAGGAGCCCTGCGTCTGAGGTCCAGTTTCCTTGTGCATGTTTGTCCTTAGGCAAGTTATATCCTTCCTTGTTGAAGTTTTCCATTCACTCATTTATTCATTCATTCGGCAAACATGTGTTGAGTATCACTCCTTGCCAGATTCTGTCCTTGTCATTAGAAATATAAATAAATGACATAGTGTTTTCTCTCCTTGAGGGTGGGCAGATCACTATGACAGGTAACTTTTCATGGCAAGGGAGACCATTCAGGATGTGTTCTAGATTTCTGTCTGGGAAAATGGTTGGAATGGGGTGCCAGGAAGTGGGGTACAGGGAGATGACAGCTTAGTCTTAGACAGGTTGAGTCTGTGGTATCCATGGGAAAGCTGACAGGTATGAAGTTCATGGGTGATACTGTGCTGGAGACAAAGCACAGAACAGAAGAAGGACCTTTCCCAGACCCCTCTGCAGTGCTGGTGGTGAAGGCACTGATGATGATGGTGGTGATGGTGACAACGGTGATGATGTGATAACAGATATGTGTCAAAGACTCACTCAGTGTCAGGAGGACTCCATATTAAGTGCTTTGCATACCATCTGTCATTTAATAATCAAAACAACCCCAAAGAGCAGATCATCTTACCCACACTTTCAGAAAGAATTGAAGCTGAGAGGTGGGCACCTTTGTCTGAGTTCCCTAGAAACAAAGGCTGCAAGAGATTGGGATGTGTGGGGTTTGTTGATCAAACCCAGAAGCAAGTGATTGACAGCAAAGGGAAGCAGGAGAGGGAAGCAAAGGGAAGGGGCAGAGGCAAGAGCTCTGAGGCATAAACCGTGCACCTGGCATGGCTGGTCTTTTGTCCCCACATCAGACATTGGCATCTTCTCCAGAGTGTCTGGAGAAGTCCCGTGGACTTGTGTTAGCTCTGAGAGTGGTGCCTGTCGGTGATGAGGAGCAGCTAGCTCCTCAGTGGTCTGTACAAGTTCCCACAGCTCTTGAGGGACAAAGCCTTAAAGGCAGAGTCTGGGATAGTCTGTTCATGCTGAGTCAAGCATATGTTTAGGAGATGTTTGGAGAATGATGCCTGGAACTTTCCAAGAGTTCTGATCCAAGAAGCCCCTTTCTCTTGCTCTTCCTAGAGCACGGGACCTTTGACTCTCTGGAGAGGAGGTACTCCGGATACAAGACCTATCTCCTGGGCCTCCAGCTTCTGTCCCCATGTTGCCTGAGGGCACAGCCAAGTCCTCAGTTATCAGAGTCCTGATTGGCTGCCCAAGATTGGGCTAAGGGACTGTGCCTGGTGAGGAGGAAGATGTTGTGGGAGGAAGTCAGAGCCAGGGGCAGTAGGACAGCTTCCCCCCAGGCCCTGGGCTACCTTCATCCCTGGTGGCTGAAGGGAAGGGTTTTCTCACCCAGGGGTGTGATGGTCAACGTTCCCTGGCTGGTGAGAGCTAACTGGGCTCTCAGCATCTGGGGGCTTCTGGGGGGCCTCTGGAGGTCATCGCTAGTCTGGTGACCTGAGTGTAAAGGACCCTCCTGGCTCGAGGTCTAATCCTGTGCCGCCCTGACTATCCTCCTGGCCTGTCCTTGGAGTGTGAGTGTTTCTCTGTGTGTGCATTCTTGCCTTTCTCTCCTGGGTCTGCACGTCTCTCCACTTCCCCGAAAGTCTCTTCTCCCTTTGCAAATTCTCTTTCTCTTAGTGCCAGTCTATATTGCTTTTCTTTTTTTTATTGTTGGGGATTCATTGAGGGTACAATAAGCCAGGTTACACTGATTGCAATTGTTAGGTAAAGTCCCTCTTGCAATCATGTCTTGCCCCCATAAAGTGTGACACACACCAAGGCCCCACCCCCTCCCTCCGTCCCTCTTTCTGCTTCCCCCCCATAACCTTAATTGTCATTAATTGTCCTCATATCAAAATTGAGTACATAGGATTCATCCTTCTCCATTCTTGTGATGCTTTACTAAGAATAATGTCTTCCACTTCCATCCAGGTTAATACGAAGGATGTAAAGTCTCCATTTTTTTTAATGGCTGAATAGTATTCCGTGGTGTACATATACCACAGCTTGTGAATCCATTCCTGCGTTGGTGGGCATTTAGGCTGTTTCCACATTTTGGCGATTGTAAATTGAGCTGCAATAAACAGTCTAGTACAAGTGTCCTTATGATAAAAGGATTTCTTTCCTTCTGGGTAGATGCCCAGTAATGGGATTGCAGGATCAAATGGGAGGTCTAGCTTGAGTGCTTTGAGGTTTCTCCATACTTCCTTCCAGAAAGGTTGTACTAGTTTGCAGTCGCACCAGCAGTGTAAAAGTGTTCCCTTCTCTCCACATCCACGCCAGCATCTGCAGTTTTGAGATTTTGTGATGTGGGCCATTCTCACTGGGGTTAGATGATATCTCAGGGTTGTTTTGATTTGCATTTCTCTAATATATAGAGATGAACATTTTTTCATGTGTTTGTTAGCCATTCGTCTGTCATCTTTAGAGAAAGTTCTATTCATGTCTCTTGCCCATTGATATATGGGATTGTTGGCTTTTTTCATGTGGATTAGTTTGAGTTCTCTATAGATCCTAGTTATCAAGCTTTTGTCTGATTGAAAATATGCAAATATCCTTTCCCATTGTGTAAGTTGTCTCTTTGCTTTGGTTATTGTCTCCTTAGCTGTACAGAAGCTTTTCAGTTTAATGAAGTCCCATTTGTTTATTTTTGTTGTTGTTGCAATTGCCATGGCAGTCTTCTTCATGAAGTCTTTCCCCAGGCCAATATCTTCCAGTGTTTTTCCTATGCTTTCTTGGAGGATTTTTATTGTTTCATGCCTTAAATTTAAGTCCTTTATCCATCTTGAATCAATTTTTGTGAGTGGGGAAAGGTGTGGGTCCAGTTTCAGTCTTTTACAAGTAGACATCCAGTTCTCCCAACACCATTTATTGAATAGGGAGTCTTTCCCCCAAGGTATGTTCTTGTTTGGTTTATCGAAGATTAGGTGGTTGTAAGATGTTAGTTTCATTTCTTGGTTTTCAATTCGATTCCAAGCGTCTATGTCTCTGTTTTTGTGCCAGTACCATGCTGTCTTGAGCACTACGGCTTTGTAGTACAGACTAAAATCTGGTATGCTGATGCCCCCAGCTTTATTTTTATTACTAAGAACTGCCTTAGCTATACGGGGTTTTTTCCGGTTCCATACAAATTGCAGAATCATTTTTTCCAAATCTTGAAAGTACGATGTAGGTACTTTGATAGGAATGGCATTGAATAGGTAGATTGCTTTGGGAAGTATAGACATTTTAACAATGTTGATTCTTCCCATCCATGAGCATGGTATGTTCTTCCATTTGTTAATATCCTCTGCTATTTCCTTTCTGAGGATTTCATAGTTTTCTTTATAGAGGTCCTTCACCTCCTTCGTTAGGTATATTCCTAGGTATTTCATTTTCTTTGAAACTATGGTGAAGGGAGTTGTGTCTTTAATTAGCTTCTCATCTTGACTGTTATTGGTGTATACAGAGGCTACTGACTTGTGGACATTGATTTTATATCCTGAAACATTACTGTATTTTTTGATGACTTCTAGGAGTCTTGTGGTTAAGTCTTTGGGGTTCTCTAAGTAGAAGATCATGTCGTCAGCAAAGAGGGAGAGTTTGACCTCTGCTCCCAGTTGGATTCCCTTTATTTCCTTGTCTTGCCTAATTGTATTGGCTAGAACTTCCAGCACTATGTTGAATAGTAAAGGTGACAGAGGACAACCTTGTCTGGTTCCAGTTCAAAGGAAAAGCTTTCAGTTTTACTCCATTCAGTAAAATATTAGCTGTGGGTTTGTCATAGATAGCTTCAATCAGTTTTAGAAATGTGCCACCTATGCCTACACTTCAGTGTTCTAATTAGAAAAGGATGCTGGATTTTATCAAATGCTTTTTCTGCATCTATTGAGAGGATCATGTGATCTTTATTTTTTACCTCTGTTAATATGGTGGATAACGTTTATGGACTTGTGTATGTTAAACCAGCCTTGCATCCCTGGGATGAAGCCTACTTGATCATGATGAATGACTTTTTGATGATAAGCTGTAATCTATTGGCTAGGACTTTGTTGAGAATTTTTGCATCTATATTCATGAGTGAGATTAGTCTGAAATTCTCCTTTTTGTTTGGGTCTTTTCCTGGTTATGGTATCAGGTTGATGTTTGCTTCACAGAATGTGTTGGGGAAGATTCCTTCTTCCTCAATTTTTTGGGATAATTTCTGCAGTACAGGAATAAGCTCTTCCTTGAAGGTTTGATAGAATTCTGGAGTGAAGCCATCTGGACCAGGGCATTTTTTGGTTGGAAGATTTTTTATTGTTTCTTTAATCTCAGTGCTTGAAATTGGTCTGTTCAGGAGCTCTATTTCTTCCTGGCTAAGTCTAGGGAGAGGGTGTGATTCCAAATATTTATCCATTTCCTTCACATTGTCAAATTTCTGGGCATAGAGTTTCTGGTAGTATTCAGAGAGGATCTCTTGTATCTCTGTGGGATCAGTTGTTATTTCCCCTTTATCATTTCTGATTGAGGTTACTAGAGATTTTACTTTTCTATTCCTCATTAGTCTGGCCAATGGTTTATCTATTTTATTTATTTTTTCAAAAAACCAACTCCTTGTTTCATTAATTTTCTGAATGATTCTTTTGTTTTCAATTTCATTGATCTCTGATTTGATTTTGGATATTTCTTTTCTTCTACTGAGTTTAGGCTTAGATTGTTCTTCTTTTTCCAATTCCATAAGATCTCTTGTGAGATTGTTGATGTGCTCTCTTTCTGTTTTTCGAATGTAGGCATCTAAAGCAATGAATTTTCCTCTCAAAACTGCTTTTGCAGTATCCACAGGTTTTGGTAGCTTGAGTCTTCATTGTTGTTATGCTCAAGGAAGTTAATGATTTCCTGTTTTATTTCTTCCTGCACCCATCTGTTATTCAACAGACGATTGTTTAATTTCCATGCCTTTGGGTGGGGTCGAGCATTTTTGTTAGAGTTGAGTTCCACCTTTAGTGCCTTATGGTCTGAGAAGATACAAGGTAAAATTTCAATTCTTTTGATTCTGTTGATATTTGTTTTGTGTCCCAGGATATGATCAATTTTGGAGAATGTTCCATGGGGTGATGAGAAGAATGTATATTCTTTATCTTTGGGGTGGAGTGTTCTATATGCGTCTATCAAGCACAGTTGTTCTAGGGTCTCATTTAAATCTCTTATATCTTTGTTTAATTTCTGTTTAGAGGATCTGTCCAGCTCTGTAAGAGGAGTGTTAAAGTCCCCTGTTATGATGGTATTATCAGATATCATATTGCTCAGACTGAGTAAGGTCTGTTTCAAGAATCTGGGAGCATTTAAATTGGGTGCATAAATATTTAGAATTGAAATGTCTTCTTGTTGTATTTTTCCCTTGACCAATATAAAGTGACCATCGTTGTCTTTTTTGACTTTAGTTGCTTTAAATCCACATGTATCTGAAAATAAGATTGCAACTTTCTTCTGAATTCCATTTGCCTGAAAAATTGTCTTCCAACCGTTGACTCAGAGTTTTAATTTGTCTTTTGAAGCCAGGTGTGTTTCTTGCAGAGAGCAAATGGATGGCTTGTGTTTTTTAATCCAATCAGCCAATCTATGTCTCTTCAGTGGGGAATTCAAGCCATTAACATTTATTGAGATAATTGATAAGTGTGGTAGTATTCTATTTGTCTTATTTTGTGAGAGTCCATTGCTTAGTTTTATCTTTTGCATCAGCGTGGAGGTTAGGTTCTATCCTTTAATTTCTGAATTCTTACTTTGCTGCTGATCCATTGTGGTGGTCAGTGTGCAGAACAGGTTGAAGTATTTCCTGTAGAGCTCGTCTTGTTGTGGCGAATTTCCTCAATGTTTGTATATCCGTAAATGATTTGATTTCTCCATCAATTTTTAAGCTTAGCTTAGCAGGGTACAGAATTCTGGGCTGGAAATTGTTCTGTTTAAGTAGATTAAAGGTAGATGACCATTGTCTTCTTTCTTGGAAAGTTTCATTAGAGAAGTCTGCGGTCACTCTGATGAATTTGCCCCTGTAGGTCAACTGGCGCTTACTCCGGGCAGCTTGCAGAATCTTTTCTTTTGTCTTGACTGTGGACAGGTTCATCACAATGTGTCTTGGAGAAGCTCGGTTAGAGTTGAGGCGACCTGGGGTCCGATATCCCTCTGAAAGCAGTGTGTCAGAATCTTTGGTGATATTTGGGAAATTTTCTTTTATAATATTCTCTAGTATGGCTTCCATTCCTCTGGGGCATTCTTCTTCCCCTTCTGGAATTCCTATAACTCGTATGTTGGAATGCTTCATAAAGTCCCATAATTCTGACAGTGAACATTCTGCTTTCTCTCTCTTCTTTTCTGCCTCTTTTACTATCTGAGTTATCTCAAGAACTTTGTCTTCTACCTCTGAAATTCTTTCTTCTGCATGGTCTAACCTGTTGCTGATACTTTCCATTGCATCTTTAAGTTCCCTAATTGACTGTTTCAGTTCCTTCAGCTCTGCTATATCCTTTTTATATTCTTCATATCGTTCATCTCTGATTTGATTCTGTTTTTGGATTTCCTTTTGGTTATTTTCCACTTTATTAGAGTTTCCTTCATTGTTTCCATCATTTCTTTCATTGTTTTCAGCATGTGTATTCTAAATTCCCTTTCTGTCATTCCTAACATCTCTTTATAGGTGGAATCATATGCAGTAGCTACCTCATGGTCCCTTGGCGGGGTTGTTCTGGACTGGTTCTTCATGTTGCCTGGAGTTTTCTGCTGATTCTTCCTCATGAGTGATTTCTTTTATCTGTTTCCTTGCCTTAATTTTCCTTTCACTTCCTCTTGCTCTTTAAGTTCTCGTGCCTGCGGACTAAGGGTCACAGGACCAGAAGGGTGAGAAGATTGAAGAGCAAAAAAGGGATGAAAGAAAGGAGGACCGAGTGATAAGAAAAAAAAGAAAAATAGAGAAAGGAGAGGGGGTGGATAAAAGAATATTGACAAAAAGAAGAGAGGCACAGAAAGAGGGAGACAGAGCAATATAGGTGTACAGTAGGGTACTTTGACACAACCTTAAAAAAACCTCACCTTCTGGGGGTGCCCAGTTGGGTGGTTCCCTTGAGGTCAGCAGCTCTTTGCTAACCTGATCAGACACAGTACCCCACCTCCACCAAGTAGAGAGGAAAGACAAAAATGCTATAAATCAAACCAAAACAAGCAAACAGAAAACTTTAAGGGATAAAATTGGGTGAAAAACCAAATAATAACAGTAGAAACACTAGCAAAAATGAAGTTCTAGTTATTGAAAAAGGCAGTAATGGGAAATTATAATTAAACTAGAAAAATTGAGAAAGAAAAAGGATCTGTATGGAAAAGGTTGAAATTAAAAAACTAAACAACATCAACAACATCAAAATAAACAAAAAAAACAACCGAACCAAAAAAAAAAAAAACACAACCAAAAACAAAGCAGTATGTATATGTTATTGAATATTGTCTGGGCAACACGTGGTCTTCTGGGGTATGAGATGTTAATCACAGTTCTGATACGACTGGAGGCTGCTGATTTCTCAAACCCCAGCAGGTAGACACCCTAAATCTCTCTTCAGCCCACTTAAAAGGCACTTTGAACTTGTAAACTTGCTGAGCAGAAGCTTTCCCAGCTTTCTTGCTGGAATCACTGCTGAAGTGGCTATCCACTTACCCAGTGTGCCAAAACCGGTCTCACTCTGCCCCTGAGGGTTAGGGCTGCAAGGTGGCTCAGACCCCACTCTTAGGCTGCTTTGTCGCTGGGTTACCAGCTCCCACCCGATTCTAGCTCTGCGACCCTGAGGGTGCAGCTTGCCGGGGCAGATCGCTCACAATGGCTCCCTGTGACCCAGAGCCAAACACCATTAGCTCTGTCTGGCTCAGCGGCTCAGACTGGGGCCCTAGACAATGGCCAAAGTTCTCCGCACTCCCGCTCAGGCTCTCCCCAAGGCAGTTCAACTGAGTGCCAAGTCCAAAGACACCAAAACAGTTCACAGGTAAGGCCTTTCTGGTTTGCAGTCTTGTTGCTACTGAACTTACAGTTGCGGGCGGGTTTAGACGGATTGAACACATGCGACCACTTGCCATTTTTCCACTGTTTTAGTCCTCCTCTTGGGGTCCAGAAGTCTCTTGCTGACTCCCTGTATCCTCACAGGGGTGATGATAGGCAGATCCCACCAGCCAGAGATGCCTGGAGTCCTATCTCCCCAGACTCACGGTGCCCAGATGCAAGGAAGCTGTTACTCGGCTGCCATCTTGCTCCGCCTCTCCTATATTGCTTTTCTTTCTCTCTCTTTCTGCCTTTCTCTTTCTTCCAGGTAACTCTAACTCCTTAGCTGTCTTCTCTCTCTCCACCTCTCTTTCTGTTCCTGGCTCCCTTTCTGCCTTTGTCTTGCTTGAATTCAGCCTCTATCTGTCTTTGTCTCTATCTCTCTGTCTCTTTCTTTCCTGCTACTGCTCACAGCTGGCCATGATCCCATGTGGCTGGGCTCCTCAGGGTTCAGACAGGGACTAGTGATCTTAGTTGGGAGGGTGGGGGGTGCATAAAGGCGTGATGGGGCTGGGTCATAGGGACCTTGGAGCTTGTGAGGGCATGTGATGCCTGAGGGTGGCATTCAAGGCTCTGAAGTATTGACTCTTTGGTTGGCCTCCTTGTCAAGCATGGCTCACTGTCCTCCGGAGGGCCCAACTATGTTTGCATGTGGAAAGGGTAGTGTGTGTATGGAATGTGGGGGCCCAGCCTTGCCCTTGCATCAGGGTGGGGGGAGGACAAAGGAGCCAGGAGATGCAGCCACTTCTGATGGTGTAGGTGTGTGCCACCCCTTCCCAGCCACCCTTGAGCTGTGATTCCAGACCAGACTCCATCAGATAACATCCCTTGGCCAACTTTATTCAAGATGGCAAGAGGAATTCAATGGAGACCAAAGACAAAGATAGTGCCAGGTAGTCAGTTGGAGACATGCAATCATGGGCATCTTGTAATTAGGATCCAACCCTGCAGGAGAGGACAGCTTGTGTAGACCAATGCTCTTATTTACAGATGGAAAACCAGGTCCAGAGAGGGAACTTGTTCAAGGTCTCACCGTGAGCTACAGCAGATCCAGGGCCAGAAGTCAGGGCTCCTGACTCTAAACCCAGTGCTTTTGGCATAGCTGACAGGTCCCCCTGGACAGGTGTGGCTTTCTCTCTCCCTAACAGTGGTCAGGTCCCTCCCTAAGCCTTTAGGCAGAGCCTGGAGAAGGCTGAGTCAATCATGCCTCCCCAAATGGCCAGCCTCCCTTCTAGACCCCTCCTTCACAACAGTGCTACAGCCAGCTTTAATGTCCGCGAGAGCCCCAGTGCTCAGGCCTTGCCTCTTTGTTGACCCCACACCATGCTGCATCCCTCCAGCGCCCACCCAGCTCTTGTCTCTGTTAGCAGAGAGCCAGACAGCCACTCCAAGAAATCTTCCAAAATGATGTGCAAATAAATGTGTGTGGGGGGATAATTGTGTGCTTTTCCCTTCATTCCCAATTCAGGCACGTGGTCAGCCTTTGAGATATTATGGTTGCTGCAATTTTGGAAAAGCTGAAAGCTAGAGCTGCATGATGTTAAGTCTTTTGTGAGCTCAGTGAGGAGTGGAGGGTTGCAGAGGGGTAAGGAAGAGTCTGGTACCTTTCAAGGCAAGAAGAAGAGAAGGACCAGGTCCTTAGGAGGGTGGGGAGTGGGTAACAAAGCCTTGGGGATATGCTTCATGGTATCCCTGGGAAGGCTGGACCCAACTTACAGGTGTTCCAGCTTCAATAAAGCTTCTCATGTCCAAAGTGTGCCACTAGGTCACTGGGTATAAAGTGACATCTGGCACAATGAGCTCCTCAAGGGCCATAGGTGGGAGCAGAAGGACAGAGACCTCTTAGAATGTGTTATTCTGCATAAGACCCAGGACCTCTGCATAACCAGAGTAGGGGCTGTAAAGGGGCCTCAGTAATGACCAAGATGAATTTTCTGCCAGCATGGTGGTATCTTGACTCAAAGTAAGATTTTTGTTTATTAATGAAAAGAAAAGAAGGTCATATATGTATTTCACATGACCTGAGTTGCAGACTGAGATTTATCTCTCATGCATGTTGAATACACAATCCAGATGGTGAAAGAGGAATGAAGTGTCCCTGTCTCTCCTTTGGCTATAATAGTCTTTCCAGAGACCTCAGATAAGGGAACATCTCCCACAAATAGTGTTTCCACCACGGGTAGGGCATGGAAGGACTATTTTGAGGTTAAAAGAACCTCTAAATTACCCAGAGGTGGCCCTTCTGGTGCTGGATCAGGGCAATCAAGATGAAACCAGTTAGGACTAGGTCCAGGGACAAGCCCGTCTTCTCTGGTTTCTTTCTCCCTGCCCCATGGGAGTGGATGCTGATAGAGGGAGGCAAAGGCATTGGTGCCAACTGCTGCAGCATCTTTGCCCACACCTGTGACGTGGGTTAGGGAGTGGTAGTCATGTTTAAGTGGGGGGCAAGCGAGGGTATGTTCAGGAAAAGGTCAGAAGGTGAGTTGGGCTCTGGGAGCCTTGGGCCATGGAATGCTGCCCATCACAGCTGGAAGAGCGGTCAGCTGGCCCCACGGGGCTCCTCCACACGTCATCCTTGCTAGGAATGAATGCCCCCTTGTGTGAGGTCCTTGTCTGCCTTGAAATAGGTCACAAGGATCGCAGAAATCTTAGCCACAGAAGTGTGGAATCATAGAAGCTAAAAATCAGTGCCAGGTAGGATTCCAGGATTTTTTACCCTCTGAGCCCTGGCATCAACAGACATTAGAAGTCTAGCACTTTTGGCCTAAAATGTTATGGCTCAAGTGATCTAGGAACCACAGAATTTTAGAACCTTGCACTTAGTTGACCCTTAAAGGTACTCAAGTCTGATTGACCTTCAGATGAGGCATTTTTCCCTTTCGGAAATGTTCAGAAGGCTACAGATAGGCAAGGAGGTTATAGCAAGGAAGCTTTCTGTGGGGGGTGATTTTAGAAGTTCTGCGTCTGGACTTCTGATCCTATATGTCTTTGTCCCTGGCCATCACTGAAATTCTGCCATTAGCTGTTCTTTATTTGGATCTTGAAAATCTGTTAATCTCCAGTGTGCTAAGGACTGCCTCAACATGGCCCTAATGAACAAGCCAACCCAAGATCCAGGCAGCAACCCTAGGCCTCTCCCTGCCCGAGGCCTTGGGCCCTCTCCTTGCCCCCCAGTGCCATCTTCCAACCCCAGCGCCATATCCTTATCCCAAGGGCCATCTCTGGGTCCTCCTTCCCTTTGCTGTGACCACCCAGCTCTGGGCAGGAAACCAGCTGCCTGGGAGAGCTGCCTGTACCCTGAGGCCAGCCATAGTGGTGCAGTGTGGTCCCACCTCTAATCCCACCACCTCCTGGGGCAGACGGCATGGGCAGCAGCCTGTAATTTGGGGGTGGGAGATGGGACACATAGGTCAGCTTTGACCATGGAGTCCCTAGGGAAGGGAGTGGTCCAGTGGTTGGAGAATCAAAGCCTTCCTCTCAGCTCTCTTGGTGACCATGAAGATGAAAATATTTATGGACAATTTTCCTCACTCTGGGGACAGGCTGGGCACAGAATGGGACTGTTTTTTTCCCTGGCTCTGCCTGACTGCTTGGGATGGCAGGAGCTGAGACAAACACAGGTTGTTTACCAGGTCCACAGAAGCCCCAGAGAGACACGGCCGCATAAAGTTTCTCTTTTTCAACAGGGACGTGAGCCTCTGGAAAGTTGCCCAGAGGAACAAGGGTGGGTTTCTGTCCTCTGTTAGCTTAGTTCTTGGTGGGGTTGAAGGGAATTTTTTTTCTTCCCTGAGAGATGGGGCAAGGGTGTTTTGGTGAATAACATGTTTCCCATAATTTGCTTTTGAAAACACAAGGAAATTTGCGTATGTGGCTGAAACAGCTTGGACAGAGAGCCTTCTGGAGAGGCTGGCCCTTCATTTCCCCACCGTGTCAGGCTGCTCAAACTCAATAAACACTTGTTGACTGAATGAATGGGTCATAGAAATGGCAGATCAGAGCTGGAAGGAAGGCCCCATGGAAATTCTCCCAGCCAAACTGCTCAGGTTTCAGGCAGGGAAACTGAGGCCTGAAGAGAGGGAAAGATGGGGGAGGCATGCAATTTTAGATCTCACAGTTGATGGTGATGATGATGATAAAATCTTTCCCAGGCATTGGGTTTATTCCAATTTACTGAAAGCTTAGTCACTGGCCAGACTCCCAGTAAGACTATGGAGAAGGCAAGAGAAAGATTAGAATTCTCTGCGTGTGCACTTGGGACAAGAAGCTCAAAGATTTGAAGCTGCTTGCCCGCTCAAGCAGAAAGGGGTGATGTGCAGTCCAGCAACAAAGTCATGCCGTTTTCCATCATTCGACAGATACCCCAAAAGGAGAGATGTAGCTAAGCCTGAGTTTGAATTTCAGCTCTAACACATATGAGCCATTGAAACAGCTCCCTGCAACCATGTAAGCCTCAGTTTTCCTAGCTCTAATTCGAGGCTTACACTGATTACTCTGATGGCCTCGTCAACTGGTATAAACCTAGCATTAGAGAATGGATATGAACCATCCTTAGAAATTGTCAAGCAAGAGGGCTTGTCCTGATGTCAGTAGATCCCTCTATCCATCCATGAGAGACCGTGTTCCAATTCCAGCTCTTGAGATAAAAATAGCTGTAAGGGAGGAGGGGGAACGGCTCACTAGGATATATGGGCAGGATAAAAATAGGCCTCAAGGACAGCTGGCTCCTTTTCTTCACTTTGGTATTCACCCACAGTCTTCAGATCTCTTATTTGGTTTCCCAAGTTGACCTACCATCCCAGGCAAATGATCCTCCTTGTTCTGGGGCCAGGCAGTGGCAAATATATTCCAAGCTCTGAGAGTAGAAGCTTTGGAAGCGAGAAATATGGGTCCAATCCCAGTTCTGTTTACAACTCGCTGTGTGGCTCAAGGCGAGTCATCCTCAGAGTCCTCTCCCGCTCTTTCTCAGTACAGTGCTGTCCAACAGAACTTTCTGTGAGGCTGGAAATGTTTTACATCTGTACTGTCTGGTACAGAGGCTGCTGAGCGCTTATAATGTGGCTAATGCAACTAAAATTTATTTTCTATATATTTTTTTATTTTAAGGAATTGAAATTTAAATAGCTACATGTGGCTTGTGGCAACCATATTGGAAAATGCAAACCTTTAAACTGGGGATGGGAAAGTCCCTGCCTTCTCATCCTGGGGTTAAAGCACTCCTGATGTGTATACAGAGCCTGGCATGTGAGTGATGCTCACAGCTTCTGCATGCCCTTCCCCTCTTCTGGCCCCTCGAAATCAGAATTTGCAAGTGTCTTTGAGCTGAATAATCCCCATTTAGGGGCTTAGGGACATTCAACTCCCCATTGGAGACTGGCTGGAGAGGTAGATGGGGACCCTGGGGTCTTCTGTCATGGGTGGGTGGGAGAACAGGGAACATGTTTGGAGCAGGGCACAAGGCCAGGTTTTTGGCTTTCACAGGCACCATTGATGGAAACATTGAGGGAAAGCGGGTCCAGCTTAGAATTTCCTTTCCTTTGCATAGAGGTGTTTCAGATCACAGGTTGAAAATGTGATGGTTCTAGATCAATATTTCAGTTCCATGAATTACCAGCTGTGAGACTCTGGGCAAATTGCCAACCTCTGTTTCTTATGTGTAAAAGGGTAGAATAAGGACTCCATCTGAGGATTTTGTGAGCAATCAATAAGGTAATACATGTAAAACATTTTCCAGTGTGCTTAGCAGATATGAAGTTCTTAAGATACAGAAGCCATTTGTGGCTGCAGTGGTGTGTGCCTGTATTAACAGCTAATAGGGAGGCTGAGGCAGGAGATCACAAGTTGGAGCCAACACTGGGCAACCTAGTGAGACCCTGTCTCCAAAAGAAAAAAGAAAGACATGAAGGCCATGGCTTTAATGCCTGCCCCCATGCTGACTGTAGTCTAGTGAGACATCTTAAAAGCCAATGGTACCACATCTCCAGAGGACCTCAGTTTTGGTGGTCCTCAGAGTGAGGAAGTGGCTGGGCCCAGAAACTAGTTCTGGTGCCCTCAGATGCCAGATGACCCATCCAATTGTAGACTTGGAAGTCATCCTGCAGAATCTAGTGCTTTAATCACCTTTCCATTGTCCCTGCCAACCCAACCAGAGGCAGGAACTCTGCCACCTCCCGAGGCTTGGCCTTTCAGGGACGACTGCCTCTCTGTGACTTCCCATCCCAGTCCTAGTGTAGTCTCCACTTTCCAGACACAGCTTCCTTCCAATGCTGCCCCAGGCTGGAGGCATCTGCAGCTCAGCCCTGGTGAAAATGCCCAGCTCAGGAACTCCTAGGTCAGGAGGAGAGTTAATTTTTGTTGAATTGGAGCAGCTGGCACTCAAACACTCAACACCTGCCCCTGGTTAAAAGCAGAAGATGTCTTTCCTCAGCGTGTTATTTTATGGGAAAAGGAACTGAGTGTTCATCCATCTTCCATCTAGTCTGTGTCTGGGTAATAGTTATTGAGCGCCTACTGTGTGCTAAGTCCTAGGAACACAGGAATAATCCCTGTCCCCAAGCTTCATAGCCTGGTGGGGGAAACAGCTTTGCTGAAGGGAATTATAACAGTGTGATATGGATTCTTATGTCAGGGCCGGTCGCATCTCAGGAACGAAATTCAATGTGTGTCAAAAAAGTCAGTGATCAAGACAGATTATGTTTTAATGTGGTAGTCTTTTAAAACTCAAAATTAAAAAAGTTCCAACTTTTAAAGAGAGACAGGATAAGTGTTACTGATTTTTCCTTTTGCTCTAGGTTCCAATATAATCTGGCAGGATGTTGAATTATTTGGGAGGCATGGGGGGACTTTTGTGAGACAGAAAAGACCTCTGACCCAACCAGTGGTGTGCTGGGCCTGGCTCCGACCAGCTGGCATGCCTCTTCCCTAAAGTCACACTGAAGGACAGCATGTTAGTATCTTGAAATTGGACACCATGGGGATATTTACACCATGGAAACTGGCAGATACTAAAAATCAGGGCTGTTCCCTTGCTTTCTAGAGAGCTGCTGGTTAAATACTTACCAGCACACCACTCTATGCAGCATTCAGTGGGGGTGGGGTTGGGAGACTTTAAGGCTTCCCAGCGGAGATACCTTCTGAATCTTGCAGAATTAGAATCTAGAAGAGGAGAGAAAGAACATCCCCCCACAGAAGAAACTCAATACGAAAAGCACCAGAGTAAAAGAAATAACTATCAGCGGCACCTGTGGCTCAGTGGGTAGGGCGCTGGCCACATACACCAAGAGTGGCAGGTTCAAACCTGGTCCTGGCCAGCTAAACAACAATGACAACTGCAACAACAACAACAACAACAAAATAGCCGAGTGTTGTGGCAGTCGCCTGTAACCCAGCTACTCAGGAAGCTAAGGCAAGAGAATTGCTTAAGCCCAAGAGTTTGAGGTTGCTGTGAGCTATGACGCCACAGCACTCTACTCAGGGCAACATAGTGAGACTCTGTCTCAAAAAAAAAAAAAAAAATGAAAGAAAGAACTATTGTATTTAAGGCAGTGTAAAGAGCTGAGTGTAGCTGGAATGTGTGATGTTGCTAAGAAGGAACTTTTAAGAATGCAGAGAGGGTCACAGCACTAAATGATGTCCCCAGATTAAGATCTAGGTCTATGCTGAAGAAACAAGACTGTGGATCCAGAGGATGAAGATGCTCCCTGCTTCTGAAGGGCCGAGAGTACCAGCCCAGGTCAGAGACAGTACCAGCCCAGTGGTGAGCTAATTACTGCTTAATATTAGGTCTTAGGAGAAAAGAGCCCTGATTGATAGCATTTGCTAATGGCTAACTACTCCTACCACAGCCAATGTCAAGCTACCTGTGTGATGTCACTGAATGCTGAGTTGAGAAGAGACAGTCAGGAGTATATCATCATACATAGTTATTGCTACCCCTTATTACTATAGATATAAATGAGCTCCAGGGCACAGAATTAGTAAAATGTAGTAAAATGACTGGAAAGAGATGAGTTTGCAGTTTATTATCCCATATTTTTAATACATCTTACTTAATTGTAAGTTTATGCAATTTACTTTTTTTTTTTTTTTTGTAGAGACAGAGTCTCACTGTACCGCCCTCAGGTAGAGTGCCGTGGCGTCACACGGCTCACAGCAACCTCTAACTCTTGGGCTTACGCGATTCTCTTGCCTCAGCCTCCCGAGCAGCTGGGACTACAGGCGCCCGCCACAACGCCCGGCTATTTTTTTGGTTGCAGTTTGGCCGGGGCTGGGTTTGAACCCACCACCCTCTGCATATGGGGCCGGCGCCCTACTCACTGAGCCACAGGCGCCGCCCTGCAATTTACTTTTTAATGATAGCTTGTTTGATCAAAAAAAATCTTGAAAATTTATCTCACAAACCAGTTGGAGCAGGTATGAGCTGGTTCCAGGACACCACTGGGAGGGGAGATTTTGGTCGTGACTTGCTGCATTTCTACGGCAGTGTTGGGGGCTCCCCGACCCTGTGGGCTTCGTTTTGCCAACTTGAGGGACTAGACCGAGTTTATTAAAAAGGGCTCTTTTCTCTGACCCACTGTGCCTAGGGACGTGGATCTAAGCCTCTGGGTGGCTTCCTGGGGCAAGGAAGCAGTCCCTGGGACATCAAAGTTAAGAATGAATGATTCTCAGAGAGATTTTCATCTAGAAAAAGGAGCAGCCCAATGCCAGTTTTGGCAGAAGATTCGTGTTTTTATCAGGCGTTCATTCCAAGAATGCTGTTTTATTCTGAAGCCACTGGCACCTAACCCATCCGAGAGTGTGGCAGCAGCAGTAGTAAATACAACCTATATTTATTATACTTTTACCATGTCCTGCACACTGTTTTGAGGGCTTTATATATGTGTGTATACATTAACTGAATTAACCCTCAAATCATAGGCACAAGGTAGGTATTTTTAATATAACGCCAATATAAAAAAATGAGGATTTTATTACTGTTGCAACTCAAAAGATAGAGAAACTTGGGTACAAAAAGTTAAATGCTTGAGACCACAGTGACTGGATTAGAACTTGGATTTTCTTTTTTTTTCAATTATTAAATCATAGCTGTGTACATTTATGTGATCATGGGGCACCATACACTGGTTTTATAGACTGTTTGACACATTTTCATCACACTGGTTAACATAGCCTTCCTGGCATTTTCTTCGTTATTGTGTTAAGACATTTACATTCTACATTTACTAAGTTTCACATGTACCCTTGTAAGATGCACTGCAGGTGTTAGAACTGGGATTTTCATCAGGCAGCCATCTGTTGGCCGCTACCAACAGGGGAAAGAAGGAGGGCACTTCTGCAGGCCAAGGCAACCGGAGGAGACCCCGTTAGCTTGAGGGGCACATCATGCCAAGACCAGCTGGATTTGACCAGGTGACTTATCTCCCAGGATGGACAAAATTGGGAGAAATGGATAGTCACCATGGAGGTGCGGGTTAGTTACCCCAATTTCGTAGATGATGGAATAGGGTCAGAAGGGTAAAGGGAGTCTGTCTCCCAAAGTCCCATGACTAATATAAAGTGGTGCAGTGACATTAGCCCAGGTGTGTCAACTTGGTGGCACCTTACAGCCAGCCTCAGTGCTGGGAAGGCATGAGCTTCCTATAATGTCAAAGCTGTGGACAGATACCTATATTGGTGAGACCCCTACATGAGACTCTGGTTTAAAAACTTCAGAAAATAGGGGGAAACTACTCCCCAAGGAATAAATTCCCTGTTCTAAGAGAGGGGAGTGGTGAATTGCATCTCTCTGCTTACCTGTCAGAGCAATTATCACAGTTTCCTTTTTGCCTGCACAAATGCCTGTAGTAGGGTCCTGTGCTAAGAACAGCAGTTAGACAGGGCTCGTGCTAAAGAAGACTCACAGGACTCAAAATGACAACACTTACACATCTGTAGTTTTTTGCAGGAAAAGAGACAATACTGCAACTCACTGAATAAGAATGTGCTTTATAGACAAACTCTGCTTCACAGCAAGAAATCTGGAGAGGCTAATTGTCCTCCCCAGGGTGGACAGTACCAGGATGCATGTTCTCTCTCAGGTCAGGGGCCACTTGTGCACAGAATTCCTCAGAGCTAAGAAGCTAAGTGGTGTCTCGTCTGTGGTTTCTTATCTCCAGCTTGTAAGCATATTCTTGCTCTGTAAGAGCAGAGTCTTCTAGGCATCTCACCAAGACTGCATACAAATCATTAGTCTCATCATTATTAATAAATAATGCTGATGAGTTGGTACAAACTTCCCTAATCTCCTCAGACACATAGGTACAAAGTAACCCTATTAATCAGTATGTTTCATGCTTTCATTGGTGTTCAGTGCCATGCAGTCATAGACCCATAAGCCTCAAAGACAAGAAAAACATATTCATAGGCATTAGTCCAAATAGGCTAAAAGGATGGACCATACTTAATAAGGGCTCCATGCAGGGGGACAAAACACTACTGTCCCAGAAGAAGCACATGGGAAAGTCTTAGGGGTTCTTAGGTCATCAGCTTAGTGTGAATACTGTGGTATGGAAGTGAATATGCACTCAAGTTGTATTAACAGGAGCATAGACTATACATAAGAAGAGGTGATAGTCTTGCTCAACTCTGTGCTAGTCAAAGGCCACCCAAACTCTTGAGCTTTGCTCTGGTCACCTGGCAGTAGTTGTGAACTGAAAAGCTGCAATGACCATGGAGTAGACAAAGATGGAAGACATGAAGGGGGTGCTAGATTAGGAATGGCTGGAAGAAATGAGAATCCTGGGCCTGGAGAAAGGATGGCTTGGGGAAAGCAGGGGACTGTTGATTTCAGAGTGATTTCAGCTATAGAGTCAGCCTTTAGCTGATTTCAGATTTGTCTTTTTTAACAATGTCCAAGAGGCTTTGGCATGATACTAGTTGGAGATGAATCTGAAAAGCTCCTTGTGAAACTGGCTTCCTGGATAGAAGGCAGAGTGGTGTGTGTATGTGGCACCTCTGTCCTCACTTTGTGACAAAGGGAAGCATCCGAAGGTGTTTGCATTGGCCTACTTTTCCTGTAACTATCGCAAGCAGGAATATATTGCACCCTGTGGTCTGGGCATAGGGTAATGAGGCAGCAGGATCTTGGGGCTCAGACTGCAGCTGGTGGAGGGGGGTGATGAATCCCCTATACTGATGTCTCCCCAGTGAGTCTGACAGCAGATTTGCCACATGTGAGCTGACTGCCGAGATCATGGCACCTTGGAAGCCACTGTCTCCCTCCAGTTCCCTGGCATTGCTCTTTGCCCCAGAGATGGCTTGCTTAGGCTGGCTGGTGAGTGCCCTGCCCAGATGGTGTGCAACAGCTTAGTGTCTTCGAGACTCAATCTCCATTAGAACTGCTCATGCCCAGTCACTGGCTCTTTGCCAGGAAACTACTTGGCAGAAAGACTGGGATGAAGAGGCGGCAGAAGCAGAATGCAAGACCCCTTTTCTGGAATTCTGATCAGTGTCCATTCATGTCCCCTCTTTTCAGCTGACCGTGAGCTCTTAGACAGCTATGAGCCTCATTTCCCTCCCAACCTAGCAAAGTGCAGTTAGCTCTCAATAATGATTCACTTAATTGGGTGTATGATTGAATAACAGTGTCATACTCACAAGCTCAATGGCCCATGCAGATTATCCTGTCTGATGCACCTATTTTACAGATGAAGAGAGTGAGGCTCTGAGAGGGGATGCCTTCAATTCTTTTGGGTAGTCAAGGAGTCCCCATGGGTCTTTTTGGGCTGTTCTCAGTGGAACAGGTTTCCCTGGTACTGACCATTGCATACTAAGATTTGTGGGTGAGATTTGGAAAGGTCTTAGCACTCAGCCACTGACCTGCTGCCTGATCTTTAGGAAATACATACCCTGCCTGGAAATGGCTTTGTGGCCAGTGAATTGCATGGAGTCACCCATCTGGCATAGTAGGGAGAACTGGACAGTTTTCCCACTGGTCCCCTTCTCATTCTCCTGCCTGTCTGTGACTCTTCTGTCAGAGATGTCTCTCCACTATGGCTGCATATTTATCCAACATACCCTTTGGGATCCAAATACCACCTCTTCCTAGGAGCCTTCCTTGGTTTCTCTCTATATTTTTAATATGCTTGACAATTCAACTGATTCCATATCTCATTGATTGCATATATCACCTTCTCCTTATATTGTTATCTTTCTATCACAGTTTCCTTGTGTTATGTAATTGTAGGGGGTTATCCGTGACATACTGGTGTCTGACATCTCCCATTCAGACTCTCTTTCTTATCCCAAGTTGCCATGCAGTACAAATGCGGATGTGCCCATGCATTACAAGTGTGTATATGCCAAAGGTTAGACCATGTAGAAGTTTCTCGGTCCTTGTTTTCATAGTGGCAGACCCTCTTCCCCCAGAGCCTTGTTTGGGGGTTTGCATACTGTAGGATTTAAAAAACTAAGCATTAAAATTACCAATGGTTTGAGCATCTCCTGTGTCCCAGGCTCCATGCTGAGGTGGGGACACAGAGATGGATCTGACAATGACAACACCACGTAAGGGGTACTGTAATTCGGGAATGGGGCAGAGTAGCTAACCAGAGTCAAGTGAGCTTTGTGCTGTACTGAAAAGGATAACGAGGTTGTGTACAGGTAAAAATGGGGCAGAGGAGGATAACCTGGGAGGAAACGGTATGGACAAAGTCCTTGAAATGGCCAAGCCTGCCTTAGCCTGGGAGCAGACATCAGAAAGACTGGAGCTCAGGGGCAGGATATGAAGTTGGGGAGTCCAGGGTTGGGGGATCGATTTGGATGGTCATGCCAAAATGCAGAAGATAGGAGTTAGGCTACCTGTATTCAAATACCACTTCCACCATCTTCCAGCTATGTTAGCTTTTTCATGGACCAGGGTGTAGCAA
The DNA here is from genome assembly GCF_027406575.1 of Nycticebus coucang. Classification (NCBI taxonomy): domain Eukaryota; kingdom Metazoa; phylum Chordata; class Mammalia; order Primates; family Lorisidae; genus Nycticebus; species Nycticebus coucang. Next base: position 23,699,752 of record NC_069781.1, on the reverse strand, counting down.
ATGCATATGCAAAATACCAGGGGAAGAAACTCAGTAATAAAGGTAAATATCTAACAAAGTGCCAAGAGAAATCCCTAACTAATCAAGATATATATGTATATTTTAATGCAATACTTTACGTGTCAAAAGTAATGCAAAAATTCCACAATGAGCAAAATATCAAAAATGTAAATAAAGACTGGCACAAAGTATGCAGCTCAGAGAACAGCTATGATTGGATGGGCACTTCTGAAAACCTGAGGAAAACACATGGCCCCTCTCCTCAGAAGAACGGAGGAACATGCACAATTTGTGCACAGTAATGGGGTGCTCCTTCACTCCCCGGGGTTCATCCACACGGAGGTTGGTAATTCTGCCAGCGGGGCTGGTGATGTTGGTGGTTCCAGGAGCCATACAGCCGCGGGCTGTTCTCCAGTACCACGCTGGGCCTCCCTCCTGGCAGCTGTGGGTGCTCTGCCCCCTGCAGGAAGCAGCGCACAGCTACGCGGCTCCCCGCATCTCCCGCCCCCCACCTCCCCTCTCTCTGGCTTGGGACTTTTCCTAAAGTTTGCTGAAACCAGACACCTTGCTCGACCGAGCCCGCGTGCAGCCGTGGTTTAAAAGGCTGCCTTCAGCGCCCCCTCCCCGCCCCCAGCGGAGACTTCAAAAGGCCCGGCGGGCGCCGCGGCCCCGGCACCTATGAGCCGCCCCCCGCACCCGGAGCCCGCACTGGAGTCCTTGGACGCAGACAGGCCGAAGTTTAAGCGCAGGCGGACCGGGCCGGCGGCGCAGTACCGCGCGCCCATGCCCCTCCCGGTGCCGCTGCGCTCCGTGCGCCCGCGCTGGGTTTAGGGAAGGGGACCTCGCACCCCCGCCCCCGCGCCCACGGCTGCGGGGACCCATGAATACAAATGCCGTTAGGCGCGGGAGGAAGGACGGACCCGCCAGCCTCGCAGTTAAGGACCCAGTAAGTGCCCGGGGCCTCTCTGAAGTGCGGGCTTTAGTGGGGTGTGTGAGGTGTGTGCGCGCACACACGCGCGTAAAGATGCGCGCTATGGGGGAGGTGAGTACACGCGTAGGGATTGAGTGTGCGCACGTGTACGGTGGGCGCTCTCGGATAGCTGTGTGCAATGGTTGTGTGCGCGCTTGAGTGTTTGCACTTCGGTTGTGCACGCACGTGGGGGGTGCGCCTGAGTGTGTAAGTTGAGGGGGATCTGGCGGGCATAGTGTGCATTTATTTGTGAGTGTGTAAGCATTTATGTGCATGCATTTCGGTGAGGGGAATCTCAGGGTGCGCTCCAGTCCAGACTTCAGAGGATATGTTTCGTGTGAGCCCGGGAAGAATGCGTGGCTGTGTCTATATGTGAATGAGGGTGAGTGCGTGTGTAGGGTATGGGGGAAGGTGTGTGTGTGTGTGTGTGTGCGCGCGCGCGCACACCATTGAATGAACGTGCGAATCTGTTTGCTCATAAACGAGTTATGGAGGTACAGGAGGAGCGGGCTGTACTGGGGTTCTGTGAGATTTGCCGGGGTGTTTGCAGTGGGTCGGATGTGCAGCTCTGCGCTCTACTGTGGGATCCGACCCTGGTGGCGGGGGTTAAGTTCCCATTTCTCACAAGGGAGGACGAAGAGAAGAGGGTGACTTTTAACCAGCCCACCTTGTAGTGGGGTTAGGGTTAGGACATTCTCCAGGACGCTCTGAATCTGGTGGTGTAATCTTTTTGGTGGGTGATGGAGGTTAGGAGACCAGTTGTCGTGAAAGTCTGGACACCAAGTCCTGGTCCTGGCTCTGTCCCTGGAACTCTAGGCTCCTTTCAGGAGTAGAATCTGTCCCCTTTCTCCTTCCATCTCTACCCACCAATTCGAGGACCCCGTCTCACAAGTCATAAGTTCCTAAAGTCGGATTGTGTCAGTCATGGTGCAGCCTTGGGCAACCCCTTCCTCTCCGAATGTTTGCCCATCTTTACAAGGGGAAGGGGGGCGGATGTCCCGGCGGGGCTGTCGCGGGCCAGCTGAGGCTGTATCCCTGGCTGCGGCCGGCAGGGGGCAGCAGGGGGGCAACAGAGGGCGGCCGGGCGCTGGGAGGAGGGAAGGTGGAGAGCCACAGCCGGCCGAGACTTTAAATCGCCTTCATTTCCCCCAAATCCTTCCTTTTCCTCTCCTCCCCCAGGCCGGCGGGGAGGCAGCTTTCACCGCCCTCCGCGCGCTTTCGCCCGGCGTTGCTCTGCCTCCGGGGGCCGCCAGCAGCCCGCCTCCAAAAGTTTGATTACCTCTCTCTCTCTTTTTCCTGCTTCTTCTTCCTTTTTGGTGGAAGCAGAAAAAGAGCGAGGCAGGGGCGAGCGCGGCGCCCGGACTCCTGGGACCATGGGCCTGGCGCGGGCGCCTGCGGGGCCCCAGCCGCGCTGCCTGTCTGCTCCGGCGCCCCTGGGCGCGGGGCTGCGCTGGGGGCGCGGGGGCCGCGCGCTCTGAGCCGGCCTGGCGCGGCGGGGCGGGGGGCTGGCGGCCCCATGGGGCGCGCCCACACTTGCCCCCCGGGCTCGGGAGCATGAAGTAGGGTCCTGCCATGGGAGCGGGATCGGCGCGGGGGTCTCGAGGCACAGAGACGGCGGCGGTGCGTGGGGGGTGAGTAAAATCGCTCCAAACTCTCCCTCCCCAGCTTCCTGCTGCTTCTATCTCTGGGAGGGCTGGGGTTCCCCGCCACGCGGACGCTTTCCCCGGAACGTCAGCTTCCTGTCCCTTCCTGTGCCCCTGCGAGGCGGCATGCCAAGGGTTAACAGGGGCTGCGCCCCCGGCGGGGCGAGGGTTGGCGACCGCTGCCCGCCCTGCCGCGCCTGGCCCGGCTGCCCGATCCTGCTGGGGCGGGGACAGAGCCAGCTCGGGGGTCGAGGGCGGGAGTGGGTGGTGGCGCCTGGAACGGCCTGCGAGGGGAGGGCGGAAAGGGGGGCTTTGGGGATACTTGGGGGAAGAGTGGGGTCTCCGTTTGGGGCTGTCTCGAGGTATTACGGTATCTCCGTGTCTGCAGGTTCCGAGCCTGGACGTCTTGGTTTCTATCTGTTCTTGTGAAATTGTCCGCAAGTTTCTAGGTCACCGGGTCTCGGGTTCTGCTCCGGTCTCCGTGTTTGTGTGGCTCTGCACGTCCCGGAGTTGCTGGAAACCTCCGTGTGTATGAGTCTGCCTGGGTCTGTGTGCCTCAGTGCTTCCTGCTTCTCCCGGGGAGCTCAGAGAGAGGAGTGAGAGCCAGTATGTCAGAGCAGCAAGGACCCTGGGACAGCACTAAGTGGAACCCTCATGGTACAGATGGAGAACCAGAGGGCCAGAGAGGAGGAGGGACTCAGGATTCCCAGCTCGTGCACGGGAGTTGTAAGAGAGTGATCCTGTGTGAGAGCGGTCCATGCCTGTGAGTGTGTGGGGGTGTGAGCGTATGGGAGCAGCCCTGCAGGCCCAGGGCTGCAGTTTAGGCATGGGAGTCCCTCCCCTCTGTCCATCCTGCCTCCAGGACCCCAGGACACGCCCAAGAGGCTGGTCAGGGCTATAGCTCTTCCCTGCCCCCTCTGAGCTGGGAGTCAGGGGGATGGTGCCCCCCTTCTTCCCCATGTCTTGGAAAAAGCTGGCTGGTTGAGATTCCCCCGCCCCCTCCCCACCGCAAAACACACACACACACACACACACACACACACAGCACCAGTGAGCACACTGCTGATTCATTTTCTCCAAAAGCCCCTGTGCCAGGGAAAATGCCAGCGGTTGGGCAGGGAAGTGGTACCAGGAAAGCACCCCATAGTGGGGCCCAAGCTTTGAGCAAGTGGGCAGTCACACTGCTTTGAGGCCCAGCCTCTGCCTTCTTCTCCCTCCCTGCATGTACTCAGGGCATCCTCCTTCCCTAGTGCTTCCACGTGCCCTGCTGTCCCATAGCAGCTGTCAGCTCCCCTGTGGTGGCCTGAAAGGGGCCTGCCCTCAAATGCAACCTATTTTCTCTGCCCCCTTGTTGGCATATTCTCTCCCTGATCCCTGTGTCCCACGCCCGGCTTTGCTCAGGGAGTGCCATATCAGTTGTCAATAGAGGGTGGTAGTAAAACACAGATTCACATCAGTGGACACAGGTGGTAGGGAGAAAGGAGTGAGCATTAGCCTTGCGGTCAGGCAGGGTCCGGTTTGAATCCTGACTCAGGCAAGCCAATCTCTGCTTCCCATTCCATCCACAGAATGGGCATCTTCATTCCCAGCTGGCCGGGTTTTGTGCAGATTAATGAGGCCATGCTTGTAAAGGGCTTAGAGCAGTGTCTGGCATGTAGTAAGTGCTCAATAAACAGCAGCTGTTTTTGTATTATTCCCTTCATCTTGAATGGGTGTGTGAGTCAATGGGAAAGTTCTGGGTTCCATCCTGTCCAGACAGATGACCTGTCTGTGTTCCCATGGAGGAAGTGGAAGGTGTGAAGAAAGCCTGGGCGTGGCTATATGGGCACAGGGGTTCTGGCCAGCCCATGGGTACAGGTGGGACAGGTCCACCCCCATTGTTGCTCCGTGGTTCCCAGCCAGCCCCAGCTTACCCGTGGGAGAAGAGTCATGTCCGGTGTCCACAGGGCCTCTTTCCATTTGTATTTCTGTGCCCTGGGCCTCAGTTCCGAGCTCTCAGTGACCGTTCAAGCTGGTATGGGTTTCCAGGATCCTGTGTGTTTCCAGGTAACAAGGATGAAAGAAAAACCATCCAAACAGGCTACAGGTTCTGGCAGCTCCGTTGTCCAGGGGTGGCCACGTTTGGTGCCCTGGCAGAGGGACTTTTGCAGGGCATGGAAACACCTGGGTTCCCTTCTTAGAGGGCTGTTTTTCCAATGCTCCTTCCCTTGTGGCTCCCGTTTTAGCTGCCTCCTGGCCTCCCTGGCCCCTGTGCTCTGGTCTTCCCGACATTCTGGAGCCCAGGGTTCACCGAGCCAAGGCCCATGAGGCAGTGGTGAAAACAGAAGTCTGGAAGAACAAAGCCCTGAGCCAGCGGAGGCACTAAACATTATTAGCAGTAGCCTAAACAGGATTGGAACGGGAGCAAAAGAATCAGCAGGGCCTCCCTGCAGGAGCCAACTTTCCAGGCCTGGAGCTTACTTAGATGGTTCAGTTGGCTCCCTGGGCTGCATCTCTGTTCCTGTTGGTGAAGCCTGGGACTTTGGTCTCTGGCAAGTAGGAAGTCCCAGGAAGTCTCTAATGTCTTCTCTGTGGGAGACAAGTCAAATGAAAAGGACTGTCTGTTAAGTCATAGAGTCAGAGCACTGTGTGACTTTGGGCAAGTCATTTCCCCTCTCTGGGCCTCAGTTGCCCATCTCTTTAAAGAGGCAAAGGGACTAGAGTCTGGACCCTGGATGCTCTCGAAGGACCTTCTCCCACTCAGATGTACTGTATACTTGGAAAGTTTGTGAGTCAAGTGCACACAGAATCCAAGTCCAAAAGGATCAGCTGCATTTGTGAAAGCGAATGACTAGGGGATGAAGACTTTAGTAATAGGTCTTCAGGGGTGAAATTCTGTAGTGGGAGGCCATGGCGTTAGGAAGCTTAATTAAAGAGAAGATTGTCATTCTGTGTTCCCTTTTTCTTTCTCCTGACCTTCAGGGATTAAAACTTTTCTCCCTGGTTTACCCACTAATTCTTACAGAGTAGTCACCTATGTATACCCACAGCCAGAAAAATTGACTGAGGACCCCTTTCTTTTCTCACCTGGCTTCTCTTTATCAGCTCGGAAAACAGCATAGGAAGGGTGGATGGGACATAATACAGGACTCACGGAGTGAGGGCAGATGCCCCGCAAGAACCAGAGAGGAAAGAGGCTGGACAGAAACCACAGAAACTGGTGGGGTCACAGGAACACAGGAAAGCAAGGGGCAGTGTCTCCTGAGGATGCATGCTCAGGATAAAGGAGTTCCATGGTCCTCTAAATTTGAGGACTGCTGAATGACAGAAAGTACAGTCAATTTCTTTCCTGCAGGACTTCTCAGAATGTTTGGTATGCAGTTGTGCTTTTGCAAACTGCCAAGGCTGGGATGCAGGAGGCAGCTCTTCCCCAGTGTATCTGCCCACAGTTTTTTGGGGTGTCTCTAATGGATGTGGGAAATAATACTGAAGACTTATGAGTCCATGGCTTGCACAGGGTGACTTTGAAGAGCCTTCTCTGAGCCTCAGTTTTCTCCATTTGTCAAATGAAACAAAGATGCCTATCATTTCTTTGCAGGGATGATGATATGGTCATTTACTTCAAGTGGGTGGTCATGCCAGAAGGATTAGCTCTATCCTTTTCTCCAGGAATACCCCTGGGCAGTTTGGCACACTGACCTTTAGTTGTTGCCCCTGCTAAGCCGGAGGACTGGTCCCATGAAAAAAAGCATTTTTATAGCAATGTCAGCAGATTGGAAAGGACAAAGAAGGACCAAGGATTATCCAGGAGCAACCCTGGAAATAGAATTGGGGGGTTAAGGCTTCAAGAAGATACTTTTGGAAGTCCACAGTCTTGTAATACCATGTAATATTTGTTCATCTTACAAAAATATACTGGACACTTACTATGTGCCTGCCAGGTGCTAGGAATATAAGAAGGAACAAGACATGTTCTTGCCCTTTTGGGACTTAGTCTAGAAAGGGAAATAGGAAAACAATGACTGTACATTTGATACACGCCGTGGTGAGATGTGTATAACATGCCGCAGGAGCTGACAGCTAAGCTGGGGTCTGACAGATGTATAGGAACTGACCAGGCAAAGGGGAGTGTCATGGGAACAGCATATGCAAAGGCCCAGAAGCTAGAGAAGGCTTTCCAGGGGCCGTCATCATCACTTGTGTGTGAGCTAGTTTGCTTTATGCTGCTAGCAACTGAAGACCTAACTTGAATGGCTTAAGAAGAGAGATACTACTTCCCTTATCAAGAGGTTCCAAGGAAGACCAGTACTAGTATTGGTTAACTCAGCATCTCAACCATGCCATCGAACAACCACTATTCTTCAGTTCTGCCATTCTCACGTACTCAAGGGGCTCGCTCCCTCATATGCACAAAATGCCTGCAGCAGCTCCAAACTGTATGTTCTCACTCAACAACATGCAAGGGCTAGAAAAAAATCATCTCGCTGTCCTTTTAAAATGCTTTTCTGGGGTCCATAACAGGTGTCCCTTATACCTCATTGGCCCCATTGGGGTCATATATGTATGCCTAAACCAGTCACTGGCATGAGAAATGAAATTCCCAGGATTGCCTAAGATGGATCCAGATTCATCCTCTGAAGTCCACCTTCATGAACAAGGAGGGAGGGAGGGATGACTGTAACCACTGGTGTCTTTCACAGCGCCCAAGTCATTGCTGCTATTGATCACGAATGATTGCTATTCAATTTGAAAGTAGGGGAAGTTGATAGGAGGTGTTAGCCTGTCCTTCAAGGTGCCCAAGGACCCTGGGTAGAACCTGGGGTTATGGACATCAGCCTTGGCAGATGGGTTTCCCGGATTATGTGAGTCCCCAGAAGCACACCATCCTAGCTTTCGTCTTAAAAATGCAACCTTGGCCTGTCTATCTCAGCCTTAGCCCTCACCACCCACCTGGTGCAGCTCTCTTGCCCAAGTCTTGGCCTTTTCTGGCCACGTGCCGCCCTCCCCTCTACCTGCCTGGGGATCAGATGCCCCCAGTGGCTTCAGGTGTCTCTGGTGGCTGCTCCCACAGGTAGATGAAATCTGATCATTGCCCTTGCCCATCTTGGCAGAAGCCACAGAGCAGAGCTTTAATCCATCTTGGCCCCAGAGCCTAGGGCCAGCAGAGACTGTCTAGGGAGCACTTTGTGGCTGGCTCTCAGCTGAGCCCTTAACATGCATGAGCTTATTTAATCCTCATGCTTGGTCTGCAAGTAGGGAGTGTCTGCCCATGTTGCAGAGGATGAGACAGGCTCAGGGAAGCTAAGCAACCCATCTGGGGTCAGAAAGCTGATAAGCGAGAGGGCCAGTTTTGCACCTGGGTGTGCATGACTCCTCCTTATCTTCTGTTTTCTTTCCTCCCCTTTCCTGTTAGAATAAAGCCTAGTAGGCAGCTGCCTTAGCGCTGGTCCTGGTTAGGGGGTATCCTTCCATTTTTGCCTTTTGAGAAGGTGGGTCATCCAAGCAGAACTGTCCGGTCTTCCCACTGACCTTGCAGCCCTGACCCTGCTGCCCATGGACTGGGGTCTTGGGGAAGGCCATAGTATAGATGGGAAGACAAATGAGTCAGCACCAGATTTTGGGAAAAGGTCTCAAGATATAGGGCCGTAGTACAGATGGGGAGACTGAGCCCCAGAGAGGGAAGGTGCTGGACCCTGGATCTCCTGAAGCCTAGGGCAGGGCTTCCTGTGTGCTGCTTCCTGCCTGATGTCCTTGTCTTGATCTGTGCAAAGTGAAGTGATGTTTGTACATGTGAGCAGGTCCTGATTGAGAGGCCATTCCTGAAGACCTGAGAGCCTGGGCCCAGCCTCCTGCCTCCTATGGGCGGGCCTGGGTGGGACTGGGTCTGGGCAGTCCACTCCCAGCACCCCTAGCCGGATCTGGGCGCAAAGGATGGAAGCTGATGCCACGTCTGCTTGTGTCTCCTGGTCTCTAGGGGGTTTCTCTTCTCCTGGATCGTAGTCTCGTTTGCTTGTCAACTGGCCTCCACCCAAGGAGTTCCTGAAGGTAATTCTCTCTTCTCTTTGTCCAGGGGCCAACAAAGGAGGAGGAAGGGGCCTAAAAACTCACAGATGAGAGACATCCGTGCCTCTAATCGGAACTCAGTGCCTCAGTTTTCCCATCAGTGGAATGGAGCCAATTGTTGGCAAATTCTCTCTGGGCTTAAAAGAATCATGCTTGGAGTTTTGTAAGGGGCAGGAAGGGCTCATGTGGAAATATGGAAGGGTGATCCTTGCATTTTGGTATGGGGCAGAGTTTGAGTGAGTCACTTTGCTTCGATAAGGCTCAGTTGCCCACATTTGTCCCATGGGTGCTCTAAAAACTGCTGAGGACACAACTGTCATTGCCCAAGCCTGGGATCCCACACACCCTTTCCCGTGAAATCCTTCTTTCCTCTCTCATCCCTGAAGAGCTGTCCAGGGGGCCAGGGTGGCAGTGGGCCAGCTCCACAGCTGCCCACAGAAACTGAGACCTCTCCCACATATGTTTGTCAAGCAGCCACAAAACCTCTAACATAACCACCCTTCCCCCTCCTTCGTGCCTGACCTGTGTGTTGGGACAGGCAGTGGGCATGCTGAGAATCTCTGTGGCCTGAGCTGGCCACCAGGCAGGGGAGGGCCGTGCCCAGAAGAGACTTCTGCTGCTTGGCAACATTTTGTGCAAATGTCATATTTTCCAAGCTTGCTGTTTCCCCCACAAAGTAGGTGAACAGCTGTCCAGAGTCCTGAGTCAGGCCCTGGGGGTGGGGTGGGGGTTTGGGGAGAGGCCGGAGCTGTGTGGAGCCAGGTTTATGTAATAAAGGGATCTGGCTAGGGCCAGCTGGCTTGGTCCGTCCATCTTGGTGTTGAACTGAATTCATTCCCCTGTCCCCATGTCCTTGGCCTTGATGGTATTCTGGATGTGTCTCCACCCTCCCTTCCCACAAGTCTGGAAGGCTCCAGAGCAGTATAACATTGTGCTTAAGAACACAGACCCTGGGGTCAGGTGGCTTGAGTTCAAACCCCTGCTGTACCTTTTTCCCCCCTTGCCTTTAATGGAGACCCCAGCTGTGCTTTTTATAGGCTGCATGGCTTTGGGCAAGCGCTTGTATCTAATTCATCTGAACCTCATCTATAAAAGGAGGATAACAGAAAAGACTCACCTTATAGATTGTTGAGAATCAAGTGAGATAATGCATGCAAAGTGCCTGGTATGTAGGAAGTGCTCAGTAAATATTCATTGTTATTATTGTTCATTATTAACTTGAGAAGTCTGAGCAAGAACCTCCTACAGGGGACAAAGACGCACAGCAGCTTTGCTCTGGCCACTTGTGCTGGGTGCCTGGTGTTCGGGGTTTTGCCCCTTAGTCACAGACACAGGTGGTCTTCAGGGGACACGTGGAGACTGGATGGTTGTCAACTTAGAAACTCACCTACAGAGGATGACAAGGGTTACCTTGTACCTGCCATATGGCTAGTTGTAGTTTTCTCCAGGTGGGTCCAAGCCAGCTCTAGGTGTCAGGGGTAGGGAGGGAGGTGAGCAGCCCAAGAGGCTCCCTGGGAGGCTGCTGAGGTAGGGCTCGGTGAAGGGGCCATATGGCTTCCTGCCCCCACCTCTTTTTCAACCAAGTGGCTCTTCCCATTCTAAGCTGCTGATAGTGAATATAGTTCATGATAGTAAGAGGGTTCCATGATTAGAACATAGAAGATTCACTAAGAGAAACCTTAAGTTTATTTTAGCTTACCACCTGGGGACAGACAGGTGGGAGAAAGGAGGAGGAGAGATCTGAAGTGAAATGAAAGGCCCTTTCTTGGTTCTAAGGAAGCATAAGCTCTCAAATCCAAGCCGTCCTGAACAACAGCATTGTGGAGCTATATAATTCTTGGAGCATTGTTAACACCTGTGTCATCTCAAGGTCTTGGTTCAGTTATCTCATCTTACAGCCAGGAAGAGACCCAGCAGAGTTGCCTGGTGTGAGGCTTGGGTGAGGAAGATGAGCAAGACTATTCATCTTCTTAGCACTCTTCTTAGCCTTATTTACAGTGAAAGGAAGTGAGGCTTAGCATCCAGGCTCACAGGTGGTCTTGTCTGGCTCTAAATTCTGGCTTTCTAACTCCAGAGCCTGCTATAGAAGTATATGCCATGTTGCCAGTGCCCCCTCCAGTCCCATCTATTTGTCCGTCTGTCCATCCATACATCCATCTCAGAATGTCGACTAAGGACCTCCAAAGAGCCAAGTGCTGCATTTAGCTGTCACTGCAGTCTTTGCCTGGGTGGTAGGAAAAGAGCATTCAGCACTCAGGGGCCAGCTTGCTGAGCTCAGGGAGGGGCCCTGAGGACCTGATCCAGACCCCAGTTCTGGAGGCAGCCCATCTTTCCTTGCTGAGATGGAACTCAGGAGCCTACTTCTGTACACACTGGCTGTTCAGCCAGCTGAAGAGGGTCCAATGGCCTGGCTGAGGCAAGGTCAGGAAGCCTTTCCATAAACACTCTGGAAACCCTCCTTTTGCTCTAGCAAGTCGCACCGATGTAATTACTGGGCAGATGTGACCTGGCCATTCCATGGTCAGATGTCCAAATGTTTCGCCAGAGGATAGAGGTTGCAGGGATGCCTTGATTACTCCTTAGGCTCTCCCCAGAGCTACACAGGGAGGAAGGGGAGCCAGTAGAAATGCCATCTCCCTTTTGATGGCAGAACATGCGGCTCCTCCAGCCTGCTCCAGCCAGAGAGAAACCTAAGGTCAGGGGGAAGGGACTGGTGGTAAAACCAGTCAGCCCCCTGCACATCCTTGCCAAGCTCTGTGGACACATCTATTCCTATCACAGTGGTCCCTCACTTACAGCTTGTCAGGTAGAGAAAAGAAGATATAACAAGTCCTTGCTGGGCAACCTCTCACACTTTTAGCACTAGCATTTGGTGATTACCATTATTTTTAGTGTTGGTAGCTGTTGTTGGAAAGTGCTTATTTTGTTCCAGGCACTTTTAAAAAAGCGTATTCCCTCATTTAATAGTCACAACATCCATTTGAGATTGGGACTGTTATTATCCCATTTAGTAGATGGCAAAACTGAGGCACAACACTCATAGGGTTAGTAAGTAGCAGAGCTGAGATTTGAATGCAGGACATTTGTCTCCAGAATCTATGTTTTTCACCCCAATATGCAACATCATGCAGCCAGACATGGTGTTGGTGTTTACACTGGACGGTGCCAACATTGCCCTTAGCCACCATCATGGGGCAGGGTTATTTTTAGATGAGTGAATAAATGACCAGGTAGCTGTGGGTGGACCGTCCACACTGCCCGTGTACCTGGGAGTGTCGGGGGCTAGAGCAGGCCCTGACTGTCTTTTCCCTTCTTCCCTTCCTCTTAGATGTGGACGTCCTCCAGCGACTGGGCCTCAGCTGGACAAAGGTCGGGGCCGGCTGGAGCCCCGCACCCATGGGGGTCATTCCGTTCCAGTCGGGCTTCATCTTTACGCAGCGGGCCCGGCTCCAGGCCCCTACAGCTGCTGTCATTCCTGCCACCCTGGGCACAGAGCTGGCGCTGGTGCTAAGTCTCTGCTCCCACCGGGTGAACCATGCCTTCCTCTTCGCCGTCCGCAGCCGGAAGCACAAGCTGCAGCTGGGCCTGCAGTTCCTCCCCGGCAAGACGGTCGTCCATCTGGGGCCCAGGCGCTCCGTGGCCTTCGACCTTGACATGCATGATGGGCGCTGGCACCACCTGGCCCTCGAGCTCCGCAGCCGCACAGTCACTCTGGTGACGGCCTGTGGGCAGCGCCGAGTGCCTGTCCCACTGCCTTTCCACAGGGACCCCATACTTGACCCGGAGGGCTCCTTCCTCTTTGGGAAGATGAGCCCGCATGCGGTCCAGTTTGAAGGTGCTCTGTGCCAGTTCAGTATCCACCCCGTGACGCGGGTCGCTCACGATTACTGTACCCACCTGAGAAAGCAGTGTGTCCAGGCTGACACATACCGGCCCCTGCTGGGACCCCTTCTACCCCAAGACTCTGGCAGAACCTTCACCTTCCGTACTAACCTTGCCCTGCAAGGGCTAGAGAACTTGACCACTGCCACACCCATCCTGTCTCAGCCAGCAGGCAGGGGGCCCAGGGTGACTGTGGCGCTCACCATGCCCCCCAAGCCCCTAAGGACTAGCCCTACAGCCCTTCACCAGCATATTGCAGCGGGAAGTCCAGCACAGCCCCCACTGCCACCTGCTAAGCTGTTAGTCAGTAATGCACTTGTCCCCGTGCCCCCAGCCTCTCTGGCCATCACCACCAGAATTCCTCTCCATGGAGCTATCCAACCATTGCCAAAGATCAAAGCCACCCAGATCCCCAAAAGTCTCCCTGCTGAGCCTCCAGCCTCCTCTCCTTCCGTTGCTCCCATCAAAAGCCGCAATCCTACCCAGAAAATAGCTCCGCCTTCATTCACAAAGTCAGCCCCACCCACCCAGAAGCTGGTGCCACCCACTTCCCATCCATTTCCTACCAAAATCTCCCGTCCCGTGGTGAAGCTAATCCAGAGGAACTCCATAATGGCCAGGCCCCCACTACCCAGCGCCCGGCCCCTACCTCCCACCACTGGCTCCTCTAAACAACCCATTCCCACAGCAGCCCAGACTGAGGCCAAGATGAGCAACCATGCCAGCAAGTCAGCCTCTGCCTACATCAGCACCCACAAACCGCCCCAGCCTACCGTCTTGCCCTCATCTCCTGTCCCCAGTCCTGGCTCCACCAGGGCTACCCAGCCAGCAGTCACAGCTGTGCCTCCAACATCACGCACCAGAACTCTCAGCACACGGCTTCCCACCCCAGCTGCTGGTTCACTCCCCGCTAGAAGCAAGAAACTCACTGGATCAGAAGCTTCAAAGAAAATCAGATCCAAGAGCAGCCCCCGGAAGCCCGTGCCTCTCAGGCCTGGGAAGGCAGCCAGGGATGCCCCGTTGAACGACATGACCACCAAGCTCAGCCCCATGCAGTCTCAGCCCCATCTGCAGACCACCTCGGCCTTGGTATTGGCCCCAGCACAGTTCCTATCCTCCAGCCCGCGGCCCACAAGCAGTGGCTATTCGTTTTTCCACCTAGCAGAACCTACACCTTTTCCTCTGCTGACGGGGCCTCCAGGGCCCAAGGGCGACTGTGGTTTGCCGGTAAGACTGGGTGGGGTAGGCATGCTGCTTGGTGCTCTGTTGGGTGACCGGGGCATGGGTCCTTCCTCCTGGAAAGGGGAGGGAGAAGGGGCAAGTAAGAGCAGGGAGGCGCTTATGGGCACAACCTTGACTTGGACCCAGGTACCGCCTCCTCTGCCTCTACTCTGTCCATTATTGCACACCTTGCTCCAGACTCATGGTCTCCTGGGATAGACTCAGGTCTGGGTGCCACCCCCAGGTGAAGAACACCCCTGGACTTTGGTTGCTTTATGTCCAAAGTCACTCTGCTAACCCAGTGCAAAGGTCAAATGGCTTAAGGAAAGTCACAGGCTAACTAGCCCCAGGTTATGCAGCAGGTGAGCAGCTGAGTAGCCTCCAAAGTCCAGCTCTCTCAGCTCATAGAGAAGGGCTCCCTCTGGCCCATCAGCTTGTCTAGGAGTTGCAGACAAAGGTCACACATGGGTGGCCTTGAATATGTTTTGTTTGGCACATGCATTATATTCTTTTTTTAAAAATCGAGTAAGTTACTAACATTTAAAAAATGTGAGAAATTTCTTATAAAAGATTGCCAATCAGCTTCTCTTGGAAAGTGGGAGAGGCTGTGGCCCTTGGGCCACCTGTAGAAAGGACAAGCCTGCCCTGTCTGCTCTGGTCCTCACTTCTCCTGACTGAGTCTTCCAACCAGAGTCCTTTTACCATTTATGCTACCTGTCTGGCTGGTGCCTGAAAGCATTTGATTTGCGGCTGCTGGTAGAGGAGTTTGGGATGAGGAAGGTCAGTGTGGTCCAGAAAGAACAAGGAAGAGAAAAAGAAAGAACATTCCAAGTGCAGGAGATGGTCTCCGGCTTGCCTGGGACCGTCTCCAGGGGCAACGACCTTCCCACAGCTGGAGGCCAATTCTTCCGGGTGGGGAATGATGGGATGGAGTTTCCAGAAGGCTTGGGCCTCAGCGCTATTCTCCCGCCTTAGGGATGACTACCATGGGGTGGCCTCTTTCTTGAAGCTGGCTTTCCCACTGGGCTGTGTTTTGGATTAGGCTTCCCTACTATGTGGAGATGGTGGCAGATGCTGGGAATTCCCAGGCCTTACAAACACACTTAATGAGTTTTAATAATCATTAGCAATAATATTTATTCAGACTGTCTCCAAGGGGACCAAGAGTCCACTTTTATTATAACCATATTGTAGAACTTATGGAAATTGTATGCATTGCTTTGCAATTATGTCAACATTCTGCTTAAGTTCTGTGCTGTGAAATTGGCAGCGTAGAGAGTTGGGAGCCACCACTTTCCCAAGGAGGGAACGAGGTATCCTTTTCACCTCTCTCAGCAACCCAGCCCAACTCTGGCACCAGGTGCTTTGGGCCCTTGATAGCTTTAGCTTCCCAAACTGTGTGTGTCCTGAGATTACTGGCTGTGAGGTTAAAAGCGGGTGAATTGTCCCCTCCTGGCAGAAAATGGTGAATCTGCGGTCTCAACCCTGGCTATACAGTATAACCTGGCTGAGTGGAGGAGGCCAGCCCTCCCTCCCAAGGCTGCATATGGTGTGGAGAAAGAAAGGGGCCAGCAGAGCTGGAGCAGGAGTGGTTTTGTAGAGTGTAACATCTGCCTTTGGGCCTGCTCTGTGCCTGAATCACATCCTTTTCCCTAGGGCTTGGGATTCCAGGTCAGCAGGAAGGGAGGCCTCCTGCCAAATGTCCTCTTCCAAAGGAGGTGCTGGGGTAAACCCGATCATTCAGTTCAACCCTCTCACCGGGCAGGTGGGGAGACAGGAGACTGCCCAGAGAGGGCCAGGACTTGACCAAGGCCACAAAGCACATGGGAGGCAGAGTTGAAGTTTATATCCCAGACTCTAGACTCCCAAGACTAGCACATTTTTGTCTCATATCCCTGAGTGTCCCCTCTGAGGCTTGGGAACTCAGGGATGGAGGCATGGGAGCTTCAGAGATGAGTTAGATCCTATCCTTGGCCCCAAAGTGAGAGCTCAATGTCTAAAGAATCTTCTGTTTCAATAACCTGCCAAGTTTATGATGCCACTTGTGTGGCATCTCCCTTTAGGTTTAGGATCTCAGGGAGGGCAGGATGTCTGTGCTCATTCCTGCCCTGCAGATGATTGAACAGGTTGGAGAGACAGAGGACTTGGCCAAGGGCACCCAGCATATTCCCAAAAGGTTCCACTTGGGGTCCCTGACTTCTAGCCAGAGCCAGAGTTCTTCCTGCTCCAGCCCTGACTGCTGAGGGTCAGAGGGAGGACATCAACCTGCCTGGGTGGCATCCCTGCCTCTCATTTTTTGCTGTCCCCTGTCTTTACCCTTCCCCACCTTGGGACCTAGCTTTATTCCAATAGGAATCCAGAAGTAGAATCTTTGTCCACTGGGTAGCAGGTGGCAAGCTGGTCACCTCTTTTTCACCAGATACCAGAATAACGTAATGGAAGTGGCATCTTTGAGCAGTGATTAAGCACGTAGACCTGAAATCAAGTCCTGGCTCTACTAGCTTCATGACTCTTAACTGCTCTGAGCCTCAGTTTCTGTAGAATGTAAGATAATAGAACCTTCCAACCTCCTCTTGGGAGGAGGACTGGAAAATTTACAGAGAATTTGCATATGAAGCTGTACTAGAAAGGAAGCAAGTTTTGCCTAGTGACTTTGAGGAATTCTTTCCTCCCCCTAGGGCTCAGTTTTCCCTGTTATGTTTTGGAAGAGCTTCCCCCTTAGAAATGACTAGGTCTTGCCAGTACCTAAGAGGGGTGCAGTGGCTGTGACTACACATGTGGGCCTGCTTCTCAGGGCTCTCAGGGTACACGAGACTAGCTGGCAGAGGCTGAGACAGGGTTCTGGGCTGAGCCAGCTGGGAGCTCTGTGGGAGCCCCAGGCGGGGGGAGCATGGAAAAGCTGAGCTTGGCCCTGGGTCAGTTGGGGTGGGGAGGCTGCGGGAGCTGCACAGAAGCTGCACAGAAGCCCCACGCCTGGGAGGAGGCGAGTCAAGACCTTATTTATTCACGATCAGGCCACTGGCATTTGCACGCCCTTGCACTTTTTGCAGGCGTCACCTCGGCTAAGAGCCTGGCCCACAGCAGATGCTCTGACTATGTGAAATGAATGAAAAAATTTGATCCTTACAAAGCAGGTTGTCCTGACTCACAGGCCGGACTCCTTGAGGTTATGCAGAACTCTCCCGTCAGGGCAACGAGGAGTCTGTATGCTACAGAAGCACGCAGCCTTTGGATTTGGAATGACCTGGGTTTGAACCATTCCCTTATCCTGCTGTCCACTCGTTCTGTGCATAAATGTTGATGGCAAGCCTTTTAGGGGCCAGGTGCTTTGTGGTCTTGGGCAAGTCACTGTGGCTGTAAAATGGGAATACGGTACCACCTACCTTTTCAGGGTCATTGTGTAGATTCACTGGGGTGAGGGATGTAAGCACACAGGGCTAGAACCTGGGTCCTAGTGGACTGTCATGGTTATGATTGTGGACTGATGGTGAGTGTGAAGGCAGGGACAGTGTTGCACTAGTAGAGAACAGCAGGCACTGAACAACAATCTCACATTTGTTTGGAGAACTGTGCTATGAAAATATTAACTAACCTGGGGCTTATCAGTAGCGCTCAGGAGCCTGAAGGATTAGGAGTTCCATGGCACTTGTCATCTGAGCAGGAGGAGCTTTCCCAACTCTATACTCATGGCTTCTCTCAAAGTTCTTGTCTTGTTTTCTTTTGCTTGTTTTTTCCAAAATAGCCCCACCCCAGGTTGTAGCTAGAGGGACATCTTGTTTTGTCTCGGAGCCTGCATGCTTTTGTTCATCAGCAATCTGAGCAGGATACTGAGAAATTCATCCCTATAAGGCAAGATCTAGAACTCAGGAGAATGGAGGGGTGGTTTGCTTTGTCTTTTGCGCATCATGTTCGAGCACCTACTGAGTGCTAAACAGTTTTCATGCTGTGTCCAGTCAGCTCCAGGCAGGGGCCAGGGGCACCAGGAAGAATTTAAGGGAGAGACTATTTCCAGAGGTATGGGCAGCATCAAAGGGACCAGCAGGGGCTGCTGAAGCACACCCCTATTACTACTCCCAGCCCTGAAGGTCCCAGGGGAAGGAAAGGTTGTTCCCAGATCCCAGCAAGAGTTACAGCCTTGATCAGGGGTCTCCCTGATGGGATCTGGGACCAAACCACAGCATGGCGAGGAGGGAGCAGGGAGAGAAAAATCCTGTTCTCTTTCTCCTACTCTGCAGCTTCTTTCCCAGGTCTCCCATTGAACAACCCAGCTGGAAGTTGGAGGGCAGGGAAACCTGGAAGTGTGGTCTGTAGCAGTCAGCGTCTCAAGGCACAGCATGGATCTGGGGAGTAAATGGGGAACAGCCAGCGTGCCTACAAGTTATCCCAGAAGGCATATGGTTCATGCCCATTTTGCAGCTGAGAAAACTGAGGCCTGGGCATAAGGAGATGCAGTCACTTGTTCAAGGCCTTCTGGAGCTGTATTTATGTTAAGAAGCCCTGTCCCATCAGGTCCATCCTAGGACAGAGACTGTGACAGGTTCAGTGTCCTGTGGTAATTCTTGGGAATAATCACATGCTTAGTTGGTCAGAGATGGGAAGCCCTTTCAGACCTCCTGCCTAACTCTATAAGGCTATAGACATAGATCATAGGCCCAGAGGCCCAAAGGTCATTGCTTAGGGTCACAAGGCAGTTAGCAGCATACCCGGGCCTGGACTCCAGTCCCCCAAATCTCAGGCCTATAAAATTTCTTATTGCTCACTGCCAGGGAAGATGCCAACCAGGACTTACTTCTTTCTATGAGGTTTGGCAGGCAGGCTGTTACAGCTGGACACAAGGGTGGACTTGTTCCGTGGGATGGGGTTTCCCTAGGTCTGGCTGTTGGAGGCCAGGACCCTTGGGGGAAGCCTAGTGGGGAGCTGCTTGTTTGTTTCCATGGCTCGGCTTGTGCACATGGAGCCCAGGCCTCCTCCACCTTCCCCAGACCGGCCTGCAGCCCCCGCTCCGCTCCCCCTCAGCTCTGAGCCCTCTCAGAGGCCCTGTTGTTTGCAGCGTGGAGTGGAAAATCCCACCCTGGCCTCGTGAATCATCCCAGAGTCACTCTCTCAGGCTTCAGGCCCTGGAAAGAAATGGCAGCGTTTTTCCACTGCATAGAGAACAGGCAGGGTCTTGGATAGGGAGGAGGGGGCGGGGGAGGCTCCTGCTCACCCACTACTGACTTGAGCAGTGAGTGGGGAAGGGTCAGGCCTGCTGCTGGAGCAGGGCAGCTGGTGGTGGAGTAGAGAGGCTGGCCAGGCCGCAGCTGGGGCCTGGGCTGCTATGTCAAGGGGCTGGCCCATGGGCTGACATCACCAGGCTGGACCTCGGGTCCTGACTGGCACTCAGTCTGCTCTGCAGATGTGATGGATGAGGTAAGAGTCTGGCCTGGATGCCCCATTTCTGGGGCAGAAAAAATGCCAAGGAGTGTTCAGGTCTCTGTCCCCATCAGGGCCCATATAATGCTTGATGTCCTTCGTATCCCTGAACATGCTGTTCCCTCTGCCTGGAGCACCCCAGGGCCCCAGGGAGTGGGTGGCCCGTGAGGGAGCAGCACTCCAGGGAGCCTGCCCCTCCTAGAGCCCTGGATGAGCCCTTCACCCCTCTGGACCTGGCCGTCCTTCTCATGTAAGACGGGAACTTACCTTTCCTCTCGCCCGATAACCTACTAGGGGAAATTACCAACTCTCCCCTCAATTCAGGAAATGCCAGTGCTGGATGTTCATTTCACCAGTGGCCACAGAGGGGAAGGGACTGACCCAAGGTCACTCACTTAGAGACACACCTGACCAAGATTGTCTGTGTGCATGCTGCCCAGAGTAGAAAAGGTCCAATGGTCCTGAATTGAATCTAGGCTTTACCTCTTATTAGCTGTGTGGCACTGGGCAAGTCACTTTGCCTCTCTGGTTTCTCATCTGTTGGTGTGGTAATCTTGCAGTAATGCTTACCCTTAGCCCCATGCCTTTCCCTTTAATTCTGGGTCGCCTAGGAGATTTGGATCAAGGAGGGCCTTCTAGGAAGGGACATTTTTTGCTATCCCTGTGAAACAGATGTGAAAAAGGTGACTTAACATTTTGAGTTCGGAGTTACCAGGAGATTGCTTAACAAAAATAACAGCTAACATTTTTTGAGCGTTAAGTGGGTGCTGGGCACTGAGATTGGCACCTTTTGTAGATTATCTGTTGGCTGGTTGCCATTATTATCCTCATTTTACAGTTATAGAGATGAAGACTCGGAGACTGGAAATAGCTTGTCCAAAGCTACCCCACTAGCAGGTGGGGTGCCAGTGTGACCCCAGGCCCCCAGCCTTACACTATACTCTACCACCCCTACCAAAGGCAGCTGGTGAGGAGAGGGTGTGGACTGGCCCAGAGTCATAAGCCTGCAGAATCAGACATGGGACCAGAGATTGTCACTCAGCCCCTGAGCTCTTGGTGGAAGGCAAGCTATTGCCGAGATACTGGGATGCCCAGAGGGTCTGGGATTTGCTTGAGGTCATGAGCAGTCCCTCCCCTCTCCCCTTGGGGCTCTTGCCTAGTGACTGTGGGCTGTTGGTGCCCATATCTGCCTGTCTGCATCTCCCCTCTGACTTTTATTCATGGACAAGCCAGCATGTGGTGTTCACAGGCCAGAATTGTGAGCTGTGGCTGCCCAGCATGAGATCTGGATTAATTACCAGCCAAACCGTACAGGGTTTTCAACACTGATTTTTAACTCTGGGCAGGAAACCTGGAATCTCATTGATGGTTATTTGAAACAAATGAATTTCCCAGGCCTCACACATCCTCGAAAGCCTGGCTTCCTTCGAAGGCTGCAAGCTCAATTCTTCACATCAGGCACTTAGTTAATCCTCATTTACTGCTTTGGGGTAGATGAGATAGTAACTATTGGACCCATTTTAAAAGGGAGCATCTGAGACGCAGACAGGTGGAAGGAAGTACACAAAGTCTCCAGCTATTAAACATGAAAACCAGGATTGAACAAAGGTCAGCCCGTAGCTTAGTAAGTCTTCTCAGCTGCCTCCCCCCCATGTGAAGGGAAAAGAGATGAGGCCAGACAGGTGCTGGGTTAGGCCTTTCTCTTGAGAGAAATGGGGAACCATTAAACCTTGTTGAGCAGGGGAATGCCTTGGAAAGGTGAATGAGATGTGTGTGGAGGGGGACTGGAGAGGGGAGGGAGTGAAGGAAGACAGGTAGAGGCAGGAGACCACTGAGGGGGCTGTGAAGGTTGCTCAGGAGTAATGCTGATGGCTGGACCAGACTGTGGCCTTAGGAACAGATCAAACATTTGCATACCAATGGTGTTCCAGGCACTGTGTTAAATATTTACCATCTCTCATATTGTCCTTAAAATAACCCTGTTATTGCCCCTATTTTTACCTGCCCCAACCTGGCATTCAGAAGACTATGTATGCGCATGCTCTCTTTGCTTCACCACCTCTCCATGTTGCAGAAAAGCTGAGTGTGACCTTGGCCTTGTCCCTGCTTTTGACTCTGCAGAGAACTTGGCTGAACTCTGAGGTCCTTTGCTGTTTTGTTATCAAACACTTGGCTGAGGCCCGGGATAGAGAGATGACTCACAACCCATTATTTCCTTTGAGGAGACCATGATGTGATGAGAGAGATAAACTTCGAAGCAGATAATTCCCCAAGCAATGTAGTAGTTTTTAAAATAGTATGAAAGAGGGAACTTGGCTCAACTTGGGGAAAGGATCAAGGGAGGCTTCTTGGAGGCAGTGACACCGTAAGTTAGCTGGGCAAAAAAAGATGAGGGCTTCAAAAACTAAGAAACAGCAGCTACAAAGGCCTGGAAGTTCCGAAGAGCATGAGTTCCTCAGGGCAGGGACCTCTGGAGAACCCCTCTTCTCAACCATGAGGTGTCCATGCCCAGAGCTCTGGACAGAATTGTTAAATGACTGCTTGAACCCATTTTCTCCTGCCACGTGACGCTGTCTGACACTGTCTTCTTGCTTTCTCTTCAGGGTCCCCCTGGGTTACCTGGGCTACCTGGATCCCCTGGTGCACGAGGGCCTCGGGTGAGTTATTGCACACTGTCCTGTGGCGCTCTGGCCGGCTCTTTGGCCTGCATTCCACTGCCCCTGAAATCCCAGGCTGGACTGTGTCCTAGGGCTTTTTTCTGCCCCTCTTTGGAACCTACTTTCCATTTAGAGTTCTTGGAGGTGCTTTCTGGACAGACTTGGCATGGGACAGCAGTGACTGCTTACAGGTCTCAGTTTTCCACTATGGGTATCACCCTTTGCTGCCTGGGGTGTGGAAGAGGCTCCTGAAGGCCACATCCCCTGAGCTGATGGGCTTCAGTATTTGTCTAGAAAAGAAAAAAATGACTTGGGAGGAAGCGACCCTTGCATTCCTCTTCCCCCTTCCCCCTTCTGCAGAACCATCCTGGGGTAGGGATGCTGATATAGGCACCTGGACGGGCCAAGGAGGAGGCAAGCTCCCCATGCTGGAGAGAGGCTGGAGGACAGCCTGGCAGGGCTGCAGTGGCTGATGTGAAAATAGCTGCTCTGTGTCTTGCCTGGCCTGTCACTTTATGCTGCCTAACTTGACCCTCCTACTCCACCCTGAACCCTTGCGGGCCAGTGTGATCATTCTCATTTTAGGGATGAGGAAACTGAGTAGAAAGTGGCAAAACCAGGCATGGAACCCAGGCTCTTACCCACATACTGGAACCTGGAGGGTCCTCTTGCAGAGAAATCTGCCTCCTTCCCCAGAGGGCTGAGACCAGCAGCACCCGGCGTCTGTGCCGAGGCTGAATCAGCCTTTCCCACGCTGGGTGCCTGGTGAGGCCCTGGCAGAGATAGCTGCCTGGGGCATATTTTTAGCTCTGAGCCTAGCGAATGGTTCTGGTTATGCAATTACCTAAGCCCTAGTTCCCTCCAGACCTGGCCCTGTGCTCCCTGGGCCCAGGGCTGTGGAATCTGCCTTCTGAAGCGGTATTTCCTCCTGGCTCCAGAGCCTTCATGAAGCACATGCCCTGGGGACGACATAGGTATAGCAGATGCTGCTAGTCCATGGGACCCTGCAGCCTGGGACTGGGAGGAGGTCTCTGACTAGCACTCCAGGCCCAGGCAATTGGCCCCCTTCCTTTAAGCTCCTCCGAAGCCGGCCAGTCTCTGCACCTTGGTCCTGACTATCCACTCTACCCCGCACGATGCCTCTGCAAACTCTCCTCTGGTCACAGCTAAGAGTAAAGGCCACTTCATTTCTGATAACCACCTGCTTCTTGGGGCTCCTGCAGCAGTTTATCTGTGTCATCTGAATGACAGGGGTCACTTTCTAAAAGCTCTTGCTAATTCTTGAACTCTGTATGCCAAGCTGCACATGCATGATCTCACTCCATCTTCCCAGCCATCCTGGGAAGCAGGTTCCAACGTTGAGTCCCATCTGATAGAGGAGGGAATGGGCTTAGACAGGTTCCGTTACTCTGGTTGAAGTCCAACATAATAAGTGACAGAGCTAGGGCTGAACCCAGGCAGTCTGACTCCAGGGCCTACCATCTTCATCATCTGTTGTCAATTTTTCTTCCTATTCAGCAGAGCCCCTTTGGGCCTTATTTATCTCTCTTAAATGATGCCTAGCAGAGTGCCCTTCATGCAGGAGGTGTTGGGCACATGGATGGTAATGAGTTCAATCTGGAAGTTGAGAACATCTCTACCAAGAAGCTGTGTGAGCTTAGGCAAGTCCCCTGCTTCCTCCAGGCCTCAGTTTCCCCATCTATAAAGCCTGGGATCATGGTAAGGCATTTCTAAGGTTCCTCCTGGCTCTGGGTAGATTGACTCTCCTGACAGGCTTCTAGGCTCTCTGCCTGTCCCAACCCCCATCATCCTGTTTCTAGACTGGAAATTCCATAGATCATAAAATTCCAAAGATAATGGAATGCTAGATTAAACAATCCCAGTTCCTCTCTGCATAGATGGCGGCTCTGGGGCTAAGGGAGGAGCAAGGACTTACCTGAGGTCACCTAAAGTTCTATGGCATACTCCTTCTCACCTCCACAGACTGCCCAGCCCACTGAGGGATCATTGGGAATCCCTGAGCCCTCCCCCATCTGGCTCTCTGGGCTGCAGCATTTATAGACTCGGTCTGCTTGGCTCCAGGTCAACTATGTGCCTTGTTTCTCTGCTAGGCAGTGGCTGAAGTGGGGTGGGGAGGTGGGGGCAGGAGAGCAGGAAGCCCCCACCTTCACAAGCTGTAGATGGGGTAGCTGAGAGCTCTAGCCCATCCTCTGTGAGGCATAACTGGGGAGAGGCAGCTAGCTACCTTTGACCTTGCACAGCCCACACATCTCTTTCTGGGAGAGCTGGGTGTCAGTAATCCCTTTTTTGGACACCCCTACCCAGGCTTTGCCCAATTCCAGCTGAGCTCTGTGCTTAAAACCCAGGGACCTGGGCTGGAGTGAACATCTGAAGTTTTTCAGATTCCTGAGGGACCTCTGGGTCCCAGTCATTCAGAGAGATGATTAGATGGAAGCTGGAGTGTCAGGGTGAGGCTCAGAACTAGGACCAGTTCTTGGCACTTCCAGGTTTTATCCAAGTGCCAGGAGACCATGTTCAGTGGTCTGTAGTGAGGAAAGGAGGGCTGGTTATTTCAGAGGGAGGGTCACACGTGGCATTTAGAAATTCCCCAGGCCGAGAGTACTCTGGACACCACTCCTTCCTGATATATCTGGAGAAGGGGAGGGTCCCAGTTTAGGCATGGAGGAAGAGCGGAAAAGGGAGGTGCCTTGGCTGGAATGTGACAGGCTGCAGCTGGGAAGCTGGCCTCTGTGAGGGAAAAAGGAAACGGTTCATATACAGATAGCCTGATGAGTCAAGAGGGACACGGGTGAGGGCAGCATGTCTAGCTGGTGGGGTGGAAGACCAGTAGACTCCTTGGGGTGCTTCTCCCCACCCCTCGTGCCCCGGATTATTCCTGCTGCAAAAGGACCTTTGAGTGTTACCTGACTCTCAGGGCTCTGTTTCTGTTTTGGCTGGAAGACTGTAGCCCAGCACCCTTGCTGGAGAAAGTGGACATAACAGGGCCCATCTGTTGTAGGAGGATTCAGATACAGCCTGGGAAAACCCAGTGCCATGAACAAGCTCTGGACTTGAAGCTACCAAGCCCAGGATGCTGATCTTTCTTGGCTATGACTCTCCCGTGTGACCTTGACCAAGTCTCTCACACTCTCTGGGTCCCGTCTTCCCAGCTGCTCCATGGTCTCTGGGAGGACCTTGCAAGCTTGGAGCTTGTAGGAGCCTAAGGGAGAGCTCTGACAACATGCTGTAGCCGCAGGAGGAGTGCATCTTGTTCCCAAGAGGTCAAGTGTACCCTTCCTTGAGCTTTCAACTCCAAAGGCTCAAAGAGAAGTCCATTTGGCGTCCCAAAGGTAAAAAGGCCATTTGAGCCTGGAGGAAGTCCTAGACGTTTCCCTGGAAGAGGTGGCATTTGAATCAGGCCTTGAAGGTTGGATTAGGTTTCAGCCAGAGGAGCTGGATGGGAAGGCATCTGGATGGCTGGAACAGTGTGGGAGAGGTGGCAAAGAGAGAAAGTACCAGGCATGCTGGACAGAAATCAATAGCTAAGTGTGGTTTGAGCCCAAGGAAGCCAGGAAGGGCTGATGGGACCAGACTAAGGAAGAGGTGGCCAAATTCAGGGGCCAGACATCTGAAGTCAAAGTCCAGCTCTGCTTCTTAGCAGCTGGGTGACCTGGGGCAGGTACAAACCTCTGTGAGCATCATCTTCTTCATCTTTAAAATGGGAATAATGGTGGCATCTACTTTGTGGGTTAGTCGGATGAGATGAGATGGCACATGGAAAGTGCCTTGTGCAGGGGACACTCCGGAGAGTAGATTTGTAGCCATGATGGTGCTGCTAAGACTTGGCTTGGAGAGGTGACCCTAAACCAGTGGGTGGAGAGAATATGCTGGGTGTTGCAGTCAGAAGCGGATGGCCCCTATTTTCTGTCACCTTTTTGTTTTTGTTTCTTTTTCCTTTTAGGGTCCTCCTGGGCCTTATGGAAATCCAGGTCTCCCTGGCCCTCCTGGAGCCAAAGTGAGTATTTACTGGAGCTCTGGCTGTGGAGTGGGTTTGGGTGCTGGGGCCTTGCTTGGGGTGTTTCCCAGGGGCTTCCAGTGGGAGAACCCCTGGAGCGCCTTCCCAGGGTTAGGTCACCTACCAGGCCTGGAGACATGGCAGGGAGTCCTGGGTTCAGTTTCTGGTTGGGAAATTGTGGGAGAAAGGGCAGCTAGAACCTAGAGCCTGGAAGGAGAGTGATTTGCTAAATAGAGAGGGCCTTGAATGTCAGACTAAGGACATGAGGTTTACTGGGTTGTAAGATGCACCCTGAGGAAGGACATGGAAAAATCACTGGATGCCACAAGGAGGATGAATTGGAGGGTGGGGCCCAGAGCCAAGGAGACCAGGGTGACGTGGGGGAGAGGGGAGTCCAGCCTGGGCCCTTAGGGTGTGGGAGGGGGTGAGATAGAGAGGTAGAGAGGATGGCAGTGGGTACAAGGAGACAGTGGCTCCCTGGCTTCAGCCTCAGTGACTGAGCTAAGAACCCAGGAGTAGTAAGACTTTGTATGTGGGAACCTGCAGCAGCCAGGTGGACATTGTTCATGACCAGGCATTCTGGAACTCAGGAGCTCTCTAAAGCTGGAGGTGGGAGAGTGTAGGTAGCCGGCACAGAGATGCTACCTCCCCCTGGGAGCCTTCTAGGAATACTCCAGTCAGTGATTAATGAGATCTTAGTGGCTGGTGCTCTGGTGACGCGGATACTCCAACCGCTAAGCTCCTCAATTCCTGGAGTTCCAGCAGAAGGCAAAGTTGTCAGGGGTTCTGTACTGGAAGTGAGAAGCTCAGAGGAGTGCCAGGGCCAGCCACATCTA
The DNA here is from genome assembly GCF_027406575.1 of Nycticebus coucang. NCBI lineage: Eukaryota > Metazoa > Chordata > Mammalia > Primates > Lorisidae > Nycticebus > Nycticebus coucang. The sequence goes on along the minus strand of NC_069781.1, from coordinate 23,673,074 downwards.
GGTCGTGGGACAAAGGAGGCTGGGGTACGACTAGAGAGATGTGACGAGGGGAAGGAGTATGCAAAGTCACAGAAGCTAAGACAACAGCAACTGTGCCCAAGGAGCTGGGAGGGTCATAGAGGGCCTGTGTCTTCTGTAGGGTAACCGGGTCAAGAGCATCCCTGGGCTTTGATTGGCCTAGGCCCAAACCCAGCTGCAAAGGTGCATGACTTAAGGAAAGCCATTAACCGACTGGCTCCAGGCCACATGGAGTGAACAGCTGAGTGGCTTCTGAGGCCCAGCTCTCCTGGCTCCAGAGCAGGGCTCCTTCTGGACTATCAGCTTGTCTGTGATCTTTGGACAAAGTTTGCACATGGGTAGCCCCAGATATATGGACATGTGGCGCCAGAGTCTTCTGTGCAGAGGCTTTGCACAAAGCTGCAGGAACACCAGCTTCAGCTCCTCTAGGACTGTGACCCTTCAGTCAGGGCTGGGCTGGGCCCCTCCTTAGAAGACCTTGAGGGGCTCACAGCAGCTGCCCAGGGGTGCTGTGGGTTTTAGCAAGATGCACACTGATGATGGCAGCTGCCATGTACGGGTCCCTTCCCGTGTGCCAGGCACCACGCATGCACTTGATGTAGCTTACCTCATCTGATCCCCACAAAGCCCTAAGGAGATGGGCAGAGATACTGTACCCATTTACAGATGAGGAAACTGAGGTATAGGCAGATTAAGACACTGGCTAGGAAATGGAGCGGAACCTCCTAGGGAGAAGAAATCCTTTGGAAACTTGTGCTTTGCAGAGTCCGTGGGTACTTTAAAATGCTGCTTTGGGATGTTTTCCCCCACCCCTAGTCTGAGCTCCTGCTCCCAGAGCAGCAGATGGCCCATCAGCTACTACTCCTGTTCCTTGCTGGCCCTATTTACCCTCAGAGTTATGCCGGACCTCAGTGCGGGCCATGGTGGCACACCCCTGTCCTGCTAACAGATGCGCCATGGCAGGAAGGGGACCCCCCCAGCCGCTTCTCCCCCATTTTGAAAATACTCTGGGTGTGGCTCCTGAGGCTTATCTCCAGCAAGCAAGTCTTCCCGCCACCACACAGAGTTGGGAATTGTGTATCCGGGTCCCCATGGACTGGACTCCCACCTGCTTCTGTGCATAACAATCACCACTGGTGGGTTCCAGAAAACATACTAGAATCTAAAACTACTTCTCCTATCAGGATTTGTGTAAAACACCAAGGGGAAATGTCATGCTCTTTTGCCTGGACACTAGGCCCTGAGCCCAGGGGTGAGCAAAGGTTGCCCCAAGGCAGGCTGTTTGGGTGGGATGTCCAGGTTACTGAGCCTGAGCCCCACGCTGATCTGTGGCATGGGCAGGACATGGTTAAAGCAGGAGCTCTCCCTGGTGGAATTCAGGACTTGGCTGAGATAGAGCGAGAAAGCAGTGCCTCCACGTGAGTGGGTGGGATCCTTGGCAGAGAGTCCTCACTGTTCGCCAGATCCCCTCTGGGCTTGGGAGGTAACCTGGTGGGACTGTAGGGGTGGCCTCCCCCAGACCCGTCCCAGCTCCTCCTCTTCCAGGGTAGTGTCGGCTTCCAGAGCACGCTCTGGGGCCACCTACCTCTTCACCCACCTCCAGGCAACAGATGTGTGCTGAGCACCTGCTGTGGCCTGCCCTGGGGCGCGGAGCTTGCTCTCCTCTGATCAGCCTGTGCAGTCACCCCTGCAGGCCCCCAGGATCTGTGGTTTGTGGGAGAAAGATCCCCCTGCCAGACTCAAGGGTGGGAGAGACACCCTTGTTGAGGAAGATCAAGAAAGAAAGAAAGCAGAGGTGAGAGACCTCCTCCCTCCCAAGGGCGTAGAGGAGTGAAAGTCCAAAGGGCCATGGGCTATTGCCTGGGCCATGCACTCAGTAGTGAGCAGGTTGTATTTCGGACCCTTGGGTTTGGCTGTGGGATTATGTGTCAGGGTGCCCTAGCAGGTACAGGCCAGAGCCAGGCCTCACCCCCTGTACCTCCTCCTGCCCACATACCATAGACTTACATATCCCATCCCAAGTCTGGCAAGAAGAGGGCTCCTTAGCTCCTGAGAGTTGAGAGCCAAGGCTTTGAGAACAGGGCAGAGAAGCCAGAACCCTGGGAGGATTGTTTTGGCTGACCTCAGAGGCCCAGGGTTGAGTCACTGGGTTGAATCATTTGCCCAATCGACCTATATTTGTTGCTTCAGAAAAGCACAGCGATTAAGGGCACAGACTCTGGGAGCCCAGTGGCCCAAGTTCACATCCCGGCTTTGTTATCTCCTAGTTCTGTCACTCTGGGCAAATTATTTGAACTCCCTATGCATCATGAGTATTCTCTTCTGGAAAATGGGGTAGTAAGAGGAGCTGCCTCCCCAGATAATGGAGAGGAGTAGCTTAGAGCAGGGCTGGCCTGTGGCAGGCGTGGCAGAAGGGTCAGGTATCAGCACATGTGAAGGACTGGGACTATCAGCCACAGACAAGGCACAGTCCCTGCCCTTGGGGAATGCACAGGGGACTGAGAAAGAACAAGTCAACCACACTGACAAATGCCGACTCACACCTTGATTATGGCTCTAGGGCTCCCTGCTAGAGGCCTGGGCTGCCCAGAGACCCCCCAATGTGAGGTTTGATCTGGTCCAGGAAGGGAGGGACGCTTCGCAGAGGGTGGGGAATTGAACTGAGGTCTGAAGTGTAGCAAATGACCAGGCAAAAGGGCTAGAGGAGATTAGGGAGGGCAGCAGGCCTGGTAGTTGGTGGTAAGATTTTTAGACTTTATCCAAAGGGCAACAGGAAGAGCTGAAAAGGCTTTCAGTGGAGATGATTATTGTGAGGATTAAGCAGTATATGTGTGTGTGTATTTATGTATATATATGTCAGGACATATACCAAGATATATTATGTGTATACATAGACATTGATACATACATATGTGGAAATGATTTACATGAGGTTGTACACACATGAATATTTAGCTATTATTTTATTAGCAATTACCTCTAGAAAGGTTGAACCAATTCATGCGGTTGCTAGCATTAGAGGAATTGTTGTTTTTCAAGGCAGAGTCTTACTTTGTCACCCTTGGTAGAGTGCTGTGGCATCATAGCTCACAACAACCTCAAACTCTAGGGCTCAAACGATCCTCTAGCCTCAGCCTCCCAAATAGCTGGGACTACAGGTGCCAGCCACAACGCCTGGGTATTTTTAGAGACGGAGTCTCATTCTTGCTCAGGCTGGTCTCAAACTCTTGAGCTCAACCAAACCACCCTCTTTGGCCTCCCAGAGTGCTGAGATTACAGGGGTGAGCCACTGTGCCCAGCTGCATTAGAAGAGATTTTTAAAAAGAAGATAATTCATTACTGTTTTTACTTTATTTCATTGACCTTCTATGAGATGTTTTTCTTACATCTGTTTTCCATTTGCACTTCACCACTTATGAATTGGTTTATTTGGGGGGGGGGGTTATAGTGTTATCCTTTCTTAGTGATTTGTAAAAATTATATTTATATATTAAAGTCATTAAGGCGTCACTTACCTTACGAATATTTTCTAGTTTGTCATTTGACTCTTAATAATGTTTATGATGATTTTAACCAATGGAAGTGTTATCTTTTTTTTTTCGATACACGGGCTGTCTGGAAAATATCCAGCCATACACGCCTCTATTTTTTCGTAGCACATGGCTGGATACTTTCCGGACAGCCCTTGCATGTCACGATTTGGACAGGGCTCTACTGATCCGTAAACATATGGTTTCTAACTTTGCTTTTATACATACAATGTTTTTCCCATTTTAAGATCAAAGAACTATTCAGGTATATACCTTGTCATTTCATAATATCGTTTGTACTCTTAAAAATGTTAAAGCATCTGGAATTAATCGTGATGAGAGGATGGATATGAACTTGGGTTCTAACATTATTTTCCCCACAATAGGTAACTGTATTTATTAAACAATCTTTATCCACTGATTATTATATGATAGACAAGAGTTTCTATTACAGGCTGTTCTATTATGCTTCATTGTTTATTTTTATGCTAGTAAAATACTGTTCTGTGTGACATTTACTATCTTTACACTATTTGCCTTTCCTCTCTTCTTTTAAAATACTTCTGACTATTCTGTCAGATGAACTTTGTGCCTATCTTAACTATTTCCTTAAAAAATAAAAAAAACCCTTGGGATTATTACTGGCATTGTATGAAATATCTATATTACACATGTGTGAAGAATTATCATCTTTAAAACATTAAGTTTTCCTGTCTACGAACATGCCGTGTCTTCTTATTTGTTTGAATTTTTATGATGTCTCTTAGTAAACTTTTAATTTTTAGTGCATAAGTCCTGTACATTTCTTATTAAGTTTGTACTTAGAAATTTTATACTTTTTTTGTTATTACAAGTGGAATATTCTTCCTCATCATATTTTTTTCTAGCTTGTTCTTAGCTACTGAAGAAATCTGATTTTTTGTACTTTTTGCCCTTTGTGTTTTATTTACAACCATCCCCCTTACTGACTTATCTTATTCATTCTAATAGTATTTAGGTTAGTTCTCCTGGATTTTTTATCAGGAGAATAAGCACTCACACTGTGTGCAAGAAAAGAACATATTCTTGTCTCCTTTTCCTCTAAGGTTAGTAGTTTGTATTTCTTTTTCCTGTCTTATTGCATTGGCCAGAACTTGTAGACCCATGAAATAGTGGTTATAATGGGAGACCCAGTGAATCTTCAGAGGAAATTCTGGGACTAAAATCAGATCTGACTCTACCCTAGTCCTCGTGTCATCTCTTTGAGACTCCGTTCACCTATTTGCTCATTTGTGAAATAGTTTATGATGCCTTCCCTGGGCCCCAGGTCCTGTATTGGGTATTTGAGATCAGAGATGATTTACATAGGGGGCGTCTAGCCCAGTTTCCCAACCCCTGGTGATTGAGTCCTCCTTTGTCTCAGTTCCTCTCTGGGCCTCAGCCACCCAAGCCTTCTTCTATTCTCTCCACCTCCCAACCCACTGCAGGAAAGCAGCACAATAAAGTTCCCATTCCTGCTGCGTTCTTAGCTCTCAAGGTTCCCATCTGTCCTGTAGTCCCACATAGCTCTTTTAACTAGTCTCCTGTGCAGAGAGGGAAAGTGGCTTGCTTGAGGTCAAACTGCCTTGTTGGCTGGAGAGCTGGGTCTGGCAACCAGATGTAAATGATTACTTAGACTTTGTAAATGCCTTATATCTCTCATCGGGGGATTTGTCAGAGTCTGGCTGGGAAGACACATAGGCTTCTCTATCCCAGAAGTCATCCCTTTACCTGACTAGGGTACCTTGAGTATTTTTTTCTGGCTCGTCCTCCATCTTCCAGCCTCCGCCTGGCTGACACTCCCTTCAGGGATTTTCCTTCAGTCTAAGTGAAGTGCTCCCCAGCTCCCTCTTGTCCTCAACTTTTCCCAGGGTTCTAGTTCTTTTATCTGCTGCAATTAAAATGTAACAAGCTTGGTTACAAGTAGGGCTCTGCAACCATACTGTCCAAGTCTAAATCCCACTACTGATTACATGACCTTGGACAAGTGACTTATTCTTGTTCTTTAGTGTCCTTTTCTATAAAATGAGGGTAGTGGTGGTTGTTCCTTAAAAGTTTGGAAGATTAAATAAGTGAATGTTAGTGCCAATTATCATAACCAGTCCTGCTGGTTTCTCCCTTGCGAGTGCCCCATGTCTTTTCCTCACTGTAGTATTCCCTGGGTTCTGTTCATCTGGAGACTTGGCTTATAGCAAATGTTTGATAAATATCTGTACTTGTTAATATTATACTCACAGCAAGATCCCACCCCCAGCACTGTTCTGGCTGCTGAGAATGCAGACAGAGAAGTCCATGAAGAACTAAAATGCCAGGTAGGGACTTCAGGCAAGGGAGCAAGTCTATTATCTCTTTCAGTCTCAGTTTCCCCATTTTATTAAATGACATAATTGGATACACAAAGGCCCACCAGGAGAAAGGTTTTTAAGCCCAACTCCTCTGTCAGTTGCAGACTGAGGTGGGCAAGGGCGGGGTGAGGAAGAGTTGCTGTCCTTTTTTGGCCATTGGAATCCTTGGTAGCCCTGGGCCTGGCCTTGCATCACAGACATAAAAGGCATTAAGCTGGGTGGCTGAGGGTGGAGAGTACCCATGAGGAGAAGCTACTGTGCAAGGCAGAGCTCAGAGGTGAGGTTCTGTAGAAGTGATGTGGAGGAGCCGGGTACACAGAGAGTTGGGGTTCTGGGGCCTTCAGCCTGGGACAGCTGCAGGAAGGGAGAGGAAATGTGGAAGAAGCTTCCATGATTTGCAAATGGGGGCTTGGAAGTCAGACCTAACCTGGGGAGTCTTACCTACTGGGCCAGCCCAGGCTGTGAGTTAGGGTCTGTGAACCCACCTTCATCCTTCCTTGGGACAGGCCTATGCTATGAGGTCCAAAGGCATTGGTGCATTAGAGTGGGCCTAGCATAGTATCTACACACAAGAGGTGAGCAGCAAAAGGCTGTTCTTTCCCTTTTGGAGACTCTTTCTGGTTCAGAGTGCAGTGATTTCTGGTGGGGAGTGAGTGACCTAGTCAGGAATTGAAAGATCTGAATTCTGATGAAGAAAAGAACCAAGTGGGAATTAATTAAAGTCAGCCAAACCACCCCTCCCATGTGTCACGGCCATTATCCCACTGGCTCCTTGCCTGGAAACCTGGGAAACTGTTGTGTGTGTGTGTATACATGTGCTGTGTGGCCCCCATTTTTAAGGTGAGGAGTCTGAGGCTCTGAGAGGTGAAATGACTTGCCTGGGGTCCCACTGTGCATCTGTGGCAGGTCTGGGACTTCATGCCAGGACTGCTGACGCTGGCAGAAGTGGAGACAGAGAGGGGAGGGAGCCCAGGGCAACAGGGGAAGGCCCAGGGATCAGGAGATCTTAGAAGGTGACAACAGAGCAGACTGACTTTTCAAAAGGCTGTTTCCTGAGAAATTTAACCAGCTTGGCCAAGTGGGAGGAGCCGGGGCCTAGAGCACTCTTGGCCCTGTGACAGACATGGCTGGAGAACGCCATGGTACCTTTTCCTGAGCCCCAGGCTCTTAGGAGCAAGGCTCTGTGCGATAGGGACTGTCTCATATGCGAGGCACAAAGAGAGCTTGCCTCTGGCTGAGGACCCACTGCTTGTCAATTTCTCCCCAATTTACTGCCTGTTCTAATAACTCATCTGGTCACAGAATATTCTAGAACACAGGTCTAGGAGTCACAAATCCTGAGTTCTTGTCTCAGCTCTGCCAGTTTGGGGCCTGAGACATTCCCTTTCCTTCTCCTGGCTCCAGTTTCCCCGGTGTTAACAGGATAGTGATGCTTCTCTTGTCTGCTTCATCGGGCTATGGGGGGAATCTAATGATGTGTTGGGTATTGCAACCTGTGGAGGGCCGTACACAGATGTAGGTGCTTTGAGCTGTCAGTACACTGATGTTAGTGTACTAATGCACCGAGTCTCAGGTTATGAGATGCACGTCAGCATTCTGGAAAATTGAAGGATCAATGTGCCTCTTGGATGTATCTCTCAGAAAGTCCTGAGAGCCCCAGGGGAACATCTGGAGATGATCTGGCAACATGCACAGGCAAACACCTGCCACCTGTGTGGCGGGCCCAGAATCCTGCAAATCAGTTGGGGAGGGCATATTCCAGCTGCGTTTGCAGAGTGTTTGTGGTTTAGCTAATGATGATTGGAGGAGGGTTCCTGGGTGGGGGTGACTGCCCAGGGGAGAGCCTGGCAGAAGGATGGGCATGAGTGGGGGGTAGAGCAGAGGGGCTTTCTCTGTGGCTTGACTGAGGAAGGAGAGTTTAGTCTGGACGGCATGTTTGGGGCCAGATTACAGAAGACGTGGGACATCTTTGTCATCATGTAGGGAGTGGGGAGCTAAGAAAGGTGTTATAGCAGGGGGGTAATGGAATTGGAGAAGACCCCTCTGGCGGTGCGTGCATTGGGGAATGGGTGGGAAAGATTTAAGCAGAGGAACAGGACGTAGAGCAGAATTTGTTGGGAGACATCCTTTCCAGATGACTCGGTGGCCAAAGCGGAATTGTTTTTGTTTCAGGGTCAGAAAGGGGACCCGGGGCTCTCACCAGGAAAGGCTCACGATGGGGCAAAGGTAGGTTCCAGGGACCCCAGTGCTCAGGGAAGAGGGGAATGGACAGTAGTGAAACCGCTACGCCCTGTGGCGTGCTGTCTGACGGAGGCCATGCGTGACAGAGGCATGGCAGTGGGAAATCTCAGACGGGAGGTGGTTTGGATTTTTTTCTTCAACCTCTCCCAACACCAAACCTAACTGTCAGGCTCCTTTTTCCTGGCGTACAGCCTACAAAACTGGCAGAAGACTTAGCCTGTGGACACACCCTCGTGAGCGTCCATTTGCCTGTTGTCCTACATGGCTTTCTGTAGAGCCTGCTAGGTGACTCTGGGCATCCAGAAGCTTCTTGGGTAGCACCTGCTCAGGAAGCTTCTAACAGACATTCAAAGGCCTCCCTGAGCTTGTTAATTTGAGCAGACACATCTGTGGATTTCTAGAGGGTGGGAAGATAGGAGCTAGAGAATCAGGGCTCCCTCAATCTGAGGGTCTAAGAGACTGGAATGTTTGCCCAAGGAAAAGAAAGAAACAGTTTGACCAGAGGCCTTCATCCATGCCTGAAGCATCTACCCCAGAGACTGGGTGAGGGCCCTGGAGAGAGTGTGGAACAGGAGGTGGAAGAGGGAAGCCTAGAGCTTCAGCATCTCAGACATCCGTACGCTAGAAGCTCAGGTCTGTCTGGCTTTCTGTGTACATGGCCCATCCTAACAGACCACTGCTTCTCAACTCAGCCTCCTGACTTTGGGACCTGGAAGTAGCCACTTCTTTTGATTGCCTGAAGGCACGGGCAACTCATTACTTTACATCCTCCCTGCTAAGTGTTTACATTCAGCAAACACTTACTAGGTGACCCAGAGTCCCAAAACAGTGTCCACATGTGTACTCATCTGATACTTATCTTAACGTTACAAGCCAGGGCAGATGAGCCCAGCTTACAGATGAGAAAACAGGGGCCTTAGGTAGGGGTGGTTTGCTGGAGGACATGCAGCAGAATGACAGAATGGGATTTGTCCCTGGACCCAGGGGCCCAGGCTTCTCTCCTGCTCCTTGTGTGGCCTATTCATAGGTCTTGGGATGGTGGCAGAAATACCCCTTGCTTGGTGACCACCATGCCCAGTGGTGGGAAGGCATCTCAGGAATGAACACCAGGAGAGAGAGAGCTGATTGGTATGGGACAGACGAGGCCCCCATGTCCTCTGGAGTGTGGCTTTCAAACGTTTCAGTATTGGAACCCATTCTCCACACGGCATCTTCTACTGTAGCCCAGGATATTAAGGAGGTGAAGTGGAGCTACTGAGTGGAGTGGGAGGGGGCTGCGTACACTGCCCTCTCTTCTGCTCTCACCCTACTCGGTGCCCCGAGTCTCCTCTGAAGCCTCCAGTCCTCAGTAAAGCCTATCTAGAAACAAACATGGGATTCACACTTCCAACTTAAGGCGTGTCTCTGCTCCTCTTCCCCCACCTCACCTGCCTTGTCTGTGTCTTACAGGGTGACATAGGCTTGCCTGGGCTCTCCGGGAATCCAGGACCTCCAGGACGAAAGGTACACCTTGATTTTGATGCCTTGCCCAGGGGGCCTGCTAGCACACGGGGTCTTCAGGCAGGAACTAGGCAGGCCAACCTGCCTCTCCCATTCCTCAGCCTAGCTCGTGGCATGTGGCAGGAGGTGAGAGAGGTTTTGGAGGGTTGTGCTTGCTGGAGCCAGGGGGCACCTTGGCTTGGAGTCGGTGCCTCCCATCATGGTTAATGAGGCATGACCAGAAGTGTCTGTCCTTGCCTTGCCACTCCTGGGGAGGCTGCCTTCAAGAAAATGTGTGGTGGCCGGGCATGGTGGCTCACACCAATAATCCTAGCACTCTGGGAGGCTGAGGCAGGTGGATTGCTTGAGCTCAGGAGTTTGAGACCACTCTGGGAGGCTGAGGCAGGTGGATTGCTTGAGCTCAGGAGTTTGAGACCACTCTGGGAGGCTGAGGCAGGTGGATTGCTTGAGCTCAGGAGTTTGAGACCAGCCTGAGCAAGATTAAGACCCTGTCTCTACTAAAAATAGAAAAGTTAACTGGGCAAGGTGGCACATGCTTGTAGTCCCAGCTACTCAAGAGGTTAAGGCAAGGGGGTCATTTGAGCCTACGAGTTTGGGGTTGCAGTGAGCTATTAGGCCTTGGCACTCTAGCCTGGAGCAATAGAGTGAGACTGTCACACATACACACACACAAAAAAAAAAAAAAAGAGAGAGAGAGAGAAAAGAGAACTGTACAGATGGATGTGCTCTGTCTGCAGAGCTGGGAGGGCCCCGAATGGGCCCCAGCTCCACTGCCCACTGGCTGAGTGGCCTCTGGCCTGTGTCTCCCATCTCAGCCTCAGCCTCCTTCTTTGTGAGATAGACAGTGATCGCCCAGTCTCACGCTGACAGCCTGGGGCTGTCTGACCCAGGGCCAAGGATAGCAGAGCTCTTGCAGGAATGGGCTTGGGGGAGGGGGACCTGGGTCCTACTGCTGCCTCTACAATTTCCTAGTTGTGTGACCTTTGGCAAGCCAATGACCTCTCTGTGTCTAATATTTTCCTGCATGGATGTGCTGCAGGTGTAAGGGGGTGCTGTGAAGGCAGTGAGTACATTCCGGCTGTTTTTTTTTTTTTTTTTTTTTCCGTAGAGACAGAGTCTCACTGTACTGCCCTCGGGTAGAGTGCCGTGGTGTCACACGGCTCACAGCAACCTCTAACTCTTGGGCTTACACGATTCTCTTGCCTCAGCCTCCCGAGCAGCTGGGACTACAGGCGCCCGCCACAACGCCCGGCTATTTTTTTTTTGTTGTTGCAGTTTGGCCGGGGCTGGGTTTGAACCCACCACCCTCGGCATATGGGGCCGGCGCCCTACTCACTGAGCCACAGGCGCCGCCCTTTTCCGGCTGTTGTTATGGTGCCCTCCATCCTATGCCCTCTTCATCCATGCTGGGAAGAGTTACTTCTCCAAACACCTGTGGGGGGACAGACTACCCTGTCCTAGCTGGTGGGTCTCCATCTTACAGTGCTGCTGGGCTCCTCTCTGACTTCTCAAGCTGGAGTCTCTCTTCCAAAATGCTACTGTGGTTGTGCCTACTCCAGGAAGCCCTCCCAGAGCACCCAGCTTCAGGGACAATCCTCCCCTCTGCTCAAAGACACTCAGCTTATCTCAGCTTGGTTATTTTCAGCCCTGAGTGTGCCTCAGTAACCAGGGTGTGCAAATCCGGCTTGTTGCTCTCCTACTGAGCCTAGCATGGGGGCCTGTGCATAGCAGGTGTTCAGGAAATGGGAGGGCAATGCAGGCCAAGAGCCAGTTGCCTTTTGTAGGAAAATCTGCCACTGCTGATAGGTTGTCCAGTAGATACATCGGCCTAGTGCCATGGCTCAAGCTTCCGCCTTGGCTCCCAGCTGTAACCACAGCTGCCCTCTCTCTGGGCCATCTGGTTCTCATCTGGACAGCTGTGGTGTCTCCTGGCTCCATCCTGTCCTTGCTTCGAGAGCCCAGTGACATGGGGACTGGGAGGACCGTGTCTTCCATCCCCTTCTCTATTCTCCGTGGCCAGAACAGGCCATGCCTTCAGTCTAAGAGGCCAGCCCTAGACAGCAGCAGTGGCTGTAAGTTAGGAAATGTGGTCCCTTTCCCCACTCACTTCCCTTCTGGACTCTAGCACTTTCTGATGAATGAGGTGTGAGTGGAAAAGGCTCCTTCCATTCCCAGCTCATAAAGCAGCCTGTGGTGGTCTCGCTGTGCATGGCGGTGGCAGTCTAGCAGAGGTGGCAGGAGATGGGGAAACCAGACTTGGACCAGCTCCTTCCTGGAGTTCCAGGGCTCCTTGCACTCAGCAGATGTCCTAGAGGCAAGAGCCCCCAACAAACAGGAGCCAGCTCACTTGAGCAGCAAGAGGCAGCTAAGGAAGAGCCTCTGTGCCACTGGAGAACGATCTGGCAAAGCTAGTTGCTCTGAGTTCCCATCTGGCCCTGGCCCAGGCACACACAGAGGAATGTAGTCTCCATCACCCACACAGAGAGGATACTAGGCACAGCATCGGGGACTCAGGTCCTGACACAGGGACCCTTGCCTGGTGGGGTGGCATGAGTCAAAATAGAGAATGAATGGGGAAGAGAGCTCTCTTCCTACATACATCTTCGGTGACAATAGTTGCCACTTTGCCCTAATCCTTAAGTGTGACTTTTCTGCATGATCTCATGGGGAGCCTTGGGAGAGAAGGGCATGGGTGGCTGAGAGGTAAGGTCAGCTTCTCCTTTCTCATCAACAAGCCGAATTCTTGTGTCACTGTGAAGTGGTACCAATAATCCCATTCATTCCACTAGCTTAGAGGCTGCCAGCACCCCATGTGCACCTGCCATGCTCTGTCTCGTCCAACCTTCCTGCCTTCTTTCTTATAGACTGGTGGTCCTCACTCTAGAGTGATTTTGCCCTCTGGGGAACTGTTAGCAGTGTCTGGAGACATTAAAGCTGGGAGGAGGTGCTAGCAGCTTCTAGTGAGTACAAGCCAGAGATACTGCTAAACATCCTACTGTGCACAGGAGAGCTGCATCCCCCTACCACAGACCCTCCAAAGATGGATCCAGCCCACAATGCCGAGGTTGAGAACCCCTGCTGCATAGAAACCCTCACTCCATCCCATCCCATGTGTCCTGGGCCTTCCTGTCTCCCTGCATTTGCTCCTGCTGTGCCCTCCCCTGGTATGCTCTCTCCTCCACACTCATCTTCATACATCTGTCTCCTGGATCTGTTCTCAAATGCCACCTTCTCCAAGAGCACCTTCCTAGCACCTTCAGGCAGAAGTCATGCCTTCCATCCAGATGTGGTGGCATGTGCCTGTGGTCATAGCTACTTGGGAGGATCGCTTGAGTCCAGGAGTTCAAGGCCAGCCTGGGCAACATAGCAAGACCCTATTTCTCACACTTCTTTGGCCATCCAGCCCATCGTCTCACCTTCGTGGGGACTCTGCACTTTCTGGCTGCTGGGCAAACCTACTAGTGTTCTTGGCACATTGCTCAAACTAGAGCAAGTACACAGGGGATAGGACCCGACCTGTTCATCATTGTGTCCCCACATGGGGCTTAGCACAGCACTGGACATGCCCATCAGCTCCGTTTCTGTCCCCTTCCCTCCTTCCCTCTGGTGAGCATCACTGATGGATCTTTCTTGTCCAGCCCTGATGCTCCAGGTAGGTGAGACTTCTGGAATGAAATCAGGACTCAAGTTAAGTCTGACTTGCTTTCTCTAGCCTGACATCCCCCTGGCTCCCTCTGACTGCCCTCCCTGTGCTGTCTGAGTTGGCCACCATCTGTGGGAAGCTGTAATGAACTGGAGGGCAGAGGGGGGTCATCAGGGAGTGTGTGATTGAGGCTGCCTGTGATGATCTCCTGCCGTTTCATGTAACTGCTAGTTTTGCCTGAGGGTGGCATCCCCGGGTCCAGAGTGACCCTCTTGAGAATCTTCCCCAGGCTCCCTTGCTGTGGAGCTGCTCTGGGCTTCCACTGCTCATCACTGTGTGAATTCTTTCCTGTCCACCCCCTCCTCTCTAAGTCCTGTTCTCCCCACCCCAGCCTGGATCTACAAAGCTGCCACCCCCACTCTCTAGCGCTTGCTTCTTTGTTTTCATTCCACTTAATATGTGTTTCATGCCCACATCCAATTATTGAAGGGCGGAGATGAGTTTATTCTGTTCATCAGCATATCCCTAGGAGCCAGAGAGGGTCTTGGTCATCGTTAGGGCCAAGCAAACATTTGTTGACTGAATGAATAACTGGGTGAATGGAAGCATACCTTCCTGCCCTGCCCTGTCCCAGTTATCCAGTGAGCACTGAGCAAAGCCGAGTGTGGGGTTTTCCACCTGGCTGTGTCATGGTGGACCATGCTAGTTTCAGAATCCCACACTTTCTCGGCCAATTGGACATCCCTAGAGGCCAGCTGGGGAAACCAAGGCCCAGAGAGGTGCCTTGTCCAGTATCATGTAACAAGTCCCTCTTATCTCCTGGCAAGTGTTTTTACCTCTTTGGTTCTTGCTGCCCTGCTGACACCCTTTCCCTCTGTGAGATGTGTGCTGCCAAGGTGGTAGATAAAGTCAGGGGGAGGCTTCGTGGAAAGTAAGCAAGTTTGGTTGGTTCCATTTTACTAAAAGGGAAGCTGAGGCCTTGCACAAACTGAGGTAGAGTCTGGGTGAACAGCTGAGGTCTGGGCGCACACTGGTCCAGGACCCCCAGGCCAGGCCAGGACCTCTCCCCTCCCTGCCCTAAGCCCAAATAGCATCCCAGCCAGATGGGGAGACGGTCTGTAGCAACAGTGAGGTGATGTCTGGTTTCTCCTTGCGCATTGTAAGCAATGATTAATCTGGCTCCCAAACCAAAATATAGACCAAGTTCTATTATAAACACAGGTCCTGTGGAGACCCGCCTGTGGGGCAGCCAGAGGCCCCCTGCAGACACCCTGGTCCCTGGAGCTCCCCAGAGCATTCCCTCTCCCCCAGTTCCAGCCAGGCACCAATCACAAACTGGAAAAGCATTGCCTGTGGGTCCACCTTGCGGTCAGTGCCCACCTCATAATTGCTGGGGACGCAGAGAAGATAATGGCTTGGATCTTTCCAGGTCATGGGGCCCTGTCATTTGGAGTTATTTGCTGGCCCCAGTTTGGTAAACACCATTAAGGTGCTTTCAGGGAGCATGGGGACCTCCCCCTGTCACCTCCCACCTTGGCTATGCTTGGTCTTTGCTGCTCCCGCCTCCCAGGAGAAACTGGGGTGTTCATGGAAATGTTCGACATCCTTTAGGTTTCACTGATCAGGAGAGACTGAGGCACTATGGTCTTGTGGATAAAGCACATCCCAGTGAGTCTACAGTGCTAGGAAAGAGTCTGGGCTTGGCCATAACTTGCTAAGTAACTTTGGATAAGTTTCTTCCCTTCTCTGAGTCTTAGTTTCTCCATGTGTTCAATGAGAAAGGAGGTTGTCAAATGGATAGTGTAGGTCTCTTCCAACTCGATACCCCAGCGTTCTGTGACTGACTTCTGCCCCAATATGCTGCAGTGATCTAAGAGCTTCAGTGCCAGGGATGTGTGTCTGTAAGGGGATCTTTGCTTGGGGGACCCCGTGGCTCTTCCAGGCAGGCCTCAGGTCTCGAGAGTATGTCGCATCCCATGATTAGGTGGTTAAGGACCTAGGGATTGGAGTCACAGGCCTGGTGTCATTCCCGAAAAGCTGTGTGGCCTCAGGAAAGTCTCTTTACCTCTCTATGCCTCATTTTTCTCAACTAGCAAGTGTGCGTGGTAATTCCTACCTTCTAGGGGGTGATTGAAAAGAGTTAATGAGCCGATGTATTAAGGCTTTGGTGCTTTAGGCATAGGCCCAGCCACTGTATATGCCCCTAACGATCATTCACTGCCTTTTAGCTGCATCCTGAGCAAAAGGTTTATTTGAAATCTCCTCCTGGGATTTCACTGGGGACCCTTCTCTGCTTCTTTTGTGAGGGAGCTAAAGAATCCATTTTCAGCAGTGTTCTCTGTGGCTACAGAGGAAGCCACAGGAGCTGGTGATGGCTAAGGGTCCCCTGGACCCCATTTTGTGGTTCTCTTGGGTTCCTTACCCGGTCATTCCATTGACTCTTTGTAGTAACCCCTTGAGGCTGGCAGAAGATGGCAGACTGAGGTTCAGAGAGGATAATTGCCCGTGCTGAGTCCCACAGCCAAGAGTGCAGGGCTCAGTTCAGCTCTTCACAGGAAAAAGCTTGTTCCTCCTCATCTGCAAACTCCAAGTGGAACAATGATGACCATGGCTATTAGTCACATTGATCTCCTGTGGTGCTCTGATCTCCCGTCCCCCACCCCAGTCACTCTGTTCTCGTCACTCTTTTGCTTCCTCAGAACCACTGAAGAACATTCTCGTGTCAGGGCCTTTGCACCTGCTGCTCCCTGCCTGGATGGCCTTTCCTTCCCTGATGCCCCTCTAGGCACTGCCGTGCCTACATTGCCATTCTCTGTCCCTTCACTTTGCTTACTTTTCTTCATAGCACTGGCCACTACTGGATTCTCTCTCTCTTTTCAATTTTATTTTTCTTGTGGTAAAAAATATATAACATAAAATTTACCATCTTAACCATTTATAAGTGTACAGTTCAGTAGTGATAAGTATATTTACATTGTTGTGCAACCAGTCTCCAGAACTTTTTCCATCTCGTAAAACTGAAACTCTGTAATCGTTAAACAATTCCCCATGCCCCTCTCCCTGCACCCCAGACATTATTTTTATGTTTATTTTGTGTTTATAGCTCCTTAATGAGAATGTAAACTCCATTAAGGCAAAGGATATTGTCTGTCTCATTCTTCCTGTGCCCAGAACTGTGCCAGCGCATGCAAACTCAGTAACTGTTTATTGAATGAATGAATAAAAATGAAGATCATGATGATAACAGCAGCTAGTTGTTACAGGGCTGTTGAATTCATTGCTTTACATGCTTTATATCATGCAATCCCTGCTCCAATCTTATATCACCATTTTATAATTGAGATAAAGGGTATTCAGAGAGGTGAAGTCATTGGCTTTGGGTCATACAGCCAGCCAGTTGGTGGAGCAGCATCAGAAACCAGATCAGTTCTGCAACAAGAGATGGTAATCACTGCATGCTAGCTGCCAGGTAGAAGAATCTCACCCAGCCATGTTGCATCAATCTCCATAGGCCTCTGGATTTGAGATGCTATCATGTCGCTGAGGGGTCTTGAGGCGTGAGTAGGTACAAAAGGAATGCTTGTAAACTCCCCAGACCTCTCAGATCAAAGCATCTCTGTTTATAATTAAGAGTCCCCACTTCTTGGGAGTCTTCAGGGGGTGCTGAATGTGTGTGTGAGGGTACATGTGTGTGGCTGTGCATGCCTGGGGATGTTTGCAAGGCTCTCAGTGTGGCCTCAGGTGTCAGCAAGATCTGGTAATGAGTGGGCGCCTGCTGCTTCTTAGCAGTGGGACCCCAGGCAGATGGCTTCAGTTCTCCAAGACTCACTTTTCTCTTCTGTAAAATAGAGATGATAATTGCACCCTTTATGTCATCTGGCTGCCGTAAGGGCCCAGATGAAGTCACTGCCTACCTGTGTAGTTTCAGTCTCAGGCACTGCATAGAGAGGGTATATGGGAGTGTGAGTGTGTGTGTGTGTGCGCGCGCGCATTCTAAAGACTTGTCACGTATCTTGAGTCTCATGTGTATTTTAGATGCTAGGGGAGTCCACAAACTGCAGGGTTTTAAAATATCAGACCTGAAGGGGCTCAGAGTTCTAACTCCACCATCTGAGGTCCTAAGAAGTGCAGTAACCCACCCAAAGTTGCGTAGCAAGTCAGGGACAGGGAGTCTACTGGGGATCAGTGTGGTCACTGTCTGAAATGGAAGGCCCTTGCTCAGTCTTATTTTCACAATAGCCCTAAGGTGATGGAAGCTTGAAGTCTGGGGTTTCCCTCCATTCCTAATGCATGAAATGGCTTAGGTAGTCATCCCAGGGGCCTCCTGAAAGTGCACACTTGTCTTGACCTTCTTGGCCTGGAGACGTGGCCAGAAGCTGCCTTAGACCATGGTAGATGGGCAAAAGGTCAAGAGTGGTACTAGGGTGTTGCCGGAGTTCTTCTCGATCTGTACTTGGGTGGCCTTTTTCTCCCTGGAAGAGGAGCTGGGACTGGTGCGAGGAAGCGAAGCAGCTATTTTGGTTGCTAGATGTTTCCATGTGTGTTGGAGCAAGTCCTGATGAGTGGGAATCCCAGCATCACATGGCGATTGAAAGTATCACAGACTTTGCGCTCTACACAGTACCCCCCCAATCCACTGGCAAATCCTTCCATCCCTGAGATATGGTCTGATCCTCTCTCTGGATTCAGAAAAGGAATGGTGATACAGTGTCTTTTGGTCATAGTTGCTGCATCCCAATACAGCCAACAAACTCTGCCAAAGACGTACTGAGAACATAAATGAAATCGTAGGCTCTGCTGAGCCTCACATGGCATCTCCGTCCATTTGGGCAGACAGGGAGACTGGGCCCCGTGACCTGTATGTCTGGATGTGTCCTTCCTGCCTGATGCATTTCTCCCTCTCACAGGGACACAAGGGCTATCCTGGACCGGCAGGGCACCCTGGAGAACAGGTGAGGGCCTCGGCTTCAGCCCCAGGGCACTTGCTCCCTCCAGCCCCTCCCTGTCTCTGGCCTCCTCTCTGGATCCTGCTCTCTGAGCAAACCCAGAGCCAGGCCATTCTGCCTCCCATTCTGCTGGGGCCCCCAGCCCAGCCCGGCCCACCTCTCCCCTACCTACATTTGCCTGAGAGAGCCAGAGTCCACACCGGCCCAGTGCTGGCACGAGCCGCTCGGCTCTGTTTGGAGCCATGAATAGCTGGCCTGTTCCGGGCGATGTTAGGGGATATTATACATGCCGCCATGGGGTTTGCAGGAATTTTGGCTGCCCTGGCCCAAGTCAAACAGCAGCCCTGCCAGCATGGGAGAGCTAGCCAGGCCTCCTCAGTGATTTCTTATTCCTGGGCCGCAAGCAGAGGGATTTTTGTCCCTTCGAGCTGGTCTGACCGGTTCCACAGAGAGGTGGGCTTAGGGGCCCAGCACGCCCTGGCGCCCCCTTTCTCCTGTTCCATCTCACATTCCCCCCCATCTTTGTTCATTGTGAGCCCCAGTCCCCCACTGACCTGGGACCCAGAGCTGGGCAGGGTCTCTCCTTTCCTTATCGTCCTCTCTGTTCCTTTGCAGGGGCAGCTGGGACCTGAGGGCAGCCCAGGGGCCAAAGGTTACCCTGGCAGGCAGGTGCAGTATATGGCTTCTGGAAGCTCTGTGGCCATGGCCATGGTGGTGTGGAGATGGCCATGGGTGCCCCCAGGTGGAGGGAGGCGGTGGGCTGGGGGCCAAGGAGATGCACCCACCACGTGGGCCCTAAGGAAAGGGCTGTTGGGGACTGGGCCAAGGAAACCTCTTTTTGCAGGCAGAGGGACAAGGCTGCTCTAGTCCCTTGTAAGACCCTAGTAAGAGGGGTCCTTTCTGGTTCAGGGGGGCTTGGCCCCAGAGGCTCCTCTCACTCCGTCTCCCCTCACCAGAACCCTCAGGCTGTGGGGGCTCAGGTTGAAGACTGCTGGTCCAATCCCACCAAGGGAACAGCTGAGGCCCAAAGAGATAGGCGTCACTGCAGGATTGGCAGCAGCTGGAGCATCTCCATATGTCCTTGCCTTTCTGTCTTTTGTATTTCAGGGGTTACCTGGACCAGTAGGAGACTCCGGCCCCAAAGGCAGCCGGGTAAGTGGTCTTTGGCCAGAGATACACAGGTGGGGCCTAGGTGGGCATCTTCTGCCCCTCCAATGGGCTTGATGAGAGATCGGGGCTGTCAGACCACTACCCAGGCCCTCCCACCTGAGTGTTCCCTGGAGATCAGAGGGGCAGCAGGGGCCAGGTGATGGGCCCTTGAGCCTTGAGCCAAGTAAGCTGGCTTGGTTCCCGTGATAGAGCAGTCTGGTCAGGAAAGGCTCTTCTAGGCTTCCATGCAGTCTATCTGCAGACAGGCATTTGCTTGCTGTCCCTAACTCCTCCTTAGCCATCAGGGAGCCAAAGCCTGGGCCATTGGAATTGCCAGTCACTGGAATCTTCAGAGGCCTCTTCCTCCTCCCAGCTGAGGGCTGTTGGGGGCTATCCATTTTGGAGGGCAGTGGTGCCTGGTAGGTGAATTTTGCCCAGGCCTGGAGACTGGTGGAGTTCCTGATCTCCCCTTCCTTTAGGATCCCCACAGAGGAAACCTGAATAGCTATCAGCCTCCGTTTGCCTATCTTTATAATGGGAACAATGCCCACCCCTGCCTCTAGCTTGGTTATGGGGCTGCCAGGGATTTGACAGCAAGCGCCACTGAGGAGGAGGCAACCAGGTAGGGGAAACCCTGAATAGCCATCAGCCTCCATTTGCCTATCTTTACAATGGGAATGATGCCCACCCCTGCCTCTAGCTTGGTTATGGGGCTGCCAGGGATTTGACAGCAAGTGCCACTGAGGAGGGGGCAACCAGGTAGGGGCTCCCATGTGGGCCGTGGGGAAGCAGAGAAAGTTCAGGGTGAACTGAATGGGAGTAAATGGAGTTGAAAAGACTAGTAGCTGATCTGGTAGAATCTTTTCTTTTGCATACAAAGAAACTAGATTCACGGTGGGGACTGGGCCACTCCAGCTCACACTGCACGCCCAAGGGTGGAACTGGGATGAGGACCCATGTGTTCTGAGGCCTTAGGCTTGCTGCCTCTCTGGGAGCACTCAGCAACTGGGTCACATAGTCCTTGGTCAGAGCAGGTCGCATGTGACATCCTCTACCCGAGCTGTATCCTGGCAGGAGGGCAAGGTCAGAATGGCTGCAGTTTGGGCCCTGATCCCTGCAGGAGATGGTGACTGTTAGGAGAGTGTTGGGAAGTGGGTGGGTGAGTTCTCCAGGAGGTTATTGTGACAAATGGGCTCTGAGCAGGCTCCTGTCCTAGGATCTGGGCCCTCCTTCCTTTATACAGCTGCTCCCATGAGCTGTAGCCCCATAAAGGCCTGCTAAGCCTAGGGAGAGAGAGGGGTCTTCTCGGCCCGGCCGCAGGGCTCAATCCGCTAGGACGGGCAGTTCTGGGGCTTCTTGATTTGCTGTGTTGGTAGAATCTTGAAGCCACACACAGGGAGAGGACTGGTCTGGCCCCAGCACTGTTGTCTCCTTTGGGTCATAGGGCTCTGGGCAGCCTGGGCGAGCCAGGTGCTGCCCTTCAGCCCTGCCACTGCCAGCCTCATGTTTATGAAGTAGGCAAAGTACAGGCTGTGGCTTTGAGACCTACTCTGCCATTAACCAGCTGTGGGCCCTGGCGCAAGTCACTAGGCCTCTCTGATCCCATTTTCTTACCTGTGAATCTGGGATAGAAGCTGTCCTTGGAAGGGTCAGTAAATGTCCCTCTTTTTTTTTTTTTATTGTTGGGGGTTCATTGAGGGTACAATAAGCCAGGTTACACTGATTGCAATTGTTAGGTAAAGTCCCTCTTGCAATCATGTCTTGCCCCCATAAAGTGTGACACACACCAAGGCCCCACCCCCCTCCCTCCGTCCCTCTTTCTGCTGTCCTTGGAAGGGTCAGTAAATGTCCCTCTTTAACATCATGAATATTGAGCACACTGGATGCCAAGGAGGTGGCCCAGTGGCCTCCTGGCCTTTCAGTAGGAGAGGGATGACTGTGAGCCTCCAGAGGTTGCTTGTCTGTGGGAGGCAATATAGCAGAGAAATTAGGAGGCCGATGATGTGCATTCAAAAGCCAATTCTATCACACTGCAGCTGTGTGACTCTGGGCAAGTCACTTCACCTTTCTGCACCTAAAATTTCTCACTTGTAGCTGACCAATAACACCTATTTCCTCTGGTGTGATGAGGATGCTATAAATGTTTTAGTGCATGTAAAGCTCTGAGACTGGGCCTGGCCTGCAGTCTGTGCTTTAAAATCATTAGCTTTAGTTATTGTTAAATCACTCCACAAACATCTAGAGAGTGCAGATAGTGAGAGAAGCCCTGGGGCACCTCTCTGCCCTTGAGAAGTTTCCAGCTAGTGAGGACAGGAAGCATGCATGCAAATAAGAAGCGACAAGGGAGAAAGTGGGGAAGGTGATAGGTACAACTGACTCAGGTGGCTGGGGCATCAGGGATGGCAAGCGTCCCGAGGACAGTGCATTAGAGCCGGGCTTTCAAGGACTTGGCCCTGCAGTCACAAGGGGTGGGAAGAACATGCCTGGTGAGGGGACAGGCTAGGAGGCAGGAACTCAGAGGGATTCAAGGGGGACCCCCATCGTGTTGGAGAATCTGGTCTCTGGAGAGATGTGCCTTGAGAGGGAACACTCTGCTCTACTTCTGAGTAGCTGTGTTGCCTTAACTCTAGAGCCTCAGTTTCATTGTCTGTCCAGTGAGGAGCGTGATGGCCAATCCGTGGGCCCTCGTGAGGGTTTATTGCAGTAGCACATGCATGCCTGGTTGACGTCAGCATGCTGGGCTGGCACCTGCTATTAATGCCAGTGCTTAGGTGGATGTGAGCTCCATGTCTGGGGGACTTTCAAGGCCTAGGAGATGCTATTGCAGGGGCCATTGCCACCCGCAAGCATCCCTGCGGGTGGGCAGGACTTGGTGCCCCTCTGGCGCCTAACCCAGCCGAGAGCTTCCTTCCACAGGTCCTGGAGCCCCTGGCGCGGGGTGGGCCTCCCTCCCAGCGAGAGCCCGCGCCCTTCCCTGGCGTGAGGGTATGTGCCTTTGGACTACATCGTGGAAGCCAGCACCATGCAGTCCATGGGCATATACACTTGCCTCAAGGCCTATGTCATCGAGGAGCCACTGGAGTCACCACAGCCACCAGCGAGGAAGAGGAACCAGGGTGTGGGATGGCAGCAGTGGGTGGGCTGGGATGGGTTGGGCTGGCCACACACCCCACTCAACCTCTCTGACCCCCTTCTGCTTTTTCCTAGGGCTACATTGGACTCCCAGGGCTCTTTGGCCTGCCGGGCTCTGATGGAGAGCGAGTAAGTGTGCTGCTTTGGTTACTCACCTCCACCCACCCCACAGCCCATGCAAAGCAGAACCTGCCAGGTGCCAGCCCGGGGAAGTCATGGAATTCCTCCTGGAGGAGGCGCCCTTGAGCTGAGTAGGAATCTGCTACAGGGTCAAGTTGAGACAGACCCATTCCAGGCATAGGGAACAGCCCATGCACAGTACAGGATGTGTGATGGCTTGGCAAGTTTAACAGTCCACATCGTCAGAGTGCTGAATGAGAGGGCAAGAGTGTTGGGGATTGAGGCTGCAAGGGGGCCCTGGAGTGAAGTCATGCGGCACCCAGGCAGGAAGGTCAGGAAAGGGACTTTATTCTGGGGGAAAGGGGAGCCTCCTGAGGGTTTCAGCGAACAGGAAACAGGCCCACTTCATAGTCTAGGTCCGGAGTCTGCAAACTTTGGTCCATGGATCCAATCTAGCCAATTGTTTTTGTAAATACAGTTTTGTGGGACACAGCCATGCTTGTGTGGTTACTAGTCATCTGTGGCTGCTTTCTCACTATAGTGGCAGCACTGAGTAGTTGGGACAGAGACCTTGTGGCCTGCAGAGCCAAGAATAATCACTCTCTGCTCTTTGTAGAAACCACTTGCTGACCTGTGTCCTATGCAAATCAGTCTCTTTTCTGGGTTGGAGACAGGAGGAGCAGGTGGCCAGTGTGCTAGCAATTCAAGAACAAGGGGGTGCACTGTGCCTAGGTGGAGATAGTAGAACCAGGACTGGTTTTGGGGGACAGTGAAGACATGCCCTATAGACACAAGACAACTGGGAGACAGCTCTGTGGGGAAGCTGGTGGGTCTGGTCTGGGGGGAAAGTGAGTTCTAAGGTTTCCTAAGATGCCCTGTCCTTCTAGACCAAGTATCTATATCAGAGAAGCCCAGGGGTAGGGGCAGGAGCTCTCACACCCGCTGGACCAGCCTTGATGTCCACTAGAAGCCCCAGGTTGGAGGCCTCGGGACCTTCTTCCTTGTCCCCTCCCAGCCTGAGCCCATGTATAGGAACTCAGTTTGTAACTTTTTCTATAAGCTGAGTATAGGCCAGATGCGGTGGCTTACAACTGTAATCCTAGTACTCTGGGAGGCCGAGGTGGGTGCACCACCTGAGTTCAGAGGTTTGAGACCAACATGAGCAAGAGTGGTCATGGAAAAACTATTCTAGCAGGTGCCTGTAGTCCCAACTACTGGAGAGGCTGAGGCAAGAGGTTCGCTTGAGCCCTAGAGTTTGAGATTGCTGTGAGGTATGACACCACAGCATTATACCAGGGCAATAGTGAGACTTTTTTTCTTTAAAAAAAATAAGCTGTGGGCGGTGCCTGTGGCTCAAAGGAGTAGGGTGCTGGGCTCATATGCTGGAGGTGGTGGGTTCAAACCCAGTGCTGGCCAAAAACTGCAAAATAAATAAATAAATAATTAATAAATAAATAAATAAACAAACTGAGTATAGGGAATCTTAGGATTCTTAGAAAAATAGGAGACTGAGTACTTAGGAAGCATCTGCTGACTACAGGGGCATAGCATGTGCTTTCTTCTCTTGGCACTTCCCAAGCCTGCCATCCCTCTGTCGTGTGTGTGCATAGATGTGCATCCCACTATGTGTGGTGCATAGATCTCAGGGTCCATGCGCCTTTCTGCCATGGTGGCTCTGAGGTTGGTTTGGGAGCAAGCCTGGCTGACCCTGCTGGTCTTCTACCCTGACCTTTTCCCTTTCTCTCCCCCGCAGGGCCTGCCTGGTGTTCCTGGCAAGAGGGGCAAGATGGGTATGCCGGTAAAGATTTTCCGTGTCTATTATGCAGACTCTAGGGGGACCCCACCTCCCATGGCCACGCTGCTCTGGCCACCTACTGCCTGGAACCTTCTGCTTCTCCCTGCTTGGCCATGGCTCTGCTTTTGAGTGTGGGGGCTGCACACAGGGCTGTCTGGGCCATGAGTCCTGCTGGAATGCTGAAAGCCTGTAGCCTGGCTGGGGCTGGGGCTTCCTTGGGCTCTGGGCCTCCCTGGGATGGCTCTTCTCTCCCTGGGGCGACAGTGACTCTTGGCGCAGCAGTTTTGTGTCTGGGAAGCTTCTCTCTAGGGAATTTGTATCCACGGGCCTGGGGGACACCAGCCAGGCCAGGGGACCCTGCTCTCATCTCCCATGCAAACTCAGTCTCCATGTCGTCTGGGTGTTCCTCGGCTCTGTCTATTCTCTCTTCTGCACACACAGGGCCAGAGGACAGTAGGTATGTGGGCAGGTCCACAGCAGGCATGACCCCTAGAGGGGCTCAGTGGCGACCGCCAGCCCTCCAGCTTTGTCTATGAGATTCTCTATGGCAGTAGGACATTGTAGCCGTTGTCATTCCTATTTGTAGTTTCCTGGCTGGCTGAGGGGCTCTTTGTGTTGTGTGACTGAACCAGTGGGTCTGGTTTCCTATAGTTTAAGCTGCAGAGTGAGGCAGTTGACATACTTGGATTATCTCAGTCTAGCCCTGTTCCATCACCCAGGCCACCTCCAGAGCCACTGTTGGGGATTTATTCAGACTCCATTCTGGGAGCTTTGCCAAGGGCCAGGCATTGCCATGTAACAGATGAGGAGATGGAGGCTCAGAAGGTGAATGATTGGGCCAAGGACATGTGGCTGCTGAGAGTCAGAGCTAGGTTAGGAAGCAGTGAGAGCTTTCCTCTGGCTTCCGAGTATAGCTGATCAGAGTGGTGATTCTGTAGGCTCCTGGGCGTGGAAGGGGCAAGATGCTTAAAGCCCTGGATTCATCATGGCTTCTCCTCTAACCTGACACAACGAAGAATGTCAGCAGAGCCGTCATGCCTTAGATTTCCCCTCCCACCTGCTCTGCGTCTGCTTACCTCTCCTCCCAGGAGCTGACAGTCACTCGCTTCCTGGCAACTGCAGTCTGGGGTGCTGGGTACCACAACTCCATCTGTGTGTGAGATAAGGCTACTCATTTCATTTCTTATTCAACCAAGGTTTCCTGAGCACCTGCTGTATGCCAAGAGCTAGGGATAATGTTGTAGCCAAAATAGACAGAAAACTCTGTTGGAAATCAGCCAATATGTCTCCTGGCACGAAGGAGTTCAACTCATTCTCCTGACACTTCCTCTTCTTAATAAATGCCTTGAAATCATCTGGCCCAAAACTTGGACAAGGAGGTAAAACCATTCATGGAAGGAGCCCCTTGCCCACCAGGCAGATCAAGGGGTTGGGAGGACTGGTGACAGAGAGATGGCCCTGAAAACCACCCAGGGAATGTGTGGGCTGTGGGGTAAGGCAGACTTGGAGGCCAGGCCCAGGCAGAGGCAAAGCCCTCAGCTGATATGAAGTCCCATTACGTACATGTTAAATTATATCTGATGCAGACCATGCCAATTTGCTGGCCATGGTGGCTAGACCAGAGTCAAGAGTCTTTTCATGGCTCTCAAGAGTATTATGTGGGCAGAGAGCTGTTTGTCTGAAGAGATACGTCATGGACTTTAAGGTAAAGGGTGAGGACACTCAATAAACAGGATAAATAACCAGAAAAGAGTATTGCTGTGACCCTAAGTCCCCTTTAAGAGAAAGGAAGTGCCATTTATTAAGGCACTTTATGTGCTTGATATTGGAACCACATGGGAATCTCCTAATGAACTTTAAGGCAAAATTGATTATCCCTGTTTTCCAGATGAAAGAACTGAGGTTTAGATGGTCAAAGCTATTTGTCCAGAGACCCGCCAAGGCCTCACTAGACTTGAACCCCCACAACTAACAACTCCTCTGCTCCCTTGCTGCTTGACTTTAACTTCCTAAGATTCAGCCCTGACCTCTAGGATGGGGGTATTCCCTGGCACTGGGGTGTCAGACGTGGGTGGGAGGGAACGCCTTCTTCAGGCAAACAGCCCTATGCCCACGCAGTCCCCTCGAGAGCCATGAAAATGCCTTGGCTCTGTCAAACTGCCACAGCCAGCAAATCAGCAAGGTCTGTATCAGATCCAAACTAACAGGCACGTAACAGGACTTCATATTGGCTGAGTCCTGACAGCTTTGTCTCTGCCTCAGCTGGGTCTTCAGGGCCATCCTTCTGTTGCCCATGTTCCCAACCCCTTGATCTGCCTGATGGGGTGGAGGGGCTCCTTCCATACAAGGTTTTTCCTCCTGGTCTAAGTTTTGGGCCGGGCAATTTCTAGGCACTCTTATTAAGAAGAGGAAGTGTCAGGAGAAAGCTGAATTCCTTCGTGCCAGATTGCAGCTGGCCTCATTTCTGGCAGGGCTGGCGATGATCTTGCTGTAGTCAATCTTTCCCCAGCAGGCAAAACCTCAGGCCCATGCATGTGGCCTCCTCAGTATCTGATTTGGAAGGAGGGCATGAATCTTTTGCTCCTGGGAGCCAAGGAAGAGACAGAACTGCAAAAACCTTTGTGATGGGCTGGCCCAACCTCTTTGATAAGCAGATAGCCCAGGGAGTGCAAGTAACGTGCCCAGCAGACTCAGGACTTAAACCCAGGACCCTTACATGCTAGTTCAGGATGCCTTCTGCATAGCTTCCTTTTCTCTCTGCTGACATCTTCAGCCTCCAAAGGAAAATTTAGTCTATAGCTGTCATCCCTCCTCACATGCCCTGCTGGAAAGAGAATGTGTTGTGGCTGTCTGAGGAGGGGTCCTGTTATAAGATGTTACCAACTTGGCTGGAGCTGATTGGGTCCCTCTTGGCCTGTCCTAGCTTGTTCCAGGCGTGGCACAGTGTCACTTATAGTAGGAGTGACCGGCTGGGAAGATATTGAAGTGAACCCTCTTGCTCAAGCCTACTGCAATGCCTGGCAAGATTGACCAACATGCTCAGCTTTGCACACAGCCCTGGGCCAGGCCTGCAAAATTGGTCTCATGAAGTGTGTTGGGGGGGAAGACCCTGAAGCTTATAGGTGGAAGGGCCTGGCTGTGGCTCCAGTTCCCTTGGTCTATGGCTCAGAGAGGAGTGGGACTTGCCTAAGGCCACACAGCCTTCTGGGGTGGGACAGGGCTTCTAACTTGGTGCATTTTGTCTTCAAGTTCATGGCTCTTTCCAGCTCTCAGACTATGGGAAGCAAGGAGCCAAATGAGAGAGAACTCCTATTTCCAAGGGAGGGGGACCTGAGGCCAAAACAGATTGAAGTTCTTAGCTATGGTGATGCTGTGTGCTATGTGGTCTCCAGGCTCCCCAGGGTGAGCCGGAGCTGTCCTGGGGCTGTTGGTGCTTCTGGAATCCTGGTGAAAGCTCTTCCTACCTGTCTCCTCCTTGTTCCATGAAGTGAGTCTTCTTAGATGGATTCCTAGTGGAGTTCAGAAGGGCAGATTAAAAACACGTTCAGCATCATGAGAGAAGGGTACTGGGAGACCTCAAAGGTGCCTTCCATGTTAGTACACTTGGAATACACTCATCTAGAAAAGAATGTGGGCTGCTTCAAGTGCAATAGGAAGGATGCAGGTTAGACTTGTGCAGGAGCATCCAGACTTTGGAGAATTTATACCTTGTGAAGAGTTCTCCAAGATCCTTCTCCAGGTTCTTTCTAGAGGTTATTAAATATCCCCACTGTTGGTACAAACCCTAACTAGCATCGATGACTTACTAGAGTTGCCCAGGGGCTGGATTATAAGCATCTTACCCCTTCTTCAGCCTAGCCCTACCAGTGAGTGGGGCAGGGCTGAGTGTTTTGCAGGCCAGGGAGCTGGGCCTTGGAGGCATTCCCAAGATTCCGACTCCAGATGCTTTTTGCTTCCCTGCCTCTACATCTCATCCTCTGGAGCAGACCATGGATTGATACTTCCTGGAGCCTGGGGAGTTGATGAGAGCACCTTTGGGGTCGCCCCAGGCATTGGCTTCCTGCTTTGATGTGGTGACGAGGACTATTCCTCTCCTTACCACTATTCCTCTGAGACTTCGTAGCCAAGACAGAATGTGGAGTCTCACCCCTGAGCCTTGTTCTTTCTCCTCCTGGGCCTTGTACTATCTAAAGTATGAGGCGTTCAGAGGGGCCTGACCTAGGGAAGCAGAGAACCACGTGACTGGGGCCTCGGCAGGGAGGCGAGCTCATTCCTTGGGCCTCGGGCCAGCCTCCTGCGGCTAGGAGCTTGGGCATGCGGAGGAAGGTCCCTGCTGCTGGCCGGGCAAACCATGTGGTCACCTTACATGAGCAGGCGTGGCCAGAGGGAAGCAGACAGGGTAGAAGCAGGCGGCCGCACATCTAGCTTGGCAGCCATCTCTCTGAGATCCAGAGGGGCCAGGCCTCAGGGGCCCTGGGGTGATTGCTGGAAGTGACTCTGCTATTGGCAGTGGAGGGATGAGGCAAGCCAGTGGGGTGATGGGGCCTTGGGCGTGTTCTGGGCTGCAGCCCCACCCTCGGCATAATAAGGTGCTGGATATCAAGAATATCTAGGGTCTTTCTGTCTTAGACCATCTGTGATTGTTCCTATCAAAGATTTATTTTGGTGCTTTTAAAGCTCTATCTTTTTTCCAACTGCTGGACACTTAATTACAACCCCGAGATTCCTAGAGGTCATCTGCTTGACCCCTCCATAGGAAGGGAGACTGAAGCTGGAGAGAAGGGGCAGGTACTCAAGGCCACCAGCACACCCAAGCAGACCCAGTCCTCAGCCCCAGCAGTGACATTCCTTTTTGCGCATTAGCTCCGGGCTCTGAACCCTTTGAGAGCACACAGGCCTGCACTGGTTGGTTGTGTTCATGTGGTGTCTAGTCGTAGTTCAGAGAAAGGTTCTGGAGTCAGACTACCTGGGTTGATAGCCCCGCTCTGCTACCCTAGAGCCGTGCGACTTTGGACACATTCCCTAACCTCTCTAGATCTAACTTTCCGCACCTCTCAAATGGGGCCAGTAATAGGACCTATCTCCTGGGGTCACAGTTGGAGTTTGCTGTTGCTGCCATTGTCCTATCCCACCACATCACCCACTGGCTGTATGCAGCTGTATTTTGTCTATAGAAGTGACTTGCTTTGGGATTTTGAGTCAAAATTCTGATGACAATCTCTCCCTGGTTGATACCTAAGAGAGGTGCCCTCACATGGCTGCGGCATCTCAGCTCATCCTCATAGTACTCTCCACTGAACCGCAGAGAAAGCTGAGGCTTGCAGAGGCCCATGGGTGGTGCAGCCAGGACTGGCAGGGGGCAGCTGGGCCTGAGAGGAGTCCTTGAGCTGGCCTGAAGCAGCCTCTGAATTCAGGTTTGAGACACGCCTGATGACTGCTGGATGGAAACATATTGGGCATTACAGCCAGGATGAGTATTGGGGTGGGGTACTGTCAAAGTCTCCATCTTGCCCTCAGCTGGGTGGCACTCCTGTGATTAGGGGAAGAATTTCCTTCCTTCCAGGCTTTTCCTAAGGGTTGGGCCAAGCCGAAAGGGCCCTTATAGATCACGTCCCCCAACCTCATGGTCAGGTGAGGGCCTGCCCAAGGTCACACAACTAGCCAAGAGGAGAGTTAGGCTCATCTCTGGGCTGTCTCTAGATGCTGGACTTGGAGAACAGAGCAGGGACTTCTTGAGCCTTGTCCCTAGTAGGCCATGTGGGGGGGGCCAGGTGCCCTGCTGGACAGCATTCCTTGGTCCTCTGAAAGATTGCCCTCCTCTCCTGCTAGGCCTCTCCATCCCAGCCTCCAAAGGCCAGAGGGGGGAACTCAGTGCCTTCCAAAGGCGCTCCTGGCCACAGCCTGCCTGGCTCATATCTCCTGTCCCAGGAGGTGAGACAGCTCTGCCTTGTAGCATGCTCAGGAGGGGCTGGATTGGGGTGAGACAGGAATCTGATAGGGGAGACCCTGAGATGTGAGGAGAGGAAGCTTAGGGAGGGGCAGATGTGTCCTGTGCATATGAGTACACGCACAGGTGCACACATGATACCAGTACACCCTTCTGCCACCTTCTGCAACCAGTTGGACACGCATTCGAGCAGCTTCCACATGTCAGGCTTTGCCCATGCAAAGACTCATATGAATATGACAGAATCTAGAGAGGTGGGACCTGGGCTCAGTTTTGCAACAAACTTGTTATATAGCTTTGGCCAAATGACATTTCCTCTCTGAGCCTCAATTTCCCCATCTGTTAAGTGAGACAAATCATCTTTCCCCCAGTGGTAGATGTCAAAAGCAAATGACATTTTGCATGTGAAGTATCCAGTGTGGTCAGAATTTCATTATTGTGTCCTGAATGTAATCACACCTTTTGTTGGGTGAATGTCAACCCAGGAGGGCTTCCTGGCAGAGGAGGGGTTTGAAGGGAGCAGGACTGCTGGGCAAGCCACAGCTAAAGGCCTGGCCATAGACACACTTTTCACAGGTTCTTTGCTCATTCAATAGAGGCTCTGGTTTGGGTTTTGTTTTTAAGTTTGATCTTTTTGGTTTAATCTACTCACTGGATTCCCCTAGTATTAGAAACCAAAAATATGATTATCCTCCATGAGGAATCTTCACTGTTTGAACAGCTCAGGCATTCTTGGTCAGGAAAACATGTGCTTTGTTTTTTATTAAATTTCCCTGGAAAAACAATGATTTGAATTCAAGGAGGGAAGGAGAGTATAGGTTTCCCCCAACTCCAAGCTTGAGGACTTTCTTTTCCTTTTGAAGTAGAAATGGAGTTCTCTCCCTGGCCCCTGGAGGCGGCCCTGCAGCTGCTGTTTCTCCAGCTGCCTGTCTCCCCAGAGTGCAGAGAAGCCTCCAGAGTGGGGTCAAGGAGGGGGCAAGAAGGCCAGACCTGCGTGGGCTGGGCGGCTCTGCCTCTCTCTGAGTGGCTGAAACTCACCTACAGAGGCTGTGCTGACGTTCACTGGGAGCGTAAACTTATGGGACCCCGTGAGACCTTGTGTGACCTTGCCGGACCTTGCCACTTACCCTTTTGCAGCCTCATTTCCTTTATCTGTAAAATGGGGATCACAATTCCATGGGGTAGCTTTTGGAGAACGTGTCATAATCAGAGAAGGTCTGAGCTGGTAAATGCCACAGAGGCCATCCCTTCTTTGACCAGTGGGGAAACTGAGGTCCATAGGAGAAAAGGATGCTCTTAAAACTGGCCTAGACCCCAGCTTCCTGACCTCCACTTGTATCCTTCCCACTCTGTTAGGACCAGATCCCAGGCTGGGAGGTGGGTAGGTGGTGAGAAACCAGGTACTATTTTCTTTTCAGAGGCTCTGCATCAAAAAAAAAAAAGAGGGCTCCCTGGCCATGGCCTGCCCCTGGAAGTTTTTATGTGCAGGTGTTTGTTGATGGTAGGAGGTGACCCCACTGTCTGCCCAGAACCAAGAAGTGATACTGCTTGGACATTGTCCTTGCGTCCCCCCTGGAGATCTGGATCAAAGCTTACCCTGAAACTGTCAACACTAACCTACAGATGTTTGTTCTCTTTCATGCCGTCAAGGGGTTTCCTGGAGTCTTTGGGGAAAGAGGACCTCCAGGACTGGATGGAAACCCCGTAAGTATTTTAAGTTTTTAGGAGAAAGACAGAGACTTGGCAACTGTGGCTCAGTGGCTAGGGCACTGGCCATATACATCAGAGCTGGCAGGTTCAAACCCCGCCCAGGCCTGCTAAACAGCAATGACAACTACAACAAAAAAATAGCCGGGTGCTGTGGCAGGCACCTGTAGTCCCAGCTACATGGGAGACTGAGGCAAGAGAATCACTTAAGCCCAAGAGTTTGAGGTTGCTGTGAGCTGTGATGCCACAGCACTCTATGGAAGGTGGCATAGTAAGACTCTGTCTCAAAAAAAAAAAAAGAAAAAGACAGAGATTCAGAGTCCAAACTCTAGGGTCAGACAGACCTGGGGTGAATTCCAGCTCTGTGACCTCCTCGCAGGGTGTTCTTGAACACATTACATGACTTCTCTGAACTCCAGGCTCCTATCTCCTATGCATGTCTTGTGACCTCCCCAAGAGAGTTTCTAGTCCACTGAGTCCCTGGGCACAATGCCCCAGCCTGCACCCCATCCTCAGGGCTTCAGAAGGTTCGCGGGTCACCCCTACTGGAGAGGCCCTGCCTGCCACCATCTTACAAAGCATCAGAAATGTTTATGGTCTGGCAGAGGTCTGGAAAGGCAAATGGTTTACAGGCCCTGTTTGGAGAGAGGAGCTGAGTTCCAGAAGAGTCTTCACTACAGGCATGTTTATAGCATTTGTAAATAATCCGAGACCCAGGCTCTGTCCCGTCAAGGAGCCAGGTCAGCCTGCCCTAGGGAGCTGAGTCTGCCTTTGCCTTCTCTCCCAGGCTTCAGGCTCGGGTGAGAGAAGGTATTCATTCTTGGCCTGGGGATACAGACCATGTCCAGAGCTCTTTAGAAACACCTGTCATGGTCCCCCACCTCTCCTTGGAGGTTTCTGCCTAAGTGCCTGTACCAGCTATGCCCTCTGCAGAGGTGGCTGCTGAATCGACAATCAGCACCTGATTTTGTGTCAGTTCAATTCCACAAATGCTCCCTGAGCCTGACCTAGCCTAAGCCAGGCTGCTTGGGAGGTTAAAGCTTTGATCTCAGAGCCAGTCAGACAGACCTGTGTTTGAATCCTGCTACAACACTTATCAGACATATGAGCTTGGACAAATCCGTTCACCTTTCTGAATCTCAGTTTCTTACTTCTAAATCAGGAGGATCAGGATGCCAGCTTCATGAAGCTATAAACACTAACTTACTGATGTTTGTTGGAAGGAGGGCAGGCAAGGCGTCAGCCCCCTATACGGGTTCCATAGGTGAAGCTGTGTAAAATACTAGGAGATAAGGGGCACAGTCCCTGCCCTTGAGTTCACTGGCCACGGTCCCAGGCTGTTGCAGAAGACACAGTGAGATGGGTGTGATCAAAGAGGTCCTGGGTGCCCTGGAGGAGGGCACAGGAAGGCACTTGGAAAATCAGGATGAGGAAACAGGTGAGGGGACATCCCAGGAATGCCTGCAGAGGAGCAGGGAAATAAGACCCTTTATATCAATATGTCACTTATAGGATTAACTGGCACAATAGGTAGTGTCACTCTGGAATTTTCCAGGGGAGGCCCAGGGATGTCCAAGTGACCCTGGATGAGTCACTTCCCCTCACTATGCTCTGGTGTCCTCATTTAAAGCTGAGGCTCCTGTCTATCTCTTGGTTTCCTTGGTAGCTATAGTGACACCCTTCTGTCTGGGGAGACTGGGGATGGCACCCAGGGGGAAAACAACCACCCTGGGGATGTTGGCAATTCTCATTGCTAGTCACAATTTCTAGTCCCCAATTTTTATTCTCACCTTTCTGTTTTGACCTTGATCCAGACCCCTCCACCTGTCTTCTGGTGTGAGCAGGGAAAACTGAGGTTTAGAGGGAGCGATCCCAAACACAGCCTCATCTCCTGATGTGCAGGGATCTCCAGCCTGTCAGGGGCCCTGGAAGGAGGAAACCGGAACGTGTGGGGCTTGGGGAGGGTTTCCCAAGGGTCCCTCCACCACCTTCCTTCACCTCCCAGCTGAGAGAGGAAGACGACGGGCCTGGTGGCCCTTAACCTGGAGCCCTCACAGCTTTTTATTTCACTGCACATGACCTTGGTGCCTAGTACATAGTAAACACTCAAGAAGTATTAGTTATAATAGTAGTAGCTATTGTTTTATTACACACACATGTACACACATCACTTAAGCTCTGGAGCCTCAGTTTTACTGTCAATAAAGCAAGAATGAAGTGTCCAACACCTGCACATCTCCATTACCACGGTCAGGGTTCTGCCCATTTCTTCATACTTAGAATTGGAAGACACTAGATTTGCAAGGCCCAGCTCCTCATTTTACAGGCTAGGAAAGCTGATAGCAGAGGGGAGAAGGGTCTTGTTCAAGGCCAAGTACAGGAGGGTCACTGGACACTGTGATCAGGAACAAAGAAGGGTCGGCTCTGAAAGACACAACCAAGTGCAGCGTGGAGGGCGGCGTGAAGGAAGGGGCCCTGGAGGGAGATAGAACAAGTAACCACCCTGGTTTCTCTCTCTTTACAGGGAGAACTGGGCCTGCCAGGGCCCCCAGGAGTCCCTGGCCTCATTGTAAGTAAACGGGATACTGGGGGTGAGGGGAGGCAGGGTAGCACCAGGGCATGGGAAGCAAGTGGCAGGCCCTGCAGCCCTTCTCTCATCAAACCACAGGAGGGGCTGAGGGAACAGGACAGACCAGCCTGGGCAGGGGAACGAGGGAGGATAGCCCTGCTGTGTGACCTCAGATGGGTGACTTGCCTTCTCTAAGCCTGTTTTCTCATTAGTTAAATGGGATGGGCACTTGGAGCATGAGACTACCAATGTACTTTCACCCCTGCTGCCTGGCCATCATGACACATGAGCTCTGGGTAGGTGATGGGGCACCCACCAGGCAGGTCTGGAGTGGGGAGCTGGCCGCCAGAGAAGCTGAGCATCTGGAACACATTGGGCCATTTTCTGGGTTGCCTGGGTTCAAGTCCCAGCTCCACCACATCCTAGGCCAAGTCACTTACCCTCTCTGAGTCTTAATTTCCTCATCTGTATAACAGATGATAGTAGAATCCTGTAGTGGTTGCGAGGATTAAGTGAGACATCACATTTGCAGTCCTTGGCACAGAATCTGGTACCCAATAAGGGCTAGCAGAAAATACTGGTGTATTAATTATTGTTACCCCTCCTAAAAGGCCTAGCACTGAGAAAAGCCCATGTGCAGGGAGGTGGGAGGTGATCTGATCTCTGACTCTGTCCAGCCTGAGCATGCCTAGAGGACTGGTCCTATTAGCCCAAACCAGGGCTGCCTGCTGTGTCTCCAGGCACTGAGTCTTGACCTTGGCCAGCCCCATGGGCCAATGAGTGGCCAGAGTGTAACCCTACACTTTGATTTCCTCTCTGCTGTGTCCTCTGGGGCATTCCTCAGGGGCTTTGAGTCTGGGGGGCTGTGGAGGGACATGAGTTGGCTCTCCCCCAGCTTGAGAGATGGGCTGTCAGCAGCTACAACAGGAAATTGTGTTCTGAGGGAGGCTGGAGGAGGCCTCAGGGCTCATGAGAGGCCAGTCCTGGGGACAGGACGCAGAGATCCCTTGTGGTAATCTGCTTCTGCTCAGGTGCGTGAGAGCCTGGGTGGGGTACATAGGTCAGAGCCATCTGTGTCTGAATTTGGGCCTTGCTGCCTCCTGCTCTGTAAACTTCAGTTAGGAGCCTCAGGGACCACTCTGTAAAAGGGGATCATTGTACCCACTCTTATTAGGACCACAGATACACTCAGTTCAGCCTTGTCTAGTGGCTAAGAGGGCAGTTTCTGGAACCAGACCACCCAGGTTCAAATCCCAGCTTTACCACTCATTTAACAGGAATCTTGAGCAAATTTCTGAACCTCCATATGCCTTGATTTCTTCATCTATAAAATGGGAATAATTTTAGTACCAATTGGAGGATAGTAGTGAGGATTTAAAGGAATGAACACATTAAGAGGTGCCTATTACATAGTAAACACTCATGAAGTATTAGTTTAAATAGTAGTAGCTATTGTTATTGTTATATTATACACACACACGATATTTTATGCCTAGTAGTAGCTGTCTGGATTGCTGAATTGAGAAAGATTTCACAGTCACATTGGAACTTAGTGAGAGAGTGCTGCGATTGATTGGTGGTGTCTGCCCTGGTTGGGGATTAGGAAGTGTCAACACATGAGTCACAGACTTGTCGTTCCTGATGCCCATTCAACAGGACTTTGCTAAGCACCTTCTTTGGCACAAGGTGCTGACCTAAATGCTTTGGAAAAATAAATTTCTGCCATGAGAGTTAGAGGAGTCTCTAAAAGACTCTAAGCTCTGCAGGAATCGCTTTTGGAGCATTTTGGTCATATGGTCATTAAGTTGCAATTTGAACACCTCTGGTGTTAGAAACTCCCTGCTTCTCAGGAGCCCAGTTCATTTTACAGAACTCCCATTATTTGGTGTTTTCCTGGAGATTGAGCTCAAGTTGTCCTTGCTGTCCCCAAGGAGAAGATGGCCTTTCTCTGTGCTTCCCAACTCCTTCAGCCTAACCAATCTCAGTTCCCAAAGACTTTCCAAAGGAATGTTTTTATATCCTGGCTGCCATCCTTGGGACGTGTTCCTCTCTGTCATTTTCCTGGTGTCCACTAGGTTGGGTCCCTGATAGTGACAAGAATTTGCTTTTCTAAATAAGTATAGATTCTGGAGACTTGTACTAAACCATCTCAGTTCTTGACCTTCCAAATTCTTTATAAAGCTTGTTCCCACCTGTGCTGTCCTCTTTGCTGCAGTTTATAAAATATAAAGACACCCAGTTACATTTGAATGTCAGTGGCAGTCTTTAGAACACATTTATACTAAAATATCCCTCATTGTTTATCTGACATTCAAGTTTGACTGGGCATCCTGTCTTTTTACTTGTCCAATCTGGCAGCCCTATTCACAGTGTCTCTTAGGATAATCTTTTTTGGCACATGGGAAAATTGAGGCCTTTGGTCAAGGTCACATGTAAGGTAGGGAAGGATAGAGGCCTGTGAACAGGCCTCCCAGCTCCTGGTCAAGGGCACTTCTCTTCCTGCCCTCCTTCCAAGGGGGTCTGAGCTGGGATCTGAGCCCTGGCCACTCCTGTGTTTCTTGTTCCCTGCATGACACCCTCCCCCAAGAACTGATCTGTTCTACCCTGTGGCTCCCTCTTGCCCGTGTCTTTTTCTTGTTCCTTCAGCCTTAATTCTGTTTTTGGATTCTTTTCACTGCCAATGTGAATTTCTATCTCTTCTTGTGCCTAGAGGTCACAGGGCTAGACCCGAGCCCACCAAGGCACCTCTGCTCCTTCAGTGAATGCCCCCTCCCCACCCAGATTTTTGGGAGCAGCAGCTTCTGTGTCTGGGGAAAAATCTGTCTCCCCCAAAAAAATTGGAAAGGGAAGGAATTTTCTAACCAGGAGTTATAAGAGGAAGAGGAATTGTGAGTCACCTATGGTTTTCCAGAGGATGTGGGTTTTTAGCTGAGCGAATGGGAATTCCACATATTGATAATTATTTCAGTGGAGATTCAAATTTATTCAATGTCTTCTGTCTAGTCCGTTGAAGGGAGGGGGGAGGTTAGGGTGGAGGGAGGGTAATGGGTGGGGCCACACCTACGGTGCATCTTAGAATGGGTACAGGCGAAACTTACTAAAGGCAGAATACAAATGTCTACATACAATAACTAAGAAAATGCCATGAAGACTACCTTGAACAGTTTGATGAGAATATTTCAGATTGTATATGAAATCAGCACATTGTACCCCTTGATTGCACTAATGTACACAGCTATGATTTAACAATAAAAAATAATAATAATTTGCATGCAGACTGAAGCTGAACCTTCTCTCCATCCCTTGGGTACTCACAGCCCGGAGGCAGGGCGTGAAAGGGCAGACTAACATTTATTGAGCTTCTGTCTGCTCTGCGTGCGTGCATGTTTGACATGCACAAGGCTCAGAGCCTCGAGATGCCGAGGTCACCAGTCTGGAAGTGGACTCATCAGGCTTGTAGCTCAGGTCTGTGTGTCCTCAATCCCAATAAGCCACCAGTGGCCCCCTGCAGCCTCTGAGGTGAGAGTGTCTCAAAACAGTCTCTTCTGAGTAACTGAAAGCCTTTGGCAGGCCCTCAAGAAAACTGTGCCTGATTCCAGAATCTGCTCAACAAAGATAATTTCTGTCCTTTTTATTCAAAGTGACACAGAGGGAATTTTAGCTCCTCTATAATTTAATGAGACCCAAAGGCCAAAACCCTGCATGTGGGGTGCTAGATGGTCATCTGTCCTTGTTTCCTAAGTCAGAAAAGCAAAGTCAAGAGCCACACCACCTGATAGTCACCAAACCCCATGTGCCCGGCCCTGTGCTACGTGTTTGTCACAGCAGCCATCAGAGGGGAGGGAGTGGGATCCCAAATTTACAGTTAAGGAAACTGAGGCTCAGAGAGGATAAAGCACCTGTCCAAGATCACACAGCCGATGAGCTGGACCTGGCCTGTCCCCACACACAACTTGTACTCTACGCCACTGCACCATCCAGCCCCTCAGGGCTTCTGTGATGAGCAGAGACAGCAGATGCATGTGAGCTTGAACTAGGCAGTGCTAGGGCTGTTCTGGTGTGAGAGATGGTGCTTAGTAGGCCCACACAGGAACCAAGGCTGGCCATACCCCCCCAGGTCCCTTCGCCAGTTGGGGAGGGAGGGGTGTAAGTGAATTTCTTTTTCACCGTTTATTAAGTCACTTGTCCCAAGCACCTCCTTGGGGTCATGCTCTGTGCTAGGTACTGAGGTCACAGAGGTGAGATCCCCAGACTGGGCACCTGCTCTTGGAGGCCTCAGAGACACACTTATCAAGGATGGTCAGGGTGGGAAGGCATGGGCTCTGAGGCCTGACAGCATGGGCATGACTTGGTCTTAGGGTCAGACAGGTGATGTCATCTCTGGGGACCGAGGGACAAATTGTGTTACCGTGATGGAGGGCAGAGCACCCTGGACATAGGAAACAGCTTGAGCCAGGGTCTCGGGGGGTCAGTGGCTGAATATGTCACAATGAAAGGGGAACATGAACGATAGTTCCCAGAAGCACCCCAGGTTTTCCTTCAGGGCTCCGCGGGCTGAGGGACAGAACTCACACCTACTTGTGAGCATGCAGCTTGTCCTTATCACGCCTGTCACTTATGAATGACAGAAATAAGGAAGGACAGCCTTGGGTTCTCTATTAGCCAACAGCCAACCCAGGGCTTGAGAGCATGAACTGTGGGGTCAGACAGGCAGGCAGACCTGGGTTCTGGTCCCGCTTCTACCACATGTGGTGGCTCATCTTGGACGGTCACTTCACCTTTCCCTGAGCCTGGGTTTTCTCATCTGTAAAATGGAGTGGGAATGACAGTGGTGCTGACCTCATGGGGTTGCTGTGAGCAGCTGGTGAGTGTCTGAGCCATCAACATTGTCCCTGACATGGTGAATTTGCCCAAAGTAACATTTAGCTGTTGTTAATGAGGGTTCAGCGCGGGTAGCGTGGTGTCTGGCACACAGTAGGGGCTCGTTAAATGGTTACAGATGCGGTTGATGGTGTTCTTGGTGGGAGTCGGCGAGATGAAGGGCAAAGTGTGCCGCGCAGTGTCTGGAAGCTTAGAGAGTGGAAACAGGATCCAAATTAAGCGGCTTACTCATTGTTCTTTCTTGTGGGGACACGACATTCTGAGCGTCTCTGGCCAAGCTGCCCTCAAGGGCATCTCGTGTGCGTAGACAGATGCTCTTCCAGCTGCACCCAGGGGAAGGCGGCCTGGAGTTTTTCTCTCTTCTTTCCCCAGTTCTTGTATAACCCGGTCTGGGGGTCCTGCTGATAAGGGAACCTGCCCTACACAAGCTGCCTCCTTCTCTCAGTGGGCCCTGCAGCCAGGACCCCTTTGCTACAAATCCTGCCCACTTGGGGTTAGATGTCCCTGCCAGGTCCCTATCTCCACCACACACAGACCTTTTCAGAGAGGCCTGCAGAGGTGGCGAATGAGCCCCAATCCCCAAGCCTCCACACAGGTGATCTCCAGCCTGCACAGGATTCAGCCCCCACAGAACAAGACACCTCAGGCCTGGAGGGAGGAAGAATGAGCCTGTGTTCCCGAATCTGCTGGCTGGTCCTCTGCCCAAGGCCCTGCTGTGCTGGCCCCACTTGGAGCAGCAGAGCCTGCCTGTTTATTTGCACACCACAGGGAACTCTGGGCGGACCAGCCCTTGTTCCCTCCAATAGGGACGGAGGGGGGAAAGATGCATTGGCCAGAGGGTCCTGTAGGAATGCACTTTCTGAAGAGGGCCTCACCTTGGCCACTGATCTGGCTTCTTCACTCCCTTCTTCCTCCTCTCCAAAGGCTGCTTCAGAATTGCCTGGGAGCTCTGGATACAGGTCCTCTGGTGTAAATCCCAGTGCTTCCCCAGCTCTGTGAGTTTGCTGGAGCCCCAAGCTCCAGTTTCCTCATCTATAAAATGGGGAGAGTAGTAAAAGCAATCTTTGAGAAGAATAAGTTGAGGCGTGTGTTTATAGGCAACTAGTGTCAGCATTGTCGTCATCTGTGAAACTGAGCCCTCCCTTTCTCAATGAGAAGATTGCTTGATGGGATTTGAGAGCAGAATTTCTTAGCAAATGGTCAGCTGGGAGTTTTTGCTGAGAACCTAGTCAAGTGGAAATCCTGAAGTCCTGGGGGCGGGGCGGGGGGGAGTATTTGCCCCAGATCACAAAGCCATGGCATGGGTGAGTCCAGGCTCTGGGCATTCTGGGGGAGGGGCGCAGAGGCCAGACTGGTCATTCTGGAGGAGTCAAGGGGAGCAGAAATCAGCATTTCCTCAGCCAGGTCACCTGCTGTCTGTGAACTCTATGCTGTCCCTCTGAATTTCTCCTGGGGGACATTCCACTGCAGGGACCCCTGGGCCCTTCTTGCAGGAGGCAGGCAGGAATGTGATTTCTCATTTTCCGTCCAGCCTCCCTTCGAGACGTCTCCAGGCAGCTCAGATAGGAACTCAAGTCCCCATTCTCAAGCCAGGCTGCCTGGGGCAGCTTTTGTTCCTCTGTGGCTCCAGAACTGTGCCCCCACCATCCAGCCTGACTCGGGTAGTGGGAAACTGAGGCACATTGAGATCACACAGCAGCCAGACACTTAGATCAGTCACGGAGGGTAGACCAGAGAGAAGACAGTAAGGTCAGGCTCTCCCTTTCTGTGTTTGGCTCAAGGTCATGGCTGTGACTGAGCAGGGTACTGATGGGCTGGGCAGAGTCAGGAGAGCTGAAGGAAAGGGGAGGCTTAAAAAGAGAAATTTCAGTCTCTTCTTCACTCTAAAACAGGGTTTCTGGACCTCAGCAGTCTTGGCATTTGGGGCTGGATAATTCCTTGTTGCGGGGCTGTCCTGTGCACCATGGGGTATTCAGCAGCGTCCCTGGACTCTGTCCACTAGATGACAGTGGCACCTCTTCAGGTGTAACAACCAGAAATCCCTCCCAATGTTGCCAAACATTAATATTTGCACATGTTGAATCAGTTATTCCTCGAAACAAGGCGAGG
Source organism: Nycticebus coucang (assembly GCF_027406575.1). Lineage (NCBI taxonomy): Eukaryota > Metazoa > Chordata > Mammalia > Primates > Lorisidae > Nycticebus > Nycticebus coucang. The sequence continues at coordinate 23,631,424 of NC_069781.1, read as the reverse complement.
AGGTACATAGTATTGTTAGCCCCCATTTGTTACACGAAGAAACCGAGGCATGGTGACATTGAACTCCCCAAATCACACTTTGGGAGAGTCACAGAAGAGAGTATGACTGGGTGGTACCCTCTCAGCCTTTCCAGAGCCCTCCTTGTAGAGCTCCCCCAGGGTTAGGAACTTCACTGTTCTCGCTTTGGACAATCTGATCTGATCTGAAGCTGGCTGGGTCTCTCCAGCCTGTGGTCCAGGGTCTGCCAGCTGATTGAAGTGTCCTACTGGCCCCATCACCAACCCTTGTGTTTCTAGAGTAGAAAAGCCCCTCTCCTCACTTGCTGCCCCCACCCTCCCAAGGAGACAGCCAAGCTTCTGGGAAGCAGAAAGTGCCCTCACCTCACATAACTGGAGGAATCGAAGCTCCTACTTATGTTTTATTTCATTCTTGCAGCAGCTCTAGGGGAGGGAGATTCATTTTATAGAGAGGGACACTGAGGTCCGAGAAAGTCGTATGTGAAGTCTTGCGTACCTTAGCTGGTATGAAAGGTAAGGGAGAGAAATATCTAGTATCCAATATGGAAAGAAATAGGGACAGGGGAGGGGCAACAATCAAGACGGGAACTTGGGAAAATGTCTCTGTGAGGTTTCTGCTAGCACTTTAGCTGAGGTGAACAGAATGAAGGACACTCTTATTCCATGATCAGTCTCATGGCCTTGCCTCCCAGGCCGGCCTCTTGGGGTCCCTCTCTCATGGATCCTCTTCTCTTTCTCTCCCCAGGGTGACTTGGGAGTGTTGGGTCCAATTGGCTACCCAGGACCCAAGGGCATGAAGGTAAACAAGGGCAGCCCCTGATTTTGGCCTCCTCCCAGCTGGGCACCCCTGGCCCATTTCAGCCCAGCAGGAGGGATGACCTCAGCCAATGTGGTGGAAGGGAGAATGAGGGATGCTCAGAGGGGTGCCGGGATTTGGGGGAAGCCAGGCAGGCCAAGAGCTCAGTCTTCTCCAGCCTGAGAGCGGTCATCATCTGTATATCATTAAGGCCAGACTGTCTTTACTGGACACTAATCCTCAAGCTAAGCATGTGTCTGACATGGTTCTGGGTCTCAGGGCACCGGAAGTCCAGTGGGAGACATCATCAGGGCCACAGAAACTATAATGCAAACCAGTGACCTCAGTCTGTCCCTGAGTGGGCTGGATATGCAGAGGACAGCAGGCCCAAACTGCTATGAGCATGTTCCGGGGACAACCATTTTGGCTAATGTGCATATGACACTGCCCATTAAGCCCTTCCCTCCCCATCAATACCTCCTTCCTCTGGACTAGCCCATGGTGCTGCGGTTCACTGGCCTGTCAACTGCCTCTTCTCATAGCTCCTTCAGTCTGCACCCTTGCCTATGAGATGGGGGAGGGGGGGAACTGAGCCCTGGGGCATGGAGATCATGTATGGGGTCTGCTGCAAGTTGGTGGGTTTAAGCCAGGACTCCTGACTTCAGTGGCTCGGCATCTCCATCACAGCTGACCTTGGGCCTTTGTCTTGTAGGGACTGATGGGCAGCGTGGGGGAGCCCGGACTGAAAGGTGATAAGGTGATCTGAATACTCCCTTATTGCACTGTGGTTTCTCTGCATGCCACCCCCCTCTCCGCTGGAGGCTGACACTGATTTCTCGCCAGGTCCACTCCCCTGCACTCTTCCTGCCTCCCCTCTAGCCCCCTAAATCTATGCTCCCAACTTCTTCCTGGTCACTCTGGGTAAGGCTCAGGCAGATGGTTCTGGGGGCCTGAAAACCTTGGCAGAAGTGCACGAGCAGCTGTTGCAGCACGGGTGGGGGGTAAGTTAAGGCAGGGTTCTGAATCCAGAGAGCAGGGCTGAGGCCAGTGTCAAGGCTTTAAGGGCAAAGCCACAGAGCAGGGAGGGTGGTGGTGGTAGCACAGGAGGAAAGCAACCCACATGGGTCATCCAACTTGGAATTAGGAACCCAACCCCACAGAGCATGCCAGCTTCTCCTCCAGCTGCCATGGGGGCAGTCACCCTTGTCACGTGCCCTCTGTATAGCTCTGTCACTGACCCCTTGCTATCCCAGCCCAGGCAAAGCCAGAGCTGGAGGTGGGTAGAGAGGCCCAACGTGGGGCAGGATCTGAATGGTGAAAGTAGGGCCCAGCCCTCCTTGTTTTCTGCCTGCCCCCGCTCAGACTCTCAGCAAACCAGGAACTCCAGAGAGGGGGACAGAGGGCTTTAAGACATTATTCCTAGTGTCCACGAGGGATCTGAGGGGATTATGCCACACAGCCACTCCTGTGGTCAGACTCCTTCTGCGCCTGTCTCCAGGGGACTCTGCTTTCCCCTACACCTGAGTCACAGGAACGGGTACCATGCGCAGGGCACTATCTGAGTGCTCTATGCAGATGAACCCACTAATCCTCCAACCTCAAGGCCACACAGCTCCTAAGTAAAGGGTTAGGAGTTGAACTCAGTTCGGGAACCTGTGTCTAGAGTCCTAAACCACAAAGCAGAACTGAGATCAGAAGGTTGGAACTAGCAAGGCTCTGGGAGGTCACATTGCACAATGCCTACATTTCACATCTGAGAAAACTGAGACCCAAAGAGGGGAAGAGAGTCATCAAAGGAAACTTGGGGATTTACTCAGGGAGGCAAGCTAGGCACCTGGACTCTTAGAAAATTAGAATTTTCTCCACTGGGTGGGGTGTCTCTTGCCTATAATCCCAGTACTCTGGGAGGCAGAGGCGAGTGGATTGCTTGAGCTCTGGAGTTGGAGCAGTCTGAGCAAGAGCGAGACCCTCATCTTTAAAAATAGCTTGGCGTTATGGTGGGTGCATGTAGTCCCAGCTACCTTGGAGGTTGAGGCAAGAGGATCTCTTAAGCCCAAGAGTTTGCGGTTGCTGTGAGCTATGATGCCACAGCACTCTACTGGGGGGGGTGGGTGGCAAGAAAGTGTGACTTTGTCTTAAAAAAAAACAAAAAGAAAAGTAAAAGAAAATTAGAGTTGCTAGGAGAAAAGGACACACTCAGATTATTTTATGCAAGCCCTCCATCACCCCCCACCCCCAGGTTGCCAGCTAAGTGCAATGCCAACTCAGGCCTTTCTCTAACTGTTTCTCCCTGTTTCGTCTCCTCCTGTCATGCCCACGCCTCCAGCTGCAGCCCACCTCTGCCCAGCTGCATCCCTCTGCCTGCTAAGCCCCTCTACGAGGGCCCTCCCTCTTTGAAGGGGCTTTCTGTTGGAGGTGTGTGTGTGGGTCTCCACACCTACCTGTTTATCACGAGGCTTGAGACATCAGTGCTCTGGTAATGTTGAAGCCATGGACGAGGAAGAAAGGCAGTTGGGGAAAATGAAAGCGTAGGCAGTGAGTTTTTTATAGGTCCTTTTGTGGAGCTGGCCTCAGCTCAGCATTGCTCCAGGAACATGGAAATAAATGTGTTACATAGAACTCGGCTGGCTCACTGGTGGGAGTTGCCTGGGACATTCAGAGATGTGAAAGCCCTGGGAAAAAAAAGGAGGAGGAAACTATGTTCATGCCCATAGTTTTTAGGAAAATCAAGTCTTTGGGATTAAAAGAAAAAGAGAAGTCTGTTTTCGGTCTCTGCGGGGGGTGGGGGGGAAGAGGCAGCACTCTCAATGTTGTGTTCTGATCGGCCACACCATACATATGTGCCCCGTGGCCCTCCCCAGATGACAGAGCCATCCCTTCGTGTTCTGAGTTCAGTCACTCCTGCCTAAAATCCCAGATTTTCCATGACCCAGTCTGGACTCAGTCCCACTTACAACCACTTGGCTCCTCCTAGCATGGAGGCGCATTCTAGAACCAAGGCGCCTGCTCTGGGCCCAGCTCTCTCCAAATACATTATTTGATTTTCTGGGTGCCTTTTAAATGTTCCTTTTTTTCCTGTTTTTTTTTTTTTTTTTTCCTTTAAGCCCCTCACTCCTCTTTTGGACATTAAAAAGAAAAAAGTTCTTTGGATTCCCAAACTCCTGGATGTTGTATACGGTTTTCCAAATTGGAAGAATCAAAGTAAATTAAAAAACAATTTTTTTTTAATTCTGGTTTTTGTTCTACTAAGAAAGTTCTTTTGCTGGGTCATGGCCTTAGCTGCACAATGTGGATTAGCAAAGATTATCCTTTCTTCTTGGGTTTTTCTTCTCATTTCCCCACTGCCATTCTCAGGGCTATGGATGTTTTCTGAGTCCCAGAACAAATAGACTGTCAGTCACGTCCGACATAGAGGGCTAGAGGTAATGAGGGCTGTGAGAGGTGGTTCCGGCCCTTAAGGGAGACATCTTCCAGTCTGGTCTGTAACTACGCACTTACCAGAACATGGCTAAAAACAGGCGGAGGGCGGAAGAGGTCTCCAGTGGCCAGAATCCATGCCACCAAGCTTATGTGATACATCGTTTTAGAAGAGAAACAACCAGACTTCAGTCAAGACTAGTTTACTGACTGTTTGCACATAGTCTTAACAACCTAGGAAATCTGGTTTTCTCCTGGTATAACCTATTAAAAGCTGCTAGTAAGAAGTAGACCAAAGCTGATTGCTGGCACAAAACTCCCCATAGAAGGAAGAAGTGACAGCTGACAGGCTGGTGTTAAACAATAACAAACTGCAGACGGAAGCTCTTAGAAGCTACAGTAGCTTGGGGCTCGTGTACAGGTTGTCCTTATCCGCGTGTGACAGCATCAGTTGATAATGAAGAGGTTGGAGGTTCAAGAAACAGTTCGTTTGCTCTGCAGGTGTCAGTTTTCCATGGAAGGCCAGGTGACACTGAGCAGCTTAGTTTCTGCCAGTGGTGTTTTTAGCCAGGCAGGACAAGCCACATGGGTAGCTCATCCGCCAGCACCTGAATCCCCTCCCTGGGGGCCCACCTGTTACTCTAACAAGGCTGCTGCTGGTCAGATCCGACTTGGGGAACAGCCTCAGCACAGCTGTACTCGCCAGTGGGTCTGGAATTGGGGGGGCTTACAGAGCCTGCATGGTCTCCATTGTAACCTTCTTTGCTGCTGTGTACTTAGGGTGAACAAGGGGTTCCAGGTGTGTCAGGAGATCCTGGATTCCAAGGAGACAAGGTAATTGCATCAGTCTCACCCCTGCCCCTGCCCTGCTGTTCTCCTGGTCCAGCTTCTTTTCTGGGCCCTGTCATGGGCCTGGACTCACCTGTGAGACTCACTCGTCCCTTTCAAACAGTCCTATCTTCACCATTCTCAGTTGACCCATGTGGCATCTCTTTCCTGGACTTTATAGTAGCCTCCTAACTTTTTTCCAGGCCTCCAGCTTTGCCTTCTCTTTGTCTTTCTCAGTGCCAGAGATCATTGCTCAGAGGGCATATCTCTGCTCTGTGCTCACACACCATCCATGGTTCCCTATTGCCTACAGGCTAATTGCACCCAGGCATTTTGGACCCCAGAGAGTGGGTGTCTCTGATACTCTACTGCCCCTTCCTTATAGCTCTGTGCTGCAAGCCTCCTGAGGTACCTACTGTGCCTTAGGCCTTGGCACCACTGCCACCCCTCCTAGAACACCCTCCACTGAGCCTCTCCTTACAGCCCTGCTCAGGGACCACTTTTCCCACCTGCTCAGAAAGTGGTTGCTTCCCTCTCTAAGTATCCGGAGCAGCATGTCTGCCCCCCCTCCACTTGTGGTGTCACCTTTCTCCCCTCCCTGGCTTTAGGGAACTTACCTGGGCTCAGCCCCCTGCCAAACAGTGGGCTTTCTGAGGACAGGGCCCCAGACTCCCCTGAGGGAGCCCGGCTCAGGGTCCTGCACTTAATAGTGAATATTTGGGATAAGTTTGGTAAGGGAGGGAGGGGGTGGCTGACCTACTAAGGGATGAACGGAGGTGCCCTTGACTTCCAGCACTCAGCTGTGGGCCTGCTGAGACCTGCTTCTCCTTGCCTGTGTCTTGCACCATGTGGCCACATCTAGACGTTTCTCCCCCAAACTCCTTCTCTGTATCCAACAGACCCAGATGTTTGCTAGCTTTCCCTTCCTCTTCCCTCCCTCCTCACTGGCCTATCTTGACCCAGCTTCAGTATCTCTGGGTTGTGAGCCATATAGGCTTGGCTGCCTCCTGCCGGGCCCGGTCTCAGAGCCCCCTGGATGTAAAGGATGATGCAGAGCCTGTTTGTAGTCCCATGGTCCTTGGTTTCTGGAGAGGACAGGAACTGCTTTTCCCTTTAGCATTTCTGGGGCCTGGCCTATTGGGGTGCCAGGCGGGTGTGATGGAAGCCGGAGCCTGCCGTGGAGATCGTCCAGCAGGAGGCCCAGGCTGCTGTTCGCCTGGCTGTTTCTGTTCCTTACTAACCCTGGCCTCCTCTGGGTCTTTTCCAGGGGAGCCAGGGGTTGCCAGGGTTCCCTGGTGCACGGGGGAAGCCAGGGCCTCTGGTAAGTACCTTTTCCAGCATCCCCCAAACTCCTTCTCTCCAATTGGTCATGGAATGTGGCTGGGAAGGCCTACAAAACCAGGATCTCATTTTTTCCTGCAACAGCCCTGGGGGCCAAGCAGAGCAGGGCAACAATGGTGATTTACTCATTTTATAGATGAGGACACTCAGGCCCAGAGTGGGAGCAATTCACCCAGAGTCACAGACAGGCCTTCATCACCGAGCACACTCTGATGGGAGTGTGGGGCTCCTGACGCCTTGTAAACAATAGCAGTGTTATCAGTAGCAGCAGGGGGTGTCATTTAGGAAGTGCTACTGTGCCTCAGACCCTTTGTGTACTGAGTCTCTTTGAAGGCTGCCAACAACCACAGGAGTTAGAGAATTATTATAGCTCCCAGATTTTTTACAGATGGGGAAAGCTAAGATTCTGAAAGATGAAGTGACTTTCCAGGGTCCCAGGGCTAGTAAGAGTAGGAGGCTGCATTTGAACAAATAGCTCCTTCTGGTTGTTTAGACAGATTTTATTCGTATGCTCCTGAACTTTCCAGCCACCCAGAGCCAGGGGGATAACACAAGGGGTGGTGGAAGGTCAGGTGGAAAAGCAGGCCCTTGCTTAGCCCTGCCTCCCCCCAACTCTCTCCTCTTCCACAGGGCAAAGTTGGAGACAAAGGATCTCTTGGGTTTCCTGGGCCCCCTGGACCCGAGGTACGTGACGCTCCATTTCTCTTTCTGACTACAGCTGGGACTGGTAGTTGTCTTTAGGAAGCTGAGGCCCAGAGATGGGGAGGGACTTGCTTGAGGTCATGCAGCAAATGAGAAATGAGGCAAAGTAGAAATTCCTAGATGATCAATCTTTTCTTTTTGCTTCTGCTTTTCCTGTATTACCCACGGGCTCCCAAAGGCAGAGGGGACAAAAAGCTGGCCCCAGAGTTCTTGCCCATCAGGAGAGCCCTGTGTGCCCATGACAGAAAGGGGACCTCATGACAGAGGGGGGCCCCAAGATGGAGGGTGGCCTCATGGGGAAGCCGCTGCATTCTCCTCTCTCCGACTCTCTCTCTGAGCCTGGGACCTTCCTAACCGCTCACAGATGCTTGGGAAAGGTTCAGGGCTCAGAGCTCCCAGGTATGAGGAGCAGGAAGTAAATGCAAAAATCTCATTTTGAAAGAAGAATGACACATAATGAAGGACAGATCTAGCAAATGATATAATAACTCTAGCCAAGTAAGGAGAGACCTGTGATAATAAGCACAGGTAGGCTAAACCTGAATTATCGACTTAGAATTCATATACAACGGCGTGAAGCAAGCCGGCTAAGTTCTTCCTGGCCCCCTTCTCTTATCCCAGTGTTTAGAGAACTGGGCTGAGCAGGAGCCAGGACTGTTGTTAGGCTCAGGGTTGCCAGCACTCAGGCCAACCCCAGCCAGAGCTGCCTACCCACCCGTTCATCCACCTGCATCTCCCTGGCCGTGGGTCTTCCTCATCCATGAAGTCTCTGTATCCAAGATAAAAGTTTGGCTTTGCAGGTTCTCCAGACCTTTCCAAAGATCACTCGTGGCATTGCCTGGATGATTGAGGGAATGTTTCCTAAAAGCTACAAGTTCTGACTTTCCACTGTGTTGACTTTGGCTGTGACGCAGCCCTATCTTTAGACAAATGCACTTGGCCTCTTCTCTGTGGCCCTGATTTCCTCCTCTGGTCACTGTGGAAAAAGACTTTCCCAGCAATCTGGCCAGGGAGGGTAGAAAGCACACTCCCTCGCATTTATTAGGCACCTTCTGGTGCCAGGATGCTGTTTAGTGTCTTCGAGATGAGAACTTGCTGAGTTGCTACCACAACCACAGGAGAGAGAGAGGTGACTGCCACTGTTTTACAGATAAGGAAACTGAGTCACACGGCAGCAAAGTGGCTTCCTCCATATCCCTCTGGTCCACTTTGGCCCTCTCCTGGGTCCCTGGACAAATCAAGAGTTTTCCTCCCCCGCCTTTGTGTTCTGTTTTGATTGGCCGCCTCTGTGACTGGGAGGTAGCTCTGCTGTGCTGAAGACAGAAGCTGATGAGTGTATCAGCACCTTCCCTGGTTCTTTGCTTGCTCAACCAGAGGCCATGGGAAGGGGCTGCAGCTCTCCAGCACCTGGGTGCATTGTCTTTTTCACTCTTCAGTGGGGCCTATAAGATGCACGGGAGTGGGAGGATTTGCTTAGCATCCTGATTGCCAAGTTCTCACTGGAGATGGGCCCACCCCAGGTAGACTTCTTTTCCTAGGACATAAGACCCAGAAGCATTTGGATGCAGATGTTTATTGAGCACTTACTAGGTGCCAGGCTCCAAACTAAGTGCTTTGCTTGCATTGTTCCATTTAAGGCTCAGCATAGCTTTGTAGGATGGGTGTTTTGGTCACCATTTTATTGATGAGGAAGTTGAGGTCCAGAGAGGCTAAGAAACTTGCCTGGGGTTGCACAGTGAGAGAGTGGCAGGATGAGATTTTGAGCCTCTTGTTTTCAGGAAAAAGACATGGGCTTCAGCTTCCTGTGTTAGTTCCAAATTCAGGACCATTCTTGCCTCTGGCAGTGAGAAAGGTGAGAAGGTCTTTGAGCCAAAATTTAACATAGAAGGTTAAAAGTGATAGGAAGAAAAAAAGCCAGCTTATGAAGATAAAGTGGGAAGGTACATTTTGGTCACAAGGACTCTTTAAAAAATGGATTTGATTTCTATCTGGCAGGAAACTGGAGGAATAGTGGGGCTACCTACAAAATTAATGGGGTTCTAGGCTAATTAAGAGAGGTATTACACCTAAAACAAGGAAGGGGATGTTCCTACACTGGCTTGTGCTGGTGATGCACACCCAGAGAAGCATGGGGGTCCTGGTGATCAGTAACAAGGGACACTGGATGACTAGAGACAGCCAGGCTGAGATACCCTGGGCCCTGACTAGAAGGACAAGCCTTTGGGAACTAGGTTTCTGGTCTCCAAATCATGCAAAGACCCTTGTAGGGAGAGAGAGCTCCTGTGCTTTGTGGAGCCCTGTGGGGCAGCACAAGGATGAGGAAGAAGGGAGGTGATTCTGCTCCTTGCCAGGAAGACCCTTCTGCTGTACACATCCCGTGACACAGGTCTCCTCGGGGAGCAGTGGCCTCCATGGGTGACGCAGGGCAGAGTCCAACTCACCTGGCCAGGGTGCAGCAGGGATTTCAGCTTCTGACAGGAGGAGCTGAGGTTAATTAAATCAGTACTTTCCAATGCTTTCAAGGTCATAGCAAACCCAAAACACAATCCTGTCTGTAGGGTCACTGCAGTCAAAGGACAGGACTTCTCAGAGTGGGATGTGGCTGTTTTTGGAAGCCATATCCCAGGACATAGCTTTGAACCGGTGGCAGCAAAGACCTTGGGAAATTCTGGGTTAGATGACCTTGTGTGTGGCCTTGCATGTGATGACCTGAATGCTTTCCTGCACAGTCTCATTTGTTCTCTCAGTAACTCTGAATTGTTAGGGCTGGAACTACGACCAGTTCCTGTTTTAGAATTGAAGATTGCAGGAGCCAGGTGGCTAACTGCCCTGGCCAAAGTTGTATCCCAACAGGATGGGATAGAAACACAGCTCCAAGACCCAGGCCTATAGCACAGCCCCCACCGGTGACCCTGCTCTCTGCTTTCTCGCAGGGATTCCCAGGAGACATTGGCCCCCCTGGGGACAATGGCCCAGAAGGCATAAAGGTGAGTCCCTGTCCACAGCAGCTCCAGTTGGAGAAGCTGACAGCCGTGCGGAAGCCACAAGCCTTTAGGGCTGGCTACTTGGCTTGGAAGTAGAGGGTATCTGGCCAGCCCATGATGAAGATACAGGTGCCGCCTCTGAGACCCCACTTTGTTCCTTTCTCCCCAGGGTAATCCTGGAGCTCGAGGCCTGCCGGGACCCTGTGGGCAGCTGGGGCCCGAGGTGAGACCACCTGGCTTTGCCCTCTGCCCATACCTGCAACTCCCCCTGGCCTGACCACAGACCCCCGCCTGTCCTGTCCTGGGGACTAGGGCCACCTCACACTTGCCCTCCAGCTCATCCTCTGCAGCTCTGCCCTGTGACTTTTCCAGGGATCTACTCTGCCCTGATGTTGTCCCTCCCAGGGCTGCTGCTGCCACCGCTCATAGTGGCTTCATTTATCTGGTCATTGATGGGAGGGTAGGAACTGTCCGCTCCCTTTTATAGGTGAGCCCACTGAGACCCAGAGATGTCAAGAAACTCTGTCGTGTCCCATGGTTAGTAGCAGGCAGGGCCACGATGCAAACCCAGTTCTGCTTGAGCCAAAGCCATGGCACAGGTCCTGTGCGGTTTACTTCTGTGCTCCTGGGAGCTGCCTGAGGCATCCCAGAGAATCGCCTGACTTGCACAGCTAGTAAGTGGCAAAGTAAAAATTTGCTAATTTATTTGCACTTGATGAAGGAGATTGGAAAGGGTCTCTGTGGGCCTGTTGGAGCAGCAGGTGGGCATTGCATGGGTGGGTCCCCAGTTTTGTCCTGTGCATGAGTCCCTGTCCCCTACCCTCCTTAGCTCAGGTCCCAGGCCCCAATGATACAAAGCTCTGGGTGAGGGTGCAGGAGATCCAGACTCACCGCAGCCACGGGTGGGCACCCGGCTGACATGGATCCCTTCTCAGGGCTGGTCCTGGGGCTGGCGGGGTCCCAAAACTGGCTCTGGGAGCCACCACATAGTTCTGTTTTCCTGAAAGCTGGGGGAGAGGAGTTCAGGTGGGGGCAGCTCTGGAGGGAGCCCTTTGGTCAGGCCTGGCATGCTGGAAGGAGCCAGTTTGGAGGCTGCCTGTGCTGGGAGGGGGTGGGGAAAGAAGGGAGGGGAGTCGGGAGAGTCCTGTGGGCCAGAGGTAGGAAGAGAAGAGAGAGAGGGAAGGGACAGCACCAGCCACATGCTTCTGTCTACACTCACATTACACTAGAGGAAACCCAGCCCTTCGTGGGCCTGCCGCTTCTCACGTCTTCATTAATTCATCCCTCACTCACTCATTTGTTCACCAAACGTCTGCCACACACTGCCCCATCTTGAGTGATGTTTGGGGCAGGTGAGGGGGCGCCTGCCAAAAAGAATAAGGCATCTTCACTGTTCTCTGGGAGTCAACTAAGATCCATCACCAACCTCTAGAATGATCTTCTGCACTCTGGGGACACAGAGGCACAGCAGGCTGAGGTCTGCCAGAAGGTCCATGGTGGAACTCAAAATAGAGCCCCTATCTTTGAGCTGCAGTCCACAGCTCAGTTCCTCACAGCACATGTGGGGTTTAACCCACCTGCTAAGGACTGCCATGATCCCAGGGGTCCCCATTCACATGTGGCCTGGCCTTGAGGGCATGACTGGTGGAGACCCTGCCTTGGGTAGGACCAGGCAAGTGAGCCAGGTCTTCCATTCTCTGTCCAGGAGGGCTCTCCTGTATCCACTCCTTCCCCTCCTTATAGGACAGGTTCTCCAAAAGTCCCACTGGATTAATTTCCCCCTTTTTTCCTCTCTCGTGTCTCCCAATTCTAGGGAGATGAGGGACCCATGGGGCCAGCAGGGGCCCCTGGCTTGGAGGTAAGTGTCACTGGCTTGGGGGAGGTGGGATTTGTTGCACCTGAATCAGCTGTGCACAAACTGGGCAGTATCTGGCCCATGCTCTGGAAAGAAGACATCAGTGAGGGCCTCGGGCCAGCCAGAGAGAGGTCGAGAACAGACCCTAGAGGAGAAAACCCAGGTCACTGCCCACTTGCTAGGTGGGGGTGCTTTGTATCCATTCTCTGTGTTGGTTCTCCCGTGAGAGAGGTGCTGCTTTTCCTGGTTTTGTTGGAGAGGAGGCACATGAACGCCCAGTTGGTGTCTCACAGCCAGCAAGTGGAGATGCCTTGCTGGGAACCTCTGTTTGAGTTCTCTCCACTGCTCCCAACAGCTTTGCAGAATTCACTTGTTCCACACCCACCCCCCACCCCCACTTTATCCCTGCAATTGCATAAACCAGCAATTCATGACTTTTGGTATCAGGACCTCTTTATACTCCTAAAAATGATTGAGGACCCAAAGAGCATTTGTTTGGGTGGGTTACATCTTCTGATATTTGTAATTAAAACCAAGAAACTTCAGATGTATTTATTAATTCATCGAAAATTAATAATAAACCCATTTTGTGGTAATACAAATGTTTTTATGAAAAATCTCTGTCTTTTCCAATGCGAGATAAGTGAGTGAGAAGAGTGGCATTGCTTTGCCATTTTTGCAAATCTCTTTAATGTCTGGCTTAATGTGAGTCAGCTGGATTCTCAGATTTGCTTCTGCGTCCAGGAGGCAGGTGATACCACATGTCAGCTCTGGAAACTCCACTTACACTCAGGAGAATGAGGGTGACAAAAGACATCTTATTGTTATTATGAAAATAGCTTGGAAAGGCCCACACTTGGAGGACCCCCCTGGACTCTGACATTCCCCCAAGTCCCTTCCCCTCCTCATTCCCTGAAGGCAGGTATCATCATCCCCATTTACAATGAAGAGACCAGCCCGGGGCGAGGAGGCTTCTCAGAGGTCATGCAGCTGGACCCTCCTTGTGTTCTGCGATAGCTGGCTCCCTGGTGGCATCTGGTCTCTATATCTCACCCTCCTGGGGTATAGGGGCTCTCTGCAGTCATAGACACTCCTACCCAGCTTCTCCCACTCACCTCTCTCTCTCTGTTGCAGGGTCAGCCTGGCAGGAAGGGGTTCCCTGGGAGGCCTGGGCTGGATGGTGCCAAGGTGAGGGGACCTAGGAATGGCTGGTGATAAGAGGAAAGCGGGGAGGTCTAACATATGTGGGCTCCAGAACAAGTTCTGAATTCCCTGGCCAGTTGTGAAAAGGGAGAAAGATTGGTCTCATTTATCATGAAGTGTGGACCTAAGAAATGAACATAACCTATGTGTCCAACAGTGGGAAATTGTTCAAGTAATGGGATACGGTACAGCCACACCACAAGACAGCGTTGTGGGAAGATGCCTGTGTGGGAGCAGGGGGGTGGTGTTGGGAGGCAGGTTATGAGACAGAATTTTAAATCATGAGCCTGTTGTAGGGACTGGGCTGCACCTGTTGCTGTATGCACAGGGCAGAGGCTAGACAGTTGTCAGGGGTTATCTCTGATAACCCCTAATAGGGGATTTTCATTTGCTTCTTTGGGCCTCTGTATTTTCCCCATTGTGAACAGTGAATAGGTATTACATTTGTTAACAAGTCTTTTTTTTTTTTTTTTTTTTTAAGTTATCAAACAAGGACTAGCCCAGGGCAGCAGAGTCATGATCCTCGACTCATAGGTGTCCTCAGCTAATGGCTTTCCAAGGATTCCCCCTGAGGGTTGGATTGTCCTAGCCATTCTGTGTAAATTTTGTTGGGTCAAGTTCACAGATGGGCAAACCCATAGCAAGTTGGAGCAGGACCAGTGGGAGCCTAGGTCGTGGTCTCCCTCCCTCAGGGGAATGGCCCGTTTCTCTGTCCTGACCTGTCTAGTTTCCATCAGCGTGAAGTCTGAGGAGTTTAAGAGGTGGATGAGACTCTAGCCGGGACGGCAGTGAGCCACATCCATCTTTGAGCCAAATTCCTGGCTAGTCTGAGCCTAGCTCCTGCCCTCCGAGGTCTCGGCCTCTCTCCCTCAGATACCAGCTAGGTTTCTGTGGTGGGAGCGCTGACCTAGTAGGGTGGATTTATCCCCCCTGTACGCTGTGGGGAGACCAGTACAGCTGTGGCTGCCAAGGAGCAGGAATTACCCCAGCAGGGGACAGAACTGATGGATAGGGCCACAATAGGCCACTGAATATAAATGCAGGCGATGGCAATGAAGACAAATTCCCTTATGTATAGCTGGGGAGAGCAGAGATGAGACCCTCCAAGGTCACCCATGAGCTGGTAGCAGAGCTCTGGTGGGTTGAGGTCTAGGGCCCAGGTGCCCTGACTCTCCAGTTCCCTGCTTTTCTTGCAGTAGGGGCCTCCTGATATGGCGGTCGGGGGCATTTCAGCCAGGCAGACCAATGTTCCAGTTGTAGCCCTGCCTCTCACTTGCTGTGTGACCTTGGGTAGGTCACTTCATCTCTCTGGGCTTCTTCCACCTCTATGAAATGCTATATGTTGTTGAAGGACCTGAATACAATGTACACATCATGGTGCTGAACAATTTGCCAAGAGCCACTCAGGGAATGATGTTATGGAGATAGGGAGTTATGTCCGGGGCTGTAGTTTCTGTCCTAGTGCCCCTTTGTCCCTGCTGTCTGCTTGGGGTCTTAAGGGCCAGATTCCAGAGATAAGGCCTCTGGTTCATCCCCACCGATTGCGAATAAGGCCATTAACCCTGGAGAGTTCCTTGAGAGGCTGAGACACTCAGCTCCATCCCAATCCATCCATCTCTGTTTCTTTGCAGGGGGAACCAGGAGACCCTGGACGGCCGGGGCCCGTGGGCGAGCAGGTAACTTAGTAATAGTCTCTGGACACAGTGGCTCCGTTTACTGTGTACCAAGTCCTTTGCTGTGCGTCCTACAACCACCACCTAATGTCATTCCAGAAGCAGCTTTGCTTCCTTGCCATTGATGTGGACTGTGGTGACTCTCAGGCAAGGGCTCTGAACGAGAAAGTTGTGAATCATAGTCACGATGGCCACTCCCCAAGGCCGGACTCTGACAGATGTTCTTGGTGCATTTGCCCACAGCGGTTATGTAACTTTGCTCCCAGGACGTTAAACCGGAGGAGCCCTTCACACTTTTTGCCCATGTTTCTCTGTGTTGATAGAGCAGGGAGCGAAGGCCACAGAAGTGTAACCACTTGCCAGGCATCCTTAAATTATAAAGAAAATGAAATTTAAATCAGTGGCTCTGGCTGATTGGGAAGTGAGGCCAAGGTCTGAAGAAGAGAGGAGGTTGCAACTAGTCATTTAAAAGGAGGTTTGATCACCTTTAATTATTAAAGTCCAGATTTCAGCTCTCAGCTAGGGGCAGACTGATAACTTCCATCCCTCCTCTTCAGCCCTCGCCCCTCCTGAAAGCTAAGTCTGTGGGCTTGGAGGAGGAAAGGTAGCAATCTCCTCTCCTCCTTTAAATACCAAACTCACCCTGAGAACCCTGGAAGGGGCTTCCGTAAGCCGGAAGGAGGAGCGATGTGGGGACCCAGCAGGATCTGGCTGCGCAGACAAGTACCATCAGTGGCGTGAGAGCCGCACACGATGGGCTTCCTCACCAGGCCTGCAACATCTGTTGGGGGAAGAAAGGAATTAAAGCAGGAGGAAGCCTGGATTTTTGAAATCTTGCCAGTGTCATCCGAGCATATTCTGTGGGAAGCCCAGGAGTTTGGAAAGGCTGCCGCGGCCTGGATGTATTTCCTGATTGGGAGGGAAAAAAAGGCAATATGATCAGCAAATTCAATTTCATAGTTATGCTAATGATAGGGCCCTTGGGGAAATAGATACTCAGAATCTAGACTGTCAGAACACAAAGGGTCCTTGGAAATAACTGTATCCAAAGGCTCTAACCACTTTTTGTGCTTTGGATTCTTTTACCACCAGCCGAGCGTGGACTTCCTTTTCAGAATAGAGTTTTTATTGTGTCATTGAGACAGGGTCTCAATTTATTGCCCCAGCTAGAGTGCAGTGGTCTCATCATAGTTCACATCAGCCTCTAACTTCTGGGCTCAAGTAATCTTCCTGCCTGAGTAGCTGGGATTACAGGCACATGCCACCATGCTAAGCTAATATTTCTAATTTTTGCAGAGACAGGGGCTTGCTCTTTCTTGCTGAGGCTGGTCTCAAACTCCTGAGCTCAAGCAATCTTCCCTCCTCAGCCTCCCAAAGTGCTAGGATTACAGGCATGAGCCACTATGCCCAGCCTGAGAATAGAGTTTTTAAATGTATAAAATAAAAAATTAAGTATTATAAAGGAAACCAGTTATACTGAAGTATAATTACAAAAATACATTAAAATGTGAGATATATACATATATGTGTTATTAATGCATTAAATGATAGGGTCTAGCAGCGGGTCTAAGAACCACCTCAGTTTTGAAGTGGTGACGAGCCTTAGAGTGTATTTTGAGATCTCTGCAGCAATGTTGTGTGTGACATGTCACTTTATGCAGCAGTGCTGTAATGTGAGATGTCACTACACTCGTATTTGATGGAAATGCTAAATTTCTATTAGAAAGTCATAAAAATTAAAGTTGTAATTTTTTCCATTCAAGTTCATAGATATGAATTCCACCCCTAGCACATGACAGAGACCCTAGGTTAGGAATCCCTAGATTCTAGTCCGCCTTGGCAACCTGGCATTCACAGAGGAGAAACAGGCTTGCACAGTGTGACCAAATGGGACAGTGACAGAGTTGGGACCAGGAGGGGTGGGGACCTGCCTGAGTCACCCCACTGTGCCCCAGGTAGCTTGGACCATATCAGGAAAGAGAGACAGAGCTGGGCCCTATGGCTACTATAAGGCACACTTGGGCACCACGCCGGCTGTTCCCTAGCCCCTCCCCTATGGTCACAGTGAAAGGGTGGGATTTCCTGTCCACCACAGAATCAGAGGATCCCTTGCAAAGAGTACTGACACTCGGGCCACAGGACCTCCTTATAATCCTAGTAATAGCTACACTTGCTGGTTACTTGTTTGATCCCAGGCTATATGCTGAACACTGTGTACACCATCACCTGAATTCCCTCCCTCCGTCTTAGGGCAATAGGTAGTATCATTCCTGTTTTGCAGGAAATTGAGTCTCTCAGAAGTTATGTTACTAACCCAAGGTCTCACAGGCAGTAGCATCACCATCAGAGACAAGATGACAGGGCTGCCTTCCCAAACCTGCCCTTAGGTCTGAGAAACTCTTTGCCCTTCTGAGCACTTGGTGTTTAAAAGAACATAGACAGCCCGACAGGCCCTGTCCTAGGTGCTGGGGACAGGCATGGGCCCTGTCTTCAAGCAGCTCTGTCCAGGGCAGGCCAAGCAAGTCAACACTTAACCCTGGGTCATCTGATCCAACTGAGGGCCCACAGCTATCTTGTTCTCATTTGTAGCCCAGTGATTAGCAGAATGTTATAAGAGAGAAAGGAGAGAGAGGAAGCAAAACTCCCCCTGTAGACAAAGGCCTTTTATCTGTAAGCAATGGGGTGACAGGTCCTGCTTGTGCAGTGCCTGCTGCAAGCAACGGTGTTGCCTCCTGCCTGTGCCCTCTTGCCAGCCTGCATGGAGCCAGCCATGCCCATGGCTATCAGAGCTGTTTTTCCACCCTGCCTGCCAGGTAGAAGCCCTGGGCCAGCCTCATCCCTGTCCACCAAGAGGATGTTCCAGGACAGTGCCTGGAGGTGGGGAGGTCCCAAGGGTGGCAGCTGGGGGAATGGGGCACTTACTGTAAGGCGCTTATTCATTAGGATCCTGTTTGGCTTCTTGTTTGAGGTTTAGGACCTGCCTGCCTTCCAGGACCTGACAACTCATAAATTTAAAGTAGCTATGAAATTTTTGTTTTCTGGGCCAGTGAGGCAGGGGCTTTCTAACAGAGCAGTTTTTATTCCCTTCATTTAACTCTCTGGATGTCTGACTGCTCCCTGTGGGAAGCTCCAGCCTTTGCCTTGCCTCAAGCCCTTTTAAGATGAACAAGGACGGGATAGGAGAGAACTGACTTCCTGGGGCTAGATATACCTGTCTTATCTCAAATGCTCAGAACAACACCAAGAGGGAGGGACCGACCTCTACTGTCTCCCATTCACCTGACAAGCAAATGACAATGATGTAGATAAAGTGCCAGGAACAGGGCTTTGCAAATAGGAAGGGCTCAGTATTTCCTGTTGTTATTAATATTACCATCACTTTGCAAATGCTCTTGTTAATTTTTTTAAATTAAGTTGTTGCAGAAGTCAAATACTTGTTTATTTTCTGTAACATGTTAGCCATGACCTTGTACCTCAACCCTCTCTCACCTTGTACTTCACTGTGGTAGGGTCCCTGGGTCCAAGGAACTGATGGCAGGCCTGCCTCTCCTCTCCCCCACAATGTATGGCACTGGTGCTGGGATGACTGGGAGACCTGCGTCCTGTTCACAGCCACATGATTTGGAGGCCTTGAAATGTGGGCTTTAGAGCCATGCAGACCACATCTCAGGCTACAGAAGCAAGTTGCCACTTTAAATCTGTCTTTGGATAAGGCACTGTGGGTCTCAGAGTTAAGCCTTGAGAATTGGAGGGTACCCTCTCACCCTAGTTGACTGACACCTGGGCCAGCTTTACTGCCTGAGTGTGCAACTTTTGGTCTGTTACTGAACCAAGATCCTGTTTCGGTCTAGCAGAGTTTGGGGGACAGGGAGCAGATTTTCTAGAACAAATCCACTCATCCCTCAGTTTTTCTTAATTCTCCCTGTATGTCTTAGCTGTAAATCTGGGTTGTTTCTTTTTTTTTTGTGGAGACAGAGTCTCACTTTATGGCCCTCAGTAGAGTGCCGTGGCCTCACACAGCTCACAGCAACCTCCAACTCCTGGGCTTAAGCGATTCTCTTGCCTCAGTCTCCCGAGTAGCTGGGACTACAGGCGCCCGCCACAACGCCCGGCTATTTTTTTTTTTTTGGTTGCAGTTTGGCGGGGGCCGGGTTTGAACCCGCCACCCTCGGTATATGGGGCCAGCGCCTTACCAACTGAGCCACAGGCGCCGCTCAAATCTGGGTTGTTTCAAAGCTGCTTTTTGCACTCCTGAGCCACATAAGACCCCCCTGCCCCTGCTTGCATTTTCCTTAGCATGGAAGTGGGTGGGACCCAAATAAGAAATTGATCTACCTTCCTGGGTGACCATTCTAAACTATTCCCTCTCACTGTGTGTGTACGCCCGCTCAGCCACCTAGAAGAACCCCCTGGAACACAGAGGCAAGTTGTCACCCAGTGGAGTTAAAAAGAGCAACAGGAGCCACTCTGTGCGTGTGTGTGTGTGTGTGTGCTCTCTCAGAAATAGGTGAGGAAGGCTTTCAGAAGACAGTAAAGAGCTCTTGGCGGAGACTGTTACAGTATTTCTATCCCAGCCAGCAGGTTTGTTTCTCTCTTTGAAACAGACCCAGAGCCCCAAAAGATGGGGACAGATGGCCTCTTCCCAGCACAGCTTAAGGGCCACCCCCACCCCACCCCCCACACACCCCAGCTCTCCAAATGTGGCAGCCTCCCAGCCTGCTTCTGGCGCGGGAAGAATGTGTGGCGCTCCCAGGGATGTTGGCAGCGGCCCCACCGCTTGGCTCCGAAATCAGAACCATCTGGTGGAGTGAGGGAAGTCAGGACGGTGCCTGGAGAGAGGCAGTGCTCTCCTCAGTGGCAGCTGGTTGGATTACCAGGCACTGCGCAGGAGACCCCTGGGAGCTTGAGCTCTAGAGGAAGGGAAATGCAGAGAATTGCCTTGAAACTCAGCACTTCCCGAATTCACGGTATATCCTCTTTTGCTAATGTGTCTCGTAGGGACTTATGGGATTCATTGGTCTGGTCGGGGAGCCAGGAATCGTGGGAGAAAAGGTGAGTTGTACTAGAGGAAGATGATGAACGGGTAGAGGTTGGGTCTCCAAATTTTAAAAAGGTGAAAGGGCCTGTTGTCCTGGGCATTCCAAGATCACCCTCCCCTAGTCTTTCTCCTGACCTAGCACCTGGGACCTTCCAGGGACCATTGCCATCTTTCCTGTCATCCCTCAGGCCTCCCAAGGCCTTCCAGTTGTCACCCTCAAGCAGAATACGGCAACCAGTGGTGCATGTGACCTGGGCCCCTCATGCTACCCAAGGGCTCTGTACAGGGGCAAACAATAGAGGGGAGGGAATATCCATCTTTTAAAAAGATGAAGGAGGAATGTTTCCTTAGCTGCTGTGTTAGCCCTCTGAGCAGCTGTTTTACAGATGAGATAACAGAGGCTCAGACAGGGGAGGCTGCTTGCTCAAGGTCACCCAGACAGTAAGTGGTGGAGCTGGGATTTGAACCAGGTTCTTTACCAAAGGGCACCTTTGCCCACTGACACACTATCTCCTGTTGGCTCCAGCTTAGAAACAACTGTGCCTTCCCATTTCCCCATAGAGGGCAGTCTGGGAGAGCCAATGTGATTCCCATGGGCTGGATAGAGAAACTGAGGTCCAGAGGGAAGAAGAATCCACCCCCATCTGGCCCCGCCTACCTTTCCAAGCGAATCTTGGCATCGCTCTTCATCCCTCTCTGTGTCCCAGACCTCTGGCCTCTGCCTTTCTCTCCTCCTCTTCCTCTTTCTTCTTCCTCCTCCCCCTCCTCCTCCTCTTTTTAAATTTACTTTTTTTTTTTTTTTGTAGAGACAGAGTCTCACTGTACCGCCCTCGGGTAGAGTTCCGTGGCGTCACACGGCTCACAGCAACCTCTAACTCCTGGGCTTCCGCGATTCTCTTGCCTCAGCCTCCCTAGTAGCTGGGACTACAGGCGCCCGCCACAACGCCCGGCTATTTTTTGTTGTTGTTGCAGTTTGACCGGGGCTGGGTTTGAACCCGCCACCCTCGGCATGTGGGGCCGGCGCCCTACTCGCTGAGCCACAGGCGCCGCCCTAAATTTACTTTTTATTTTGAAATAATTTAAAGATTCACAAGAAGTTGCAACAAATACTACAGAAAGCTCCCACGTTCACCCTTTTTCCTCCAGTGGTAACATCTTACATAACTACAGTACAACATCGAAGCCAACTCTGGCCTTCTTTTGTTGCTTAAATGTCCCATGTCCCTCCTCATGTACAAACTATTGCCCAGACCATTCCCATATACTCTTCCTTCTCCCACCCGCCTCCACCCTTTTTGCCTAGCTAACTCTTAATTTCCTTCAGCCCTTAGTTCAAGCAAACTTCAGGAGAGAAGCTTTCCCTGACCACCCCTACTTCCAGGCAGGTCATATCTGCTATTATAATGCCTTAGTGCTGTGACCCCCTCCCTCTGGGCAGCTGCCCTGGTTGGATCTCCCCTCCAACACTCGGACCTTCTTGTTCCAAGGGAGCCTGTCTGTTTATGTCTGCTCACCATGGTAGATTCAGGGTCTGGCATATGGTGCCCAGAACGTAATAGGTGCTCAATAAATATTTGCTGGCTAGGCAGATACAAGAAACAGGGCCTCACAAAAACAGAGCCAAGATTTGAACTCAGAGCCCCTGCCTTTTGACCAAGCCCTGTCTACTACACTTGTCATCTCTGCCCAGTCTGGGTTGCTGAGAAGAAATGAATTTATTCTCTGATTCTCCAAAACCTTTTGTAGTTTGAATAGGGGGCAAGGAGAGTAAAGGAAATGCCTTCTTTTGCCATTTGTGTCTTAGCAAGTTCTGCCCAGGGGATTCCAAGCCCAATGAGGAGTGGGTGGGCCAGGCTCAAAGGAACAGTGGTATTAGCACATCCAAGCTCGGAGGGGTATGTCCTCGCATGTCAACCTGCAGGGAGTGCTTAGGCCTCCCAGGCCTTTCTAGAGGTCTTGGTTTCCACTCAGTGAAATTCTAGATCTCTACCTGGACGATGTGGCCATGAGTCAGACAGGGCCTCTCCTGCCTCTCTTTGGGCCTCTGGATGGTCCTCTGCACATCCCGACCACAGAGACCCCACAGCCATAGCTGACCTCCCTGCATTGCTTTCTCCATCACAGGGTGATCGCGGCATGATGGGACCCCCAGGCGCACCTGGACCCAAGGGGGTGATGGTAAGGAGTAAGTCTACGTCCTCTTGCCTTCCTCTGTGGCTCCTGGGGTGCCAGCTCTGTTCTCCTCTGCCACCGTGTACTCCAGATGTTCAGGGTGATGGGCTCACCCTTTCTCTGAGTGGCCTAGGCTGGGGCTGAGCCAGCTGGGATGGAACTGGAGGAGGAAGAGGACCCTCCAGAGCCGATGCCCCCCGTGCCTTCTCTCTCTCTCTCTCTCTTGCCAGGGTCATCCTGGAACACCTGGTGATGTTGGGACCCCTGGAGAGCCTGGACCCCCGGTAAGCAAAGTCTCCTGTTCAAATACACTGTCAAATAAGAATCACACAGACCTTGGTATGAGTCCCAGCTCATCATCGAACTCCTCTGAGCCTGAATTTTGCTTGTCTGAGAAAGAAAATAATCATCGTCATAACAGCGTGATTGTGTGGGTTAAATGAAACCGGGGCTAGTGTTCCCTACACAGTGATGCTCATTCCTGGGGAGCACCTCAGTCATTAGACTGTTGTCCGTTCACTCAGTAAATGCATAGTACTGAGTAATAAGTGCCCAGGCAGGTGCAGGAGCTGGGATGTGCTGTGAAGCAAATCGGAAGGCAGGCCCTGCCTTCAGAGCTCATGCTCTGGCGTGGGGGGTGCGGTAGAAAGAACTGGATAAGTGATGCTCGCTGGAAGGAAGCAGGCACTGGGATAGGAATGCTGTGGGAAAAGAGGATCAAGGGTCTGAGCTGAGGGACCCAGGGGTCCTGGGTCTTGTGATAGCCAAGGGAGCAAGACTGTTCCTATGATCTTGATGGAGAGTGGTGAGAAAGGTGGGGATGAGTGTGGCTGGAGCACCCATGTTCAGGGGCCCTTTTCCCTCACCAGGGTAATGGGGGATGGGTTGCTCACATTTGGAGCAGGTGGAGCTTGCTTCAGGGCTCTCTGCTGCTGCCGGTGGGGGATGGAAAACTGGGAAAGGCTCTTGGTTCAGTGTAGGTCAGGGCCCAGGACTGGGAGCCCCCTGCTGAGTGTGGGCAGAGGGCACCAGCCCAGGCTCAGATCCTGAGTTTCTGCAAAGCCCAGGTCCCTGCCAAGGCTATGCTGAGGAGTTCCCTGGGGTCTAATGAGGAGGGCCAGGAGCCTCCAGAGGTTTGAACCCAAGGGAAGTTCACCTAGACTTGTTCTCTGCATCAATGAGGGAAGCAAGGCCAACTCATTTCTCAGGTTTTCATGCACCAACTGGGTGCTGGGCATATGCTCAGCCCTGAAGGTGCAGACGTGGTAAGACAGAGATCCTGCTCTTAAGACTCTCTCTTTCTAGCAAGGTGTCAAGTCTAAACATTCTCCCAGACTAATTGAGCACCTACTATGTGGCAAGCCATGGGTGCTGAGGAGGGATAGAGAGGGGCTGGTCCAAGGGTGAGAAGCCTGGGCCTAGGTAACCGTCATTCATTGAAGATGGTGCCAAGTGCCAGGTGGCTCTGTCCAGGCTCACGATCCTTTTGAGAGATGGAACGTTCCACAGAGCCGAGCACTCTGGGCTCATGGAGACGTGTTTTTTACCCCTGTTCATGAGGAGGAGGAATAGCCTGGCCCAGAACTGGAGAATCTGGCGATGTGCACATGGGACTGTTGGGGGTAGAGGCAGGCGGTCGGAGGACCAGCGACTACTGGGTGGGGCTCACATGGTGGCTGAAGCGCCCAGTTCAGAATTCAGGTGTCTAGCCCCCCAATCTGAAGGCTGCTGCCCAGCCCCCTTCCCAGTGGGCAGAGATGGAGTGACTGGAGCCTGTCAGTGTGGGCAGTGCCTGGGTAGGGCTGAAAGGAAGAACAAGGGTGTTTGGGTCCATCATTAAATTCTGTCTGCTGAGCGCCTGGACCTCAGCGTCCCTGTGCCGCAGTCTCTCCATCTGTCTAGGGGGAGGAGGAAAGCCTGGAAAGGAGTCATTGGGACAAAATGGAAGGCCAGTGGGGGATGGGAAAATAGTGAAGACATTTAGGCCAGTGCAGAGAAGGAAGGTGCCGGCCCGCTCTGAATCCCACCTCCCTGGCCCCACTCCCAGCCCCACCCTGCTTCCTGTGTGCTTCCACCTGTTCAGTGAGTTGGCTCAGAATTTGTGAAATTGGATGGTCACTTTCTGCTTTTGGCAAGTGTTTTCTCCCCTACTACAGCTTGGGGCGGGTCCCTTGGATCTCAGGTTTCAGAACTTCTGGCCAACCCCTTCTCCTACTGCCACCAAAGAAGCAGGCCAGCCCAGAGTCCTAGAAAACTGGCTTCAGGATCAGGCACATAGGGGTGAAATCCTGGCTCCCCCGCTTACCAGCTGAGAGATTATTGCCAACTTTCCTAGCTCCTCTGAGCCTCAGTTTCCTCATCTGTAAGGCAGCATGACATACCTTGACGGTGAGCTTGTGAGAAAGGGTATAGTGCACGACTTTGTGCTGGCAAACTGCCTGCATGTACTCTGTGCTCAATGAATGGTGAGCGCTATTTGTTAGAGATGATCATTACCACTGTTACTGGCAAATCTGTTACCACTGAAGTGATGTTTCTGGTGATGCTGCTTGGCATTTTCCCACTACTCCAGTCACTTTAACATGTTCTCCTATGGTCCACTGAGGTCAGTCGAGGTTATTATCCCTAGTATTGGGAGGCCCCAGGGTCCTTCAGTGGCCAGAGCTGGATCAAGCATCCTGTCCTGACATCTTGCCACTTTGAGCGAGCAGGTAGCTACCTCTTACTGAAGACTTGCCTTGTCATTTCATCTGCTCCGTAGCCCACTTTCGTAGATGATGAAACTGAGGTCCAGTGAGTTTTTGTGCCTAACATGGCACAAAGAATAGTGGTAGAGACAGGATTTGAACCCAGGTTCTCTGGTATGACACCCTGCTTTTCTGAACACTCTACAGCCTGACACCAACACTTGGCTCTTGGGATTTCCCAGTGGTGGGTTGCATGCCTTCTGTACTCTGAGATCACTCTATAAAATGGTCCATCCTCACCCAGTTTGTGTTCTCCACTAGCTGGAAGGCAGTTCTGTTTTTGTTGGGCCAAGCAGTGGCCACACCCTGCCAGCTGTCCTGACAGGGATCAGCCTGGAACGCAGCCCCTCATATCAGCCTCTCTGTAGCAGTGTCAGAGGATGAGTGAGTGATAGCAGCTGGGTTTGCACCGCGAGGCTGTGGGGAGACAGAAATGGGAGCAGCAAGAGTGGGGCTGGGCCTCTCCCTGGTATTTGGAGGGGGGATGGACGAGGCTGGCTCTGCCTTCTAAAAGGCACGCCCAGCCTGAGCATCACTGCGGAGCTGGCAGAGGGTCCTGGCCGGCCAGTGGAGGAAGTCACTGCTCCAGGTCAGTCAGAGAAGTTCGGCAGCAGGGCAGCCTGCTTCTGCTCTTTGTCTTCTCTGCTCCCTTCCTCCCCTCACCCTCCTCATCACTCATGGGGCCCTTTTTCATTCAACAGATTCCTGAGTACTTGCCGTGTGTCTGTGCCTGGCCAGGTGCTGAGAATTCAGAGCAGAGCTGCCCTCCTTCCTGTTCCTCTCCTGGCCTCCCCCCTGCTCCTTCTTACACCAGGGTGCTGGGCCACGCCTGTGCCTTCTCGGTGCCTCCCCCACCTGCCTCCCTCCTCCTGACCCTCTCCCATCAGAGCAGGTTCTCCCTCTTCCTCTGCTCTAAGGGGATATATTTGGGGCTCTACTGGCCATCAGGACAGAACTTGGCGGCCATATTCTCCTTGCTGATGGTGGAGAAGAAAAGGGATGGGAATTTAAAGAGGGAGGCCTTTTGTCAGAGGTGCCATCGTAACTTCTGATTGATTAGAGAGAAAGAAGGAGGAGGTGGCTCACCTGGGGGCCTTCTCCCCACTAGCCGGATTCCCAGGAATGATTAAGGCTGAGCTCCATGTAACCCCAGGCAGGGACTATGCCCAGGACTGGGGCTTGGCGGCTGCTTTCCCAATAGGTCAGGTGCTCCTGTACTTCAGACAGACACGGTAGGCTGGGCTGCTCCTGAGCAGCCTATCTGAGGGCTGTGGGAGTGATTGGAGCAGCTGTTCTCAACCTGTGGGTCACAACCCCTTTTTAACAATGAAAATACATTACGGCATTAGGAAGGTTGAGAACCACTGGATTAGAGAGAAAGAAGCCCACTGCACTTCTTTAATAGGGGGCTTCTCCAAACCCTTCCTCTTTCCACCAGGGTCCTCCAGGATCTCGAGGTCCACCAGGCATGAAGGGACCAAAGGGACGTCAGGTAAGTCGGGCCCAGCCCCCGGGGCTGATGCTGGTGGGAGGGGACATGCTTGGAACAGAGATACCTGCTGGAGATCACCTCCCAGTCCCTGCCCCTACCTTGCTCTGAGAGCTGTGATGTTTGCAGCACCTCTTGCTGTGGGCCTGGCTCTTGGTGTCACCACATACCCCCCCCATCTTTTCAGCCCTTTCCCAAGCCTTGTCATCCAGCGGGCACAGATAGTCTCTCTGGTACTAGTGCTTTGTTCATTTATGCATCCAACCACCATTTATTTAGCACCTACTATGTGCCAGCCACTGTTGGTGGTTCTGCAGATACAGAGGTGAGCTATCTGGCAGACACAGACGGTACAGTACAAGGTCATCCATGTGTGGATAGGGGGCTTCCAGAGTTTGGAAGAGGGCAGTTCTGGACCTGATGCCAGGTTTCAGGTGGAGCACTAGCAGGAAAGATGAGAAGGTATGGTACATTTAGCGTCACCGGAGGGGAGCAGGGAGAGGGATGGGGCCAAGACGTAGCAGACACCAAACCAGTCAGGGCCTCAGAAACCATAGCAATGCTCCAAAGGCAGTGGGAAGGTCTTAAACAAGGGCTGGCCTGAGCATGGTAACAAGAGGTCACTGCCAGCACTTGCTGTGTGTCAAGTTCTGCCTGTCACATGCATGAGCCCATTTAATCCTCAACACATCCTTGTCGTAAGTGCTATTCTTATCCTCATTTTATAGATGAGGAAAGGGAGGCACAGAGAAGGTTAAGTCACTTGCCTAAAGTTGCACAGCTGGAAAGTAGCAGGGTTGGGATTCCAACTCAGGGAATCTAGCTCTTTTGTGTGTGGAATTCAGCCTTATTTTCAATCATACAGGCAGGGTCGATGGAATGGCCTTCTGCTGCCAACTGGTGTATAGGTACCGGGCCACACAGCCTTGGCACAGAGAGGAAAGATGGTGCAGTGGAGCAGGCAGCCTGGGCCTGATAGCCAAGCTCTGTGCAGGGGATCTGTGATAATTATTCTCCTCTTGGCTGGATTTCAAGTGGTTTTAAAATTTCCCCCAGACCAGATGGCCCAAGCAGCCGGCCTGGGAGAGGGGAGATTAAGAGGCATTCCTCCAGCCAGCCCATCTAGTGCCTGTATCCTCTGAGTCTCTGAGTGGGTTGTGGCTCCAGGGCAGCCAAGTTCCATCCTAATCCTGGATACATGACCTCTCACCCCAGGAAGCCAGATTTGCTGATGGGTGAGCTGTGTTGGCCCAGGCCCCCAGCCCGGCCCCAGATGTGAGACTCAGACCCCTCTCAACGCACTGGGCTCCCCCCATCACCGACCTTCTCCATCGCCCCTTCCCAGCAGTGGCTTGAAAAATGCCTCTCCTGCTTGAGGAAACCCAGGCTTCCAACCACATCAAAGACTGTGAGGCTGAAGGGGGAGCATCAGGAAAATGATGCCCTCTCCCTGCTCGGTTGGCAGGAATGCAAAACCTGTAGAATCAGCCCCCACCCCAGTCCCCTGCCCAGTAGGCTGCCCTTGGCCACCTCCCCAATGGGGTCACTGAGGTGATAACCCAGAGGGGCACCCCCTGAGCTTGTGAAAGAGCTCACTTCTGGGCACCTGGCTTGCCCTGTGCCTTTCGAAAGGCCTTGTGACACTCTGTACCTCAGTTCCCTCATATGTGCCATGGGAGATGGGCCCGGAGGTGTGCAAGGCCCTGCCTGTCTTCCTGCACCTGTGTGGGAAGCATCAGGAAGGGCAAGCCCTGAGGCTTTGTGCCCAGGGTCAGGGAGTGCTAGGGCTGCTGACTAGGGCCTGAGCTCACTGGCCCCAGTCGTAATGAGGGGGCTCTGGGGTCAGACAGGCCTGGAGGCAAGTCTCAGCCAGCACACTTACCGGCTTTGATGCCTCAGCCTGGTTTCTTAACCTCTCTGAGCCCTCTTCTCATATGGTCAAGTGGTGACTAATTCCTCCTTCCAGGGGGGCTGTGAGGATTCTGAGGTGTGCTTCAGGCCGATGTTGCTCCTGTAAGGTGGAGGTAGAGTTTAGCGGCCCTGGCCTCAAATCCTCTTAAACCTTAGGCAACTGATTTCCCCTCCCTGGGCCTCTAGTGCTTTCTCTGTAAAATGGGTGAGCAACAGATCCAGCCTGGTGGGCTGGCTGCAGGAGTTCAGTAACTTAATGAGGACCTTGAAGCTGGTGAACACCACTTGGGCAGCAGCAAAAAGTCACATGTGTCATTCCCTCTCATCTGTCCCTTTTTCATAAGAATTGTGGCTGGCAGATTTCCTGGCTGGCAGGAGCTCTTCCCCACCAAGCCTGACCCTGGGCCTGGCTGGAGGGAAGCCCCAGCCGAGACTGCAAACATCTTCCTTGGGGAGCAGATACAAGAGAGTAGACTTGTGGCTCAGATGGAAATCCAGGCCTGCCTCCAATGGGGCGGGGCGGGTCTGCCCCCGTTCATTGAGGAAGGTGGGGCAGGCTCCTCCGCAGAGTGGCCAGAGCTAGGGTCGGAATATGCAGCTTCCTTGCTCCTCCCCCGGGCAAGGGAGCTGGAAGGGAGGGGACAAGGTGGCTGGAGGTCTCCTCCCTCCCAAGCCAGGCTAGCTCTTTCCTGAGCTCTCTGGTGCTCCTGCTTTGATAGTAGTTTCTCCCACGTAACAGGGATTATAGACATTTCTCCTCTCCAACACCCTGTCCCAGTGCTCAACCTCCCTAGACTCCTAGACTCTGACTTGCACACCCCCAGTGACAGGGAACTTCCTTCTTTTCTGATAAACAGTGGCCCCGTAGAGGTGAAAAAAATGGGCATCCAGCTGACTTCCAAATTCTACCTCTTCCCCTTACTAGCCGTGTGCCCACAGGCAAGTTCATCTCTATTCTGAGCCTGTATCCTTATTTGTAAAATGAGGACAAAGCTTTTTACTATTACTTGCTGTTGCTGCTGTTACTGTTATTGTTAGATCACTTCATCAAATCGGAAGGCTTTGATTCCTAGGACAAGCAGGGTGCTGTGTGATTCAGGCTAGGTCCTAAACTCCTCTGAGCCTCCATGCCATTCCCAGAGCTACCCATCAGCTAGACATAGAGCCCGAGCCCAGATGCCACCTCTCAGGAGGGCTCAGGTGTCTACCATAAGCTCCACCTCCGTCCCAGCTCCCTTGACCTGGAACATCCCACCCCAATCTGGCTCCAGGCCTGTGGCCATGAGATCAGGGTGTTAAGTCTAACACATGGTCTGACTGTATCTATGGGACCATGAGACTGAGGCCCAGAGAGGGAAAGGGGCTTTTCTGGGGTCACCTAGCACACCAGCTGCTATACCAGAACTAGCACCCAGGCCCTGTGATGCCCACTGGAGATGGCTTGTTCTGCTGGAACCTGGCCTGTTCTCTCTTCATCGAACTTCTTGACTCTGTGAAAATGCTCAGCTGGTTTTGTCTGGCATAATATAAGCTGCCTATTCTGAGGAAGGGACTGAGCCTAGTTTCGCCAAGCCACTCTTCCATGTCCCTGCCTCCAGGGAGCCTGCAACTTTCTCTGGCAGAACCCAGCAGAAACAGAACCGGCCCTTACTGAGCACTTCCTACACGGCAGGCACTGAGCTGTCTGCGCGTTCTCTCCTGCCTCCAGGGAGAAGTGAGAAACTGAGGCTCAGTAAGGAGCAGTCATTTGTCCCCAAGACACATTTCCTGAGCTCCCTTATGTCTAGCTCCGGACCTCATGATGGAGCCTGCGCCTGAGCTGCTGGCCTTGGCCCATGGCCTTCAGTCCCTGGTTTATTTAACTATTTCTGGTCTGTTTAAGGCTGTGTGAGAATCTGAGGCATTGGAAGCTCCAGACAGTTGAGAAGTAGGATTTTCACTTTTTCTGGCTCACTGATTAATTGAAAATTCATTTATTTGATTTTTCTTTTTTTTTTTTTTTGTAGAGACAGAGTCTCACTTTATGGCCCTCTGTAGAGTGCCGTGGCCTCACACAGCTCACAGCAACCTCCAACTCCTGGGCTTAAGCGATTCTCTTGCCTTAGCCTCCCGAGCAGCTGGGACTACAGGCGCCTGCCACAACGCCCAGCTATTTCATTTATTTGATTTTTCAATAATTTTTCTTTGTTTAGTTTTCTCATTTGTCATCCTGCCTTTACCCAGACACTTCCCAGGTCCTTTTGTCTGAGGGCATATTACAGGCTGGTCTCTTGGGCTCCTATGCTGGAGTGGAACAGCCTCTTCTTGTCCCCCCAACACGGGTCTTTTCTGGCCCCTGCAGAACAAACCCCACACTGTTCTCTAGGGACCTCTGCTTGGAGACCCCATCCCATCTGCAGCAGTCCCCATGGAGGGGATACTGAGGGACCTTGGACAAGCTACTTCCCTTGTCTGGGACTTAGTGCTCCCATCTGTGCAGTGGAAGGCCGTGCTGGACTTCACCTGTCCCCAGGGTACCGTACCCTATCTCAGGGGTCCAACCTGAGCCCAGGGCTGCAGGGAACAGCAGCCTGATTCTTGCTGCATTGTCACACCCCTGCTCCACCCCTGCCTCCTCCTTATGTCAGATTGTCCTCTGTGAGGTGGCCATCTCGCTTGTACATCTGGCTAGAGAGGGGGCTGATGTACACATCTGGCCACATGCAGACCCTCCCAGGTCCTGCCCCTTTACTTTCCCCAAAGGTCTGTGCTCCACACACATTTCTGTCTCACGAATGCTCTGGGAAGACCATGTAGCAGCAGAGTCTGAAGAATGGTCAGTGGGGACCTGGCCATGTGTATCTTTACTCTGGCCCTCAGTCTCCACATCTGTGAAATGGGTTGGCTGGTTGACCTCCCCCCCCCCCAATAAAAGGTCTCTTTAAATAGGGCTGCTCATGTACCAGCCCTGTTCCAGAAGGGTTGAGTCTACCTGCAGAGTAATCTCAGCAGGCACTGCACGAGGGTGGCCTCAATCAGGTGGGAGGTGGGAGGAAGGGGGAGCCCAGGCTGGTGCAGAGAAAGGCCCACAGTTGGGAGCAACCCTACCTTCCTGGTTCCCAGCCCAAGGGAGACCCCTGCTGTCCAGTGTGCTAGTCTCTTTTTCCTATTTCAGGGCCCCCGAGGACCAGACGGACCAGCTGGGGAGCAGGGGTCCAGGGGCCTGAAGGTACCTACCTCTGTGACCTGCTCTTGCTCACACCTCTGAGACTGGGCCAGGAATCCAAGAACCAAGGCTCACACTGTTCCCAGTGCCAGGCCACCTAGGATGCAGGAAGCCCCTGAGAAGCTGCAGGGCATGTTCCGGGGAGCTCCATCCTTCCCCTCCCCTGACCCCCTGTGTAAGCCTAGAACAAGTGGAAGCAAGAGAGAGAGAGAGAGAAGGAATCATTTATGTCCTGGGACCCATTTTCTACACTCCACTCCCCACCAGGACCCCGGGAGCTGAGATGGCCTCTGGCAGCCCATCAGTAAGAGGGTCCTTGGTGCCCCACCCAGAGCCCAGTGAGCCACTCCTCTCGCTGGGCCTTAGTTGTTCCACCTGTATGATAGGGAAAGGGGTGGACTCTGTGATCTCGTAGGTTCTTTTGATCTCCCATGGAGGGGTCCTCCAAAACACCCACCCCCTTCTTCCTGTGCTCTGCTTCCTGCAGGGCCCTCCAGGACCACAGGGCAGACTGGGTCGGCCTGGACAGCAGGTATGTCAGGCCATGGCCGAGCAGGCAGCCGCCGGGCCCCTCCCTGTTCCCTGCTCTGTCATAAGTGCCTTTAATGACCCACATGTGCTTCCAGGGTGTGGCTGGTGAGCGAGGCCACTTGGGCCTGCGTGGCTTTTCTGTAAGTAGCCCCAGTTCTTGAAATTCTTTCTGGGGGCTTTTGGGGCGTAGGTGATAGCCACTTTAACCAAGGTTCCATCCTCCTATGGAAATTCCAAAGGCTGTAGCTGCCCACCCCCTGCACAGAAGCCCCTTCAGCATGTCTCATCTCCAGGGTCTCAGCCTTCCCATCTGTCACCTGGCAGAGCGGGGGTGGACCCTAATGCCCTACAACCAAGGCTTCCCTGAGGTTAACTGGACAGGAGGGTGCAGCAGGCTGTAGTGGGACTACAGTCACCTTTGCCTTGTCTCTGCAGGGCATCCCAGGTCCTTCGGGCCCCCCAGGCACCAAGGGCCTCCCAGGAGAACCGGTGAGTTTGCTTCCCTCCCTTCCTAGCATCTTTGGCCCTTGCACCTGTGGGTATAGGCCAGGTGCTCAGACGAGGAGGCAGGTGGACTGGGACTCCCACAGGGCCAGGCCTCAGCTGGTAGAGAGAGCGCTAAGCTAGGAACTCTGGGTTGGATTCTCAGATCACTCACCCTCCAGTCTGTTTTCTTGCAAGCAAATGGAGGCAAATGTCTCTACCTTGCCATTCTGTTGTGAAGATGAAATGAGAAAATAGAGAATGCTTAGCACAGTGAAAGACAGAAGGAATGAAAGAAGGACGGAGGGAGGTGGGAGGGAAGATAAGAACAAACTAACAAGCTGACCAGGAGCTGCAGAGTCAAGCATGACTGGAGCAGGGAGAGTAGGACCTCATGGAGGCGGGAGGAGGCACACAGCATCTGCTCCTTCTGTCAGGGAAACGGGGAGCCATTGAAGGGCTTGAAGCAGAGGGAGCGATCAGCTTGCCCTTCAGAAGATGCCCCTAGCAGGACAGGTGCAGGGGACTGTTGGGGAACCCCAGGAGAAGGCTGAAAAGTAGTGTTCGTGTAGGTGGTGAGGACAGAGGCTTCTACCCCCAGAACACTGCTGCATTCCCACATCTGAAGGCCCAAGGAGTTGGCCTTTTGAACAATGGATTGGCTGGGGATGGGTGTGGGTGCAGATTTCTAGAGTAAGATCCAAAGTGGAAGGGCACAGAGTGGGCAAGGCTCGAGAGCTGGGAGGTTTCTGTGCAAGGGAGAGCACAGGTAGGAGGACAGGCGTGCCTGCAACTGAATCAGAGGGATACGACAGGGATCAGTGGTGAGGGGGCGCTGCAGACACCAGGACCCTCAGTGTAGCTGGGGTAGGCTGTAGAGTCCTAGGTCTGGGGTCGTCTCCCTTACTCACCCCTTCAAGCTGCAGTATCATACCTCACACACCAAAGAGGGCCTAGGGTGGCTTCTCCCAACTGTGTATGTGTCTTTCAGGGCCCTCAGGGACCCCAGGGGCCAATCGGGCCTCCAGGAGAGATGGGACCCACGGTGAGTGTAAGGGACCCTTGGTCATCCTGTGATGCCACCAAGGATGCATCAGTCCCTGCCAACCCTCCTCCCATGTGCAGTTCCCTGTGCCAGCCCCAAATTGTTGCGAGCCGTACACTGTAGAGATTGAAGGGTGGACACCCTGGCAGAGAGGGTAGATCCATCCCTGTGGCTTAGAGCAAGGCTCTAGACTCAGGGACACTGGTGGGATGCAGGGGTGCCGGCGTCCTCGTGGGAGATCAGCAGTGCTTTTGGCACCACTAAAAGCAGCACTGCCTCCTGTGTATGACCTGGCTGGGGCTTTACCTCAGCACAGAGGTTTAACCAAAGACCCAGCCCCTGGGGGTTGTGCAGCAAGGAGCTTGGAAGGGGCCCCAGACACCCCTGCCTTATCCAGAGGGAAAACGGCCTGGGGTTTCTGCCAGGGCTGCAGCCCTGCCCGTGCTGATTCCTCAGAACCCCTCCCACCCAGCGTCCTGGCTGCAGAGAAGGGTAGGATCACTTGGCCCCGAGC
Source organism: Nycticebus coucang (assembly GCF_027406575.1). Classification (NCBI taxonomy): domain Eukaryota; kingdom Metazoa; phylum Chordata; class Mammalia; order Primates; family Lorisidae; genus Nycticebus; species Nycticebus coucang. The sequence continues at coordinate 23,597,472 of NC_069781.1, read as the reverse complement.
ATAGCATCCTTTGGCTTCCTCCCCTGTCGTTATGTGAACCATGAAATTTTCCTCCTCGAGCTTGCCAAGGGGTTCCTAATGTGGTAAACCACACTCCTGGGGAGGGAGAGGATCTAGCAGCCTCTGGGTAACTCGAGGCTCAGCCCCTGTGGGCCCAAGCCCCACCCCCAGTCCCAGCTCTGAGCTCTGAGAAGCATCAGCCTGCTCCCATCTCTGCATCTCTCATGCTGTATGACCTCAGGCTCGTCTCTTGCTCTCTCTGGGCCTCAGTTATTCACTTGCTTACAACCAGGGACCAGTTCTTACTCTAGGAGGAACCAATGGCATTTTCTTGCAGGGGCCACCGGGTGCAGTGGGAGAACCAGGCCTTCCTGGGGAAGCCGGGATGAAGGTGAGATGGGATAAAAGAAGAGAAAAAAGACTTGTTGAAACCAACTCCCAGCTGGTGGCCATATCCTCCCCACGGCAGAGAAATGGGCCTTTCTTGTGCCCAGGATAATGGGTTCTCTGTACTCCCTCCTGGGGAGCCGGGGCATGGCCGTGGCCACAGTGGAGCCCAAGCGGGCTCAGAGCCCCCACCTGCCCCTACCCACTGCCCAGCAATGTTTTCTTGGGCACCTGCCCCAACCTTGTACGATACCATCTGCATTTCAGCACCAGCCCTCCTTGTTACCTGCCAAGAAACAGGCGCTCATTGATAACCTGGGCTCTGGGGATAGCTCCCCCCTGTTCTGCAGTTGGAAGACGACCCTATTCCCTATGCAGGCCCCAGAGCCGATGAGTGATCCTGGCTAGCCTAAGGACATTGTTGAGGCAGGGCCTGGGTAGCTGGCAGACCACCCCCCAATCTGTGCCTGAGTCTCCCTGCCTTTCAGGAAGGGAGTTGGACCAGGCTTGGTGCTGTTGGACTTGACCTAGTTCCAGAATCCTTTCCTAAAACACGGATGAAGGAAAACACCCCAAATGCAAACCTGATAGAAGTGGGGTTGATCCAGTTGGAAGAGGACTGGGGGTTCAGAGCTCTGCCTCCTCCTTGTGCCCCCAGATGCCCACAGTGAGAATAGCTTGGAAATCTCTAGATGACAAAGACCCTTTTAGGGGCTATGGCGGGGAGGAGGTAACATTTACTCTTGCTCATTTAGGGCTTCTTCCTTGTTTGGGTTTTCAAGTCTTTCGAGGGAAAGTAAAGAAGGTGACTGGTTATGTAGTTACCATCCCTGCATCTGACACTCCCGGAACCAAACTGCCCAGGTTTAGACCCTGAATCATGAGAACTTGGGCTGCTAACTTCACCCCCCAGGGCCTTTGTTTCTTGTCTCTAAAAGAAGAACACCTCTCCATGCAGACTTGTTGTAGAAGTCAGTGTGTTAATACCAGAAAATCCGTGGAGCAGGGCTGTGTGTTAGTGATGACGGTGTTGGTGGCACTAGAGGACCTTCTGCCCTGGCATAGGAGAAGCCCATGGCTGGAGCAGGGGCTTGGTTTGATATTTTACCATTTCTCTTTGGTCCTTGGTTCTCCTCCCCAGCCCAAGTCAGAGCTGGTGGAAACAGGAAGGGATGGTGAGAGGTGTGATTGGCCCTACCCACCCTCATGGACTTGTGTTTGGCCTCTCCTAGGGTGACCTTGGACCCCTGGGCACCCCTGGGGAGCAGGGCCTCCTTGGACAGCGGGTAAGTTGAAGCAATTCATTCTCCCTGAAAAGCTTCTAAGGTATTTGGGTGCAGGGTTGTTGGGTGGGTGGGGGGGTGGCTAGAAGATTTTTACTGACTCTCCTTTGAGTCTCAGTTTCCTCAGCTGAAAAAATAAACTATGAATCTATAGCCTCATCCAGTCCCTCTTGATAGGCCATTATTCCCGCAATATAGAGAAAAAAATTTTTGTGGTTAAAATGTTGGAACAGTATTTCCACTTACACATTAACAGCATTTTCAAGGCTCTGAGAAGTCCTGCAATCAAGAAATTGGTTTCTTTTGGATGAGTCCAGGGGCTTCAAACTTACTTGATCTCTAAGTGCCTTCATTGAAAAACATGTATTCTCCTCAAAAACAATCTCACAGGAGGTTGTCTTCCACCTTTTCAAAAGAAATCCACACTGTCTTGCTCTGAGGCAGTCTATAGGCCCCGTGTCACCCTCTCTGTGCAGTGTGCTGGTTTTTCAGGTCCCTGCCTGAATGAAGACACCTGGGGCACTGTGAGGATACAGAGAAGGCATCCTGTAGCCCCTGACAGACGTGGGAGGTGGAGCTCAAGAGGGAGGGGGAGTTAGCATGGGCCTCAGTTCCTGGGGCCACCAGGACCCCAACCCAAGTCTGCTTGTTTCTTCCCTTTTTTCCCATGCCTCATACAGGCGCTCATACTACTTATGACACAAAGGTTACTGAGGCTAAACTGAGTTAAGACCTAGGATGAAAAAGAAGGCCATAGGGCAAGAGAAAATGAGTGTGGAGCTCAAAGCTGCAAGATGGAAAATCTTTTGTGTTAACAAAGTTTGATCAGTAGAGTCTAAGGATCATGTTAAGAAAGATCCTGAGGCCCAACTGAGGGTCAGTAGGAAAGAGAACGATGAGCACATATCTCATGCCCATGCATGTCAGGCATTTTTCCCAAGGCACTGGGAATGTAGCAGCGAGTACCAGGAGGCCTGTCTCTGGAGCTTATGTTCCAGTAGATTGATTAGTGATGTCTGCTATGGGAACAATGGTAGATGCACACCTGTTACATCTTTGCCATCCCTGCATCTAATGACCTCTAAGGCCCCTTCTAGCTCAAACAGCTATGAGTTCCAGAAGCAGAGAGAGAGAGAGACCCAAACTTAATTTTCTGGCCACTAGAGAACTGATCCTTGCAGAGGGGAGGGTCAAGGGCATCTCTAGAGCTGGAAGGACAAGACTGGTTGAGGATCAGATGAGGCCTCAGGGTTCCTGCTGTCATTCCTGAATTTTTGGCAAGAAAGTTTAAAGACTGGCTTCACTTTCCTCATCTAAGAAATGGGATTCCACCAAGGGGTTCCATAGAACTTTAAGTTCCAGTAATAATATCACAAATGTACCATTTGTGTGGTACCCACACTGTGCCTTAGAGAAACCCTGAAGGAAGTAGTGTCAGCCCCATTTTTCAGATGCAAAACCAGAGTCCCATGGGACTAAGTAGTTTGCTTCTAGTCAAACAGCCAGTGAACGGAAAGCCTTGACGTGGCACTGGGGTCTGTCTGAATGTCAGAGATGTTCTTAACTAACAGGCTTCACTGCCTCCCTGAGCACATCCTAACTCATGCCCTCATGGAGCCCCCACACCGCAACACCCTGTGAACAGAGCCATCTGTGGCCCTGGGGGGAAGTTCGACCCTCCTAGTCACTCAGCCCCTGACAACGTGCACTCGCTGTGTGCCAGGGCCTCCAGATCCCACTGTCTGGAGATCTGGGGGTCAGGGTCCTGCCTTTGAGGGGGAGCAGGAAAAGCACAGTTGTTTCCCTTTCACAGTAATAGCTCTGTCTTTGCCCATTACCGTTGCAGGGAGAGCCAGGCCTAGAGGGTGACAGCGGCCTCGCAGGGCCTGATGGACTGAAGGTAAGGAGACTTACCCTTCAGCCCATAAGGAGTCTGGGGAAAACCAATGTTCTGGCCGGGCATTGCCCTTCCAAAACCTAAGTTTCCTCCCCGAAGCACCATGTTCCAATAAAGCTCTGGGGTCAGACCTCCAGCTCCCATTGAGAGCAGTGTAGGGGTGAGTCAGCAGTGTCCAGTGGCTGCCCCCACCCTGCCCATGGGCTGCCTGCTCAGCTGGCTCTGGGAGCTATCACCTCCTTCCAGTCTTCCTTGCTGCCCTTCTTGAAAGGTCAGCTTCTCTTGACTAAGCTTGGTTCCTGAGCACCCCACTGTATGCCAGGCCCAGAGCCAGAAGCTTTGATGTCTATTATCTTCCAAATATCTTAAAAGATCAGAAAAATAATAATCACCACGAATGACCTATAGACTAGTCACACATGTACCAAGTACTATGCTAAGCCTTTTATATGTACCACCTTGATCAGTACTACGAGGTAAGTTGTCTCTTTAAATGAGGAAACTGAGATCCGGAGAAGTTAATCAATTTGCCCAAGGACACACAGATAGTAATTGGCACACCCAGGACCCACGTCTGACTCCAAATCCTTGGCTTATTTTGCTGCACCATGTACCCATGCTAAAGGTGAAAAGACTGAGCCTCGCAGGAAGACTGAGATTTATTCATCCAGAGTCTATGGCTGTAAGTGGAGGTTCTGAAATGCAAACCCTTGGCTCACAGATCTCAAAGCCTGTTGGACTAATTTGGCCCTGCTGCTTCCCATAGGTCTTCTATCAGTAGCAAACGTGGGAGCAAATGTAGGCTCACCTGAACTGCCAGTGGGTACTGCTGTCTGACTTACCAACCCCCACCTCCAGCCCAGCCCTGCCCCTGGCCCCCCTAGTGGGGACTTCCCCAGGGTTTACCTGTCACCCTGTGCAAGTCAGTTCCCCAGCTCTGGGTCCTGAGTGCCATTCCCAGGATCCCTTCCCTTACCCACCTCCTATCTTTGTGACTTCAGATAAGCTCCCCTTTCTCTGGGTCTGGAGCTTCCTGTCTCCCAGGGTGCCTTGGTGACTGGCCCCTGCTGGCTCCGTGTTTTCTAGCAAGGGTGAGAGTGCCCCCTGCCTGTCACCTGCGTCCCTTCTCTTGCCCTCACCTTCCTGTATCATATGGGACAGCTGGGTCCTGGCCCCGGAGACCTGGAACACTTGACGGCCCCTCCATGCCCTTTGCCGAGTGCCCACTACATGGTGGGCTGCTGATGAACATTGTGGCTAAAAAGCTTTGCACACTTGCCATGTGCCGAGCATCACCCGCCTTAAGGGTTTTACGTGAATCAACCCATCTAATCCTTCCAGCAACTCTCTGGAGCTAGACACATTGCCCTCCCCACTTGACAGATGAGGAGACTGAGGCATGATGCATCAGCCTCCTCACCCCACTTCTGGGTGGCTACCTTTTCCTCCTAGGAGGCTGCCAGGATGGGAAAGGAGGGGGGTCTTCCAGGCTGGGTGCCTCATGCAGGTCTTCTTTCTCCACTTGTCATGCTTCCTTGGCCTGAGCTTCATCCTCTTTTATTCCCTCCAAAGCCAGTTCTACCCCAGTCCTTAGACCAGAGTAGTCGCTCAGATGCACAGCACGTCCTTGTGTGAATCCCAGGAGACACTGTTATCTTTATGGTGTTTGTTCAGGAATCACCTCACGGGGGTGTGTGCACTTTATAAGAGTATTTTTATGCCTATATCTCCTTGCTGACAACCAACTGATGGTGGTGGTGACTAATGTTAACCTTTATCCAGCACTCATGCACCAGATGCTATGCTAAGCTATTTATGTGGTTTATCTCTTTCAATCCTCTCAGTAATCCTTTGATCCTTATTTTACAAATGAGGGAACTTGCCCAGGGTCACACAGCTATTGAGTGTTGGCAGTAAGATTTGAACTTAGGCAGGATAACCCCAGGGATGAGGGGATATTGTCCCCTGAGCAGAGAACTGCAGAATTAGAAAGAGTCAGAACCCTAGATTCTCATCTGTGCTTTGCCACTGACTTACATGTGGTGTTGGGGAGCCCCCACCTCTCTCTGGGTCTCAGTTTACCCATTACAAGAACCTTACAGGCAACTTGTAAGGTTCTTCTGAGCAACGGCAGATGTCTAAGGACTTTGGGCATCTCCAGGACCCGCCCCCAGGCCCATTCTGCATGGGATCCACAAGAATGTCCCCCCAGGGGTCCAGGTAGTCATGCAGGGCCCTTTGTTGAAAATCCATCCAACTACCCAGGATAGGCTGCCTACCTCCGGGAGTTAGGAGAGTGGGTAGCTGGGGTGACAAGCCAGAAGTGGAGTCCTGGGGCCAGGGAAGTTCACAGGAGAGTCTTCTGGGCCAGCCCCTGTCTCCATGCCAGACTGTGCTTGGAATCTAAGAATGTCAGTGGGAAAGGACCTCAGAAACCCACCTGGTGCCCAGATCTGCTCTGTGTGGGCCCATGCTTCCCTTTGGAGTCTCCCTCCCTCATATTTGCTATCTGCAGACCCACTCCATTGGAAAATCCTCCCAACTGAGCTAGAAACTGCCCCAGAACCCCCAGACACCTGCCTCCTGCCTAAGCCCAGGCCCCAGTAGGCCCTGCCTGCCAGGACAAGCTCCTAGCAGTCACACCCTTAGAACTCTCCTTTCAGGCAAGCTGAGCCCAAATTCCAGCTTTATGCCCTCCACACCCTGCTGTCTCTTCTCTGGACACACTCCAGTTTGTCACCATCCCCCATAAAGCTTGGTACCAGAAGACAAAACTGGCAAAGACACCCTTCACTTTTCCAAGCCTGCCACCACCCTCCTTCCTGCACTGCCCATTCCTGTGACATCATGCCCTCTCCCACGGGCCTCCCTGAACAGTCATAGCCGAGCCATATGCAGACTGGCCACAGGCCCACCAGGCCAGCCAGTCCTGATGGGGACAACCTTCTGATGGATACCACCCTGCGGCCACACCCATGTTACCCCTCCCACCTGCTCTGCCTGCAGTGGCAAAGAGCCTGCCTGTCCCCACTCTCCCCAGGAACACGTGGAGATGGCAGTGATGGAGGTTGCAAGCTCAGCAAGACACTGGCTGTTGGTTTTAAAACTCCTTTGCAAAGCCAGCCTTGCCTTCTTAAGGAAATAACCTCAGGTCCCCCAAATCCCAGGAAAACCTTGCTTATACCCCTACTAACTGCGAAGAGGGCATCTTCGGGCTCCAAGCAATCAGCAACTGACCAAGTGTGTAAGTGCCCACTTCAAATTCCAGCTCTTTCGCTAGCAATTTGTGGGACTTTGGGCCAGAAGACTTAGCTTAGCTCTGCCTCAGTTTCCTTATCTGTAAAATGGGGAAAAGAAAACCTACCAAGGATTAAGTCATTTAATACAAGTAAAGGTTCCAGAATATGGTGGAGACGTGGTGAGTGGATTAAAATGTTAGCTGCCATCCACCCGACAGAGAATGTTCTACAGCCAATAAGAATGATAACCACCCATTCACTACAGAGCAAAACATTAATAACATCAAAAAGATGGCATCCTGCAGTCTGGTCAGATTGTGCCTTACAAATTTAGTTTACTGCTAACGAGCTTCATTGCCTTGGAACAGTTGCTTCCCTGCTCTGGGCCTGGTATACAAGCAATCAAAATTGTTACTTCTTATTTGTTTTTATTATTATTATTGTACACAGTTTTTGTGTCAGCAAGGGTTGAAAATGTAACAGGAAAATGGAAATAGTTGGTTCTGAGAGGTAGAATGGGGTGGATTTTTTTTTTTCTTGATGAAAATGTCTTTGAGCTTATTGAGACTCTTGTCCTGCCAGTGTGTCTAAGTTGGGAAAAATTGCCCTTGTCTCCCAAACCCGACTCCTTCCTGTGAGTCCATAGGGTGTGTATGGTCAGGATTCTGGCTTCTCTCTGAGCCACCCTGTCGCCACCCTGGCCTGGGCCTGGCAGGGACATGCGGAAACCACGTGAGGATGTTTCCTGCGCCAGCCTGGCTGTGCCAGCCCTGACCCTATTGGCAGCTCAGGAAACTGTCAGGAGGGTCTGTGGCTGGTTGGCTGTGGACACTGTAATGGATCCCTGCGGTGTGGGGCCTCTGATGGGCTTATGACTAATTTATTCTCTCTCTCCCTCTCTTTCTCCCTCTCTCCCCCACCTCGCCCTCCCACCCAGGGAGACAGGGGTGACCCAGGGCCTGATGGCGAACATGGCGAGAAAGGCCAGGAAGGGCTGATGGGTGAGGATGGGCCCCCGGGGCCCCCTGGCATCACTGGTGTCCGGGTGAGTGTGCAGATGTGTCAGCACCTGGGGTTCCAGGGGACACAGAATGTCCGTGCCTGTATAGGTGGCTGGGTGAGAGGTCTTTTGGCAGCAGCCACCTAAGGGGTCTTCCGGTCTGTTTCTTTCTTCACCTGGGAGGTTGCCAGAAGACCCGTCTGAACACATCTGTCCCCTACTTCGCCCTCATGGCTCCTAGGAACAACATCTTTTCCTTATTAGTCTTGCTTCCTTGTCTGGCATAGACCTGGCCCCTGCCCACCTCCTCCCATCCAGCCCCACATCTAAACAGTTCTTTGGATGAGCCATGGCTTATACCCCTGGGCCTTTGCACATGCCTTTCCCCAGACACACTCCCTTCCTCACTGCCCTGGCACCTGCTTAATTCCTGTTTGGCTTTCAGCCATCATTGTGGATATCACTCATCCCACAAAGCCATCCCTGAGTGCCAGGCCGGGCCTGAGCCTCCAGGGCTGTGCGTAACACCCAGTGTATATCTTGGCCCCACAAAGGCTAAGACCTTGTCTGTACACACTTATATCTTTAACATGCAGCCCAGTGCTTGGAGGACAGAATGTGACCAAATTCAGTTTGTTGACTGAAAAGATAAGTCAGAGAAGCTGTGCTCTTCTCCCCCAGTAGAAATGTATTTAGTCCATAAATGCTTCTGAGTGTCTTCCCTGAACCAGGTTCCCTGAGACTGTAGAGATAATCACAAAGTATCCCCGCCCTTGAGGGACATATAACCTGGTAGAGAAAGGGACAGAATTGTCCTGTTCCAATATGTATAGACAACTTGCTCAGTGCTTTCCAAAGTGTCCCCTCTTTGATACTGATAGTAACCCTTAGGACTTGGAAAATTGTAGAGGTAAAGGAACTTGCCCAGGCTCACACAGTAAGAAATGGTGGAGCTGGGATTTGGACTGACCTGCTTGCCTCTACACATACCGCCTGGAGTCAGGGACTGGGTGTTGCAGGGCTGGGAGGATGAGGCTGGGAGGCAGGTAGAAACCCGATTTTATAGTGCCTCAAATACTAGAACCCAGTGACTTGGAACTTGACTTTGTAGGTAGACTTTCACAGTTGAGCAGGGTGTGAGGCCTGTTCAGCTGAACTGCTTGGGACCAGTGAAGATTAGGTGGCCCTGCAGACAAGCCACCCAGATGCACAGGCCTGCTGCCATGTAGGCAGGTGCTGAGAGCTCATACCTCTGCAGCCGGCCTGTCTCCCTGGCTGCACGTTTCACCCTTCACCCCCCAGCAGAGAGATTGATGCCGTTACCTGGACACAGAATTCCAGTTTTATTAAGGCCTGTCCTTGACAATCTTTTCCCTCTCAAAGTGTTTATATGACTAACCCCCAATAGATCCAAATTAGCCTGCAATGAACTATGGTTGTGGGAAAATATTTGTTTCCTAAAAATAGCACCGAAGTGCTAATTCTCCCTAACAGCTGCAGCAGAATGAGCTCACAGCAACTAGAAGACTCCGAGGGAGGCTCTGTCAGACTTGCCATGCCAGGAGGCTTCCCCAGGCTTGACTCAGCACAGGGGAAATGGGCCAGGGGAATTTTGCAGGAGGGGGGCAGGCCTGATTCTCCATCAGTAACTTGCTCTGCGACCTTTCACTTGCCCCTTATCCTCTCTGGTCTTGCCCTTGGTCTGTTGAAGGATTTGGAAGGAATGTGTGCTAAGATTACTTTGAGTTCCAGTATCCCAGGGACCCTCTTTTAATGAGTTTGGAGTGTCTTGACTGTGGGATGAGCAGCAACATGTGGCAAAAATAGCCTTGGAACCAGAATTCAAAGGTTGAACATGAGTTTGTGGCTTGAGCAGCCCATTCTCTGTGTGAATTTAAGAAAATCATTGCCCCTCTCTGAGGCTTGGTTTTCTCATCTATAGAGTAAGTGAAATTTGGGGTGGGAAAGCACATTTAAAAATGCACCAGAAATGTAAAAGTTTGTCTTTATAAATTTGGAGGATAAAATGACTAGAAGCTGTTGTGGTGGTGGTGACGGTGACAGTGTTGATAATGATGGTGGTGGGGGTGGTGGTGGTAACGGTGGTGCTGGTGAAGATGCTGATGTTGGTGACGGTGATGGCGGGATGGTGATGGTATGGTGGTGATGGTGGTGCTAGTGGTGGTAGCAGTGGTTGAGGCAATGGCCATGGTGATGGTGGTGGTTTTATTGGTGGTGGTAGCAGGGTGAAGGTCAGTATTTTTCGTCACTCTCAATTCTCCTATGCCAGCACTGGAAAGAAAGTCAGTGGGGTCAGGCTGAGTGTGTGTCGGGGTCATGGAGGCAGTGAGAGGCCTGTATTGAGTCTCTTTGGCATCAGGACTGCAGAACAAATACCTCCCACTCTGTGGCCTGGAAGCAGTCAAATATTTAAAAATAGAATTTTATGAGCCATCAGAGCCTTTCTAGTAATGCATCTATATGGATGAGGCCCAGTCAGAGTCTTCTTTCCAGGCCCAGAGCCTCTTCCACTGGATGCTCCAGCCCTGTTATACTCAGGGCTGTCCACCATAGGGGTGCACTTAGCTGGGGACAAACAATCAGAACAAGAGGCCATCTGGGCAGAGACCCAGTCTCCCATCTCCTTGACCCTATAACCAGATGCTTTGGTGCTGACTCATCTCTCCTCTGACAGGGGACCGGTCAGCCATTGCAGTCACTTTTGCACTGGCAAATTCCACCGTCCAGTGTCTCATGAGTTCACCATTGCCCAGTGAGGATCGGCCAGGGCCAAGAAACTGAGGATCCATGTCTCAGTTCTCCCTTAGCTGGGAGGCCCACACAGAGCACTTAATCCACTGAGCCTCAGTTTCTCTAGCTCTAAAATGGGGTAAATAATCCCTTCCTCCCAACACTGGTGAGAATGTGATGAGAATAAGTAGAGTGGAAACACAGTACCTGGCGCCTGGTCAAGGTTGCGATGATTATTAGTATTTCACCACCAAAGAGACCTTGAGATTGCCTTGCATTGTCCAATAAAAACAGAATACAAGCCACATATATAATTTTAAATTTTCTCATAGACACATTTTTAAAAAGTAAAAAGAAATAGGTGACATTAATTTTAATAATATAATTCATTTAGCCCAGTATATCCAAACTATTATAATTTCAACATGGAATTAATATAAAAAATCACTTGCGAAATATTTTGCTCTTTTTTGTAGCAAATCTTTGAAATCTGACGTGTAGCTTACACCCACAGCATATCTCAATTAAGATGTAGATTTTCATTAGAAATGTTTGATCTGTATTTAGATTTCATTAAATTCAGTCAAAAATGTGGATTCCTATACCCAAGTTGCTCCAAATGTACTTGAAAATTTTTCAGTAACTGAATTAGGTATCAGCTTTTAAATTTAATTTTAAGGTAATTAAAGTTAAATAAAATGAAGAATTTGGTTCCTCAGTCACAGTAACCGCATTTCAAGTGCTCATGACTGGAGGCTACTATCAAAGCCAGTGTCCCCATAATTTCTGTACGCTGGCCACCCACTGCTGTCCTGTACACCAGCTGCAGAAATCTGCATGCAGGAATCAAGTCCCTCTGGCTCTTTCCAGGTGTTTCCTTGTTCCTCTAGGGCCCCCCTCTTCCTGCCCCTCTTTCACCACAATTAGTGCATCCTCTTAAAGTGCAACACCTATTCTAAGATGGAACTGTCACCTCCCTCATTCCACAGATTATGCCTCTGTTAATGCAGCTAGAGGAATTGCAGCACACCAGCTCTTTAGTGCTTGCCAGGAGCACAGATGTTCTTTCCAGTTCCCATGAGGCCTGTAGTCAGGAAGCCCCCTCCAGCCCAGACACACTGCCGACCCTACTCCCTGCATCTGGGCCTAGTGTGGCTCAGGGTTTGCACTCTCCTCTGTCTCTGTGTCCAAGCCCACACATGCACACTTACACACACTCACCCCTGCTGAGCAATCTCCCTCACTGCTGTGGAGACAAAGCAGCACTGGCCTTTCCCTGGGGCAGTGTGGGTGAAGGCAGCATTTTGGGCTGACCTGTTGGGGGGTGCAGAGTGGCCTGCTAGAAGGAATGGCCTGAGGACCCCAGGGGGAATGTTGGAGGGCGGTTGACCTTCACAGCACAATGGCCTGAGGCCCCCCCAGCTCAGTTCCTGAGAGAGGACAATCCTGGCGGTGGGGCTTGGCCTCAGCGATTGTACAGAAGTGATGCACAACATCTCAGAGATGGGGGGAGAACCTGCCTTGCACCATCAGTGGGGACCCTGGGGGTGTGGGGAAGAGGTGCAAAGGACTCTGGGCATGGAGCCAGACAAAGCTGGGATTGAACCAGGGCCCCGTGCTGGGACCCTGGGCAAGTTATCTCACCTTTGGGAACTTGGCTGCCCTAGTCTGCGGAAGGTGGTCTTGCTGGGGCCTAACATTCAGGGTCGTGGGGAGGATGGAACAGTGTGGAGCCCCACAGAGAGATCAGTGCAGAGAGCTGCTCCCATAAGGACGGGCCTGGACACTTAACAGGAACCAGGACGGCAGTGACACCAGCACTAGAAGCCTGGGGTTGCAGAAGCCACATCCGACTTTAACCAGTCACTTCCTACGGGCCAGACACCATTGTCAGCATGTTCCCATGTCACTAACTGCACAGCAGAGGGCATTGAGCACAGGAGCTTAGGCAGGCGCGAGGTCACACGGGTACCAAGTGGCAGGATCAGCTCTGCCTCGCCTGTCTCTGAAGCTAACCGTCCAACCGCTTTGAATCCACCTCAATTTCCTCTCAGTTCTTATCTTTCTCTTGTTCTTCCCCCTCTCCCTTCAGGGTCCTGAAGGAAAGTCAGGGAAGCTAGGCGAGAAGGGCCGGACTGGAGCCAAGGTAGGACCCCCCCGTCCTGAGGGGCACAAGTCTCCCTTGGTCCCCCAGTGACTTCTGCTGGGACCTGCTGACAACTTGTCTCTCCTCCTGCTGCAGGGTGCCAAGGGCTACCAAGGACAGCTGGGTGAGATGGGCGCCCCTGGAGACCCCGGATCCCCTGGCACCCCAGGCCCTAAGGGGTCCCGGGGCAGCCTGGGACCTACGGTGAGGACTCTCTGGCTGGGGTGGGGGAGTTAGGCATGGAATAGAGGGGACCAAGGGCAGAAAAAGAGGCACCAGGTCGCCCTGCGCCAGTGCACCTGGCTTCACTATGGCTGGATGCGTAGCTGTTTGTTGTCCCAGCCACCTCTTTTGAATCATGGATCGCTTTAGAAACCTACAGAAAGTTCCAGCCCTCCACTCGAAAAGTATACACAACACCAAATATTTCTTCTTGCAATTTGAAGAGATAGATTTTTTTCATTAGAAATAGATAAATTGCTATAGAATGCCTGGATGACTCCAGGGGTCTCTCAGGGCACTGCTGGGCCACCCTGAAGGAAGTGGGCAGGAAGGTTTCAAATACCTGCAAGGAGGTGAAGACCCTGTCCCCTCCAAGCTGGCTCTATAGTGCTGGCTTGTGGCATTTACCACTTTCCATGATGTAAATGGTCCCTCCATGGCTGACGTAGGCTACCTGTGTGCTGTCACATTCGCAGAGTTGGGGAGACGTGCAGTAGCTCCCCATTCTATAGTGTTCCCCCCATGCAGATTCAGTGGATGGAAATGGCTTCAGGAGCATAGGTGGTAGGAAAATGATCAGGAAGAGAGACGTTTCGAATGTTATCTTTGTTTTTAATAAAATTGATGTAAGTCCATACAATTTAATTTTTAATACAGTTCTGTTTAACTGGCTTGTTAAAGTTCTGAAAATTTAGCAATCAGCTGCCTTGAACCTCTGGAACCTGGAAGAGGAGGGGCTGGAGCAGGAGTAGGGGGCTCCAGGTGATGCCCTTTGCTTTCTGCCTTGGTTCTGGGCAGTGTGGACGTGCCAGGTTGCTGGCGGAGCAGGGCTGGAGCCTGGGGGAGAGACTGCCTGTGTCCCCACTGGGGGACCCAAACTCTATACCAACGAGGGTCTCCTCCTCTTGTAGGGTGCTCCAGGACGGATGGGGGCCCAAGGAGAACCAGGACTGGCTGGTTACGATGTAAGCAGATGGCACCTTGGAGCAATCTTGTCTCCTCTGTCCCCAACTGTCCCCAACTTTGTCCTGCAGGCCTGGCCTGCCTCAGCCTCCATTCCCAGCTGAGGGCTGGGCCCTGAGCCACTGAAGATATGGGGTCTCACTTGGACCCATAGTGGAGGTGGGGTTGGAGGACCACAGATGTGAGGGGGTGGTCAAAGTGAGATCAGCCATCCCTAAGCCCTCCTGAGTCTCTTCTGCAGGAATGGGCACTCATGTGCCTCAGGGGGCCCCATGGTGCTCTCTGTGCAAGGGAATAGGGCTCTCTGTGCAGCCCATTTTTGTATCCAAGTTGGCACCTCCTTAGAGGTGGCTGGGCCATACCCCTGTTACATGTTTGAGGAGACCAGAGCTCAAAGAAGGAGGGGTCTTACACAGAAAGGGAAACAGTCTCAGACAGGCCTGACAGCTTGCTACACGTGGAGGTGGGGTCCTATCCCTGACCTGTGGCTAGATCCAGTGTCTGAAGGAGGGGCTGCAGGGAAGGGGGCACAGAAGATGGGGGCACGGAGATGGCGGCACTGGGAGCCAAGGGAGATGTCTGCCCCTGCAGTCCTGGCGGCAGTCTGTCGTACCAGGCACTTTGCCTCCATTTCTCTCCCTGACCCAGAGGACAAAGCTGGCTCTCCCAAGCTCCCCTCTGTGTCTGCTCCTGGGCAGGGCCATCAGGGCCACAGACCATCCAAACTAGAACACCCTGAGGGGCGTGTCTGGAAGGCTGGGGCCCAGAGAGGCACAGGACTTGCTCAGAGCCACACAGTGAGTTGGGGCAAATCTGGACCCACCTTCACAGCTCAGTGTCCCCATCTCTGAGTCTCCGTCCTTTATCCCTCTTGAGTCCTAACTCCCTATCCTCTCTATCTTGTGTTCCTACAGGGGCACAAAGGTATCATGGGACCCCTTGGACCTCCTGGACCAAAAGGCGAAAAGGTGGGTGTTTGGTCTAGGGAGCAGCTGTGCCCTTGTACCTGGGGCCAAGGTCAATTCTGGGGTCAACAGGCACAACTTCTAGGGTACCTGTGGCTGGGGAAGTGTGGCTCACTTCCTGCTCACACCACGGCTAGCTGGGGGCAGCCACTGCAGCCAGTGTCCCAGCTGCTGTGCCCAGGAGGCAGGAGCTCTTAGGTCCTCCTTCAATACTGTGTAAGGGGTGTCATCTCTGTACCCAGCACTGGACTAGATAATGCAATCCTGCCCTCGTGGGGCTTACAGTCAGTCACATGGTGACTAGCTCTGTAATCCCATCATCTACGTGAACTTGGGAACTGAGGACTTGCTCGGGAATGAAATACCCTTGAGAGCGAGGAACCCCAAAGATTAGGGGAGGTGTATGCAGTCTTCACCCTGTGGCTCCAGGTTTGGTAGAGGAGGGGAATTGCTGGAAGGAGCCTCAGTGATCACTGGACCCTGCCCCACCATGCAGGTTGGGACATGGAAGGCCAGAAAGGCCACGGCATTGGCCCTGGGTGCCATCCCAAGGCAATGCCAAGAGGGGCCCAGACCCCAAGTAATGTCTGAGTCCTACATTAGCAGGTCCG
Organism: Nycticebus coucang; assembly: GCF_027406575.1. NCBI lineage: Eukaryota > Metazoa > Chordata > Mammalia > Primates > Lorisidae > Nycticebus > Nycticebus coucang. Next base: position 23,582,008 of record NC_069781.1, on the reverse strand, counting down.
AGTCCCCCTTCCCCCCTTCCCATCCCTCATTGCTCAGCTAGAAGGTACGGCTGCTGCTGTCTTTCACTGCCCCCTCCCCCACTTCCCCAGCCTTCCTTTCTTCTGCTGAGTCAGCTTCCCACTAACTAAACCCTGCTGTTGGGTGAGTAAGCTGGCCTGGCTTGTTGTCTAGCCGGCCCCTTCCTCCTCCTGCTCCGAGGAGCACACATCTGCATTTGGAGTGGGCCGCAGGCTCCAACAGCTGCCACAGGTGGCTGCAGAAAGTGGCACTAGGTACCTGAAGCCCCTCCTGGACCCTCACACTCACACTGCCAGGAAGGGGTTAACAAGGAGCCTGGAACCAGGAGGAGCTGGTACCCCCAGGGCCTCTGCTCTGGGTCCTCTGTAGCAGGCTGCTGAGAGTGAAGCCCTGATCCTAAATCTGCCCCAAGTTCTTGGGATCCTCAGTGGGTCCCCAGGATTCCCTGAGCCTTGATCTCCTCATCTATTATGTGGTGGAGACCTTAACGAGACTTGTGTCAGCCAATGTGTATGTGATGCATTTTCTGACTTACCAGATGTTACCACATTAGTTCATTCCTTCAGCTCTCCAGGTATTCAGGGAGGACATAGTGTATTCTAAGCCCTGAGCTAAGCGGCTGGGAAAGATGCTCTAAAGAGCTCAGAAATAGAAATCGTCTCACGAATGAATAGCCAAGTGCAAGGTCAGTGTTGCTGGGAAGACCCACCAGAGCACACAGCCCTGTGCAAAGCTCCCTCCCCAGCTTTTCTGATAATCCTCCAAGACCCCAGCAACCCCAGCGTGTAGGTGTCACTGTTCTACAGGCCAGGTGGGGAAACCGACTCTCCATGATGCTCAGTGACTACCTTAGAAGCAGGAGAAGGAGGTGGCGGGGCCGGGACTCAGACCCCTTCTGTTTGACACCAGGGCCTACTCCCCTAATCAAAAATACCCCGGATGAGGAACCAACATGCTATTTAACCTGAACCCCCATGGGGCACATGTCTATAGAGCTGGTGGCCAGGGGATGGGATAAGACTGAAAATGGGGTCCGTGGAGGGAGGGTTCTACCACTTTCTGGTACTAAAACATACCCTCAAACTATATCCACATGTGGGAATCAGCAAAGCTGGCTTTTGGTCCAGACTACCCCTGTATTCCTGAGTGGTGTTGGCTAAGACCCTTCCTTCCCTAGGCCTCAGTTTTGCCAGCTTTAAAGTATGGATGATACTCCCTAGCATCGGGGTGCTATATGGATTCTGTGACACAGTGTACAGAGTGGCTGGCAGAGCATAGTATGTAAACACAGGCCCCTGTCCCCAGCCCCCAGTTTAGCTGCTTCCTCCTGAGTGCCAGGTCAGGGAGCCATGGAGAGTGGACAAGGAGGAGAGGGAATTCCTTAGGTACAGCTGGTTCTAGGCCTCAGGCCAAGTCCCACCTGCCTCCAGCCTCCACCCATAGGAACCCCAGAGGCCTGGGACCAAGGTGTCATAGCCACCAGCCCTCAGATCCTCTGGCCAGGGGTGACCTATGTTCCAGGCCCTGGTCTCTTCTCTCTTGCCTATTGGGGCCCCTCTTTGATCCCTCTGGACAACCAGGATCTTCAGGGGTGCCCTCACTTGAGTCTCCTGCCAGAATGGGCTCCCAGGGAGCTTTCTGGGCTGCAGTCTTCTGAGCCCTGTGGTTTGCAATTCACCTATCCACCTTCTCTGTCATTGGCAAGTGGCATCCGTCTAGCCACCGCAATGGCTGCCTCCTGGTCCTGTGAGCAGGCCTGGGCCTTGAGTGGCCATGGCACCAAGATCTGAGTTCACAACTCAGCTCTGTCCCCATCTGTCTCTGCTCACATCCTGGGACACATCCTCACTGCTGTCATTGTTAACAGGTATCACAATTTTAATGGCCATTTACTGAGCCCTACTATGTGGGCAACAGTGTGCCAAGCACTTACTGTGCTTTTCCTCACCCAGTCTGCAGCACAGCACAGGACACATCCCAGTCCCACTCTGCACACAGGAAGCTCTCAGGGACAAGCCCCCGAGCTGGCTGGCTACTGAGTGCAACTTGGGGCTTCTATGGAAGGCTGGGGAGTTCGTCCTCAAGCTGGTCCTTTGTCCACTTCCTCCCAGCAAGGATCAGAGACTCTGACGGAGTGTGAATAACTCAGAGCAGGTCATATCACCCTCTGTGCCTCAGTGTCCTCATCTGTCAAATGGTGATGATGCAGAGAGAGCCACGAGTTGGCCTGTCTGGCCATGTGTGCCAGCTGTTGGAATTATTGGTACTTCCTACAAGGCATTGTGAAATCCTCACCAGCCCCTTTGCTCCACCCCAGCAGTCCCCAATCCCCACATGAGCCAGAGACAGAAAGGGGTTAGTGTTAGGGTTAGGGTTAGGGTTAGCCTCTCTCTGAGGGCTCTCTTAACTCTAGAGTTCAGGCTGAGGGGTGCCCAGTAGGATGGAGGGCATAGAGCTCTCTTCCGTGTTCCACAGTCCTGGTTCCACACCACAGCAGGGACTGGCTCAGACATGCCTACCCTACCCTCTCTGGCCTCAGTCTCCCCATTTGTGACCCAAAATAGGTTAGACTTTGTCTCTGATGAAGCTCTTTCTGTCTGGAATTTGCCAGATTCCCCCAGGAGCAGGTGGTTTGTCCTAAAACTGGTTCTGTGTCCACAGGGAGAACAGGGAGAGGATGGCAAGGCCGAGGGGCCCCCCGGGCGGCCTGGAGATCGGGTAAGCACCCTCACCCCCAGGAGGGAAGCCCTGAGAGAGATCTCTAGGGAGTATGACCAGCATCCTTTGAGCCTGGTGGCACCAATTTTTCTCTTCTCCTTGTCATTCAGGGCCCTGTGGGTGATCGAGGAGACCGTGGGGAACCAGGGGACCCCGGATACCCTGTAAGTATCAGGAGTATCCTTCTGGCAGGATCAGGAGTGTCCAGGATGATGACACATGGCTAGAAAGAACAAGAAATTTCCCAGCTCCTGCCCTGCCCAGCCCCTCCAAGGTGGGCCCTCTTCATCTGTCTCTCTTTGCTTCTAGGGACAGGAGGGTGTTCCAGGCCTCCGTGGAAAGACAGGCCAACAGGGGCAACCTGTGAGTGGCATTTCCTGTCCCATCCCCTGTCTGGTCCTGATGCGAGTAGGGCAGCGGGAATTAAAGAACTGGGCCCTTTAAAGCTTAAAGGGACCCTCCCCTGCAGGAGGGCCTGGGGCGGCCATTCTGTTTTTTCCTGCCCTGACCCTGGGGGCACCCCCAGAGCCTGCACCCCCAACCCCCTCCCCACCCTCCCTCTCCAGGTGGAGATTGGCCACCCTCCCCGGGAGAGAGTCCTGGGGCTGCCTTGTGTCATCTCACCTTGGTTTGCAGGGGCATCCAGGACCCCGGGGGCGGCCGGGACCCAAAGGATCGAAAGGCGCAGAGGTAAGAAGCTGGATGTTCACCAGGGAAACTGAGTCCCAGAGATGGGAGGAGCTTGCCTAAGGTCAAACAGCTATTGAGAATCCTGCACGGTGCTCTGGCCCGGGTCCCATATCCCTTCAAATAGCCTGAGGAGGAGGGATGATCAGCCCATTTCTCTGGGGCCCCAGGATAGACACCACCTGAGGTTAGCCAGTGGACTTGAAGCCAGTGCACAATGCAGAAAGACAAGAGCGGTCTAGAGAGAGTAGAGAGAGACAAGGGTGCTCATGGAGCAGGAGCTTTCTCCCTCGGATCTTGGGCCCCTGCACCTCCCTCTGCCAAGGTAGGGCCAGTGCTGCTAATGCCCCTTCCTTATTGCACCCCCTCTACGTGCACCCTCTAGGGCAGTGGTTCTCAACCTGTGGGTCGCCTAAATACATCCTGCATATCAGATATTTATATTATGATTCATAACAGTAGCAAAATTACAGTTACGAAGTAGCAACAAAAATAATTTTATGGTTGGGGGTCACCACAACATGAGGAGCTGTATTAAAGGGTCACGGCATTAGGAAGGTTGAGAACCACGGCTCTAGGAGATCAGATGGAGCTATGGGCTAGGGCTCCAACCAAGAGATGGTTAAGGTGAGGGCCTCTGAGTGTAGGAGCCAGTGAGGGTACCTCCCAGCCTGGAGCAGGCTCCATGGCAAGTCTCCAGGCTGACCCTGAACCTGGCCCTGACCCTGGGCTTCCAAGCCAACATGCTTTAAAGCCCCTTTGTGGAACCTGATGCTCACACAGGGCCCACGTACTCAATACCTCCCTCCCAGAGCCCCTAGGGTCCTGTACCTCCTCCTAGTAGCCTCCAATATGTGGTCATTTATTTTTCAGGGGCCAAAGGGAAAGCAAGGCAAGGCCGGGGCACCAGGCCGGAGGGGGGTCCAGGTGAGTGACCACAGCTGCTGCTTTCCCATCAGCCTGCTCACCCCCACCACAGCCTCATCAGCTTCTTATGTACCCCCAGGGCCTACAGGGGCTGCCAGGACCCCAGGGTGTGGTGGGGAGACAGGGCCCTGAGGGCATCGCTGGACCAGATGGGCTTCCTGGCAGGGACGGGCAAGCGGGACAGCAGGTAAGCAGGGCTTGGTGTTAGCAGATGGCATCTCCAATTGGGATGAGAGATGGGGAGACTTCCACAGGCCATTTACCAGGGGAGCTGCTTTAGAATCATGGGAGGGGCAGAACAACATACCCAGAAGTTTTCCTTCAATGCCCTGGGGTGGGCATTTGTCACATCCCTTGGGACCTGGTGCATACCAGCACCCAGGTTTCATTTAGTTCCTCCCCTGCCCAGTGGATAGAGCTCCTAGGTTGTAAGAGGCATCCCCTCCTCACTGACAGACCCTCAGCTCCTCCTGTCCCCCTGGGCTTGTTCCCTCACACATAGGCAGTCTGGCCTCTGTTCTGGGGTGTCACCTCCACCTCCTCCCTCCTGCTGCACCTGAAGTTCAGCTGGGCTTTGAGCCATCCAGTCTTCCTGGCTATTTCCTGAAACATATAAGACCCTCCTTTGCTTACTTTCTTTCCAGGGGGAGCAGGGAGATGACGGGGATCCCGGCCCCATGGGCCCTGCTGGGAAGAGAGGAAATCCAGGTGTGGCCGGCTTACCTGGAGCACAGGGGCCCCCAGGATTCAAGGTCAGACACTTCCTGGTGCACCCATGTCCCAGGGCCTGTGGGTAAATGAAATGCATACTGTTGCCTTTTCTTGGGGTTCCCTGCCCCAAGCTTGTACCAGATCTAAAGGATAGTCTTGTCCAGGAAGCTGTAATTCTGCCACCCCCTCTACCAACTAGATCCTCAAAACCTTCAACTGGTTGTTGCATTATCCATAGGTGCCCTCTTGTGGGCATCTTTGGAACAACAGATGTTGCTTGTGGCCAGGATCCTTCAAAGCTGCCTCTAGTCACTTCAGTGGGGGAGGTTGATGTGAGTCAGTCTGAGCCCCGGCTAGGCACTAAAGGGAGGATTCAGATGGATGACCCAGATGTGGTTCTGGCCCTCCCTGAGCCTGAGGTGTAGCTGGGGAAAGGTTGGATCCCCTTAGGAGGAGGCAGGCAGAGTGAAAGATGGCCTTGACCCAGGGAGGATCTGAATGAGAAAAGAAGGGGAGAAGACAGTCTAGGTGAGAAGAGGGTTTGGGCAACTGCTTGCTGGTGGGCAGAAACAATAAAGCAGAGAGGCAGAATGGGAGGGGAAGGGGAGGTAGGACCCTGAGTGTCAGAGTGGGGAAAGAGACCTTCCTCTTCAAGAGGAACACCCCACTGCCAGGCCTCCATCTGTTGCCCCAGCATCCTGAGATCTCAGGGGACTCCGTGGAATCACTGTTCTGCTTTTCTTAACTGCCCCCCTTCCCTTCATGACTGGTTATTTTGGTGTGTTTCTTTAAGGGTGAAAGTGGGTTACCAGGACAGCTGGGCCCCCCTGGCAAGCGAGGGACAGAGGGCGGAACAGGGCTTCCTGGGAGCCAGGGGGAGCCTGGATCCAAAGGCCAGCCAGTGAGTATGTCCCAAGGAATGCACATGCCCCAGACTCACATGTACATTCTTGTGTACACACATGGATTCTCATGTGTACACACTTTTGCACACAAAAATAGACCTAGAAGCCACCTCCCTGCGCTGTGACAAGGGCTGAATGACATACTCTCTGGATACCAAATACTGTTCTCCCTCTGCTGAGTTGGATGGTGGGGAAGGCTGAAAAGAGAGACCTGAATGATCCTTTCAAGATGAGAAGAGGTGCCTATGTGCCTTTGAGCAAGTCCCTGCCCTCTCTGAGATGCAGATTCCTCCTCTGTGAACAGGGTATAGCGTATCTCCCTGATGTGGGAACATAGAATTCATGGTGGTGCCTATAAAGCACCTGGCCCATGGCAGGTCTCAGGGAATGGGGTTACTTTTAAGGGATCATTTCCTCTTCTTCTTTTTTTTTTTTTTGAGACAGAGTCTCATTTTGTCTCCCTCGGTAGAGTGCTATGGGGTCATCATAGGTCACAGCAACCTTAAACTCCTGGGTTCAAGCAGTCCTCTTGCCTTGGCCTCGCGGAGTGCTAGGATTATAGGCATGGAGGATGGAGGGGAGGGGATCCTTTTTTTCTTTCTTTCTTTCTTTTTTTTTTTTTTGAGACAGAATCTCACTTTGTCGCTCTTGGTAGAGTGGCGTGGCATCATAGCTCACAGCAACCTCAAACTCTCAGGCTCAAGCGATTCTCTTGCCTCAGCTTCCTGAGTAGCTTGGACTACAGGCACCCATCACAACGCCCAGCTATTTTTTTTAGAGACAAGGTCTTGCTCTGGCTCAGGCTGGTCTCAAACCAGTGAGTTCAGGCAGTCTACCGGCCTTGGCCTCCCAGAGTTCTAGGATTACAGGCATGAGCCACTGCACCTGGGATCATTTCTTTTTCTTTCTTTTTTTTTTTTTTTTGTAGAGACAGAGTCTCACTGTACCGCCCTTGGGTAGAGTGCCGTGGCATCACACGGCTCACAGCAACCTCCAACTCTTGGGCTTACGTGATTCTCTTGCCTCAGCCTCCCGAGCAGCTGGGACTACAGGTGCCTGCCACAACGCCCGGCTATTTTTTTGTTGCAGTTTGGCCGGGGCTGGGTTTGAACCCACCACCCTTTGCATATGAGGCCAGCGCCCTACTCACTGAGCCACAGGATAGAGCTTTTTGGACAGGTCGGGGGAGTCTGCGGGTCCTTTCCTTCTCTCCCCTGAAGCTGTAGGACAGGTACTCCTGAGTCTCATGGAGCCTTCCCTGTACAATACCTGGATAGGGCCCCCAACGTGACAGGGCACAGGCTGACTGGGGTCTAGTTTGTGAGCTGTTTGCCCTCATCTGGTCACCTCTCAGTGGAGTCACTGCTATCCTTGGAGAGGGCAGGAAGGAGGAGGCAGGTTCAGGGTCCTAGGGGACTGGCTGGGCACACTGGCTGACCCCACATGCCCTCTCTTCCTGTTCTCCCTGCAGGGCGACTCCGGTGAGATGGGCTTCCCAGGAATAGCTGGTCTCTTTGGGCCCAAGGTACAGACTCCCCCTCCTTACTGGTCTTGTGGGGTCCCATTCATCCACCTACTCATTCATTCATTTATTCATTCAACAAACATTTATTGAATACTTAAAAATGTGGGCGGGAGTGCAGCTGGGATCAAGCATGAACATCACTCTCCCCCACCCCTCTACGCCCAGCAACTGGCACTTCAGCAGACCCAGCTTCCAAGCCCAGCTGTTTTGTGCCTCAGGCCCATCATTTAGTCTCTCTAAGCCTTGCTTTCCTCATCTGTAATGTGAGAATAATAACTTTAGAGGATTGTTATAAAAACTAAGACAAGAGGCGTATACCACCGAGCACTGAGTCAGCATGCTGCTGGCACCTGGTAGAATAATTGTGGGCATTCATTCCTCCTGGGGCCCCTCAGGTAAGGGCTCCCTTGACAGGGAGGGTGAGGGTTGGCAGACCCCAGGGTGAGGGAACTGCCAGGACCCTTCCTCTGCCTCCTGCAGGGCCCTCCTGGAGACATCGGCTTCAAAGGCATCCAAGGCCCTCGGGGGCCTCCTGGTTTGATGGTGAGTCCCCTCCCTGTCTGTCCCTGCAAGTACATCAGCTGGTCACACGGCCTCACCCTCTTCTTGCTCCTTGAGTGCCCTCTGCCCACCGTCCTTGTTCCTTCCTCTACACCTTTGCTCATGCTGTTCACCCCCAACTCCCCCCCCGAGCTGCCGTCCGTCCCTCCTTCCTCTCCACTTCACCCTACTCTTGATGGAGAGCTCAGGAGATGCATGGCCTGGCCCCTGCTTGTGGCAGTTTCCCCCTACCCCTGTGGGACACTCACGCTGCCATCCACCCTGCTGTCGCTGTGACTCTATTCACCAGGCCCTGGAATAAGGACACATAAGCCTTTCTGTCTCCTTTAGGGAAAGGAAGGTATCATCGGGCCCCTCGGAATCCTGGGACCTTCTGGACTCCCGGTAGGTGTAGGGGCTGGGCAGGAAGACTGCTGGGTCCCCTTCCCTTCCTGGCTCCAGATGATCTCCGTGATCCAAGGCCAATCTGAACCTCACAGTCCCCATCTGGGCCCCTCTGAGCACTGTTTCACTGGGCTGTATTCTATTGCAGGGTCCAAAGGGCGACAAAGGCAGCCGTGGAGACTGGGTGAGTGGATGAGCGGGGGGCAGTGCTGCAGGGGCAGGGGCGGGGTGGGCTGTTGGGATGGTCCTGGCTCTGCCAGGTCCCCTAACTCTTTCCCCACTTCTGTCTCCCTCCAGGGTTTGCAAGGTCCGAGGGTGAGTGGGCTGGGCCTGGGGGGCTGTGGCTGGGCACTCTTGGGTCCCCTCCCCATGACTGCTGATGTCCCTGGGTGTGTCCTCTCCCACTGGACCTCCATTGTCCCATCTATCCTTGTGTGTGCCAGGGGAACCGCTGTCCTTGGGTCTCAGGTCTGCCTGGAGAGGGCTGGGATGGGGTGATGGAAGGCCCTCAGGGACCAGGATCTCACTCTTCTCCTATTCCTCCAGGGTCCTCCTGGCCCAAGAGGGCAGCCCGGCCCCCCGGTAGGTAACTCAGTGCTGGAGCCTTTTGTGTTCCCGGGGTAGGAGACGGAGTTCTCGTGGATGAGACACAAGGCTTTTTAGGCAGATTAAGCCTAAACCCTGACTCTCCTGGGACTCCCATGCTTTTTGTAGTTCACAGACTGGTGGGGCTGGACCTCTGGGGGAGTATAGTCCAGCCCAGTGGAACCATCCAGGCCTTCAGGGGAGCAGAGACCAGCTTGGCAGGTCCTGCCTTGCTGGGCAACCTCTCCCATCTCCTGATAGCCTCTGAGACTCTAGCACACAGTCCCTGTCAAATATTAACCTATCTTCTTCTTTTCAGGGTCCTCCAGGGCGTCCTATCCACTTTGTAAGTTGGAAAACATTCTCTTTTCCTCCTCAGGGCAGGGCCTAGTGGGTGGGAGGGAGGGAGGGAGAGGCAGTCAACCCTCTCTGGGCCCTGTGGCTAGAACCTCAAGCTGGGTCTGGGAATACCCATGTCCTTTTCTCACTTCTTACTGGAACCCTGGACCCTGAAGCAACAGAAAGAGCCCTGGGCCAGAAGGAACCCAGGAAGATGTTCCAGCCACTGGGTTCCTGGTCCTGTCCATGTATTCTACACAGATGGGCTGATTGTTGAGGTCCCTTTGTCTCAGATTCCGAGTCCAAGAAGGGATAGGCATGGGGGCACATTGGGGCCCCTGCATTCCCTAGGGGGTCCACAGCCCTGTCTGAGAGCACAGCCCCACCGAGCCCTATGATGGCTCCATCCCCGTTTTACCGTTTCTTTGCTTGCTGGTTGGAATTAGGCCCAACAGCATCCCAAGGTGTGGCCACAGGGAGAAACTGGGCAGGGCAGGAGCCCCTGGGACGCATCACTCAGAATCTGCACTTTCTCCTTCCACTCTTACTGTCTCTCTCCCTGCCCTGTCCTCAAAGACAGAGGGACAGTCCTAGCCTCTTCCTCTGCTGCCTTCCCTTGTCCTTCTCATCCATAAGAAAGATGGCTAGGGGAAAGTGTAGGAATCCAGGAAAAATGGAAAATTAGAGTATTTTGAATGTCTGCTGCATGCTTGTTCTATGCTGAACATCTTGAGCAGTGCTTTTTTGTATTAACTCATGGGTTCCTTCCAACAGTTCTATGAGAGCGTCTTATTACCTGGCCTATTTTCAAGATGAGGGAACTGAGGCAAAGACAGGTTAAACAATGTGCCCCAGATTGTGGTGGGGCTGGAGTGTCACCCTAGAGCTACCCCCAGAGTCCAGACCCTAAACCTGGGCTTTTGTTGCATTTCTGGCAAGACCACAGCTACACTTCTGCCGAGCCTGGTGTTGTGATTGGAGATATAGGTTTAGATCAGGCCATTACAGTGCAAGGCAAGGGAAAAACACAGGGACTGGGGACAGAGAGATGAGTCCTCCTCCAACCTAAGGGCAGGAGCCTTGGGAAAGGTGTTCCACTGCAACTGACATCTGCAGGATGGGTGGAAGGCAGGGTTTCTTAACCTGTTTTCATAATTCTTTGCTGCAAGTGACTTGCATGTAAATCATGCCCCTCCCCCACTTGGAACAATCAACAATGTCTCCAGATATTCCTTCATGTCCCCCAAGGGCATCATTGCCCCAAGGTGGGATCCTCTGGTACAGGAGGTAGACAGATTACCAATTGCATGGGAGGGAGGAAGAGTTTTCCAGGCTATGGGAGCAGCAGGTGCAGAGGCCCCATGGCAAGCTAGAACATGGCATATAGGAACCTGAAGTCTGTCGTGTGTCTGGTGCTCGGACACGTGGGGGGTGGGGGTGGGGGTGGGGGGGAAGAGATAGCTCGAGAGCACAGTACTCACACTGGGTCTTGTAACCATGATGAGGAGTTTGAACTTAATCCTGAGGGCAATGGGGAGCTATGGACGTGCCTGGAGGAAGGGAGTGGCACGGTGAGGTTTGACTCTGTCTGCAAGGGGAGAAAAGACAGAGAGTTCTGCAGAGGGCACATGACTTGGCCAAGATCCCTGTGGGAAAGATAGGGAGAGATAGGGGGTCATTGGGCCCTGGGGCTCCCACTTAGTGGATCTGGGGGACTTTAAGGAGGGGACAGGATAAACACCTTGTCTTTTCCCTGCACAGCAACAAGATGACCTTGGGGCAGCTTTCCAGACGTGGATGGACACCAATGGAGCACTCAGACCAGAGGTACCTCCAGGAGCTAGACCTACATGGAATCCCTTTCAGGGGAAAACACAAATAATGTCCCACTGGTGGTCACTTCTCTCTATGTGGCTTGCACCAAGCATGTCAAAACCCTGTGGACGTTGTCTCACACCACAGACTGGGCTTGTTGCTGAGACTTAGCATGGGCAGCAGCAAGTCCAAGGTCCCACGGCCAGTGCAAGCAGAATAGGGCCAGAGCAAGGCCAGTTTCAGGCCCCAAGCCCTTGAGCTTTCTCCAAAGGCCTCTCAGAATTCAAAGCTCTTGCTGGCCAGAGTCAGGGAGAAACATTTGCCTGGACCCAGAGCCCACCCTGCTTCTCAGCATTCACCCCCTAGGAGCAAGAAGCTCACAGTCAGCCCACAGGACTTGGCTAAGACCCCAAGTTGAGGACAGCACCTCAATTCCAAGATGCCGCACCGAGAAAGGCCTTCTGTGTCCTTTAGTCCAACCTCTATTGGGAGCTTGCCTCCTTCCCATGACAGGGAACTCACTGCCCATAGCTCCGACGTCCTATAAACATTTCCATCTGGCCCCTGGGCAGGGTGCTGGGGCAGGCAGATGCCTGGAGACAGCCTTGACTTTCTGAAGGCTCACAGTCCAGGGGGAAAGACAGCATGGACAAGACCCTTACCATCTGTTTAGGGAGGTCAGTGGAAAGGCAGGGACATCCAAGACTCAGTATGACCATATCCAGAGATCAGTTAAGCTGCACGCAAGGGGAGCGCTGACCTGCAGCCGTCCTTACTGTTATTAATGGAAGGAGCCCCACCATGCAGCGCCTTCCACCTGCTCTTCATGGGCTACAGAACAAAGTAGAAGTTTGTTTCTTGTGCACATAAAAGGTAATTAATTGGCTTGTTAATGAGGGAGCTCGCCTGCCTATCAGGGGCTCTGTCCTCTTCTTCTCCATTGGTCCCCAGTGTCACCTCCTGTCATGAGAAGAGAGACTGGGGAATCACGCCGGGGGTGCTTTGTGCCAGGCTGTTAGGATTTACACTGCTCTGTTCCCATGCCATGGTCTGGAGTGTGGTCAGAGGAGTTGGGAAGTGTGGTCTGTGTGTCCAGACAGAAGAAATAGGTCGAGCAGCTGCCTGTCTCTGATGTACACACGCACATGCCACCTCTGCCACCTCCTGTGGGGGGAGAGTTTATTTAGCTCTGATGTGTAGTTCTGGAAGCTGAGGCTTGAAGTCACACAGGAGGAAGCTCTCTGGTCAGGGTTGCTTTGACGCCTGGCTCTTTAGCACTCTGAGATCCCCACCTCCCCACTAGTGGTGACCTGCTCCCAGGGGGACCTGCTAATAGGGGGAGACCTGCTCCTAGAAGGACCTTCTCCTAGAGGGGACCTGTTCCTGGGGGCATCTACTCCTGGGGGGACCTCTTCCTAGGGGGGACCTGCTCCTCGGGGGTCCTATTCCTAGTAGACCTGTTCTGGGGGGACCTACCCAGGGAGGACCTGCTCCTTCTCCGAGTGGACATCATCTTTCTAGCCTCGTGACTGCTGGCCCCTGTTCCAACTCCTGGTGCCTCCGTGGAGCCCCCACTTATACCACAGGGGAGCCCAGAGGGGCTCTCTCCATACTTCCTCCATGGACACTTTCTGGATAGGGATTCAGGGCCACTCCCCAGTATCCTGTGCACCTTTGCCTGCCTTACAGGGACTGTGCCTGCCCTTTGGGAGGACATAGGCTGACCCCACAATCTTCTCAAGGCTCTGATCCACTGTGGCAGCCCCACCTCCCACATCTTGTTCCTGGACCCCAGTTTCTTATTTGTGAAATGGAGGGAAACCTACTCCCTGCCCAAGTCATGACCTGGGACCTCGGCGGCATCTTCCAAGGAGCCTGGGGCTGTAGTGGCTGGGACAGTGGACAGGCCACGACCTTACGGGCTGGTGGCTACTCCCTCTCTGTGTGGCAGGGCTACAGCTACCCCGACCGGCTGGTGCTGGACCAGGGAGGGGAGATCTTTAAAACCTTACACTACCTCAGCAACCTCATCCAGAGCATTAAAACACCCCTGGGCACCAAAGAGAACCCCGCCCGCGTGTGCAGGGACCTGATGGACTGTGAGCAGAAGATGGCAGATGGTGAGCGGGCTTCCTGCCCAGCAGGGGCTAGGGCTGGCCTGGGGGTTTGGGGAGGACTGGGGAAGGTGGAGTTCTTGATACTCTCTCTCCTTGGCCAAGGTTCTGTCCCCGGGAGACAGCATGTGGGTAGTCTATCTACTAATTTATTCATTCAACACTGAGCCTTGTGCTGTGCTCGGCTTTGTGCTTCTGGAAGGTGGGGTGTAGTGGGGACCACCAAGGAGTGGCCTCACCCTTCCAGAGTTCCAGGTCCACAGCTGGGGTTACCATTTAGTGCAGTGAGACAAGAGTTTTGATAGAAAAAGCCTCCAAGAGTCCCAGCACCTGGGGGCCGGTACATCAGGCTTCCCCATCTGTCTTCACCTTACTGAACTCTCTCATCTATGAGGACAGGTGGTTCTGGCAGGTTCCAGCATCAGCCCTTCTTTAAATAGACCCTGAGCCCAGCAAGCTGTGGCCTAGCCCAGGCCACCCTTACCTCCCCAGCTGCAGAGTGACTGGTCATCCCACTCTCCAACTGCAGAGCCCCTGGCTCCCTGGGAAGCCCACTGGGGAAGCCCGATGTGAGCAGCAGTGCCCAGCTGGCAGGGTAGAAGCCCTAACCCCACCCACCCCTGGCCAGTCCTAGGAGGAGCCTGAGGCCTGGGAAAATCCGCTCAGCTAAATAACCTGTCAGACTCTAGGACAAGTGGCTCAGCCTCTCGCAACCTCAGTTGTCTCCTCTATTAAATCGACATGTCCCAGTAGCAACCAAGCCAAATGCTTAGCTGTGTGACCCCCTCCAGGGGCTCTGCCAGCTGTGAGCTCTGTCCAAACCTTCCATCTCTGAGGCTTGAGGGACCCCTTTTCTACTTATCCACCCTGACTTCATGCCAAGCTGGGGCTCAATGGGTCACAAGGTGCGGTGCCCACTGCAGAACCCAAGCTTCGCCTCCCCCCACCTCCAGATACATCCTCTCCTCCCCTGCTACCCCTAGGTACCTACTGGGTGGATCCCAACCTAGGCTGCTCCTCCGACACCATCGAAGTCTCCTGCAACTTCACACATGGCGGACAGACATGCCTCAAGCCCATCACGACCTCCAAGGTACCTGTCTGCTCCCTACCACGCACCAGGCTGTCGCTCTCTGCCCCCAACCCTGCCTCAGGCTGTAACAAAACCAGGTTCTATCCTGAGGCCTTCTTGCCTTCCTGCACGGCCTTGGCAAAGTCATCTCCTCTTTCTGAGACTCAGTTTCCTTACCTATCAGTTAGGGATGAGCTGGACGCCTCTATGGTCTCCAAACCCTTTCAAGTCGTATGATGTTGATGATTCCTTCTTCAAATAGAATCTTCTAATATCTAAAGCAGAATAGTTGGCTGAGCTGGCCTGCCTTGGAGATCCATGAATCATCACGGAGTTGTGTATACAAATGTTTGAGTCATGGTGAGTGCCTGCTCACCATGTGCCTGTCTCTGGGCTAGGCATTTTAGGTGGCAGAGGGAAGCTAAACAGCAAACCAAGGTAGTGGTGGCAGTGGGACATGATGGCTCCACTGCCCTGGGACCCCTCAATAGGTTGTGAGTCTGTGTGGGAGGTTGATAGGTTGATTTCTCTGTGGGGCACCCCACCTCAATCCTGGGGTATTTAGGGGAAAGCCTGCAGATGGGCAATCCCTGGGGTATCTTCAAAACCACAGAAGATAAAAGGAGCCCAGAGGCACCCAGACAGGCCTGCCTAGAGTTCAAGCGTCAACAAGTAGACGGGATTAAACTCTGAACTTTTGATAGTTAGATTAGGAAACCTGGTTTACTTCCCCTGTGGGGATAGAATTAGCTTCTAAAGACCCCCTGCCAGTTCACCCAGCTTCTCTATCCAATCTTTCTGGAAAGTTGGGATTCTTTAACCCCATCTTTTGGCATTTTTACATTTTGCATATGCACCTTTGTTAGGAATCAATAAAAGCCTTCTGAAGAGGCCGGAGAGGGGCTGCTTTTTCTCCGTTTACTCAGCCTGAGTTAATGTAAGCCTTCTCTAGGCATTCTCAGGCATTATGTTTTAAACTGGTGTGAGTTAATTATTTTCAGTGTAGTTTTCCCAGTCTGCTTTCAAAGCAAGTTAGGGTTTGCATGCAAAGACACCCCCCCACCACCCCCGCCACAAGTCTGCAGTTCCACTGAGCCCTGCGCATTTGGGGCCAGTTCATGCCATAATAAGAAGGGGGGTGCAGAGTCCCTTGTATCCCATTTCATCAGCCACATGCTCTGGGGGCCTCCAAGAGGTGCTTGTGCTGAGCCCTGGAGTTTGACAATCTCTGAGCAAGGCAGTCTGTCATCCAGCCAGTCAATGAGTTTTTGTTGGCTCACTACCATGAACCAGGTGCAGGGAGGTTAGACTTCACTGCACCTGCAGCCAGAGATCATGTCCCAGCAGAGACTTGGTGACCTCTGCAGGCCCTCATCCCCCGTGACTTGAAGAATCTGCTTGGTGGAGGGGTGAGGCCCGAGCTGGCACTTGGGTTGACAGCTGAGTGCCCATCTGGGTCACCATCCACATCAGAAACCGTCCTGGCTCTGTGTGGGGAAGTGCTGAGCCGTAAATCTGTTTGTTCTCAGGTCTACTGTTTCTGGCAGCTCCTGCCCTACCTCACAGGGATCTTGGAACTTAGGAAGGCTGTGGAAATCTCATTTTTTCTGCCCTTTAAGAGCCTCTTAATCTTGGGCAAGACCCATTTCTCTCTCTGGGCCCCTGGATTCCAGCTCAGCCCCAAAGGCAGCCCCTACAGTGGGGGAGTGAATCAGATTACATCAAGACCCTTGAAGCTCTGGCTGTGGAATTAGGCATGCCCTTTCTGGTTACATAGCCAAGAACTTGTGGGACCCCCCCCCCCACAAACCTCAGTTTCCCTGTCTTGCACGTTGGCACATGTCCGGGAGCATGGCAAACAATGCTTACCAGGAAAGGAATTCTGAGAGTTGCAGGCAGCCCAGCCTGAGCTTCCTTGATGCTGTGTCATCCCCACAGGTCGAGTTTGCTGTCAGCCGGGTCCAGATGAATTTTCTGCACCTGCTCAGCTCCGAGGTGACACAGCAAATCACCATCCACTGCCTGAACATGACCGTGTGGCAGGAGGGCACAGGGCGGACTCCAGCCAAGCAGGCTGTGCGCTTCCGGGCCTGGAATGGGCAGATTTTTGAAGCTGGGGGTCAGTTCAGGCCCGAGGTGTCCATGGACGGCTGCAAGGTGACTTTTGGAGCCCCTCAAGGCTCCTCACGTGGGGACAAGTGGAAAAACTTGTTTTTGTTATAAGATTCTATCTAATGATTTTATACTAGAATGGATTAATGCGATATATATCTTTTATCTTTGTATAATAATTTTATAACAAGTTTATAAAAAATTATTTTTATTTATTTTCTTTTCTGGGAAATTTATGAACGAAGATCTGGGCTGGTAAAAATTCTACAGGCTGGTAGATCCCTTACTACTTGGAAGGCTGCTTACAAGAGGATATATTTCTTCTCTTTTCTCTGTCCTGTCCCTAGTCAGGCTAATTTTTTCTCTTAACATTTTTGGTAATTTTCAAATGCCCTGAATAGGGTGAGTTGTCAAAGGAGGGGAGACAGAAAGTTGTCAAAAGACAAAATACCAGTTTCACAAAATTAAATAAAACTGATGGCTTTGTACCCGTAGCACAGTAATTATGGCATTAGCCACATACATCAAGGATGGTGGGTTTGAACCCAGCCCAGGCCTACTAAACATCAATGACAACTGCAACACAAAAAATAGCTGGGCATTGTGGCAGGCGCCTGTAGTCCCAGCTACTTGGGAGGCGGAGGCAAGAGAATCACTAAAGCCCAAGAGTCTGAGTGCGCTGTGAGCTGTGATGCCATGTCACTCTACCGAGGATGACATAGTAAGACTCCGTCTCAAAAAAAAACCCTGATAATACACAGTATTTGTGGGGATTTGGGGAAACCAACACTATCCCATGAAGCTACTGGAAAAAATAAATCAGTAGAAGCTTTCTGGATAGCAGCTTTTATCTAATATACAGAGGGTGCCAAAAATATGCATATAATTTTTTTTTTTTTTTGAGCTAGAGTCTTACTTTGTTGCCCTCAGTAGAGTGCTATGGCATCATAGCTCACAGCAATCTCAAACTCTTGGGCTCAAGTGATCCTCTTGCCTCAGCCTTCCAAGTAGCTGACACTACAGGCTCCTCCCACAACAACTGGCTGTTTTTTGGAGACGGGGTCTCACTCTTGCTCAGGTTGGTCTCGAACTCCTGAGCTTAGGCAATCCACCCGCTTCAGCCTCCCAAAGTGTTAGGATTACCAGCGTGAGCAACTGCACCCAGCCTGCATACACATTGTAAGAAAGGAAAAATTCAATTAAAATTATAACAATTTGGCTGGGTTCAGTGGTGGCTCATGCCTATAATCCTAACACTCTGGGAGGCCAAGGCAGGTGGATTGCCTGAGCTCACGAGTTGGACACAAGTCTGAGCAAAAAGTGAGACCCCCATCTCTACTAAAAATAGAAAAACTGAGGCAAGAGGATGATACTCTTGCCTGGGCATGAGTATCCTTGGCTAGTGTGGTGGCTCATACCTATAATCCGAGACCCCATTTCTACTAAAAATAGAAAAACTGAGGCAAGAGGATCGCTTGAGCCCAAGAGTTGGAGGTTGCTATAAGCTATGACGCTATGGCACTCTACCCAGGGTGACAGCTTGAATCTCTGTCTAAAAAAGAAAAGAAAAAATTGTAATACTTGATATATACCAATAACAAAAGGTGAATACAAGTCATTTTTGACTGTTGCAATTATAAGAGGTGTTTAAAGTATATGCTCCATAATATATACTATACAGATAACATCCCTTATGGGCCACGCTGGTCTATCCAAAACCTTAGACATGCATCTGTTCTTTGAACCAGCAATTCTGCTTCTAGAATTTGTTCCAGAGAGATAATTAAGAACTGTGTACAAAGGCTCAGCTTATATCATCATAGTATTAAATAAGAGAGTCAAAAATTAGAAGTAATCTAAAATGTGCAGATATAGGTCATTACTACAGTGAAATACTACGTAGCCACTAATAATCGTGAGGAAAGGTTGGGGAGGCACACACTGGAGGACAGAAACCATGCTGGATATATGTGTGCCCTTTTCCCTCTACCCTCAGGTCCAGGATGGCCGCTGGCATTGGACACTCTTCACCTTCAGGACCCAAGACCCCCAGCAACTGCCCATTGTTAGTGTGGACAACCTTCCTCCTGCCTCATCAGGGAAGCAGTACCGCCTTGAAGTTGGACCTGCATGCTTCCTCTGACCTCTGACCTCTGACTTTCTGGCTCCTCTAGGCCTCATGGGGGAGGGAAGAGGAGGAGGCAAGGGGAGGATATTGAGGGGCCAGTGGCTCCAGGAGAAGCAGCTCCCCTTGCCCAAGGATTCTTGGGCAGACCCCAGCTGTTGTCTGCCCGGTAGAAGTGGGCGAGAGGGTAGCAGAGGACAGGGTGTCCTTGGGAACAATGAGTCCCAGCTTAGCCCCAAAGACCAACCAAAGAGCCAGCCAGAGCAAGCTGGACCTGCAACCCGCCTGAGCCCCGTGGCCTGTCTCCCAGCTCTGTGGCCACCCCTTCCCTTCCCAGCTTCCTGCCCAAAGAGCCCCACGTTCAAGCCAACTTGAGGGAAGGGGGTATCTCGTCAGCTGGTCCCTGCCTGGGAGCTTTTGATGTGCAATATTAGAAAGGAGACATGAAAAAAGGAGAAAAGGAAAGAAAGAAAGAAAGTATATATATATTATTTAAACAAAGAGAAGGTGTGTTACTATTTGCTTCACCTGGGAAAGAGGTGAGAGGATGAGGAGGAGCAGCCAGGAGTGGGAAGAGGCGAGATCCTCGGGGCTGGGACTGGCCACGTTTGCTACCTCCCACTGTGAAATCGCTGGTGCTCATAATTGTCTCTCATAGCATATGTGATGTTTTTAAGGAAAAAAAAAAAACCTCTTATTTAAGATTCTGAAGGTGCTACCATTTTTGCCACAGACTTTGAAGAAACTTTTTGATGTGGGGTATCATCCACATCTTTCTCTAGCCTCCAAATGACAAAAGTTGGGGGAATTTTTGAATTTTCCTAGCATCACCCTTGTGCTTATCTGGTAAAACCCAAAAATGCTAAGGATGAAGAAAGAAAAGAAAAAAAGAAAAATGCAAAAATAAATAATAATAATAATAAATAAATAAAAATCTTTAAAAAACAAAACAAAAAAATCCTACCAGAAACCAGAAGTAGAGAGATTTACCTTTTAATTTATGGACTTTGAAATGTCTGTCCTTTTGAGGCAGCAGGGAGGCCTGGGTATGAGGCATTTTGCATGGCCTTTCATGGCCCTGGAGGGAGGTTAGGCTTGCCTTGGGAGGCATCCTCTGAAGAGGTCCTAGGTGAAGCCTTGACCTTGAAGGATCCAATTACAAGAGCAGTGTTGGGTCAAGGCTGGCCTTGGAGTTGGAATATAAATGTCAAACCATCTCACGAAGCTGCGTCGCATCTCCAATGCCCTCACTTCCAGGATCCCATCCTTCTAAATGCCATCCCTGCTTTTTCATTGTCATTAGATTCTATAGAAAGCCACTGTCGCTAGCTCCGAGTGTAAATTTGGGCTGAGGGGAAAGAGTAATTATGGGAATCTCAGAGTTCAACACAAGCCAGTGCCCGAATTGGATTTCGAAGTTATTTTAACTATGAAATTATTTTTATAGAAGGGGAAAATTTTATGTGAAAATCTCTATTTGTGTATTTCTGTCCTAAAGTCATGTCTCTTCGGGAATTGGATTTGATTTTCATTATTTAATACCTCACTCTGGCCCAGCCCCACTCGGGGACGCTTCCTGTATTCCTCATCCTCCGCCCAGCCTGGACGCTGCTGCCCCACACCCTCTCCGTGGAAGTGCGTTCTTGTAGCAGCTTGGGTCTCAGTGCTCTGTCCCCTCCGCCACCACCAGTCTCCTCTGGCCTCTGTCTCATTTTTGGGTTTTTCTGCTGTCCTCGTTTATGTCTCTGTCCACGTCGATGTGTTAAAACCCCGGTGGGTTCCATTTCTCCTTTTCCCTTCTGGATTTTAAATAAATATTTAAAACTGAGGCAATGGAATGATGCGTCTGTGGCTATGTGCTTCTTCCTAAAGCTCGGACTTTCACTCAGTTTCGGGAGGTGGGAGGGGGTGGGAGGAAGATGTTCACAGGATGCCTGCCTTATGCCATAAAGAGTACCACAAACTAGGAGGATCCAAACAACAGAAATGTTTTCTCTCATCGTTCTAGAAGTCAGGAGTCTGAGATTGAGGTGTTGCTGGGGCTATGCTCCCTCCAAAGCCAATAGGGGAGGGTCTTTTCTTGCCTTTCCTGGGGCAGCACCAGGCCTTCCCTGGCTTGCAGGGACAGCACTTCAGTCTCTGCCTCTGTCGCAGGGCACTCACCCTCCCCTCCCAGATCGGCTCTCTGTTCCCATCTTCTTTTTATAAGGGTGCCAGTCAGACGGCATTAGGGCCCACGCTCATCTTCTCTTGATTACATCAGCCAAGGCCCTGTCTCCAAATAAGACCACATTCATAGGTACTGGGAAATAAAGATTTCAACATATTTTGGCGGGGGGCAGGGGAGGGAAACACAATTCAACCCCTCACACTTAGGGAGGAGGTACAGTGAGGCTAAAACAACCAATTTGTTATTATTATTATTATTGTGGTAGAATACACAGAAGACCATTGATGACGTTTGGTACAGTCACAGTGGCGTGCAGTGGTTATACCTTGATATGCCTAGGTATCCCTACCTATACTTTTTTAATATAGGTATGCTGCATGCAGTACAGTGGTGCACAAATATCACCACTATGTATATTTGTGTATCATTTTCATCATCCTCAAAGGAAACTTGTACCCACTCCCTCTTTCTCCCTGCCTCAATCCCTGGAAAACCTCCAATCTGCTTTTCTCTAGGGCTTTGCCTATTCCGGAATCATACAATACGTGGCCTTTTGTGACATTAGCTTCTTTCACTCAGCATAATATCAAGATTCATCCATGTTGCAGCTGGTAATCAGACTTCATTCCTTCTTATGGCTGAGTAGTGCTCCATGGTGTGAGTAGAACACATTTCATTTACCTGTTTGTAAGTTGATGGTCATGTGGGCTATTTTCCACCTTTGGGCTACTGTAATGCTTCAGAATGAGAACTTCCTGCCCATCAGATTCTTGAGAGAAGTCATAATAGTGCTGCCTTGGAAAAAGTGGGTGAGTGGGAGTTGGGAGAGAGGGTTGCCAAATTTATAAAAATATAGGATTCCCAGATAAATTTTAATTTCAGATAAACAATAAATACTTTTTTAATATAGGTATGCTGCATGCAATATTTGGGATGCTTTAAAAAAATGTATTTGTTATTTATCTGAAATTTAAATTTATCTGGGTGCTCTGGCCTGGGACCCTGATTTCCTGGCCCTTGTTTCAGACCTCTTTCTTCCTTAGCTTATTCCTTCTTCCCTGCAACGTTGAATGAATCAGAACTTTTCTGCCCTTCACTCAGGAAGGAGAAAGAACAAATAACAAGCCTTTTGTTTAAAAACTTGTGCTGAGTGTCCAGCTTATCTGTCCACATACAGCGTGGTCTTCTCTGCACATAGTTAGAAATGAAATGGAGACAGAATGGCCCATTTCCTGATGTCTACCCCCAAATATTGTCACACACACCCCAAAAGTTTTCCTGGCTGTTTGAGAATGCCTCTCATTTTGTACATGGGAATATTGAGTCACTTCACTGTCTGTTGTCCCCATAGAAAGCCCTGT
Source organism: Nycticebus coucang (assembly GCF_027406575.1). Classification (NCBI taxonomy): domain Eukaryota; kingdom Metazoa; phylum Chordata; class Mammalia; order Primates; family Lorisidae; genus Nycticebus; species Nycticebus coucang. The sequence goes on along the minus strand of NC_069781.1, from coordinate 23,559,878 downwards.
GAGGGCAGAGGACACATTCTGTCCCCTGCTGTAGCCACAGAGCACTCACATTGCTCAGCACTTTTTGAGTAATTGGTCATCTTCATTTCCACTATGTGTGTATATCGACCACCTTCCCTGTGCCAAGTTGTGTGTGGACACTGTAGTGACAGGGACAGATCTGCACCTGAGTGGCTCTGAGTCTGGGGGAGGGGCTGGGCCTTGTGTAGTTAAGGGATTAGGGAGGAGGGAAGGGGCATAGTTGATAAAATCTCAGCAGGAATTCAGGAAATCCTGGGGGAGGACAGGTAGGAGATGACCCCTGGATTGGTCAGGGTTCTCCAAAGAAACCACCCACTAGGATAAATGAAGGAATTTGTTATATGGAATTGGCTCATGCAGTTATGAAAGCTAAGTCCCAAGATCTGCTGGCACCAAGCTGGAGACTCGGGAGAGTCAATGGCATAGTTCCAATCCAAAGGTTGGCAAGCTCAAGACCCAGGAACAGCCAATGTTTCAGTACAAGTCCAAGGGCAGGAAGAAAAAAAATCTACATCCCAGTTTGAAGAAACTCAGGTAGAAGGAATTCAGTCAGCCTTTTTGTTCTGTTTGGACCTTCTCCTGATTGGATAAGGCCCACCATATCAGGGAGGACCATCTGTTTTACTCAGACCACCCTCCTGAATGTTAATTTCATCCAAAACTGCCCTCATAGACACACCCAGAATAATGTTTAGCCAAATATCTGGGCACCCTGTGGCTCAGTCAAGTTGCTATGTAAATAAAATTAATTAAATCACACTCCCCATGCTGAGGCTGAAAGAGAATAAGTTAGCCGGAGGGGAAGAGCATCATGGAGGGAGGGCCAAGCACTTGCCAAGGCCAGCAACAGCAAGTGGCTCCGTGTGGCGCTACAGAGTGTAGTGTAGGAGGCTGGGTGCTGAGCTGGGAACAAGATAAGCCACAGGTTATGTAGAATAGCAGGGGTTTGGGTTGGCACACTGGCCCTGGAGCAGAACCACCCAGCAGGCAGACGGCTGATCTGGAAGGACAGGAGAGTGGTCTGCATTGTGGTTAGAGCTCTGGAGGCATCAGTGCCATCTGCATGGCTTAGAAGACAGAGCAGGGGATAACAAAGGCAGCAAGAAGTGCCAGAGGTGATGACAAGAAGCATCGTGTTAGAACTGTTACTCTAACAACTCTTGGCCTGGTCTCTAATCCCAGCTCGTCATTTGGGGCCTGGCCAGTGAAGATACTGGGGCCTATTCCCGGCAAAGACAGGTAGGAAGTTGTTGGGACGGAAGGTAGCTCTCCCTGAACCGGCAGCGCCCATAGTTCCCAATTTTCCATTGCACAACTGTCAGGAAACAGCCTATGTGGACTCACTAGGCTGAGCCAATTCCCGGGGAAAGCCCAGGCTGGCCTGTGTTTGCTCTGTACACAATGAATCAAGCCCCGGTTGTGGACAGTCACACCCCCCAATGACCAGCAAGCAGCACAGTGTTGGAAAAGTGAGGGACAGAAGAACAAGAAGGGGAGAGACAGGGGTGGGTTCTAATTCCTGACTATAGGACATGGCCCTGGACAGGTAGGCCATTCATTCCTTCTAGGCCTTAATTTCCCTTTCTGTAAAATGGGGATGATATGCCCTGTCCTGATTTCCCACCACAGAGAGGGCTATTTTTCAATAATAGTAGGATGAACTGCATGAAATGGAATGATATTCAATTGCTTTTGGACCTACATCATCCAAAAGTTTCATATGGTGCAATCCAATAACAGCACCATTCAGAAGAATGACTACAATTTTTTGCGCACTGATCATGCACCAGGTACCGTGTGGAGTATGATACATTTTCATCTCAGGCACAACCTAGTGAGAAATGTATTGTAACCCTGGCTTTTCAGATGATAAAAGTGATGTCCAAAGAGATTACCTAAGTTGCCCAACATCACAAAACAGGATTTAAATTTGAGCAAGTCTTTTTGGGTCTTTCCTCAGCCAGGAAACATTATCTCAGTGAATGTATTCTCTGTGGTTATTCATGAGGAAAGAGCTCAGTGTTCCTGGCTTTGACAAAGAAAGGCCAGCAAGTCTAAAGCCAGGACAGTGCACCACCAACATCCTATACTGCCCTGAGGGCTTTTCTGTCTCTTGCTCCTGCCAAACTTCTGTTGATACTGTGCCAGGGCCAGATGGATAGATAAGCCAGGGAGGACGGCTCAGAACCTCAACTCATAGAGGCACTCAAGGATCCCTGAGATGTAAGGAGATGGAAAAAACTGGACAGTGTCAGGGTGGGTTCTAAGTGCACTTGGAGGAATTACCTGGGGAGGTTCTTAATTGAAGAGTGAGACCCTCAAAGGGCATCCTGAGTGGCAGTGAGGACACGAAGGACCATTTACTCCTTCCTAGGAGAGGACTTCGTTGACTCACAGCTTGAGGCTTTGCTTCTGTTCACACTTCCCCAATGCCAGCTACCCCTGGAATTTCTGCACATGAACAAATGGAAGCCCATAGACTGTTGACCTAAGTACCCAAAAATTATAAATCAAAAGATTTTAAATAAAACTGACATTCTAAATCTAAGTTTTAGAAATTCAATTAGTTAATCTTTTTTTTTTTTTTTGAGACAGAGTCTCAAGCTGTCGCCCTGCGTAGAGATCCATGGCGTCACAGCTCACAGCAACCTCAAACTCTTGGGCTTAAGTGATTCTCTTCCCTCAGCCTCCCAACTAGCTGGGACGACAGGTGCCCACCACAATGCCTGGCTATTTTTTTGTTGTAGTTGTCATTGTTTGGCAGGCCCGGGCTAGATTTGAACCCGCCAGCTCTGGTGTATGTGGCTGGCACCCTAACCACTGAGCACAGGCATCAAGCCATCAACTAGTTAATCTTGTCCCAAAGTTTTGCACAGCTAAAAATTATTCACAAGGCTAGCATTCGACCTCTATTTGCCAAGGTCAAGTGTGTTGTGGGTGTGTGTGCGTGCGTGCACGCACAGGGATGTGAGCTAGTAGTGCATGATATGCCTCAGCAACCATGTGTAATTATTGCAAATACTGCCTATTTCCAACCCAGAAGGACCTCTTCAACCACACATTATACGAAAATGGACTTATAGTATTACTAGGAAAATAGGAGTTGATAATACAAGAATTCATTGCATTTATGCTGACAGAGAAGAACTAGAACATTAATTAAGTAGTCTTTTCTCTTATCCCTTCACTCAAATCCTCCCTGAACCCTAAAGCAGTGCCTGTATCCTACGTCAGTAGCAAACAGTATATAGAGAGAGAAGAGGGAGAATAAGAGAGTGTGAAAGAGAGAGAGATGTGGACCCTCTAAATCTCTGGACTCTAAGCAAGAGCCTAGTTGTCCGGGTCTGAATGTGGTGTTCAGCTGCTCTACAAAATAAACAGTGTCTGGAATGTGTCCCCATCATTTCATTCCTGGGCCACTGCACCAGCCTCCAACTACTCTCCCAAGGCTGTTCTCCCCACTCTTCCCATGCAGACAGATAGAGCGATCTTACTAAAGAGCAAATCTGATTATGCACACCCCTCACCCCACTTCAAATCTTCAAATTTCTTTCTCTCAACACCTCTTAGAGTCCAGCAAACTCCTCAGCCCTGGTTTCTGTGCCCTGCAGGCTCAGGCTCCTGCTAATCTTAACACCATCAAGTCCAGACACTCTGACCCAAGAACATGTTCCAGCCCCATAGAACTTCTGGTTCCCTGACTGATATACATTATACTCTCTCCCCTCCAATCACCTCCAATCATTGTTTCAAGCCTCAGATTAGACAATGCCAATTCAAAAAATAAAATGAGCTGGGGGAGGAAGGAAGGAGAGAAGGAAGGAAAGAGGAAAATTCCAGTTTTGACAAGGAGATAAAAAAAGAGACTCACTTGTGCATTGCCATACAGGCACAGCATTCAAAATTATTATTGTTTTTGGGACAGGTGCAGTGGCTCACAACTGGGAGACTGAGACCAGAAACACACTTGCGCTCAGGAGTTCAAGATCAGCCTGAGCAGGAGGGAGACCCTGTCTCTACTAAAAGTAGAAAAATTAGTCGAGTGGTGTGGCAGGTGCCTGTAATCCCAGCTACTTGGGAGGTTGAGGCAGGAGGATCCTTTGAACCCAGGAGGCTGAGGTTGCTGTGAACTAGGCTGCTTTCACAGTACTCTAGCCTTGGTGACAGAGCAATACTCAAAAATAAAGAAAGAAAGAAATATTATGATTGCTTTTGGATTTTTCATGGTTTTTTTCCTCTGGGAGGAAGATTTTTTTAAACATCAACTTTGTTGAGGTAGAATAGATAAAATGTACACATTTTAGGCTTACAATTCAATGAGTTTTGGTAAGTCATATACGTATGGATGTAACCACCACCACAATGGAAATGTAGAACGTTACCATCTACTTCAGAAAGTTCTCTCATGCCCTTTCACCATCAAATCATCCTCCTTGCCTCAGGCAACCGCAGATCTGATTTCTAAAATTATAGATTCTTTTGGGGTTGTTCAGCAGCTTGGCATTAATGGAATTGCAGAGTAGGCGCTCCATTATTTCTCGTTTCTTTCACTGGGCATAATGCTTTTGAGATTCATCCATGTTATATGTACCAGTGGTTCATTTATTTTTATTGCTAAGTAACACGCCTTTGTATGAAAATGCTGCCATTTGTTTTTCCATTTTCCTGTTGATGGATGTTTGAGTTGTTTCTAGTTTTAGCTAATTTGCATAATGCTGCTATGAACATTAGTGTCCAAGTCTTTATGCATGACACGCACTTTTCTTCCTCCTGTGTGGAAATTTTAGAAGGCAGCTTGGGTACTCTCTGACATATCAGAGGAAAAATCGCAACAAAAAATGCTATAAGCATACTTGTAAAAAGGGATATGATTAAGTTAGACTATAGTAAATGAATGAAAAGGTAAGCATTCACTAAATTTTTAACTCCAGACTCCACTGAAACACGAATCATTCAAATCGTATGACATGGATGAGAACACGGAAGTGTAAGCATATCATAATGATACTTTTTGAAAGTGTCTTTCGTATGGATAAAGACTTGCCCCTTCAGATAGAAATGCAAACAGGCAGTAGAATCGTTAGCCCCACAGCATTCACCTGGTGTCCACTGTGGGCTGGACCCTGCTGTAGGATTGGGCATGTGTTGACAGAGAGGCAAGCTCCACACTCAGATGGCAGGGATCAGGGACAAGAAGAAGACCATTTCCTCTTTCAAATGTCTGAGATTGGGAAAAGAGACTCAGCTTGAATGCCCCTTTTTGGGAATGTGCCTGCCTCTGGGGCTTGGTTGGGGCCCTACTGAACTTTGGCTCTTGCACAGTTGTTACCACATTCAGTGGAATTGGATCTATATTTGCCCCCACCTCAGCCCCACCCCTGTGCACACATCCTGCATGAGCCTGGGGACTCTCTAAGGTGTCTTTGGCACGTGATTTACGGCTGGGTCCTGAGAAGTCTTTGTGCTCAATGAGACAGGAGTTGGATGAAAACATGAGAGATTGCAGCATGAGAGCCCTCTATTGAAATCCATGGACTCACAAATGTCAACTAACATCCCTCCAGCCCCACACCCACTATGGCCTTGAATAAGCCAAACACGAGGCTTTTGTAACCTCTCCAGGTCAGGAACCCAGATTTGGAGGCTCTACCTTTGAGCTGGCTTTAAGGGCAGTTTTTGTGCAAAGCATTTCCCAAGCACTGACAGGATTGTGTCATAGACACAAAGCAAACCCTTGCTGGGCACTGGGGGCCCGCCCACAGCTTGCTATAAATGTCGCTGGGCCCTCCAGCCACCAGCTCTGCCTGGCTCTTGCTGCCTCCTCCACTCAGCATGGCGCTGCCTTGGGTCCTTGCAGTCCTGAGCCTCCTGCCTCTGATGGACGCCCACAGCCCAGTGTGTGCTAACCTGACAGCGGTGCCCATCACCAATGCTACCCTGGACCGGGTGAGCACCTGGGCCAGAGCAGCTGCCTCCCCTTTCTGGGCTTCCCTTTCCCTGCCGGCTATGGCCAGGCCCCTGCTCCTGGCTCTGATCTTTCTTCTGCTGGGGTCTTGGGGTGAAATTCCTACCAGCCCTGCTTTCAAACTTTGCTGCCTCCCTTCAGAGTTTCACAGCAGGGACGTTCTTTGTTGGGCATGAAGGGGACTGATGACTGATCCTCAAGGCCAGCTCCTACATGTGCACTGTCCACTGGGGGCCTAAGTCTCTTCGTTTGCAAAACAGAAGGAGAGATGTGTCTGAGTCTCGTCTTGGCTGACTGTCGAGGCTTCAGCATCAAGCCCCTCTCACCTGCTCCTTCCTTCCTCATAGGTCTCTGGCAAGTGGTTTTACATTGCTTCGGCCTTACGAGAGCCTGAGTATAAAAAGGCATCTCTGGAGATCTCAGCAGACTTCTTTTACTTTGCTCCCAACAAGACGGAGGATAAGATAGAACTCAGAGAGTACCAGACCGTGTGAGACCCCCACCCCTGCCTGCCCCAGCCTCAGCTTCTGGCTTCTACTCCTAGAGACTGGAACCCAGCAAGTCCCTCCCTCTTCCTAGCCATGGCCTTCTCAACTGTGGGATGGGGAGGGCTGACTCTAATCTCCACCTGACTCTTGCCCTTGGTCTGTGATGGGCAGTTTTCTACATCTCCTTGACTGTTTCATTGTTTTCCTTCCACCTTCTGCCTGGCTTTAGCAATGATAAGTGCGTCTATAACTTCAGCTATCTGAATGTCCAGCGGGAGAATGGGACTATCTCCAGATACGGTGAGAGGCGGCCCTCTGGCAGGAGGGTCTACCCTGTTGAATGGGGTGGGTTGGCTAAAGGAAGGGGTTGGGACGAAGAACTTGAGGCTTTAGGCACAAAGAATACACAGGACACAGCCACTTCTAGCTCCATGATTGCAGTGCCCCACCACTGCAATAATCACAGTAATAACCATCAATGTTTTTGAGCTCCTACTATATGCCAGGCACTGTCTGACCCACTTAATACTCACGAACGACCCTAAGAACACACTGCAATAATCAGATAAACAGAAGAGCTGAGAGTTGTTTTTCTCAGGTTGTTTCCCTGAGGCCACACAACTTGTGTTTCAACTAGAACAGAAATCCAAGGCTAGCTCCAGACCTGCCTCTCTCTCAACCAATCTTTGAGATCCTCAGGAAGCTAAGAGTGGAGCCCATGTGTTGGGCATGTGGTGACTTTACCTATGTCCCCACCGTCACTGCAGAGATGGCACATGGTAGGGGCACACAAAGGCTCATGGAACTGAGCAACACCATTTTTCAGCCTGAAGCTCCTCTCTGGGCTCCATTTCCCTCATCTGTAAAATAGGGAGAAAGATCCTGCCAGCTACAGTCTACAAGAGGCTCCTATGATCCCACACACCTGAAGTGCTCAGCATGTGGCCTGGCGCACAGCAGGGGCTGGGAACTGTGTGGCCCTGGGCACGCCCACACTTCCTCACCAGTGAGATGGGGACTATTGTGCCATCTCACGTTCTCACCCAGAGGTTCTTTTCTCCTTCAGAGTGGGGCAAAGAACATTTTGCTCAGCTTGTGCTCCTCAGGGACCCCAAGACCTTCGTCTTTGCCTTCTTCCTGGAAGATGAGCAGAACCGGGGACTGACCCTCTACGGTAGGCGTCCTTGGCACCCTGAGCTCCCTCCCCACCCAGGCCTTGCCCCAGGCTCACCCACCCCTGGAGCTGAGCCCCTGGGACCCCAGCCCTCCCTGGCCTCTCTCCTGGGCCCTGCAGCATGGTCACCCAGCCTCCCACTCTCCTCTGCAGCTGACAAACCGGAGGCCACAGAGGAGCAACTGGAGGAGTACTATGAAGCACTCGCCTGCGCCGGCATGTTGAAGTCTGAAGTCGTGTACACTGACTGGAAAAAGGTAAACACAAGGGATTGGACAATGCTCGCCCCGTCCATTGCCCCACCCCTCTGGGCAACATAAGAGGCCCAGAGAGGGAAAGCTGCCAGCCAAGGCCACACAGCAAGGCACCTGCCTCACCCCAGCTGAGCTGCACAGAGGCCCAGGGGTGGTGGATGAGAGCCCAGGGGAAAAAGTCCCTGCAAAAGCGGGTAGGACCCTGCAGCAGGTGGGGGATGTGGAAGGCTAACAGGAAGAAGCAGCATGAGCTGGGGGGTGGTGGAGGGAGTGGGTGGAGAGACACCTGGGGAGTCACTATCCACAAAGCTTCCCACACTCCAGGCTGTTACCCACAACGCCCCTCTCATTTTTAATACCTGTGTGGCAGGGAATTGGTATTGTGGTTTTCAGTGTCATCCAAACTGCCCCAAGTCCAGGACCGTATCTCGATTATTACTATCAATGAGAATTACCTGTGGTGATGATCTTCCTGAAACTTTTATTTAAACCTGTGTTAAATGAAAGGCTTTCCTTGGTGGTATCTGTGAAATCGCAGAGCTGATGAGCTGCTTATACTTTTCTTTTGATAAATGTGAAATACTTTCATAACTATTAAAATAAAAATGTCTTCCTATTCATTTGCCACCTGAGGTTATCTCCCATGACCACTGGTGGTGTCAACTGTCCCATCTCTGGCCCCAGGGGCCTGGGAAAGGGCTTATGAACACAGCCACTGGGGTCAGCTCATCTGGCCCACAGCCTGTGCTCCCATTGACCTGCTATGGGGCTTCAGGTGGGTCACATGGCTGCCCTGAGCCTCAGTGACATTATCTGCGAATTGGGGGTGGTAGTAAGGGGCCCAGGAGCGGCGGTGTAAGGGCCTGGCAGGTCATAAGTGCTTAGTAAGTGCCAGTTGGTTTTAAGGGTCTGATCTCCTATTTTAGAGGTGATAAGCTGAGGCTCAGAGAGGGAAATGATTTGCCCAAGATCACCCAGCTGGGAAGTGGCAGAGCCACGGCTGTGGGCCCAAGTTGGGCTGGTTCCCCAGGTCAGAGTGCATTCCATCCCCCCCCTCCAGAAGGCTACTACCGTTTCCCCATTACTTTGTCATCCCCCGCCCCACTACCTTCCAGGATGTGTGTGAGCCGGTGGAGAAGCAGCACAAGAAGGAGGAGGAGGAGAGGAGGAAGGAAAAGGACCCCAAGGAGGATACAGCCTCAGGGCAGGACCTCGGGGATGCAGCCCGCCCTTCATGACTCCTCTCCTCCCCCCACTTGTATCAATAAAACATCTGCATTGGAATAGCCAGGTTGTTAGCCATGTATTCATTTGCTCATTCATTCATTCATTCATCCATTCATTCATTCACATTGAAGCCTGCACTGAGTTGAGTGCTGCTGGGAGATGGGTAAGACCATATTCCTGGTTGGAAGAGCCTCTCCTGTAATACCCGGCACATGGGGTGGACAGTGACGGGCACAACATACCGTGGTAGCCCAACACAGGGATGGCTCCTTATAAATGGGTAAGTCTGGGAAGTCTTCCTGGAAGGGGCACCTGAACCAATCTAGAAAGATAAGGAGCTGATGAACCCGCTGCTCCTGAACACGATGTATCCGATCAAAGTGCACGTTAACGGATGCATCCTTCCCCTCCAACACCCATCACTGCTCTGTGCTGGGAACACTCAACAGCACACTGCACCCCATGTGTATGTACATTATGTATTGATTTGAAATAACAAAAGCTCCCCAGAGTGAATTTCTAAACTGAGACTACTGTTAAGACCTTAATCCCCTACAGAAAAATTGTAATACAACTTTAGTCATTAAAACAAAAAACCCACTTGCTGTTCCTGCCGCAATCAAGGACACGAGAGGACATATTTGAGGAAAGCTGAGGCAGAGGAAGTCAGCTTCATAGGATGGGGAGTGGATACAGGTGGGGAGGATTGGCATGCGGTGCCAGTGTGGCCATCTAGGGAGGTGAGGGGGGTGGGGCCAGGCTGGAGCAGGAAGGCTGCTGTGGGCACCCCAGCAAGGGGGGACTGCCTGGGCCAGGGCAGGGCTGAGCAAGACTTGGGTGATGCAGAGGACTTGGGGCTCAGGTCAGAGGGTCTGGTGGGTCCGTGGGCATGTCCTCAGGGAGCTCAGCTGATAAACCCAGGAGACAACACACATGTAGGGGTGAGGTTGGGCCCTAGAAACCAGCTGACATCTGCAAATGTGCCTGGAGCCCTTGATATGGAGTCTCGCTCTCAGTGGGCAAGGGAGGGCGGCCTCCACCATATCAGAGGGGTCCATGATCAACAGCCTCTTGTCACGTGTGAGAGGTGGCACTATTGGAGGGGCACGAAAGTAGGGGTTGAATTGTTCAGGCACTTCTGCATGCGCGCAGCTACCTGTGCTGTCCAGAGAGACAGGACAAGCCCAGTGTCCTGCCCAGGTCCTCACGTACCACCACCTTCTTGCCCCGCTACCAAGAGCCGAGCTCTATAGGGCCCAAGACCCCAGCACTCTGTTCAATGCCTGGGGCTGCTGCTGTGCCCACAGCAATGAGGCTGGGACATGACCCTGGGCTTTGGGCTGATGTCCTGATGTCCTCAGAACACAAGCACATGGAGTGGCCTCTGGGCACCCAGAAGGGCGTGGACCTAAGGCCCAGAAGTGACAAGAAATCCATTGAAATTCCATTTCACTTAGACTTTCAGCTAGATTGAAGGGAATCTGCTGAAAAATAAAATAGGAGTGAGTTGCGGTAGGCAGGGAGGAGGGAGAGGAGAGGTGGAAGAGGTGGAAGAAAAAAGCCAAGAGAGGAAGAAAAAGGAGTTGGAGAGAAAAAAATTCATGGAGCCATGGGGAGCAAAAGCTGTGCCCAGTGTGAACTTAGGAGCCAAAAACTCAGGCTCTCCCTGGAAGCAAGCTTGAGCAGAGGGCCCAGTGGAAACTCCCTCTGCTCAGTGAAATGGGGGCACAGCGGGAGTCTGGGGGTGGACTGTGTGGAACAGGACATGCTGAGTCCTTTGTGCAGGGACCCAGGTCCAGCAGGTGCTCAGTAAATGACAACTGTTGTTCACTATTAAAAGGAGCACTGGAAAGTGAGTCCAGGCATATGCTCTGTGGACACTAACATGCTGCGGGTCTCATAACATCTCTGGCCTCAGTAAAAAGGGGCTTTTCCAGACAGCCCCTCCTTGCAGGCCTCTCCAGTGGAAAGATTTATGGCTCTGAGATAGATAGGCAGACGGAAAGCCTGAGACAGAAGTCACCAGAGGGAGGCAGGCAGATCCTCTGATAGGTCCCTCGTGGGGGGGCTTGGCTGGGTGTCAAATGATCCACCCCACAAACTTGACTTCAGAAATCAAAAGCTAATGACACACACCACAGACACGAACAGCTTTGGGTATTTTTTTCTTTTTGCCTCCTTTTTTAAAAAAGATCAACATTCATTCTTCATTTGTTCTTGTAACGAAAATAGATTTTTAAATGCCTCAAATATACAAATATCATTGGTGCACACACATTCCAGAAATGCTGAGGTACGTGCTGCAACGGGGTGGGGAGCAGGAGGCAGCCTGGCCTCACGGCTGCAGATTGTGCCTGGCAGGTAGCTGGCCACTAGCAATGCCACTTAGATCTGGAGGTAGGGGGGCCCAGGGCCTTGGGTTGAGGTACTGAAAGGGCCCTCTCCAGCCTGTCCCCATCCCAGTAGGCCTGCAGGAAAGGCCTCTGCCATCGTGGAGAAGCCAGGTGTGCCACATTGGGACCCTGACATCCTAAAATGCCCCACTAAAATACCACCAGTCACTAGGAGAAAGGTCTTTAGCCACGCCCTTTCCAGAGATGCCTGCTCCAGAGTGGCTGTCCCACGTGAGGGACAGTTAGCTCCCAAACTCTAGACCTTTCCTTTCTTATCTGGCCTCCTATGGAGGGTCCAAGATCAGGAAAATTCCCCATTTTAAAACAAATATGTCCATCTGTATAAAATACCTATTATTAGCTGAGGGGAATAAGAACAGGACTAGATGAGACTGCCAGAGGGGCCATCTGGGCTGAGGGTAGCCTTGGTACCAGTGTCTCCACCAGGGGGCTTATGGCTCTGGCAAGTCACTTTGATGACCAGCCGACACCGGCTCCACTCAGACAGTGGGACTGAGCAGGCCAGGCCTGTGATGGAGGGAGACACCCCTGGTGAGGAACAATGCAGCCTTCTGGGCCTCAGTGGCTCCAGCCATCTCCTGGCCCTCTGCCCAGCCATCTGTCCCTGGGCCTCCAGTGAGTCAGAAGAGACAGGAACCCCGTAGGCTGCGAGCCTGGCGCAGGTCGGCAGACAGTGAGCGGCTCATCTGCTTGGTGGCAGAGCGGACGCTCTCAGCAGCCTGGACGGCCTGGCTCAGGGCCCTGTTGAGGTCCTCCAGGTCATCCAGGTCAAGTTGGATGGAGCGCCGGTGTCCTCGGGCTGGCCGGGATGAAGCTGAGGGGGCTGAGGTAGGTCCTGTGGCTGCGTAGTACCTGAGGAGAGAAGTAAGCATGCTCACTAACCCCGGAAGAGCTGGAGTGTGGCCCCGGCCGGGCCATTGGCCCTAGTTCTCTAGGTCTCAGTTTCTTTACCTCTAAAATGGGAATTATAAGCACACGTCAAGGGATTTACTGGAAAGATGAAGGAGAGGCACACACATGAGCGCCTGACCCAGAACCAGTGTTCCAGGACAGTTGGCTTAGCCTATCTGCCAGCCAGTGTGCTGGGCTCTGGGGAGGCAAGGAAATAAGCAAATGTGGACCCCTGCAGCTCATCAGAAGCCAGATCTCAGGGAGCCCAGGATCACCCCAGGCTTAGCAGCAAAGCCCTTTACTGGGCCAGGCACAGTGACTCACAACTCCCTAGCACTCTGGAAGGCCAAGGCAGGTGAATTGCTTTAGCTCAGGAGTTTGAGACCAACCTGAGCAAGAGCCCACACTGCCTCTACTAAAAATACAAAAACTAGGCAGGCATTGTGGTGGGTGCCTGTAAGTCCTAGCTACTCCAGAGGCTGAGGCAAGCGGATCTCTTGAGCACAGGAGTTTGAGGTTGCTGTGAGCTATGACGCCATGGCATTCAACCCTGGGTGACAGAGCAAGACTCTGTCTCAAAACAAAACAAACAAAAAAAGGCCCCTTCACTGGAGAGGCAATATAGGAGTCCCATTTGCCAAGTGTGGGCTGCTGGAGAAGGTAATGTTATTAAGATTCTGCAAGAGTGGGAGGGTCTGGTTCCATTTATCCAGGGTACTAGGGGGAAGGGTGTCATTCCCAGCCTGGGCCTGCAGGAATATGGGGTCTGTTTTAAAGTGCTGGGGGAGTGCACTGACAAGCCATGAGATGAAGCATAAATTTCCTTAAGAAGTGACTACCTCATTCATCAGGGCTACTACATTTAGGGTTCAAAGAAACCAGCACTGGGCAAGATGGGGTGTGGCCTGTGTGTTGTTGAATAAAGTGTGTGTGGTAGGGAGAGGGGGGATGAGGAAGTATTTGCCTAAATAAAGCAGGAATGTGTTTAGGGGGACCTAGCAGAGTCAGTCACTGGCATCTTGCTTGGCACACTGTAGACTCTGGTCTCATTCTGAGCCCCCACATTTTACTTTGCATTATTGTATGGTGTGTAAAAATCTATTGGCTAAGATCTGAAAAGATATTTCTCCAAAGAAAATATGCAAATGGTAAACAAGCAGGTGAAAAGACGCACATTATTGCCATCAGGAAAAAAGTCAGAATCACATGAGATGCCACTTCTCATACCTCACCTCCACTAAGATGCAAAAAAGACAGACCCATTCGATTCCAAGTGTCTATGTCTCTGTTTTTGTGCCAGTACCATGCTGTCTTGAGCACTATGGCTTTGTAGTACAGACTAAAATCTGGTATGCTGATGCCCCCAGCTTTATTTTTATTACAGAGAACTGCCTTAGCTATACGGGGTTTTTTCCGGTTCCATACAAAACGCAGAATCATTTTTTCCAAATCTTGACAGTACGATGTTGGTATTTTGATAGGAATGGCATTGAATAGGTAGATTGCTTTGGGAAGTATGGACATTTTAACAATGTTGATTCTTCCCATCCATGAGCATGGTATGTTCTTCCATTTGTTAATATCCTCTGCTATTTCCTTTCTGAGGATTTCATAGTTTTCTTTATAGAGGTCCTTCACCTCCTTCGTTAGGTATATTCCTAGGTATTTCATTTTCTTTGAAACTATGGTGAACGGAGTTGTGTCCTTAATTAGCTTCTCATCTTGACTGTTATTGGTGTACACAAAGGCTACTGACTTGTGGACATTGATTTTATATCCTGAAACATTACTGTATTTTTTGATGACTTCTAGGAGTCTTGTGGTTGAGTCTTTGGGGTTCTCTAAGTATAAGATCATGTCATCAGCAAAGAGGGAGAGTTTGACCTCCTCTGCTCCCATTTGGATTCCCTTTATTTCCTTGTCTTGCCTAATTGTATTGGCTAGAACTTCCAGCACTATGTTGAATAGTAAAGGTGACAGAGGACAACCTTGTCTGGTTCCAGTTCTAAGAGGAAAAGCTTTCAGTTTTACTCCATTCAGTAAAATCTTGGCTGTGGGTTTGTCATAGATAGCTTCAACCAGTTTTAGAAATGTGCCACCTATGCCTATACTCTTCAGAGTTCTAATTAGAAAAGGATGCTGGATTTTATCAAATGCTTTTTCTGCATCTATTGAGAGGATCATGTGATCTTTATTTTTGCCTCTGTTAATATGGTGGATAACGTTTACGGACTTGCGTATGTTAAACCAGCCTTGCATCCCTGGGATGAAGCCTACTTGATCATGATGAATGACTTTTTTGATGATAAGCTGTAATCTATTGGCTAGGATTTTGTTGAGAATTTTTGCGTCTATGTTCATGAGTGAGATTGGTCTGAAATTCTCCTTTTTGTTTGGGTCTTTTCCTGGTTTTGGTATCAGGGTGATGTTTGCTTCATAGAATGTGTTGGGGAAGATTCCTTCTTCCTCAATTTTTTGGAATAATTTCTGCAGTACAGGAATAAGCTCTTCCTTGAAGGTTTGATAGAATTCTGGAGTGAAGCCATCTGGACCAGGGCATTTTTTGGTTGGAAGCTTTTTTATTGTTTCTTTGATCTCAGTGCTTGAAATTGGTCTGTTCAGGAGCTCTATTTCTTCCTGGCTGAGTCTAGGGAGAGGGTGTGATTCCAAATATTGATCCATTTCTTTCACATTGTCAAATTTCTGAGCATAGAGTTTCTGGTAGTATTCAGAGATGATCTCTTGTATCTCTGTGGGATCAGTTGTTATTTCCCCTTTATCATTTCTGATTGAGGTTACTAGAGATTTTACTTTTCTATTCCTCGTTAGTCTGGCCAATGGTTCGGCCAATGGAATCGAATGGAAAACCAAGAAATGAAACTAACATTTTACAACCACCTAATCTTTGATAAACCAAACAAGAACATACCTTGGGGGAAAGACTCCCTGTTCAATAAATGGTGCTGGGAGAACTGGATGTCTACATGTAAAAGACTGAAACTGGACCCACACCTTTCCCCACTCACAAAAATTGATTCAAGATGGATAAAGGACTTAAACTTAAGGCATGAAACAATAAAAATCCTCCAAGAAAGCATAGGAAAAACACTGGAAGATATTGGCCTGGGGAAAGACTTCATGAAGAAGACTGCCATGGCAATTGCAACAACAACAAAAATAAACAAATGGGACTTCATTAAACTGAAAAGCTTCTGTACAGCTAAGGAGACAATAACCAAAGCAAAGAGACAACCTACACAATGGGAAAGGATATTTGCATATTTTCAATCAGACAAAAGCTTGATAACTAGGATCTATAGAGAACTCAAATTAATCCACATGAAAAAAGCCAACAATCCCTTATATCAATGGGCAAGAGACATGAATAGAACTTTCTCTAAAGACGACAGACGAATGGCTAACAAACACATGAAAAAATGTTCATCATCTCTATATATTAGAGAAATGCAAATCAAAACAACCCTGAGATATCATCTAACCCCAGTGAAAATGGCCCACATCACAAAATCTCAAAACTGCAGATGCTGGCGTGGATGTGGAGAGAAGGGAACACTTTTACACTGCTGGTGGGACTGCAAACTAGTACAACCTTTCTGGAAGGAAGTATGGAGAATCCTCAAAGCACTCAAGCTAGACCTCCCATTTGATCCTGCAATCCCATTACTGGGCATCTACCCAGAAGGAAAGAAATCCTTTTATCATAAGGACACTTGTACTAGACTGTTTATTGCAGCTCAATTTACAGTCGCCAAAATGTGGAAACAGCCTAAATGCCCACCAACCCAGGAATGGATTAACAAGCTGTGGTATATGTATACCATGGAATACTATTCAGCCATTAAAAAAAATGGAGACTTTACGTCCTTCGTATTAACCTGGATGGACGTGGAAGATATTATTCTTAGTAAAGCATCACAAGAATGGAGAAGCATGAATCCTATGTACTCAATTTTGATATAAGGACAATTAATGACAATTATGGTTATGGGGGGGGAAACAGAAAGAGGGAAGGAGGGAGGTGGGTGGGGCCTTGGTGTGTGTCACACTTTATGGGGGCAAGACATGATTGCAAGAGGGACTTTACCTAACAATTGCAATCAGTGTAACCTGGCTTATTGTACACTCAATGAATCCCCAACAATAAAAAAAAAAAAAAAAAAAAAAAAGACAGACCCGATATGGTGGCTCACACCTGTAATCCTAACACACTGGGAGGCCAAGGTGGGTGGATTGCTTCTGCTCAGGAGTTCAAGACCAGCCTAAGCAAGAGTGAGACCCCATCGCTACTGAAAATACAAAAACTTAGCTGGGCATAGTGGTATATGCCTATAGTCCCAGCTACATACGAGGCTCAGATAAGAGGATCACTCAAGCCCCCCAAATTAAAGGTTGCTGTGAGCTATGATGCCACGGCACTCTACCCAGGGTGACAGAGTGAAACTCTGTCTCTAAATACATACATACATACTTACATACATACAAGCAGAAAAGATAGCAGCAAGTGTTGCCAAGGATGCGGAGACTGGAACCTTCATGTACTGCTGGTGGGAATATAAGTGGGGCAGCGGCTTTGGAAAACAGCCTGGCAGTTTCTCAAACAGTTAACCCTGTGCCTTGCCTGGGGCTGACGGCCTCTTCTGTGGTACCCATGCACTAGTTGGTGCCACTATCTTTATTTTGCAGGTAAGCACAGTGGAACTCAGAGAAGCTACAGGATTCAGGAAGCAGTATAATGCACTGGCCTTACCAGCTTGGGCCCTGGAGGCCTGCCCCAAATCCCAATCATTGTGCTGGATCAGCCGTGAGACCCTGGGCAAGCTAAGTCACTTTCCAAGGCCTCCGTTTTACCTACCTCCCAGCATAGAACCAACGGGACAATTCCAGTGAAAAGCTTTGCACCACCTGGCCCTCATCAGGGTTCTATAAGGCCCAGGGTCAGAGAGCTGGACAGGCAGCGCCAGAGTCACAACCAGACCTACCTCTCCCCTGCATCTCTAATGTGTGATCAGCACACAGTGGGTGCTGACAAATGTCACCACAATTGAGTGAATGGGGTCCCTGAATCCAATAAACAGCAGCCTACATTCCCTCCTTGAGAAACCATCTGGTGTAACTACAGATGTTCTCTGTTTACAATGGAGTTACATCCCTATAAATCCATCGTAAAGTTGAAAAAATTGTAAGTCAAACAACCATCTGTACTGGGTTTCTACACAACCCCACATTCTGTTAATTTGATGACCAGCTTGGCCTGAAAGTTACTCAAAACTCCCCCTAGGGAAGAAGCTGCAAAAAAATACCTCTCGGCTAGAAAGTCTGGCTGTAGAGACCGCAGGGCAGCTGGCCAGCAAGGGCAGCAGAGGCATATTCAGCTTTCTGAAGAGTGTGCGAGCCTCAGCCACTGAGCATGCTCCAAATTCCAGCAGTTTTAGAAGCATGGTGGTTATTGGCCACCTTACGCTTTCTTTTTTTTTTTTTGAGACAGAGTTTGACTTTGTCGCCTTTGGTAGAATGCCATGGTGTCATAATTCACGGCAATCTCAAACTCTTAGGCTAGGTCAGCGGTTCTCAAGCTGTGGAACTGTATTAAAGGGTCGCAGAATTAGGAAGGTTGAGAACCACTGGGCTAGGGGATCCTCTTGCCTCAGCCGCCCGAGTGGCTGGGACTACAGGCACCTGCCATAACACCTGGCTGATTTTTCTATTTTTAGCAGAAACGGGGTCTTGCTCTTACTCAGGCTGGTCTCAATCTCCTGAGCTCAGCTGATCTGCCTGCCTTGGCCTTCCAGAGTATTAGGATTACAGGCATGAGCTACTGCACCTGCCCTCACTGTAGGCTTTCCATGCATTAATTCATTTATTCCTCACCACAACCCATTCCACAGAAGAGAAAACAGAGACATAGAGGAGTGAAGTGACTTGCCTAGGGTTATACGGCTACTGCTGGCCACTCAAATCGAGCCTTTCCCCTTTCCTATGTCCCAGACCAGGGGACAGCAACCCAGTCAGTTCTGCTTGAAGGTGTGAGACTGGAAGGGCCTCAGAAGTAAAGAGACCCCACGGCTACCATAGGGACACTGAATTCCAGGCAAAACCTTTCCTGCCCAGTGAGTCGGAACATGGGCAGGTGTTTTCACCCACATCTGCCGGAGGCCTGAACAGGCAGCATGGGCTCTCATCACTGCCGGAGCAGAAAGTTCCTTAATGACTTGCCTAGACTCAGCTGAGAGGGCAGAAGAACCTGCATTTATAGCCCTGGCCCCAGAGGACCAAGCAGGTCTGCATGGTGCCTTGGCCCTATTCCTACCAGCACCTGCCTCCCGGTGACTGGCCCTCACTCCCATGGGTACGGCTGCTGACAATACAGCCGGCGATGACACTGAGTCCCAGACGACTCATTTCACAACACGGGAAACTGAGGAAGAGAATTAGCCTGTAACAGTTGGGACAAGAAGACAAGTCTCCTAACTCCAAGGTCCAGGCTTTTTTCCCTTACACAATTCTGTCATGCTGAACCCACTTTTACTTGTTTCTCTCCTCTCTAGTGACAATATTGAACAGTAACGATATTCTCTGCCATGGTGAAGCTTTCAGTTGTTTAGCCTGCACTGTGCTACTAACTGCACAGATATCTCATTTGCTTCTTGCCACATGCCTCTCTTAATCCTCACACAACAATACACAATTGACACCATTTGCCCATTTAACAGATGGGTAAGTTGAGGCTCAGAGAGAACTAGCTGCGCCAAGGCTAGTTGGGTTACCTGGGATTCCAATGGATCTCTGTCTGACTCTAAACTTGAGTCTTGACTGCCGAATCTCTCCTGCCTTCGCTGATGTTACATCTAAAGTCTGTGCTGAAAGTCTTACAATCTACCTGACCAAGACTCAAAAATTGCCATTAAAACCAAGGAAAGTCTGAGAGAAACTTTCATAGCCATGAGGAGCCTACAGGGGGATGGCCATGTGGTGTGGGATTCTAGAAGAGAGAAAAGACTTGGTTAAAAACTGAGGAGACCTGAATAAACTATGGACATTAGCTATAATAACGCGTTCATGCTGGCTCGCTAATGGTGGCCAAGGTGCCAGTTAACGTACGAC
Source organism: Nycticebus coucang (assembly GCF_027406575.1). Lineage (NCBI taxonomy): Eukaryota > Metazoa > Chordata > Mammalia > Primates > Lorisidae > Nycticebus > Nycticebus coucang. The sequence continues at coordinate 23,540,322 of NC_069781.1, read as the reverse complement.
ATTACTAATGGGGAGCTGTGTGTGCAGGGGTAGGAGTATGTGGGATCTCTCTCTGTTATCTGCTCAGTTCCTCTGTATATCTATAAAACTATTCTAAGAAATAAAGTCTATTTTTAAAAAGCGAACATTCATCACTTGCATGCTAAGAAGACCCACACGGAACTAGAAGATAGGATTCTCGGTCCCCACAAACCTTTAACCTCCCAAAGGGCAGAGCACTCTCCTTGGTACATGGGTTTGTTGAGTGATACGTGAGTGTTGGGCTTGTCCTGTGCACTGTCCTCGTTGGGATAAAACACAGGAGCACATGGCATCTGGGTTCCCAGCTGCCCAACACAGGTCTGAAAGTTAATGTATTCAGAGATCCAGAAAAAGGGGTTAAGAAGGTTGGAACGAAAAGTTCTTACACAGTGGCTGGTGGGTAAGGCATGACGGGAACCGAGGAGACGTAGGCAAAGGCCGGAGGGGCTGGTGATGAGGGTGCGGCTGCCAAGTACCACAGCCCAGGGGGTGGCCAGGGCGGCGACCCTGCCTGCTTGCTCCTCTGCTTGAGGCTGGAAGTTGCAGGTGCATTTCTCCTTGTGGCTGCCTTCTCTGTACCTGTCAGGGAGGGACACAACAGAGCGACAAAGTCTGACCATTTGGGAAGACCCAGCTGAGCTTGGAGGGCCTGAGCATCCCCTCCCCTGGGAGAGCTGGACACTAGGCTGACCACGCTTGGGAGCATCACCATTGGGGAAACCAATCTTCCGCCCCAACTGTTCTGCTCCCAGACTGGACAGAGCAGACACCCCAGCCAAACTCGCCCAGGTTCCCAAACCCTGGTCAAAGAGAGATAAGGGTCTAGCTGGGAAGAAACAGACCACCCGTTCCTACCAGAGGTGGCAGGGCTTGTGCCATCTCCCTCTTGGGTGGGTCCAGTTCGACCACACAGGGGACAGCGAACGGCAGCAGCGGGAGCTGGTTCCAGCAGGTCCCTGGCAGCAGCACCAACTGGAAGAGGAGGGACAGATGTCAGGAGAGGACTGTGTCTAATTCATAGACCTTCTGTTGCACTGAGCTTTCTGCAGGAACTACTGCAGAGGAGACAAGCCACCTCTGTGTGGGTGACGACCATGTCACAACCAACCATGGTGGTGAGAGCAAGCACTCTGCCCTCCTCTGCTGAGGGCCTTCCTGCTTTGTTTTATCAAATCCAACAAGCCACTGGGCTAGCTACTATCCTCATGCCACCAGTGCACAGCTGGGAAACCAAGGTGCCAAAGGGGTGAGTAATTTGCCAAGGTCTCAGAGCTGGGGAGTGGTGGTCCTCGGATCCCAAGCCTGGGCCCTCCCAACTGCAGCCCTCGTTCAGCCCCAGTGAAACAGACCCATTCTCCATGTGGGAACAGCCCAAAACAGCCCTCTGGGGAGCCAGGGAGTCAGCAGAGGCCTAAGGGAGCAGGAGGAGAGTGGGCGCTGTTGCTCTCTTCCCACACAAATCCCCAGTGCCGTGTCTGAGTAAGTCCCAGAGCTGCTCTGTTTCTCTTCCAGGCCTCAGCTCAGTCATCCCACTGATTGAACCTGAGTCATGCACCCCCCAGCCCCACCCATGCTCCCCTACCCAGCTTTGACCACTGTGTTTTGTCATATATTCCTTGGGAATAGGGTTCAGGGCCTGGTATGGGTAGGTGCTGCATGAATGAATGAATGAATGAATGAACAGAGAGGCCTGCTGGGACTTCAATTCTAGCAAAGGCAGAAAAACATGGTGGTAAAGTGACTCTAGAGACACAAAGACCTGAGTTCAAATCCTGTCTTTACCATGTGTAGGCTGTGTGCCCTTGGACAAGTTGCTTAATCTCTCTGAGTCTCAGTGTCCTTACCTGTAAAATGGATATACTAGTACTATATTACTTACTTCATAGAATTGTGAGGATTATGCATGTAAAACTCTTAGCATGATGCCTTTTCTGCAGCAGGGGCTTAATAATGGCAGCTCATTATCATGAGTCACGATCATTGCCTAAATAGACCTCAGAGGCTATCTCCTCCATTGTGGACATAGAACTTGAGGCTCAGAGAAGTCAAGGAACTGTCCTCAGGTCACACGTCAAGTCAGTGGCAGAGCTGGAACTAGAATGTAGTGCCCAGATTCTCAGGCCACTGATCTCCCCACTACGCCTCCCTACATTGTTTGAGGGAAAGGATGAGGAGTGAACAGAGGATGGAGGGGAGATAAAATGCAATCACTGCAGCCAGCTCCCCTGCTGCCAAGAGTCCCCCTATCCTGACCTTCAGAAACCTCTGAAATCAAGGAGGGTGGCTTCGGCAGCAGCACCTGAAGCAATAGGTGTGGTGGCAGGCCACCCAGATAATTCTGCTCCCTTGTGTGTACCGACAACCCACATCTGGCCCAGCCACACACTGCCCTGAGAGCAAGAAGCTGCAGCCATGGCCGCCATGGCCAGTTTCCCAGGCACCATGCCTCACCTGCATCCTGGGTCTGAACTGGCTGGCAGTGGGGACAGGAGACTGTGCTATTGCTTTTTGGGACAGTCTTAGGGGATGGAAGATGGTACTCCTGGCCTGGGGAAGAAACCAGAAGAGTCAGTATCAGCCCTCTGCATAGATGCAGAATTGGGAAGGATTCTGGTATGATGATTTCTCTCCTCTTCCTCCAAATGGTTTTAATAGTCTCTCTCACGTGAGTGCACACACATCATGTATGTGCACAAATATGTACACGTATAAACATGTACATACATATCTACCTATGTATCAATGCACATTTTATTTTAAGACAGAGTCTCATGTTGTCGTCCTCAGTAGAGTGCTATGATGTCACAGCTCACAGCAACCTCAAACTCTTGGGCTCACATGATTCTCTTGCCTCAGCCTCCCAAGTAGCTGGGACTGTAGGAGTCCACCACAGTGCCTGGCTATTTTTAGAGACAGGGTCTTGTTCTTGCACAGGCTGATCTCGAACTCGTGAGCTCAAGTAATCCACCTGCCTTGGCCTCCCAGAGTGCTGGGATTACAGGCGTGAGCCACCATGCCCAGCCTCCAACATGCATCGTAAAATCCTTTATTGTAAACTCTCTCCAGACTCCTGCTCTGCTTCATTTCAGCTCCAAGCTCCTGACACACATAGCAACCAAGGAGCCCAAGTCAGTCAGGATTTGAGAGTGGCCAGGAAGAAATAGGTGATGAGATTTCCTGACCCTGACCTGAAGGCTTGGGTGGGGGGTCAGTAGCATTTTCTCCCCATGTGGAGTGGCTGTGGCGTGGGGGTAATCATAGCACCAGTGTCATGGTCTGGGAGGACTGAACAGGGCCGCATCGGTGAGGTTCTCTGCCCACTGCCTGGCAGATGGAAGCACTCAGTGTCACTAGGAAGCTGGTCCTCCCAATGCCTGCGTTATCCACCCCACAGCTCAAATAAGACCTTCAGGATGTTGCCTGAAGCCAGTGTGGATGGAGAGGCTCATCTTCTCCCCACCCGGTGTGATTCCGCCTGTGTCATGGGGGCTCACACTGGAGGTCCCCGGACTTCCTGACACTCTTATTTCTAATTCCTCAGTGTGCTTCTGGTTTCCTGCCTCATCCCTGGTAACTGACATTGGTGGTCCCCCCAACTTGGCCAGATATCAGTGACAGACGCGTCACTCCGTTGTTATTGTCTTCTCTGCTATGTAGTCAGATTTATGAAGGTGGGAACTATACCCATATATATTGTTTTAACATGAAGCTTTTGAAATACTACATGTCAGGGGCCGGGCACAGTGGCTCACGCCTGTAATCCTAGCACTCTGGGAGGCCAATGCGGGCAGATCGCTTGAGCTCAGGAGTTCCATACCAGCCTGAGCAACAATGAGACCCTGTTTCCAAAAATAGCCGGGCATTGTGACAGGCACCTGTAGTCCCAGCAACTCAGGAGGCTGAGGCAAGAGAATCATTTGAGTCCAAGAGTTTGAGGTTGCTATGAGCTATGATGCCATGGCACTCTACCGAGGGTGACAAAGTAAGACTTTGTTTAAAAAAAGAAAAGAAGAAAAGAAATACTACATGTCATCTCTTCTTAAAAAAACACTTTTTAAAATTATTTTATTTTTTTAGAGACAGGGTCTTCCTCTGTCACGTAGGCGAGAGTGCAGTGACATCATCATAGCTCACTGAAGCCTCGAACTTCTGGGTTCAAAGTGACCCTCCCACCTCAGCCTCTTGAGTAGCTGAGACTGTAGGTTCCTGCCACCATGTCCAGCTAATTTTTCTCATTTTTTTTTTTTTTATAGATGAGGTTTCATTGTGTTGCACACGTTAGTCTTGAACTCTTGGCCTCAAACAATTCTCCTGGCTCAGCCTCCCAAAGTCCTGGGACTACGGGCGTCAGTCACCACTAGCACCTGTGTGTCATCTCAAGTTTTCCTCTGTGCCAGGTCCCTAGTTCATGAGATAGGAAGGTCCGTCGGGGCATCAGAACCTGGAGGAAAACCAGGTGTAAATGACACCTGACTCAGTGTTCACCCTGTACGCCCTGGCCTGGCAAAGAGAAGGTGACCATAAACCTGTTTATGATCAGCTGGCTTCCCAGAACCAAATGTGCGCCCTGCCAGAGGGGATGCATCAGAAACCACTAAATGAATGAACGAACACACTGAGATTCCTGGAGGCGATGCTCCCTGCTGGTTTTCATATCACTGAAGGCATAGAAAATGACAATATTTGAATGGCTCACTGGTAAACAGAAAAGGCTTCTCATAATAGAGGAGACCACCCTGGGGACAGCTCTCACTCTGGCCCTGCCTCCCTGGAGGCCTACCTGTGTACTGGCCCCGGAAGGTG